>NW_024881313.1:32667517-34010845 GCF_018691265.1 Tyto alba | reverse complement strand
ATGAAAACTTATGTCTATACATATGGTGGACTGTTTTCTTCCAAACTCAAACTGATTAACAAGGATACAACTCTCTTGAGTTAATCAAGACACATTTAGCAAAGCATGCCTTATCTGTTTATAATAGGCCCTATTTACAGTTTCTGACTTTTGGAGAATGTTACTTCACAGCAACCAAGACACATTAAGACATAGATACGTCACCACTTCCAATATATTCCAATCTAAATTTTAGGTGCAATACATATACAAATAAGAGACACGAGCTTCACAACAGAAGTATTACCTGGTTACTATAGCTAGGTCATACATTTGATTTGGTACTTCAATCATTTTAAAACACAGAAAGATGAATACATTAAGAAGCACAAAAATGTATTTCTCTCTTTTAAACTTTTGTTTCTTCTTAACTTCTGCTGACCTGATATTTCCAAGATCTTCATGGGTTTTAATAATAATATAACAGTATCATAACAACTTAAGATGAAGCCATAAGTATCTAGCTACAACAGACAAGCAGAAAAGGAAACTCAAGTATTTTTCCTTAGCCTGGCAGTTCTACGGAAATGTAAAGGCAATTTACCTTCTAGCACCCTTTTATGCTTCCATGCTACATATCAACTGAACCACCTTCTTCTATGAATACCATTTCTCTGTAAATTCCACTCTTCATGCCAAAGCATATATTAAACAGAAGTAGTCTGACTTCTTTTTTTATTTCATTTGAAGAGTTTTGGATGTTCTTATGTTTCTAGCCTGTACTAAGTCTCTGGAGATAGACTCCATTTCTAATTAAAACAAACAAATAGAAGTTCCAAACCATGTTTTTTCCTCTTCCCTGCACTCTTTCCTCTTGTGAGCATGAACTAGATCATATCTGGAACCCAAGACAGGTCGGCCACACATCATACAGCCAAGAAACACATTTTGCGTATTACCTACATGCCCACGTTAACATACTAAGACATCTAAGATGTCATACCTAGCAAGCATGCTATTAGAAATAAAATTTGAACAGTAATGTAAGTTAGGTAATTGAAATGGCTTTCTACATAGAGTCAAATTCTATCTATTCTTAGGGCTTTGACAGACAGGCTTTGGCAAAGATTACTGAAAAGGCTCAAGGTGTCTTTCTTCCCTGATGCCTTTCCAAGCTTCAGCCAAAGGTTACCATCCCTGCAACAGAGATGGCAGAACAGGACATTCCCATGCAAAGGCTACCATTACACTTAATTCACTGATGAATGTGAATTTGAGGTAGAAACCCCAAACAACAAGCTGGAGTGTACCCTTCTGCCTCTGTGGCTGCTATCTTCCCAGAGGGCATCAGCGTAGATGACTCAAGGTAGCTTGAGCTCACAAAGTGTCACCAGATCTTGTCCAGTAACACAATGCACACAGTGGTATCAATGGAGAAGCATAGGCTGTATCAGGTTAAAAAATATTTCTGAAAAGAATACCGGAAATAAAAAAAGATAGGTCTTCAAATCTCACATTATCTCTAGACATCTCAGATTTCCTTACTTGCTTCTTCACTTTCCCAACAGCGCTATTTTACCTGGTATTGAAATAGCATGGTATGTAGTGCTTTCTTACAGGAACACTGCACAGGAGACAAGAGTCTCATGACCTGTGTCCATTTTACAGTGCTACTAAGTGTTGGCACAGGTAAACTGTTGCATAGCTGAAAAAATAATGTAGTACTGCTTACCAGAAACAGAAATAAAGAGGTGAGCAAATGAATTCAGAAAGGACTAAAAACCAGTATAGACGAATAGATCACAAATTGAAAGGAAGATTCAAGATGAGAAGAGGTAGAAAATAAGCAATACCTAAACACTCACAGGCCATCAGAAAATGCCTCATTGCTACTGACATCCATTGCTAGCTGCTAGCACAGACAGGACAAAACTGTTTTCAACAGCACATGATGGAAATCCAATGAGAATGTAAATTCTGCCAGATTTTCTTTAAAATTATCAAAATAGCCCTACCCTTTACTAGCAGATAAACTTTTAAATATACTCTTTAATAAGAAAATTTGGAATGCCAGGTGACACCATTTCTAAAACAAAGTGGCAAGGAAGTAATAATTTATTTAGTATATGTGGAATCACACAGATTAATAGATAAAGCAAGTATCAGGTGACAGAGGGAATAAGGAACACAGACAATGAAACAAAAAGATTTAGTAAACTATTTTCTTTCAAGTAATAATACAGGAAAACACTTCCTACAAAATAAAGGTTATCACACAAAATTCACTGTGTGAGAGCAATGGGTACAACATAGATAATGGACATGACCATCAGAAAGGATGCTCATAGAACAGGATCATATAATAACTCCGACTGAAAAAGCCCTCGAAGGCCAGCTAGCCCAACCTCCTGCTCAAAGCAGGTCAGAGACAGATCCCCAAATGGTTTACAAATATTTTTGAAGTTCAGTTTGTTGATTACACGGCTATGTAATTATACACAGTGTTGAAATCTCATGGTGGGATGCTATTCGAAATAACTTATGCCCCGAATAAACCAAGTACAGACAACAGAGATCAGGGCATAAAGGTGATATTCAGATGGCCTAAATCACACCTAAACACCTTCGTCCAGTACTTCCTATTAGATGGCTCTAAGGAACTCCCTGCTCAGCCCTTAGTCCTTCTGAATCGCATTTCAGAGATACCCAGTTCTCTCTTCTGACTAATCGTAAGGATTTCAGCAGAATTTGAGTACACTTCCTCCTATTCATTAGTAAGCTCCTTTAGAGTCGTAAAATGGGCATTGTTATTCTTTTAAAGCTTTGAAAGAAAACAATTCAGATAGAAACTGGACCATCACAATACTGCTGAAAAAGAAACCTAGGTGACATGACTATAGGAGCTAGAATTCAGTCTCTGCCCTGTCCCCAAGGCCCATTAGTAATGGCTGTTATGGAATATGCTCCCACACCACATGACGTGGTCACATCCATGCAGCTGTATATTCCCCAAGTTCAGTCTGGGCTATATATTGGGGGACAAAAAAAACCCAAAACCAAAAAACCTAACAGGAAAAACTCAACAACATGATCTAACAACACTTACAGTCTTTAGATAAAAGCTAGCTAGCAAATGCCTATCGCAATACTTTCCCAAATTCTAGTCAAACAAGGAAAACAGTGCACTTTAGAAGATATAGGATAGCTGAGAGCCCAGGCTTCAACTCAACAAGTTTATACATGTCTAAGACGACAGCCATGACTTCACTTTTTTGAAGTGTGAGCATATTAACTAAGTATAGACAAGAAACTCTCATTGGTCTAAAAAAAGCCTTAAAATAACAAGGTCAATCTAACAATTTAAAAACAGGTTCTTTTTGCCTATCACCACAGTCTAAAGCAAGTAAAATGAAAAAAAGACACATTAATTGAAAAAAGCAAACTGAAAATATTCTTAAAACAATATTTATTTACATTAAATTATCAGTAATTTAAATGCCCACTGAGAGTGTCTGGTTAACAAGCCTTGAGATTAAGATTTTCTGCTTGTCCATAAAGTAGGTGTACAATCAACAGGACTTTCTCTGTTCTGTTCCACCAACATATCCTCATCTGAGAAAACCACGTGTAAAACACACAAAATATATGAGCCAGTTTACCAAGTTTTTGTATTTATTCTTTACCAACAAACACAATCAAAATAGAAATGATTGTATCTAAAAACTGTACACAGCACACGACAGGACAAAGAATACTCTCACATTCCATTACAAAAAGAGGCGACAGAATAGCCAGCCATGAGCCAACCCTCACTGCTACATGAAAGACCTTAGGGAAATAATTTTGTTAAATAATCTTGCTTACAGATCATTTATTTCCTGAGTTACCCTCCTGTTTCTGGGGCCAGTTCTCTGCTAAAGGGTTTCTGGAAGACACAGGCAGAAAAATAAATTAGAATTCCCGCTGAATCTGTTTTGCACTTTCCTTTGTATAAATCTCTACCAGGATGCCTGATGCAAGGTTAATTATGCAAAACATGAACCAGGAAAAATTGTGTCAGAAGACTGAAGTAGCACTGAAAGGCAGCATTTCCCAGAGCCTTATGGCTTGTACATCCCATCTCTTCTGCTCCCTCTAGAGCAATTCTGCTGTGAGTGTTCTTCCTAAACTTACATCCCTATGGGTTAGAGAACATTAACTGTGGTACAGTGTTTGCCCAGGAGGCTGAAAGTAAAACTGATGAGAATTCTATCAGTTTCATTGAATTCCTCCTTCAATTAAAAAAAAAAAAAACAAACAACAACAAAAAAAAAAAAAAAAAAAAAAAAAAAAAAAAAAAAAACCAAAACCCACAAGCAAACAACAACCAAAAAAAACACAACCCAAACCAATGGTTATCATTATACTAGTAAATCAAACATAATTGGTGACATTGACCTTCAGGCTGACTAGCACAGAACAGCCTACATCCATGCTATCTGACTCCCAAGCTCTCAAACAATGAAGCCATATGTAAAATAAGCTGGGAGTGGTGTGTAACCCACACAAACCCTTGGGCCAGCCTTGAGAACTGTTTGGAAGAGCGCTGGCAGGCCAAGGTCAAAACTGCACAAGCAACCACTGCAATAATCTGACAACAGAGACAATAGTGCCCAGTGACTCCAAACATTCCCTGTTGGGTTTTTTATGAGCACAGACATGGCCACTGTGAAGAAGATGAGTGCTTCAGGTACCACAACACTATTGCTGGATACAACAGTGCTACTAACCAATACAAAACACAAGCACAGCCATGAATTAGCCCAATTTATACATGGTGAAATTTATGGAAATTGAAATGAACAGTTCTTTTCTCTTGAGTTTTATTTCAAAATTCCCTTTTCCAAGACTTTCTCCACAATGAAAGGCATTTGGCCCATTTCTAAGCGAAGTTCTAGTCTCGTGCAGTCCAGTGGGCCATAGTAAGAAAAAAATACAATACTCACTTGCTTTTATTACAAGGAGGGGGGAAAAAAGCAGAAGAAGGAAAAAAGTTGGATTAGAAACAAAAACGTAAGGAACAGAGAATGGAACTTAGTGAATAAGGAACTGGAAAGGCTGGGAGAGAGAAACTTCCACTGACCAAATGAAGGGAAGATGGTAAGCCTTTTGAAGCAACTAACAGAGGCTTTCAGAGCACGTGTCTTGAGGGTAAGAGGAGGCCTTCATCATCCAGACATCTAATAGAAAAGCAAAATAACAGAACAAACAGCCCAACATGTTTGTGAAAATGTTGAGGACAACTGTTTCACTAAGTTGAGGATGCCAGAAGAGCAGTTACTTCACACTTCACTCTATTAGGGCAGGCTCCATTTTAAACATCTCAATGTGTACAGTGATTTGGCTGGAAGTGGTAACGAGAAGCATTCACTGTGCCAAGGAAGGGGAAAAAATGAGAGCAGTAGAAAAAGGAGAACAAATTTTTATCTTCAATTAACTGAAATAAGAAAAGCAAATTTCAACAAACTCTCTGAACTTGTTGCTAGAATCTCTCAAGAATGCAATTTAAAAGAGGACTGGCAGTTATTGTACTGGAATACACACAATGGCAAAGTATTCCAACACAGGGGAGAGATAGGAAATACAGTATGAACAATATGGGCTGCATCAAAAGCAGCTAGTAATAAGGGTCTGAAGCTAGAAAGAATCACATTAGGAATGGAAACAAGGGCATTTTAATGAATATAAAGGAACAGCATAAACTGTCAGGGATAAAAATCAGAAGAGATAAAAGCACAGCATGCATTATTACCACTGTGCAATATAAAAGGCAAACAAAGTTTCAGAAGTATTTTAGAAGTAGGAATAAAAACACAGAAGTCAGTACATAACAATGTGAAAGAAGAACAAACGGATAACAAAACAGAATCAAATGCCGTTCTCTGTATTTCAGCCTTCATAAAACAGATTTATTGTAGCCAGTAATAAAAACTGATTATTAGGCTAAATAATTGGAGAATATTTCAAGTCAGCAGGACTGGAAGAACTTCAGACTATACTTCCGAAACAAACAGAAGTAATCTCTAAACTATGAGTGATCATCTTCTATAATACAGTCCTGGTGAAATTGCCCTAAGACAGGTCAGCAACAATGAAATAGAGTACTCACAAAAGTATTTATTTGCAAATTATTTTCAATCAAGGTAGGAGAACATTGCAAGGAAGTTCCTTCCTCCAGGACCTACATGAGGAAATTCATTTACATGGAAGAGTTGCATACGACACATGGCTGAAGCAGGGGCTATAAACATTTTGGAGGACAAGATCTTAATAAAAATCATTCTGATAAATTGAAAAGTGGTTCATATCAACCAAGTGAAACTTAGTAAATACTAGCAAACTTCCAAAGGATCAATCAGGTAAGTCAACATTAAGTTGCTACAGAGGTTAAGCTTGTTCAGTGCAGAACAAAGGAGACAATATCCTAAAAGATAAAAGTTTAATATAAAAATTGTTCTCTGTTTCAGCTGTGGAGTCTTAACTGTGAGTGATAGAAGACAAAACTGGCTTAATCAGCAGTAAAGAACATTTATTTTATACTTTATAAAATTAGTTATTGAAACCAGTTGCCTAGAGATGCAGTATAATTGCATTCTCCAAATACTTTAAAAACCAAATTGGAGAAACATTTGTCAGAAATGGTACAGATACACAAAACAGAAGGATGAGCAAGATCACCCTGAAGTCTTTTTTGGCCTTACAGTTCCATTCATCTGTGGTGATATAACAAAACTAAATATTCATTTTATTTAAAAGAATGTCATTGTGCTTCTCAATGCCACACTTCAGGAAAAAACCTAAATAATTCACATGCTAGATTTATGAAATGGCTTACTAATAAATCTCCCAAGTTTGAATACACCATAGCTCCCCCTTTATTAATAACAATATGGAACCATCCTATCATGTTTTGTTGAGAAAAATGTCACTAAGAACACTGCAGACAGTCTTCACTGCCCGACAAAGACAGGAGGGTAGATACCATTACTGGAGTGGCCTGGGTTCCATGAACCCTGGGATGTGCCAGAAGTCTGCAGCAGACAAGGTGCTCTCCAACAGTCATGTAAGATGCTGGTAAACGTTCAATGGCAGAGACTACACATTTGGACCACATCTTTGCTACCAAAAACTCCTTTTATCTTATTGTGCCATGCAAGTGATTCAAATGTACATGCTCCAAGGAATATAAAAATATAATAGGCAAAATTAAAAATTGGTAAAGTTTCCTAAAGCTGATTTTTTTCTGATAGCCTAATTGAAACTATTTTTGGCAAGAATTTATTGTCAGTAATGACGCAGCAGGAGAGAAAAAAGGCCTCTTTTTCCCTCTCCCTGCTCAAAGCCAAGTCTGGGGGGAACATCCTAGTTTGATAGGGTTTCCAGCGGCTTCTTCAAGAAAAGCAAGTAGAATGTTGATAAATACAGCATTGAAAATGAGTATTTCTATATTTATATTGGAATGTCTGGCAATATGATTTCGTGCATGTCTGAGTTAATAAAAATACTTGCAAAAATCTGAAAGGGAAGAATATTCTGAAAGAAGCAAGATCTCATGTTATTTTACTATAATGCCTATATGTTGATATACTTGTAGGAAGGAGCTTTCAGAATACCATAAACTACTGTCAACATAAAACATTTTACTTATACTATTATTTTAGGGTATTTTGAATATTCAGCTTAAGAATGATTCTGAGGATCAAAGTGAGAACCAAAGTTCCTGATTTAATCACTGCCAACATTTGGGGCAAGAATCAGTTAGATGAGAACAGCTCATCTGCCTATACGCTGTGAATAACCCTCTCAACAGCATTTTTAAAAAAAAAAAAAACAAAACAAAACAAAACAAACAACAAAACAAAACAAACAAACCCCAACCAGCATATATAACATGAGTATAGGCTGTAAAAAGCTCTCACAATCTCCTGTGACAACTCCTGTATTGAAGAACTCAAAGTCAACCTAAAACCCAAACACCCTCAAATTTCAGACAAGCAAGGCTATAGCTTTGCAGATACTACTTTAAGCTGGCAGTGCTACCAAAAGCCGTAGCCCTGCCTCTCCACAGCCTGGCCACTTGCTCCGGCCGCCTCCCTCACGCTATCACAACCACATTGCTTTGCCAGGTTAGTTTTAACCCAGATCAATTTTCCAATGCAGTTCACCACATGGCTACACAAACGCCTGGGTCAGCACATGGGAGAGAACAAACAGCTGGGAGTGGAGGGCAGGCAGCATTGCTGCTTCTCTTCACTGCCAGAGCCAGCTTAAGATTTATGGTGTTTGGGGAAAATAACCACCTGATGCACTCCATACACTCACTGCCTGTGTTTCTCTCAGTAATGAATATTCTAGATTTTAAGGGCTTTTTCTTATTTCATCTTACTTTCTTTCAAAAGCATCAGTGCTACAAGAACTTACTTGATGTAGTTCTTGAAGCAAGTGCTCAAACTTATTTTGATTACCCCATCTGACAAACTCGGGGATGGCATGAATGGGAATGTTTAGTGCCATCCTTCTAGTAAAAAACAGTAAAAATGAAAGCAAAAAACACAGAATTCAATGCAAGTTACTAGTAAACAGTACTTGCTACAGTAAAATCTTATCTGTATTTATCCGTGCCATATGAATCATGCAGATTGCATGAATTGGTAATAAAATATATTAAACATAGAATGGACAAAAGCTTTCAATATTTTTTGAAATTGTTAGTCACTTGTTTACTGTTTCATAACATCTTAGTGTACCTATGATAGCATTTCTTAAAAAGTTAAGTCCACCGCATCAGTGTGTAACAACATAAGGGAGTGATCATTAGTGGTGGATAAGAAAATTCTCTTTTCTCTGGTTATACATGAGCCTGCTACCCTTCCTGCATCGTTGTGGGACAGCTGGGCCAAAGCGGGAAAAAAAAAACAACTATTGCCTTAGAAAGGCAGAGCTTACCTATTCTCAGCAAGCCAACTGCCTTGGAAAACCATCTCTCAACTCAAATGACGACAGAGAGTAGAAATGTCCATTTCCAATTACTTAGCTTATGAAAGAGCAATGACAAAAAGTTAGTAAGTTAGTAGGAGTTGAACATGCTAACGAGAAAGAAAGAAAAAAAAAAATAACCAACAAACATCCACAAGCAAAGCCAAGAAAATAGAAGTGTTCTATTATTTCAAGCTGGGAAAAGTCTCCCATGTCAATGAATGCAGGATGAAAATTGTCTGGTGTGTAGATGGCTCAAAGAGTAGAAACCAAGAGACTGAGTTCTTATTCCTACTTCTGCAAAAGCATGCCTTATGACCGGTATACCTAATACATTGAGATTTCAGAGACTGTCATCATACTTGCTCTGTCATGATACTGTCTGATAGCTCTTGGAGGTCCTCTCATGACAAGGGCTACAGAAGTTCAATGGATCATCAAATACAAACATTAACAAACTAACAACTGTGATGTCAAAAAAAAAAAAATCTCAAAGAATTCTTCATTTACAACTGCAGTCTGTTTCAAATTGTGAAAACTAGGCTAAGGTTATAGAAAAATATCTATTTCCAGCATGAAGCCTAATCTCACTCACCCTTAAGACACAAATGAAGACACCACTTCAAGTTAATATTTATCAACTTTGATATCATGGCAAAACAATCCTGTAAAACCCACTATGTGTAACAACTTTCATGGCCATCTATCACAGAAGTCCTATGAAGGACTGAAAATCAACAGATTAATATAGAGATCATTTATCGGAGATCATTTACTTCCTGAGCAAACAGTACTGTGAGCAGTTTAAGCCAACACAAGAACTGTGTAAGACAGATGAAGAATTGCTTGGTAGTATGGATATGATGGAGGAAGTCATGCAACATGGGCTGCCAAAGAAAATGGCACAAAGTTCCTACAGGACCCTGCTGCACATAGCTCTGTCCTGTTCCACAGTGGACTGGAAAGGCCTTCAAAGGGCCAGTGTCACCTCCTGAGTATGAAGCCTACACCCATGCCTCATCTCTTCACACTGTGTCACTGGGTATGTACCTTCTGGCTTTTGGCCAAACATTTTGATACATGGCTTGTACAGGCAGAAGTATAGGCCACCGTTTGCTTTAAAACCTTAATCCTCATCTGTACAAGGGTTGTACAAAGCCCATGCATTAAAAGACTTCCATCTCGCCAGGTAGTAATGGCTTACCCTGACTGTGAACATGTATTTACTAACATTTTCATTGTATAACACAATATAAATTCTACATTTGCAAATGTTAAATTTTGAAGTGAGAAAAGGGCAGGCAAGTAAAGATACAAGTATCACATAGGAGGTATGTGACAAACTAAAGAAACACAACTGAGCTATAAGGAGAACCCATCCAACATGTTAAGGTTCTTTTGAAATTAATGTAGGTATCTTTAAATATTGGCCTACCCCAATGCAAATGCAGCTAAAGTAATGGTAAAAATTCTAAAATAATCATTTCCTGGAAAAAATGCTATGCTTACGTGTCCTCAAAACTATCTGCATGTGTGAGATTTATGGCCTTTGAAAACCTACTGCAGCTTACATTGGCCAAATTAATGAAAAACTAGGATGAAAATTAAAACATAGGTAATTCAAAATAAACATACAAAAAGTTTTCCACAAATCTCATGCTTTTTGAAATCATTATCCTATGCTGCTTTAAACTACACATATTTGCAAAAATAATTTGTAACGTACATCAAAGTCTGACAGATGCTGAAAATAAAACTTAAAATGAGTTTAGATACTGACTTACAAAATAACTGTTCTCATGGTCACTGTCAATGAGTCTTCTGGCTACTAAATTTTTGCTAAGAAGCTGAATCTGTCTGTGCTGTTTATAACCTGTATAGATTTAAAAAGCTCTAGTGCTTAAAATAGACAACTAAAATATTTACAGCACCTGTACAATATTATTCTGATACATTTTCATGAGTAAACAGCTGTTCATACATTGACAATGTAGTTAAACCTGAACCAATACTCTTCCCCCGCAACTTCTTTTTGATCACATTCCTATCCTTCAGGTCCACAGCCTGGAAACTGAAGTATAATCCAAGCACAGGAGTTAAATTTCCAAGATTTCAGGCCATATGATGAGATGCCCCCTAATTATTTCAATTTTTCCTATAAAATACCATCAAGACTTCATTTTTAACCATGCACCTGAAAGTCCTCCTACAATACATTATATCTTCAGTAATGCAACTTTATTATCTTTTTTTTTTGGCTTTCCTAAATACAATCTCTCCGCCTTTTAAATTCATTTGAAAGGTGATACTACAAAAATATTTTCCTTGTTCATTGCTTTGATTGTAGTTCTGTGTTCTTCCTTCTTCCTGATGAACCATATGATGAACAACCTACTTACTCTCAATTTCCAGGCTCTGCATGGCCTATTCTAGCTCTATCTCTTAAATTTGAACTGCTGTTCTACCAGTTATCAAAACGTAAGAAAGAAAATACGAGTGTTTGTCTAGCACTTCAGGCAGGAAACAAGCTATTTGTGAAAATCCTCAGGGTGACAATGCTACTATCCTTTAAATATACCCTCCAAGTCTGATGCCTATGAATCATTCACCGATGCAGAGATAGCCAGGGTACTTGAACTTCTGTATGTTCTTTTGCTCACAGCACTCTCACAGCTCCCTTGTGCTTTCCCAATACATTTCTTACATTTACATGCTGTCTTATCTTTACATTTAAATTAAGAAATTGTTTGTGCAGAAGCAATCTTTGCTTATGCATTTGTACTGTATGCAGTATAATGGTGCCCTGGCCTCTAGGCACAATTACAATATAAATAATAAAAATGAACTGTTGTTCACCTAAGATTAAGTCTCCTGACAATGCTATTCATGAAGCTGTACCCTTCAAACAATGATAAAAAGCTGTTCTAGCATCACACTCTACTCCAGGTACTGACACCACTGATTCCCAGTTCTTCACCTATAGGAAGCCTCAGCTGTTCCCTATACATATACCTGTGTCCTCAGTACCACTGGAATTTTTACAGGTAACCGGGTGAAACGCAGGGTAACAGAGACTTGTGCAGAGCTGTCCTACTGAAGAACCCTGTGCTCCCTTAACATAAGCCTATTTCTGGGAAGAGTTGAGAATCCTTGACATCTCACAGAAGCGGATTCAAGGCAGTTTTCCATCTGTCTGCTTAAACTCATCAAAATCTGCTTAAAAACATGGCCTTCGAGAAAGTAAAATACCTATAGCATTCTCCAATATGGTATTGTTCTTTAATGGAGGCATCCATAGCTGAGGAATTATTCTATTTTGGCTTTGCTGGTTTAATGTGGGGCTCTTTGTTTTATCATTACTTAGGCTGCACTTAGACTGAACATTCAGTGGAACATTTCCTATAATGGGATAAAGCAAAATGAACAAATGAACAATTTGACTGGCTAATAGTGATTTAGACATGTGATTACAGTACAGAAAATGGTCTGACATATGCTCTTTTATCTGGTTTACATGAGACACATTAATCCAACTGGAAAGCACCAAAGTGAAAAGGAAGACAGGACCAAGCAGTCAGAAGGAAAAAAAAAAAAAAAAAAAATTTACTTAGTTCTGCACTTGCTTAGCTAATTGTAATCAGTGTTTTGTAAACAGCAAAACTTACAAAGGAAAAACATTTTCTCCCCAAAATGGATACAACTAAAAAAAAAGACCAGTCTATACCTACTCTGAGAAAGTTAGAAAATAACTATTTTTGATAAAATCCTAGTTTTAGAAGCATTTATGACATGCCTTTACCAACACCACAGGTTTTCTATAAAGACGCAGAAGGACACTTAAGACCACATCAGACAGGAACAATCATACTGTGAAGAAAAAGAGTATTGATTCATTTTAATTTTTGTCTCAGCTAACTTAATTTCTGGCTCTTACACAAATGCTTATAGTCATGTCAGCATAAGTATTTTTTACAGGAAATTTTAATTTCCTCCTCAAACTAGTCGACGAAATTCCCATGACACCAAAAACTTTACTAAAAAAAGGAATTACCCCTTTAGCACCCACTTTTCATCAAGACCATGTACACAACCTCAAACTGGCCTATAAGATATGTCAACTTTCACAAATAACACTATTTTGCTTTTTGTGCAGACTGGTACATTTCAGTTGTATTTGCATTTTTCTTCCTAAAACTTCTTTTAAAATAAAATATTCAAAGGTTTCCTATGTAAGGTTTGGATTCCATATGTAGTAACAAAACCAAAGTATGTAAAACTAGGCATAAAGCAGGTGAACCTAAGAACTTTACTGCGAGTGTATGTTTGCCAACTACTTCCGACTATCGCTGTATGAAAATCTGTATCGAGCGAATACGTAAGATAATTAACAGAGAGAGCTTCAAACAATCTATCTCCACCAAAACCTGGGGGTGAATGTTAAAATCTTTGAAGGGACGCTTTCACCAACGACAACCAAAAAAATCCATATATCCCAAAGTAATGATAGTTCTGTTCTGTGATATTTATGTAACATATGTTTGTAAAAACAAGTTATAATAGAGTAAAGCATAGTCTTTGCATGCGTTTAGGTCCAGCCCAGATGAGTCCCTTGCTAGCGTTTTGGACTTCCACTGTGACATTATGGTTGGACTCGGTGATCTTAAAGGTCTTTTCCAGCCTAAATGATTGTGATTCAGAAGCAGACGGCGAGGTCTGGGGTGGGCGTCCAGCAAAGCACCAGCAGCTCACCTGGTTAAATACACTCAGGGGGTGTCAAACCGAAATCGTCCCTTCAAAACAAAGGGAAACAAACTCGGAAATCCCGAGGCTCCAACTGACTCTACAGCGCAGAGGCTATTCTGCTAACAAAATCCTTATGTTTCTTCCCAAAACGTGCTCGCCCAGCTTTGCCCTATTACTGCTGCCATCAGATATGTCACGGCAAGATCCACCGTTCTCAAAAATAACCCGCGGGGAGCGCAGCCAGCGCGGCAGCGGCCACCAGGCCTCTCCGCGCCCAGCCCGGCTCGGCACCTCACGGTTACCAGCGCCGGAGCGGCCGTACCCGCCCGTTCGCCCGCGTCTCTCGGCGGGGGGAGTGGGGGGGGAGGCGCTCCTTGTGCCCCCTCAAGGGCTCCCCGTCCCCGCGGCTGCGGCAACTTGTGCGCGCCCGCCCGGGGCTGAAGGGAGGGGAGAGGCCCCCTCAGGGCGGGCGCGGGGCGGCGGGGGGGGGGCAGCGGCACGCCGCGGCCGTTGGGGCCAACGAACGCCCGCGCCCCCGGCGGGGAGAGGCCGCGGTGAGGGGAAATCTGCCAGAGCCGAGGGAGAGACGCGCGCGCACACACACACACACACACACACACACACACACACACAGAGCCCCCCACACCACCACCCCCCCAACACACACCAACCCCGCTTGTGTTTGTTGTGCTTCGCCGCTGTCCCGCCGCCGCCTGACAGCTCCCCCCCCCCCCCCCTCCAGCCTCTCCCCACCTCCGCGCACACGGCGGGGTTGGCGGCGAAGAAACTCCTGCCTCAACTTTGCGTGTGCGCGTCCGCACCCGCCTCTGTCTGTCTGTGTGTCAGGAGGGGGGTTGCGGGGGGACACACACACACACACACACACACACGTTTCTCCTCGCCACCCGCCGAGAACCGTCTTTTCTTTCCCAAAAAGAGGAGGGGGGATAAAAAGGGAAAGCTACGAGGAACTACCGTCAAGCCAGACGACGCTGAAGGCAGCCGAGCGTCCTGGAGAAGAGACCCAAAAAGGAGAAGGGGGAAGGTGCAAAGGCAAGGGGAAAAGGAGGAAGAGGGGGAAGGGGGAAGAGCTGAAAAGAAACTCCGAAGAAGGAGGAGAAGAAATGAATAGGGACGGTGAAAGAAAAGTGGGAAAGGGAGAGCAGGCGGAGGAAGACAAAGGTGAAAAAGGAGGAGGAGGAGGGGAAAGTGCAAAGGGGAGAGGAGGAGAAGAAAGAAGGGCCCTTCTCAAAATGGCATTAGGCAGGAGGGAGGGGGCGACGAGCACCGAGTCTCCGCTGACAGCTCTGCCTGCGCCTGGCCGCCTGCCCCCTGCCCCTTTCTGCCTCGCACACACAAACGCTGAACTTACTTCTTTCTGGCTCTCTGGAAAGGGGAAGCGCCATCTTTGCGAGGCCGGCCCCTAGGTCTTTTGTCTGTGGCTGCTGCTGCTGCTGCTGGGGGGGGAGCTCCAGGCTCGGGGGGCTGCTGCTGCTGCTGAGGAGGCTCCACCACCGCCACCACCAGACTCTTGTCCTCCGTTGACATCCTAGTCAGCAGGACGAGAGAGACACATGGATGATGATGATGAGGATGAAGATGAGGATGGTGATGGGGATCCCGATGCTCCTCCTGCTCCCGCGGCTCCTCTCCTCCTCACCTCCGCCTCCTCCACCTCCGCCTCGCATTGCTGGCCTCAGCCGCCGCCGACCAGCACAGGTAGCAGGGGGAGCAGCATGGGGAGAGCAGGAGGAGGAGGGGAGGGGGGGGGTGGGGGGGGGCGCGAAGAGAAAGAGCGCTGAGGAAGGAAGGGTCTCACACACAATAACACCCCCTCCCCGGCTCGGCGGGGTCTGTCGGGGCTGGGGGTGGTGGCGGGCGAGGTGAAGAGAGCGAGCGAGAGGAGGCGGCTGATCCCGCCGCTGGGCTCCCCCCCCGCTCTCAGAGGCCCCGGGAGCTGGCGGCGGCTCCGGCTCCTGCGCTGCCCGGCTGCGGCGGCCGCCGCTTCATTGTACACTGGCCCTGCGCCCTCCCCCCGCGCAGAGCCCCCGGGGGCGGAGGAGGAGCAGGCGGCGGCGGCGGAGGCGGCAGGGGCCGAGGCCGAGCGGAGGAAGTTTTGACAGCTCCAGCTGTTGTGTGTGCCGAGGGCTGAGTCCGGCCGGGCTCCGCGTCCCCTTCCCAGCCGGGCCGGGAGCAGGAAGTTTAACTTTGGGGAAAGAAGGAGGAGGAAGGGTGAAAAAGGGGGAGGAGGCAGGGGGAGGAGGAGGCGGCTCCCTCTCCGCGGGGTGGAGAAGGGATCCCGGCGCTGCCGCCGCTGCCCTGGTGTGTAACCCCCCCCCCGCCCCCCCCCCCAGTGCGACACATAGACACAAACCCCTCCCGCCCTCCTCCTCCTCCTCCTCCTCCCCCCGCCGCGGCCCCACACTGCGCCTGCCCGGCCCGCCCGCCCACCGCCCGTCCCACGGCGCAGACACCCATCCGCCGCCGCTGACCTCACGGGCTGGCTGCCGCGGCGGGCTGCGGGGAAAGCGCGGAGCCGCGGAGCGGGGGACGGGACGGAGCGCAGCGCTCCGCACACCCACCCCGCACCGCACCCCGCGGGGGACGGCAGCCCGCTCGCTCCCCCCACCCCTCTCCCCGCCCTTGTTTTTTATTTATTTATTTATTTGTTTATTTTCCCCGACGTCCCCGTGGAATAAAAAAAAAAAAAAAGGAAAAAAAAAAAAAAAAACAAACACAACACTCAAGCTGGATATGAAAGTGGCCGCTTCGTAGCGGGGTGCCCCCGCCCCGTCCCCCCACATGGGCTGAGCTCTCCAGGGGCAGCGCACGGTGCCCGGCCCGGCGGCGCTCGCTCCTCCCGGGGAGCCGGGGCACGGCTGGCTGCAGCCAGGAGGCGGGGGGAGCTCCCCCCCCCCCTCCCCCCGCCGTGCGTCTGCGGCTCGGGGGGGCGGGGGGGAAGGCAGCGAGCGGCGGGGAGCCGCGGCCGCCCCCGGGGGAGGGGAGGGAGCAGAGTTCAGCGCTGTGTGCGAGGGAGACAAAGTCTGGGGAGCGTGGCCGCTTTCCAGCAGCTCCGGCTGGAACAGCTGCGGCCGCTCGGGGCGGCGGGGGGGCCCCCCCCCGGGCAGGGGCCTAGCTGGCTGCCTGCCCGCCCGGCTGCGCGGCGGCTCGGGGCGGGGTTAAGCCTCATTACAGGGGATTTAACGTGTCCCGGAGGCCAGGAAGGGACTCCGGCTCCGAAGGGGAGGGGGAGCGCTAGGGCCTCGCAGCCAGAGAAAAGTCCGGACACGGGGTTCCCAAGCGGGCCGTGCCCCCCATATCCCCTTTCCCGGATTTGCCGCCCCGGTTCTGTCCGGCGGCGGAGCTGCCCGCCCGGCCCGGCCCCCCCCCCCGCCGCCGCCGCCGCAGCGGGCGCCGCCCTGAGGGCAGCCCCTGAGGCGGCCTCCCGCCCGCCGCTGAGGGCAGCGCCGCGGGGCCCCTCACCCCCGGGCCCCGGCGTCCCTCCCTCCGTTCCCTCCCTCCCGCTGCCCCGAGCTGGAGCAGCCGGGTGCGGAGGGAGCGATTCAGATGCTGAATCGTCAAATGGGTCGTAGGCAGAACGAAAGAAACGAAGCCTGCCGCCCTGCAGCGTGCGTGGGTGACTCGGGTTTGGGGCAGGCACGCTGGAGAACTTCGCCGGACTTACAGAAGTCGTGGGCGGCGATACCTCCAAGGCTCCGAATACGTACAAATACATCTCGAGAGCGTTCCTCCCTTGTCATTTAGGTTCCAGTTCTGTGTTTGAATCCCGGTTGATAAAATGGCCTAGGGTAGCACACAGGTGCAACAAGGAAGGGAGGGAAGGAGGAGCTAATGTTAGCGACTATTTTTTTGATGTGAAAAGAAACAGCAATCCAGGCCTTTATGCTGTTCTTCCTTCCTAAATTTTTCACTTATCGGCTTCAGAAATGCTAAATGAAAATGGCATGCTGTGGAAAATAAGGCTTTTGCTAGTCTGTGTTCCTGGGAACCATTTCATAACAAAAAGCTTTCATTAGTTCATTTCCTAGGTTTGTGAGTAATTAAATTAGACCTTTGTGACATTTTCATATCTATATGTGGAGATAGAGGTAATACACTTTATCTATACATGTATTTGCATACATACATATATATATAAAATAACGTAAAGCCATCCCTTTCAGCCATGCAAGGACAGCAGTTGGATTGCTGGCATGACTTTCTTGGCCCTATTACTGAAAATGTACTCATTTCTGTCAAAATATATATCGCAAGATAAACGTTTATATTATGAAGCCTGCAAATGACAACATAGTTACACTGCTCATACCACTTCAGATATGGGGACTTGATCTGTTTACATCTTGTCTAACACAGAAAAAAGTGCCTTTGAATTTTGTTAACTCTGGCAAGTTAGCATAATTTAACTGAAAACATTTAATGCTATACAGGCCCAGACTTGGGTGGAGTAGAGAGAAAAAAAGCAGGGGAGGGGAGGGAGAGAGAAGTAAAAGGCCACAGCCTTTGCACAGTGGGATCTCTGGTGTGGCATTTGCTGGAGTTGCCAGGTTGCCATCTGGTCTGCTATAAAAAAAGGCCATCTCCTGGAACACCGACTGTGCGTGTGTGGATTCACTGCGCTTGCGTGATGGCTCGGGTGAGCCTGGGATGTGTCAGAGCTACCATGCGTGTGCAGATTGATCGGCACCGAGACACGTGAGCAGGCTGTGGGCTCGGATCAACGGCTAGGTGTGTGGGGAATAACTGTCACATCCCACAGCAGTAATACGCTCAGGGAAATCACTGAATTCACTTGTCTACGCGTGGCTCATCCGGTCCTCCCATGTAGACATGGTTTAATACATTTAGATCACCTGTAAGGGGTTGAGCTTTGGGCTTTGTCTCTTAGGCAAAAGCAGGCGTGCGTTTTTAACTTTTTTTCCTCCATTGTTTTTATATTGACTATATGTCGCTATCACAATATAAAATCCGAGTGGAGGTAGGACAAAGTTGGCTTTGGTGTAGCATGGTCTAAGACAAGAGCACATCAATGGGTTTAACATGCTTTTATTTGTTATACTACTGTGCCTTATCTCGTTGCATGTCCGAACAAAGCTAGGCAGGTCTGTTCCGTGTGCTGCTGCTGCCATGTCTGTGGCAATCAAAGGTGTGAAGAGCTGTGTAGGACCGAGAGAGTCTTGTGAGCAGGAACCTGAACTGGAGATGGAATTGTAGGAAACTGGGTTTACTAGCATTATTTATCACTCGGTGAAGGCAGGGGGACAAGCTAGGAGAAATTGTGTCAGCAAACATAAATCCAGGGTAGGAGTGCTTTGTTGATTCAGGACATTTGAACAGCTCTGTCAGGAAAATTTTTACATTTATACCTGGCCAGTGCTTAGACACCTATTATAAATTATCTCTCTCTGGAAAACACACATTTTTACAGCAAAGATGTAATATTAAATGAACGGGTCCTCTGCTTTACTGAATGCTAAGAGATCTTGTGGTTCATTGTAAACTAACTCAGGTGAACACACCTGATTATTTTTTAACTTTCAACAGCAGCCAGCTTTGAAAGTTTCAGCCAGAATTTTACATTCTAACCTTCCTTAAAATAAACATTCAGTATTTTTGGAATTGCTTCTGAAATATAAATAAGACCCTTGCAGTACTGATTAAACAAGGCTAACAGTTTTAACTTCAAACCTTCTTAAGTTGTCCCAGTGTGCTTAATGGTGGAGTGATACTTTCAGAATAGAACAACTTGAAGACGGGATGCTGTCTTAAAACATCTAGCTAAGGAAGATGATCCTGTTATAGAAATAATGAAGGGAAAATGACAACTGGTGTAAACACTGTTGTACCATTATGCAACTAAAGTGGTGTATGTGACAGAAATAGTGAGAAAATTATTGCAGATTCTATCAAGAATGGGATCCAGATACTTTCTCTTTTACAACATTAGTTCAGAACTCTGCCAGTTTATTGATCGTTCACTACTCTACATAAAACAAATAAAAAGTTTAATTTTTGTTCTCTTTGCATGTGTCTCCATTGCAGAAAAGTGCACCAACTTATCACAAAGGCTTCATTTAAGAAATGTCAGCAACATGCTAACATTTTAAATATTCAGTATATGGAACCATTTTGTCTTAACCTGTACTAAATTGATAATTGACTGTAGTGAACATCTGCTTACTTCAGTATGCTGCTCTGAAAACTGCGGAGATTTTGGAGCCAGGGCACATCCCATTTGGCTGTCCTTGCTGTGAGAGTAGCAAACGGCAGGAGAATGGTGCAGTAACCACAACTGCCCATGGTAGTTTTTTACATCTGCATTCGTACTCACCCAAGTAGTTCAGAAATAACTGAAGAACTGTTTTTTTAGTATTAAAAAACAAACAACCCCAAGGTGATTTAAAAGAGTTCTAGACAAAGCCTAAATCAGGTGGCAAAGTCAGGATTACATCATACAAATGCATGACTCCTAGTTTATTTGTACTAGATTTGGCTCAACTGAAAAAAAAAAAAAAAGCAGCATATGTTAATTGTTGTATGCTAACAAATGCATTGCAGAAGTCTAGTTTTAAACTTGAAATATTTGTTTCTTCTTTTCATTGGTTTTGCTTACTTGTCATCTTGTAGATCCCTCTTACTTTAGGCAACAGCACAGCCTGGACAGTGGGTATGACATAGCCTTGAGCGGTGGTGACTTTCCCAGCAGTTTGGTGAGATGCTTGTTGCTGCAGATGGTGGGGGATAAACCTCACTTCTCCTGAGCAACATTCCCAGACAGCTGGACAATTCCAGTTATCAGGTGCTCCAGAGCAATGGACAGATAGTGTGGAGGTCCAGTTCCCCTGAAATCCATCAAACTGCTCTCTTTGGAGGCAGCAGAGTTCACGGTCTATGAGGAAAATCATTTCATTCTTGTTCTTGTTTTCTCACCCTCTCCCTACCATGAAATATCTTGACTTAATATTCTACAACAGCTACTCTCCACACAAACTAATCTGGTGTTTGTATGAATGTGGGCTAATACAGTCTAGGCTCCCCATCCCCTGCCTGCTTTAACTTGACTAGTTTAGTTTGTGTTAAAGGCAGCCTTGCCCACGCTGTGATATATGTGCTAACCTCACACCTTTACACCTTAGTCTCACCAAAGCCTAAGGCCTTTTCATCATATTAAGCTACTTTGACTGGGCTAATGTGACTGAGAAACACACCTTTTTTATCCATTAAGACAAGGCCAAAAATGTTAAGTGCTCAACATGCAAGCCCCTAGGGCTTGTCTATATATCGAGTTATTACACGTGGAGGCTTTTATCTTCATAAGAAAATGTTCTTTTTGTGCACGCCAAAGTGTGAATTTAAAACTAGTGATTATAGTATAACCCTCATGCAGACTCATTCATTCAGGCATCTTCTGGCTTTTTTTTTTTTTTTTTTTTTTTTTTTTCAGATTAACTTCTTTAATTCATTTAAATGAAATCAGAAAAGGTACTTGTGTCAGAGTGAATTTGTCCACATGAGGAATTATGCTTGCCTGACTCTGGTAGTACTATTAATAATACCTTCCTATGTGGAGAAGCTTTGTCTATTAAGAATGTTAATTTTGCATGTTTGCACTTAATAAGAGCATCCCTTGTTTACATTTGAATCTTATTATTTTGACAAGTGGTAGCTGATGTACTATACTGTAATTCATTAAGTTATTCCATACCAAGGCAGTGATCCTGGGGATGCTGAATTAGTCAGATAAGTAACTAAATGCATAAATAGTTTCACTGAAGACAACTACCTCCTGAATGAAGTTTGTTCTGTGTTTAAGCATTTGCAGAAATGCTTAAATTCTTCCTAAACTAGCAATTTCTATAATTTGTTCTTAGAAGTAACAATGGACTGTGCCATATTACATTGTATTTTGTTAGCATCCATGTGAAGTCACATAAAGTATCTGCAAGATACTTACAAACTTCAGTTCCATTGCCTAATTTGTTGCAATTCGTGTCTTGTTTACAACTTTCTGAAACTATAATTTTATAAACTTCAGTATTCTGAGTTTTAGTTTTGACAGATATATGGTGGTGGGCAGCAGAGAAATAATCTTTTATGACATACTATTAGTTGCATGGGGTTTTTTATCTGAAAAGGTACTATGCCAATAGTTTGAGTAAAATCAAGTTAATGTCTGAAACCAGTGCGTGCTAAATGCTGGCTGTGCTGCAGGTATATGCAAGCCAGGAAAAAACCCACTTCCAGCAGCAAGCGCACAGGGCAGTAGCTGGCCGCTTAGTGTGCACCTCTGGGGAAAGACAATAGACTGGTCTGAAGTTAGGACTTTATCATGCAGAAAGTTAAATAAATGTCTGAGCAGTGTTTGCTGTTTGCAGGAGTGGTGCATTACACTCATATTACTTAACAGAAATAATACAAAACTGGCCATGAAACAGGGGAAGGGATTTGTTTGTGTACATTCAGTCATACATTTTTTTTGAGTAGGACTATGTTTTTATTCTGTCTTTTGTACAGCACCTAGTGCACAGGGATTCTGGTTCCTTATATGAGATCTTGGGTGCTACAATAATAGGAATTTAGATACTATTAGTAGAAATAACCTCGTCATATATTGCCAGTTTTGTGAGGAAATAATCTCTGTCCCAGACATGATGGCCTCACTTTTCATGGAGTTATAATGTGGGAGAGGCAGGTGCCTTGGGTTGTAGTCATGTAAACACTAGGAGCCCAATCCTGTTTGCAGCTGTTTACTTCAATAAAATTATGTGTCTGAGTAAGAAGGGCAGAATTTGGCCTTTGGTTTTTGAAGTTAGTTGCAGACAATTAATGGGGACATGTCACCTACACGAGGTCCAGCCAGAATTCAGTCCTTTACTTCTTTAATAACTAATGTTTTAAACCAATTAGCTACATACCCATATGGAAACGATAGTAGAGCCTCCACAGTCAAGACTATACTGAGATTCTAAATTACATATATAATAAAGGCTGTGCATGTGTTTTCTGGCTGAGAACAATGTTATATTTCAGCCTCAAGCAAAAATTTTCTCCAAGCTGTAGCCCCTCAACAAAAACACACTTTTTAATGAAAGTCCTGACACCACCTTAATTACAGTGCAGCAAACATTACCATTGTAATCCTATTTCATCCTTAGGCAAGGAGAGCATCCCTGGGGGCCTGGCTGCCTTTCTTTGCTAGTGACCAGTTTTGCAGAAATGGCCTTTTCCCCAATGCATTTTTTAATTTAACCTCTACTGCGCTGCCCAGGGGAAGATGCATGGGGAGCTGCTAGTGCTCATCTCCCCGCACTCCTTGCAGCCCTCCTGGCACTCCCTGCAGCCCTGGGCCTGGAGGATCAAACAGCACCCGGGGATGCCCAGCCTGCAGCCAGCTGTTTGGCACCCCCACAGCCCCTCCTCCTGTCCCCACGGGATCTTAGCAGGAGCCAAAAAGTCACATTCAGACTCTTGGTACCACATAGGTTTCACTCTGACTTTCAGCAGCCCCCAGACTGGCTGTTTTGTATGTGCTGGTGCCCAGAGACAATCCCCTTTTTTGCTGGCCTGCCACACTTCAGAAAAGTCCTTGTTCTAGATCCAGTAATGTGGGGGAGCGGTGGCACTCCTAATCCAGGTGAGTGAAGATAGAGCTGTTGGAAAGGAAGGGCTGGGGGCACGCATGAGCAGCCTGCAGTGTGCCTGGCAGTGATGTGTTCATTTGAAGCCGCCTTGCAGTGTCTCCAGGCTTTTGCAGTGTTTGGATGGGTAAGTAAAATGTGATTAGTTTCTCACTACTATATTGATTCAGTGAGTAGATTTTGTGTGTGGGCTGCAATATTGACAGGACAAATTTGCAAGGCTATTTGAAGCTGGGATCTTTTTCTACCAGAAATATAGGGAGATATATATGTACAAACACAAGGGTATACTTGTCGTTCTTACATCTTTTTCTCCTGCCTTCTTAAATCAAAGTAATAAATCTGTATGATCAAAAGAGCTAGAATAATCAATCTCTCCTTACATAATTGATCTGAAAATCCTAATTAAGTCTAGAGAGGAATTAAACATAAGGTTTCTTGTTCTCTACAACATTGTCAAGTACAGCACGGTCTTCTATTATGGAACTCCTACAGTTCTTATGTACAGAGTAAAGTCATGCAGCTGAGATATTTTCCCTGAAAACAAGCAAAAGCCCCTATATGTTCTGGGAGGACATTTCTGTTATCCTGTTCCCTTCTATTTAGGTTCTCATATGGTTAATCACCATGGTATCTTACAGCTTTGTAAAAATATAGTGCACCATATGTGATAAATCATTATTATTAAGAATGAAGATGCTGGATAAAAATATTCTTCACAAATCTAAAGCAGAAGATGTGCAGTAATGGACATACCCAGACAAGCAGCCTGAGTAAAAGGAGCACGCGTATGAGTACAAGAGATGGGGTTGTAATCATTCCTTGGGTGATAATACTGCATCCAGTCGGTGTATGTGAGTGTGAATGGCATACTCACTCCTTTCTTCCCTAACCTGTGCTACAGCAGACTAGTGCAGAGGGACTATGTGCAAGCCATATCCTGGTCCCTGCTTTGCACTGCAGAAGAGTGCTCACCTTGCAGTGTTCAAGGTCATCAGTCAAAAGAAGATAATTTGCCGATAAATGCAAAGTAAGCTTGTGCATTTATTTAACAATAATTACAAATAATTACAATCCAAACATAAAGCAAAATGAGGGACTGTACTTCCATTGGGAAGAATGCACTAGAGTGGTCATAAATTATCCCCCCAATTGGTAATCTCAGTTACATATTTTCTCATGTTTTTCATTTCCCACTTAGTTTCAGCCAGATCTGTTTTCTATTTATATTGTAAGTGTCAACACATAAATAATTTTCTCTGTTGTATCCCTCACTACTAAATTCTTTTTCTTGATGGAATAGCAAAAGTATTTATATTTATAAATGGAATGCCTGTTTTGCCTAAGTACCACATATAATTCCCTTCTCAAAGAGGGATTTTTATAATTCCTCAAAAAATGTCTTGGCAAGGATCAAACCACCAGTTGGTAGTGTGGATCCAGCCTTTAGGGACAGAACTCAGGATTCTGATCCCTTTGGCCAACAGGCAGGAGGGCACCACAGAAAATATGCTCTAGTTTGTTTGAAAGGATGGTGCTGATGTTAAATATGTGCACTTATTAATCACCCCAGAAAGCGAATTCACTGAGAGTTGCTTCCCAACTGTGGATTTCGCTATTCAGCACAGAATTATTTTGGCAACTGGAGCATTCTTCATTGTGGATGGCTGTGGGAAGGTATTAGTCCTGCTCTTCAAGTAAGATGTACTCAGTGATCTGGTAGACCTGTTCCACCTCTACTGTGTCATATTGTGAAAGGAAAAGAAACAAATCCCAAGTGAAAGGATGGATCCTTCTTATCCCCTTTTTACCTTCTTTTTTCAGCTGCTTTCCACAGAAAAGTTCAGATATCCCTCGCTCAATAGGAGTAGAGCAGAAGGAGATCTGTTGTGAGCTCTGCATTAAGGGAAGTTCAGTTTTTCACCTTTGGGCACTCCTTGAGAAAACCTCAATCAAAATCATTGTATGGGGATGATGGATCCTAGCTACGAACAGTTTGCAGCTTGCTTGCTGGGTGAAACAGCGACAGGCCTCCTGGTCCTGATCTGCATTATAGGAGGAGAAAATGATTTTCTTACTGGGTTGTGCTGCCTATATGTGTATGTATAATTTTTTTTATTATAGTTTCTCTAGTATTTGCTTTGATTAAAGGTTATTCCAGGGTGCCCACAAAGCAGTGAGACATCCTGTTCCTACAGATGTGGCAAGCTTGAGAAAGGTTGTAGTAGAGCATTCAAAACCCATGTCTGGTGTTTTGGGGGAGCTGAGATGTAGGGGTCTATGTGGAAGAGATGTGGCTGATGTAAGACAAGATGTCCTTGGCCTCGGTGAAATGAGTGACTAAACCTCTAGAGTCTCACAGGGTTTGTTACAGGACCTTGCAGTGGGGTTAGCATTTCCATGGGTACCAGCTCCTCAGCTGCTGGAGCATCCGTTACGCAGTTTTCACTGAAACTATAGCATGATCAGCAGAAGCAAACACGTTCTGCTCCTGAAGCAAAGCAGCTCCCAGTCTGGTATCTGTAACATAAATCAGTTTGAACTAACAGGGAAGTTCAGAAGCCACATCAGTGACTCAGCGACTAGCACACATTTGCATCTCCATCTCTGCAGGAAGGGGTCCTCCACCAGCAAGGCAGGGCTGTCACATTTTCAGCCACTGCAACGCAGTCCGTAAGGGCAGTGAGTGTGAGTCTCAGGAGTGCCTGCGCCGCAGTGGCCTACTTTATGCAGATGCTTTGAACAAGCTAGCTCCTGTGCCTCTAACAGTGTTGTTCCATCAGTGTCAGCTACAGAATCCATCAAATTGGGTATGCTCCCGGGTGGTTGGCCCCGGCACTCCGGGACTCTATTGCTATCCTCTTAGTAAGTCTGACTTAGCTTCTTTAAAGCTCTGGCTACATAAGCTGCAGCCTCTGAAGTACAGAGAACCCCCAGTCCGTTCCCCGCTTCACTGTACATTTAATCAGAGGCCTCCCAGAAGTTTTAGACTGTAGTCTTTCCTCTTCCCCGTGTACTCTTACTAAGGGTTCTTGTTTATTTAAGATCTAACTTTATGAGCAGTTTTCCTTTATCTCCTTATACACAGTACAAATTTGGTCTGTTCCCTCAGCTTTTGCATTCAGCTGGTTTGACTGATCTAACATTGCTGATTTACCGGTATAATTTAGCTTGTCTGAAAAGAAGGTAGATTGATGTTGGCTGAAATAAAATTCTGAGATGCCTATGGAGTTTTATTGCCCTAGATTTTTGTATTGCTATTTATTTTAAAAAGTAGGCAGAAGTCTGACTTTAAATTTTCAGGAATGCCTACATTATGTCAGCGTTGCTAATTCTTTCAGTCAAGTCATTGTGGTTAGCCAATCTTGTTTTCTGTCTCTGTGGTAAGATTTTAAATCCAGAAGGCTAACCTCAATGCTCCCCCAAGAAAGCAGGCAGAGATGACAATGCATTTCCTTCTTTGACCTCTGTAGTAGAGTTTTATAAAAAGATGGAATCTATCAAATTGGACTGGATGCCAAATCACCTGCATGAGAATGGAAAGGTCAAACCCCATTCCTGTAGCAATATGTGGAACAAAATGTACTGAAGTGTGTTTTCTAAAACTAATTTCTTTTTAAACATTGTTTTTCTACTAAATTCCAACTATGGACTGTAAAATTCTCTCATGCTTGTGAGTTACACATGGTTCTGTATCATATTAGAGCAAACTTGAGGTTGTTTGGATTTCTGAATTCTGCATTTCTGTGCTGCAAGATTGTTCATATATACCTGTCTTGATTTTCCTGAGTTTGTAATGTTTTGAAGGGGATAATTATAATATTCTGATTTCTTTACATAATTCCAGTTTAGCATAATTTCTTTGGGGAAAATTCATCCTGCAATATACACTTTTGATACAGAGAGAGGAGGAGGAAGGCTTAAGGGAGATCCTCCCCTGCTTTAACCTCTGCCTTCATCTCCTGTCCTTACCGTGCCGCTACTACTTCGGAGTGCAGAGTCCCAGCTTCACGTGAGCAGTGCCAATACTGTGGCTGAAAGGGTGGGCAAACCTGCACCTCGCAGAGGGCCTGGGCAGCCCTGCTGCCTTCGCACTGAGCGCGGAGCCCGGGCTGGGTGACGCAGCGTGAGAAACGGGTCAGCTCCTGCCGCGGCAGCGCTGGGCTGAATCGCTTCTGCTGTGACAAGGGCCACGTAGCAGACCCTCAGCACCTCCTCCCGGTTCACACAGGGGTTGTGTCCCTCCTTCCAATTAGCGACATAATCACCCATGAACGTGAACTAATGAACTCAGTCCCACCCAGATGGGACAGGAGCCTGTTTAATGAGTGCAAGATATATAATATCAGCATTACGTCATTTAAAAAACTTTGGCTTGTCAACATGAAATTCACTTGCACGCTCTGCTCCTATCACTGGAGCTGTGCAAAGCAGCTGAAGCGAACTGGCAATTTGGACCAGGCTTAACGCCTGCTTTAAATCACAGGATTATCATGATAGAGCAGGAGTATTCATTGTGCTGGAGCTGCCTCCGAACTGGCCGCTGTGCAGCCCTGGCATTTTTCAGGTCAGTGACAGATCAGAGCAGTGACAGCAGGTGGGTGACCAAGAAGTTATCGACAGCAACCCTTTGCACGTGGTTGAATGGACTGGTGAGTATACAATTCCCTCTAACTGCAGGAATTCAAACAGTAACTGCACGGTTTGGAAACTAACTCTAATAGCAGAGGGATAGCTGACCGCTTTGTCACCGCTGCCACTTTGGCATTACTTAAGACTGACCTGAATTCTTGATCTGGCCAGTCCGTTGATCTGTAATCATAGTGATCCGTTAATTACTTGTCTTCATTACAGCTACTTTGTTCTAGTGAAAGGTTTAACAATATGTAGATTTGCAAGTTTCCATGCTATTCTTCATCAAGATAATTTTGAGGCATAAGAGATATAGCAACCCATTTCACAAAGAAGGTAGAGCTTTCCTGGTAAATTCTCAATGCAGTTTTCTTCACTCAGGCAGTAAATGTGATAGCCCTGAGAAACATCCTGTATTCTTTACACACACACAACAGGGGACTGGAATCCCTCTCAATACCATTTCAGCCATGTACTTGTGACCTGTACTTCCATAATACCTCTTTGCTGCGATATTAGCACCAGGTGTACGATCGGTACACCTACCTTTTCTTGTTATCTCAGATAGAAAGATGCAGTTAGCAAATGGCATCAGGTATTAATGCAGGAGTGACCTTTTAATGTCATGCACAGATACATGAAGGAAGAACTGCCACTGAAAACTTCTGATTCAAGATAAAAGTAGACAGCCTGTAAAAACATTAAGATAAAAAGTAAATCCATTTGCCCTGAGTTTCCCCTGCTATCCCACCTCCTACTCTAAATTGATGTTGTCAGCACTCATGATTGTATCACAAGTCTTGTGATGTTTGATGTTTCACTTACACTCCAGCTACTAGAGTTGTGTAATGAGGTTAGAAACTCAGCTTTCCTCTTTCTTTAATTTAAAGTAAGTTTTTAGTCCTAATGGTTAGAGTATAAAGCTTGCAAATGTGACCCAGGTGCACCCTAATAGCTTAAAAAACAGAAAGCAAAGTAAAAGAGCTCTACATTTATCATTTTACAGTCAGGCTTATGATTTTGAGGGTCAAACTGTAGATCTTGAACATTTGGAGCTGGCAATACTAGCTTGAAAAAAAAGTGCCTGAACAAAGTACCACAATATGTTGCATTTTTCAGGGAAGCATAGTAGTCATTATTCAGACAGTGATAATTCTCTTCTCAGACATGCACATTTTTCCTATTTATGTTGTTACGCAGCATCTCAGGGTTCAGCCCCAGTCTGACTGGGCTGGGGGGGGATCATACTGATGCGTCACTGTATTGCTGGACGTTGGAGGGATCCTACTGCTTGCTTGTGCTAACACAGAGGAAATGTTTTGCAGCACTCTTTATTCCCCTGGCACATCTGTGCTTAACACCTGTAAAACCAGGACTGTTCTGACCTCCAGTCTCAGGAGGTAATCTGCCTTTCATAAAGGTCCATCAAGAGACCCCACCCCTGGCAATCCATCAACAAAGGGGCAAACCAACCAGGTAAATGCAAATCCATAAATGTAATAATATTGAAAATGATTGGGTTGACTTAAGGAGCCCAAAATGTACCAAGTGTGGGTTTTGATGTACAGACCAAAAATACTCAGCTGTCGGTTTTGGAAAACTAATCTCTCAACAACAACAACTCAGAGGCACAATATTTATATGGAGTTCCACGTTATCAAAGGCTTCACAGTATATCACTAAAAATACAAACTATACCTAGAACCAAAGAGGTATCCAAAGCAG
The DNA here is from genome assembly GCF_018691265.1 of Tyto alba. NCBI lineage: Eukaryota > Metazoa > Chordata > Aves > Strigiformes > Tytonidae > Tyto > Tyto alba. The sequence continues at coordinate 33,981,092 of NW_024881313.1, read as the reverse complement.
TGAGTGGAGCCTGAGTGTTGTGTGGGCACATTGGTCAAAACTTCTCTTCAGTCCACAGGCTGGTGGTCCCAAAGGTCCCTCTCTGCTTGCCCTGAATTATTGTGTAATCCATTCTGGAGATGACAAAATTACAGATGAATGTGGAAAAATCTAACTGCAAAGAAGAGGTGGTAGTCTCTGAGACCTAGCTTCTATATGAATAAACAGAATACATAGGGATTGTTATGTTTCACAAATATAAACACACGTGACAGACTAAAATTTGATAATACTTTTAAATAAGTAGTATTTGAAAGTGAACTAAAGAAGCTCAACTGATCCTACACTAACCCTGTTATTAATTTTGGCCTTGAGTTCAGCAGTAATTTCTATGTCGTAATTTCCGTGAGACTGATACATTGCTTCTAAACTGCTTCCCCTGTAGAAAGCTTAAGAAATGATTATTGAATCTTGATCACTTTGCTGAGTGTTTCAAAGGGCACGTGCATTTTTGTGCATCACGACCCAGTTTATTTAAGGCTATGGACTTATATTTTTAATCTCTATATTAAAGCACTATGGAAAATCTCTGTCTTGCAAGAGGTATATTCTTCAGCCTTAGGCACTTCTAAATAACTTGGAAAAGGAAATTGAAAATTCATCTCCAGGATATGCAAAACATTGGAAGGGCCTACATCTTTCTGGTGTTAGATCCTGTGAAGAAAAATTGCACTTTCTCTTCATGCTCTCTCTCTTTGTAATCTTTTCCAGCTTATTTCTAGCTCTATTATCTCTAATTACTTTCAAATATACCTAAATCATCATCCTGTATTGAAATGAACTGTCGCTTATTCTCAGCTATGCAGGCCGCTGCTGCTGTGATACCAAAGTCAGGTGTATTTCTAAAACATAAAATGAGTAAGGTTTAAAAGATTGTCCCACCTGTATTGTGCCTGCTTCCGCTGCAGTCTGTGGCAGGACTTCTGTTGCTCTGGCAGGACAATTTAATGCTAATTGTGCTTGTTTTTTAAATAATGGAAAGCGTACAAACTCCTTGTGGTACAGCTCTGTGTAGATAAAGCTGTGTTCGAGCCATTGATATGACTTTGAAACTCCACAACATGTGAATTAAAATGCTAGAATTGCTGTCCTGTGAGTCCATCTCCTTTTCTGCCTCACTAAGCATTAATTATTGTGGCCTCAACACTCCGTTCTGCCTTTTTCTTCTCTTTCCTCCTCCCCACTCCACTGTCACTCCCCATGGCTGGGGAGTCTTCCCAGTAAAGCAATCCAGTTCATCTCCCAAAAAAGGACCATCAGCCAACACATTCTGGGCCTAAATTCATCTCATAAATATTGGTACAGGCTTAAATAAATGCAGTCCCTCAGTTAATGTACTAGATTTCAATGGAATTACATGGGGAATTAATTTTTCTCTGTCTGTAGTCTGAAAAACAATAAAATAGGGAAATGCTTAGAATCTATGGCTCAGCTTTCCAAAGTGGTTGAAAGACTGGTTCTTGCATGTTGCCTTTTAATGTAGACTGTAGCAAGATACTCCTGATGTGCATGTCTTTTCTATACAAACATGTAACCTATTAGGCCTTACTGATAAAGACAAAAGCACCTCTAGTTGGCCACTGCATCAGAAGCCAGCCTGTAGACCTGTATGGTTATTTTTTACATGTAATGTCATATATTTTGTATGTGTGTGTAGTTTCTGGTACATGTGATGGGACCTCTTTTTGGATGTGTATCTCTTTGAATAATAACAAGAGTTATCATTTACATAGCACTTTACAAAGAAGTGTACGAACAGCAGTTGCAGGAATTAATCTGACAAAGTCCAGCAGAGTGTATGCAGTTGGTCTGGCATGTGCTGGTGTATCTAATACTTCGTTAACTCTGTGTGCCTTGTGACTTGCTCTAATACCTAAGCAAAAAGCCAAATATCAGGATATTCTAGTACAACTGGATGGGAAAACACAAATAAAGAACTTGTGATGAACTTTTCAGCTAAAACTTTATTCCCTTTTCTTGTTTTATTCTATTCATTCATCTCCCATCCTTTCTGTCTGCACATTATGCACTGTTCTCTTTCTTCACCATCTTTTTCCCCCTTGCCCTGTGCCTTTTCCTTCCCAGATGAAACATCCCTCTTTTTTCCATTCATTGCCCTTAGTAGGTTCTCTCCATATAGTTCATAATTTCTCTCCCTCACTTCCTCCACTCATCGCAACATCTTGGGCAGGAGCAATTGAAGCAATCGTTTCTGAAAGAGCAAACTGTTCTCTAGAGTGCAGATCATTATCTTTCTCTCTCTGTTAATGGAGAAACAGAAAATGTGTGAAGTCAGTTGATAACATAGTAAATGTGTAGATGAAAGTCCTTTTGCTGCAAGAGGTATCATATATATAAAGTACTTCCAGGTATTTGATCTGAGCAAAGTCTTCCTTGACTCTTAGTATTCTCATTCCATATCTATGTATACCTGATGTCTGTAGGAACACACTGAAAGTCCAGATCTGTGCATTGATTGAATGAATGGGGTTTAATGTGGAAGATGCAGGAAAATATTTTTTTTTATCTCTTTCAGAATGGGCAGCGCACAAATTGTAATAATTTGCATGCTGCTTGTTACCATGATAAAACTGAATCTGCCCAAGAGCCTTTTGCTGACTCTTCATGGGCTGGTTAGGTCTGTTCTCACAGTGAAAAGTGTCTGAACTGTAGCATTACCATTTCAAATTATTTTCTAACTGCTCTCTGAAAATAGAAGAAAAATAGAAATACAATAGTCAGGACCCCTTATAAAATCTTCCGAGAGGAGTCCGAAGATACTCACCATTGGTCTCAATGGAGCTTTCACACATCCTTGAAAGGGATTCATTAATCTGGAAAAGCTGGCTAGAAACCAGTCTTCCTATAATGTCTTCCATAATTTGCTTCAAGGGACACATTTATAGTCACTCAGTCTTTTTTATAGATCTTGTGCAAGATGAAGGGCTGGGTCACAATTGCAAGACTTTAATGAATAGATGTTTGTTGCATGCCACAACCCAAATAATTTTTTAAGCATCTCAGCACAGTGCAGTCTTTTCAGCATGGACTTTCCCAAGGATATGCAGCAGAACGATAGCAGCAACTTCTGGAATCACAATGATATAGTGTATAGGTATAGGTTTTGGTCCAGGCGGTCCTTCTTCCATGCTGACCCATTCAGGTGCAGAAGGAAAACACCCAGCAACTGCAATTTCTACTCTTCATTTTTTTCAAGGACTTCAAGATTTCAACTGTTTCTTTTTATTCATGTTAACTTCTCTACAGGCTTGTATGGAGATGGATTATGATAGAAAGGCTCCTCCAACTAACAAAACATCACTGAAATTTTTAATATCTATCAGACATGGCCAGATCTCAGGATAACATACTGCTTTTCAAAATAGTCCTAAGATCTTCTTTGTGAGGTCTGTTTCATTTATGAGAATTGTCTGTCATTCCCATTCCACTAATGCTGTTATTGGATTATAATGGTTAGAGAGAAAGGGAACAAAAAAACAGAAAGAGAGAGATGGGGTTTGGGTGTGAAGCTCATGGGCGTTTCAGAATAGGGATGCTGACCTTTGATTACCAAATACAAATTCAGTCAGAAACATTTTATCTGAAGGTAGCCCAAATTAAGAACTAGCTCCCTTCCTAATGTCTTATCTTTCTGAGAAAACTGGGTACATTGGCACTGGAATTTTTTACTGGACATTTTCCACCTGATCACAAACATTGGAAGTCATGTCTTAGCATGGTAAGCCAAGTAGCTATTGCACAAAGAAACACTGAATGCCTTTATATATTGTGATAGAAACAGCCCTGAGTCACCATATTGATATACAAAGGATCAGATAGTAAACTTTTTATTAGCAGCCAGGAATTTCTTTTGAAAATGATTCTTTTTCTTTGACATCCCTACATATGGGCTGCAGGATGCTGGTACAGTTCTCATTCTTATCAAAATAGGATATAATGTGTGACTGTGTTCTAGAAAAGTGTTACCTTTTTTAACAGATTTATAATTTTTTAATGTCAGACCACCGCAAAGCTTTCAAGCAATAGCTGCTGGCCAAAATTACATTAGGAAAGTGCACGTTATGCTCCATTTCCCTCAAGGAAGGGGAGGCAAACACAGCCAATCTGGACTGGGAGGGCCAGAGCAGAGGTAAGAAGGCAGCCAGCTCCCCAGCGTCTTGGCTGTTACTGTACTCTTCCTAGGGTCTCTGCTGGATTGATCCGGGGCAGTTTAAAAGAAAGATAAAAATGTCTTTCCTGAAATTATCAGAGGCCTTTGCTTTCACACCTATATCTGTATTTGTCTGTTATTCAAGGGAGGTCCTCAGCTTTCCAGGACAGGCCTGTTAGGCTCTGCAGACAGACACAAGCTTCTTCTGCCCATGCCTTCTGAGCAGGCGTATTAGCTTGGGCACCGAGCCATGCTCATATAGTTCTGTGGCTCCTAGACAGGGGCTGGCACAAGTCCGGCTGGCTGGGAGTATGGGCAGGGTGAGCTCACATCTGTCTGCACCTGTCTGTGCTGACAGAGTTAAAAATCAGGGTGGAAAAAGAAACAGGAGAAAACCTAAATGAGCACCTCTGAAACCACCTTGTGCTAGCAGCTGGGGCGCTTGAAGTTGGGGGGATGCTGGGGTGCAGCCACACGCACGGTGGGAGCTGTTGGGCTGCAGCTTGCCTCTGCAAGAGAGGGGGAGGCTCTGGAGCCTGCTGGTTCCACATTGCCCGCAGGAACTCAGCGGGAACAACAGCTCTTGCTGAGTTTCTGCTGGCGGCCCATACACCCATTTCTTCCCAAAATGGCAATACAAAAGTGGCAATACAAAATACCAAAGAAGGAATATTGTATTCTGCTGAATAACGGCTACTCTGAGGAATGGGCAACACAGTGTGATTGTTACATCCTGAAGGAGAGACAGGGACAGCATCCACAAAGAGGGAAACAATATTTATGGTGAATTAACACTGCTGACAGACATGCCTGTTACATAGGGCTGGTGGATGCTGTTCCTTCAATCTGTAGAGAAAAGCAATGCACTGTAAAGCTCAGTGACATTTTGAAATACTTGTAAAATCTGTGCAGCACAACCTGAGACTATTATTATCTGGTTAGTCACAGTGCAGCTAATTGCAAGACACCTTATACCAGGGAAGTTAAGTTAAGGAACTGAGCTCAGGAAAAAAGACCACCTAATTTAGGTCCCCATTAGTCATTACAACAGCTGAAATGACATGACTTGACTCCAGCAGGTCAACCCAGGTCACCCTGGTTAGACATTTAGGCTTCATATGCAGAGAGAGAGTCAAAAAGCCAATCTGCTTTCCTAGATGAAGGAGGTGTTGGTGGGATGTTGCCAGTGCTAAACACTGCATTTCTGTTTGCTCCTCTCCCTTCCCCTCCCCGAAGCTCCAGCCCTTGCCTCAGGGCTGCCCCGCTGTCCTTTGGGCTCATGGCCCTGGGCGAACCTCTTCTACTGGGGGCCAAACTGAGCCAGGTTTGTCCTTTTTTAAGAAACAACCAATGGCACTAGGCTGAGCAGAGCCTCCAGGACACTTTTCCTGCTTCCTGACTGTGTGTCCAAATTGCTATGAAAAAGATGGGGAGAGGTTTCACCTTCATCACTGTGTTTCTGTTAGCACTTGTCGGCATCGTCTGAGTATGCCCTTCCAGTGATCTTTCAAGTGATTTGTAGGATTTGACCTAAATCTAGGTTGCAGAAGAGCTTAGGTAGGAGCTCAACCAGGTTTTCAAGCTGAGCAGAAGGGTCCATCGGGGATCAGGCAATGATGGTGGTTAGGCAGTGCTCCCTTTGGCACCTCTGCAACTAAGATGCCTAATTCTGCCTAAATCCAGAGGTTCAGGAGCAGGGATAACACTCTGAGTACCTTTCTAAAAAAACAGTCAATACCATTGCTTCTCCTGCCCACAGACAGCCTGCATTGTTCGGTTCAGTGGCAGAAGGAAGCGGGGTCAGGTGTTTCTTTTGTGCTTGGTGAAATGATATCTGTGTGCCCGGGGAAGCTGGAAGGGTTTATCTGAGGTCACCGAGCTCAGCCCTTAACTACTGCTGACAAACATGATGTAATCCCTTTCATTACATGAGCAAACTCCCATTCTAAAAGTAGTTAGTTCTGCTTGTTTTCCTTTTTTTCTCCACTTGATTTGCTCTCCCGTCCTCCTGCAGTGAAGTTATGCTCAAACTTACTTTTGATTTTTGAGCCTGTGTTTATTCCAGACTAGTTTTATGTACTATACTCTTATGTCTAGTCCCTGTCTCCACCTTCTTTGTATTTCTGCTGAGTGGAAATGGAAGATGAAATCCACAAGAAAAGAGTTCAATATCCCTGTATTTGTGCATATTAACTACTCAGCCCACTAGTGCTTGATTAGACAATTTTGAGATACAGGCAAATGATAATTACATTGGTCACAATACATTTAACTGAACATCTGAAGTAGCCATTAAAAAGAAAACCCTTCTAGAACAAGAAGAACTTTTATTTTATTAAACAATTTATAATTCGGTTATATGGTTCTTGAAGATACTTATAGCTGAATTATAAAGCAGCTTATTTCACTTAGTGTCACTTTATGTTTTACCAGTTGGAAGATCTGCAGAGCATTTCACAAGGCAGAGATAAATCCCCTGGAACCTTCCAATTGCATCTGAAAAACTTGGGCTCCTTTGCCCTCCCTTAGACTTAGCACATTCCAGCTACCAGAGATGTCCCAGTCAGCCAGAGCCCCCACCAGCAATCTGGCATCTTTTTGCTCTTCATCTCTGTCACATCAGACTTGAGACATGATTTGAAGCCAGTTTTGTAATGGAGGTAGAACAGAAAAGCATAGGCTTGGGAACAAAATGATGAGGGTAGAAAAATGTTCTCTAGCTGTGTGCAGGTGACTGTGGTTAAAAGGAAGTGTGAACATTTGCTGGCTTGCCTAGCACAACAGAACATTTAGAGCGGCCTTCCCTTGTGATACATTCAAGGCAATTTTATTTCAAATTTCTTTCCAAGTAAAATTTTAAACTTGTTTTTTGATCAGTTTAACACATTGGTCCCTGGGACATTCTACTCAATGCCTGTAAGACTGCTTCTTCTTCCCATCCATCCTCAAAGCTTGGCTCTCCCTCATCAGCTATAAAATGTAAAAACTTGGATAGGTGTAATCAGCAATACATATATTGATTCACAATAATACAAGACCAGTTGGAATGTGTATATATGCATAATCAGCACTACATGTATTGATTCACAATAACACAAAGCCAATTTGAATTTATATATATACATAATCAGCATTGCATGTATTGATTCACAATAATACAAAAGTGATTTGCAAATGTGTACATACTCCTGAACTGCACGTGGCCATTTGGATGTCCTGACTCGCTGTTTGTGTGGAGTGGTCACCGCTGTAGGCCAGCTCTGTAAGCAGTTACTTAGGTACATCCAGCCCTTGGGTGCACCGACGGCCTCTGCGAAACCTCGTCCCCCCTCTGAGGGTTTGGCTGCCCGTGCTCCAGCCCAGCTCGGACGCGGCGTGGCTGCAACCAGGGAGCAGGCTGCTGGGGAAGGAGCTGTGCGAGACGCGCTGGCAGAAGCCCCGCTGGGGCCTGACCCCTCGCTTGGGAGCTGCCTTTGCTCCAGCCCTCGCCCCGGGGGCCTTGCCTGAGCGATGCCACGGCTACATCCGAGCCTGACCACATCCCTCGCTGACCCTCGCCTGCCCGGCTTCATCTCGGAGCATCCTCCATCCCCTGGGCAGGCCGGTGCTCCCCGGCCCTGCGCACAGGGCAGCGCGTGTGCGAAGCCGGGAGCCGTGCTCTCCTCGCCTGCCTTGAGCCGGGGAAGCACGGGCACATACTCCTCACGTTCAGGATTAGCAGTCCCGGGCCCCGTTCCTGAGCAGGCACCTGAGTGCTGTGGTCATGTATCTTTCTATAAATTATTACTTCACTTCATCACTCGCAGCCTCTTTTCATCACCTCTTTTCCTTCAGACTGATGACTGTTTGGGGATGGAAGGCCTTTTTCCTCTCTAGCTGGACCAAGGCCATTCAATGGTGTGAGCAGCAGGAGGTACTGAAAGAGAGATACTGTTAGCACTGTTTCCACATACCCGAAGACTGATCTTTATGCAGCTGAGACTACAAGGGATATCCCTTAAAATAAAAGCCAGCTTATTACCCATCTTCTCCAACTCCTGTGGAACTAAATATCCTGAAGTTGAGAGAAGCTGCTGCACAAAGCTTCTTTATAGCTCTCAGTGTGCCTTCTTTGCTGGCTCCAGCTGCCCCTACACTCTGTTTTTCCTCAGTCTTTTCTTCAATATTTTTTCCAGTTGACTTAGTTATTACAGTACATGGACCAGACTGAGGAAAATACACTGAAGGTTGGAGCTGGCAGAGCAGGGAGAGCTGCGAGGGAAGTGCTTTTGCCATCCAATGACATCATCTGCGCGTTAATTGGTCACATTCCCGCGGATGGGAGGCACTGGCCGGCGTCCTTGGGCTCACTTCCGTGATACAGAACAGAGACGGTGCCTGTCTCCTGCCAGCCTCTTTCATTGCCAGCCTTCTGGCAAAGCTTAGGACATTTATAAAAACAGTACAGTACTTTATTTAGCCTCTAGTGAGAAAAAGTCACTTCACAGCTCCAGTTTAGGCACAAGGCACTAACAAGCAGATTGAAAAAAAAAAAAAAAAAAGATAAAATCCCTTACATAAAAACATTTCAGATGAATACATGAAAGTTGATTTGTATTCCAGATGACCTCGCAAATCAGGAGATTGAGCTGTGCCTTTTATCTCCAGAGAAATGGGTTCAAATCCTGATTAGCCCATAGAGGAAATTCCATTTAGTGGTCTAATTTTGGTGGGGCTGAAAAGCTGTTCCCTGCCTAGAACCACCATCTATTATGGCATGATTGGCAGTCTGTGTTCAAGACAGAACAAGAACTTCACCTCATCTCTACTCCTATTACTTCATCCTGCCATCAGCTCGCACTACCTAACCCTCCACTTCCAAAGAGCCTGAGAAAATAGACAGGGTTTGCAGCGTGAACAGAGTCATCGCAGCTGTGCCCGGGTAGAGCAGGGCATGCATGCGGTTAATAGGGGCTGCCGTGGTGCCAGGGGGAGAATGGCAAGGTGGCAGAGGGGAGCCTGAGAAAACAAGAAGGAAGCTGTTGGAGGGAAGTTTCAATGGCAGGAGATGGAAAGTAGTCAAGAAGGGGAAAAATAGGCAATGAGGATGGACAGGGAAAGGATGGATGGTAAACAAAGCGTGGGATGCGGGTATACCCAAAGCTGAAGGCAGTAACCCAAAACAGGTGTAACTCTGTCTAAATGGCAGAAGGAAACGTCAGCTGTGGGAAGGAGCCTCTCAGGGTCACCTCCCTGAATGGTCTGGTGGTCCTGGCTGGTAGAGAAATGCCTTTAGACCTCCGCTTGTGCAGGTCTGTGACAAGAGTATCTTAGCATTGTTGTTTTCCCAAATCTTCATTCCCCGGCACACAAAACACTCCTCTGCAAGGGAGCAGAGAACTTGTGAGACTGATCAGCAGCCAACTTAGGCCTCCATCGTGCCTTTGCAGAAGCCACTGATTAAGAAAAGAAAGGCTCATCTCCAGTCTAATCAGTACACTATTTCCAAGTTGTTCAGCTGCATTTCTCCTGCCAGCCTGAGAAGCCTGTGTGGTGGCCTGCTAGGTGTTCTCCATAGGCAGAGTAAGTAGAGAAAGCAATAGAAATTTGTACTGTGGCACTAGGAAGCCCCATGCCCCTGCTCTGTGCAGTGCTGTGAGCAGACACAAGACATTGTCACTGTAAGGTGGCTGCAAGAAATGGAGGAGAATGTGTAGGTGATGGCTATGAAGGTACTGCTGTCACACTAGGACAGCATTTCAGCCAGACCTTGCTGTTCTCTTTGTCCTTTTCATAACCACCTTGGGTGTGATATGAGTGAATGTGCTTGCAAAATATCTCTGTTTGGGGTGGTTTTACTCAGGACAACAAAATCCGAATTTTCAAATGGTGTTGATAATGGGGGAGAATGTTATCAAACCAGCCTGATGATTAAGTGCAAACTACTGCACTTTGGGAGGAGAAATGCAAAAAGAGAACTTCCCAGCTGGGCAGCAGCATCATGAGGGACTGGGGGTGCAGAGTGGATTAGAGGCTGAATATAAGGACAATATCAGATGTCCTCCTCTGGCCGCAGTTACTCCAGCAGCGAAAGCTGCTGCCCATAACCCCGTTGCTCATCATCTCCTCCCACCACTGGTTTCAGTTCCTTCAAACCTGCTTATACCTCAGCCTTACCTGGGTCTGCTAAACTGATGAGTAGAAAAGACCTGTTATTTGAATTATTGACTCTAACCTGGATCAGATTGTGTTAGGGAACGATTATACGGCAGTTACGCTTGTTGACCTGGGAGGGGGAGAGCCTGCAGCTGAGGGGTGGTGATAAGCAGCTGGAGTGGGTGAAAAGAAATAAACTTTTCACCCAGCTCAGCTGCAGGCAGAACAGGATGTGTGACTGCAACCTAAGACATAGGAGATAATTATTCTACTCCACTTGGCACCGGTAAGGCCTCAGCTGGAATACAGTGTCCAGTTTTGGGCACTGCACTGTAAGAAAAATGTAGACAAACTGGAGAGAGTCCAGGAGAGAGACACTAGAAATATCAGAGGCATAGAGGGAAAAACCTAGGAGGAAATGTTGAAAGGATTGTTTGTTTAGTCTGGGAACAGCAGAGTCTAAAGAAGAGAGATGATAAAAATCTTGCAATATGTTAAAGTTTATTGTAAGGAGGATAGTGATAAATCTTTCCCCATGGCCAATGTGAGATAGCAAAGAAGGAACCAGCTTCATTTGTAGCTAATAAAATTTAGGTTTGACATTAGGAAAAACTTTCTAGATAAGAGGGTGATGAAGTAAAGCTAGCTGGGGAGTGCATGGGTCTTGTTAAAATTCATAATAAGGGCGTTTTATTTTAATAATGAGCATTTAAAGAATAAAGATGTTTCTTGTTTAAATAACTGTTTTGGGCTAATGCCTGGGACTGGATTTCCACATGTCAAGAGTACAACCATGTGGATGCACTTGCCAGAAATACCTCTTGGACTGCAAGCCTCAGGGCATATACACTTTTTTCATGACCAGTGTGTACAAAACCCAGCATCTTGTGACTGATCTCTTATTGCAGGATCTCTAGATATTGCTGTAATATAAATAAGCCATCATGTAACACAAGGATTTGTATAAAATTTTACAAATAGAGGAATAACCTTTCTCTTATGATTTCATTTCTGGCTCCACTGTATTTTTTTCCTTGCAGGTTCATATCCTATATCTCTAATCCCTTCTTTGTAGATTTGCTGTGTGTGCACAGCTAGAGATATATCCCCTGATTGCTGTTAATCCTTTGAGTGTTTTTACATTATATGGCATATGTCCAGTGAAAGTTCTGTGGTATGGTTTTAACGGTACTCACTGATCCTCTAGTGACACTACTGGAAGCAGCAAATTGCACCATCGTGTTTCCATCCCAGGAAGTTTCCAGACTGTGAACTGGGTTTTATCTCACAGCAGAGAATCAAAGAACCTCTTAATATTTTCAGAAGTTCAGTCTAATGTGTTTGCAAACTTAGAAAAGAAACAGCAGGTTGGTCTAAAGGCTGGATGTGGAGGTAAGAAGTCAGCACACGAAGGTCCTACTCTGGGTCTTTGGACTTGCCTATGACCTCATAGAGGTCATAATCTGTGGCTGTAGCTGGTCAAAATATTTTTTTTTTAATTTATGATGGAATATGGGGTTTTCTCATGAAAGAAATTCTATCACGGAATATATTTGCTGCAGAAAGCACTTGCTAATCTTAACCGGTTTGGATTTTAAGTGTAACTTCAGGTATAAGAGCTTTGGATTTTCTGCTGTTTGGTTTTAGTTTAGTTGCAAAATCTGTTAGAGGTGTTTTACTTTAAATTCCCAATATATATGCTTAACCTTCGTTCCATGAGATAATTTATCTGTAAATGAACACTAATCAAGAAACCTGAAGTCATGGCTACTGTAGGATAATTCTAATATTTTGAAGGTGAGTAATTTTAAGCCTAAATCCCATTTAAATAGTATATTCATTGGAGTACTAGAGCAGTACAAATCAGCAAAACAAAACAGCCAGTTAAACTGGGTTTATAGTTGCTTTGCTTTCCACAAAAGCACAAAGCACCCACAGGGTATTAATTACCATATTAATTAATAATTTTTTTACAGTTCTTTGCAGAGGATTGGTGCCTACAGCATCTGTTGCGAAGAACCAAGAAGTGGTCAGCCTTGTCTATTAAAAGAAGCTGTGAAAGGAAGCCATATCTCATAAACCTCCTCTGCTGGGGGGTCACTGGGTCGCAGGAGAACTGGAGATCGTTGGAGGAGCCCACAGCTCCAGGGTGAGCCTTCTAGCCCCTAAGTCCTGGTTGTTCTGCAGGGGATTAGAATAGCCGTGTGCTCCTGGGTCTTCCTGTCAGAGCTGCGGCAACATGAAAGGTTTACTGGGCTAGAAAGAGAAGACAGGAAAGGGGTGGAGGGAGGAGAGGGGGAACTCATCTGCCCGGATTTAGATATTGAACAACTGGACTTCAAAGACCGTGTTAGTCACCCCAGGCTCCGCGTACAGTCAGCGGAGAGGAAAGAAACTCAGGAGAGATATTCGTCTCCTTTCAGGACAGGAAATGCCTGTTTCTCTGCTGCCTGTACGAGACATCTGGGTATCTAGCTACTTGAGATGTGAAGTCAGCTGAGATGACCTCGCATGGCCTATTGGTTATGGCACTCTCCTGGGAGGAGAGAGCCTGAGCTCTCGCCTCTGCTTCAGGTCTTTCTGATGGAGTTTGTGCAAGTTACAGATCATAAAGACACAAGCAATAATGAACACACAGTCTCCCTCCTTCCTCCTGCCCAGGCGAGTGCGTTATCGTAGGGGGTGAGGTGTTGCTGAGGACGGTGGGAGGTGCGTGTTTGAACGTCCTACAGGAGAAGGAGCTCAGTCCATGTGCCACGTCCTGGAGAGTGCTTTTACTATGTGCCAACTGCCTAAGAGTGGGAACCACCCTCCTCTGCAGTCCCTGCTCTCTCTGCAAGGAAGTAGCGACGACCATTACCTTTTGTAAGGAGGAAGGTGCCACCGTTGAGGTCTTGCCATCACCCAGAAGCCCTGACAGACCGGTCGCTTTAGGGGCTTTAGGCTGAAGAGTAATTTCAGAGGCCAGGTGGACTTGGAAGCGAGCTGGGTGCTGAACTTTTAAGGCTTGTCAAGCCTGAGGCTCTACCTAGGCAGGAGCATGAAACATCAGAGTTAAAAAGATGCCTCTTCACTCATCCATACCTGACATCTAGGCAAAGCAAACCTGACATCTCTCTCACACGGGTATCTAACCGAGCTCTTGCTGGCCTTCCCCTGCATTTCTGACAGCCCTTGGACAATCCATGGCAGATCACAGGGACGAGGCACCGGCTGAAGGGCTCTGGGTGACGGCTGCTCCAGGGCAGTGCTGTTTTTCCAAAGCCTTGCAGCACGCCACGGTAAAAGCCTTGCAGGCAGAAGGTTGTGCTGTGGGCCGGTGGGAGGGAGAGCGGGAGGAGGACTGACACAGTACATTACAGCCAGAGGAGAGAAAAGGATCCTGCATCAAGGATTATGTAACTTTTGACATGTCCTATAAATCGGGACCCAGTACCAGGGAGCTATGCCATGCCATGTGAGCAGGGCTTACCTTCGACAGTTACTGTTAAATAACATTCCCGTCATGTCAGAAGTTCTCCAGTTTCATGTCTGCTACATCTTTATGGGGCAGATAACACCTGCTGCGTGTCACCGAGCCGGCGCTGCACGCTGCACGTGCCTGTGCCCAAACAGGGGCAAGGGAAGCCACTCTTATCTCCTACTTCAGCTCCTTGCAGGAGGAGGGAGGCTCACGGACAAGCCCTTCAGCCTACCGCAGACCAGCACCCATTAGGACCTGGTTTGCTTTTAATTGCACCTCGGGAATAGGAATCCTCATCGCTTGGGAACTAAAATCCTTTGGCACTGTAACCAGACCAAACCCATCTTTGCTGGCTTTATGGCCCCTGATAGCTTTTCCACATTTCACAAGGGACTGGCCTCTCAAATGCTTTTTACAAACTTGACCAACTCCTTCCAGTTTCTGGTGCGGTTTGTTTTCCCACTGATATTTTGCTTATTTCAAATGAACTCCACATCTTGAGATATATATATATATATATTTTTTTTTTTTTTTTTTTTTTTCCCAGCAGAGAAATGGGCAAGTGAAAGTGCATCACGTGTAACGTCTGGGAACAGCGCGGAGGCAGCCAGGCAGCCATTGCAGGGTTTTGGCACCTCGCGCGGGAATGAGCACATGCAGGTAGAATGTTATTGCATTGCTCCTGCTGAGTGCTCAGCAGTCCGCTCTCTGCTGAATCCTAAAGTCGAGCAAAAAGCAGCTGGTTAAGGTGGAATTTGAAAATCAGTCATAGGATAAACAGGTTGCAACATTAAGCGCTCTCCAAGGGAAAAGCAGTGTGCAGCATATGTTCTTACTTTGGAAGTTATTTGAAAAAAAAAACTGTAATAGACCCTTTACTGGCTTATGCTAGTGGAGCTGTTAATTAATTAAATAACTATATGTGAATGGCATCCATTGGGAAAGAGCCTCACAGCTTCCAGATGCCAGTTATTGGCCCCATTACGGGCCTAAAACTATTACAGTAAATCATTACATGCTCCAAGATGAACTGGCACACGATTGCTGGGAGGAAAGATGAAGCTATTCTCATTTGTGCCATTTTGTGCCAGTTTTTATCTAGTGAGATTAATTAGTACTTTTAGAAGTGCAAGTCAGAGCTATAAAATATTAAAGGATATTCCATCAATGGAGTGGAGACATGCTTAAGCAGAGCTTTTAAAACTTTTGGATGTTGACAGATAGATAGGAGTTGGAAGAGATAATGAGCAACATCTGATTTCAATTGCTTTTTTTTTTTTTAAAAAAAGGTCAGATTTATAGCTAGCAGGACTGCACGAAGTCTCCTTTGTGTGCTGTGGGAACACTCAGAGGAGGACATTAAAGTTTATCACTGAAGTTCAGGTGCCAGGTAAGCAAACAGTTTCTCAGGCCAAAACCAATTATTTAAGGCACTTATTCCAAATACAAAATCAACCAGAAAGTATTAAATAACCTTTTAGCCTGGATCCCCTGCCGGGAGGGGAACATTTCCTGACATTGGATGACAGCCTAGAATCTACGATCTGGCCTACAAATGGCTTCTTTTTTTTTTTTTTTTTTTTTTTTTTTATTAATAAGCTATAAATTTTCACCCCCAATGACCACTGTGGACCTTTCTGTGTTTTTTAGGCTGCAAGAGATAAAACCACCGAGCCACCTACCTCATCCCTTTCCCAGACAAACCGCCCTTTGAATAATCTTCTTGCCTGCTCGGTCTGTTTTGAGCCCCAAAGCTGAGTACTGAAGAGGCACTGCAGGGGCTGTTGGCAGAGTTTACGCAGCAGTTCGAGCGGGGCCGGGGGGGCTGCAGGGAGCCGCAGTGGTGCCTTTGCCGGTGCCGATAACCGGCGATTGCCTTCCCACGCGGCCCCGCCGGGGCAGGCCGAGGTGCCGCCGCTCTGCTGCTTTCCACAACAACCTGTTCGCCCAGAAGGACAGACGGGATCTCCCACGGCTCAGTGGGGAAGCGTCCCAGACTGCTCCTGCACGAAAAGCCTCCGCGTACGCCCCCGGGACGCGTATCGGAGGGTGGCTGAAGTGAAATTCAGCTCTGCTGCTTGGCCACTCGCATCCAGGTCGGGGCAGACGTTTGGAGGACAACATCCCTTCCCTACCCCATGCTGCACGGGACGCAGTGTAGGGCACGTGTCCAGTAACTCTTCACCATGGGTACAAAAATACGGTCTTTATTGGTTGTGAGGAGCCACAAGAGAATTGATATCGCAGGAAAACCAACCTCGTCTCGCTGCTCCACCTAAAGCGAAGGTAAGGCTGCAGTCAGAAACCACATTCACACGAATGCTACCGGGAAGTGTGACTTACTGTATGAGAAATGAATGAGTAAGAGTTTGCTGACTAATCCCTACTTAAAGGAAATAAATTGATTTATTATACGAGCATGACAAATTGAGGCACTGGTCTTGCAAGTTGGGCTGTGTGAGCAGATCTCCGTGTCCACGTGGCTCTGATAGGGCCCAATAAGGCTGAGAACTGGCTGTTGTAGTTGTCAAACCGGCAGTAGAGCTGGCTCGATAGCAAAAGTTTGGAGAGTTTGTGTTTATGTTTGTCTGACACGCCTGAGATTTGCCTGGGAGCCATGGGACCTACAGCACCTAAGCTGAAGCACAAGGACAGGCAGCTGCTTTGTCAGCAGGGCAGCTTTCCCCAGTGTGCGTGCTGGTAGGAAAGCACTGCCTTTTCTGGTTTTAAACACAAACAAATTGCTTTTAGGACCTTGGATCTGATGAGGGGAGTGTCACCATGTGTCCAACACAAACAAAAAACCAAGCTGAGCCAAGAGCAGCCCGGTGCTCGTCTCCCATTCCATGGCTGTAACCACAAGAGACTCCTCTTGGCTTGTGTGAGAGTGGGAAGGAATGTAATCACCAAGCAAAAAATGTTGCTTTTACTTGATAGTTGAACATTACGTAGGCAGCAGTTATGGTTTTCTACTGAGCATATTCTTCTAATACTTTTCTATTCTGTGGAGTCATAGACAGGCCCATCCTTGCAGTAGAGAAAATGAAACTGAGATAGGGAAAATGCAACCACTTTTTTCCCATGACACAGATTCATAAATTTTGTTGTTTTTTTTCTAAGTGGAACATTTATACCAAAAAGGCCAGTGTGGTGTTAAGCCATCAACATGATGACTGATGTGCTTTATGGGGAGGGGCTACAAGTGACCGGGGCATGCAGAGGATAGGGGACTGGCAAGAGAAAATGTTTAGATGATGGATTTTGATCCAGACCGAGGTGGAAGTGAGTGCAAGTCACCACAGCCTGGTAACGGGACACTGGCCTCTGTGCAGTGAGCCTGTGGGACCACGGCGGGCCTCTGCATCCCAATGTGGGATGACAGCAACTGTCAGCACGGCTCGCCAGCCGTCATCATCAGCCGGCTCTGTGTCTGAATGTGCTTTCCCAGCCACCACCATAATTTTTTCCTGCTCCATGGCTTGAATATTTTGGGAAGGAGGTAGGAAAAAGGAAGCCAGCCATATATGATGATTGTACAATCAAGGGTTGATTTTGAGTTTCCGGTTGGAGCAATAATGGACTACTGTTAGAAATCTGGTTCAGTTAAGTATGTTCTGGCAGACACAGCTTTAAGTATAGATGCAAAGTCCAGTTTGACTTTGTCAAGATGTACGCGCACCCTTAACTTCAAAGATATAAATTTTCCCACTGACTTCCCTGGAACTATTCATGCATTAAAAATATGCATGAGCCGTTCTAGAAATAGGGAATATAAATGAGACTACCAAAATAGTTAACCAGAAATACTTTCTGTACAATGAAATAGGAAAATTTACAAGGGGAGTGCACATAGGATCTCTTGGGAATAGATAAGGTCTAGGCCACATTGCTAAAGGACAAGGCATTGTTGCTTACATAGGAGAGGGTGTTTCCAGCTACCTGTAGTGCAGACTAGAGTGCAGTTTGCATTCGTTACCCTAATTAAGCACTTTACTGGAATTTAGCATGTGGTGGATTGGCAGGAGGCAACTTTAACTTGGGCTGTGCGGCCGAGATCCTTTCATTGCGCTGACAACCCTGAGTCCTGCCAGCAGAGCAGCACACTCGGTAGTGCCTTTCTGTTGGTGGCTTCTGTGCAAAGTCAGACTTAAACAAAGAGAACTGATAATAAATGAACAAGATGTACATTACCTAAGCAGTCTGTTGTGGGCAAGATAGCCAGAGTCTGGTGATAAGTAATGAGTTATCATTCAAGGAGTAGCTTCTCTGGACTAATATGACTTCTTCTATTAGCTATTACCCTCTAATTATTTTATCTGGTTTATATTCACATTGAAAATGTTTCTATTTTTATTGTCTGTATCTGCTTCTTCACATTGTTTCAAGTTTGTTTCTCTTGATAGGTTTATTGTTTAGCCTATGCTGGCGTCATTAGCATTTAAATCTTTAAGTTGTTCTGGAGTTGCCATGGCCTATGTTTGTGAATGTTAGCTGCACAAACTTCCAGCAAATAAGCTTTGTTGTGACTTGAGCTAGTGGTTGGAGATGAACATGAACCCAGCCTACAGCACTACAAATACATTTTGTGGCTGAAGGCCGCTTGTTTTTGCAAAGCTGCACTATACTCAAGCCTTTTAGACTTGTGTTTGCTAAAGCATCTTGAATCAGACCTTTAAGGTCTGCTGTTCTGTGGCAGAAGTTTTGGCAAGCTGCATTCTCAACTATCTTCTATGTTTCCTTTCATGCATTAAAAACGGATTCTTGAACAAGGCTGTCAGCTCAACGTCTACAAAAAGGCAACTCGTTATTCAGGAGTAGTTCAGGCTTTTACACAGTTGCGTAGGCTGGAGGGGGGTTTGGTTCTTTGGATCAAGACTACACTCTGACCTCTCTTTTCTCCTGTACTCAAAACCTAATGCCACCCTACCCAGGATAATCAGGATCTGCTTTTGAGTATCAAGACCAGTGAACTGGTGGGAAGGAAACCTGTGGGGAAACAAGGCGAGTCCAAAATGAGATGAGGCTCCAGTCTCTGCCTGTATTTATTCTGGTGTACAGGGGGCTTCTTTGGGCAAGGGGAGATTCACTGCTCTGAGCTTTGGCACACTGTTCCAGCCAGGGGTGAAATCTGGGACGGGAGACCACAGTGTAAGAGAATGTACCTTGCATTCAGTTTTCATGAAACATGCTGGAGCTAAAGGATTTCTCCATTCCCTTCGAATGTTCTATTTCATACCGCGATGGCTTTGCAAGATGAAATGCCTTCAGTCCTATCTATGTGTTGCTGTTGCTCACAAGAATCCTAGAAGCAGCTGGCTGTATTGTTTAGTCTGTGGCTGAATTAACATTTTAGTTTTAGTACATCCTACCCTGTAATTGTTCTGAATGGGTTTTGGAAAGAGTCTGAAAACCTACCTGCTGCCCACAAATAATGGTTTTGGCTTTAAATAAAGGACAGGACAACAGTGACACTGAAATCCTCCGGAGCAGAGATTAGCCAGTCACCGATTCTAAATGCTGGGAACTCATTTTGAACTTTTACACTGGTATTTGGTGATTTCTTATCCTGACAGAAAGCACTTTCATTTGTGCTACCTTTATTTTCCTAGAAGCTAGACCTTGCTCCTGGAGAAAACAGGTTGAAGGATCAAAAGATCTAGAAAATCAGCGTTGTTCTGTGTCTGCATGTTTCCATTTCAGGCTCTAACTCAGCTGTGCTGTATATGGAAAAGTGCAAATTCAGAAGGAATAGTTCAAAGTTTTACTCTTGGCTTTCAGATGCTGTGAAATTCTGTTCTCTTTCTAGCCAGTGCATTCATTTAAATACCTCTCTGTAGCTCCACCTGCACTCTCATCTAGTACTCCCTCCTACTTCTCCCATTGCCCGTGAGAGCTTTGATCAGTCCCTGAGCAGAACAGCACTCTTGTGTATTGCACAGTCCAAACTGGAGTGTGGCTTCAGCCCAGAAAAGAAACCCAGAGACTGTGTCCCTTTCTTGCCTTTTGCCTCTCAAATCTCCTGTGGGTAGGATACCACACACACTATATGACTTACCAGAAAAGGAAGTATTGGGAAATTTTGTTTCCTGGAAGAGATATCAGTAGTGGCAATAAAACCCAAACAAACACGAAAATAAAAGCCTGTTTTGAAGTCTCTGGTATGCTGCTCTGCCTCGTTAACATTCAGTTCATGGCCAATACTGCCAGGGTTGGGTAAAATGTCACCAAAACCAGTAGCTACAACCCCTGTCCTTCATTCAGAGCAGCAAATCCACTTGAGTTTCTTTACAAAACAAAAGTGATTCCAACACAAAGCGCAGGCATGAGATCCCGCCAGAGC
The DNA here is from genome assembly GCF_018691265.1 of Tyto alba. Taxonomy (NCBI): domain Eukaryota; kingdom Metazoa; phylum Chordata; class Aves; order Strigiformes; family Tytonidae; genus Tyto; species Tyto alba. The sequence goes on along the minus strand of NW_024881313.1, from coordinate 33,960,944 downwards.
AGAGCCACGTGTAGAGCTAAGGGATTTCATGAGTATGAGAGAAAGGGGTTTACGTGGGGGTTTCTGTACTCCAGGACAGTGGTTAGGAGTCGCCACCACCACGTCCTGTGCTCTGGAGAGGAGACGCCTGCTCTCCCCGTGCCGGGAGGAAGGTTTCTCCAGGCGCCTCCAGGGCAGACGCGCCTTGGGGCTGTGCTGCTGGGGGCCGGTCACTGGGGTGACCTGCGGACGGGACGTCACCGGGAGATGATCTGCAACCAGCAAAGACCTGAGAAATGTTGGAAATTCCCGTTCCCACCGCTGAGGACGGCTGATTGGCTGCTGTGGCGAGCATGATGAAAATCAGGCACGTTAGGATTAACTTTCTGAGTCCAGGGGAGTCTCACTTACTCCCCCACCGTGGTGGGAGATGAAACCTTTCCTGAGCATTTAGCAGCCAGCAGTGTGCTCGGGAAGCCGAGCAGCGCATCACGGACACTCTCTGGCAGGCACCAGGCAGCTGAGCCCTGCCTGCCTCCAGCTAGCACCGACTGCGGGTTCATTTAACCACACCTGCGGGAGTGAAGGAGAAAGTTCAGCCAGTTGTTAAGATGCTTATGGCATCCCACAGGACATTTCCACAAAATCGACAACTGTGCTAGCAAATGCTTTTGTGCATCTGCTCAGAGGGACAGGGATGTTTAAGTTATCATCCTCAGCCAGGGACTTCAGGCTTAATGCTCAGAGCTTGTGCAGGCCGTATCAATGGGAAGGGTTGCTTAGCGTCAACCTGCACAGCTTGTTGTGAACAGGACTGCAGAATAATCTTATTTTGAACGCCTCCATGGATTTTAAAGACAGCGAGCCCTTTCCTTTAACTGCATGGGCTATTCAAATACCTGGCTCTACTGGCTTCTGTAACTTCATTGCCTATGCAACCGATCTGTATCATTTGCTCAGGGTATTCATAAATTTTATTAGTAGCATCATTTTTTTTTTTTTTCTGATGGGTGAAAACACAAGCACCTGTATAATTTCACAAAACGTGAAATTGTCAGAAAAGTGCTACTGATACGTATGGTAATTGAAGTGCAAACAGTGGCAGTAGCGTCACTGCAGAACCACAAAGTTAAGGCTTTAAAATAAAGGATGAGGGAAAGTTCAGTCATGACCTTGTAAGTGAAAGCTCCCCACCATGGGGCAAGACTGCTCAGCAGCCGTGGGGACAGGGTGGCCTCCTACAGCCTCCCGCTGCCCAGGAGGGCTTGAACTGTGTCCCCTCCCCAGCTGGAAGGAGCTGTGACAGCAGCTTCCAGTGGCAACGGCTGTTCCCACCGGGACACGCTCAGAGAGTTCCGAGGAGCAGAGCAGCAGCTCCGGTGCTCTGTCCTCTCCACCTCTTCACGGTGGCCAGTGGCTGCTCCTGCACCCTCCTGACCACTTTAGAGCCTGTTTGCTGTTTCCAGCTAAGCCATTCCTCGCCACTGTGGGCATTTTTCTACAGGCTCTCAAGTGAAACAGCCCTTTGCCTGCCAACTTTTGATAACCATATGGCTTTCCTTTTTTCTCATGCTTTAGCAAAGCCTTGAGGAGTTCCCCAAACAGCCTTCCCCCTTCTCTACCCCTTTCCCTCTCACTGCCCTACTCAATCTGCGCAGTAGTTAACACCCAGCTTCTGGATGGTTTGCCTGCATGAGTTGATAGCCTGGCTGGAAATTAATAAGCTCTTATTCATTATTCAGCTTCGCAACAGACAATTTTTATAAAATATTCTTCACAGTTTTATATCCCAGAGCCTCTTCCCGATTGTGGCATAGCTCTACTTTGGAGACTCTTTCCCGCCTGCCCTTCCACACATTTTGAACCTGGAGCAGGAGAAATCTCCATCATTTCAGGGGTGGCCTCAGGTGCCTGAGACAAGCTGGCTTGTTCCTCCATGGCACTGCATTTCACATCCGTGAGGCAGTAGGTGATCAGCCTTCAGATTAGCTGTGCAGGGAACTTGTTGAAGTCCACTTAAGAAATGTCATACTTGCACTGCTACGGCCAATACATTCATTGGAGGGCACGACCCTATCGATGAACCAAACCAGTAAAAGCGTGCTGCTTTTTGAGGGAGGCTAAGGCAAACCCAGCAAGTGACACACTGCTGGAATTCTCTAGACTAAAACCTCCTGATGTTGTGCAGCTGGAATGGCACAGCTGCCACTGTGCAAAGCAGCGAGAAGGTTCTCCTGACCTTATGATTTTGGGGACATGCTAGAGTAATTTCTGTGCCTAAAAATTCCACTTTATAGTCCCTGGGAAGATGTTTGTTTGTTTTTTGGTTCTGACAATGCCATTTTATAGCAAGTTGTGGGTCCCTCTGGGACTAATCTTACTTATGCCTTGTAAATTGTCGGGTGCCATGCGGTGCCTTGTTTACTTCTGCAATTGTTCTTTACTAGATCAGAAAAACACTCTGTTAATATTTTGCAAGCCAAAAGCAGCTTCAGAGTTGTTAAAACTGCCTGAGATTCTACTGAGCAGAAACCAACCTGCTTTGATGAGATCTCCACTACCTACACTGATTTTCTAAATCCATTCATTGCATGGCCCAAATACGGCATAGATTTGTTACATGACTGTGGGATAATACTTGGAAGTTGTGCACTTCTGTGAAAAAGGATTGTTTGTTGAACACAGTGAACGCAGAGCACAAGAGCCTGGGGGTCAGCGGGGGGCTCAGAGACGGCCCTACTGAAGTGCTGACCGAGTCTGGAAGATGGGTTTGCAGTTGGAGGTCTGGCTGTTCAAAAGCTGTGGACTTGCTATTGCATTTTCACTGAGCAGTGTCATCATACTGGATACGCAAACTGTTACAGTTGGAAAGTGTGGCTCAAGCTTGCCCCGCCAGATGACAATGCCCAATCTACCAACACCCACAGTATCACTCGCGTCCAGTAAAGGCAAATGCGATGATGTTTATTGATCTCTGCAGCACTGCTGTTTGTATTATGGAGGAGGAGGAGGCTGAGAGTCCATGGAGCAGTTGGGCTGAAGACAGAACTGTCAGTAATGGAGTTTGAGCAGAGCTTTTGAGATGCACTTCAGAGGCAGTACTGCCCACCATAGCGTGGTCTTCTCACTCAGCAGTATGATGAAGTAGAGGAGTATGCAGATAATGTAAGTCAAAAATCCTATTTGCCCCTTCACAGTATGGACAGTTGGTAAGGGAGGCAAAGAGTTTGCTCCTTGACCTTCGCCAGACCACCTTCGAGGCCTTGATGTCCATCTGCCACCACCAGGAACCTCATGGCCTTGCCTGGCCTCTTTTTGTAGCAACAGCCTAAAAATCTTGTCCATCTTACACTCAAAACACAAGATTTCTTCTCTCTTACATCTCCCTGGAGGGCTAGGAGGTCTTTAGTACAGGCCCAGCTACATGTACGAGAAAGAAGCCTGGCAAATGGTTTAAACTAAAAACTATAGCAGTTGTGCCAACTCCTGCAGTATGAGAGAGCCAAGATCCAGAACGTGGCTCTTCACCAGCATGTGGCAAGGCGGTGACATCTTGTCGCTGCCATCCCTGAGCACGGAGGCCCACACAGGTACACCGGGCAGTTGGCTGGGGCAGGATGCAATGCAGTGCGGGAAAGCGGAGGGAAGACTGCCAGACTTTTCCCAAGGCAAGTCACAGCTACGTTTCTTCAAAATCATCTACTCCAGTGTGACATTACTCCCGATCGCAAATAGAAGGAAGTCTCCAAAGCTATTTACCAGTTGCCCTGATGTGTCACAGGGGTGCGATTTTTTCTATTCGGATATCCCAGTCTGCACTGGTAGGAAGGGTTATAAACTCTCAGCAAAGGAGAAAACTATCCACTTCCAGTAAAGCACAGTCCTGACAGAAAGCTGTGAGAGTGCTTTTGGAGCTAAGTGCTGACTGCTGGGAAGATGCCTAGAGCTGCAGGGAAAACAAAAACAAAACCAACCAACCAACCAAAAACAGAAAAAAGAGAAGTCTGTTTCTACATTTAATTCCTCCTGGGTCCAGAGAAGCAGAGTTTTATATCTTCATTATAAATAAGTTATACAGCATCTACAGAGTGGAATCCATCACCAGTTTCATCCCTTGGTGGGAAGAATCTGCAGGTCAACTATGGTCAACTTTATATCTGAAAGCTTTACCATGCTAGACGTGTTAGTTAACAGTTCAAGAACCCTTCTGTCGTGCTACACACCATTCATAGCTCAGTGCCATCCTGCTGTCGTCTTTCAGGCACAGGGCTAGCCAGACCTTTTATTTCAGAGACTGCTGCAGGGCATCAGAATTTTGTGTCAAGAAGGTCATGCAGATGCATTGTACTGATGCTCCTTTCCCAGTCTGAAAGTTTCTTTCACAGCCAAAACTTCGCAGCTCTTCCAGTGTTTCCCCTTCTTCACAAAATACCAAGTCCCATGCTACTGTATAGTTGTTGGACATGTTAAAACTGTGAGCAGCTTTTACACAGGTGAGGACTTCCTACACAAGTTCAAGCTTGGTGGCATGGCATGGCTTTCTCCTGAGGTGGGTATTAAGCTTGGCGTAAGGCTTGCTGATTGCAAAATGACGTTGCCCATTGCTCTGGTATAGCTGCGTATCAGAACTACATTTAAATAAAGAAGTTCAAGAGACAGTTATTGCCACAGCAAATAACTAAAATGACATGTTACTCTTCAGGACATGGTCCAAGACTTATGTCCAGTAGCCATCGAAACGGTATTGTCCTCAGCCTTTGTCCATTAGTCTCCAGTAAAAATACAATTGCAGGTATGTTTCCACAGAAGAACCTTTATCTTCTGCCATTTCCAAACAATACGGAAAATTAAGTGGCTGGAATCAGTTATGTAAGAAAAAGGAAACTTGAATTTAATGTGCAAGTACAAACTTAAACCAAGCAAACTGTTATTTGTATTTTATTTCTCTATAAAAAAGTCTAGGAACACAAAAAACATTCTGCTGAATATAAAAATATTTTCTCTCCAGGTGTTCATAGACATACTGCTTTATTTAAAAATAAAAATAAAACCTGCAAAATACTTTGATTTGGTTTTGCTAAAAAGCTCTCTCGCTATAAAAAGGATGGGGAAAAAGGGTGAACTTGTTCCTCTTTATTTCAAGCTTGCTGCTTTAATTTGATGTTGCATATGAAGCAACAAACAAAAATTCTAAGGAATGTAAAAAGTTCCTATGCCTACAAAAGCCTTAAGAATACAACACCGAGCTGAAGAACAATGACACCGACACGAAAGGATTTTCATTTCTAAGAAATACCTGGATAAATGAGAGTTTAGGAATACATGCATTCTATCCTCAATGATGTGCAGCGGCACTTGTCTTTTGCAGGGCTGGTTTCCAGCGGCACAGACCTACCAACCCAAAACGCGCTTCCTCCCTGGGGGCCTGGGCTGCGGCAGCACAGCCCACACCAGGAGAGACAGAGGGCTGGAGGCTGGCTGGTAACTTAGGTCTAGGTGAAAGAAAATTTGGATTTAATATTACACACCAAATATGATGCTACATTTAATATACTGTTCCTAGCTCGTGAGGAGAAACTGCATTCTGCACTAACTACAATTTCTACATCGCTTTAATGGAGAAAATTCTCCAGGAAAAAAATGGTAAAACCCATTTTTAATACCCACAGTTCATTAAGGTACAAACAAAATTGCTGCTTCCCAGGTTCTTTATCACTGCATCCTTCTTAGACCTGTATCCTAAAGGTTAATTTTTCCAAATGGCCTAATTTTGGCAGAGGATAAGGTCCGTGCACTCTCAGCTTGCATACTGCCTATCCCTCCTGCAAACTTAGAGATATGCAGATGCTCAGCATCTCTGAAAGTTAGGCTTGCAATACATCTAAAACAAATATGCAGAACATGAATATTACAATTACGAGAGAATTAAAAAAATCTGTCTGCATTCAAAGTAAAAATAAAACTGGGAAATTTCAAAATTTCCTGAGGTGCTCTTTTTGATCAATTAGAACTTTGGCTTCATTTCAATTTTGGCATTTCTTTTATAGTACAATAGAAAATATAAACTACATTGCGAATAATATAAAAGCTTTTTTTCCAGACGGGAATGCTGGAACGTTTCCATTGTTTTTTTTTCTCAAACGTATTTTTTAGTAAGTATGATTTTATGAAGCAGTTAATCTTCAGTGGAGCTATATGCTCCAACAGAAAAGGGGGACTGTTGTTTTCTTTGTAGTAGAAATTATGTAGTTCTATAATTTTCACATTTACAAGTTCTATCATTCCATCTGAATCTTCCCATTTTTTTTAATAAAAATTAAAGTATGCCCTTTGTAATAATTCCCAGTGGGAGTGTCTACTCATATTAAGCCATCTAACTTGGGTCTGGTCTAGGCTGAATGATTAAGTTGTATGTTTTTCATGTATTTGTGTACTTATGCAAGTTCTGAAATAAAATAAATATTGCTGTTGATGGAAGAGAAAGCACAAATTAAACGACAGTCTGTAAGATCATCACCTCTGCAGAGACATCAAAAAGGCAAAGTTCTCTCATGTGTCACAGTAAAAGACCTGGTGGTGTGAAGAAGTGCCCAGATGGAAGGTTTAAAATAAGAGGGGTAAAAAAGAGGAAGTTTTCCCACAGAACAAATAATTAAACTGAACTCATTGTGAAAAAATATGATGGAACCCCAGAGGGTAAGTTAAAAATGGATTGGATGAATTCATGGAGGACAGGCTTGATCAGTGTCCATCAAACACGGGTCCGACCACACGCTCTGGCCAGCAGCTCCCCAAGGCCCAAGCTGAGGAGGCCGTGCCAGTGAAAACGGGTTATTCTCACACTCCTCCCAAAACCTTTGGTACTGGCTGTGGTTAAAGGCAGGACACTCATTGTCTTTGCAAAACCCCAGCTGAATTCTATAAACAACAGTATAGATCCATGCTCCCCACTCTATATAGACAAGTCTGGGTATTCAAGCTGAACTGCTTGATTAGTTCAAGGGGGATCTAGGGGATCCAGATATACATTCAGCTTGAAAAAGCTGGCTTCAGAAGTCAGGGAATTAAAAGGTAGGTGTCTCAAGAGTTTTTTAAGCATCTTCCTCAAAAAGATACTATGCTAGATACTTCTTCTTAATATGCATTTTTGTTAATAATCTGTTCGATCTAAACTATAATACGTGCTGTGCAACATGACTGAACGAATATTGCTGTGAGAAATATTTTCCCCTTGTTTGAGTAATTTAAATTTGTAAGCTAATGTAAGTTTTTGTATTAAATAATGTACTATGTGGAGTTTTCTTTCTTGTAAAGCACTTTGAAGCTTTCAAAGGGCACTCTAGGTTAATAAATAATATGGTATTCTTTGCCAGAACTGTAGGGCATTTCCCATAAGTTCTGAATCTTCTTTGCCAGAATTACAACATGTTGCATGCCAAATCCTGCACACAAATGTTCTACATGTGGCAAATACATATTGGTAAAGACCAGAGGCATGGCATTCCTGGATTTCTTAGAGAGAGTGGGGGAAGGGAAAGAAGTGGGAGGGAATAATGAAGGAGGGCAGAGGAAAAAAAAAAAAAAACTGTCTGTGCATACATCTAAAAAAAAATAAAACAAAAAAACAACAGAAAACAACCCCCCACACCCTAACCCTAAACAACCCATAACCCACACTTCATTATTTTCAAAGACTGTTTGCTGCATGCAGCAGAAACTCGGAGGTACCCAGAGCTGGGTTTTTACTTTTCCTTCAGTTATGGAAATCAGGCCTCCATTTCTGCAATAGCTGGAGATTCTTCAAACCCAGATGCTGGTAAGGGTCGAGACACCTGCAATCCTTGTTTCCCCAGGCACATGCTAATGTAAACAGAGAGGCTGCGAGCTTGGAGAAGCATGGTCAGGATTACCACTATTTAACAGGCTGTGAGAATGAATCCTTCTCTTCAGGCGAAGTTGTGAATGCATTTCATATGCCCTAGGCTACTGGGAATAAACCAAGACCAATATCTATTAAGAGCAAACACTTGCCTTTTTGCAGTCTCCCCCACGGACAGCCAGGCTCCTGTTTCTGTAGCCTGGAAGAGGAGGAGTGGAAAGCAGTAAGGCCCAGAAATGAAGTCAGTGCATTTGGCTGCATGTCATGTAGGTTAGATTACTGAAGGATACTACAAGTTTGAAATGTCTTTGGTTATAATTTTCTTGATTTAATCTCTTTATGCATTAAGCGCAAACATGTAATTTCAACATTCCTGGCTAGTTTGGACTGAATGTCTACAGTAATTCAAAAATTTCACCATTTTCTGCCCTTCACTAAATTTTAAGAAAATTGTGACAAAAATTCTTATTCACCCAGCAACAACCAACTAGTTTAAAAGGTACTAAAAACTACTTAGACCTAATCAGGCCTTAAGCACCAGGATTTGCTACACGTTTAAAAAACAAACTGAAATTAAAACTGAACTCCACATTCTGCAATACTAAATGAACGTTTTACTACATGGTTTCTTTTGAGGTGGCAAGAAATGACTGTAAAACTTTTGCTGTTGCCAGAATTACATTGCTTTGAGAAAAATATCCTGTGGGTTACCATTTGTTGCCATGATTTACAAAGATAAGGTCTATAGTCTGTATCAGTTTCATGCTGAAATTTTAAAGGAAAAAAACTTTCTGCAGAGCTTGCAGATTTCTGCATAAGTGTCTGTGTTGTTGCAAAGAGGGCTAAGTGATGCTCTCTCACAAGCTTTTCAAGAAAGTTAGCACATTTCTTCAGATTCATCTCCTGCAAGTTAAGGCTCTCCCCTCCATTGCTTCTGTCTATCCAATAAAAAGCTGACATGCTATCTAAAATCAAAACACAGAGAGAGGGGTGAGCGCAAAACATGGTTTCTAAAGAGTAGAGAGTGAGCAGTAACTGAGTGCTACTATTGCAGTTCACAAGAAAAAGCCTTCCCAGGCATTGCTTTATCATTTCTTCTGTCCTTTGCGCCGATCTCTTCTCAAGAATGGTAACTAGACGAAGCATATCAAAATGGTAGTCTGTATCAATGAACATGACTTCTACTTCCAGTCCTCCTCCTGATTTTGGAATGATGCAGCGGGCTATTAGGTGATAAAGCATTTCTGTTTTTCCTGTTCCTTCTGGACCATGGAATTCAATGACATCTCCTGTTTAAAAACAAAGCAGCGAGTTGTCAGGTAAGAGCATTTATAGCTCAGTCAGTTTTCAGTGCTTACTGAACCAATACTCACTGTTCCACTAATTAGGAAATGCATTTTAGGAAGTTTGATATTCATCAAAATGTTTAAATCCTGGTCAGCATCTACCAAGAGAAATTTAAATTTTCAAGAAAGACCTCTAAAGTGAAGAAAACCAACTGGGAACAAAGGTTGAAAAAAACCCTGCCAATAGCATCTAGAATACCAATATCAATAAAAGGCTGTCAACTGGATTTCATCTATACCATTAACGGTAGATGAAGGCTGAAAAGAAAGCCACTACATAAAAGTGGCTAAGAAACCATCTATTTACACTATGCACACAAAATTAAGAAAGAAATGAAAAAGTAGAAGACAAGCAAATCAACAAAAGAAGTTGACGACTTAGAGGCCCAAATCATGTTGGCACATCTGTTTTTATAGCACAGACTGTCCTTCAGCATTTCATGTCTGCTGTATGCTTGTTCAGTATCTGCACGTCACAAGATACCAACAGGAATCTGTGACGAGTAAAGAGAACGCCAGTACATTTGTTTAGCACTTATATTCTTCTAGTGGTGATCATCATATGAAACTGCTTCTTTTGACAAGTGGGACTCAGAGATTCCTTCAACTCCATGCATGGATCTCCATTCACAAATGGACTCAGCCTAAGGGCCTGATACATGGGGGTCAGTAAAATACATATCACAGAAATTTAAAATGTTAATTACAAAAAGCAGGAACTTTACTAGGAAACCAGTTCTTCAGTTGAATGTGAATGCAAGGTACTCTCAAGTCTTTTCCAAAGTCTTCTGATGTCTTAGAGCAAGACTCTAAAAAAATTTACCAGTTGCTCTTCTGAAATTCGATTATTTATTTATTACATTTTGGGTTTTAGGCAGAAGGGTAAAGGCATGCAAGGAGAATCACACAACTGTAGCTGCAGGGAGGTGAGAGATTTCTATGGCCTTGGCAAGTGCAAATGGCATAGCAGCTTTTCATAAGGGGGATGCAAGAGTAGAGAATTAATTGTAACTTGACTTAAACATGTTTGTGCCTGCCTGAGTTAACAGGGTTTTCCAAGCCATTACTCAACTTCCAGAGGATGTCCTTGTTCATAAGTGTGTGTAATGTCAAAACGCAGCTTGGGATGAGGGGCAGAGGGTGGTGGGGAAGAAACTAAGCTCTTACTTCACCCACTGCAAGCGTTGAAAGCAATTTACACCTAATGTGACAATTCTATCCATCTCAGTGACACTCAGACTGCCAGCCTCTCCATAATAAAATTCCTGCTGCTCCACAAGTGCAATTCTGCTTTTATGAATTTCTGGTACTTTGAAATTTATTGAGGAGCTTGATTGCCTCCCATACCCTTACTTATTTGTTCTGAATGGTTTTCCCCACTTTTGAGATGAAAGACAACTATACTTCCTTTGACATAAATCATCATTTTTTCTTCCTGTTCAGAGGTCTCAATGTCCACCTGTGCCACATGCAGCCAGGAACTGCTCTGCTGTCACACACTGTGCCAGTGACGTAACTGTACCCTGTTAGGATAAGATACCAGCTTGGAAAAACTCCTCTAAAACAGGATGGGTAGGTCACATTTCATCTAATGAAGTATTTTAGAACAATTGCATAAGTCACCTCTTATTAATGAACAAAATGTATCGTCTGTCTGCCACTGGCTTCGGCACAAGACTTCTGCCACCCTAACTGGCATTTCTGAATCCAGACCAGTAACTGAATTGGGCCACATGCAATACAGATTGCTTCATCTACCTTTACAGCCAAATGTGACTTGTTTAAGAAAAACTGGCAACTCCATTTGGCCACTCAGAAGTCAGCAGTGGACAAATCTGAGTTACTGTTTGGTAATGATTCGAAAAAGTTATTCTGTGAAATAAATGCTTGACTTTATCCATTTGAAGACATTCTATCAGGACGCTTGTGTGGTAGAGAATAACATTGGATGAGCTTTTATTGGCAGAACTAACACATTTATTTAAGTAAAAATTCTAAATTGAATGAAAAATCATCCTTAGGAGTTTTTGTGGTGGTGTTTTATAAATTTTAACAGCAAAACTGCTAAGCGCCCTTCAAAGCTTGTTCCACATTGCTGAACAAGATACACATCTGGACTGTAGTTTGACCAAAACACTTAAAGTTATTCTGAAAAGAGAAACAGCTTGGACTGTAAGAAAACCTCACGAGAATCGTGGATTTCTGTGCCTTCATGATTATCAAAGAGGCTGCCCACAAGAAGAACGGGTGCAAAACAGAAGCCCTTTATAGCAACAGCTGTAAATGTAGGGTTTCATTAAATTAGCAACCAGGCTGTTACAGTAAGATAAGAAGGGAAATTCATCCTTCTGGATCAGAGAGGACAAACCATGACACAGCAGAGGAGGAAGTGTGGCCAGCAAGATTTTCAAGAAGCCTTTGACACCCTCACAATAGGTCACGGAAGAAACTTAGTGATCAGTACTGGCATCATCCATTAATGTCAAAATAACTTTGAAAGGAGGATTAGTAAAAAGATACTGTCAGAAAATGAAAACAGTCTGAGAGGCAGAGCAGGAACTGACACTTTAATGTGGAAGAAAGCTAATGGGAAATTTTCCTATTAGAACTGGTGTTGCCCAGTGTTAAACATATCAGTAGATGAATGTTCCACTAGCTTGGCAAAATGTCTAGAAAACAAACTAACTGGGTTAATAAAGACTTAAGATTATGAAGATTTAACAGATCAAAATGCATGAGCAAAATGACTTCATATGAAATTCAGCACTGACAATTTCAGGAAGAACATTTTAAGGAGTCACCCAACACACTGCTTGGCTCACCAGTAGCTTGAACTGGCCCACTACGGGCAGACAAAAGGGTACAGTAGTCCACTGCTATGGAGTAGCATACAGGATAAACTAAATGATGTTGCATAAACATAAATATTTATGTAACACTAATACATTTTTAACTGAAACATTGTACTCAGTCCTGGTCATCAGTGCAGTATTATCTTTTGAACGAGAAGAGCCTCAAGTTTTGTCCATAATCATTACACTAGCAAATGTTGGTTAAACTGGTTTCTGACACTGCAGTTACAAACAGGCTGCTAGAATAACTCAGCAATAACTCTGCAGGTTTCACATCATCACATACCTTGAAGTTACTGGACTAGTAATTTACAATACTGTGCAGCAGCTGTCACTAATATTTGTACCATTTATAAGTGAAGTAGAAAGGCCTAATATTTATTCCAAGTTAATGTAGGGTGTCATGCTATTGCTGAACATCAGAATTTTATACTGACACCCACATCTTCATACCAGCGGCATAAGAGAAATATGACTGGCAATAGTGGAAGACTATTTAAAGCTCATGTCACTTCTGCTCCATTCTAGAAGAGCTTAAATGGTATGTAATTAATATGCTTACGTGTTCGTAAATATGCAAGTCCATCCTAACTAGAAGCAGTGACTAGAATATCACAGCACTACCTATATTAGCTGTTCCTATTTTACAGTACTCTGACATACATATTATGAAAACTTTCCTATGACATAGCCTTTGGATAGGTTATTAAAACTTCATATATATGTTTGTTTGTTTGTTTCAAATACCATCAGGAAAAAGAATAATTTAGGTCTTTGCATTGCTTTAATCATAGCATTTCAGATTAAGAGCTGTTCAGTACAGACTTCATGGGCAATGTATTACAGTATTCCACAGTGACCTACTAAAAGTCAAGTCCATGACAAATGGAGAGGTAGGTCTTCAACAGGGATTTAAGACTAAATAACAAGAACACACATCAAAATAACACATGGACTCACATAAATGCTATGGTATTAAAAGACAAAGCCAAAATGTATTAAAAGGTAAGTCTGTTTATGTATATATAGCTAAAGAGCTGTGCTAATACGTTAGGTAGCTTCATTCATGTCAGCCAAAAAGCACAAACAATACGAATAATAATGGATGCCATTTGTTAAAAGCAGAAGAAAAATAGAAGTGCTTCAGAAGCTCAATGACCGCGCTGGCACAGAGAAACCAGTGACGAATTTAGGTTTCCAGCCATCTTAGAACTAAGGTTCTGGAACAGTCTTTGGACAGACATGAACAATGTACACAGCTTTAAGATCAACGCTGATAATTTGACGATGGAATTACGTAACGCTGTGGACTGTGACAGGAAGGGCAATTACTGGCCCCCAGGAAGGCTTCTTATGGTCTACCATAACATGGCCAATTTAGTCTCAAACATTTGTTTCTTGGGCGTAAAGTTCATTAAAAAGAGACTGAAAGATCAGCATCTTCTATTACTGCATTTTTTCAAAACAAAAATATCTCATCTTTTAAAAACACTGTTAAGAATTCAAGAGCCTTGTGAAGCATATACCAATTTCACTACTGGTTCTTAATTCTTCTTGTGGGTAACAAAGCAGTTCAGAATTGAGAGTATTTAAATCATCTTCTCTGCTCCATTTGCACTGGCTTACCAGTACTTCTCTGCCCTTGATCTTTGTTATATCATATTTGAAACTTTCAGGGGCAGGAATCATATATTGCTAAACCCATAATGTATTCTCAAGTGCTGCAAAATAATACACGAATAGTCTCACAGTGACTGCATTTGTAGTCTAGGCATCATCTCTTATCCAATTATCCTGATTATTTTTATTGCTTTTTTTTGTTATTTCTTCTGAACCTTCTGTAATTTGTGGGAATTCAAATTGCAGACAAGTATGTTGATAACCACTGCAGCCACATACTTTTCATATGAAACCCATTCATTCATACATACATTCAACAACTGTAGTACCTCACAGCATGATCCTTACAGTTTGCTACTCACATGCCTTTTTTACAATATATTTCTAGTTTTGTGTAATTAGTCTCTTCCATTCTGAAATCATGAAATTTCACTCCATTTGGAAAACCAGTCTGACTTCCTGAATAATCAAGAAATTACTAAGTGTGCTAATTTCTGTTTAGCTCAGTAATTTCTTTCATTAAAACATTCAATCTTGATCTTAAAACATGCTAGAAGAACCTACCTTAAACTTGTAGCATCACTGGAAGACAGCCCAATTTCTCCAGTTTGAAATGCACATCTATTCATTGAAGGTCTATATAAGCCATTTTGACCCTAGAATCATCCTCAAACTTATTCAGCTGATTAATACCTACGTTCATAATGGAATTGTTTCCAAAGCGCCAGCAGGATTTTTCAGGCCAAGACTGAATGGCTTGATGACTTGGCTTTATCAGTGAAGACTGTTTGCTCATGCCCCTTTTCCTAACTGATCCAGACTACTCCATATCAGGTTTGAGACCATCTAAGGAACCTGAAGGTGCACAAGACCATGGGAGCTGATGGGATGCATTCGCGGGTCCTGGGGGAACTGGCAGATGAAGTAGCTAAGCCACTATCCATCATATTTGAGAAGTCAGTGGCAGTCTAGTGTGCCACTGACTGCAAAAGGGGCAACATAACCCTTATTTTTAAAAAGGGAAACAAATGACCACTCAAGGAACTACAGGTGAGTCAGTCTCACCTCTGTGCCCAGCAAGACCATTGAGATCATGCTTGGAAACTATGCTAGGGCACATGGAAAATAAGGAGCTGATTGGTGACAGCCAACGTGGCTTCACTAAGGGCAAACTGTGCCTGACAAATTTGTTCAGCTTCTACAATGTGGTTACAGTACTGGTGGATAAGGAAAGAGCAACCGGTGTCATCTACCTGGACTTGTACAAAATATTCGACGCTGTCCCACACTACATTCTTGTCTCTAAATTGGAGAGACAAGGGTTCTTGACAGATGGATCACTTGGTGGATACGGAATCAGCTGGATTGTGGCACTCAAGGAGTTCTGATCAACGGCTCAATGTCCAAGTGCAGAGCACTGACTAGTGGTGTTCCTCAGGGGTCGGTGTTGGGGCTGGCATTGTTGTCAGCAACACAGACAGTGAGATTGAACACACTCTCAGCAAGTTTGCCAACGCCACTGTGTGGTGTGGTTGACACACTGGAGGGAAGGGATGCCATCCAGAGGGACCTGGACAGGCTGGAGACATGGGCCCATGCAAACAACATGAAGTTCAATAAGGCCAAGGGCAAGGTCCTGCACATGGGTTGGGACAATCCCAAGCACAAATACAGGCTGGGCAAAGGGTGGATTGAGAGCAGCCCTGCAGAGAGGGACTTGGGAATAGTAGTGGATGGAAAACTGACTGTGAGCCAGCAATGTGTGCTCACAGCCCAGAAAACCAACCATGTCCCGGGCTGCATCAAGAGAAGTGTGGGCAGCAGGTCAAGGGAGGGGATTCTCCTCTTCTGCTTCACTCTCATGAGACTCCCCCTGCAGTGCTGTGTCCAGCTCTGGGGCCTCCAACACAAGGACATGGACCTATTCAGGTGGGTCCAGAGGAGGCCATGATGATGATCAGGGGGCTGGAGCAGCTCCCCTGTGAGGCCAGGCTGAGAGAGTTGGGGTCGTTCAGCCTGGAGAAGAGAAGGCTCTGGGGAGACCTTAGAGCAGACTCCCAGTGCTTAAAGGGGGTACATGGAAGGTGGGGAGGGACTCTTTACCAGAGGATGTAGGGATAGGACAAGGGGTTACAGTTTTAAACTGAGAGAGGGTAGATTTAGATTAGACATAAGGAAGCAATTCTTTCCTGTGAGGGCGGTGAGGCACTGGCACAGGTTGCCCAGAGCAGCTGTGGCTGCCCCCTCCCTGGAAGGGTTCAAGGCCAGGCTGGACGGGGCTTTGAGCAACCTGGGCTGGGGGAAGGTGTCCCGGCCCATGGCGGGGGGGTTGTGACTAGATGATCTTTAAGGTCCCTGCCAACCCAAACCATTCTGTGATTCTTTATCACTGAACTCTTTGGTATTTATTGAACCTCAAGTTCTTTGAAATTTCAGCAGTTATGACTCTGTGGTGTTTTTTTAGACCAGTGATTTAAAAAAAGGTTAAATGACAGAATCTAGAACAAATTTCTGTAAACTACTAGAAATAGACCAACGTGCTTGGTATTTACTCACATACACCTGTGTTTTGATACCTATAAAGCAGATTTTAAAGTCCATTTAATAATGTTCACAATGGTTAATTTGCATTATTTCATTTTATGTAGTTTGTATAAAACTACATCAACAATTAAAATTCTGAATCTAGGGCAAAAAGATCTACTTGTACACTTATCTCTGTCATATTGCTCTTAGAATACTTTTACATCAACATTTTTCCATAAATGGGATAAAGATACATTTTTACCATGAACAGGAGATCCCTCCTCAGCAAACAGATAAGGTTCAATATTCTTCAGAGAACTTCTGCCCTCAAGTCGTGCGAGTAGCTTTTAGAGAAAAGACGGAAGAGACATGCTGTTAGCTCAAAATAATGGTCCTTGGGAATCAAATTTAAAGGGTTCTGAGAACTGGGAGTTTTCCACGACAGCCCTATCAAAAGATTAGTCTGATTTAAAAAATGTTTGCATAAATACATATGAAAACCTATAGTCTAGACTACAGCAACAGAAGGTTCCATCTTTACAAACAATGAGAATACATTCAATGACAGTAAGAAGTGGATAGATATTAGGGGAAACAAAGCTTAAAAAAAAAAAAACAAAAAAAAAAAAAAACAAACCTGTGCAGGTAGACTAGCAAGAAGGATTGCCTCAGGTATACAGCAGTGCTGCCATTGGACAGAAAAAAAGGAAAGATGATCACTTGTAATAACCATCACCTCCACAACAAACTACTCGTTGAGAGATGAAACATCAGACATCATTAGCCTCTTGAGCCAGTCCCTCTGAGCATTTGTAAGTAAAAGTATGTACATTTAATCTGGGACGTCATACAGGACTCTTCCGGACTACAATCCCATTATATTATAGTTACTTGTTCAAACAGAGTATGGATTAAGAATGATCAAAAGTAATTAGCCACCACTGGCTCTGCAAGAACCTTTCTAAGGCAAGCTCAAATTTGTAAAGCAAGTTCCTCCAAAGCCCCTTGTAACGCAAGTCTATTGTAAAACAAATTAGTCCAAAGTTCATGGGCAATTTCTTAAATTGACAGGTATTCACATATCTTCTGTTATATGTCGTTCTGGCATACATTCATAAACCAAGAGCGAACATTTCACCCAGTGCTAGAGCTGTTATTCCCTTTATGTATTCACACATATGGGATAGGACACTATCAGGATGCTCAGAGCATTGCCAGAGCACGTACCCGTGCGCCAAATATTTCAATCTCCAAGACACCTAGCTGTCATTTGAAGATTTAAACAAAAATCCTGTTCAGTTTCATCCTATCCTCCTCAAAGCCAGTCACCAAACAAGCAGTCAGCACACACCTTTAAACACACACTGCCTTATCTTGCTTTCCTCCCTACCCCATCAATGAGCAACATTTGCTTTGAATTGTCTTAAAAGTTGTTTAAACAGCTGTGCGTGCGTGTTTGTCTTTAATAGTAGAATAAAACTCCATTAAATGGCCATGAATTTACTTCAAGTGGTCACAATGAGAATCTAAGTGTGACATTTTCATTGACATTTTAACATTCCCTTCCATTAACAAAATGTCAATGTGTTTGCCTTTGCCTGTTCACATGTGTTCAGGAGAGGTTTCTGACACTTCCACTGAATGGCCATAAAAACAACTGAATCGACCTCGCTCTGGATCTGCAGATCCTCCTGTTACATTCCACCCATTCGTACAGTGCAGAAAACACTCACATGGTGAACTCTTCAATATTTTGGGAACCATCAGTGCTCTGTAACCTGGACAAAGCAAAAAACTAGAAGGACATACATACACAAAAATACACAAATGTATCTCAGGGTATATAAACCAGGAGTTTGCAACTACCAAGAGAGCCCTCGCAGACCCTGAGCTTGCAGCCCGGTCGCTGCCGTGGAGAAGGACTGGGAATCTCTCACCCCTTCGCCTGGCAGTGGAAGTTGAGAGAAACAGGAAAACCACTACAGGCTGCTGCTTTCTGATGCTCTTCATTTCTTAGTATAGGAAGCACAGCTCCAGCACTCAGCGGTCACAGGGGCTCGATTATGGGTGCTGCTGGGGCCACAAGTCACAACTATTGCTTGTCTAAACACATTTCAGCAGCCTCCTGCTCCCAAATTTATTTGTACATTAATGAATACACCCTCTACAGTTTATTTCTTCTGGAAACAATAAGCTCCCATCTCTTCTTTGACAATCAGCTCTAAGTTCACTACTAGAGCTTTGGAAATACACAGTAGATTGATCACTATCGTTTAAATATGAATCTGTGGTTATTTAAATGACAAGTTTATATATTCGCTTTAAATAACTACAGGTGCTTACTCTGAGCATTGCTCATGTAGGTAATTTATTATGATTCACTGATGATAGCACACCTGTGTTTTTATCAAACTTGTATTTACTTCCGAGTTCTGAAGCAGATTCTCCAAAGGCACTTGCCTCATTAGTGTCACGCAGGGAACAGCAGGGTTCCTGGCAGAAACAGCTAACAATTTTCCTTCAAATCTCAGAGGTTTGTCCACACTG
Organism: Tyto alba; assembly: GCF_018691265.1. NCBI lineage: Eukaryota > Metazoa > Chordata > Aves > Strigiformes > Tytonidae > Tyto > Tyto alba. The sequence continues at coordinate 33,942,195 of NW_024881313.1, read as the reverse complement.
CTGCAGAAGTGACGGAAGCAAAGCTGACACACTAGACAGGCAGCCCTCACCTCTGCTGATATTAAAAGACAGGGACAACGCGGGTTTTCCCAAGCTGGCAAAAGCCACCTTGGCTCTGTTCCAGGGGAAGCATTTCCATTTTGCCTTCTCACATTTTCTTCTGTAAAATGGGGCGGGGTGAGGGGAATTACAGCATTTAAAGGGTGATCTGGATAGTGGACATCTGGCGTCCCAGGCTTCGTCACCGACAGCACACAGAACTCAGCAGCACAGTACTGCTGAGGAGAGCCTTTGAGTGGAAGAGTTTGGGAAAAAAACCCCAGAACAATTTCAAATCATGTATGAGACTACAGGTTCTAGAATTTAACTGTAGATTCTCATTTCTTCTTTCATAATGCTCTTTTTATCTTCTCTTCCACAAAATACTACCTTTTACTGACATAGTAATGGTAGGTCTTTGCTCTCAGGTGTTCTTCTAAAGCTAGCAAGAAACTGCACATATGCAGAGTTACATATAGAAAACAAGCTACACAGCAGAAGTTAGGCAACAGTTGGGTTAAATTTCATTAATGACAAGGCTGATGGGACTCATATTTCAACTATGTCTTTCATAACTTAACAATTTCATCTAAGAAACATGCATATGTACAGTCCCAATAATACATATGTTTATACTATATTGCTTTCAATGAAGCTATGCATAAATGTAAGCATACATGTAGGTCTTGTCAGGAATGAGGTATTACTTCATTAAAATGTTAAAGAAATTCAAATTAAGTACTCCAGCTCTGTTAGAGGCTGTGAGCTAACCTACAGGCTATTTACACATACAAACCTATCATCTCAAGTATGATACAAAATTGAATTTTCAACCACTATAACCGCTCTGACTGAGCTTTTGTAAACTTTGGGCATAAAGACGTATGCAAGCAATTTATCATTTATTTTATTGTGATATACCGAAAGGTGTTTGCGAAAAGTTCTAATTTGTTGTATTAATTATATTCAATAATAAGAGTACAAGACTGCGGTCTCAGTATAACTCTCAGTAAAAGCTGATCTTACAAGAGGCTATTTGAGGAAGTATTGTTTTAAATGAAGTACTGTTTTTAATTAACATTTTCTGTTTCAAGGGCTTTTACCATTTTTTCTGGACAATGAACTCGTGTATGTTAACCTTTCTTAACCCATTGGTTATCCATTCCTCCCTCGTTCAGGTGTGGTCATCCATTCCATCACAGGCAGTTGCTGCCACGTGCATTCCCTGTTGGCACTGCTCATGTGAACAAATAAATGCATTTACCCACCTGGACACAGAGCACAAATCATGTCCTTAATTTGTGTGTATTTGCTGACAGTGAACAGCTGTTATTGTTTTTTTAAGTATCAAAAGGTCTTAAGAATTCAAGTCCCACTGAAAAAACATGGCACATAACTAGGAAATAAATAATAATTATCACACATTTCTATGCTTTTATGTGCACTATTCAGCATATTCTGATATAGTAAGACACAAATCTCCCAGTAATTAACTTGCTGATTGCAAGCAAAGTAACAAACGTACCATCCTGGACAGGAAAAAAAAACAAAACCAAACTACAGAAGCAAACAAAAAAATCCCCACAGCCAAACCCCGACACTCAAACCCCTTTTCTCCCAAGAACAGAAAAGCCATTCCACCTTCCATACTGCTTTATTTAAACAAAACCTTCCTCACAGCTCTTCTTCCTCACCACATCCACTCCAACGTTTGGGAGGGGGAGCGCGAAGAAAATATTTATACAGGAATTACTGAAACACCTGAGCAACCTCCCCCCGTGCTGCAAGGGAGCGCCATTAGCAGCCATCCAACCGGAGCCCCGGAGCCCCAGCCCGGGGACACAAAGGCAGGACAGAGCCCCGCACCGCCCTCACCCCGGCTGAAGCCGCTGCCTCAGCCGGCCCGCCAGCCGCCCGCTGGAACCCCTCCCGCTACACCCAAGGGTTTCAGGGGCGACTGAACCCCCCCCCCCCCCCCCGAGCGCCTCCCGTCGCCCCCCTCAGCCTGAGGCACAGGGCCAGGGGTGCCCGCTCCCCCCTCACCCAGGGAAGGCGGGGGAAGGGCGGCGGAGGCGGGCGGGCGCGGCTCTGCGGCGCGGCTCCCCCTCCCCCCTTTTCCCTCACACACCGCCCCCTCCGAGAGGCTCCGCGGTCGCCGGGCGCTCCCCTCCGCCCGCCCCGAAGATGGAACCGGGCGGGGCGCAGGGGAACGCCGGGCGTTTCGCTTCCCTCGGAGCTGCAGCCTCGCCTCGCCTCATTCTCCCCGGCCACCACGGCCAGGCGGCGGCTGAAAGGGACCCGGGGGGGGGGGAGCAGCGCCTCACCTGAGTGCCCGACTCCGCCCTCCGCAGAGCGTCACCCATAGCGCGGCAGGGGGAGGGGGCCGCAGCTCCCGCTCCCGGCCGCCGGCCGCTACTGCGCAAGCGCGCTGCCGCCAGCTTCCCGCCCCCGCGGCTGGCCGGCGGCTGTGCGCATGCGTCACATGGCCACCCCGGAAAGGTGTGTGGGGGGGGTATCCACGTGTTCCTGATTCGCGGGTTCGAGTCCCGCCTAGGCTCAGCGCTGTTTGGGATTCTCAAGGGATTGATCACCACAGGGAGGCGGGTGCTTATTTATGTATTTATTTATTTATTTATTTGTAAGGGCCTGTCTTTTTCTAGGATGGTGTTTTGGGTTTGTTTGCTTTTTCTACTCCTGGTGAAGTGGGGGCAGGTGGCTGGGTCGACATGACTCAAGGGATGCTCATCTGTGACACTGGGGTTGACGTGACTCAAGGGATGCTCATCTGTGCGGCCGTGATTAAACTCTTGACGCCTGCGAAATTGCCCTTTGCAAAAGCCAGCTATCAATTATGGCTTGGATTAAAAGACGTCTGGAATATTTTACATATTGTGCTTTGAACGAACCGGGCTTGTGTGGTGTGTGATGCCCCAGGGCAGGAGCCAACCACCCGGCGAGTCCCTCACGTGGGTGGCAGTGCGCCCGTGGCTGGCAGTGGGACCTGCCTCTCCCGACGACCACGGCCCATCATCTTGGCCGCCGCAGTTGTGTAACCCAAGGCAGCGAGAGGGACCAGCACAGGGAGAACACGGAAAACCTGTTTGTGTTTTTCATAAGCTAAATGCAAAACCAGCAGGATAAGAATAGCAACTCCCCATATCTGCATATCAAAGAGCAGTAATGATATCATCCCTTTGGGTTTAGCGAGGTTATCAGTATACTGCACCTTCTTACAGTTAGAAGGAGAAACTGGTGGTGGAGTTCCTTGTTTCTTCAAAGAAACCATGTTTGTCTATATTAAAAGAGTTTCTCCTACCTTGGTCCTGAATACACCACAAATCAGAAAAAATCTAACCTCAGATGTAAGGCCATGGCTTTGCTTATTCTTCCAACCCTCTTTCAGCCCCAAATATACTGTTCCCTCTGTTCCAAACACCCTGTTGTTGCCACCTGACTCTAACTCAAGGTTTTTATGGATGCCACCAGCTGCCACAAGGGCAGCCAGATTTAGCCCAACTCAAACCAGTACTTTTACTATCAAGTCCTAATGCTGTTCATTAAAGTACAGGAAGAGGATGGTCTCTTTGCACAGCCATAGTAGCCTTTCTTCTTCTCTGTGTATGGATACACATGCAAAATCATCACCATCGTGGAAGGTGGTTCTCTAGTGAGAAATACTTAGATGGCTGCGAGGGGGGGACACATACCACAAAAATGCAACTACAGTACTACTGGTTTAATTTTCCGGATGGAAGTTTCTTTCTGCCTTGCATTTTGGAAGATGTCAACATAAAGGACAGACAACCTTAAGAGCTGCATGTCTGACTATTGTTATATTACCTTAGAGGTCTGGGCCACGTTCCCTGGAAGAGTTCAAAAGACTTGCTAATTAGAAGTGATTGCCCTTGAAGCTGACAGATGATTGAACCTAGTCCAAGAGTAGAGTGTACTCGCTGTGACTTATGACAAAGACACTACTCACTGCATCGACCACATGATTTTTTTTTTTTAATTATATGTTCTTTATTGCTGTACTCCTCTAATTAAAGCCATTGCACTAATTTTTTAAAAGTGATTGCTACTTGAATTTGGAGACATAAAATATACAGGACACATAAATGCCAGTTGACTGAAACCCACTCCTGCCTCATCACTTACCACTGCCTGTATCCCACTAGGGTCCTATGGGAGCTCTTCTACTGCATGGGTGAACACAGTTGTGGTATTACAATCTAATGCAAGATGAAGTATCACAGTTCAGTGGAGATCAAGCAACAAAGATTCAAAAGAGAGAGGGTAAAAACATTGAATTCACCTGAGCAGTAAAAAAACCAGGCGTTTAATTGCTTGACATATTTAGTAGATAACAGACATATGTAAATCAAATACACTGGTTGCCTTGATAGGCAGATTGCCGTAACCACCTCTCATATGTTACCTTTGCATTCATTTGCTTCATAAAGTGTGGCTGGCATGATGAAGTTAGAAAGTCGATCCTTACATTGTCGACACACTGCCTTAATAAAGATTCACATTATGCTTTTTTCATTGTCAGTACTATTGTTTCTCTTCTTCGCAGATCAAAAGCGAGATTTTGGCAATGATGCATGCTTCAAACTTTTACCCCAAAGCAGCCTTACGTAGATCTTTGTCTATCTAAACCCCTGCCCTCTGCACTTCAGCAGTCAGCATCGCTTTCTTTCATACTTCTCTGCAGTGTTTTTGAGTGATAATGTGTGATCCAGGAGTACAGGATCCTACCCACTCCTTACTCTTCATTCCTAAATAGCAGAAACCTCCTTAATGCAGTATAGCTATAAGTAGCTCATAGTATCCAGGGACTCTATGCCCCAGCACTCCTGTTTCTACAGGAAGAAAATTAGTCTTCCTTTGTTTGGCATGTGGGGAGCCTGCGAGTGCCCCTCGAGCCGCAGGCACTGTTTATGTAGCCATTCCACAGCAAGAGCAATGACTATTCTAATAGCAGAAAGATCAGACTCTAGGGGTGTGCATCTCCATTTTTATGAAATGTGTATTGTGGAGAAAATTCCTCTTTCCCAATCTTGATTTTAAGCATCTTCCACACTGGGATGCTGTGTTTTCCACTGCACATGTTTAAGAACTTCATCGTAGGATGAGAAAATGACAGTGCAAGAAAGGAAGGTATTTTAAGTGGAGTTGCAGCCCTGAGCAAAATGATTTTTTATATTTTTTGGGGGGTATTTTCTCATTCATATGTTCATCATTGCTAATTTCAGCCAACAGAAGGAAACTGGGCTGGGTTCTGGGGAAGGAAGTACTAGCCCAGGTGCCCCGGGGCTGTAGAGAACCAAGTCTACAGTTTATAGAAACATTTAATTTCTTTTTAAGAAGCAAAGTCCTAACTTTAAACTGGCAGTTGGTCTGTAATACAGAGCCAGTCTAAAGAGTTAACATTTTATCCTGGAACGAGGCCTGAGGTACGAGCTTAAACAAAAGGGAAAAGCATGAAGAAAACTGATGTGGTAACAAAAAATTTAGATTGTGTGAAGATGTTTGCAAAAAATACATGAAACTTTTATATTTAATTAAGTAATAGCTAAATTAGAAACTGGAATGTAAATGTTTCCTCCTTTAAAAGTTTTTTTTCAGCCACAGAAATTTTGCTCCAACATAAGCTTCATCATTTTGAGCATATTGTCACTTAATGTTCCCTCACAAGATTTGTGTGGGTGACATTCCAGCACAAACCAGCTCCAAACAGATCTTCTACGTTGAAAACAGTTTGTCTCTGTTCGTATAGCTGAATTAAACTTTTTCAGTTAAGTCAACTTTTGTTTTTCTAATTAACCTCTAGACTCTTAAATACCTTCACTCCAAACATGACGAATTGACTATCCAAAAAGTCATTAAACAGAAGAATTACTCCAAGAAATAAAATAGAAAGGTCTTGTTTTCTAGTTCTGTCTTATCTACTCCTTTGTGTAGTAATGCTCAAAACCCAAAAGGCTTACCAGCTAAAGACCATATCAGAGTTGTAAACAGACCTCAGAAAGGATTAAAGAGAATAATAATAATAGTAAAAATTAACACTTAAGGGGGATGTTGAATCTGCATGTGGTAAAGCAAATTGTGAACTGCCCACTGGATTATTTACAGCCTCTCTGTTGTGTGACTCCTCCAGCTTCAAGTTGCTGACTTCAGCCCGACTGTTCCAAGTTTCTCTCAGCGAGTGAAGTGATCTGTCACTGTGTTTTATTAGATTTTTTTAGAGCAGATGGCTGATTCTTTTCACCTGGAGAGCTGCCACTTTCTTTAGATACATCTTAGGTTTTATGGTAGACTAATTTATCTGTTTACTTGAGAAATAAGTAACTTAAAGTACAAGGGTGTTATAATTTCACTGACCTCAGAAAAGGTGATAGATTTGCTGCACAACCCAGAAAAAAAAACACAAAGAGAAAATAATTTAATCCATTCTTAGATGGACTGCTATCCATGAAAAAAAAAAAAAAAAAACAGTTTGGGTCATTATTAAGTTCTGGCATCTGTGATAGAGTTTCATAGCTGGTTGCTGGATATTCTGCTTTACATTTCAGCTTGCAGATTTACATCAGGAATAAACTTGCTCTGTATAGCTATTCACATGTATTTATGTCTAGAATTCTTATTTCTGCAGGTTTCCTTTTACCAGCTTATATTATTGAGCTGGAATTCTCCTTGTTTGTTTGTACCAGGTTCTTTTTCTTCTGCTTCTTCTGCCTTATATGAATAATTCTGCACTGGCTCACTGTGAAGCTGCCAGATACTCCTTACTCAAATGTTAATCACAAAGATAATGACTGGTTTTGTACTGGTGACCTGGCCAGGGTTATTTTCTTGCTTATTTTTGGGGCATAGTTTAAGGTTAGCAATAAATAAATAAAGGCTTACAGAGTGGTTTGTAAAGACACCTTCATAGTCAGAGGTGACCATAGATGAAGTTTCATTTTAAGTCCTTGAGCTCTGACCTGAAGCCCACAGAGGGAGAGGTCTTGTGTTTGACCTCATGAACCTCCATCACTGCTCGTACCCCACTGATGGGAATAATGCAAATTTTGCCCCAGTCAGACATGCTTGTGAAAATGTTCTCTGCCTTCTACAGAGCTGTTCAATGAAGTATGAATGATCTTTCTAAATTCTACTCTTGCGAGTTCCTCTTTGCTTGACTCTTGATGCCCTTACAAACTCCATGTTTTACACGGAAGCCATGCCGGCAGTATGACCTTGCTGAAAAATAAGCACAAATCCTAAGCCTGTCAATAGGAATGAATCACTGTTTTAATTAATTAGCTATGTATGCCACGCTGGGTATGCTGATAAAAGATGCATTACAGGTAGTTGGCACCAAGTTTAAGCTGACCAGTATTCCTTGGTGAAAGCAAATTTGCCTCTGTGGTACAGAGAACTGATGGTACAGTTCAAGTGTGCATTTCTAACCATAAGATAAAGCCAAAGAAGAGGAACTGTATAATCCAGGCCTTTTTTTTTTTTTTTTTCTCTATTTTTTTTAAAGCTGACTAGGGAATCCCCATTTTATCCTTTTTTACACAAATTTAGCATTAAAGTTTCTGTATTCTGTAATCCCCACAGACCTCCTGTCAGCGTGGAATATACATCTATTTCTTTTCTTTTTGATCTTAACACTTGTACGTAATAAATAATTGATTGCCAAAGGAATTCTGGGAATATATTCAGCCTTAAATTGAGCACTAAACTATTTGCAAATGTGCTTAGGCACTAGCCTAAAAGATACATCAAAAGAATGTCAATTGGATATTGGGAAGTGAAGTGCCCTCATATGTTAGAATTAGGAAGCATAAAATATAAGTAGAAGGATAACAGCTGTCAGATCACTTACCAATAGTAATAGGAAAAGATACGTTTTTATAGAAGGCTATAAACTTTGGTTCAAGCTAGACCACACTTTCACTTCAGTAATGACACTCCAGACCCTATTCAGGGAATGTCTCATTTTTGACTGTTGTCTTGAAACTGTGGCTTGACAGTGTACTCACCCCGGAGATATCTACAACTTAAACTGAATGGTCTGTGAAATAAATCTATTAGAAAAAACTGAGGTATATTTACTGCAGTGACTGGACATCTCTGGTACTGAAGACAGATTTCCTATGGCAGTCTTATTTCACCATGGCTACAAGTCCCAACGTAAGCTTGGTCAGTAAAGCTATAGTCTGTTCTGCTGTGGGTAGACTGTTCGTAGGGTCTGAGCTAACCGGACTACGCCTTCACTGCTCTGCTTGCAACAATGTCATACCCCAATATCTGGGTATCTGTGAATAAATTTAAATGTCGTATGATGTTGGCCTTGCCACTGCAACTGACGCTCAAGTCTGCTCTTCACGGAGCACATCCTCTTGGAACCCATTTAGAAACACAGAGACGACAAGAAGGTAATGACAGGGAAGAGTGAGAATGGATTTATTTACCAATGGTAAATCATGCTTGACCAACCTTATTGCTTTTTATGGTGAAATGGCTGGCTAAAAAGATGAGAATGATGGATGTAATATATCTTCTCTTCAGTAAGGTTTTTAACACCATAGCATTCTTACCTGGAAGCTGAGGAACTATAGCTTGGATGAACAGACTGTTAGATCAGTTGAAAACCTCCTGGACCATGAGGTTTGAAGAACAATTATCAATGGCCTGACGCTCAGTAGTTGTGTACCCCGAGTTTGATACTGGGGCTGATATTGTTCAGCATTTTCATTGTGATCAGTGGGAATTCAAACTCAGAAAATGTGTTTGTGGTGATAAATTAAGGGAAAAGATTAGCACCCTCAACAACAGAGCTTCAGTCTAGAGGGATCTTGAAACACTTGTGGATTGGACCTTAAGAAATTCACTAAGGTGTGCAAAGCTTGGTACCTGGAGAAGAATAACCTCATGCAGCAATACAGACCGGGAACTTACTGTGAGAACTGGAAACTGAAGAAAAAATTTGAGGGCAAGGGCCACAGTCTGCATCTTTGGAGATTCAAACTGGACATTATCAAAATTTCTTTAGTAGAAGGACAGTACAGCACCGGAATACATTATTTGGAAGAGTTGTGGAATCTTGATCCTTGGAGGTTTTCAAGACTCAGCCAAATAAAGGCATGGCTGATTTGATTTAGAGTCAGTGATAGTCTGTCTTTGAGTGGAAGGCTGGTTCAGATGGCCTTCAGGAGCTTATTCTAGTTGCTCTGATTCTGTAATCTTTGTTTCCAAATAGCAGCTAGAAGAGTTGCAAGTGAGTCTGCTTGTGACCTCCCCAGATCTGTTAGGTTTTTCTTGCTTAGAAGTTTCTTGCATCTGTGCAAAATAGACATCTGTGAAGATGGGTGTAGATCAAAGATGGCTTTGCACGGCTTTGTCAGAAGCTGTTCTGTCTTCTGGTACTATGGAAAGCTGCATCATCCGTGATGTGTGTTACATCAGCCTCAGAGATTCTCTTGAGTAAGGCAACTTGCAGTAACATGAAGTTGCATACATGGAGTGTTGCAAAGAGAGCATGCTGCACCCATGTTCATCTGGCATGCCTGTGGTTCTTCTGTCATGATGATGGAAGATGGTCATGGGAGCAACATAGAACTGAGTCACTCAACAGTTTATTGATTGGCAGTTTTCCTATCAAAGAAAACAGACTGGCAGAAAACAAAACGTTCTTGTGGACTCTCTTTTGACTGAATGCAAATGGGTTGGATGGATTTCTTCAAAACTTCAGTGGGAGGTTTTTTGAAAGTTGTTGAGACATCATCAGTTAGCAATTTCAATGTGAAAACTGTCCCATGAAACAATTTTTCTGATAGATCTTAAAGTTAATTATACTAAGATATTTGAATGAAAAAGGGCCATAGTTGAAATTAAACATTTAAAGAATGTTCTTGTTGGCTCACTGGTGGATTAGAGTACAAGACTTCGCTCTTTCAGTTTTGAAATACTGCAACTACTCTAGGTTGGGAAACCTCTTCGTACTGTTTGTTAAAGAAAATAGCCATCTAATGTTATATTAGGTTAGGGTGGCACAACCATTGCTGTGGCTTGGGAATATCATCCTGTAGTTTGATTTCTATACTCAGAGCATCCTGGCACTAGTGCAAAAAGTCACTTTGGGATAAGTAGCATTTCTCTAATTTTTAAATGTATTCACTTTGCTTCTCTTCTGTTCATACCTATTTTAATGCTTGATTTTCTGCAAATGTTCTCACAATAAGGTGCTGATAGGAATGTTCACTGAAGCAGTGAATTTGTAAGTGAACATTCAAGTATATCTGTAAAAATTAATTCTCTCTCTCTATAAAAAAAATATATAAACCACCAGTTTTTTCATCATCTGTATGATCTGTGCACTCGCGTAAATAGTGATGGCCTGAATTTTCTGATTGTGCATGTTTATAACAAACTTGCTGAGGGATAGGTTACAAAAAAAGACTTCTTACAGAAAAGTTTGAAAAAAGGTTAGAAATAAGATTTGATAATGGTAGTCTCTGGAGAAAAAAGAATAACATTCTTTCTCTGCAAATGGGGTTTTCTGACATACTTTCTCAGATTATGTAGATCGTGAAAACATGGTCACCTTTTTCACCGCCATAATCTTTGATAAGCAGTGCAGCAGTGAATAGTACTGTATTGAAATATTAGCTGTGAAAATTAAGCACTTCACTAAACCAAATCTGAGTAATTTAAGATTTTGAGTGTGCAGGCTAAGGCTGCAATTGCCTGACTGCTTTAAAGCAACATAAATTCAAGCTGCTCTTGCAAGACTTGATCCCTCTCTGGTCTGTGCATTTGTGCTGCCTCCTTTGGGCTGTGCTGGTGGTCATGTACTGAGCCAGCTCAGCCTTGGGACCCACCTGGGAGCTGACAGAGGGGAGAGGAAGGTCTACCTGGTTTTCAGTGCTCAGTTCCCTGATGTGGAGATGGGAATGTGAAACCAGAGGTGAGAGAGAACAGGACTGGCTCATGCTGGCAGCTTGTGCTTAGGTTGGCCAACAGAGCCAGTTGCAGGGAGACCTCAAAGCACTGGTTAATCTCAAAGGTTAATTTCTTCTCTGTGAAATTTACGGTCTCAGAAACAAAGCCTGACATTTTGAAGCACAAAATGAAGCATCCAGAGGAAAACACCCTGTTGCTAGGCCATCTGGAGGTGATCCAAAATGGTTTTTGTGGCCGACCCAACACAGGGCAGTTTCTACCCTTGAATTTGTGAGGGAATTGCGATAGACCTGTAGGCTAAAATAATTCTGTTTAAGTCCTCTGACAGCAGCAGAGTTTCAACAAGAGTGATTTCACCCAACGTAGCAACTGCAGCAAGAAATGTGTTACAATGCTTCCCAAAGACCTGCACGCAAGCACAGCACTAGCTTGGTTTTATTAACTGAGTGGTCAGTAACAAAGATGATCTAAGACAACACAGAAAGTTGGGAAGCTGTAGCAGATTTGTGGGAGCTGCACAGACCATGACCATGGATTTCTGAGAACTCCACATCCACGTGGCATTTCAGAAGTTACCTGTAATATTAAAAATTACTGTAAGGATCCTATGCATCAGGACCAGGGTTTCTGACACATTATAGCCATCAACAAATGTCCCTGAATTTCCAAGAGATCGTTGCAGTTTCCAGCAAATCTTTCTGTTGCTTCTGGCCTCCTACAAGCTGGTTTGTGTCTCTGTTAACTGGAAAATTTGCTTTTTAGGAAGAGATGCAGTTGTGGGAGGAGAATGAAACATGGAAACACCTGCAAAATATGTGCATCACTTTGGTGGAACCACTGGTTTGACTGGTACTAAGGATGCTGAGAGCAAAGGACTAAGGAAAAACAGGACTGGTTTGCAAGAATAGGGGGAATTTGTCTGATATGGTTAGATGTCCAAGATTAACACCACAGCTTCTAATTGAACACAACAGCCACTAATATTGGTGATTTTTCTTCTGAATTTAAGGATAACATGGATTATTTAGAGAGTGGCAGAGTTATGGGGACCCAGAAAAGCTCCTCACCCTATAATCTGGTGTCTTCAGCTGATTGTTGTGTTTCCCTGCCCTTCTAAAGTGAACCTAATCGTTCCTTCAAAAATAGCTTTAAATAAAATATGCAGAATCTTTCTCTCCATTCCCGTTTCCCTCTTGCCATTGGAAAACAAAGCCCCAACAGACAAATGCCTTCACTACTGTAATCCCCAACCCCTAAAATTAACTTAGAAGGTAGGATGGAGGTAAAAAAAAAGGTGTGATTTGGGTGATTTTACCCATTATTATAGCCTGAGACTATATGAGCAAGTGTTCTTCACCTTCTCAAGAAATGAGGTGCTTCTAAGGAATTAAACAAAGTTAGACAGATGCAGAATCTCAGGAGCAGTGAAAGGGAACACAAATAGGTCAGCTTGTCTTGCTAATAATCTAATGCAGACATAAATCAGGGGCCTGAAGAAGGAAAGGGAAACAGTCCTGATAAGCGACAGCGGGACTATCTTTTGGAGGTAGAATTCAAACTTTATCTGCATCTTCAGTATTGTCCTCTTTCTCTTGGGATCCTGTCTTGGAAAAAGTATCACATTTCACAGTCCAATAGAATTAGCCAACAGCTATGATTTAAATCATTAGTTACAAGCATCTCTACTTAAATGCGACTATTCACTGACCTTTGTATGGCTAGATGAACTCCTATACGACTGCTGCTTTCTTGCATCATTTTATCACCTTTTATGATCAGTCTCTTTCATCCTTGTGGCTTGTTGTCTTGCTGTGCTTTGCCTGTGGGATATTTCAAGCCAGGTAGCAGCCGTGTGCTCCCCTCTTCACAGGCAGTTTTTTGACTTGTGGCCTTTCGCACTGCCATGCTCGGTGCTCAGTGGCAGCCATGACTTGGCACAGAAAATGATGGCTGGCAGGTTATCATAACACCGTCTTCACAGGGGCACCCAGGTGTTGACCACAGTGAGAAATAAATGTTGATTTTCTTTTTCTCAGGGTCATCCACTCCCTTTCAGTTAAAGAAGGGGTGAACCAGGCCCAGCCAGTGCTGAGATGTCTGCTGACGTTCTCCAGCTGTGCATTTATCATCTGCTTCCATTCTTTACTTTTTTCCTTCCTCCATTTTTCAGGATGAAAGTAATGACAATGTGGGATTCTAAATATATCTGAGCCGCTTGCAGGTTCTGTGATTGCGGTGTAGGCTGTGTGAAATCTGCAGGCAACAGTACGCCCGCTTGCAGTGTTGCTTTAGGTGAGAATCTGTTTAGTGCCCTAAGACAAAGTTAAGAGACATATAAAGTCCCAAAGGCTAACACACTGAAGATGTTGGCAGCGTTAGCCTGAAACCCTCTGTCAGTTAGCAGGTAATGTCCCTGCTAGAAAATAACGAGTGCATTCAGCGGTAGTTCTCCGTCACAGTGAATTAGACACTCACTAGCACACAAAGGTTCATCAAGTGAAGCATTTCAAGGAGAAAGCATATCCATCCTCACAAGGGCACCCTAGGAGGACTGGATCTCAGTGAGGTAGTTATTTTTTTAGGCTGGGGCCTCAGACCCACTGAAGCAGTCCCTTCTGCTCCCTCACCTCCTCCTACTCCCAGCCATTCCCTTACTCCTCCTTCTGCTATGTTGGCACAAGCATTTGGGCATGTGGTGAAGTGCAAAGGGAGAGCTAATCTGGCTGAAAAAATCCTGGCTGAAAAGGAAGGGGTGGAGGGGGTTAGCCAGCTCAGCTCTCTGCTCTGATTTATTTGTAGCAACCTAGGAGGTACAAGGAGGAATGATGTAGGACCAGGGACTCCTTAAGCAGACAAAGCTGCTGGAAAGAATGCTCATCAGGCTATGATAGGATTTCCTTTTTGTGATGACTTCTTCCTGCCACCTGTAAGAAGACAAGACAGCCCTGTTACAGTTTGCTTGGTGAGAATGGGGAAGAATTAACCTCCTCACAAGTGTTGGACTCCAAACTGGGTATCAAAGGAGAATTCAGAAGAAACTATCAGGTGATAGTCAAGATCTTTTATATTCTTGTTTGGCATATAGTTCAGTTTAAAAAACAGTTTTTAACTAGTGATGATCTTCATGGTTTGAACCCCATTACCTCCAGAGGAACTGCCACTTAGTTCAAAGCACTGATAAGAGAAACCAGTGGACCATTACAGAATCATCTATCTAAAGGGAAATGTCTCCTTGGTTTATATCAAGGAGTACCTCATTTGTACTCAGAAACTTAATGGTGTATGTAATTTGTAAGATATCTTTCTATGCTTTTTTATTGTGGTGTTAAATATTATCATTATGTTTATGTGCATATATATATATATTTCCTCTCCTCTTTTATTTTTCAATCCTGCCTACCTCTTGGCCTGAAGAGATAACTGGAGGCAGTAGATGGCATTTTCAATGGACCAGTTTGAAAGTTACTCTGGGGATCTGAGGTCACATAAGTGCTTTAGAAAACATGACTGAGGACTTGCATATACTCAGCAGCTTCAGGCACCAAGTTAAAGTGAAATAATGCTTCAAAGTTAAGTCCTGGCCATCAGACAGTGATTCCAAGCAACTCACCCAAGTCCTGTGGGTCTCCACATAGTAAGTGAAGACAGAGAGCTCAGAGGGCACATCAGTGTGCAGAGGCAATGCCTCTCCTTTTTGTGTATAATGAACCTATGGGATGATGAAGCCTGTGGGCTGAGGAAGAAGCTCCTGGACTAGCTGATGAGAAGCTATGGATGAAGATGTGTCTGAGACCAGGTGCCTGACTTGGGAGTGCCTAGGGGGTGTCTCTGTCCCTTACAAATCAAGAATACTGGGCTCTAGGAAGGTAGGTGGATGGATAAGTGGACTCTTAAATGGAAAAATACAAGCAGTTCCTGAGTGAAAACTGGATTCTTGCCTTCTGGAGATGTTAATCAGTAAGGAGTCAGATTCATGCTTGCTTTCTCACTGGCCCATTGAATGTTGTCTTCTTTGCAGCTCAGTGTGCTAGCTGCAGTATGAGATGTATGAGAGTGGGACTGAGCATTTTATATTCTGATGGTTGGAAGGTCTTGCTAGAGAAGTGGAACCTGTGGGAAAGAGGAGTCTGGGTGTTTAACATCTCAGGAGTTATGATACAAAAGGCTACCACTGTCATCTCCACCTGTGTTTTGCACTGAACTTCCATAAAAGACTCACTTGGAAATACTAAGATAAACTTTTTTTTTTTTTTTTTTTTTTTTTTTTTTTCCCAGGGAGTTTTGCAGAAAGCACAAAAACTTCACAGCAATTTTGAGGCAGCCTTTTAGGGGCTCAGCATGTTGAGATATATATATACATACATATGTATGTATACATTTAGTTCCTCTGGGAGCTATTTGGTACTGTAGTAAGCGGTCAGAATCACTATCTGAGAGCAAGTTCCCCCAGACTGGCTGATTTTCTGGTGACGTAGGTGGGGAAGATCTGGCCTTCTGGCTATTAAATCAGGCAGGCCTTTTTTTTTTTTTTTTTTTCTTTTTTGAAAACTGAATTGTGTTGGAGAAGTACAATATAGAACAAGCCCCTTGTGTTTCACTTTTTTCTCATTCCAGTGGCTGTGGGCAGGCGTGTGGTGCTGAGAGATGAGCCTAACTTTGTCATTACAAAGTAAGTAAAGGTTTACAAAGTGATGATGCAGTGACTGTGTTCCTGCGGTGTGCTGGGTATATTGTGACTGCTGGATAATCTTTAAACTATTGCCTCACTCTATGTAACTCTGAGCTCCTGAATTACATTAGAATCTCATATTTCATCCATAAAGCTGTGAAGCAGATACATTTTTCAAACAGTAAGAGACATTTTTCTTTCTTATTTTTTTCATACCAATTCCATACCTTTCCTGAAGGAGCTAGAATGCCTGGGTTAGGTGGGAAAGTAATAGTGGGTCTGCAATAAATACAGAAGGCAAAAAACTTGCTCTATTGTAAAGGGTGCAGCCGCTTAACTCCAACTGCTTATTTTGTCAGTGTGTGAGATACACTTTCTTGTTGTCAGGCTTTGAGAATATTAGTACTGAATCTTCACCTCATTGCTTGGATCTACTGATAGTCTTTCTTACTTTCAATCTCATGATGTGATAGTCTTAGCTACTGTAATGATAGCTGACTTTATGCAAAAAATCCCCCACAAACAACAAAACAAAAACAGCTAAGGAAAGGCATGGCACCCACACAAGTACCAGAGAAGTACTTCTTTAGTTGCTACAAACCTTAACATTTCTGAGAGTGGGAGTATAGGCAAGAAGAAATTTGGTATGCAAGGACTCACAGAAGAGTGGAGTGGCCATGCATGTCTGCCTCAGTTGGGGGTCTGCTTGTAGTGTGGGTAAATACATTCAATTTAGCTTTGATCTACTTTGCTTGGGCAACAAGCAGGGTGAAGAGATCAATGGAAGAGCCACCCACTTGGTTAATCACCCACAGCCCACTCCATGCTGCCGCGTCGTCACTGGTACCCATAGCTGAGATATATAGATTAGGAACAGTTTGTGTATGTTTACAGGTGCTGCAATTGTATTTTTTTTTTCCAGTTGCAGAACAGACCTGTTGTTCTGTGGTGTGTGTGAAGGTATTATGTGAAACCAGGTGTCCACAGACTTCAAAGTCTTTGTTTTCGCAAATGCTGATGCTATAATATAGGAGACTTGAAACGTGGGGGTATGCCTTTATAAGGTAGCAGTATCAAAACATTTTGTAATTCATGTGCAAAATTCTATACTTCATGGAAAAGACCTAGTTTGTCTGTTAGTTGATATATATTTCAGCCCCCACAAACAAGTGAAGCTGGATGCAGGGAGGTATTTGTGGAGACACAGGTGCTGAGGGGGGAAGAAGCAGCAAAGAGTATTTAAGAAAATTATCTTTTTCCACATAGTAGAAGATGAAAATACTAGTTTGGGAAGCTGGGTTTCCTTGGATATCTCATCTAGAGAAATAGTAAGTTTTTATGGTAACTGAGGTTGTATAACTTAGAGACGCTGAGGATGGCATAAACCTTTATGGTGCTTGAGGCTGAGAAGCAAAATAAGTGTAAATCAATTGACAGAAAAACAACTACCATAGGTCTGAGCACTCTGCAGTGGGTGACAGCTGTGAGATGTTGGACCTGTGAACTCAGAGTCAAAACAACACTCCATACTCAGCATTTTTACTGCGGAATGGATGAATACCTGCAGTGAGTTAAGTCCAACTAGAGATCTGAGGGATTCTTGATCAGTTTTAATATGCAAATGCCTACTAAAGCTCTATTTGCTTGTAGTTAGAAGTAAGGTCCAGCCCGTTTTTGTGAATCTTTTTATGGGAAGTCCTTAGAGAAGGAAACAGCCCATTCCCCTGCTGGCAGAAAGAATATGCCAGGATTTTTGTGTTACTGATGAGAATTAGCCCCTGGCCTCTGTGGAAGGCTGGGTTCCACCTCCAAGTACTGTGTGCCAGTACCAGCCTCAGAGCCCTTCTGGTGTGTGACTTGTTGCAACCTGAAAAATTCACAAGATTTTCCTCAAAAGCCTTTTTTAAAAGCAGTTCTGCTGCTTGAGAAAGTTAAACACAGACTTGGAAAGATATTTGGTATAAATAGCAGGGATTTAGGAGATGAGGAATGGCATGTTGCTTTTAGTGGTGCTTCAGACCAGCTAGTGCCCTACTCCTGTGGCAAGGCCTGGGCAGACCCCTTTTTGTGCCTCTGGGGTTGATCCTGTCACATGAAGTTTGGATGTCCATGATTCTGGACAGCTGTATTCAGCTACTCTAAATGTTTTCTTAAAGCCTGATTAGATCAAAATGATGCTTGTGGTGACTCGGAGAACCAAAGACTTCATCTCCATGAAGAGGCTTCTTGATATCTCTGGTTTGGCTGATTAACAAATGCATTTAGTAACTGGAAAAATATGTTGCTGCTTTGTTGATGTGTTGACTCATTTGATGTACTTTAAAAGAAAACAAACAACAAACTGATTTGCTTGTCCAAACGAGTCTAGCTGACAGATCTGCAGAGGTAGGCTGGGCTGGAGGATGTCAGGATCGTCTCTCATCAGGTTATTGTGATTTGTTGTTTGCTTCATGGTCCATATGAAGAAATCAGTTCTGTATTACCATCAACTCTTCCAGGTCTCAGATGAAGTTTCATATGGCATCGTTGTGACAAACAGATCTACGCTTTATGAACAGCATGTTATGGGAAACTTACCAAATCATTAAACTTGAGCATTCTTGATATTGATAAAAACTACATTGCATAAAAGTTATTTGAATGGTATTTTAATGACTTGGATAGTAATAGGAGAAAATACTCCATTCAGTGCACAGGAGACAAAATGTGCTGTTTTCAAGCTAGAGGGTGTTCAATCTGCAGGCAATTTTATTTAAGGATGGAAAGCATTGGATAGGAGGTTCTGCACATACATATGTGTGCAGTTGCTTTTGAATGACGCATTTCTCATAGTGGGGGTGGTTCTATATAGTGTGGAGCTGGGTTATTGTTTGCATCCTGAAGTACCCCTGGAGGAACTTAAATCTCTCTCATTTTCAGTGTGTCTAAACAGCCTGAATTGCCATTTTTGGAACTGGCTGTAATGCATCTGTTTCCAAGCAGATAAAGATTTGGGTGGCCATACGTGCTCCAATGATGACAAATTCATCGCTGTGTTGCTGCTGGCTTTCTGTAGCTGTTTTGGGCAAATTAAGCAAATAGTCTTTTAGACAGTGACACCTGGGAAGTTGCCTCTGCCATGTCAATTTGTTGTTATCCAATAATATAGCTGTGCTGATGCTGCAATCTCTCTGTGAGGGTGATACGGGCCTTTCTCTGTAAGCTTCTCGGCTATTTTCTTTACACAACTGCTGGGCATGTTGACATCTTTCAGGCCTCTACGCTTGAGTCAAGCTTGGATGAAGTTGACCAGTGAGTTCAAGTCAGAGGGAGCGAAGAAACTGTCAGCTAATACAAGTTTTTTTCCTAATAATGCCCAACTGAAAGCCCAAAGATGGAATTTGAAAGTGAATACTACAATTAGTATAAAAACTTGACAAAAACAGCTGACTTCATGCTATTTCCATGTTCAATATGGGCAGTCTTCTATTTTTTTTTACTTAAATTTACAATTCATAAGTGTATCACTGGTATTGTTTAGGAAGATAGGGATGAATGGAGTAGTTCAGACCTTCCCTAGGTACTAGCTAGACCTTCTGTTGTTTTCCAGATTTCTTCAGAAGTGCAGGGGTAGAATCCCCTGATGTAAAACGTAGCTTCTGATGTATTATTTTAAAAATTAGAGGTGAAAAGTTTGGAAAATTCCATGCTTATGCATCACAAAGTACACAGAAATGATTATATAGAACAAAATTTTGTGTTCTGTTTTAAAATCATGTAATGCAGTTATGTCATTGTATATATACATATACACATATATATGCAGGGTTTTACTGTATACTTAATAATAACCAGATATCAAGGTAGACAGGCATGTTAACATTATGTGAAAGTGAATATGAGAATTTACTGCAAGTCTTCTGGCTTTGCTTGAGTTTGAGGAACTGCTGAATTATGAACGTTCTATATCATAACATTTCTCTTTGAGTAAGAGAACTATCAAAATAAAAGTGTATTATTTACATAGGTGTCAGAGTTACTGCAGCTGATATTCTCAGATAAAACTGGGTCCCAAGTCGTGCTGGACTGTCTTCAAATTTCAGACTGTTATTTGCAAAGTGCAAAAGGGTAATTTCTCAGCTGGAATAAGATGAAGTTGTTAGAATTCAATTTTAAAGGCAAAGGATCAGAGTGGTTTAAAAAAAGCTTTGCATAGCCTCTACCTCAAAGATACTTTCTAAGGCATTCAGCTACCATGGTGATGAATGTGGTATAAATAGAAAATAGGTTAGATAGAATCCAAAATGTTTCCGAGTAAATCTAAATTCACGGTGGCCATTCAGGAAATAGAGGTAGGAAGTAACTGTGCAAAATTTAAGAAAATACACACCAATAGTAAATCTAGAGTGATTTACAGAAAGAGGAAGGTAGGAAGCAGTTGGTAATATCATGGCTGGTAATACAATACCAACAGGAGTATTGGATTCTGATTCTGTTCAACCCTAGCACAGAAAAAGCAGACACAGGAGATGGTTTAGAAACTTGAGAAGCACAGAAAGATTTTTACCTGGGAGACAAAAACCTCTTTTGAACCGACAGGTGCAAGAAATGGCAATGTTTCCCCATGTATCTATGAAGCAAATAAAGGATCCCACAACAGTGGGATACACAACTAGGAAAGACACTCAGAAATAAGTCACCTATTCTGCAAAAAATATGTCTGTCCCCTGTCAGTCAAGCCCTCTTTAACTTGTCTTGTAATGTAAGAGCCCAATATAATTTAAAGACAGCAAGTACTTTTTAGTCTGTTTGCATAAGTTTTCTGCCACAATATATTAAGGTCAACTGGTAGGAATTAAAGCTTGTTTAGGCCTCAATTCACAGACTTATTTAAAGGACATACAGGTTTAGGGACACAGATAATTCTGTTGTTTTCAGTGGAACTATTCATTTGCTTTAAATTGCAGGTGGACTGAAGTACCCTGCTGAAGAATGGTCTTAGAAATAGGCATGTACAGGTCTATGTAGACCTAAAAAAGATACAATAGGTTAATGTGTGCTCTACAGATATGTCTTTGCATTAATAGGTTGCACTCTGTTGCTGCTTTTTGGTTTTGCTTTATTTTGTCTGCAGCCAAGGGGAAAGCTTAACTTCTCCAGCAATTTACTTTCCAGTGATTAAGTAATACTCTGTGATTGCTAGTGTGTGAACACCATTACTTGGTGACCTTTCCTAGTGATTGTATGATGACAACTGTGTAACAGCTGCCCTTAAACTAGCCTCATGTTTGAGATGATCAAGGGATTAAAGACCTGTCTTTCGTGCTGCTACTTTTTGAGCTTCTGAATTGAGTCTTTTTTGTAATCATCATTTCTGCCAGTTAGAAAACAAGTCTTCAATCATGTATTTGTAACCAAGATGTAAGCAATGGTTTTGGCTAGTGGTAGGGTGTAGTTTATCTAACTCAAAAGGAATTCACTGAATATGATCCAATTACAATTCTCCACTACTTACCAAAAATCAAAATTTAATGGAAGAGTGCTCACCAGCCATTTATTTAGAGATTGAAATTTTATATTTGAAAGTAATTTTTAAAAATGCATAGGTGAAATTATTTTGGATGGATTATGATAGCTGGACAGAACAGAAACTTCAGGAGATGTGTGACAGTGCTCACTCACCCTCATGTTACTCTATTCAAGACACTGATGACTTCTCTGTGAGGAAGCAGAGGTGCAGAATGTTCTCACGGCCTCTATGAAGGTGTCCACTAAATAAAGAGTGATGGAATATACCCTTCTAACTATCCCATTAACTAAAATTCACCACGAACATGTGGCCTGCAGGTATGTTGTTTGGGCAACGTAAACCTAAATGCCAGCAGTACAGTTCTTCAACAGATCTTCAGTCTTACCAGTACCACTGAGATAGCCTTGTGCTTTTACAGATCGGCTCAGCAATGAAGAAAAGCCGACTGAAGCTGATCTCAAGCAGGGGAGAGGTTATGTAAACAAACCCTTTTCTGTAGTCTCATTTCTTTGAGGGTATGCAAACACAATTGGTTAACTTGCTAATTAATTTGGTGATGTCCCTGGACTCTGAGCTGTCACTAAACTTTTGCATGCATTTTGCTGAGGAACCCCTGTCTCCTCCTGGCAGATTATGTATGTAACCAAAGCTGGTTTTCCATTACCCCTTCTCTGAAATAGCAACGTGATATATCTGGGAATGACGTTATCAGCTTTGAAGATGCATGATCTAGAACACGATGTGCAGTTCATCTTAATGACACAAAGCTAGCATAAATGCATCAAAAGCACCCTCTTCTTGCACACTGGCTTCTAATAGCTAAGTGCAGGCTCACTTTTTCAAAGTTTTTTGAGTTTCTTGGGGGCTGCTCTGTTACTGTTGAATAAATTTTCATTGGAGTAAAGGGTTATCAAAACTACACCACCTTCTACTTCTTTAGATTACCTTCCTTATTGTAAACATACAGTAGCATCAACACTTTAAGATAAAAATCCTAAAATAAAAAGTAAAAAACCAATCCTCTCCTGCCTACACAGTTTTCCCTTTGAGACTGAAATGAAAGAATGGCAGATACTAGCCACATCAGTTAACACATTCCTGGAAGGCATTTGGATGCTGTGGTGAAAAGGGGTGTAGACAAACCAATGTAAAACAGCATAGCTTCAGTTGTGTAACTCATGGCAGGCTCTACAGACAGCTGCGGAGACCACATATGCTTCTTGGGTGTCCATTTCCCTTTTAGTGTATCTTAAATTTGGCTAACTGTTGTGGCCTATAATGGTGCTGAGAGCGGAAGGACGTAATAATCCCTGTGGGTTTAAAGCATGAAACAACAACAATGGTTGTGTTCTGAAGGAGAGGCCAGGATACCCTCCCAGTGCTGCATGGTAATGGTATTGTAAGAATCTATCATTCACTAAGCTGTATAGATCAGGTGACTATTCCTTCCTCTTCTACTCGAGGAACTAGTTATCATTATTGTCATTTAAATAATCATTAGATACTTGATTTCTGATATATCACCAGGATGAATGAATATTTTCACACTTCTCATTGCTGTAAAACCATCAGCTAATATATGTTACCATAACTTCACAGCACAATTTTTGTTCCAGGTCCTCCATGGACTTGTCTCTGTTACTTAGAGTACAGACAGATGTCCTCTCTAGATCCAGCTGGAACAGCTTAAGATGTTACTGGCCTTTACCCCTCCCCTCCCCTCGCTTCTGCTAACAAAGCAACTTGTTTGAGTACTCCCTAACCCACTTCAGGCACAATCCAATTTAAACTGTTTAAACTATCTCAGCTGATTCTGCTTGAAGTGGGTTAGGGAGCACTCACACAAACATCTGGGAGAGCTACAGGGGTAGTAATCAATGCCCAGGGGACCCTGATGAACAGCTTGAGAAGAGAAGGGCAGGGCACAAATGTTTCAAACCTCTGCAGCTGTTTGCAAATGGAATGCCTTTACAGAGCCTGTATGTGAGCTATGGTAATACCCCTGTTTCCAGATGAGGTGCTCTCAGCTGTAACAGCTAGTGATGTCTTAAAAAAAGAAAAAAAAAGAAAAAAAAAAGTTGTGAATTATAAATGATAAGAAAGTTTACAGTGATGTGCCCATATAGCATATGAGCAGATATTCTCTGAGCCCAGCACAGCATATTGTGCAACAGCATGGGAGAGGGGAAATTTTGGCCAGGAAAGTCAAAGCATATTCTTTATTTTATCTGTTGGATGCTAAAGCAGTGACTTTCATGTGCCATTTTGATTTGACTGGCCTGAAGAGCAGGGCAGACAATTTCTATCAAGCTTCAATCCCCTGTCCTGGAGCCTACTTATTAGAGTCTGAGTGTTAGTTGTTTCAACCCACAGATAAGGGAGCCCTTCCAACAAACAAATTGGGCTGCCTTCCACCACACTCTGTATCTTCCAGAATCTCTGAGGGGAACATAGTGAACAAATATGTTGATCGAGTGTGCTCAGTTTGTGGTAAATGACTGAACAACCCCCTCAGGACATATGCCCAGTCTATAGCCATCACACCAACGTTGGGGCTGAGGACCAGAGGATACATCTCGTTAATTTGCTTATACAGGCCCTTAGTCTGCATGAGCTTCTGGTGTAGTGATGCAGAGCTGGGAGAGGGTGATAGAAAACTACACCCTCATGGGAAACACTTTGTTCTCGCGGTTCATGCTTGGGCCGTCATCTGAAGGGTCTATTTCTGGCATTACCACGCACTCACAATCTGACCAGGGTTGAGTCACATATGAGACATCATTAGCCTGTATGTAAATTAGGTATCAACAACTTTGCAGGTGATGTTTGTTGCAGCCTATTTCCGCCCCCCAAGTGCTTTAAGCATAATAATGTGTTGTATTCTGGGCCTGTTTATGTCCAATCTGGAGCATTTGTGGGCTGCAACGTGGCCACCTGCACCCAGAGAAACACAGCTTTGTATTTTTTACAATTGACTGGTTTGATGTTGGTGCTTTTCCCTGGGGCAAACCCCACATTCACTGAAACACGAACTGTGAGGCAGGTCTTGCTCTGAAGGGCTACAGCACCTGCAGCACTTGCTGGGGGGTGCTGAACCCTTTCTTTCCTCCCCCCCCACCGTATCCTTTGTGGTCATACGTGGCCTGAAAGGAGCTTTTAAGCTGATATAAATCCATTTTGGCTAGTGTATTCCTGCTGGGGCCAGCCCTGGCTGACAGGCCTCAAGGCACCCGCCTGGATGAAGGCACTCCCTTCAGAAAGAAGGAAGGCACATACACCACCAAGCCCAAAACAAGATAACGACCCCGCTGCCACGCACGGCCTTCCGACCAGCTTCTCCACCCATCCCCAGAGCCCACGACAGCGGGCCGGGACCGCCCGCACCCACCCCGCGCTGCCCTGACTCAAGATGGCGGCTCGGGGGCGGGCGGGCGGCGCATGCGCCCCGGGGGCGGCGCTGACAGGCGGCTGCATGGTGCCCGCCGCCCCGCCGCCGCCGATGCGCTGAGGCCGCGCCGCGCCGGGCTGGGGGAGCCGGCGGCGGCCTGGGGGGTGGCGGCATTGGGCCCGCGTTGCCGGCTCCCCAGCTATGGCGAGCTACCTGCCCCCCTGCGTGATAGACGGAGGCACCGGGTGAGTGCGGGGAGGGTGGTGGGGGGGGTGCAGCGGCGGTGCCGGTCCCTCTTTCTGGGGAGTGTGTGTGTGGGGGGGTGTCGGGTGTCTCCGCCGTGCCGGCGCCCCTCAGCCGCTTCCCGCTGCCTCAGCGGGGAGTCCCTTCCCCTCTCACGGGTCCCGGCTCCTGCCGTGTGTGCCGGTCCCCTCACGGCCCTGGGGCACAGGGTGTCCTTCCCCTCCGGGCCTCTTGGCCGCTGGGGCGGCTGCTGCTGCCCATCGCCCTCCACCGAGTGTCCTCCTCCTCCTCCTCCCGCCCTTCCTTCTCGTTGGGAGCTCGGAGCAGGGTAGTCCTGCTGTGCCCCGGGCAGGCCGTGTGCCTCCGGAGATGGTGTGTTTCTACATGCCCTTTTCTCCTCTTGGATCCAATTTTTGTTCATCTTCTCTGACTTTATCGTATGATTAAAATGCTGAAATTGGGGATGGCTTGTTTCAAGTGACTGCCTGGAGAAAGGGGACATGTTTGCTTTGCCTGGGAGCTGTGAACTGGTACTGACTGGGGTCCAGAGAAAGGTGAGGTGTGTTTGCTGGGCTATGGTTTCCCCTTCATGCACAGTGCTGGGACCGCAGTGCAATCTGCCAGATTGCATCTGGCTGTGCCTCTAGACAGCATGTGCTACATCTTGAACCTTTCCAGGTATTACCTCCAGCCAGCAATGGGATGGGAGGTGGCTGTCTTGTACTAGTGGTATTTCTTGGTCCTTAGGTCATCCCTTCTTCGCTTTTGTCAAATCAGTGTGAGATTTATTCTACGTTTAGCCAAGCCACAAGTTCTGTAACTCAAGTCTTTTGAGGATTAAAACGAACCAAAATTGGAGAGGCTGTCCTCAGGAGGTGTTTCAGGAACAGGTCTTTCCTACCCGTCTGTGGCTAGAGAAGACCCATTCATCATCTGATAGACCAGTTCTGCTGTGCCTCAGGAGTGGAAGGTGTCAGAGCTGTAATAAAGATGATGATGAATATGTGGTGTGCTTTTACTAATATCTTTCCTTTGGCCCAAGTTATGGACAGCTCTGAGGAGGAGAGGAGACACTAGTCCATGTGCAACTATTCAGCCAGTAACTTTACTTGTCAGACTCTGCCTCAGTGTCATAGATTGCATGAATTTATTTCAATAATAGAATTTTCTTCTGTGGGGAGTTTGCAGCATTATTTTAATTTCTTTAATGCTTGAAATGTTACCTTTAAAATTTCTAAAACTGAGCCAACTGAAAAAAAACAAATACAAAACCAAACCAACCAAACAAGAAATCCAACCCCCTAGATAGCCAGAAGAAGCACTTTCCAAAGATGTGGTGTCACACTGCCTTCTCCTTAAAAAGTGTTTCATGTTTTGAAATTAGTCTGTATTAAACGGTCACAGAACTTTTAGAGGTCTCTTGTCCTGTTTCTGTTACTTTATCCTATGAGAAATCAGCTCTATCCCCTCAGTGGGTAATACTGGAGCCCACAGCTGGAAACTGGGAGTAGAATAGAGACTGGGTTCCATCTTGCATGGAATTCTGCCTGTGTATTACATGTTCTTTGGTAGTTTCCCAGGTGCCTTCTATTTATTTGCTCAAGATATTTTAAATATCTGTTCTCCCGAGAACTATTGGTGTTATAGGTATATTACTTGACAGTTTTGAAGAGTTTATCAAGGAGAGAAATGAGAACTCTAGGTGGATTCTTTAAAAAGGCTACAGTATGAACTACAAAATCCAGAAAATGCACTAAGTGCAATGTGTGTCCTTTGCAGAAGACCTCCTTTTTCTCTCAGTTTGTCGAGTGATTTGAGTGTTGCACCAGCAGTAGATATTGCTGACCAACAGTTGTACAAAATAAATAAGGATAGAAAACGTGTTCTTTCAGAGAAATAACAATTTAAGTAGAATTTCTAAAATCTATGCTCACATGGGAAAAACTGGTGAAGTTGGTGTGTGAGGTTGTGTATACCAGTTTGTTTCAGGAAGTATTCGGATAGTTCCCAAATGATGTGACTTTGCATTTCCATGCCTCCAAATGATCTTAATTAATATGAGACAATGTGGTGTCTCTGCTGATGGGTCTTTTGCTTGGCTTTGCTGCAGGGCACTGAAATGTGAAATACTTTTCAGCAATGAGACTATTGAATTTAAAATAAATTATTTTGCAGAATTCAAGAAGAATTAAGAGTCTGAACCAAAGCAGCCAGAAGTAGTTTGACTCATTGATGCGCAGTTTCTGGAATTTTCCTCTGTGTGGGCTGAAAACCTTCTTATTGTTAGAATAAATCTACTCTGGGTTACAAGCTTCAAACAATTCATTCAAATTATTCATGAAAGGGCTTTCAGATTAAAAACTTGGAAAAGCATAGGGGAAAGGAAAAGGTATATGCAGACATGCACTGTGGAACATTATGTATATAAAGGACTCTTTTTGACTTGCATCTCAGATACTGAGTGAAGTGCTTTGTCCAGGCACTAATCCTTCTTCTTTTCATGTAAGGGGACTTAAGAAGTTTGTGAAAAGACACTTTTTTTTTGTTGTTTTATGTGTAAGGAGCCTGGTTTAATTTACCGTTGTTTGCAGCCATAGGCCTTAGTCCTGGAAAACACTGGAATTTCTCAAAAAAAATGGAACTAGTCTATAGAAAATAGGTACAGACACTCAGCAGAAAACATACCAGGACATGATAACATTCTTCTTCTCTATTGGCTAGATGACTTGAACTTTTTTTGTCATAAACGGTTCACTCTTTATTCATAGATTTGGCAGAAAATGGCAATAATTTGCCATAATATTTTACATTACTATTTGAAAATGATATATTCTACTTCAGTTTTGAAGCACTACATCTTCATTTTCTTTTCATGAGGTTTTCCATGTGATCAGTTTACGCATTGCTATCGGTCTTTTTGTGGAGAAGGGCATTCTATTTTTAGTTTCCTAGGAGTACCAGGCCTTTTTGGTGTTGCTGTTTTAAGTAGCTTTAAACTTCATAACTGGTTTTATTAACTGGCATTTAGCTGTGGGACATCAAAAAGCTAGTAGGTGGGTGTGCGAAACAAAGATGTCTTAAAATATCTCTCTCTTCAGCGTGTGTATTTGCAGACACTGAGGAATACTTCTATTTTGGGTGTATTTTATTGAAGTCGCTCCATTTTCCTTTTAGTAAAGTAGAATTATTTCTGCAAAGTCTTACTGATGAGCTTAAATACTTGATTTCTGGGAGAAGTGAGCTGGACTTGTATTAAAACTTAGGGTGTTTCTTGTTGCTGATCTATTAAAGATAGCTGGAGCCTCAGTGTGCGCTATATTTTTTCCACCTCTTACTGTATGTCTGATGCTAAATGGATGGTTTTAGCCAGGTATTACCTATGCTCTTTACACGTGTGAATTGTGAACAGGCATTATTGTAGTTGCTGTTCTGGGTCTAAGGAGACTGGGCTAATTTAACTGTTGTTTATAATCACAGGCTTCAGTCCTGTAAAGTGCTACACTCTCAAAAAGAGCAATAGCTCTAAGGTACGCTTTATTCCTATAGTGGCTGCTGGTGTTCTTAGGTAAATTGGGCAGACGTAACAGTTTTTTTTTTTTTTGTTTGATATTTCTTCCTTCATCCTTTCTTTCTTCATTTCCATTCCTTCAATCACATCCTCTTTCATTTAAAATGTACCTTTCCACATCTTTATGAAGAACTTGTGTTGTGAGTTTCTCAGGCATATTTGTAATAATGATAATACAGTCTGTTTGTGGCAGCATGGCATCACAGGTGTTCTGGCAGTAATAACTTAGTTATTTAGCATCTTGGCTGTCAGAGTAAGTGTTCTCTTTCGAGAGGTTGTTTTTTGTTTGTTTACAGGACTTTCTTAAAGCATTTTGCTGTTTCCAGTCACTTCATATGTATCTTTTCAGAGCTTTTTTTGTGGATGTAAACACATTGTTTTAAACATCTGGACCAAAAAGCAATAGAAATTGAGGAAATGGCAAAATGTTCACACGTGAGCTTTGACCTTTTGAATACTTGTCAAGAGAAAAAGTTGGATGTCATGTATTTTGTGATGGATAAAGCAACTGCCTGAGTTTGTGATTTGTATATGCCTAAATTCTGTTGTACTCATGCTTTAGTAAGAATTTTCCAAAATACACCCCTGCTATTTAAAATAGTTGAGATTGCAGTATCTGCTTCCAAGTTCAGTCTATTTGTACATCTCTGCAGTAATTTTTCTACGTGGGATTTTCTGTTTTTTTCATGGTAGGACCTCAGAAAAGAAGGGGTTTAGGACTTACCACTCCTCAAGCAAAAGCTAGTGAAACTGATTTGTTTACTAATCACCTGGGGAAAACAGGATGTAGTAGGGAATTATCTTTATTTTTAGAAACTGCTGTTTCAACAATATATAATTTTCAGATGATTTTTTTTTTTTTAAATGAGTAGTCCTTTCAAATCCCCTTGCATAAAATAGCCTTAGTCTATTGGATCAGTTTTCTACTAATCTTTAATGCAGTCTCTAGTATCCTGTATTTTGGAGAGTTTCCAGTAGGTTCCTATCTCACTGGCAATAAATCTGTTACTTTTAATGAAATTAAGTTGGAATACTGATTATCTACATGTTCCCTACAGCTGTCTCTGTAATTTATAGATCACAAGACGTTGCATTACCATTAGCCTGCTAGGCTGTAACCCAGGAGAAAGAAAATAATGTTTTAGATGCTTAAATATTCATTGGAGAAGGGACCGGAGACCAGGTAACCTCTCTAACTGTTTAAGTCCAGAGCCTTTCAGGTCAATGAATATTTAAATATCTTGTGTAAAAGGGAACAGTCTCTATAGGAGGTCCTGGAAATGGCTCACCCAAACACTTTAATGTACTCTTGGGTACGGCTCTGGAAAGTGGCATGTCTTTGGGTCCTGGTGGGCAGAAAAAAAATCTGGGACCAAGACTGCCATGTCCAGAGTGAATAGGCTACTGGATAACAAAGGGCAGCACAGCTGCATCATCTTTTTCCTTCTCTTCCTCAGTGGTTTTGAGAGTAGTTTGAGTTTCCCTTCCATCTGTTTTTGTCAAAACACCTGAAATAATGTCTGCTTGTTCAGGTCTGTCTCTTGTTTGATCCTAAACAGATTATTTTTTTTTTGAATAGCATTTTTTTCCCCACTTCCTTGCTTCAACATTCAGCTAAGAATTTAGTTATTCTCATAGTTCTAGTATGGATTAACAGCATGCAAAAGCAATCTTTCCAGATGTTACCTTCTGTGAGATGTGTTCTATGAAGAGAACTATCTATCATTGATCCTGAGAAATAAGCTTATCCCGTAGTTTTAACTGGGGTTAATTCAGCTAGTGAAAAAATAAATCGGCAAAATATTTGACCTATAGACCTTTGGTAACTTCTTAAGTTATTCTAATAGGGAGATCTGATCCCTACTTGAGAGGTAGGGTAAAGCTATTGCAGACTGATAGTCCAGATTGACTTTTAAAGAGTGTTTTCTTTTTGATACTGTGAGTGGGTGTGAGTTTAGCATGTGTGTAGAGGGGGAAAAGATGGTAAACTGAATTTACCTCTCAGCCAGAGTTTAGTTTAAGAAATGAGTTCTGTTTATATCACAGGAACCTTTAAATTTTTTAATATATGTATATGCACACATATATATAAAAATGGCATACAAAAAATATATATACATATTTACATGCTTAGGTATAAGTGTATATATGTATGTATTGACCGTTTCTGCCTGATTGCCATTTCTAGTCTTAGAACTAGGTCCTTGCTATGTGCATTTGAGCAAAACCCATTTTAGAGAGAGAACCAAAGAGGAAGTATCTTGTAGTGCATCTTAAATCCAAGTGTAACACCTGTTGTTGCTTGTTATATTTTAACAAAATTACCCAAGTAGGCCTTATTCTAAAATGTGAGGAAACTATGCAATAATAATAATAAAAAGAATTCTTACTAGTGATGACCTTCTTTACAAATCAGTCTAATGCCCTGATTATATTTTTTGGCAGCCACAGAATGTATGCATAAACATTTTGGATTACACTGGAAGCATATGCCCATATAAAGATCATTAAAAATACAACAAACTCTTGCCCCCAAAACACAGGCCTTGTCTTTTTAGCCTAGGGGAAGAAGACTTTTTAAACTATTATTTGAAGTCTATTGGAGCTATGGCTTTGAAGAGATGATGAAAATATAGTGTTCAAATTCCAAGGTCATTGCTAATTCAGTTTTGATTTAATTCCTTTATCTAAGCAAACTGACTCTTAATGAGTGTTTTTCTACCAAACACTCCATAAAGGGAAACTTACTGTTTAAGCTGTTAATGAAGAAGCAACCCTCTGCTTTAGCAGTGGCATAATATTGTTTGCAAATATTGAGAGTAAGCTGTAGACAAAGATCCTAAATTCAGTTTAGGACATAGGTTATGATTGGTTCCATTTAAGAATGTCAAGGGCTTAGGTTTTCATGGTAAAAATGGATGTGAATAATGCTAATTTGCCTCAAATCATGCTATTGTACTTCTATTCCAGTCTAATGACAATATTAGAGGAAGACTTCAGTCTCTGCAACAGTTCAGTTAGTTTTGTTGGATTTTTTTTCTGTTTTTTTTTTTTTTTTTTTGGAAACTGTTTCTGAATTATTTAAATTTTCCTATAGGATTTAGAGCTGGTTTTCACAGTCTAGGATGTTAATTACTTCTAGTTGCTAAAGACCTGAACTAGCCAGTAACACTGCAGAGATTTTAGTTTTTGTGTGAAAATTCCTTTTATTTCCCTCCCTAAGTTACCAGTTCCTTTTTTCTCTTGATCATTTACTTGTTAAAATAGATATTATATGTATATTGGAAGAGATGGATGATGCTTCATACCATCTGCTGCCCATTTCTAAAGCATTTTATCAGTGTATGCTTACTTTAGCATAGTGTGTATATATTACCACACACAGATAGTATACCTGTGACAGAGTGCTTTGCTTAAAGCACGAATGGGTTTTGTATCAGGATTGCAACTAGAGTGCTGAACTGTGGTTTGTACTTAAGATATGTGATTTTTTTTTCATATGTGTGTTTGAAAATATTAAACAAATATGCAAAGTCTAATGACATCTTTGGTCATGGTAGCTTTCTGAAAGTACCATCTGCACAGCCCTTGTTTTACCAAAGGGTAGAATGTGGCACCTCTATCTTGTCATCATAGCTAGTCAACAAGATGGAGAAAGTAGGAGCCGAGTTTTCAGATTCCATAGTTCAGAAACAACACTACCAAAATTTGTAAGCTGAAGGTGTCTGAAAAATAAATAACACCTAAATTATTTACCACTTCTGAGTTTTCTTGTCAGCAGGATGATACTTGAAAGCATAACCCAGAAAATATAGATGTTGTATGCAATTGTTGGCCTTCACTTTAAAAAGTGTAGTGAATTGAAAATTTTTTTTTTTTTTTTTTTTTTTTTTACATCTAAGTGCATCTAATGACCTTGTGATCATTCTTTTTGTAGGTATACAAAACTTGGCTATGCAGGAAATACAGAACCTCAGTTCATTATCCCATCATGTGAGTAATTTTTTTGTCCATCCAAATTCTAATACGGCTATCACTGAGCAGTTTCATGAGTAAATGGCGTGCTTTCCAACTCCCAACTCAGCCTTCATAGTCTCTTGTCCATCTGGGAAGTGATAGTCATTGCGTTAGCATCTTTGGCTAGAGTGTAGCTAAACAGAACTCCTTGTTTGCAGTTAGCTGGGACTGTTGCTCATTAAATCAGCTCTAGGTTGCTATGACAAAGATGAAGAGAACTCCAGTCCAATTTCCTTTTTATCTCCATTATTTTTCTGCCAGGACTCTTGAGCAGACAGAATGCAATTTACCTCCTGTCTACCTGACACCATGGTTACTGCCTGGATAATCTGGGGAAGGCTTCCAATCGAATTAAGTACTAAAGTGCAGGTGGTGTCTGCCTGATTTACATTGTCTGGGACTGTAGACAATTTATTATTGAAAAAAGTTGTTCCTATTAGAAAATGTTCTTTTTGGGTGTGTGTTTACCAATTAAAATGGTTTTACCCATTTAACATGCTTTTGTTGAGCAGATTTATTCTTAGTTTTTTTTGTATGTTAAACTTGTTTAAAACATACCTTTCTGGTGTTCTTGTTTTTAATTGTTGTCTTAATAGTTTATCTCAAACGTGATATCTATTTATAAATAGTGTCACTGACTATGTATTTATGTCTGTAATGATAACCGTTATCTCATGGTTATTTCCGCTTATGTTAAAGATTGCCTTTTACTTTTTGTGGCCTTCATCAATTAATTACTTATTAATACATCTGGGCTGTCTTGTAGCTACTCACAGTGGAAGGTATAAAAATAAGGAAATAATAAAGGTAAGCAGGAGCCAAAGAGGTGGACACCCCCCGCCCTGAGGGGGACATGCTCTTTACCAGGTGTAGCTGCAGTACTGGTTATAGTCTTACTATTTTAAGTATTGTAAAAAATTCAAATCTAAACCACTGGTAAAGATTTAAATGTCTTATGTTAAAGAAGTGGGATAGCAGGAGTTTCCTGTGAATTTGTTATAAACCCTGTGTTATAAAACTATAAAGTTATTGGGGCTTAGGTGTGTTTCCAAAACAATTGTTTGCCTGTCAGTTTTTGGTGCTGATACTACTTGGCACATTTGTGGATGATGCATGGCTACTCTGCGTTTTCTACTGTATGTTGTTTAGATCCTGATTATGACCTATTAAAAGAAAACTGTATATAAATAAGGTTGTGTTTTAAGAGTACTTTATTCCATTTTTATTTATAGCTTGCCCCAGATTTGATTTTTTTGCTGTCTCATCTTCTTGCCTATAGCAGTCATCATCTAGTAATTTTAGTGATAGTTGCGGCCTGCTAATGGGAAGTGTGTCTCCAAAGATTCTGCTGTAGCACTGCAAATTGATTTCTCCCCTCCCCCTTCCTCCTCCTCACCACCTGGGATAATTACTCCAATAGTTATTTCAGAGGTAGATAGTTTATTTTCTTCTCTTCCTGTTCTCTCTCTCTTAATTCTAGAATTGAAACTCAGAAAATCATGTTTCTTACTGGCTTAAAGAGTATCTCCAGTGGAATGCTGCACTTGCATAGGTTTAGTGGCTGCTGTAGTCTGTAACAATACATTTTTAAGATTTCCTGTGAGTTATTATTTACATTAATGAGGGATGAGTGACCAAAATCCTGCGTGATGCAGTGAGAATGAACTCTGCTATATTGGCTTGCCAATAGATCGCCTATGTAATTTCTACTTTCTTGAAACTGTTTTCTGTATCCCAGTTTTTATTTCTGGAAAGGAATCCTTAAGGAAATAAATATTGATTACTTGGTATTTAACTGTTTTCATTTTGTTTTGATTTGTTTGGGTTTTATTTTAAGGTATTGCAATCCGAGAATCAGCGAAAGTAGGTGACCAGGCTCAGAGGAGGGTGATGAAAGGTGTTGATGATCTGGACTTTTTCATAGGAGATGAAGCCATAGATAAACCTACCTATGCTACAAAGGTAAGCATTGAGTATTTTTAAGAAGTGTTTCCAAAATTTCAC
This sequence comes from Tyto alba, assembly GCF_018691265.1. Classification (NCBI taxonomy): domain Eukaryota; kingdom Metazoa; phylum Chordata; class Aves; order Strigiformes; family Tytonidae; genus Tyto; species Tyto alba. The sequence continues at coordinate 33,907,799 of NW_024881313.1, read as the reverse complement.
ATTTTTATTATATAATGTTCTAGGACTTTTTGACAGTCATTTAAAATACATTTGCTTTTTTGTGAAGTATTTTTGTTGCTGTTCACAAACTGCATGGTTTAGTTCCTGGCTTTATCTTTTTTTAAAAGTGTGTTTTATTAGTGCTGTCCGGCATGATTGGTGCTTGAACCCTTGAGTAAATATCCATTGATACAGTGCAGCTGTTCAGTTTTCAAAATTATTAGCTATTAAAATAATCATAAACACTGAATATTTAAATTCTTGCTAAAAGTGTATCATCTTAACATGGCATATGAACTGGGGAATGCATTGGATACTTTTGCTTCAGGGAATGTCACAATTGTTTTGTGGAGGGCTGTCTTCAATGCAGCTTTTCTGTGAATCATATTTTCCATACCCTAGTAAAGGACTGCTTGTACTTACAAAATGTTACTGGCTTATGAATTATGTGGAAAAAAATCATATTTTATACATCCTACTGTATTACTTAAATGTCAGCTGTGTTCTTAACATTGAACAAAATGTAAACATAATCCCTGCCAGAATTTTTGTTGAAAAATATATAGCCTATATGGTCTTTATTTCTTTTTATAGATTGGAAAGCATATTGAAGCCAAGTATGATTCTCAACTTTATAAATGATAAAATTTGTAGAAAGATTAAAACACAGTGCCACAATAGAGTAATAGCAGTATTAGGAATAGAATCTGGCTTCTGGCTTCTAGTCCTGAAAGATAGAATTATGTTTTGAAATACCTGGGAGCAGGAGATAACTTCAAATAGTGCCTTTAAATTAAAATTAGAATGGAGGATTTCATCACATAATCGTGAGATGAGATGTTTTCATTCTTGCAAAAGATGGAGGGGTTTGGGGACTTAAACTGTTCCTATTTCTGGGTTTGTTTATCCTTGGTATGGTCTAGAGTGTTCACAAGTTTTCTTGCTTCAGTGGCCTATACGACATGGTATTGTTGAAGACTGGGACCTCATGGAGAGATTCATGGAGCAGGTCATTTTTAAATACTTACGAGCTGAACCTGAAGATCACTATTTTTTAATGGTGAGTTAATGAGACTGGGTAAGAAAATATTTTTGTAAGAGGAAAACTAAGTAATGTTCCAAGCAAAAGTAGCTCTGTTGAAGGATTTTTCTCTCTATATGTCTTTTATTTCTTCAGCAACCACGGTGGGGGGTGGGAGGAGAGGGAAGAAGAAAGTAATTCATAAAGCTGCATTATAACTAAATTCTGTTCATTCTGTGATGCATGCTACTGCAGGTTGGATTTTGTTTTTTAAAAGCTTCAATCACTGTTTAAGTTCTGTTTGAAATTTTTTATTTTGAGTGCATTGAGGATTTTAAAAGTTTGTTTACCATACCAAGCTAATCAATGCATGAACTGTTAGGACTCTCTTGAGGTGCTTTTTCAAAACTCTTCTTTTTTTGCAGACAGAGCCTCCGTTGAACACACCCGAAAACAGAGAGTATCTTGCAGAAATCATGTTCGAATCTTTTAACATACCAGGACTCTACATTGCTGTTCAGGTGAACAAAGTGAATATATACTTCTAAAGTATAGTATAGCTGCAGTGTGTATAGTTGTCTTTATGCACATGTCTAAAATGTTTGAAATAGATTTTTCTGAGATTGTAAATTAGCACACTCTGCCTGCTTCTAAATGTAAACTCTTTCTCATGTAGGCAGTGTTGGCCTTAGCTGCCTCTTGGACATCACGGCAGGTTGGAGAACGTACTTTGACTGGAATTGTCATCGATAGTGGTGATGGAGTGACCCATGTAATTCCTGTGGTATGTAGCAGGATGCAATTTGAAGTTATCAGTGGTTTGGACAAGTACAGGATTTGTTTGCTATAGATTTAAAAAAGAAGTGTCAAATTAAACTTTATTTTAAAATTTGTAGTGCTGCTTGGTTATTTGGGATTTTTTCTTCCCTTATGATTGTTTAGAAAAGTATGTATTTTATTATGTGAACTTACTTATGAAATTAATTTAGCACACAGACTATAGTAAGGTCACAGTAAGGAATCGTCAGGCCATCTTTTAAAGGCTATTTCTATGTAAAACCTTGTCTTCCATTACTGTGATGCCTCAGTTCTGTTTAATGTTAACGCTTATCATGGTTTTAGATCTCCTGCATACCACCAATGTCTGACAAGAAATGCCCTGACTTTGATGTCTTGTGTTTTGATTGTTTAATGTAGCTGATAATGTGTGCTTTTTATATTATTGTATTGCATTTTTAAAGTTAGTGAACTCTGCTTGTGTGGAAACAACTACAAACTTGTGTAAATGCATGTTCATATAAATGATTGATCTCATACAGCTTAATTATGTTAGGATGTTAAAAATATAGAATTGTCTGGGCATGCTGACTTCTGTTGATGTCATTTCATATATTTCTGAAGCATATAGTATGCTTGAATGATCAGTTACTTTAGAAATGAAAATTATTCTCTTTAACTTCATCTTGCATTCTGGTATTAACCTGGTCTTCTCAGTATTTTCTTCATATGGAAAATGCTGGGAAAAAACAGCATTTACCATCTGAAATTCTGAAAAGCTTAAAAAAAGCAAGGGAAGAATGTAATGTTGGCTCAGTAATACCAGTGTTTTCAGTAAATACATCCTGAAAAAAATTCAGCAGAGAGATGTCTGCTTTTGTTGTTTATACTACTCTAATTTGATTTTTCTTGTCTGAGTATTTTAATAAATTTTATACTTTTTCCTATTATTTTTTCACTCTCAAACAGGACACGAGTGGTCTATTTATTTCACGCTTGCTTTTCAGATCATGCCTAAAAGGAACCATCTGATCAGATTGTGTCCTAATGTGTACAAGATTTTTTTGTCAATCACTTGTATATCTATTAGACAACCAATATCTGTTTGTGTGGTAATTGAGGTCTTTTAAATAAAAATAATATCCACTCTGCAGTGGATTGCACATTTTTATAGTAATTTTGCAGTTTCAAGATTTTACTTGAATTAAAAATCAGAACAATGTATTATAAAAATGAGTGTTAGTTTTGCTGTTAATTATTGATACACAGTAGGTTTTTGCTGAATATTTTTTTTTTCCTCTCCTCCTACATAGGCAGAAGGCTATGTAATTGGAAGTTGCATCAAACATATTCCTATTGCAGGTAGAGATATTACTTACTTCATTCAACAGCTCCTAAGGGAAAGGGAGGTGGGAATTCCTCCTGAACAATCTCTGGAGACAGCAAAAGCCATAAAGGTACACCCTTCTTTATATCTTCTTAAATACGTAAATAAAACTCTTTGAGCTGATTTTTTGGCTTTAGCAAGTTGCCAGTGGCTCTCTTAAAAATGCAAATGTAGGCAGTGTATTGTAATTACTCAAGCTTCTGGTGGTTTATCCAATCAAGTGCGGGGGAAGGAGAAAGAGGAAGAAAATCTTAATGCTAGACTGTTTGGAGTGACTATGTTCTGGAGATTAAATTAGCATTTTAAACTGCAGATTTGTTTAAAATTTGCTTTTTAATTTAATAAAAAATAAATGAATGCAATATCAGTACGGTGATTGTGGGGGTCTGATCTTGCAATGAAAGCTTGCCATTGAACTCTATCATCACAGACCTAATGGTTGTGATGTTTTCATTTTGAGAGGCACCAATCTATGTGCGTCAATGTGCAATCTTACTGAAACAAATAGGCCACGTGCATTGTCTTGTAGGGCTGAGTCTTCAGTAGTCGTTTCGGTGAGAACATCTATTGAACAGCCCCATATGTAAGAATGCTCACGTATTCTTGTTTTCTGATTGTGTTATACTGTAATTCAATGATGGAATAATAATTCTGGCAATTTTTAAAGCGTGGTATCTCTTAACAGGAGAAATACTGTTACATTTGCCCTGACATAGTGAAAGAATTTGCCAAGTACGATGGAGATCCTCGAAAATGGATCAAACAGTATACTGGCATCAATGCAATCAACAAAACCAAGTTTGTTATAGACGTTGGTTATGAAAGGTTCCTTGGACCTGAAATTTTCTTTCATCCTGAGGTAAGAATAGGGACTAGCGATATGGGAGTTACAGAAACTTTATTGGGTGGGGGGGGGTGGGGGAGGGAGGTACTGTCATCTTTGGTGCCAGTGCGCCATCACGTGGAAGGAAGATACCAGTAAGTTTCTGAACTGGAAGCCATGGACAGCCTCTAATAACCAGCACAGAAAAACGTGAGCACAGCAGATAAATATTTTTCTAGTGTCCCGTATAATGTTTAAAACATTTTATTCTGTTTCTTTAAAGACAATCTAAAATTGAGGAGGAATTGTTTGAACTTGCAGATTTTTATATAGTATTTTCCTTCGTTCCTTCAGCATTGGTTTAAACCAGTATGTCTTTATACTGTGTATTTGATTATGGTGCTAATCTCTCTGGGCACTACTCTGGTAGCATTGCATTGATAGAATTCTAAATATTGGACACTGACTCTTGATACTGAATCAATTTATAAAGCATAGATGCTAAATTTGTCTTTGAGGGAAGTCCATTGAAATCTCTGTTGGTGTGGTCATAAGTAACATGTACAATTCTGGGAAACATTACAATACCTAGTCTGTCTGGTTTTTGGTAGTTTAGTTTGAGTGAGCTTCAGGATATTGTGGGAGAGGAAAGGGTCAAGTTTTAATATGTTACAGCATAGCAGAGAAGGTCCCCTCCATTCCTACGCACTCCACTTTATTGCAGGCGCCCATAACCTGCAATGCTGTTAAAAAATTGAATCAAGATGCACATTAACACTGGTGAAGTTTCCCTTTGTTTATCCTCCTGCTACTGGAAGAATATTAAAAATCCTCATTCTCTCCTATGTTGTCTAAATTCCAACCTTAATCTCTTTGTGGTCAGTTTGTGGCCATCTGATCTTGTGCCAACATTAAACCTCTGGACTAGATAGTTTCTCCTCCCTGCTGTTTACCCATGTGATCTTACAGAGAGATGTTGAATTCCATGTCAGACATCATTTTAATAGCTCCTCTTTCCATAGTCCCTGCAAAGACTGTTAGGAACAGGATAAAGGACTAATTTCCATTTTCTTCATTTCTTGATAGTTTCTTGGCTCTGTATTGAAAAAAAAAAAAGTGAACTGACTTTCTAGACAAGAAAAACACACTAGATGATACGAACTGCATCCAAAGAGAATTTCTCGCTGGACTTCATTAACTCCTCACTTCAAAGTGTGTCAAGTTAGCTAGGTAAAAGCTGCCTTTGGTAAAGCTGTCTTGTAATCTTTTCCTCTTTTCAGTTTACAAAATTTATTCTGAAGTCTTTAATACTCTTGAAGTTAGGCTTTGGGGCTTGTAGTCATCCAGATTGTTTCTCTGCTTTGTCAATTAGGTATTTCACTTGCTGGTTTCCAACCATATGGTATTTGCTAGCAGACTGCAATTTCACATGTCACTTCTCTTGTCCCCATTCTGGGAGCATGTTATACTCTGCTTTGGATGCCATAACTCTCATTTCTACTTATTCCTTTTGCCCTGCTATTTTATCAATATCTTTCTGGAGAGCTCATGTGAAATTTTCAGACTGTAGTTTATTAAGATGAGAACTCTCCATGTTCAAGCAACACTGCTTCTTTCTTCTCTTTTAATTTATGTGGCTTCATGTTTTAACTTCTTGCATGATTAATTCTTATTATGGAAATTAGCTTGAATTCTTGGGGATTTTTCACATCATTCTTATGGCTCCTGATCTCCAAGCCAACTTCTTTTGCTAATTTCTCTTTCAATTCAATGTATACTTGTGTTTTGGCTTTTGTTATTCATACAGTTAGATACTTCATCTTGTTTAGGATGTAAACCCCAAATAGATTCTACACCTTTGGGAAAGTTTTAAAGTTGTATAATAATATATGTATAATATTATATTATTATGTATTGATAATTCATTTAATTTCTCAAAGTTTAATCTCTGAAAGGACAAAACCTAGGCTACAAACTGTTCTTTTTTTTAAAGCTCACATTAAGTTTTAAGTGGAAAATTGCCACTAGTCCAAGAATGTTTTCTAGCAATAGCAACCCTGACTTTTTAGTATTTGTAAATATGGACATTTGCACTGATGGGGACTTCCACTCAAGATCTTACAGTATTTATGCCTTTTAGAATATTAGAGATTTTGTGTGCTTGGAAAAAAATCTGACTTTTTGATGGGAATTTAACGTATTTTAGTAGGGTTGAAAATTTCTTACAGGAGAACATGCCTATTTGCATACTAATATTTTTGATTTCACTTGAAAGACAGGCCTACATTGCACAGGAACAGTATGTTTTTAATATTGCTGGAGAACTCAAACTCATGTCACATGCAATATTAGGTCCATAGTGCATAAACAGTGAATTTATGACCAAGAGAATCTGAATTTCTCAGCAGAAAAAGGACTTCTCGTTTCCCTTGTACAAAAGTGGGTTTGTTACAATGTAGAATAAGTGGTGAGCAGGATTAATATGACTTTGATTCCTACACACCCCCTTTAAAAGTGCTATTACAAAATCTCTCTACAGTCTCACTTCTGCTTTTTTGGTTGTCCGTTCCTGGGATGAAAAATCTAATGCCTGTTCTATATCATTTTAGTTTGCTAATCCTGATTTTATGGAATCCATTTCGGATGTAGTTGATGAAGTTATACAGAACTGTCCCATTGATGTCCGGCGTCCATTATATAAGGTATGGTCTTCCTGTTGTAAGACTAAATATCAGCATCAGTATCATGAAGCATATGGGTAGCTACTACTTCCCCCACTGTGAGAAACGTGAAATTTTGAATAAAGTTAAATTTGAACAAAATGCCACTTCTGAATGAAGAGTATTTGATATTTGCTGCTTTTTATTTTCAAAAGAAGGGTTATCTGTAACAGTGGCTTGATACATAGGTAAGTTTTTCCCCTGAGGAACTGAGGCAGAGGGATGTTATTTGTATCTGATGTTTGTAATGTGAATTCTTGTGCATGAAGGCCTTTGGCTTTTGCTCATTTTAAGGGTTATGTCATGGTTTCACCCCTCTCACACCCCTCTCCTGCCTGCTTTATCAAGCAGAGATTTCAAAACCATGTATTTTTTTCATAGTCCTGACTTGTATCTGCCCACAGTCTGAAGTTTTAACCAGGTATTGAACCCAGTTTTAAAGTACATGAACATGTAAAATCTTTCAGGAGACAATAATTAGGCCTGCTTAAAGCTTACCCAGGGTGTATTCCAGAGAGTACATTGTCACTGACTCTTTAAGAAAGAGAAAGGAAGGGACTGAAAGGCATAGCCTATGGATAGCTCTCTCTGTATTGGCAGCACATCCAATGCTTCCTGGTTGTTTTTTGCTTCTGCAGCAGCAGTGCCCTGTTGGAAATAACGACATAAAGTAATGGCATGGAATGGTTTACTTGCTCATGTAAAAGATGGTAGTTTTCCTCACCTATTAGAATGACCGTTAAGTTCCAACTAAGTTGTATCTCAGGGTAGTTTATAACTATTAAAATTTTTCAGTCTGTTTTACTTGTCTAGTAAATATACTCTGTAATCTAGAATGAGACATCCTGCTTCAGAGTAAATCTGTGGAGCAGGTTAAAATGGGAAATTAAACTACTCAACAAGCTCATATGGAGTGAATTTTGCAGTGGATGTCTTCAAAGGCTTCAAGTTCAGGTATGTCGCAGAAGATTTTAGGAAACTCTTAGTGTCAGGTTGTGATTTTTTTTTTTCCCTGAAAGACCAAAGCTGCCATAGAGCAATAGCTTCATTGCTTGGTAGGGTATGGATTAGTACTGATTTCCAGAAAGTGGTATTTAAAAATTGAGGTTAAGTTACTCTTTCATCACCATAATCAGTAGGCAATTATTTTTTCTTTGGCTTGCTACTGATTGAGACTTTGTTTTGAGTAAGTAAGTATAATGAAAAAACAATGTAACAAGGTTACACAATTACCTGATGAATGTAACAAGAGATGTCAGTAGTTCTGAATGCTAATAGTTGCTGTCTTGCAAGATCATTGCAAAGGGATGAACACTTCTCATTGTTTAAAACAGTGTATAGGTACAAAAATCCACTCATACTTTCTCTTTGGTTTTGTGGTTTATCAGTTTCACTTGCCCACAGTGCTGCATGGTGGCCAGCCAAAGCCTTGTTTTACAACTCATCTTTTGATGCCCAATGGTATTTGTCTTTTTTAGTTTTATTGCCAGTATCCCTGTTTCCCAGTTTGATCAACATGTCTCTTAGGAGGCCAGTTATCTTACCTTATGTTGATGTTAGGACCAGTAGGACTTCTTCAGCCAGATCCCATAGCCTGGAACTGTTCAATACCATGTACAAACATTCTTTCACACCTGGTGAAGCCTTTTTAATTATATAACAGTTGCCAGCAATGCACTCTTAATTTCCCCTGATTACACCATCTTAATGTGATTGTTTGGAAGAATTGATTTAAATTCTTATTTTGTGCCTCTCAACACTGAGTTGAGAGTTCTGGATTGCTTGGGATGAGCTGTTTTCTGCTAAAATGGAAGAAGATAGGTAGGCTTCTGGGTTTGAAATCATTGCATTGAAATTTGAAGAAATAACATGGATTTTTTTTTTTTTTTATTTTTTTTTTAAAAAACAAACTCAAATCTTCTGAAAGTGGAATTAAATTTAAAGTGGGTGCTCAGATGAAATGATAGAGGAGTAATTCTGGATTTTACCACATGCTTGAAATAATCTGGCACCCTTTCTATGTTGATCATGCCTCTGTGTTGAATTCCACTGAAAAATGACCCGTCATGCACGCAGCTAGAAATGCGATCATACTTTTGAGGGATCGGTGCAGCATTGCATCACTCTTGTCATTCTTTGGGAAGAATGGTGTGTAGTTTGTCTAGTTCTTTTTTTTTCTTTTTGAGAATTTGTCTTCCTTTTTTCTCAAAATATTGTTCTGCAACTTTTCCTTATACTTCTTATATTTATATATATATATATATATATATATATATATATATATATATATAGTATAGCTGATATCACACAAATGCAGAGAAATTAGAGGGAGAGAGCAGTAGCATGATGGGGACTATGCTCTGCAGAAGAATGTGGTCCTTCCCCTGGCTTTCAAGTTACTACGACCATACTACTAAATACAGTGTAAGTAATGCACACCCAGCTTGCATCAGTGGGGAACATCTGCTCTGTGGTGTAGCCACAACAGATGCTAGTGTTGGATGCTTTCAATACTAGCTGCTATTTTAAAATCTCTTTTCAACCTGGAAATGCTCTGAAACTTGTACTAACATTTTGTCAGTTAGGGCATGAGTTTTGACACTTAGTGTCAAAAAAGAGTAGCTGAATTTAACAGTGAATATGGTTATAATAATTTTAAAAGTGGACAGAGGGATTTCAGAATTTCTAAACGGTATTTTCTGTTGGTAACAGGTTCAGAAACTGTCCCTTTTACTCCACACTCTATTTCATCTTTCTTTTTCCCCATCTGGAGTCTCTCCCTAGATACTTCCAGAGTTTAGATGGTAAGAGATGAGAACAGTGCTGACAGCTCTGAGGTCTCTTCCTTCTCCCAGTAGAACAGATAGAAGTGTAGGGTCATTGACTGTCCCAAAAATTGACTTCTTTCAACTTTACTCTGCTGTGTCTTTGGCACAAATATATGGATGAAAGAATTTAAGATCAGTGACATCTGATACTGGGTAAATGCTGCCAGAAATATCTCTGAAAGATCCTAGCCAAGCATATTTAAATATTCATGCTTCAAATCATGATGGATCAAGTAGTAATATCCTTTACCTCAAACTTTTAAGCTAGCTTCCTGAGCTGAAAACTTTGCATGAGGTGGGGACTGTAGTGTATTGGCAAGTGTTGTGTTTTATTATAGATAAATCGTCCAGGTTTTCAATGGAGATGCAGGTGCATGGAGACAGAATTTTGACGTTATTGGCTCTTTTTTCCTTACGGAAGATGACTTTTTATCTGGGTGTGCAGCTGTTGTGCACAATAGTGAATTTGAGCTTGCTGATACAATTAAGATTCAGACTGCACTTTTATCAGTGTTCTCTTGGAAGGTTAAACTGTTGTCTCCCCAGCTCGTAATGAACCATCCTCAAAGCCTGGAGAGATGTGGGAGGCTCAAGGGGTGGTAAACATCCCCCTAACATCTCTTCTAACTTGAATTGCTGGTAAATTGTGTGAAAACAGCTTCCTGTGCGCTGCGTGGTGTGTAGATGGCGCTGTCAGACTGCTGTGCGGCGTCCAGCTGGGCATCTGCGAGCTGCGGAGACAAACACAGCCCATGGTGGTGCCCAGCTTATTTGCTGTATCAACCCCTATTCTTGCCTTTCCTCCCTGAAATCGTAGGTATCCTCAAGAAGAAGACTGGATAGGGTTCAACTGCCTTTTGCTTATCTGTGCTTCAGCATAATGACAACATTTGCTGTTGATTACTAAGCGCAGAGCGGGGAGGCTCTGTGGGTGAGGTAAGGCTGGAGAGGCTGCCAGGCCATGAGATCTGCATCATGTTGGCACTGATGATAAGACCTGGGAAAGGAAAGGTACTCCTGCTACCTCAAGTGGAAGCCCCAAGTAATTAACACTGTTAGTATAGCACAGCAGTACTGAGGAGAAGCCCTGTTTATTCCTGTCACAGCTGTAATTAAATTTATAGCCTTACCCATTCTGGCTGGTTTAACAGCAGCTCAATAGGTCTGCAGTATTTTGTGGTTACTTTTGTGTTTCAGTGCAGGCATACTTCTGTGGAACAGCTTGACCATAAGTCATGCTGAAATCTTTTGCTGTTACTCGAACTGTTAAATGAACTTTGAAAATCGATTTTAAAGAAGCAGAAATTGTTTCTTCATCATTAAAAGTTAAACTTATTTTTAAAAGGTGTTTCTCACAATGCATTCACTTTGTTGTAATGTATTTATTCTTTGATATGTATACTATTTCTCCTTATACTTTCCATGCAATGTTGGCAAATATTGCCCTTTTTTAACTAAATTAAGAGGCATGCAGATTAATTGATTAACTTGCTCATGGAGTGCTTGGCTTCAGCTTGTGAACCTTCCAGTTTTTACCCACAATAATTTTTACTGACAGTCCCGTATTGCTCTCATTACATCTCTGATGGTGTGGTTGTGTCATGTTAAACAACTTGAATTTAGGTTATCATTTGGAAGGAAGGGAAACTGGGATGCATTGTTGAAATTTGTATTTACCAGAAAAGCAGTGGATGCTTCTCAGTTTGGTGCTGCAAAGTCTGCAGTGTCCTGCTGAGAGTGTGCTGATACCATGTTACAAAGTGAGGTGTAAAGATGCACAAACCAGTTCAGCACCTGGTGTTTGGTAGCACTGAGTTCTGCAGAAGCTGATTTAACTTTTTGGAATTTTTATTTAAACTTTATTTAGATAGAGATTTCTGTTACAGTAGTTGGGTTGTTTTGTTAGACAGCTTCATATCTCTGCAGCATACACTGTGCAGGCATAATACAAGAAATGGTATGGGGAGAAACTCAATATCCTAGAGTTCATAAGAAGCAAGGGGTATGGATGAAAGTGAGAAATTTCATGCCAGCCCTCTGAGGTGATTGGTGTGCACACCCCACCTTCCTTCCAGAAATGGAAAAATACTTTCATTATTTATTTGTTGTGGTTAACTTTTTCAGGTGTGTGGAAGGTCTTCATCCTTCTCTTCTAAAGGAATGCATTCTTTTGAAACAACTTAAATTTTCAACTAGTTAGCTATAAAAGTAAAAATCAGCTGGAGCTTCTTTCAGGTGGTATGATGATCAGTGTTGGCTGTGAAATCTGTGGTCTGCTTAGAGCTGCTAAACCAGTGAAGTGAGTTTGAGCAGAGTAAGATCAGAGTAAGTCTTGTTTAAGAATCAGCTGGAAACGTACTTAAATCCTAAATTCCTTAATGTCTTTTTTTGGGAGGCCAGAGAATTCCCAAGCAGGCTGAAAACCCAAACATCACTAGTAAGTTTTCTGCACAGATGTATTTAGCATACTTCATTGTTATGTTTTTCATTAAGTAGTTACTGGAGTTATTGTGTTGTTTTACACTCAGTTATTTTAGATAAGGTATTTTCTGCGGGGTGTGTGTGGTTTCTTGGTTGTTTTTTGGTGTTTGTTTGTTTGGTTTTTTTTATTATTATTTTTTATCTGACCTTTTCCCATCTTCATTGGGTCCTTTGTAAGTGTTGGATGTGTTGGGGGGTGGGGAATGTGTATGGATTCTGCTTTCTTTGTGAATGAAGACTACCTGGCTTCTGACCTGCTGACTTGTGATAACTTACTGAAGCCCATACATGAGCAGTCTTCTGCTAAAGACTTAGCACAGATCTGGCCTAATGCTGACAAGAAGTGCAGGGAGCAGGGGAACTGGAACTGTATAATTAACCATCTTATAATTGCAGTTGGTGTCACCTAGTTACTTATCCAAAATTCTGCTTGGCCTGGCTTGTCCTGATAGGTGATAATGCGATGACTAAACTTTTCAATGAGTGTACTCTAGTGCTTCTGTTCCTCTTGACCAGTATTATTGTTAAACTTATTTCAGTGTATAGAAGTACTTTAATAATCATAATCTGAGGAAGGTGTGACCTCTTAGCTTCTAAGCCTGGAATGATAAAAGATCCTCCTAGTGTTACTTCTAACTCTGTAGTTGCATGAGTTGATCTCAGATGTATTTAAACAATTATTCTCAAGTGTGTTCTGAAATGCGTTTTTAGTGTTTGCATTGTCCACTTTATGGAGTATACTCGAAGTTTAATTTGCTTTGAATAGAATTACTGCTTGCACTGTCTTTGCCAACTTCATTCTCTCCCAGTAATATTTTCTGATGGCATCTTTTTAATTGCTCTTTCATCACTGAGGTTGGTGGTTATATATTAGCAATTTTTTTTTTTTCTCATGTGGAGTGCATGACTACCTTGAGGCAGGGGAAGAGATGTTCTTGTGTATGAGGGGAGCAGGAAGAATCTCCCTCCTACTTTAATTTTAGGACCAACTGTGTTTTCTGGCTCCTTCTTATACATCTGGCTCCTTTCCTCTTCTCTGTCCTCCTCTTTCTTTTGGGAAATGCTTCAGTAATGTTACGGGGCTACGTGCTTTTCTTTTAAGTACACCTGCCTTGTTATGCACTCTTTTATACTGTAGATATCTGAAGCTGTGAAGAAATGAGTTTTTCCTACTGTAATGGATTTAGTGTGCAGAGATTTTTTTTTGTTAATAAACCAACAGCTTTTTTCTCACTTTACAAGTTACAAACAAGATTTTCCTTGTTATCTGTTGCTTAAAATCCAAGCAGTTACTTCTGCACCCTGCAAGTGTGAACGCTTATTATGCAGGTCTTTGACTCTCCAGATCTGTGTGCAGGCTTCCTGACTGAAAACAGTGGTTCGGGGATTCTTTCATTACGTGCACAGTCTTGGTCTGCAGTGTCAAAAACCATTACTGAATGATAATCCTTTGACCTGTGTATACTGAACTCTTGATCTCGGTTGAGTTGCTTGTGGGCATGTGTCTAAGGCATATAAATGGTTTTAGTAGACACTAATTGGCACTTTGGTTTGCAGTTGCAGCAATATGCAAGGGCATGCCTGCAGTTTTGTCACATCGAGTTCATTTTTCTGATTATGAACTGTGTTTTTGCTGCCACCAATGTTATGTTCCAGGGTTCCTGTTTTGAATCCTCTCACCTTTAAAATGATTTCTGTGTTAGTCTATGACCCTGCAACATTATCATAATTAAGGATGTGACATGTTAAAACCCCTATTCAAAATCCAAGTACAAGTCTGAGCTAAGAGGCTTTTGGTTCTGCCTGAAAACTAAGGAATACCAGGCAAGCAGGTGTAGACAAGAGGAATGAAAGGCATTTTATCTTTCTCTGTACTGCAATCCTCTCTGGAGGTGTTGTACTTTTTTGAAGAATCATTGGACTTGCTGTTTTCTATGTTTAGAAGTTTAACTCTTAAAATTAAAAAAAATGAGTTCTAGATAACTTTAGAGCTTTTGCAGAGACACTAATAGTAACATGATGAGGCTGGAGCCTTATTTCATATGAAAGCTAAAACTGCTTACTGTGAGCATCCCTGGGAAACTTCTTGATGTAGTGTCTTATTTGTGCTCACCATTTTAACTGAATCCTGCTCTTCTGTAATAACATATTCTATATAACTCTCTTCTTTAAAGGGGGGGGGAAGAAAGTAGGGGACATGGACCTATGGAAATGAAGCAATGCTTAAGGTGTTCTGTGTAGCTTGTCAGCTTCCTGATGATGTTAAGTTCCAAACAGTCACCTCTGCAGTGTTGGCTTTTGGGAAACTTGCCTGAAGATGGATTTAAAGAATCTGTATTTAATTTCACACAGAATGTGGTCCTCTCAGGAGGATCCACGATGTTCAGGGACTTTGGACGACGACTGCAAAGGGATTTGAAGAGAGTAGTAGATGCGAGATTGCGACTTAGTGAGGAACTCAGTGGTGGTCGGATAAAAGTAAGTAAGCATTTCAAGTACATTAACTGCATGAGTAGTTAAAAAAATAAGGTTCAAGACTTTTACCTCACTAGTGAAAATGCAGTGTTGTAAAGTGAGTAGTATATATGTATGTGTTGTTAAATGTGGTGGTAGCCTTGTGATGTGTGACATGTCTTTACAGGAATCTTAAAGTGACTGTGAGCAGTCTCTAAGGGTAATTCTGGTTTCCTTTCTAGGAGATATGTGATCTTAGCAGTAGGCAAGAGGGTTTTAACTGTTGTGTCCTTCAGCATACTAATCATGAAGACTTTCATGACTTGGTTTCCTAGGGAACATGGCAGACTGTGTAATAAGTGTGAGAGAGCAATGTGAATGGAGGGGCAAAGATGTTTGGGTCTGAGCATGTTCAGTTTGTAAGGATCTTGCCAGAAAATATAGACCAACTAAATACGAACTGTTTTTCTTAGCCCAAGCCAGTTGAAGTTCAAGTGATAACACATCACATGCAGCGTTACGCAGTTTGGTTTGGTGGTTCCATGCTGGCTTCAACAGTAAGTCTTTATCAAAATTGTTCTTAACTTTTTTTATTGCATGTTGTTTTTTGGCTATATTTGATCTGAGTACTAAGTTTTAAACCTTTTCATTGTGACAGCCTAAACTGTGACACATTCTGAAATCCTTACCCAACTTTTATCTCAGTAAAATTTGTACAGGGCAAGTAGAAGCTTTACTTCAATAAGGATGTCATGATTTAACATAAATATGAAGTAGTTTTTATATGATAGTTACAATATAGTTCCTTTATTCTTTAAGTCAGCACTGGGGATTAGTTAGGACTTCAGGAATATAAGATCCAAATCTATGGTCTTAAACCTGAGAGAGAAGCACATACAGGAAAATGAGAGCAATTCCTGTTTCCAAAGTAGGATTTCTTATTGCCGTGTTTAAAAGCAGTCTTCTGTCCAGACAAACTTTTATTGATTAATTGTATTAATATCCTAATGTTTCTAGTTTTTGATCTATTTCAAAAATGTAATACAATATCATAAAGCTGCAACCTACAAAAATGTTAAGGCAGTAGTTTATTTGTCATTTTTTCTACTTGATATATTCTTACGCTTTTGAGGGCATTTGTTTTATATTTTTATAGCCAGAGTTTTTCCAAGTATGTCACACCAAGAAAGACTATGAAGAGTATGGCCCTAGTATTTGTCGTCATAATCCTGTTTTTGGAGTCATGTCATAATGCTCGTCTAACGGAAACAAGATCTCTGATACCTTGCTGGTGAAGAAACTCATGTAAAGCAGAGGAAGGCGGCAGATACTGTAAATACTGAAGCAAGATGTGGTTATCTCTTGGAAGCATTTGGATCACCACCGTGCACTAAAGCACAGCTTGCAGCCCCAGGTCATTTCAGTAAAAGCCATTTCTCTGCTGACTACTTTAAAGCCTATCCTTTCTTCCTAAATGTGGGGTAATTGAAAATAGGTAAGTCTTGGTTTAGGAGGTTGTGCAAATACTACTGAAACTGAATCTAGAAGAATAAGGCAGTGTTTTACTGCTTGTGGAAAGATTTAAACCTTTCCCACTTGTGCCCTGATTTTGCAATCAAATCTTTAGCAATGGAGCACTAAATACCACATTGCCTTCAGGGAAGTTGGAATGGATGCAGATACCTGCCCAAAAGGATTAGATTGCAGGATTGGGACCGTACTTTGTAAAGGTAGGTTTTTCATATCATTTTGTATTTTATGATATTGGTAGGGTGAATTGATGACTAGTTCTAAGCACGAACAGCTATCAATGTCATGGAGTGATGTTACGCATTTCCAGGTGTGAGGCATGTATTGGAGTTGTGCTGGTATTTTTTCTGGAAAAAAAAAAAAAAGCCATGTATGCTAGAAACTGATTTGTTCATGTTTGGATGACACAAACTAAGTGATTTACAGTATTGTATGGAGTTTATTATAGCCACTGTTACTTTGTTCTGAACTTTCTGAAAATGTTTTATAGAAGATGATGTTTTGTTTTGATGTTGGTGAGTGGTGGATGACACACGGGCCTTGCACCAGTGAAATAAAAGCTGTTAACATCTTTATGAATGTTTGCGGTAGTCCTGATTTACATACTCTTCCACTTCATCTCACAAGGTTAGCTTTCCATTTATATGTCAGAGAACGTGGAATCATAGTAACACTGAAGTTGGAAGGGACCTCTGGAGTTTTCTGGTCCAGACTCTTGCTTAGTGCAGGGCTCACTTCAAAGTCAGATCTAGTTGCTCAGGGCCAGTGCAATTTCAATTTTCTGTGAATGGGGGTTTGTGAACATCTGAGCAACCTGTTCCAGGGTTTAACTACCCTATTTTGAGTACATGTTCTTGTGTTACGGGCACAGTGTTTATTCTTCTATGGTTTAAATCTAAATAGAGTAGGAAATCCTAGTTATTCTGTCTGTGCTGATACTTATCTGATCTCTGTCAGCAGAGGTTTTATAACAGTTTGTGTAGCCCAATAAGAATTTTGTAAGACACTTCAAATTGGTTTTAACTGGAACGGAGCGATCGAGACCGAGCAATTATTTGTTCAGCATAAATTAGAAATTAAACAAAATGGGACTCCATGGCTCAAGCCTGGTTCTGAATGCTTTTGAACTTAAAGCTCAGTTCTCAGGAGAAACACACTGAAGCATACTTTGCTTAGTCCTTTCACTAGGAAAGAAATAGATAATCTAATACAATGGGTATTCTTTCAGCTCGTTCCAGTGTTACATCAACTTGTCTGTGTTAAAATCTATGTTTCCAGTTTGTCACTGCACTGCTCGCTACTTAGGCTTTTGGCCTGTACAGCAGAATCGGTAACAATGAGCACAACGTGGCTGGAGTCAGGCTTCAGAGGAAGATTTACTTGTTTAATGCACTGAGCAAGCGTGGACTCAAGTAGTGGCATGCTCACTTGGTGCTATAAAATAGGGTATGCTGGGGCTGTGGCATAGTTACATGTGGCCCGTAACCAGTTTTATCGAGGCATTGGGATATCTTAGAGTTAGCAGGAGGTGGTATTTTTGCTAACCACTTCTGACAAGGCATGGGCACCCTTTTTTGGGGGGGGTAAAAAAAACTTCTTTCAAACAGTAAACAAGACTTGTGTTGAAAACAGATAAGGAAAATGTGTTCATATTCTCTCTTAATAAAAAGCATTAATAGTAAGAATACTAATACAGGATGTTCAAATGTCCTGAAGCTGAGTCTCTCTGTTCTTCAGCTTTTTGGTAGGCTGACCTACTTACTACACTACAGACCCGTGTGAGTTTGAAAACTCGATTGGGTGGAAAAAAAATTCAAGGTGAGATGTCAGAGGGCAGATGCAAATGTGAGTTGTTAGCCCTTTTTCTTCTGTCTTGCTGGCTACTGTTGGGCTAATATAAGCTTGTTGGCAAGTAAGCTTGCCTTTTCACTGACATTTTGTGGATTCCTTGCAAACAGTTAATGAATAAGCACAAGGATCTGTGAACAGCAAGTTGAAGATTGATTCCCTAACCTGCTGTTGCAGGTGCTCACCTGAGAAGGAGCATATGCATTGGATTTGAATCCTCTTGGGCAGAGGAAGGAGTTGAACCCAAGGCTTAAAGCCAGAAGGGCCAGCAGGTATCTATTCTGCCTCCAGACACACACCAATATTTACTGGTGCACTTCTGCAAAGCCTGATTTCTTGAGGAGTACTCTCTCTAAACATAATGCGTCAGGGCAGATTTTTAGAGCCTGGTGAGGATAATAATTTGCTTCTCTAATTGCTTGCTATCGGTGAAGTGGTTGTGGTACTGCTTTGTCCCTGGAGCAGGCTCTGGTGATCACAGAACACTTCTGTGAGAATGACATGCTAATTTTGCAGAAAACTCTTCCTCACTTCTATTTTCCTGAATGCAGCAATCTGTTAGATTAGCTCACCATGCTTGGTGAAATTGCAAGTTTACTGAATAGAACAATGAACCCGGACCTAAACTGATCTTGGGTTTTGCTGCTGGTTGCTTAATGAGACTTGTGAAGTTGATTCCTATGGCTTGTTATTTTTTATTGGCTTGTAAAATGCCTTGAAAATTCATTGTAGAGCACTGTAAAGATCTAGGTCAACAGCACAGCTCCAGTAGTGGGACTGTATGCCAACAGAACACAGGTAAGCTAGACTGCAGCAAGAAGTTCAGTCGGATCTGCATAGTTATAATTGGGGCTTCTGACTTTGTTGAGGGTTTATGGTACCATATGCCCATTAGAAAAGGGGATTACCTGTCCCTACTAACCATGTGTTTTATCCTTGGTTAACTCGATTGAAAAAAGTGGAAGGTACTGTTTCCTGCTACCAATCCTCTGAGTCTTTTCCTTTTCTCAGTAATATTTAAAAGAACTTAAGGCTTTTATGAACCTGAAGAGTATTGCACGTATGTTCGGTGTGGTACTTTCAATTAGCTAAGACTAGTGAAGTCTTGACGTGAACTTCCTGTAAATAATTAATTCTTTATGATCACTGGGTTCTCTCTCATCTGGAAAAATTAATGTTGTGCCAAACAAGTGTTGGAGATGAAACAGGTGAAAAGCTTACTTAAAACCACCAGGGATACTGAGCAGAGGTACGCAGCCTCCTGCTTAATTGAAAAGTACATTGCATAATATTAAAAAGTGCTGCATGGTGGCTGTCAGATAATTACAGGGGATGAAAGCTCAGGTAAAACTATGGCAAAGGAATAGCCAGTTACTTCATTTTCATACGCCGGTCTTCAGCAAGAGCAATTTTGCAAAAGGTAAAAACCCAGAATGTAGCAAAGGGGAGTCTCCATATAATTTTTCAACTTCTTAGGTTTCTTTTCTGCAAGCTAATTGTATGTGATAGATGAAGGGCAGAATAGTATGTATTCACATCTTGCTTCTGTGGCCACTTCTGTTCTTGCTGTTTCACATCTGATGATTCTCCTGTAAACAGGGCCTGACCCAAAGTCATGGGAAAAGACTTCTCTTTGGCGTTATTGGTCCTGTCATGTTCTAGGTTCCTTTCCACTTCTTAGTGCCACCTACCATGTCAGTCTTGATCATACTGCATCTTTTTTGGCAAGCCACTTAATTTCTGTATGATTTTTCCTGGCCTTTTCCTAAGGACTGCCTCTTAGACAATACCTTAACATTTGTCTGTTCTGACATAACTGTCAAATCCTTAGGTGCAGGTATCTGATATAGTCACTTTGGCTTCAAAGAGAGTAGCAGAATTATATCTTGAGGACAGGTCATCTCATCCTAGGATATGCATCTAAAAAAGGATGATTGACTTATACTTTGGCGGTGCTTTCTCCATTCAGTTGACTGTAGAAAAATCTGTGCAGTCTAACACAGATGTTGCATCTGATTCTTAAAGGCTCAGTTAGAGGAAAAAAACCCTAACAAAACCCACCCTGATTTGTGGTCTCTGGGCTCTACAGGCGGTACACACTAAAGCAGTGTGGTTGAGGGAGCAGGCTCGCTGAGGAGGAAGGCTGATGCAGCTCACTGCACTGTACCCATGAAAAGCGGTGAAGGATGAGTGCTATGCTGCTTCACTCGGAGATTTTTTTACCTTAACGTTATTTAGGTTAACAAGCTATGTGGTCCTGCTTCTATGTTCACAACTGTAGTCTAACTGTGCCAACCTGTTACATGTTAGTTATACTTTCCACCTGTTTTTATGAGTGATTTAAGAGTAGATCCTGCAAACTGCAAGGTAAGGGTGTGCTAGCACAGCAGTTTTGGTGTGCCTCAGGAACCACGGAGCATCTCACAGCTGCCATGCTGCGTTCTCACAGCAATCAGCACCAAGCTGCTGTGGGGCAGTGGCTTCCTCATGTGCACCAGCACTTGTCACGTTGTTCAAGAAGGAAATTTTGTCCACTCTATGCGGTGCAGTTTCAGTGGATTCGTGTCTTGCAGCGCTCTCCTGCCAGGCCGATGAAAAGCTCTGGAGCCAGCTGAAGAATGTCTGCTGCCCTCATCTGTTGTTGAAGTAGAGGTCAAGCTAAATCAGGATGTCTGTATTATTTTTCAGCTTTCCCTCTCGTGGAGTTGGGAAGAAGGGGCACTTTGTAATTCTGTAGGGATTTAAATGAAACTCATTTTTTACTGATACATTACAATACAAGCTAGGTGTCATAGTGTGGAGAGGCATGGAGTTCATAAGTACCTGTAAATAATTAAAAAGACTCCCTGTCACCTCTTCTGTTTCTTTAATGCTATTTCCCTTCAAGGTCTCGAGTTCAGGTGATGAACTAGGTTATATTATTAGTCACTGCTTCTTACCTATATTTAGTTTGAAGTTTGGTGCTGCTTTGCTTGTGATCCCAGGAGCCTCTTACATCTTCCCAGTTACATCAGTTGTTCCAAAATTAAAGATTTTGACATTTCGCAACAAATACGGCATCTCATGTTATAAACGAATATATGGAAAATCATGAAGGAATTTTTTCCTCACTTTCAATTTACCTTCCTCTGTAGCTAGAGGAAAGAAGTGACAGGGCTACCAGTAATGGAAGGTGTTTAACACTTTGACTGCCTGGGAAACAATAGGCTGATGTGGATTTGAAAAGTCAGAAAATAGAGGGTATTTATAAGGAATGATGGCCACCACATGGAGTTTGCCCATGTGCATCTTGTATTTGTGATGCCTGTGCAATTATGTGCATCTACACTTTAAGAAGGGCTGCCCTATTATGTCTGTTGTACATCAGTAAATTAAGGAGCGGTGTAGTTTAACTGGGAGGCTGCATTCAACCCGAGCAATTTTCCAGCAGTTTGCTCTGCTATTGTTTTTCTGGCACCCTGTGGGGTAATAACGAGAGTTGCAGCCACTTTTACAAAGGGAAAATTGTTCGCTGCTCTTTGACAGGTGGTAGATACTGTATATGAAAGAGAGATATTTTTAATGCAAAGCTGTATTGCCTGTAATTCAATTTCTACTGGTAATCTGCAGTTTGGTACAGGAGACAGATGCTTTGGGTCAGTTCCAATAAGGGTGTAGTCAAAACAAAATAGAAGATACGTTGCTGAGGTGATGGGCATCTACCTGGCCCTCAGAGTAGCTCCGGAACTGGCATCTGGGTGATAAGGGTCCCCTGATCTGGACTAGGCACTTAGGGTGCTTGGAATAAGTTTATGGGCAGGGACACAACCAGCCCCTAGGAAATACTAGGCATAACTCTCTCCTAATCCTGGTCCTTGCTCTGGAGCATCAAAGTGCTTTAGGCACACTTTGGATCTGGAAACAGAATGCATTTTTTGGGGTGGGGGTGTATGTGTTTACATTACCCTTCTTCAGAGTTCACTGACTTGGCAGGGCTCAGCCTTTTAATGCAGCTGGTGATGCCTGGCTCTAAGGTACCAACCTGGTGGTGGGAACAGCTGCTGAGGAAACTTCTCATCAGGTTGAAGTGGTCTCTCCTACTTTTGAAGTCTCTTGCACCAGGAGAGGATGTGAGAGGCTGGATCTAGCATCCAGGAGTGGAGTTGGCAAGTTCTAGTTTCTACACGTAAACTGTTTAGGCTTTTGTAGTAGTAATCATTGGTTAAAAATACAAGTAACTCTTGGACTGGCAAAGAGATTCATGATCACTGCTTTACCTACCTGAGAATAATGGCCCGGTTCCAAATTATATTTCCCATTAAGCTTTTTCTTTCTGATCCCGTATGCTGTATATGCTCTTAAACCTTTTGTTTATCTACAGTCTAAGCAAACCCTTTCAGCTTCTTTTGACTCTCATTTTCCAAGGTAGAAACAAATTGTTGAAAATGTTAATGTGGAGAATATAAAGAAATGAGCAGAACAACAGGCCTCAGCAGCACTTGGCTGTATGGTCTCATTTCATTCCATTTTGAACTGGGTTAGCATCTATTGCAGTTTAAGTCCTCATAACGTCATTCCAAAGAAATGCTAAAAATCTATTTCTGCCCTTTGCTTGATAATTGATTGACATAAGTGGCAATTTATGACAGATTTCTTTCAGTAGTTTTAATTCGTGCATTCAGTAAGGTACTCTAGAAAACCAACTATTGGTGCAACAAATATACAAAGCAAGAGTAGAAATATTTTGTATGCTGTGTATTCTGATGCTTATTAATCGTGCTTCTTGTTTAATAGCCTGCATCACTGGCTATGCTATCGCTTTTACTGTGGCTGGCTTGCAGAATGTTTTAGTACGTTTATTCATCTAGTCATATGGTATGTCTATAATGCATTAGATGATATTGGCAATTAAAGGATTACAGCTAGGATATAATTATGGCCCTGTGGAATAAAGTTTTCAAATTATTCTGCTGCAGTCTATAATTATACTGTGTGTGCCCTGATGCCAAGGATTAATAGGGGGATTACAAACTGTTTTCCTGTAACATGCAGTTCACGGATATGTAGTTTACAATTCACTGGCTTTAAGGAGCTCGTGACCTCTCATGGGAAATGTTATTAAAGGATACTGTCCAGTGGGATGTTTTTGCGTTACTTGTTTTCTTCCCTCACCTTGAGTTTATCATGCACATAACTCATGTTAGGGTAGCTCAGATCCTGAGTAGACAACCCTTAAATTGGAGTAATAAGGAAGTGAAAAGAGCCGAGCTTCAGAAGACAGCCCTGCACTGTTAAACTTGCTCCTCTCTTGTGCTCTTCCTTCACATCAGAGACATCTCAGCTAGATGCTCTGGATTCTCCATCTCCGTGGAATTGGAGTCTTCATGATATATTATGTTACACAAGTAGTGGGATTTAAACATTTTATTTCTGTATATCTGAAAATTATTTACTCTAAGAACCTCTGCAATCAATGCTTCTCTGAAGAACTGCAGCTGTTTAGTTGTAATGAAAATAAACCCATGTTGATGCTATTTAAAATGGATGAGAATGTAACTAAGGATTGTCTTTGAAATAGCAAAATAGCACTGAACTGTTAGTTGAATCCCCAAATGGGAAACTTAAGCTTCTTTTTGACAAATTACAAGTGAACTAAATGCCATTTAATTATCTGTGAGCTTGGATGACTCTTTAAGGGTACTATCAAACCTTATATTAACTTTGAAATGCAACATCTTCCTTCCCTTGTCAGTTCTGAGTAGTTGTAGCAATGCTTGTGAACTAAACATGCTCAAACCCCTTCTCTGGCACTGAGACCCACTTGCATGAAACGGCCTGTTTTTACTAAACTCTTCTGACTTTGCCAGTAAAATGACCACATGTGGACTGCTTTTTGGGCTGGTCTCTAGACTGTTAATTCCCAAGCTGTGCTCTGCCATTAGTTGGCTCGGTGACAATTTGCTATGGCCAAAAATGATGCTATGGATCACGCTTACAATTTAACAGTGTAGTTAATGGCACTCCAGTGCCTGGGAGAGTTCCTTGGCACTGTTTAATTTAGCAGCATAAATTGAACCTGTGTATTTTCAGTGGCAGAGTGATGCCAAATATTTCAAGTAATGGGCTATTTTATTTTCTTAAGTCCCCAGATCTTTGTCATGCTGTTTTTTACATGATTTATATTTTAGGAGAATGCTTCTATAGTTGCTGAGGCAATGTGAACCTTGGGCTGTGATATAAGAATGTCAAATAAACTGTCCAGTTTGTTTTGAAAAGAAAAAAAAAAAACACCATTTTTAAGGCAGTGTTACAGTTCTTAATGTCAGAACAATATTTAAATGTATATGTTGTACATATGTAAGAGTACAGGTCAGCTTATGCTATTAATATTCTGTAGCATGGGGTAGTGGGTTTTGCAGTTTTTCATAGTTAACAGGGATTTTTCCTTAGTCTTTTCACTTCACTGTTTTGAATGAGTTACCACCATGTAACCTTAGTAAGGTGCTCATTACAGAGGTGTATCTAGCATCTGATTTCTCTTCGAGAATCTTTTCTCCTGGTGGGAGCATGTGAGAAGGTAAAAGAACCCAGCTTGACTTTTATATTTCTTTGGATGACTTTACGGAACTATAAATCGAACAATTTATTCTGGAGTATTGCCACAAATAAGGCTTGGCAGCTGGAACTAGCCTGCTATGTGCATTGCATGAACATAAAAGCTCCTGTGTCTTTCTCTTCAAGCAGAAAAGCTGCTTTGAAATTGTAGTCAAAATTCTTCTTTCAGCTTTCATGTCTGTATGGTGTTTTCCCTGTTGCCTCCTGCCCCAGTTTTCTTCTGTCTTGGACCTAAGAAGCTTGCATGCATGTTTTGATTAAATGATTAAGTTAACAAAAAAGATTGGCTTTGACAAAATGGCACATTTCAGTGGAAAGAGGAAGACTTTTTAGGCAACTCTGCTAAAATTTATTTCTTTGCATAGTCATTTTTCAGAACAAGGAATACAATTCCCAGTATTTGTCAAGGTGCAGTCTTTTGAACCTGTTCATTCCCAAATGGGTCAAAGTTAATGAAATTGTAAAGCAGAATTAAGTACTCTGCTAGATGCAGTTGCCATTGTAGTTTGCACAGCAGCAGAATAGCACTGAAAAATAAATTGTTAATATCAGCAGATGACAGGTTTAGTTGTGTCATTTTTTTCAAAGCCAAGCATTGCTTGCTTTTTCATAGGCTGGGCTGTACGTTCATAATAAAAGCCAAAGAAAGCATATCTGTCATAGAATAGTAATTTAAATCTATGCTATGAATTAGAGGCACTGGGTCATGAGCACTCCTAAGTCTTAATAACTGAAAGTAATGCTGAAATTAATTCCCCTTTCCTCTTCTGGGGCTAAATGTAATCAGGCAACAGATCAGTACTATCATCAGTTAAACTGCACACAGTTCTTTCCCCAGGGAAGGTCTGCTTGTTCCAGTCATGATTTGTGCCACAAGCTATTATAGCAGGACTGCAAAAATCTTATAAAAATTGTATTAAAGTAGGATCAGCCACCCTTAAGCATATTAGGCTTCCAGCTGTGAGCAAATTTGTCCCAGAAGCCCAGGAAGTTTTGTGTGAGGTTCCTAATTTTCTTAAAATCTTTCTTTAACAGTGTCTATTATTAAAGCTTTTTCTTCCTCCTGGGTGTGTACAGAGAAACAAGCAACTTGCGATTAAATGCATGCTGGGGTCCTGGCCATAGCACTTACTGATTCATGAGCCATTGTGTCTTCGGAAGCAGAAAGACAATTATGCTCCAGAGAGCACACTTTAATTGTTCAAATAGGTACATTAAACTTTTACACTTGAATAATAAATTATGTGGAAGTAGATCTGCCTCTTTGAAGCTACCTTTAATCTGTTCCAGCCACCACCAGACATCACCAGGCAGATCAGCAGCCCATGGAGATTGTTCCGGTAGCTTCTGACCATGTCCTGTGGGTTGGTGCTCACAGGTTGCCTTTTTCAGGATTGCATTTTGGCTTCTGCTGCCTTCAGAGGGATAACACTGTAGCTACTTGAAGTGAGATGCTTGAATTAAGTGTTAATGTTTTCTTTAAAATGCATTTAAGAAAAGAAAAGGGCTGGCTGGAGTGGAAAAAAATAGCAGTGAAAATGGCTTGACTACTGCATTTTATGATCAGGCAGAAGTGCAATAAGGCCCAGCGCTCATGGGGTGGAGAATGATCATAACAGGCAAGAGCACATGTACAGTGTGGACATCAAAGTAAAAGCTACCTTTCTTTACATGAGGCAAGTTTAAAATAAATGAGAATAATCCATTTTCCTCATTCACCCCATTCTGGGCTCTTCTGAAATTCCCCATAACGTATCCAAGCAGCATCAGCTATGAGGATGCTTTCTGGATTGGCACAACTGGGAGCTGAACTGG
Source organism: Tyto alba (assembly GCF_018691265.1). NCBI lineage: Eukaryota > Metazoa > Chordata > Aves > Strigiformes > Tytonidae > Tyto > Tyto alba. The sequence goes on along the minus strand of NW_024881313.1, from coordinate 33,881,521 downwards.
GATCAGATAGGTCATGGGAAAAGCACAGTCCTTGAGGAGAACCCCGGTAGCTTTGGCTGTCCCAAAGTAATATCAGTTCAGTGAACAAGTCTTAAGGATGATTCATGATGGACTGCGTGTCATTTTCTCAGCCAGATTAAGTTAGTCCAAAAAACATTTTTGATTAAGCACCTTTTCATGAAAGGAGTCTCTGTGTGTCAAAAATAAAGCATTTCAATCTCCAAATCCTTTTCCAAATGATTATTTTAAGTATTATAAATCAGGTACCACTGTTAAGCTGTACTTTTGCTATGATTTGCTCTAGTTGGGATTTACCCTTCCCTTGGGACTACAAGCAAGTGCTTCCAGGATTTCTCACTATTTTTTTTAACCCATCTTTTTGTGTTTGTTTTAGCTTTTTTTGAGAATAAGTTTTAATTTAATTTGAGAAATCTCAAAAGAGTGTGGTCAAAGTGCTCTTTTGGTTTTGTGAGCAAAACTCCAATAAACCTAATATTTTGGCCAGTATAATATATTGCCAGAGATGCACTTGGTGTGCTACCAGAACTTCGGAGCAATAATTAACAGCAGGTACTAATTTTCTTCAACCCAGATGATCTCTGATATTATCATGGGAATGGTGAGCACTGACTAGGAAGGCAAACATATAGCAGCCTGGCATGCCTTGTCAACACTAGCATCTCTTGCTCTACATCTCTTTTTTTTTTGTTTTGGTATTTTTTTGTTTTATTTTGTTTTGTCAACCATGGTGTGACAGTTTTTCAGTGCTCTGGACAGCTCTGTGAAGGGCAGCAGAGTGGAGCTAGATGTGAGCAAATCCACCTGAAATGGGAGGTATTATGAAAACTTGTTACTTTACAACCATTCCTTCTCCTGAAGGTGTCAGCTTTCACGTGAGGAAAACAGTCTTCATGTTTGATGTTGCGTGCTGAGAAAATGGGGTTATAATCCTAAAGTGAGGTGCTATTTTTTTGGACAGAATTCATCTGTTCTACTTTATGATTCTCAAAGATACCTGAATCCGAGCTCATCAGTTTTGGCTCTGTTTTATGATGCAAGGAGAGAAGTATGTGCCTGTGTGAGTGCAATTCACACAGGTCTAAAATAGATCAGATGAATGGCTTCGTAGCACTGCTGTTTGTTTGTTTGTTTGTTTGTTTGTTTGTTTTTTTTTTTTTCCATGAAGAATGGACTCCACTGATCAAAATATGTAGCTGAACTTAGTTGAGAAGAGTTTTCTTTCCAGAAACCCAAATCTGTGTCACAAGCTTAGGCTCAAATTTTTTGGTGATTTGCGTAGTCTCTGACAAGAATTGATGTTTCCTAATTCTTCTTCAGAAACATTGTTCTTTTTCCCTGAGTCTGTGAGCTATCAGGTTAAAACTAAAACCCCTGGAAGGCTGAGAAAACCTTCCTAGAAGCAAGGAAAGACCCTACATTTCTTAATGACATTTCTGGTAATCTTTTCACATTGTCCTGAATTTGAGTCAATTCAGACATCCATTTACCAATTACCAACTGATAGTAGCACTAAATTGAGTGTAACAATCACAATCAGATGAACTCCGAGTGTTTATTCTTTCCCTGCAACCTTTCTACATTATTCAATTATACTTTGTGATGCTGTATATTAACTGCCTGGTGTAATTTGTGTGAGTCTGAATGTTACATGTTTTCAAAGGTGCTGAGTTGGTATGCAGTGTTAGAGCTGTGAAGGTTCATTTCACATTGCTGCTGTTTCCGACTTGTGCTTAAAGATCTTCTTTTGATACCTCTGAAATCATCTGATTCCTGGACTGTAGCTGCTCTTGGGTTCTTCTTGTTTGTGTTTCATGATTCTGCTTTTGAAGTTATTTTGCTTCTTATCTTCACTGAACTATCAACATCTCTTCCTGTAATGAGCAATGCTGCAATGACTTGCTATATTGTGATTTATCGAGTGCTAAGGACATCAAATGAGGCATTTTTTATAGCTTTGTAGTTCAATAGTAGGGAGTTCAGATTCCAGGATTCTGTTTGATTGTCTTAAACGCTGTTTAAAAGCTTAAAACAGCTTAAAAGCTGTTAATTGATTAGAGATTGTAATTCCTGTTCCTGGGTCTGTATCTGTTGTCACTGAAGTCAAAGACCAAACTCCTAAATAGCTTTATGAATTAATTTTGTATCATTTGGGATTGCTTTAACCTTTTCCAAAACAAAAAACAGAGATTCTAAGAAAAAGCAGACAGAAGAGGGGAAGAGCAATGTGTTAGAGTGTACACTCAAACATGCACACTGAATAAAGATGGGGACTAGAAGCCTGAGCAACCGCGTGGAGGGAAGGAGGGCAACCAGCTCTCCAGTGGAGCCTGTTTATCAGTGTTTGTTTGCTAAGTAGATACTAAGATAGAAGGTGCCATAGGGTCGAAGGGGCACTGTTACTTTGAGCCTGATATTTTGTTTTTATTTTAGTCTTAATGTGAATTATTAGACCTGAGGCAGCCATGATGTGGCTTCACTGCATGTGGCCTTTTCAACAGCCCCTTGTACTTTTTGACGTCTTTGATTGCCGTTGGTATTGTTGATGGATGTGACTAGTATTGACAGGGCTTTGAATGACAGTGCTCAGCTCAGCAGTCCTTCTCATGTTCTTCCACAAAGCAGGTGATGTGATGTGTTCTGGTTCCTCTGGTGTCAGCTAAAGTGCCTGTGCGATCTGTTAGCTGTTGGTGTAGCATAAACAGAAGTAAAGAAGAACTTGGAAGTCCCAAGTATTCCCTTCATATAAATTTTAAACAAATAAATGACTAGGGACAAATGAATTGGCCAACGGTTCAAAAATCACTTTTGCCAGTCTGAAGCATCACCTGTGGTTAGCTTAGCACTTGCACTTCAGGGTGTTTGGACCAAGCTACAGCTTGGTCATGTTTTCATTGTTGCTATAAAACTGAATGCAGTGTTTCCACTCCCTGCTCTTAGCTGCCCTATGATGTTTGTTATTACACAGTGGCCATCTATCATTCAAGCTATTCAGCTGTGCAATATCCAGCTGTTTGTCTTGCATTGAAAATTACTGCCGAGCGCCCTGTTGTTTCAGCCATGTTTGCTTCTCGTAAGGTCGCTACCTGTCTGATCCACTTATGTTCTGTAGTGGACAACAGCAATTGCCGTTGACATCAGAGTGCTGTAAGTCAACCGACTCTGAATTTTGAGGTGCATCCCAAGTTCCTCATCACAACATGATTCAAATGGTGAAGGTAAGTTAACCCGTTAAGAATGACTTTGAAAAAAGTGGAAGGCACGTGCTGTTACCTGCATTTATTTGTACCATTATACCTGCTCTTCAGACCACATCATGAATTGTATGGTAAAAAAGGGTGTGCTCATAACAGAGAACAATATATTCCATGTCACAGGAATCGCACCTTCCACTTACATGCGGGTTTCCTTTTTGTAGGTCAAGAATTGTACAAGGTGGCTAAATATTTTTATGGCCTCTTCACAGGTGGAAGAACAAAGGCAGAAGACAGTGAATGTCTTGCTGTAGAGCATACAAAGGATCAGTGGCTGTGCTGAAGTATCATAGGCTCTTCTCTTGAGCCCAGACTGGAGCATTTCCCCTGCTTACACGCAAGGCTATTAATATTCTCTCGCTGTGGGCTGCCTTTGTACTAGGACATTACTCTGAGGATAAGCTTCTAATTAAATTGTTTACAGATGAGTGATTTTCTAGACTACCCACATGGTGTCTTAATAAAACTGGCTTTCCTGAAGGTGTGAGGTGTACAGTAAGAGAGATACTTCAGCTGCATTGATTGTGAGTGCTGACCACATCACGGGGCTTTTAGGTTCATCGCAGGAAAATTTCCCCTGTGAATACACCAGGGGAAGTGTGGCAGCTCAGCCTCTGCTTGCTCTTTCTGAATTACTGCCAGAAGCAACACAAGCAGCTCAAATGTTGATCCTTATAGTGTATATTGATGCTTTTCAGGATAGCACCATTTTCTTCAGCTGAACACCTGGAAATCCACTGCATGGATTTCCTTTGTGCTGAAATGGTGTCTTTTGAAAGCGTACCATAGCAACGGGATGGCAGTGGTTGTAGCAGGGCCAGTATGTCATGGGTGAACATTCCTGAATAATGTTCATCTATTTGGTTATTTGTTGGCAGCTTTAAAGCAGTTTGTGAGACACCAGCACGCACACAGGGGCAAATGTCTCCTACCTCCTTGGCTGAGAAGGATCTTGACAATGGAAGTTTCTGGCATCAAGGGAGAGCTCTGGGGTGCTTCAGGAGGAGTCACCTTTAACTACTGAATGTCACTATAAGGTCTCCCCAGAGCCTTCTCTTCTCTGGGCTGAACAACCCCAACTCTCTCAGCCTGCTTTTTCCAGACTAAAAATATAGGAGCAACATCAGTGGCTGCAAACAGGATCTCCCATCACTTGCTGGTACTGGGGAAGGTGTCTTCAGTTTATCCTCTTGCTTGGGAGCACAGTGCAATTCTGTTAGTCAAGCTGTTGTAATATTTCAGGCATAACTGTAAGAGCTTCCATAGGGAGTCAAAACTAGTGTTAATTCATTCAAATGGCTGCGTTGCTCTGGATTGTGTTGACGTTTGAACACAAAATGTTGTGGAGCACAGAGGGGTGGGGAGGAGAGTTCTGCTGACATTTAGTATAAAGCCTGTGGGCATCTGATACTATTTTCTCTGCATGCCTTTACTCCACAGGTACGTGTACCTGCTGGGTGAAATTCTGTATCCATCTTTTGGAGATTGCTAGGTTTATTCTAGCATTACATTTTGTCCTGCTGATTACTGCAGTACTTCTGGTAGTCCTAAGCAAGAACCTGAGTTGCTGTGCAGGTTCATAACATGGGAGAAGCTACACTGTTTTTTCCTATATGATCACTAGGGAAAGTATTTTTCTTGCTCTGTAATTTTATCTAGGGAAGCTGCTAAAAGTTCACATGCTTTTAAAAAGCAGATTTACATTTCCCTACTTGTTGTTGTCTTGCTTAACTTGAATAAGAATTTGAAAACATTTGTTTTTCTTAATGTTGATTAAAAAATTTTGTAGGAAAAAATTCCCAACCACCATCCACCACCACCGTGTTGAACAGTGCCCACTAACCTGTCAGTTCCTGCTTTCTAGTCCATTTTGGATCCTTCTTGTAGTGTTAAGATCCTGCCATTACACTTGATAATTAAAAAAAATTCAAGCCAGTTCATTGCATGGAGTTTTAACCGATGCAAAGCTTTTACTCTTCAGCTAACATTTGTATAAACAAACTAAATTGGACCACTGTGGTTAGCCTACAAGGTGCAAAGTCATAGCTATTAGGCAGCAAATTCCTTTAATACTCTGATTTTTCTGTAGGTAAAGTAATTCTGGTATATTGCCAACCATTTTTTTTTCAAGGTCACTTCTATTTAATTCATCGTACTGCTTAATTCTGCTATAGCTTTCCCTGAACTGAATTATGAATCCCTGTATCCTTTTGAAAGCATACCTTGGTTATACTTTTCACAATATTAAAATGGCCAGGTATTAATAGGGGTGCTTTTTCAAGGGTTTTGAAGATGGTAAAAAAAAATCTGTCATTCAGGTCTTTGTTGAAATTTAACTGGGGCACTGGACTGGGAGTGTGGAGGCAGCCTGGGTCTGGACTTGATTTACTTTTTCCATTTCAGAAGTGAGGGGGAGTCAGCAGAGGAGGTGCTTTCAGGCAATGTTGGTAATTGGGAATCTGATGAACAGATTTTGCCATTTTTATGTGCCCTTTATACAGTGAAAATGTCTCTCATCAGTCTTGGCAAATCCCCACCTCTCAGTAATAATTCTACCTAGGACCATCCAGTGCTTGGTGTCCCACTGGAGATCAAATACAGAATATAATGTTCAGCAGTGAGTTAAAATGGGTTTGGGAAGGCTACTTGTTCCTCATCATCTATTTTTGTCATCTGCAGAAGAGCACAGTTCAGGAGAGGTGGTGGGGTAGGAAGATTCAGTATCCAAGGGGATCTTGCAGCTTATTTGGGAGAGAGTGGTCTCAGTTCTCCTCTACTGTCTGTGCAGGATTCTGAACCTGGCAGGTGTAAACAGCAGCTTCTGGCCAGTGCAATCAGGAGAAACTAGAATACAATCCAGTGTTTGATGCACAGCTACAATTTACATCCCATTTAGGTTACATATACAGTAACACTTAAGCACAGAAATGCTACAGATCACATAGCCTATTGCACCTTTTCCCAATGACAGAAATGTCTGTGTAGCTATTAGCTCCTATAAATAACATTTATGTCTTTGGTTAAATCAATCTGGTAAGAAAACCCTTTGTTAAAATAGTTAGAGGTGGCAGGGTGGTGTGTTGTGCTTTTTGCAGGAAACTGTATTTAGAAAAATTCAAAATTCTGAAGCCAAGATGAGGAACTTTAGGGTGAGCAGCCCAAAAAAGCAGGGAGAAATAGCTCAATACCCCTGTAGAATAGCATGTTTTAGTTCTCCCTGCTTGTACTGACCAACAGCTCTTATTTGTACCTGCCTTAGAGTCTGCCAGTCTGTGCCACAGACAGAACACACTGCCCACTGTGTTTAACAGCATCTCTGTTGTTTTGTGCATGTATTCATCCTGTGCTACTTGTCAGCCCACAAACCACGCTCATCTAACACCTCATTAGCATCCAGGTGCCCAGGCTGAGGGATATTCTGTCCCAAGAAAGGTGTGATGGTCTCCATTACAATCAGAATTGTCCCTTCTAGGATTCCCTCTGTCTTTAAATAAAACCAGTTAACTTTGGGAAAGCTGCTGTGTGGCAGCAGAGATTTTCCATTTGCTTTGCTGGGCTGTGTAGAGAAAGAGTGGCAGGAGGGGAAAAACACAGTGGGTTTGTATATCCTAGTGTCTAATTTCTTGCTTTTTATATATTTGACTTTTTCATAGTTTGGTACTCAGGGATGACACATGATCATAGAATCATAGAATAGTGTGGGTTGGAAGGGACCCTTAAAGGTCATCTAGTCCAGCCTGGAGAAGAGAAGGCTCTGGGGAGAACTTACAGCGGCCTTCCAGTACTTCAAGGGGGCTACAGGAAAGATGGGGACAAGCTTTTTAGTAGGGCCTGTTGTGATAGGACAAAGATATCTGAACAGAGAGCTAGGTCTGGATCGCTATCAGAGCTGGACTGAGCTGTGATAAAGACTGAGGAGTGTTCTACATTAGGAGCAGATAGGTTCTTCCTCCTCCTGCATAATGGAGCACAGGCCATGATGGGGGGTGGTTGGGGGTCTGTAATACCATAAATCTACACCTAGACAGTGGCAGGTACTTCAGTCTCTGCCAGTTTTAACCCTTTGTTGAGTTTCCCCAAATACAGACACTTTCTTAGAAGTCACCATGGTTGTTCTTGATTTATGAGCCATGAAGAACTGATAAAGTAAATGGAAGTAGGGCTTAGAGTAAAACAGTGTCTTGAGACAGATCTGTGTCTGCCTCCTCCCAACCCGCCTCCAGACTTAATTCAGTGTTTCTCTTCATTAGGGCAACGCTTAACCAAGTAATTAGAATTACCGTAAAACTTTAGCTTATTCTTTATATAACTTTCCCTGAGATATAAATCCTACTTAAAGAGAAGAAAGCCAGGAAGGGAAAAGTTAAATCTATTAATCATCCCAAACTGCGTCCAGACACTTATTTTTAGTTAAAGCTCATCCTCTGTATGAGTGTGAGCAGTGCTCAGACTCAAGATTGCATGTTTCCTTGCCTCAGAACAAAATCCTGGTCAAATACCTGCTCCTAGTCACAGAGAGCTTTATGCACAGAATAGCAGTTGGACTTCAGAGAATAACTGCAAAGAAGTTTCCTTCATCTAAACTTAATTAATGTGCATCCTTATCAGGTTTTAGAAAATTGCTGAGAAATCACAAATACTGTACAGAAATGTTTCTAGAAGTATAAAGGTCTAGGATATCATTTCTGGTAGAAAATAAAAGATAAAAATTTGCGTTCTTATATACGCTCTAATAGTCTAATAAACTGCAACTATCTGATTTTCTATTAAAGGCCAAAAGGCAAGAATTCAAATAGGAATGTCTTCTATCACTACGTTCTGTGCATAAAGTAATGTATCGATGCAATAAGAAAGTTAATTGGTTTCATGTTGCTTGGAGTGCACATGGAAGAAAATTAAAAGAACTCAATTGCTATCTCTAATTAGAATTTCTGAGGAACAACATTGTAGAGATGGATTGTAAGCTTCCTCAGGCACTTCCTACTCATGCCAGTCAAATTTATGCACGCCCTTTCCAATTAGTACTTTTAATTCCCCTCTCATAACTAACAAACTAGTGCTGGCTGCTAGTTTATTTTAATTCAGAGAGTCACAGGGATGCTAACACCTATCTACCAAGGAGCAGCTGGCTGATTGGGTAGATCACTGCATTGCAGTGATGTTGAAACACTGCTACATGGTGTATTTCTATTATGAAATTAAACCCATTGTAATCATCACCTAGGAAGCCAGGGTACTTCTGGTTAGAGGAGAAGAGAAACGGGTGAAAGATACAAAAAATGTTTTGCAAACAATATGGATGTTGTAAAACATTCAAACACACGAGAAGGTTTCCATAAATACCTTTGCTTTACTCTTAGGGTCCTTTGGCAATTTGGGCGAGGTTTGGTTACAGTCTGCTTCTACTGCATTGAATCCAAACAGGAGGTTCTCAAGTCAGGCACAGCATAAGCTGGGCAGAAGGGACAGCTGCTGGGTGGGGTGGGATGATGTGACACCTCACCTCTGCCAGGCTGTAGTTCACATACGCGTTCCTGCCTGTCTTCAGTCAGATCAAAAATATAAGTTTCTTCATTATTCCATTATAAAGAAGCTTCAACTTTAAATTACCATCCAGCACCATTGCCAACCATATCCTGGGCTGCATCAAGAGCAGTGTGGGCAGTGGGTCGAGGGAGGGGATTCTCCCCCTCTACTCTGCTCTTGACAGACCCCCCCACAGTGCTGTGTCCAGCTCTGGGGACCCCAGTATAAGGAGGACACAAACCTGCTTGAGTGGGGCCAGAGGAAGCCACGAAGATGCTCGGGGGGCTGGAGCAGCTCCTGTGAGGCCAGGCTGAGAGAGTTGGGGGGGTTCAGCCTGGAGAAGACAAGGCTCTGGGGAGACTTTAGAGCAGCCTCCCAGTGCTTAAAGGGGGGACAGGAAAGGTGGGGATAAACTTTTTAGTAGGGCCTGTTGTGATAGGACAAAGAGTAATGGTTTTAAACTACGAGAGGGCAGATTTAGATTAGACATAAGGAAGAAATTCTTCCCTGTGAGGGTGGTGAGGCACTGGCCCAGGGTGCCCAGAGCAGCTGTGGCTGCCCCCTCCCTGGAAGGGTTCAAGGCCAGGCTGGACGGGGCCTTGAGCAACCTGGTCTGGTGGAAGGTGGCCCTACCCATGGCAGGGGGGTTGGAACTAGATGTTCTTTAAGGTGCTTTCCAACCCAAAACATTCTATGATTATTTGCAGCAGCGTGGTCCAACCTTTGCAAGTGCTAAATCTGGGGAGTGACCCAATCCCCAAGATCTTTCTCTCCAGGGATGTAACCTTCCTTGCTCTTCAGAAAATCAGCTGTTTTCATCTCCTCTCCCACGTTCCCCTGCCTCTCCAGCAGTGATTGCAACCATTCTCTGGTACCTATTTGTACCTGAGGATGGGGGGAGGAGCGTGGGTCAGAGTGGGATGGTTGCTGCTACCTAGCGCACAGTGCGGGGATGTTGCTGCTGGGCACATGGGTGTTTCAGAAGCAAACAAAGTCAGACCCGTGTTGAGTCCCTGCAGCCTCAGGAAGGGGTGTTAGGTCAGTCACACTGCTTTCAGACCTGTGCCCCATCTCTGCTGGGGACAAGGCAGCAGATCGGTCAGTAGGTTGGCTCATGGACCAGGACTCAACCCTGAATTTGTCAGCATTCAGAGGAATTTTGAATAGGTGGAATCAATTTTTCTGGGAATGCAAAATGACATTAATTAGCATGGCTGCAGTGAGTGTGGGCACTGCCCTCATTGGGTTCCCAGGAGTCTGTTTTGCTGAAGGAGTATTTGGCCTTTTCTCCTGGCCAGTAAGTAGCTGTGTATCGCAATTAATCTGTTTCCAGTGTGTTGGTTATTGGGGGAATGCTGAGTCTCCCCATTTGCTCTCTGAGAATGGAAATCATCCTTTGGCTAGTGCTGCCAGATGCATTTGAAGAGGTCCTGCCTTGCCTCACTAAAATGGCTGTGTTTCAGAGGTAATGGAACAATTTCTGCTTAGCCATCTCCTCCTGGTGAACCTGGAGAGAAAACGTTGGCCGCATTACACTGATTGACATAACAATATTGAGAGTTGTGATTTTTCATTTTTTTTGTTAAGATGCCAAGAGAGTTACAAGAAGTGGCAAAACCTCTTTTAAGCCAGATTGGATTTAACATTAAGGAAGTAACCTCGGAAGTGACATCTCAGGAAGCTGAACTTAATGGCTTGCTTGTTCATATTTATTGCTGTTCTCTAACCTATGGGGTGATGAGAAGTAGGCTTTCATACTGCATATACCCTATACTGCAATATTTTCTGTAAAGTACAACTTGTGTATGTGCAGTGTTGCTTTGCGGTGCAAGAAACAGTTTTGTGTTCCTGAACACTACTTGATTAGCTAGAGGGAGCTCTTTGTCTAAGATATATGCCATTTCAGCCCTGCTTTTTCTCTTCGTTAAGCAGTAATTTTAGTATCACCAACCTGTCACGACTGTTGTTTTTCCAAACTAATTTTTAAATGGTTTTCTGTATAAGAGTTTATTTGCCTGTCTGATCTTCAGAAAAAGTTTGGTTACCCTGATAGGAGAATTTTTCAGCTTCTCTTTCGATGAATTCATGCTACAGTGGAAAGGCAAATAATGCTATATCTGTTTTTAAAAATTCTCCTTTTTAATATCTGAAGTTGGTAGAGCTGTATGTAAGTAGTGTTTTCCAGTGAGAAGCACATTTGCTCACGGGATGCTCACGTGCTTGCTCCTTAACAGCCTGATCCAAAGCTCTTTGCTGTCTGTGGGATGACACTGATTGACTTCAACAGTTTGACCCCAGTTATTTCCTGCCGGAGTAGTGGCTTCATACAGGAAGGGTTCTGTGTCTGTTTTCTTTAAAGGTTTGTGAGGACTCTGTAAGTTTTCTCTTATAACAGCTTCTCCCTCCTCTCACATTTGGATTTGGAAAAAAGTTTTGATGCTTTCTGAATCTTGAATTAGCAGTTTTTCATATTCAGATCATCTTGCAACTATTAATGAAATAAACCCTACAGCATCCCATTAGCCCAGCAACGCTGGTGTTCCTGGTTTACAAGTGGAAGAACTGAGGTTGAGCATGAGCCGACAGCTTACATCAAGACACACAGGATTTCTGTGACAAACCCACTGAGCTCTCAAACCTTCCTGTTTTCCTGCCTTTACTGTGTGGCTTGGATTACAGGCTTGCAGGATTTTAGATGTTTGCACATATGTTAAGAGTGCAACTTGTGATCCTTTTCCTTTCTGGTCAAGACTTTTGCTGGTTAATTTCTGAATATCAGTACTTCCATGAAATTCAATGTGCCAGAGGCCAAACAAACTGCCTGACTGCCCCATACCTCAAAATCCAGTTTGTTGAACTAAAGCGATAGTGAAATGTCTCAGATGTGTGTGATGGATTCATATCTGTACATCTTTTACAGCAAGCTGGTAACTTGATCCAAAAATATAATGTCTTAAAACTGGACTATTGATATTTGTAGTTCCAGGCTGCAGGATATATTTTTGTGTGTGGAGATAATGGGTATCAAGTCTAAGACTCCTGCTCAAAAGCAGCACTAAAATCAAGTGGAGCATGGAGTACTTTTCGGTGCCGATGGGATCAACAACTCTTTCAGCTCCAGCTGCCACATGTAATGTCCCAGCCAGGTTTGTGCAGGATGATGCTGATGATGCTGGGAAGACTATCATAGGCAGAGGGTTAGGCCCAGTACCTGACTTTGAGGAGGATCAGGAAAAACTGCCTGTGTAACTCCACCGTTGCCATGAGCCTTCTTTCCCAGTGAACAATTTTTTGTCCTGGGCAGGACAAAATATAATTTCCATGTTTCCAGTTCAAAATAAATATATTCAGGTTGAAAGATACGTTTAGTGTAAACACAAACCAAAATCAAATAATTTAAAAATAACAGGATAATTTGGAGCCCTTGAAAACTACTTCATTTTTCCTCCTCAAAATTATTCAAATAAACTGATGCAAAATTTTAGTCCCACAGAGATTTCCGTTGTTAAGAAGGGAATTGTCTGGAAAATTTTGCCCAGCTCCAGGGTTCAATCTCTGCCCAGCATTACACAGTGCAGGTGCACACTGCCTAAGAATCATAGAATCATAGAATTTTTCTGGTTGGAAAAGATGTTTAAGATCATTGAGTCCAACTAAGCATTGCCAAGTCCACCACTAAACCACGTTCCTAAGCACCACATCTGCACATTTTTCAAATACTTCCACGAATGGTGACTCAACCACTTCTCTGGGCAGCCTGTTCCAATGCTTGACAACCCTTTCAGTGAGGGAATTTACAACCTCCTATCAGGTTACAGCCTCCTTTCATGTAGTTGTAGAGAGCGGTAAGGTCTCCCCTCAGCCTCCTTTTTTCCAGGCCAAATAATCCCAGTTCCCGCAGCTGCTCTTTATAAGACTTGTGCTCCAAGTCTTCCTTGTAGTGAGGGGCCTAAAACTGTCCCTTGTAAATGGGCATCACATTTGCTAACTTCTAGTCAATTGGGACCTCCCTGGTTAGCCAGGACTGTCGATAAATGACTGAAAGTGGTTCGGTGAGCATTTCTGCCAGTTCCCTCAGTACCTTTGTGTGGATCCTATCTGGCTCCATAGTTCTGTGTGTGTCTAAGTGGTGTAGCAGGTCACTAATCATTTCCCTTAGATTACAGGTGCTTCATTGTGAGCTCAGTCCCTGTCTTCAGGGGAGCTCCAGCTTGAAGGGGGAATGCTGCGCCTCAGCTGTGAAAATCAAAATCACAATTTGAAATACTTCTTCTGAACAACCTGGAAAGGTGAGGGGTGGTTTGGCCTTTCCTGTCCCTCAGGTGACTTTTGCAGGACTTGCTTTCTAGATGTTCTTTAGGAACATCAACCAGTCAGTTTGGTCTGTAGGGGACCACAGATGAAAACAAAATTTTCTTCCTCATCTGCAGTCAAAGATACTTCACTTGGCAGCTGTTGCTGAAGTCACTTCCAATCTCATCTTGCAGAAATACGCTGCCAGTTAATGTGCACTGGCTTTCACTTCTCCCCGTTATGGACACAGCTGCCAGGAGCTGGGGCTGGTCCCAGTGGGTAAACTGGCCACCGAGTCTGCAAGGTGATGTGTGTGTATAGAACAAGAGAGAGAGGATGAGGAGATTGAGGAATGCTTTTTTCCTATCGGTCTCACCCTGGACTGGGGATCCTGGACATGGCAGTGATTTTTTCTTTTGTTTGTTGGTGTTGAGTCTGTTTTGCCTGTAAGTACCTGCCCAGGGACTGCCTCTCACTGTGTGTTTGTGCAGGGCTCAGCATTTCTGTAGCATGAGAAATGAGAGCAGCAGTCTGGAGGCTGCTCAGGTTGTGTGGATAGAAGTACCCATATGAAACTCCTCTGTAGGAGAGGAAGACTGTGACAGCATTCATCACAGCTGCATCTGTGGATTGTACATATGAGAACAGATTTACAGGGGACAGGCTAAGAAAGGTACAGTCCACCTTGATCAGCACCAGATGCTGAAGCATGTTCCCCCATCACCTGATAAGGACACAGCTATGTAGCTGTGTGGTCCTCCTGCTTATATCATGATGCATATGGCCTTGTGGAAATGTCAGGAGGATTCCCAGGACTACTATAATTGCTTTCTGGCTGGTTTGGCATTGAAACTACTCCACAGCCTTAGATTTAATCTCTTTAAAATTCTCAGGCCTGGGACATCTGCCATTAAAAAATCCCTGGCTGAAAAGTTCCTGCCAGGTTAATGATTTCAGGCCAGCATAGGAGTCTTCTGAATTGTTTGTGGTGTAATATACACAACAAATATACAGTGTAAATAACTGCTTTTGGGGAAAACTTTTAGAATGCCATTGTTAAGAGTTATAAGCCAAGTGGTGTAGGCTGGAAATCTGGAGCTGCCCCAGAGGCTTGACTCCTGGTTCAGTGGAAAACAATGAAAATTATATGGGGATCGTTTGATATCTGGTTTAGATCTCAAGGATTTTGTGGCTACAGTGTAATCATCTGCAAGCAAAGCAGATGTCTAAGATCTCATAACTGATGAAAATGTAGGCAAAATAGTCAGTGGAGATGTCTGCTTTACACTGAATGGAATAATTTTCTGTACTCTGTTGATTGACTGTCAACCACATTGGGTTCTTAGACACCTGGCTTCCATGCATAGAGCTATAGGTAGTCAATTACATATAGGTTCTTTCATCTGGATCTGAATCCTACTGTAAATTAATACAAAATATAACCTAGAGAGATTGAGAACAACACAGTTACTTAGCCTAAATATGAAAAAACTGAAGAGAAGCAGTGCTAGTCTTCAAATACACAGAGGACTGCCACCCAGAATAACTTGTTTTCCAAATCCCTGGAGGATAAGATGAGAAATGATGGGTTTTGGTTGCAACAAGGAGGATTTAAGATTGACATCACAGAAAACTTGATAACGAAACACTGAGTAGATTTACTGAGAAGGATGTAGAGCTGTCAACATTTGAGGTATTTGTCAACAGATATAGCCAAGTATCTCTCAGAGGAGGTTGGTTTAGATTCCTTCCAGGTCAGCGACTGAAACATAAAATCACTTTGCTATTGCAATATAATTGAAAAACAATGTATAAAACATTACACAAATAATGTCTTCATTTACAGAGGCAGTTCCCCCCACCCTGGAATTGGGGAACTTATCAGACTGAGATGGTCCCCATGTGTAGGTTACTGACTGTGCTTACAGTTTCCTGAGGAGCTGCTGGTGTGACAGCTAGAAGAGATACATATTTCTGGAGCAATGCAAAGGCAGTTTGGTTTTCAAAGACTTAAGCTACTTACAGAACAAAGTCTAAGTCATCTTTAAAGACAAGTGGTATGAGCATTTCTGCTAGCATTTTGCCCATTAAAAGCATCCATTAAAAGCATCCAAAAAAATGATGGCCTGTTAAAAACCACCATTTCAAAACTGTAGGCCATCGTGTTCATGCAGAAGCAGCTTTTGAAGCAGCAAGAGTCCTAGCAAAACCTGTGTGATCTAGAGCACATTGCACCATTTGTGCTCTATCTTAAGGCTGAGAATTTGCAATATGCACATAAGAAGTGCTAGGATGCTGGATTTTCCTGGCAAAAATAGGGAAAAATGAAATCTTCAAAGACGTTTGACATGAAGCAGTTTAAGCCTTGTGAAATGCTGAAACAGCATGTTTGGGTAGGGCTATCTACTGTAGCTATTACAAATATCAAGCGATATATTACTGTGGCTATATTATCTCTGACAAGATTAAGTGCACTTCTGTCAGAGAGAATTTTCCAATAAAGATTTCATTGCCTGTTCCCCACATACAAAATGATAAGTGACCCTGATATTTCTCTTCTCCACTTTATCAATAAAAATTGTTCTGGTTGGATTATTTCTGTTTGTCTTGTAATGAAGTGACATTTTGTGATGTGTCAGTCAATCCTGGAACTGAGAAAGACATATCAATTTAAATCCACATCCTAAAAGTGGTAGATATGTACCACACTCTGAAATATGCTGTGCTGTGCTTCTAATCTGCTTTACTCATAAAAGTATAAATCACCCATTAAAAATAATTACTGAGGTGAGGGAATAGATTATTTGACGAACCAGATTGCTCACTGTGAATCATAGTAACACTTGCTGAAACAGACATATGATGGTATGGAACTGGAGACATCAGAACTGATTTAGGAAGAGACACTAGCAATGTTAAATCAAAGTTACTGCTTATAGAGCAGAAATATATGGTTTGCTGGGTAGAGATCCTGAGGACCGCATGGGGTCCCATGAATATTAAATATTCCATGCCACATGTGAAAATGCAACAGAAAGGTCTAAAATATGCACAGGGACCTGGATTGATGACAGTGGCTGCCGCATCAAAGTCTGCCATTGTGACCTTTTCGTCACTCACTCATTCTAATGCATCCATTTCCAGGGAAACTCAGCAATGCTGTGATGAACGCTCCACAGTCAATTGGGCCCAGCACAACAAAGGCAGTTGGGATTCCCACATTGGCACAGGTGAGTTTACCCAGAATAAAAGTTACCCCTTGGCATCTGTGTAGGTTGAAGAAGCTCCTGATGGCTGAAGCTAGTTTCCAGGGATTCTTCTGAAGTGTGAATCCCATTTTAAGAATATTTTTAGCAACTGACATGTCTTGGGACATGCTAGAAAGAGTCTGTGGTCGAAGTAGGAGCTTAGAATATCTGACCATTCTTGATTTGGAGTGTTAGGGAACTGCTGCAGGTGGTATCTGGTGGAGATTGCAACTAGAGTTACACCTCCACCAGGAACAGACAAAGGCATGTGTTAGTCCCCAGGCATGTGAAGAAGAATGTGGAAGAGCATTTAGGAAAGGCTGAGGCTGGTGAGATTGTCTCTGATTTAGAGTGTGGAATTTGATACCTAAACTGAGGCATGGAGCAAAGGAAAGCACCAAGAAAATGGAGCAGTGAGTTGTGACTAGAGAATTGACACCATGGCATGGATGAATGACTGATTCCTCCCTTCCAAACAAAGACCCATTGGTTCTTCTTAGACCACTGGCTGTTCTGATGGCCTCAGACTTCCTGAGTAGCAAGACCACAGACCAGGAAATTCGATGTGAGTCTGCAGCAGTTAGTGCCGCTAGTTCTAAATGATCTGCAGCTGTTTTCATAGGTGACATAGTTTTCATTGCCCATTATGATGTCAAGTGTGTTAAATTTATGATGCAATGTGTTTATTTTAATGAGCAATGTCTGCATTTCACCAGCCACATGTATTTCAGTCTTTAATGTAGCCATCTCATTGCATTATAACACTCTTGCATATATACTCACAGTCTCTCTGAATGGAAAATTGAGTAGTATCTCATGGCATTTTACTAATTAAATAGATTGTGTGTTTTGCTGGCAGTGTGTTGTGAACATTAACTTCTGAAAGCTTTTTCATTTGTCATTGTCTCATTCCTTGGCATTATGATTACTGCAATTTTATATGTGATAAGACTTTACAGCAAGTTAGACTGTGTGTCAGATATTCCTGCCCGCAGCAATCTGCTCTGTGAGATAGAAGTGTAATGGGATTCATAATGTTCACTCACACTCTCTCTTCATCAACATTTCCTCCCTCCTCTTGTCTGGGAGTTTTATTTGTGTCTCTCCCTGTTCCATTTGGACTGGGGAGGAGGGCAGTGCTTGTTTTTTATTTCCTGCTTTAACCTTGACTATGAAACACTCTTTCTTATCAGGAAGCTGCTAGGTGGTGTTTCAAAAAGGCCTGGATGCTGGAGTAGCATATGGCTGTGAATAGGATCTGTGCTTCCACAAGCGCTGTTGAAAAAACCCTGCCTCCCAAGGTGTGAAAGTAGCTACTCCATCCCTAAACCTCCAGCTCAGTGGTACTACTCTGGCAGGGTGTGAGGCATAAAACCACACAGCTAAGCACTTGCTTGCTCCTGGCTCTGAGTGAAGTTTACGTAGCGGTTTATAAATCCCCATGTTGGCTTTAGGGTTGGAGCTGCTGTTGCAGCACAGTGGTGTCAGTACCTGTTTGTGCCCATTTTCTACTGTAGAAAAGCCATGGCCATCAGTCTGAGTGGTTGCATCCCCTAATTTAGGATGTCTACATTGTAAAAATTTGCCTTAGCTATACTCCAATAAGGAAGGGAAAAAGGATTAATCTTTGGAAAAGAGATGTATTCTAGTCCTGATTTCAGAAACTGCTGGTGGGGTTTGTTTTGCCCTAAATTTAGGGCTGTTTAAATTCTGAGATCAAGGTGGCTGTGTGTGAGCCAGGTGCCTGAACTCCCATTTTAATCCATGAAGATCCAGTTGGTGGAGCCAGCAGAATTCAGAGAGCAGTTCAGCTCTGTATGGATGTAGGATGAGATGAATACTTTCTAGATTTCACTAACTGTATGGGCTGGCTCTCTATGAGATATAATGGGAGCTCACACATAAACATCTCCAGGTGTAGACACTGTCAAGATGTAGTGCCCTGAGGCGACGGTGCTGGATGTGGAAGATACTGTCCTGGCTGCAGACTGTGACCATGATATTGCTCCTGGGGAGATTTCAAATGGACACGAGAGGAAAATTTTTCACAACGGGAACAATCAGCCATTGACATAATCTCCCCAGGGAAGGAGCGGATTCCCCCAACACTGGACTCTTTTAAGATTCAGCTGGACAGAGTGCTGGGCCATCTGCTTTTGCCAGGAAAGATTGGACCAGATGATCCTTGACATCCCTTCCAACCTAGTATTCTATGATCTGTCCCTAGGGATGGCAGGGTCCTTGAAAATTGCCTTCTTCAGACACCTCATGTTTTCTCATCTGAAAAACAACCCTTCTAAAAATGCTGTCAAGGTGAACCCAAGCCTGGACATGCTTCTTTCTTCCTAGTTGATGTTTCCAAAGACCACAGGCTTTGTGTGTGGCAGACTGCTACTCACCTGATCAATGGACTGTACACAGGAGTGCACATGATGCACTGCTATTTCTGCATGATTATGGTACCTTGTTGCCTGTTCTCAGCTGCGTCTCCAGGAGCAATCAGTAACCTCCAATCTGATGAAGTACATCCTTCTTTCTCCCTCTCCCAGTGGCTTCATTGCCTGACAACATGCCTACTCGTGTACATATGTGTTTTGGAGCTCCTCTAAGCACTCTGATCTTTGACAATTTTTCATGCTTGTTAGGCCCTTCTATTTCTTTAAGATAGGGAGCTGCTCTTGTAAGTTATATTTTTTGAATTGATTTTTTCTCAGGCAAAATAAGATCAATCAAATCATATGGCTAATAAAATTGATAAAGAACCAATAAAAGCCCAGTGACACACCATCTGGCATGCTAAAGATGAACGACGAGAAAACCAAGCCACTGCTCAAATCTTAACCTTCCTTATCACATTAGAAGCTCATTCACACTTCATAATAGCCCAACATTTCATTTCAGCTACTGAGATTAATGCCAAAGAATACATAATCAGACAATAATTCTCTGTAACTTTCTATCCAGATGCATCGAGTGGAGTCATCAAAATAAACAGATCAGCCATTTATTCCCCCTCACCATATTCACTGTAACAGCAGCAACCAAAACAGAACCTCTGCAGGAACAGAGGATCCTGCTGTTAAACAAAAGCAGCTGGAAAGAGCAGATTTTCCAAAGCATCAAAATTATTTAGGAGAACCCCTGCTAAAGTCCACAAAATTTCAACTTGTAACTCATGGGGCGTCATGCTGTTGAGCCATCAATGGGCTTTTGAAATTTCCACCTGACCCTGCCAAGAAGGATGTTATCACAGAATATAAAGTTGAGTCTCAGGTGGAGATCTGAGGTTATAGCACCACATTGCAGTCAATGGAGTTGTATCTTGCCAAGGGCTGATTTTGGCTTTCAAACTTCAGAAAGAAATTGCAAGAGCCAAACAGGGGTTATTGGAAGTTGTAACACTGAACAACCACATTTATAATGTGAATGACCTTTTAGAAGCTCCATATGCATGTATCCTTAATATGGATTTTGACCCTGATGCACCCTGAAAATACGAAGTATTATAACAAATATTGACAATTTATCAGTATAATCATACCGGACAGGGCTGGAGATTTGACTGCATATTTAAAGTACAGATTGCTAACGGCTCCTCAGTTACACCTGTCCCAGTACTGACCATTCCTCTAGCAATGTAGGAGATCATGTACCTATCTGCTGAAGTATTGTGAGTTGTCCAAGTGATGGGTTTCAGTCATCCATCACTGCAAGTCCTAATCAGAGTGCCACTCTGCTTGTGATATGTTGGTGTAATACATCTGCACAGAGACACAGGTGAAGATTGCATACCCACACATCTGGCAAATACATATGCCCCGTGTGTTTATAGATGTGTGTAGAGGTATGTATGGCACATGCACATAGCTGTGCACTGTTGATATCTTTGGCTATAGATTAAAATTTTATTGATGTTTACAGCATAGCTCAGGCCTCCCAAAAGAGAGGGATATATATCTCTTGAGGTGTCTGTGGGCCAAAGTAATCCTTAGTGTATCTGCCCTGTGGGATGACATGAATTGTGACCAATGACTTTGGAGAGAGCATTAGAACAGCTCAGTGATATTAAATGACCATTAAACCATTTATAAAGCCTCACAATAAATGGCATATTAAAACATGCAAAATGTCCTAAAACACTGACTTACCAGGAGATCTCAATGCGTAGTTATACATAGGGTATAGCTCAGTGCAATGCATTTATTAATTAGATCTTTATTAGTGATTTAAAGGAAAAAGATGAGCTCATTACTAGCAAGGTTTGCAGTTTGGAGCAATAGCTGGCAGTGGTGAATAATGGTAAAAGAAGGGAAGTTATACATTGTTTTGTAATCTGGAGTGATTTAAATAACAAGTGCTTTTAATGTAATCAAATGCCAGCATATGCTTCTGGGAAGTGGAGATGTGCATAGAGCTTCCAGGATGTAGGGCTGCCTCCTGGAAGGCATTGACTTGGGGAGGGGATGGGAGGTCATGGTCAATAAACAGCATATGATAGTTGTCCAATACAATCATGTGGCTAAGAGAGCTAATGGGAGCCTCAGATGTATAGCCCCAGGAAAATGGAGTAGTAGGAGGAAAGAAATATTACTGCTGTTTGCTACAATAATATGCCCATTGATCAGAAATGATCCCGGGGTCTGAATAAAGTGCAATGCAGTAATTACTACTAGAATAACTCCAAATATTTTTTGAAAATTATCTGAGATTAGGAAAAAAGCTTGTAAGCAAGAGGAAGGTTACTCTGAAATAAAGATGCGCCTTACTCACAGACTATAAGCACCTATGCAGGAAAAAAATTACTGAAGGAAGAGGACTGGTGAAATGAGCACATAAAGACATAGTGAGAACCTGTGCCTGGAACTTCAAGTTGGACATATTCAGGGTAACGACATACAGGAAGATTTTATGGGGTAAGAGCTCTGGTAATACTACATCTAATGATTCAGTAGATTCTTCATCACTCCTGGATTTCTCTTGGTAAGCTTTACTCTGTTCAAGCAGAAGTAATGCAGGAATTACCAGGTGAAATGTTATGCCCTGTGTTATGGCACTGTCATACTCACTGATCATAATGTTCCCTGCTGGTATTACAAATCTATGAACCTAAGAAATGCAAGACTGAAGGACAGCTATGGTGCATCTACTGCATTCTTAAGTGGAGAAAGCTATCTGGGTCATATCTTGGGGAGAGAGACTGTGTTATTCTGAGGAGATGGGCAGAGGTGAGAACTGACCTTTGGCTTGTTCACAGTGACAGGAATTGCAAATACACTTTCTTTGCAAAAATACACCTTTTCCTGCTAGTCCTGGGAAACCTTGCTTCTGCAAAGGTCTGCTATAGACAGTACCTGACTTGCTCTGCACTAGACTTTGTGAGGGGGCACACAGGGGACAGGCATTTTTGTAGGGGAGCATACATAGGGGTTGTAGTAGAGGAAAATTATTTGGGAGGCCGCTGAGCGAACCGGATTGTTTCTACCCTATTCAAGCAACATTTCAGGCCTGTGTTACCCATATTTAGCATTGTGCCATCTCCTGCCGACAGTGTTTCTCATAATGCAGCCCAGGATACCATTTACCTTCTTAGCTACTGTTTTGCCAATTGACGGGATTAACACAAAGGACACAGACACCAAGCTAAAGAAATAGGCTTATTTTACTTTAGTTTAGAGCAGCAGAAAGAATAAGCAAGGTAATGCACGTAGTCATTACTACATAAAGTTAACTATAGTGATTAAGAAAGATCCATCACCAATTGCCCTCCTACTTTACCATCATCCGGATCTGTGCATGAGCTGGGGAGCCCCGTCACAGCGAAGGGTCGGAGAGCCTGTCCCGGCAGCTGGGAAGTCCCACGCAGGGCGTCTGCTCGTAGGTGAGGTCTCTGTCTTTGCTGTGAGGGGGCCCGGCTTTTGTACAGTTTAACAAACAAATCTATACAAAATGCACGGGAGATATCTGGTAGATTGACATGCCTCACTCAGGTGTGTCCGGATCTGACCAGAATCCGGGCACATCTGAGAAGCTTCTGTTTTTATTTACTTTTGGGATTTATAGTTACTTCCTGTTGTTTACTTGTAGTTTTCAGGGATTGTTCCCAGGGTTGCATTTCACGCTGATAAGATGCTGGTTGCTTCGTGCTGCTGGTGAGATGCTGGTTGCTGGTCAGGGGATTCACTCAGAAGTCAACTTTGGTTTGAGGCCTATTGTTTGGGCCTTTTTTGTTTCAGCTACAAGGGCACGTTGTCATTGAACTGGTTCATGTTCAACATGGTGTCCACCAGCACCTCCGGGGTCTTTTCTGCAAAGTTGCTTTCCAGTCAGTCGGCCCCCAGCATATACGGGTACATGGGGATGTTCCTCCCCAGGTGCAGGACTTTGCACTTGCCTTTGTTGACTTACATGAAGTTCCTGTTGGCCCATTTCTCCAGTCTATCGAAGTCCCATCTGGTTGGCAGCACAGCCCTCTGGTGAATCAAGCACTCCTCCCAGTTTTGTGTCGTCTTCAAACTTGCTTACCAGTTGATTAGCTTCAGTAGCCAAGCTGCTGGTGGACATTCTGCCACACGAAGCACATCTATCAAGTGTTTCATCAATGCAAGGAAGGCATCGTGCCCAGGTGTTGTGGTTTGGGCCTGATCAGCAACCAACCCCCGCAGCTAATCATCCTCCCTTCCCCCTCCCCACCTGGGAATGGGGGAGGGGATTAGAGGGGCGAAGGGACACTTGCAGGCTGAGATAGGAACAGTTTAATAATGGCAATAAAACGAGAACAATGATGATGATGGGGAAAAAAAGAAATATATAACCAGGCAATGTACAGCGTAATCGCTCACCACCCGCTAACCAATCCCCAGCCCGTTCCCGGCCAGCGACCCCGAGATACCAAGATCCCGCAATCGTAATCCTGGAAGCGAGAGAGAGAGCTCCTTCCCAACCACCCCTCCTTCATATAGTGAGCATGACGTTCCATGCTATGGAATATTCCACTGGCCAGTTAGGGTCAGGTGCTGTGGCCGTGCTCCCTCCCTGCTCCCTGTGCCCTTGCGCACGGGCAGGACATGGGGAGGTGGAGAGTCCTTGAAGTCTCGGTAGCAGCTGAAAACATCAGTGTGCTATCAGTGTTCTTCTCATACCAAACCCCATGCTGAATCCAAAACACAGCACTCATCTAGTCCCTGAAAAGGAATATTAACTCTATTTCAGCACAAACCAAGACACCAGGCAGCATGATCTCTCCAGGACTGTGAGCTGAATGCCACATTTGGGACACTTCTACAGAGCAGGTTTGTGTGACAGCAGCCCCCTTCTCTTACACTGGTAAGTGGCAATCAGTGGGCCAGGGACACAGGTATCTAGGAGAGGATTTACAGTTCCTGTGCTTCATTTTTGCCTGAGCTGTCAAAACTGGCCATGTCTCCTTAACCCCCTTGCACCTCTCCCTAGTGCAAAGCTACACTAGAAGACCATTGTTTGATCTATCTAGCCTTTAGTGATAGCTACACCTTGTAGCTGATTTCAGTGCAATCATCAGCAGGTTAATGTGGAGTTATCTGATGCAGACACGTGTCATGTGAGCTATTGAGTCATGCAGAGATACTAGCTCAGACCCTAAGAACAATTAATTGTGCTCTTAGCACAGTGATAAACCCAAGATGATAATCTCTGCCTTTTAGCAAAACTAATGTACTCAGAGGTAGGGTTGTGCTGTTCTGGAGCCTGGATGGTCAACATTTGTCCCGGCATTTTTACTCTGTTTGTCATGGTGTGATGCAGATGCACTCTTAGGTTCTTTTCAGACTCAATATATCATAGCAGTTCCCAGGAACTGAACAGGGAGTTGTGTTTTCAGCTCCCCGGAAAATTAGGGCTGTTATATTATCACATCAACAATTGGACAGGAATTTTTACAGGCAAATAATAACAGATCAGATGGGGAGATTGAAAGGTGCAACCAATAAAAAGAACAAAACAACAGGGATGGGAACTGTTGCAGTGCAGATTAATTGCAAAGCAGGTACAGATGTAAAGGACAAGGCAAACAAGTCAGGTAGGCAAAAGAGAGCCTGATAGATAAGGAATAAAATGCAAAGTACAGGAACAAATGCAATTTCAACAGGAAGTTTTATGAGGAATTAATGCCCTGAGGTAAAGAATCTGAGGCTGCAAGAAATAGCCAATAAAGCAGAAAGTAGTTTATTACTTGAAGAGGTTAAGGTTTAGGAGCAACATCTGTGACGGTCCTCTAACACCAGTGGAGATCTGAGTGACATTATTCCCCTGGGTAACCTTGAGACAGCTCTGGGGCTTCTCCAGCCTACAGAATGAGATGAACAGTAGCCTGCTCTGTTCATGAAATGATTGTGGATCCCTCTCCATAATTCAACAACAGAGGACAGTGAGGAACTCAGAGATAGAAAATGTGAACCTGAAGGCTGAATGAATTTAATGAATACTTAACTTGTGAAATGTGTTGCCCTGGACTGTCATGGAGCCCACCACATTGAGACAATTCATTGAAAAAATAGTAATAAAGAGAAAGGCTACATTATGCTGACAGGTTGTTGTTACAGGTGAGCCAGCCTGGCACGGGCAGTGTGTACCAGTTTTTTCAGCTACTAGGCATGTGATGACATTAATAGTTATAGAGAAACTTTCTTGGATGGACAATTCAAGGATGGAATTGGTGATTTTTGTCTTCCTCAGCTTGTCTCTCAATAAGGCTCAGCTCAAGCTTGATAATAGGCTTGTTTTGGGGTCCTCTTGGGGCAGCCAAGGTCAGTTGCCTTCAGCCATTGGCATAGTACTGATGTATTAATTTTCCTCATTGCTGCAAAGGGTTCCAGCACACAGTTAAAGGGGTTGTGTATGCAGGATTTGTGTTTGCAGGGAAAGATGAGTTTGATGTCATTCCCTCCTGGTGTCTAATGCAGAAGATTGAAACCTTTCACATATACTGATGCCTGATCCAAAACCCACTCAGCCAATAGCAGTCTTCTGATGAAAAGCATTTTATGGAAGGTGCTTGAAAACATCCTAAAGTTTACCAGTGTCTTGCAGACTTCATGCTGCCCTGTGCTAGATGAGGGTCCCTGGAGAACTTACCCAACAACTCTATCACTTCATAGGTAGATGCCTGCCTTATATACTGAAGAGCTATCCAAAAAAGAAAAAAGAAAAATACCCCATTTATATCTTTTTGTTTTGTTAACTTGTTAATATGAGGAAAACAGTGCTGACTATTAGTCTGAAGGGAGGTGAAATAGTTTCTACTACAAAATTTACTGAATGAACAATTCATAAGAACATGAGAATGACTGTACAAAGTCAGATCAAAAGTTCATCCAAGACTGTTTGGCACAGCCAATAGAGCTTGCATAGTGAAAATGTAGAACAAAAGAGCAAGCAGACAATATACCCTCTTTGCCACCAGCACTCTGTGTTTTCCTTATACATACACTTTTTTTTTTTTAGTGGTTTATTCTCTTACCTTCACAAACACAGATCACAGTGCTGAAATCAGTAGCTATACTCTAGCTTTATATAAAAATGTCTGCTGCTGTCATCAGGCTGGGGTCAGTAATGCAAGTCAGCCCCAGGCAGACCTGCCACATTGATAAAAAGTCCTTTTTGCAGGAAGAGTCCAGACCTGGAAGTATTCAGTGGTTAGAATTAGATACAGTTAATGACTAGATAGGTTTGACTGGCTCTCTGGGAATTGAGATACTTATTTGACATTCTGTAAGAGTAAAGATAGTCCTGTTTGACCTACCAGGGATTATATCTTACTAATAACTTAGCTTTGGTAGTGAATTCCCTCAAATAGCTGTCAAAGTTACACATTGGTGTCTCAGTAAAAATCAGAAACCTTGATGATATAACAAAGCTGATGTACTAAAGCAAATGAAATTTTTGCAGGTGAATGCTTGGGGTTTAGCTAATCAATTCTTTAAAGCCAAGAGCATTTATTCTTTTCATTACCGACTTTAGTCATATCATAACAGTAAATACAATAAAACTTGCTATAAATTGTGCTGGTCGTGTATGGCCAGATTATTTGTAGGAATGATTGCTACATGGACCAGAATTACATTACCTTAGGTTATTGGATTACATATCATGTCCTGTTGAATTTTAATATAATTTTGTTTAAATGCAAATGCTAAAATAAATGATAGCTTCTGCTTTAGGGCTGTGGATTAGTTATTCAAGATGATATTGCTATTAACTGTGCAGGAAAGATAAATTGGTTAAATGAAAAACTTGACATCTTATCAATTTTTTGTATATAGAGGCTTTAGTGGAAAAAAATGCTTGTTACAGCATTTTCCTTTAAGTTCCTTAATCATTTGTTAAGTAAGTATGTACTAGGAGTTTAATACAGAATTTTAAAGTGCTTTGACCTAATGAAACCATGCTGGACGTCGGCATTGTGGCAGCAGCAGGGCAAGGTGGCTTACAGTAGGAACAGCCCAAACAAGTCATGTCAGTGTTCCTCCTTCCCAAAACCGTATTTACCAAAGCATTTATGGTGCCTGATGGCACCAAATTTGGATGCCAGATATTCACAAGAGAGGCAGGTAAGTGCCGTGTCCTCCCAGGGAGGGAGTAACACACAGTTGTGCACCTGTCCCAGAAAACAGTGATATTTTACAACTCTACAAAACTTCTGAGACAGCAAATTGGGGAGATCAGAAAAGAGGACAAAAAAAAATGAAATGAGAGGCAGTTCAGAGAAGAAAAACCTGGCACAAAACCCAGATTCAATGGCAGTACCAAGTGCATATGGAGTAGTAGGAAGGGGGTGGGAGTGAGAGCATAGCTGTTGTGGCAGGGAGCCATGGGATGAGAAGGTATTGTCTCCATTCTGCCTGAGCTGGTGTGCCTTGAATTTTCTGGTCTCCCTGGTCAGGTCATAACCAGGACACACTGATGGACTGGATAGAATTCAAGTACAGACAATAATAAGGGCTGTACAGCAGGATTTATGAAGAAAAGTTAAGCACCAAATGTGCACAGTTTGTCGCTGTGACAGCCTGACATTAGAGCAGTGTAAATACAGATGAAAAGGAAGAGGTGTCATTTAACATAATAGAAGGATGCTGTGAGCAAGGGCTTTCCTCAGTTCTTACTTCAAGGAAGTCTGCACATTAACGAAGACTAAACTCAACCCCTTTTGCATGCTTGGCTGCTGCTGAGATTCCCCCCATCACAACTCCTCAGCCTGTGCCCTATCCTTCCTCCCTGGAGGGAATTCACTCTCAATCACATCCAGGTGGGATAAAGAGGGAGTCCCTCCCTCTCCTGGGAGTCAGCAAAAACTTCCTTCCCATTTCTCCAGAGGCTCAGTATAAATCCCCTTAGTCAACATTATGCTGTGTGCAATCCCTGCTCTCCTATAGCCTGTAGCTCAGGTTATGTTTCTGTTGTAACTATTGAGGTTGTTATCTCCAGTTACCTGAGAGCTCTAATCAAACACTGTTTGCTGGGTCAATGGCATGTAAACATCTGGGTACACTCGGACAGAGAAATAGGTCACAAAGTTACCAAACCTCAGGGAAAGCTTTGGAGACCATCAGGTAAAGAGAAAAACCTCTCCACAGGAGCTGTGCCTTCTCTCACTGTCTGCAGCTCTTTTTCGCCATTTCCTTGCTCAAGGGTAGCAGCTGTCTGAAAGCTCCTACAGCTCAGAACAAGGCAACTGGTGCTCAGCTATCAGGAAAACATCCAGAAGTAGTAATTTACCATTATTTCTTAGATTGCATTTTAATTATCGACAGGCAGACGGCCAGCATTGGATGGTGATGACTGCCGAGAGCCCAAAGGCATTCTGTAGTAGGGGGTTAAATTTTGTTAATGATCTGAGTTTCTGCCAAACTCGCTGCCGCATGTCATGAGTGACACTAACTAGACTTGGAGGCTATTTCAGTTAAGTGCTTGCACTTTATTTACATGAGCCATTTCATATACTGCCACTCAGAAAATACAGAAGAGCACAGAGAATAAATAAGGATGGGTGAGTACCTCTGGATGGCTGATCAATTTCCTTCCCCACATTGTGGAGTTATTTTTCTGCAGCTGGGGAAGAAATTAGCTCTTTCATTGTCATAGTAATTTAAGAAAGCTCCCTCTTTCTACTGATACCTTATCTTCTGCCTCCCACTCCAGGAAAGAGTTTTACTAAGTAGTTTGGAAATTTTTGTACAAGAGGAATGTTATGATTTTTGAATTCCTTTCTTAAATTCTAATGTGTCTGTTTTATTTTTACTTAGCGCTCCAGCCCAAATAGTCACACACACAGTTTAGATTCATTACTTCCCTCAACAAAGTCTCTTGTGACCTTCAACTTCCTTTCCCGTTTCCAAATCCATCTTCCACCACACCTATCCCTTATTTTCTTTAAGGTGCAGCTCAGCACACCTGTATTTCACTTTTGCCCTTACCCCTGGTGTATTAAATGCAGAGATCCAGCTACTCATTTCAAATTTATTTTCACCCTTCCTTTCTCCACTTCTGGGAAACCATCTTGCACTACTCAGGGGTTTACAGCAAACCCTTATGGTATCCACCATTACCAGAGCTCTTGGTAGTTTCTTGTGGGTTAGTTTCTTGTGGGTCTCACATCAAAGAGGACGGTTCTGGTCTCACCAATTTCTCGGCCCTGAGAAGGTTTTCCACTGGACTTCAGTTTTTCTCACCTCCTACATTTCAGAGGTCCAAAATAAATGAATATAGCCCTGACAGTGTGTTCAACAGGTGAACTGAATGCACGTGGTATTGCGACAGGAGATGATGATGACAGGATGGTAATTTCAGCTCATCATTCATGTGGCAAATATTGTTGGGACTGGTTGGCAGAGGGAATAGGGACTAAATTGTCAGCCAGTCCCATTCAGTGTCAGCCTTGCATCTGGAGAGCTTGCCTGAACCCGACTTCTTCCTTGAGCAGTGGACACCTTTGCAATACCTTGCAAAGTGATTTCTTGGAGATTGAAGAACATCTAAAATGCATGGTTACTGCCTATACCCCCACAGCTTGATTACAAACCCCAAATTCTTATGTGGGATTTAGGACTGAGAAGTGCGAGAAGTTGTGTGACTCCTTACTTTAAATCAAGAAAGCAATCATCTGTCAAGGCAATCTATTTTC
Source organism: Tyto alba (assembly GCF_018691265.1). Taxonomy (NCBI): domain Eukaryota; kingdom Metazoa; phylum Chordata; class Aves; order Strigiformes; family Tytonidae; genus Tyto; species Tyto alba. Next base: position 33,852,029 of record NW_024881313.1, on the reverse strand, counting down.
CCTGTTTTATCTTCTGAGATGAAATGTATGGCTGATAAATTTATAGAAGTTAACATAAGCAGACAATTTTAAAGGAAATATTCACCACCCTCAGGAAATCCTTTCTTCTCAAGTTTGACTGGACATCAGATGTCTTGCAGAAGGACTAGTACTGACTGTTTTAATTGTCCCTCCAGTCCTCCACAGATACGCATTCTCAATCCCTCTCTTCAGATTAACCTCCACTTTATTCTGAAGGGTGCACAACTGGGGAGAGGAGCTACATTTGATCAGTACAAGAACAGGCAATCCACATATATACTAAATACTACAAAAGAAGAGGCAATGTATATCCTGTCAACTTGACTTAAGCATGATGGGAATAATGATGAATGTATGAATCATCATGGCCATTCATTCATTAATGTTTCTCTCCTCAGTACTTACTGTGCTTGCTCTATGGCTGATCTGCTTTATGGCTGATCTGCTATAAAGAATGAAATGGGGTTTCCTCTGCTGGCAGCCTCAGTGCTCCTGCATCTCGACGCTGTCCCTGGGTTTCTTTGGCATCTAGATCTCTGAGTGGCTGCACCACTTGTACTTACAGTCTCTTCATCTTCAGTAGTGTCTACCATGAAGCATATAGCCAGAATGGATCAGATGAACCATTAAGTATGCAAACACACCAGAGTGATAAACTCAGCTTTAAAGACCTTCACTGTAGATATCCAAAGTCTTGGTCCCTTGTAGCCCCACAAATATCGGGTCTGCACTTCTCACTTGGTCAGTCGCATCTGAAAGGGTGGTCTCCTCTTTCTCCCTGGGGGAGCTGTCCATGACCTATGAGAGAGTCCTACAGGGAATATAAATTTAATCTATACCTCTTGCTCAAGACAGCAGGAAAGAGGTGAAAACTGTCACTTTTCTGAGGTAAGCTGACATGCTGTACTCATGTGGCTACAATAGTCTCAATAAACCCAGCTATTAATGCTCTAACTCTGGTGGGGTTTGTTAATTTTCTTTTCTTTTTCCACTTCTTCTATAAATAAAAGCCTAAGTGCAATGCATCTCATTAGTGATCTTGTTTTATATTAGTTTAGGTAAACCAGGAGAGGACATTGTATAAAGCATTGTAATAGGCTTAGTACTAGCATACTGGGCAAATAGAAAAGGAAATTCCCATAAGGCTCAGTGCTTTGTGTATAGCTCACTACCTTACCTAGTTCCTTATCCTGGTAATAGACTCCCAGAAAAGTAAAATAATACTTAATAAAACTTACACTTGAAAAAGTAATTTGTTTGGGCTATTGATTTCATGACCTTGAGTCCATTTGTTTAAGCACTGTTTGTGTTTTAAATGCATAGCACAGAACTTACAGAATAATGCTCCTCACTGCAGGTGAGTACTGTATACCTTGCTGCAGTGAGGTAAGAAATTTTGGTGAAGAAATTTCCCTTTGCATGTGCCCTGTTGAAAATCTAAGAGTGGAGGCTAAAATAATCCACCAGTGGCCTTGGGACCCGCTTCAAGACTAGGTTGATGTCTGTCTACTGGAACACCTTTGCATGGTTGGTTTAATGGAACATGTAGTTCTAGTAGGGTGAGTTGGCAGCTTTACATCAACTCCCTCTCTTTTTTTCTTAAATTTACTCAGCTCTATTATTTTGTAATGCCAATATCACTTAATTAGCTATGAGTCACACTGTTCAATAGATCTGATGGAGTAAGTGTTCTTGAAAACCTCATCTGTGAAGGATCTCTGGGTGTGAGGTGGAAAGATCCTTCTGTTCTGCCATTTATAAAGCGGAATTGCACTTTCCTACTTGGTTTAGTGCTGGGAAACAGTCTTCAGGTGGAAAAAGCAGCAAGTAAAAGAAGGTAATTTTAGGAAACTTAACCCTTTAGTACAAGAATATATAGACAGGTTGCCTTGGCTCTATGGTTGATAATAAGGGATGAGAAAATGTCAGATATCTCATTTTCTCTGTATCTATTTTTAAGGCTGAGATGTGGAGAGTGCTACTTTCAGCAGTGGCATTCTTTGTTCCACTCACTCTGAGCTGGGAGTCAGTAGTGTTCTGTAGGAGTGTCTTTAAAAACTATAGAACTGATTAAAAATAATATTTCTGTAAGATTTCACTGGGCTAGTACAGAATAAAAGTTGTGGGAGAAGATTACAACTGCTTATTGAATTCTGTGCATCACTCTTGTGGGTATGAGAATAAAGAATTGCAATCACCCTAAATTACTAAACTTTCTTTGTACAGAGAGTAGAAATTAAAGAGTGTCTTCCTCTCTAAGCACTGCAGAACAAGGTATCACAACTCTGTCATCTGAGGACCCTGACAGGGTCCCAGAGTGTGGCTACATCACTTAATTTTTGCCTGGAAGGTACTTCAGCCCAAATTTCCATTCATGAAATTTGCCTAAATATAAAGGAGGGTTTACACTCAGATTTTGAGCAATAAAGGTGGTATGAGAACCTGAATAGGATGGAGTTTAAAAAAATAATGTTTTTATTCTGTTTCCTGTTTAATGAACCGTATTCTTAATGAAATTCTGTTGTGGTTTAAACCCAGCTGATAGCCAAACACCATACAGCTGCTTCCTCACCCTCCCCCATCTGGGGGATGAGGAAGGGAATTGGAGAGGTAAAGGGAGACTTGTAGGTTGAGATAAAAACAGTTTAATAATTGTAAAAAAATAAACCAATAACAATAATAGAAAGTACAAACAGGTAATGCACAATGCGACTGCTCACCACCTGCCAACTGATACACAGCCCATTCCTGGCTAGTGATCCTGAAATACCAAGATCTCGTAATTGCAATCCTGGAAGTGTGAGAGAGCCCCTTTCTTCTCAGACACCCCTCCTTTACGTAGTGAGCATGATGTTACATGATATGAAATATTCCATTGGCCAATTTGGGTATGGTGCTCTGACTCTGCTCCCCCCCAGCTTCTTGTGCACCTGCGCACGGGCAGGACAACAAGGAGTTGGAGAGTCCTTGATCTCTTAGCAACAACTGAAAACACCAGTGTATTGTCAGCATTATTCTCATACCAAACCCATACTGAATACAAAACACAGCACTATTCTAGCTACTAAGAAGAAAAATTAACTCTATCCCAACTGAAACCAGGGCAAACTCAGAAGGTGGTTTTGATTTTCTTCTTCTAGCATGATAAATTGTGAGTTTTGTCCTGATGTTTCATTTCCCTCCTCAGCTGCAGAGTTGTCATTTTATACCATTATTCATTATTGCTGAAAAGGGGAGAGGGATAAGAAACTGCCACAGAAATCCGGAAGACCCTTGATGTCTGTGTTTAGGTTCATGTAGCTAAGTGGACAGGTTTATGGCACAGCTAGTAACCTCTTCTCCTTTGACAGTCAAAGGAGATATACTCCATCAAATCAATGAAGTACATCTATCTAAACATTCTCATTAAGTTTTGCAGTGAGGGCTTCATCACATAAGTGGCTGATATTTCAATTCATTTGGAGAACTCTCAGCATCCTTGAGGGGCCTGATGCTTGCAGACTGCTGGCCTTCATGGTCAGTGATACTAATGCTCAGTCAGTTATGAACAGGTTAATGCCCAATTAGTTATAAGCAAGTTCATGATCTTAAAAAATGCTAATGTGTTTACTATCAGAGAAATTATTTCACAGTCAGCAAAGGTTTGGACAGGAAAAACTGTTGGTATTATTATTCTTCTTGATTTATATTCTCATGGATTTTGTAAGTGTTCTGATTAGTTTATATAACTCCCATTATTCAATATCTTTATGCCTAAGAAGAACTCAGAGCAAGAAGACACTGTGATTTATTATATCTATTTCCTAACATGAAAGATATGTCAGAAATTTTTAAGATTGCAGATCCAGATGTAAAGAACTTAGGAAATTCCAGCTATGTCTCTCCCTTCTTGTGTGTCAATTAATGAGACATACATGGAAAAAAATGTGTGAAGGTGCAGTTAAAGATTACATCATGATGCATTTCAGGGACAGACTGCTTGCCTTGTATGGAATTTCACAGGGCTTTTGTTTTAAAAAGCTGAGATCAAAATTTAACTCTATAACCACTAGCATGACATGCACTGGAGCTCAAGACAAGATCTGAACATTGGGAAATTGTTGCTTCCTCATGCGTATCACCCTGTCATCCTCTGGAGCTTTGAAACATGTTCTAATGGGTGCAGATATTCTGTTTTTCATAGAAACATAGCAGTATATAAGCTCTAATGTAAGAGCTGTTCAAGATGCAGTATAACGTTACAAACTCCCTCATCCATTCTATGTACTGCAAGCCACTCTGCTCCTCACCAGTTCAGCTGTGAAAGCACCATTCACAAAGTTACTGGCCGTTCTGGGTAGCATTTCTCTTGAAGCTGTACCAGGGGGGAAACAAAAAGAGAGCTGGGGGACTGTTGGGACCACATTGATTGTGTGCAAATCTTTCTAAGTGCTGTTGAGAATGAGAATAAAGAAAAGGAGCAACTTTTAAAGAATTAATAATGATATTAATTAAATAATATTAAAGCAAGTAAGTGCTAGTGTTGTTTTGGTTATTTATTAATTTATAAAAAGAGGTTATTATCTAGCCACGCAGAATTTTTACTGCCGTAATGAAAGGAATCATAAAATCTATAATGTGTCCCCTTCCACCCCATCACCTCCTTGTTGAGCTGTCTAGGACGTACTTGGTCAGCCGAGGCAGCATACTGATACTTTTAAATCCAGGCCATCCATCTTGTAATTGGTCAATCAATTGGGTCAAGAAAGCTTTGCACTATCAGCTTTTTTAGGCTCAATACATGTAAAAATATTAAAAGTCCATACTTCTGAGATGAAGAATTCATTCAGCAAATTCTTCATTTAATCACAATCAAGCCATATTTCTATTAAAACGCATTCAGCACTTGACTTCACATTATAAGAACCACAGTAAACAATGAGGTATTAGTTGTCTTTTTTCCTTTCTTTTTCCTATGACCCTTAAATCTCTACAATATCCATTGAGTGCAACTAACTACAATCCATGAATTTAATCTTAAAATGTAATTAAAACAAAGAAGTGTGAAATGAAAAGCAGTCAGACAGAAAATATGGACTCCAGTCAGACCACTTCTGTCTTTTGGGAATAGAAAATGGACTGATTGCGTAACTTGGATCAGTCTAATCAAAGTAGTACTGGAAACCCAAAACAGCTTTTGAAGGGAAAACCCAGATGCAATCCATAAATTTTCCACTGTATAGTGGACAAAAACCAGCCAACATTGCAAAAGTCTTCTCCGACACTGAGACAAGCTTGGACTATAGGGGAAGAGTCTGTGCTGGGGGTCCGTGGGAAGGCTCCGATTCTCACTTTGCAGGGGAGGCAGCAAGTGCCAGCCCTGGCAATTTGGTTATCACTGTAACTGCTGAGTCAGAAATTATAGCAGTGGGCATGTACTCTCAGCCAAATGAACAACAGCAATGTCTGTTTTGGTTTGGCATGTTTCTAAGGTCAGATCTTAGCCATATTCTCCTTTGGATTTCTATCTTATCTGATCTTCACTGAGGAGACTTTACAGCCATTAAACAAATAGTTTAATGCTTAATCTTTTCCGTGCCAGAGTTTCCAGTTTGCAAAATAGAAAAAGAAAAAAAAAGAGAAAATAATTCCTGGGTTTGGGAACTCTTTGGGCAAAGTTTGCATGCTCTCTATGTGTACAACTCCCAGCTTAGTGGGCGCTTCATCTCTCTTGACTACTTTCATGTTACTAGGATCCATATAATAAATGAACTGTTCATGAACATGTTGTTTTTATGCTATAGACCTGCCCATTTGACTCAAAGAATACGAACATCAGGTACTGGTACAGATAATAAAGCTCTCAATCATCATAGCTAGGAGTGCTTTATGAAGGTGGTCAGGTACAGCAGTAATTAGTCTGCAGACAAGGCAAATGTGTAATACTCAATGTTCTCTTTCTCAAAATAACAGAGACAGGGGTCCATTTGTTCTTATCTCCATCCTTATTGTGCATAGCTGGGTTATAAACTGTTCAAGTGACAAATTATTTTTTTTTTTAATCAGCGTTATCTACAGTCCCACAGTGGGAAGGCATCTTGCAATATTGCATAGATTGTTTTAAAACAAACCTACCGTGTTTCCTCTCAAGAAATTAAAATGAAAGGAAGTGTCTCCATCACCTTTGGCAGATTTTGTTCTGTTGGTAAATTCACTTCTGCATTTGGCATATATCCACCACCAGTCTTTGACAGAATTAGGATCAATTCCATTTGCTGCACCTCTTGAATGGACACTGCAGGGAAGTGTGTAAATATCCATGGAAAAATATCTTTCTCAAGGGCTATTTTTATCTTTATTTGAATCAGGATTATGAAAAATCTCACCACTGTGTTGTTCTTCCAGGCTGCAAATCTAATTAACATGAGCTCAAGAAGTTTGGGGATTAATCCTGCATTTGTCTATTGTTAGGTATAGAAGATAAAGTGTAGAGAGCTGTGAAGCAGCAGGGAAAAGGACATCCTCATCACCTTGTCCAGGCTGGTACAGCTTGAGTTCAGGGAGGATCCTGGGAGGGAAGAGCTGCTCCTTCTCAGCCAGCAGCAGAGCTCACTTAACTAGGGAACCCCACCTTGATGTAAGGACACAGAGTGCAGGGACTGGGAGACTTGCAATGAGGATGTAGAAGAGGAAATGACCAGGAAAATCTGAAAGGAGTCAGGGAACAGACCCACATTCAAGCCTTCAAGGGGAAGGAAGGAAGGAGACATTTCCTACAGACCCTGGGGGATGCAGAGTCTGTTGAGCACCAGAAGTTGCTGAAGATTGCTGGGCTGAGATCCAGCTGGGAGGAATGGACCCAGCATGTAAAGACTGGGACAGATCTGCTTACAACCCGTTTACTTTCTGGTCCTGGTCCATCACACCCATAAGACCCAAGTTTCACCTAAAAGTGACTTCCTTCTAGTGTGTGCTCTGACAAAGTGCAGAACTTGGGCTTTAAAGACCTCTGTGTGTTTTTGATGGGGAAGATGGAGGTAGAGCCCTCTCAAAGCCTGAAGCCTTCACACAGCACTGGAGAGCCCAGCCAGGCTTGCGTTGGGTGTCAAGCCATGCTGTCCAGCAGGGACTCCACCCTCAATCTCCCCAGCACCAGACACGAGGTGGTGGAGGAGAGGAGTTTTGCATCTTGTTTTCTGAGAATACCATGTGCCTGGGAAGGGCTGGGAAACATCTCGGTGCAGCCAAATTTCTAACCACAAAGCCAGACCTCCGCCAGTAGGATGGACTAGAGAAGAAAGAAATCCTGAAAAGTACCAGCAGTGCTTTCCAGCTGATAATTTCAGTCGTTTAACAGGAGGGATGACTCTATCTTTCATCAGGTAGTTTTAACATGCCTCATGGCTTCAGCACAAAGGGAGGAGAAAAACAGGTGAAATACAGTGTTGAATGGAGTGCTGCTCATTGGCAGGGTATGTGGGCCACTGACTAGAGGAGAGCTGCTGGGTTTGGTAAGGTCTCTGACTACCCACTTCTCCAGTCTGACAACTTGACAATGACACAAATTAATTGATGTTCCTCATTCTTCCCACTTCTGATTGCGCTCTTCTCCCCTTTCCTCTCTTCAGTTTTCCTGCTCTCTGATGCTCTTTTCAAACTTTAATTCTCTCATCATTTTCCTCCCTGCACTGCCAGCACTGTTTCCTAAATTCTCCTTTCATGGAAGCTCCCTCTTGTCTTCTTTTGAGACCAAATTACTTTTGTTTAGTACCGCCCAGTGTTCTCTCACCAGCTCTATTCCTCTTTACAACCCAAACTCTGTTTTCCCAGGAGGCCTGGCTCATCCCAGCTCTTTGGATTCAATTAATTGATCTTCATCAGCCAGATTGCCGTTGGCAAAGAAACCCAGCACTCTCCCTGCCTTTATGCTTTAACTTCTGTTTTATCCTCATTTAATTTGTGCCCTTTGCAGCTTACTGAGCCCTAATTACCTCTGCTACAACCTCACTGTATTCAATTATAGCCTTCATCTCACTGACCTGACATCTCTGTCCTCATCAAATCTCACCTCTCTGACTTTGCCCATTATTTTTGTACAAAGCCAGTACCCTCCCCAGGGACCTCAGTTCTTCCCATTTCACTGCATTTTCTTGACTACTCCCAAGCACAAAGGACATGCATGCTTTACGTTTCCCTGCCTTCACCTCTCCCAGCTATTGTGGGGTCCATGAGAGCACGGATGGACCAGTGGCACTCAGACGGTGCCTTCAACCACTGTACATTGGCCTGGCTTGAAGAAACTTGATCTATAGACCAGCACTTCATAGTAAAATTAAAACACCTCCCACACCCAACTGAGATAAACCCTCAGATGCCCATACAAGATTATTTAAATAAATTTTTCATAACACTCTTCTAGTGAAAGCTAGCCCACTGGTACCTGAGTACCTCCTTTTCTGCTCCTTTCATTCCTTTTCCTATTATTTCTTCTCCAGCCATCCCAATCCAGTGCTGTCAGGTCACAATCCCTAGTTATGTCTCTTTCAAATGGTCTAAATTTCCCACATCCTTCACTCCCTGACCTATATTTGTTCTGTTCCTTCTCCTTTCCTTCTTACAAGCTTGTCTATAGTGTGGAAGGGAGCTGCACAGTGGCACAGCAGTCTCTCACACCTTCTCTCACAGCTTTGCTCTTTCACCTCTCTCTTCATTCTGCTCTGTTTCTTTATGATTTTATTATTTTCTCTGGGAAGGCTGATGCTTTTCTTGTAGTTAACATCTTTTCCTTTCTTCCCTTTCTAATTTTTATCTTTATTTTCATAAGCCCTGGCTCCCATGATGGTGATTTCTGAGTGATTTCTGGGCTGTTGTTTGGAAGTGATAATGGTTCACCACTTGAAAGCCTGTTAGCCGCAACACAGAAATGCCCCTGAAGGTTTACTTGTTACTGAGTTGATCATTCAAAATGTCTGGGTTCAGCCATTTTCCTTCTCTCCATCCTTTCTTACCTCTTGCTCTGAAGTCCCTTCAAATGGCTGAATTGGGCTCTGGGTTATGCCCATGGCTCTGTCCTCTTTCAGCAGGTTTCTTGTCAGTGCTTGTATCTCTGTCAGTCCCCTGAAGCAAATTTTATCTACTGATGCCAGTATACCATGGTCCATGGTGCCTCTGTATCTGTTAATTGCACTCACCTCATTAGTGTTTCTTGAAAATAAGAAATTCTGTGACTGACAACTGCTGCCATAGTGCTCCATGTCAGGAATATTATGAGAGAAGATCTGGGCGTGAGGTCCTGCTGCAGGAGCCCAAACTTATTAAAAAATGCTCATTTGTGTAATTTCTTTCTGGTTTTGTAATCCACCTCAGAGGTGAGGAGGGCCCGGGCACTTACCCTTTCTAGGTTACATGAGTCCCAAACTCATTAATCAGGTTTCTGATTCCTCACAATGGTCTGAATCCCATTTTAGCTCATTTCTCAGATGTTGGGCACTATCACTGATCCCAGGAGCTCCACACCTCTGGTTTGGCTGAAGAGCAGCGATGGTTTCTCACAATGCTGATGGTGAGATGTGGCCATGAGGACATCTGCATACCACAGGTGTTGGTGTTGTACATAAAACTCACCTGCCTGGGTCTTTTGCAGTGCACAGGGAGCCAGGGGCCAATGTCCTGCAGCTGAGTCCCACCCCAGGGAAAGTCTCCAATAACTATTTTGAGCTTTTCTTTCCCACAGTGAGAGCTATTGCCCTGGGTGGGAGGGTGTCTACTGAAATCACATGTAAACTCACCGGTTGCTAGTGCAACCTCGGATGAATATTTGCCTGCAAGGGAATAGACTGTGAGATTTTCCCTGAGTTATTTTCTTGGGGCTTGCTCCAGAGGCAATGAGAGAGTTATTGCTCTATCTCTCACTTGCAAAGGAGTAAAACATGGCATGCCAGGTTCTTCTTCTGACCTTATGTTAGAAGAGAAAGTGCTTTTTAGTACCTTTTATTTTTGACATGAGTCTACTCCTTTGTCTCCTTCATATCCTTCCTGAACATTAAGCTCCTATTGCAATCACCTTGCTAACCACAAAAGTCCTTTTTCCCTCCTTCCCTTCACTCTGCTGTGCTATTAGAGAGATACATAAGAATAAAACAAAAGAAAGTGTAAATTTGGAAAATACTGAGCTGTTTTGATTATCTAGTTGCTTTTGTGCCTTCCTTGAAAATACTATTTCTGCGTAGGACATTGGGTTTTTTTAAATCAAAAGAAATTTCTGCTCTTGCTGTTCACTGAGATGTTTTGTGGTACACACAGGTACAATAATAAGACAGTAGAGCTTCAGGTATGCTCAGATTCCCATTTATCCCAAATCTTTTCTTGAAAGCAAAGTATTACAAAGTCATTGAGCGAGTCTCTTTCTAAGGCTCCCAGAGCAGACAGTCTGAACTCAATCCCTTCCCAGGGCACAATGAAATGAGATCTTCAACCCTATTGCAATATTTATCCCAAGGCATCAGAGGGGAACGGCAGAGCTTAATACTGTAAGGTATTACAGTAGCATTTTTTATCATGTCCAACTTATGTCTCAGCTTTTCTTTAATTTACTTATCTTTAAATTCAGTGTATTTATGATTCAAATGTGCACTGTGGCTATTTCTGCCTGGTAAAAAATAGATAATGTGTGTGCTTCCAGCTTGTCATAAATGTGTATAGAAATACATTATGAAGGTCATATTTTCAGCAGATACAAATCAACATTATTTCATTAATATGTTTGTAATATCAGCCAACTTCCATTGCTTAGAGCTATTTATAGCCATTTTCCCCTTTATGCAATGCATGGGTGTCAGGGCTGTAGTTACGAATAAAGCAGTGAAGAATTGGATCAGACTGGAACGTGTGCACCTACTGCAAGACAAATAAACTACTTAAAACCTGTGGTGGTGCTATAGGCTCCAGTCAACATATAAATTGGTGAGTGGTAAGTGTGTGGGCTTGGGACCTTGGTGTCTGGAAAGAGGGATTCGGAGTTTTACTGCCTGTTTCCTTATGGGCATGCTCTACGTGAAGCAGAATGATGCAGTGATGATGGCACTGGGTGGTTTACCCAAGGTGTTGTGCGATTTGGGGCACATCCTTCACCTAGATACAGACTCTGCTCATTGCGGTGAAATGAAGGTACTGATCTTCTCCTCTGTACTGAGGACCTTAGAGAAGAACAGCTTTTATTTTTTAACATAAAGCCCTCATTAAGAAAGACAGGTTGTATCTGTACTGATGCATTGCCTGTGAGGGTGAGCACCAGAGCTCTCCTGTTTTGACAATGAATCATAAGCATTCCTGCCAATTTTTGGGTACCCTAGGGGAACAGGTAGAGGAAAATCTCTATGACTTCCGTGAATACTAAGGTTTTTGTGAAATCTGCTCCCTTTCTAGCCTGGTTAAAGAAGGCTCTGCCTTGCTATCATGAAAGACACTTTTATGTGTAATGTGTTTTTGCCCCCCCTGCTCCTCCTGGCAATTTTCTTCCACAGCAATCTCAGAGCGGTAATTTGGGAAGTCATGCTTTAAGTTTCCAATTCCTCTGTTGACAGACCTCTTTCAGAGTCCAGGTCACTCCTTTAATGACGATTCACCTTTTGCTACCCTGAGCAATAGGTTTACTACTTCATAAATTTAAAGTAGGCTCAAAATGACCCCTTCTCTTCTGATGTGCCGGTAGAGCTACAGCAGTGAAATACAGCAGCAAACCCCAGCCTGTCTCTCATTTAGGAGATCTGCCATCCTCCAGAGTAGGCGAAGGGGTGTTTCTTACCTTTTGGGACAGCTTCTGCATTTTAGGCATCTGTGATGCCTTCAGACCACTGCTGCACTTTGTGACCTGTTTCCTTTTAGGGTGGATGCATGGGAGGGCAGTGCAGATGGTGAAGGGTGTGCTGAGCATGGGGTTTTACTGCTGGGCTTTAGCTGGGAGCATTAGTTGCATATTGCTCTGGAGCTCAGGCTGGAATGAAGAGGAGATGAGGAAAGTGGGCATTTGGAGATGCTAAGGATAAAATGGTGAGGAAGGGACACGATTATTAAGCAAGGGACATGGTTCTCCATGCAGAGTGTCTCCTGGAGAGCACTGCACAGGAAAAGGGATTGTAAGCAAAATGAGAAAAATATCTTTAATTTGAATGGAAGACCTTAAGGAAGCTAGGAAAGCCACTGATGAGTGAGAAAAAACAGTTCAGTCCATTTTTGATATCTATATTAATTACCTGTGCCTGACAATGTCTTGAGACCAGGCTTGCTTTTGTGCCTGGGGGGGTGCAAGGACCTGAGAGCCAAGACTCAAGATTTCTTGTGGCTGAAAGATAGCTTCATCCAAGCAGGCAAGACCTGGGACTTTCTTGAGTCTCTCATTGACTTTCCATGTCCTGTGTTCAGCTGATAGTGCTTTGGGTGGCATCACCATGTACACACAGCCGAGTTCCCAGTGACTACCCTGGTCTCCTTACCTGGCTCCTGTTTGCACATGACTTAGTATGAAGGGTTCATTAATTCAGTCTAGAGCTTGTTCATCTTTCTCCAGTGTTGCTGCCAATAATGTCTGAACAAACTTAAAGGCTAGCCTGCAATAAATGAGACTTGCTAAAGAATAATTCCCAAACTCCCCAGGATCATACCTCGCTGAGACTTTTCTTATCCTCAGGGAAAATGAAGACTTATGTGACTGGTGCTAGAACTGTATACAGGGTACAGTCTGTAGCTCCTCATCTTCCTGGGAGCTTTGTTCCAAGACTACGGGTAATTTCTCCAAGGGTGATGATGTTGAAAATTAATAATCCCCCACTTGAATTAATTAATGTATTTCAATTGTCTTAGTATTAGGAATGTAATGAAGAAAAAGTGGATGTGGGGGAGGTGAACCCAATTAAATTGTAATTGTTTCGTTCAATTCACAATCTTCCATTAGTGAATCTGTGAAAAGGAGCTTTTATAATTAAAAACAAAAGTAGGGTTGATGATGACCACCACTACATTGGGAGTCCATCTATATTACAACAAAAAGAAATTCAAGGCCTCCGTGTTTAGAAAGAGCACTTCTATGTACCACTCCTTTCTGACTTGCTAAGATTTTATTAATCATTTACATGTGAATAGAAAAAGACAGTCAAAGAAGAAAATATACAATGATCTTTTACTACCATTTCTAATACTGGAAATATGTAACACATCATGGTGGGGACCCTCCTCCAGCATGGTAAGGTTTATAATCTGGATGAAATGACTACCTACTAACTAAATTCCATCTGTTCAAAATTCTCCAGGAAGCACTGTATTGCACTAGATTTTGGCAAACTGTTATATGAGGTTCAGCCCCATATTAGCATTTTAATTGCTGGCTGATTGCTTTTATGTTGCAAAACTCCGTTCACAACAGTATGCAAATTGCAATTAGTTTTTACTGTGTGATTCATTAGTTCCTATAAAGCATGTCATGCTGCAACATTTAGAAAGTAATATGCTAGAAACATTAGCACTCACATTAGAAAGTGTGGAGTGGTGTTGAAAATGTGCTGGTCCTGCCTTTCACAAACATGTAAGCTCGCATTGGTTGGCAGGACACATTCTCTCAAATGAGATTTAGCTGACAGCTGCAGATAAAATTGTTTGCTACTGACAGGTTTTCCATGTAAACAGCATTTTGGTCCTGCAGTCTGCTCCGTATGGGTTTTCATCTGCCTGGGATTTGACCAGAATTGGTGAAATGGACACAGGTGTGAGAGTTTCCTTCATGAGAGTTTGGCTGCTGAGATCAGCCTGGTTTATGATATTCCTCTGGGGAAGTATCTGACATCTTTTTCATGCCTCAAGAATCAGCTACTTTTTTTGGAGATGCTGTCTTGTTCACTTTGCACGTTTAATTTCCATTAATCAGTTCTGCCTTGAGAAAGGGGGATAAATTAAACAGCATATTTAAAACCTTTCTACCTCTGCCATCCTGTATTCCTTAGTCAAAAGAGCGGATGTTTTGATTGGGTTAAAAATGAGCCAAGAATTATTGGCTTCATTCTGATAAGAACTGAGGTTCATGTTGCTTTGTTCCATCTCTTTTGGAAACTGTTGGGTCTGGCAGAAAATTTCAACAAATAATGCATGAGGCCATGATCAATGAATTTTCCATTGTTATGTGCATGGTGTGACAGCTTCTTGAGTATCCATGTCAGTCACGTTTATTTTTATCTTCCCTGACTGGATGAAACTACCCTGGAAAGATTATTCTGCATGTGGATGCTGGTAGTTCTGATTGTAAATCCAGGCTGTGAATGGTCTGTCTGGGTGGTGGTGCGTTGTCTGCTGTGCCACACTTCATTGCACTTCAGCACTCACTGTTAGTACCTCACTGAAGGTATAAAGCTCAAAATGTAACCTATGCTTTTGATAGGGTATTTGAAATTGTCAAGACTGATTAATAAAGAATGGATACAAAGAACAATAGTTGAAAAATCTCCCCTCTGGGCAATTTCCCATGGGATTTTCATAGAATCATAGAATGGTTTGGGTTGGCAGGGACCTTAAAGAACATCTAGTTCCAACACCCCTACCATGGGCAGGGACACCTTCCACCAGACCAGGTTGCTCAAAGCTCCGTCCAACCTGGCCTTGAACCCTTCCAGGGAGGGGGCAGCCACAGCTTCTCTGGGCACCCTGTGCCAGTGCCTCACCACCCTCACAGTAAAAAATGTCTTCCTTATGTCTAATCTGCATCTACCCTCTTTCAATTTAAAAGCATTATCCCTTGTTCTATCCCTACACTCCATGATAAAGAGTCCCTCCCCATCTTTCCTGTTGGCCCCCTTTAAGTGCTGGAAGGCCACTGTAAGGTCTCCCTGGAGCCGTCTCCTCTCCAGGTTGAACAATCTCATGTTCTCATTGGGGAGGTCCTCCAGTCCCCTGATCTTCTTCATGGCCTCCTCTGGACCTGCTCCAACAGGTTTATGTCCATCTTATGTTGGAGTTCCCAGAGCTGGACAAAACACTGCAGGGGTGTGGTCTCATGAGAGTGGAGTAGATGGGAAGAATCACCTCCCTCGATCTGCTGGCAACACTTCTCTTGATGCAGCCCAAGGTATGGTTGGCTTTCTGGGCTGTGAGCACACATTGCTGGCTCATAGTCAGTTCTCTATCCACTAATACACCCAAGTCTTTCTCTGCAGGGCTGCTTTCAATCCACTCATCACCCAGCCTGTATTTGTGCTTGGGATTGTCCCAACTCATGTGCAGGAGCTTGCTCTTGGCCTTTTTGAACTTCATGAGGTTTGCAGGGGCCCACCGCTCCAGCCTGTCCAGGTCCCTCTGAATGGCATCCCTTCCTTCCAGCGTGTTGACCACACCACACAGCTCAGTGCCACTGGGGAACGTGCTGAGGGTGCACTCGATCCCACTGTCCATATCACCAACAAAGATGTTAAACAGCACCTGTCCCAACACCGACCCCTGAGGAATGCCACTCGTCACTGCTCTGCACTTGGAAATTGAGCCGTTGACCACAACTCTTTGAGTGCAACCATCCAGCCAATTCCTTATCCATGAAGTGATCCATCTGTCAAGAATCCTTTTCTCTCCAATTTAGAGACAAGGATGTTGTGTGGGACAGTGTCAAAAGCTTTGCACAAGTCCGGGTAGATGACATCAGTTTCTCTTCCCTTATCCGCCAGTGCTGTAATCCCATTGTAGAAGGCCACCAAATTCATTGGGCTCAATTTACCCTTAGTGAAGCTGTGTTGGCTGTCACCAATCAGCTCCCTATTTTCCATGTGCCCTAACATAGTTTCCAAGAATGATCTCCATGATCTTGCTGAGCACAGAGGTGAGACTGACTCACCTGTAGTTTCCTGGGTGGTCTTTTTTCCCCCTTTTTAAAATGGGGGTTATGTTCCCCCTTTTCTAGTCAGCGGGAACTTGACCAGACTGCTGTGACTTCTCAAATTTTCTAAGTCTTCTTTCTCTGTTTTCACAAAAAAACTGAAGATTTTAAGTTAAACGTTTGTTCCAGTTGGCTGCCAGAAATTTTATATTGGGAGCATTTGCCCACTGAAGAAAAATACTACTTATTGCTGCAGAAATATACTTAAGTCAAACTGAACTGGTACATTTGTAATTACACAACAAATTAGATAAAATAGAAACCTTCAAGACTTCACCTCAGAGTGTATTGACTCACTCAGAATTCTAGCACATGCTTTACACCTGTAGGAGTCAAAAGCACCTGCAGCTATTCAGCCTTCCCCATTAATTTAGAATAATAGGCAGCTGCCTTCTAGCATAGATTTCGATCCCTGTTGTGTTAGGACAGAATGACTACTGAGTGTGAATGCAGTGGTCAGATGTACTGATGCAGCCAGTTGAAAAGCAGGTGCGGTAGGTAATTCTAAAGGTTATGTGTTAGGTGTGAGTCAGAAACTCAGGGTTTACATCTCTTTTCATCTTTGCTGCCTGGAAAGTGGAAACCATAGGAGCTGTACTGACATCAGCAGAGGTAACACCAAAGTGGGAAAGATGCAAATCTTTTCCTTGCTGCCTTTTCCTGTTTTTATAGTTTATGGTACATGGAGCCCAACCAGTCAAAACCTTCACTGGAGTCTTGGTGTGTAGTTACTGTTGGCCTTCTGTGTTAGCAGTCTCCATGAATAATTTCTGTTTGAGCTTTTGTGGAGTAAGAGCAGGTTGGTATTTCCTGAATATGGGTTTGCCTTGCTCAGCTTAGAGGACCAAGTCCCACTTGACCGGCATAAATCAGCTGCTCTGATTGCAGTGAAATATGAGTGACTTTCCTGTGTGGCTGCACTTGATGTATTTAAAGTCTTGCTCCAAATGTAAGAATATGTGAAGCAATGACCAGGGAAATCAGAAGTGCCATTTGCTCTGCTGATCTGCTCCCTGCTGCTAGCACGGTGGTGAACTGGTGAGGTTTTGTACAGGTTTATTCTTTCAGTGGGAAGGTGGAAATATATGGATAGTGAAGAGCAGGTAGTTTATATAGGGGAAAGGAAAGTGATGGGTAGGGATTTGAATGGTGCAAATGCATATTTGGTGGTTCCTGAGTCTACTGAACTGCTGGCTGGTCTGGTTGCCCTGGATTTAATCATGTAAGTGTTACCCAAACTCCTGGGGATGTTGGTTATTCAACATCGAACAGAACTGATCTGGAGTATGGTGAAGACTCTTGTGTATCATGAAAATGTAACTATGAGGATGTAACGCCCTTGTAGATCTTCCTCTGTTGTAGTGAAAATATTATTTTTTTCCAGTACCTCTTATACTGGTTAAAATGGCAAGCTAAGCTGGAAAAAAGGCCACGTTATGCTAGAGTAGGAGTGTCTATGGGGTATATAACTGTAAGTAACTGAGAATTACATGGTGCATTATAGTGATCAAACTTTACTGCAGAAGTAAATCCTTAAGCTGGAGTTAGTAATGTCTTTGTTGGACAGCATGGCAGGAAAGGAGATTTTTCCACAATAATTTTTAATGCATAATCTGCAAAGGAAAATGGTGACTTCTTTAATGTCATATAAACTTACATCCAAGAAAAAAACTGAGGAAAAAAAAAAAAAAAAGGAACAAAAGCTGATGATAACACGGGTGTTGGTACATACTTTAAAAAAAATATATGGCAGCCCAGTGCTGCTCAGATTTCCAGCTTGCTTCTCTTAGCCTTTGCAAGGACAAGCTGTAAGTGGGGGAAGTTAAATGGAGGTGGAAGAGGCATCTTATGAGAGTCTGTGCTCCTTTTAACATACCCCACACACCACTGGCAGCGTTAACCAGCCCTGCTGCTTCTGTGAGACTTCTGCTGAAAACTTTCTGGATGCTCAGATATTCTGGAGAGACAGACTTTCTATTTCAGTGTATCTTAGAGACTGTTTTTCAGATATTGTTTACTCTGGCGGACAAATGAAAAGCTTGATTTCTTTGTGACTCAATATTTAAATCATATGGCATTGTGAGGGGGGAAGAAGTATTCACGGTCCAGTTTTGCAAATGGAAAGTGGGTGCAAAATTCTGTATATGGGAGAAGAAAACTTATTTCTTGCTTGGATGCCGCTGTGGACTGGGAGAGAGGACATTGAGGCAAGCCTGGGGTCAGCTGGGCATGGGTGCAAGGGAGTGTGTTTGCTGTCTGCTTTGCTCTGCAAGACCATGCTAGGTGAATGGAGTAGACGCATCTTCAGTATTTCAGTGAAATTAAAAAATTCAGCGTAACAGACAGTTTAATAGGAGTTAGTAGGAAACTCCTGCTCTCCTGGAGGAAATGGGAGCAGAGGAAGTTGTACCTTTAAGGAGAGTCTTTATGTATAAACATCAGATCAAAGATGTCATAAAGCAAATGTGTAGGAAAAATCCCCACACTTCTAGCTGCGGAGTGAGATCAGCGGTGTGCCCCAAGATGCCATAGGAGTGCCTAGTGATGGCAAAAGCTTACGGTAAGACAAAAATAGACATGTAAAAGTCACTTTCAAATTAGCGAACTAGCTGATCTCAGTGCTACAGGAGATCAATTAATGGTTGATTTATTTATTCATGTATTTTTCTGGCACACTTGGCCACTGTTTCTGGAAAAGCAGAACATTTGTGTGTTTGCAGCATGTAGGTGTTGATTTGCCAGTGGAGCTGCTCAGGATGTTAGTTAAGTACAAAATAATTTTGTGTATTTTACTAAATGTAATTCATCAGCAGCTGTGCAGATTAACTGGGTAGAGCTACACTGAACACAATGGCATCTGCAGATAAAAAAATGACAAATGATGACACTACTCCTGCTCTGTGATTCATTGGGAAGAACTCAGAAGCCAAGCATTTCCTTCAAAGAAATTATTCAATGAAGACTGAACAGCGACTATAAAACAACAAAAACACCTTCTTTACAATGGTTTTAAATATTGTTGTACATAAAATCTAATTTATATGGTATTAAAGGCTTTTCTTTGGACTACAAATCATCTTTGGAAAATGCTGTCCTCTCAGTGCTTCATCAGACACATCTCAAATACTTTTATGATTATTAGTAAATGGAATTAGAGCACCTTGTAGTAGTTTTATTACATTTTGCACAGCTGTAATGGATTACAGAGAGGCTCACGCTGCTGCAGTTCAGGCTGCGTGTTAGCTTTTGAGTCAATACGTGTTTTTCATAGGCTCTTTGCTTTTTGGGAAGATACAGCACTTTGCTTTGAAATGATCCATGCCGGATCTCAGCTGAAAGTGGGAGCAGTGGAACTTAACTGCCTAGGTTCATTAAGAAAGCCCACTAGGTGTGTAAATGCCTGGCTTTTACCACCTGTTTTTTGTTTCTTGCTTTATCTGGCAATTAGAAGGAGATCTGTTGCACCCCATGGAGCCATTAACAAGGTAGAAGGGTTCACCTTGGGTAATGCTGGGTGTTGGTTGTGTAGGGTTCATGGGATCTCCCTCCCTGAGGTCCCATGGTATGCAGCTGTGCTAAGGGAGTGACTCCAGACCTGCACCCTTCCAGTGTGAGACTCCCGTGTCTATGGGACAGAATCTAGCCCTCTCTGCAGTTAAGCTAGTCAATGTAGGCCAGGCTGGAGAGAAATAAGTATGTTTAGGGCATGAGTCATCTCAGTTTAGATGTGTGCTTTGTGGTACATTAGTCTGCAACATGAATGTCTTCATGAGTTTTATAGAGAGACAGGTAGCTGGGATGGGCACGTGCATTTGGTACAGATGAAACCAATGTGTTTAATTTAAACTAGTTGTGTGGGCTTTTCAAATAACAACACAGAGTGATTCATCCTACCTTTATTGGAAAACTTTGGATGGGATGAATTGGTATCTAGAGATGTTCTCCTTTGACTGCAGAGATATCCTGGGTAACTTGTTTAGACAGCATAGCTTACCTATAGCCAGCGCAGGTCAAATGGGATGAATCCTAACTTACAGGGCTGAAGAAAGATTTCTGCTGCCTAGAGTTTGCAAGTTTTATCCAACTACACACCATGTAGTAAAGAGTAATATTTCCTCCAGAACGTGTGTATTTTTGTCTTAAATCACCATAGTTACAGTATCATGACTAAGTCACTCTAGAAACTGGTCTTGGCTTTTGACTTATAGATAAATTTGAAAAAATAAGCCATTACCCAAGTAATACAGTATCTCATCCCAGTAGTGCCTGGCTCAATAGCATTGATAGGACAGTTCTTATAACTCGCATGTTTTTCTGTATTCACAGAAGGACCTATGTGCATGCTAGGTATGTGTTGAAGTTAAGTGCACATGCATAAGTGCTTTGCTGAACAGGGATTGATTAAAATACATGCTGTGGGGCCTTAATTAATTATGTGTCAGGGACAGCGTACTTGGCACTATACTGAAGGCATCTAATAGTTTTCTTCTAAGAAATCTGTACATGTACAGCAGTCATAAACTATAATTTAGTATGATGACAGCTTCAAAGCCCATGGAAAAAGCAGGAAGATGTTTGAATCTCTGAGTCTTTGTGAACTGACTGATTTAGCGATTGCAGTCTCTAATCTGATAAAAAGCAGCTTCAGTGTATTTTACTATAGAAATAGCTTCTTTCTTGAGTAGAATCAAGGAGCCTCTGCACAGCTGGAAGGTGCTGAGCTTCTCCAGGTAAGAAAGTAAATTTTCAGCCACTAGCCAGTCATGCTGACAAATAGTGGCACAAGATAAATTCACTGCATAACTTAGATTATAATGTCTTAAATAAGTTTTAAATGGTAGTCCAGTGCCTGATGTGCAGAACATTCACTAAAGCTTGGGTACAGTAAAATACATTAAACTATTTCTGAGCCCTCTGTTCTGTATTTTCAAGGTCACTAGAAAACTACTACTCTAACAGCAGCTATAGAGCCTCACAAAAGGTGCATATTTAATAAGCACCTTTCCTTGAGACCCATTTTCTTCCCTTTTTTCTTGTAATACAGAAAAAGGCAAACTTTTGTGCTACCAGAGTGCAGGCATGTGTTGATGCCCCCACTGAATACAAGCAGAAAGAGAAATGAGAGAGACCATAGTGAAAGGTGCAAGCTGTGATCCAAAAGTTGTGTGGGTCAGCTCTCCAAATAAGAGTCCTGGCTGTAACTGCTGATTTGTCGTTCTTAGCTCCAGACGGGGTTTACAGCTTCTCTTCCCTGCTGCTGTCTGTCTTCTCTCAGTTATTCTGTAGGGCAGCTCTAATGTCTATATGCTGATGTGACCCTTGCTGAAGAAAGCCCAAAGACTTGTAAGATGTGTTGTGTTGGGGAGAAATGTGTTTGTCTTTGCAACTGAAAAGGCATTGATGCGTATGTCTGAATTTTCTTGTGTGGTTCTGGAGCTCAGTTTGTGTGGTACTGTGTAGTGCAGGGAAATAAGCCTGTGCAATATTAATACCCCTGTGGCAGGGGCTGCATGGGGGTGCAAGGTCCTCTTTACCTCTAAGAATCTGCAAGTAGACAGGTGAAGCAAGAAGTCATGAGATGTAAATTGCCAATTTTCTTGACAAATTTAAACAAGAAAAGCTTTTGGATATGCACCATAAGTGGGAAATGGTTGCTCTGAAGGATAACTTGCTACTTCCACCAGCCAGAGCTTCACAACTCATGGGAAAGAGGGGTCTGTCTGGCCTGAGCCCCATCGATTGATATTTGTCATGGGATTCATCCCACCAGCCCACATTCAGGGCCTTGTTAAGAATGTTTGGTGTGGTTTTTTTGTTTGTTTGTTTGTTTGTTTTTTCCCATTTGGGGAAATGATGACTTGATCATATATTTCTTTCCTGTTAATTTACAAGAAGCATTCAAAAACAAATCCTGCTCCCCTAAAGATTATAGATGTATGCAGTAGTGGAGGCTTTTACTACTAGCTGTTTCTTGTTCTGCAGCAGTCCATCCACGATATGGTCTCTTTCCTCACTCAAGCTTATAGGAAAAATATTTGGCCTATTTTCAATAAATCTGAAGGCCATTAAGTAGTGAGGGATTAGGTTTACATGGGAATCTATGTGTCGTCATAAAATGAGGGGAGAAGGAAAGTTTGTTTTGTGCACATCTAAGTCCTACAGTGAGAATACTTTTCTGTGGGAGCAGAGATTCAGAATCAGTGCTCCACTCTAAATCTGGCAGAAGGGATATTTCATCAGGTCTTCGCCTGTACAGGGAATGACCTTACCTGCTAAGCTGTCAGAACTGAAGGGTCACCTGGAATGCACCAAACACCCTTTCTTATGTTTCTACAATTAATACTCTTTTTGATCTTCCTGCTCCTTGCTCAGGCCTTCAGAAAGATCAGTGCTGTGCATGGTGGCAGTTTTGAACTTCAGGGCTCCATGCACGAACAATGTAATACCAAGGCCAGAGATACTGGAAGTCTGTATCTGTAATGAGAATTAGGAATGGTCTTCACATTAGAAACACTCACATTTGCCACCAACCACACCTTGTATGTTGGTAGTGATGTAGAAAGCATTATTTTTGTGTGTGGGAAACCAAAACAAAAAAACCCCAACATCATCATCTTGAAAATGGATATATTGCATTGCTAAGATTTAGTTATATCGCCTCCAGTCAAGATTGACCAGATGAGCCACTGCTTGATGTGACCTTACACTGTCACAACACAAGGAGATCTGTCCGCCAGGCCATTTATGGACAAAAGCATCCTTGGGTGTTCCTGCTTGCTTCTGAAGGCATGAGCACAGCCTTGGGTGAAGTTGAGACTTCCTGAGTGGTGACCTAGAAGACCTGAGAAGATTTGGACATGTTCATTGTCCAGTTAATAGGGCTGTTGTGTCCTCATAGCTGCTGCATGCTACATGTTGTGCAATGGGAAGGGGCAGTGCAGACCCATTCCACCTCCACGGGAACGTCTACAACTTAAAGGTCACCCTGGTCAAAAGGCACTTCGAAACTCCTGTGTAGGCTGCCACATAGCCAAAGTGCATGTACAGTCAAACATAGATTCCAAAGTTTAGAAGTGTGCATGGCTGTCTGTCTGAAGAGAATTTCCGGATGTGGACTGGCTCAGCTTGCCAGCAGCAAACTGGTGTGAGAAAAGTGGCAGGAGGCCTGTGGAGAGGGCAAATGGCACAGAACTGCTTATGGCTTTGTGTGTTAAAGGGAAAAGCTAGTTTAGCAAGAAAAAGCATTTGCCAAATTCTCCCATATTTGTTATATTTCTAAGCATTTAAGATACCGAATGTATGCTTTTCTTCTCTTTATTATGACTTCTGTTGTTTAGATGAAATCAATTTGTTTAGATAAAATTAATTTTCTGTGGTGTTTCCAGCACTCTTCTTGCAGTGTGTTTGTACATTAGTAGGACCAGCTTGTGCAAAAGGAGGTTAAATAGCTTTGCTTTTTTTATTAACGTACTGCTGACATAAATATTTTAATATCATTAAGTGGCTGTTCCTCTTCATGAGAGTGCTAAATATCATGCAAAAATGAAATAAATGTTATATCAGGGAACTCTAGGAAGCAGTAAGAAAAAATAGTTTT
This sequence comes from Tyto alba, assembly GCF_018691265.1. Lineage (NCBI taxonomy): Eukaryota > Metazoa > Chordata > Aves > Strigiformes > Tytonidae > Tyto > Tyto alba. The sequence goes on along the minus strand of NW_024881313.1, from coordinate 33,828,528 downwards.
TAAAACAGGAGCAGAACAGTAATTTATGGTTTTACTTAATTCTGGTTCCCAGGAAATTACCCAGTTGTATAGTATAAAGAGAGTGATCTTGTCCAAAGGGGAGATATATTTTACTAAATGTTATGTAACCTTAAAATCAGGATTTACTGTTTCTTGAACAAGGTGGAACAGATGTTAGAACAGCATAAAAGAAAACAAAGCATCTTTGACAGTCCCCTAAAGTTCAGCAAATGGTAAGCAATTGTTAAATAGAAGGTAGGAAATAGGACATAATTTTCAAGTAGGGTTTCTTCAAAAAAGACCGCCCCCCACCCCCCCCCAATTTCAATAGGTTTGGGAAAATTGAAAGCTATAATACAAAGCACTGTAGTTGTCTTAACCAGAAACTGTTGTTTTGCAAGACAAAAAATAAGGTAGGCACAGATGCAGGCAGTGATCTCATCTTGTCCTTGCTTGTCAGAGCTGGTGCCTTCTCTAACTTAGGCAGCACACAGCCAGTTAAGGTAAGGTTTCTTTGCATGAAACTTTGGAGTCCCTCCGTGACCCCTTCATAGTCAGTAGAAATTCAGTACTTAATAATAGAGACTGGGTCACCATGATAGAGTAAGTATCTACAGCAAGCCAGAGAGACTGTGTTCTTAAGGTCCTTTCATAGGAAGATAGGAAAGAGAGGTATTTTGGGCTGATGGCTCAGCTACAGCAAGTTCCAGTGGGCCCAGCAGCTGTGGAGTGGGTGGAAAGCTTTGGGACCATGCTGTTCACTGTGTGCCATATCTCATACTTTGGTGCTGAGCTTTAGTGCCCAAGTGTGAGTGGTGCTTGAGAGAGTGGGAACTGCATGAAGGTGTGTGGGCAGGGTACAGGGATGTCTCCAGACCCTCCTCACCCCTCAGTGCTGCCCAGGCACTTTGTTCAAAGAAGTATCCCATCTATCAGTAAGAGCACATGAGATGAATGGCAGGCATCTAAATTTAATGAAGGGTGTACTGCAAACAAAGTAGGAGGAATATTAATTTAATGATAGTTAAGGAGCTAATAGAGAATCACAAAACTTCTGGGAATAGACAGCGATGAGGATTAGAGAGTTGTGAATTATTAACTTCTTTCCGTCAGATAATGAGAGGCATAGTGCAACTGATCCTCTCCACTGCTTCTTCTCTGTTATGTGTGACTTACATCCAACTTAGATTACAGAATCTGCCATAAAAATGAAATCTCGTTACTAAGAACATTTCAAGGGCAAAGACAAAATACTGAAGGATGCTCCCACCTCTGCAGATGCTGGTGCTCTGCAAATAGTGAGAATTCACTCAGCAGTTCAGATTTGCACCCCAGGGATTTCTGCTGCAGGTTGGTGACAATCTCACTGTTCCTTCAGCTCCTGCATCTCCTTTGCAGAAATGTCCCTTCTGACATACTCTTGCAAAGACAAACACTCTGTGTAATCGAGCATAGCTCTATCAGAGATGCACTCTTTTGTAGCCAGTCCAGGTGAGATATTCCCAGCTCCTTGGCAATCCTTTGGCTATGTGTCCCACTGAAATTGCTCCTCTTCAGGTACCTGCATGCTGCTCCCCTCTTCTTGCCAGCCAGATGGGATGCTTTTGTCCAGCTTTGCCATGAGAGGGGATCTAAGTGCTGTTAACAGATTAATCCCGTTAGCTGCATGTATCTGGAGGTACCAGAGACCAAGAACCCAGATCCCTCTCTTCCCTACATCCCAGCTACCTGCTGTGTTTGTCAGAAAGTGAGCTGAATCAACAAATAACATAAGACCCTTTATTTTCAGCCGATTTTTCAGCTGTCAATACACCCTGATGTAGCCTGAAAGAATGTCTTGAACTGCTACTGCCCAGCCTGGCACTGAGATGCCCGGACAGACAGTGCAACCCAACACTTGCTCATGAGGCATGATTTTGAGCTTGCATGACTTTGCCTCTCCGCTGCCTACCATGCAAAATCTTCTCCTTCGTGCTGTTGTTACCAAAAAGCAGAGTCAGGGATTATTCTTGCAGCAGATTTCGGGCTGATAACAGTCCCTTGACAAATGGTGCTAGGTAATACAGAGCTCATTTATGTTCTGCTTTGCTCAACTCTGCTATCAACTACCAGTTGGTTCTGGTTTCATTATTATCAGGCTGCTGCAGAGACCTTAGCGTGAGATGTAATGTAAATTAAAGACAAGGAGGTATACCCAATAATTCATTGCCTTTCTCACTTCTAATTTATCATCAAGAGAATATAACTTCCTAATAAAATAGTTGGTGCCTGGCCAAATACTAAATTTAGATATTCATTGTCCCCTGTTTACCATTTGCATGCAGAGATAAATATTGCTTGTTGAGTCACTGTTATTACCTTAGAAATAGTTCAGCTGCCCTTAAAACTTACTCTTTAATTGAAATGGGCAAAAGGTGTGTCAAGTACAGAAAGTAGAACAGCTAGAAGAGGTTATGCCATGCCCTTTCCTTGTATACAACTAGATTAATTCTTATTGTTTACTGCCTGGAAGGAAATGTTGTGCATCACTTCTAGGTAAATATTGTAGGGCATGACTTCATTTTTAATACTGGAGGCTATAACACTGCATTTATTATCACATTCTTAGCTATTGCAATTTGTTTTTCCTGACAGGCACAGATCCCAGTGTAGTTTATCTCACAAGGACATTGATAATGGGGAAATGTTTTTTTCAGGATAGGAACTTGTTGTGAGAAGATTAACAAAAGAGCTTCTCCTTACCACAGTTCCCTTCCTTTACCGACTCTGACAAATAAATAGCAGGGGTTGGCCACAGCTTGTGCGCAAGAATCTTCTCATCTGCAAAGTTGCAGGGAGGTGTGGGTCCAATGAGAGCCTATAGCTATGGGTATAACATAACCAGTGCATGGGGGTTTTATAGGAGACACAGGAAGATTTGTGTATGATGTTGCATTCCAGATATTTCCATGCAGAAACACATTGGCTATGGACATCTCTCTATGCTTTGTGACTAAGGATACAACATTTAAGTAGCGAGTAAATCATAGATTGCCCCAGCAAGTTAACACATTTGTGACTGTGGTTTACAGTGAGCAGCCGCTACCTGTCTTGCTGAATCATATCAGCTCATTTATACCTTGTACTCCTGCACCTGTACGTGTGGTGTCAGCTCCCACTCAGTGCAATGCTCAGAAAGGACTCCTGTACCCTGTTGCCAGGGCTCTGTTTTGGTTGTTTCCTTGGTTTTCCTTCAACATTTTTGCCTGCTTCTGGGTCCCACGGGAGCTGCCAGACATGCATTCCTCCAGCAAATAATGTGCAACTTTTCTCAGCACCCATATTCACAAGACTTTCCCCCTGACTGCCTGGTCAGAACTTGGGACTCTTGGCTCCTAGCACATCAGCTTCCTAATTCATCTGAAGGGAGGATGGTCACCTACTCGTTGGCCTTGGTGAACTGTCTCCAGTTTCCTGTATTTTTTTTTTAATATTTTTTTTATCTCTCCCCCCCACACACCTTTTTTTTTTTTTTTTTTTTCCTCCTTGTCTTTGGTATAAAGGTTATCTTTGCTCTGCATTTTAGCAGAGTCACCCACAAAGGAGGTTTGCTTCTCAACAGAGGCCATGGCTGCTCCTGCAAGAGGGTGACCCATGCGTGGTCCTTCCTGCCAGAGTAGGCATCAAAGCCACAAGCTGATGTAAGTAGACAGCTCAGGCTGTGGCTGTATCCCTGTCACTTATATTCTTAGCTGCTCTTGTGCAGAAACAATGCTATGAAGATGATATAGTGTTAAGGTATGGACTCAGTTTTGCAATGGTTTGTACTATCGAGCTATTCAGAAGCTGGAAAGTGAATTTTGCTTGCAAACCACGCCTGCCTCTTGCTTGCTCGTTCGGCTGGCAGGCGCAGGGAAGACACAGGCCACTTGTTCGCTTCCTAGTTTCTATGCAAGAGCATAATGACATCTATTCTGCTTGATGTTGTGCTGTGTGCAGGATGCTGAAACATGGATTTTATGACTCCTGCCTCTTTGAGAACTCCAGGAAAATTAGATATTTGTCTCATGATGTTCTTCTGGGGGGATAAAAATATTTAAATAAATGCACAAGATTAGAGTGATGCCCCTCTTTTCCCTGAAGACAAGAATGGTTTGGTTTGCTTTTGGCCCTTCACTTCTGCTGTGCATATATTTTGTCTCATACCCAGGCTGACAGTGATTACTGACAAAGAGAGAACAGGCTGATTTCCACAGTGCTTTGGGCAGTGTTTACAGCAGTGCTTATGTACCAGTTTTAACACCAAATAAAAGCAGTACATGGATATACTTAGGTTTATATGAGCATCACAGAGCAGTGAGAATGGCTCTTTCTGCATACACCTGTGCTACTATATATATGCCTGTTAATTATTGGCCTGAATGAGTTAAATTTAACAATAACTGGCTATGTCTGTGTTAGGAAAGACAACTCGGGAGCTGATGCTGAGCCTTCTTCTATGGTGACATATTATGATGGATTTTATTTCAGACTAAATTTAAGCCAGTGGAATGAACATTTCCACCTTATGTGTAGCTTGAAGCTGTCCAAAAGACCAGCCCTTGGTTTGGATTCCTACACCCCATTTGGGAGTGGGGTTTGGAGTGCATTTGGTGAACACCTGGGGAAGAGCTTCTGCTGCAGCCTCCTCCATAGGAAATTTGTTTCGCCCATGCCAATGTTGCAGACAAAATCAATGCGTTGGAAGTCAGGATCATTTGGGGACTCACTTCAAAACCTCCCTGCTGCTTTGAACTAAAATATCCACCCTAATGCAGACATGACATCCATGAATTAAACATGACTGGGAGTTTTTTCACATGTGCCCTATTCACATTAACTAGAACAAATCCACCTGCTCCCACCTTCCCTGTGTTTTGGCTGCAAATGGGAAAAAAGTAGATTAAAAAATGCTGTTGCAGTGGTACATAGGAATTGGAGGTGACTTATAAACCCTTTCTTTATGGCTGGGCTGGATGAGCTGTGGTCTTGAGCTGAGGAACCTTGAAGTTGTACGGGATTTGTTAGCTGCAGCCCAGCTGGGGTCTGGCCCAAGTACCAAGACACAAGAAACAGCACCAAAACCCACACATGAGACTGCTGAACCACATTAGATTAGAACCTGTCTTTTTGGGGCAGATTTTGTGATATTATCTGCCCTCCCCTCTGCCCCTTTGATTCACACTGGTTTAAGCTTTTCATTTAAAGTTTGAAATTATTCTAAGAGAACACTTGGAATGATCACAATTTCCCAGTATAAGGCCATTATTAAACATTTTTGATCAGCCCTGTTGATTGTTGAATTCTTAAATACTTCCTTTCAGCATGGTAATTCAGACTTTAAAAAAGAAATTTCTTGTAACCAACCACTGAGTCCTTTCATAAAAAAATGCAAACAGATGTGGTTAGCAATAAAATCGCACTATGATGTCTTTTAATTCCATATTAATACATAATTGTGTAATAAAGTAATAACCTAATATTTTACATGCTACAGTTCTACATACCCATAATTTAGTCTGTAAAGTTACCTGGCTTTCTTAATCTCATCACAGTATAAAATTGGAATTTTATTATTGGAATTAAATTCTATTTCTGCTACACTTTATGTCTGAGTCTGCCAGGCAGTACTGAAAACCTTCAGGACAATTTACTAGAAGCTAAAAATGTTGTTTATTTTTCAGCATAAGACCAAGATTAGACAAAATTACATCTTCCAGTAATGTGGATAATATACAAAAGCTGATCTCTATTAAGAAAAAAAGAGGGTTTTATAATTAAGAGTAAGATAATCACAAAGCCTATGAAGCTAGCATCCAGAGTAGATACTGAGATGTTTATGCCACAGATATTCTGTAGGTTTTTTAGGAATCTCTAATCTTTCAAAAAACATACAAAGCCTTGGAAGCTTTCTAGGAGAATTGCTTACCAACCTATTTTGAATGTAACAGAAACAGGTTTCAATTACAGTGATCTTTTGGTGAAGCTTCTCTGTTGCCTGTAGAATCAGTTCCTTCTGGCTCACTCTCATATCTAAACATTTCTATGTAGAACAATCTTCCTGGCTTGAATGATAAATAAATATATAATTGGGTGTATTCCTGTAAATCATGACCATTTCCATAGGATGGAAAGACCACATGCATGATTTGTTTGAAAGTGGTGTTAACACAGTGACTGCTGCTGCTTTGAGTGCTCTGCACACAAATTGTTTTTGGCTTTGGCAAGAAAATTAAATTAAACCAACAAAAATGAGACCATCAGATAATTTCAGGGCTCATTTGTTATCTCTAAACTGGGCTTTTTAGAGATGCCTTAGCTAGGTGCAACATTTCTAAACTGCAGAAGATTTTATCCATTTTCAACAGCACATTAAGAAAAAAATAGAGCAAATATTACATGAATATTTAATTAGTGGATCCAGAAAATTATAAATACTGCATTTAAAAGCAGAATTAGATTTGATTTTTAACAGGAGGTGGTGTTTTCTGAAAAACCTTGCTAAAAAACGAGGTTTTCCTCTGAAAACGCTTTTTCAGCAAAGCCATGTTGCCAAAAGCAAAGGCTTTGGGAAGCCCCTTGGGCTCTGGGTACAACACTGTAGGATGGAGCCTGGTCTAATGTGTCCTCTGAAATGCAGCCTGCGACTTTTAGGGACTAACTGACTTTTTAACATCAGATCAGTCATGGAGAGTAAGTCAGATCTAGGACAGAAACATGGAAAAGTGTAGAAAAAGGCCTTAATTTAGACAATTTTCCAGGAAAATAACATTTCTCTTGGTATACTGCATGTTTTTTTATCTCAAATGTATATTTCTATTGCCTTCAGATGTACTGTTGGTCATCACAAACCTCAATTTATTGGTGAAAATGCTACATGTTATCATTTTTCATATATTTTGATAAATTTTGTTTTCATAAGCCTACTGATAAAAATCCATACCTGTTCCACCGACAATTTTAATAGAAGTTCAGACTTAGCAGAATCTGTATTTGGCAAGCTGCTGCATCTGTCCAAATACACTTGCAGAGAAAAATATTCTTTCTGTTGCTGCATTAGAGATAGGAAAAGATGTAATAAATTCCACATGTTTTAAAAAGGTCGAGGAAACCAATGTCAAAGGTTCTGGAAGTTTGTGTGTACTCACTGTACTGTCACTAGGTACGAGGTATTTCTAACGCATAAAGTTCAGATTTAACCTTTTATTAAAGTTTGGCCCATCATTACTTGGGATAACCTTAAAAGTCAACATTTTTTTTCCACAGAGAAAATGACTGATTCAGGGTAAAATTATCTTATTTGCTGTGAAATTAGGTATCCAAAAGTCAACATATATCACTGAATTAAATTATTTTCCATAGTTTATTTTTTGCTCTGAGATGTTTTTATACGTTATACTTCTCACTAAATAATTTGTTCTGATTTTTTTTGTTATAACTTGCTCTTCAGTGAATGCTTTATGTCATAGACTTGAGTATAACCCAGATAAGACTATCCTACTTCTAAGACAGTGCCTTGAAATTTTTATCATACAATTTTAGCACATAATTAGTATTCAGTCATCAAAATTGTCTTTCCACTATCTTTGCCACTATGAAGAAAGGGTAATTCTTACCTTGTCTCTAAAGAAAGTGATCATTGTTGGAAAATATTTAAGATCGTTTCAATACACAATTATCTGCATAGGTGTGCCTCAACATTTTGCTGTGATGAAAGCTGACAAATGGATATCCTACAATTTTGAAATTCTCTTGGCAGATGAAGTGACCAAAAACTTATGTTACATAAACTTCCAGATCAAAGGATGACTTTCGGATCATGCTGTGCTGTGTTACACAGTATGGAAGTGAAGCACCTGGCTGGAAGCAAATATTTATTCTTGTTTTCCTTTGAATAGTAGACATATTAAAATTAGCAGCTCCAAATAAGGTTGCATTTTCAAAGTCCCAGCCGTTTATTTGATTGCAGTAACCTTTTTACATCTGCAACTATTCTAAATTAAGTTTCACTGCTGCCTGGCAGATAATCAGACAATGGATTGTTTCCCTTTGAAGCACAAAGAAACAAGCAGATTTTTGGAGACATTCTTCTGTATCCATGATGTCCAGTATTAGAAGCTGCAGAGAGAAAAAATAAGCTATTTTCAGCCATTTTATGTATTGGGTTTTTTTTTCAGTTGGAAAGATATTTCAGCTCTTCCTCCATATATGTTTATATATTTTTTTGGCCATGCACAAACCTACTGAGATGCATGCTGTTATCTCGAAGTTTTGTTTTCCAAGATTCACCCTTAGCTTTGCAGTTACTCTTGGGGTATCCATATGGATGATTGTGGGTAATGTTAAAGGACACTTCTATCCCTTCTGTAACCTTGACATTTTCTATCTCCTCTAAGCTTCTTGGCAACAAACTGTTTCAAGAGTTTTGCTTTTATTATGAATTTTATTATTATTTATTATGACCTGCTTCATTTGCACGCTTCCTTCTGATGATCTACCATGAGCAACTGAGAAACTCTGCCTGCATAAACTGCAATAAGCCTTGAGGCAATTATTGCTTTCCTCAGTGATCCCTGGAAAATCATATTTCTAATCATTTAAGAAAATGCAAAGCTTTTCCTTCTTTTAGGGTTTATGTCTTGCCTTGTTAATGGGATGATTACATCTCTGTCACTGTATTGGTCATAAACCCGTTAAGTCTCTAATGCAACCAACTGTAAATACATAAATAATCCACTGATTTGAGTTTAGCTCAAGTTCACTTAGTCTTCTTGCAATCCCTCTGTGTTGGCTCATTACTTCCCAGACACTGTGTCCAATCATGATTGATACTCACCACAAAGTCACTCCGTGGTTTAAATAATTTTTGGAAAGTAAAAGAGCATGTGCATATGGTAAACTTTATACATAAATTTTTTTTCTGGTGAGGTTGAGGTTATTCTAAGAAATTGTTTCATAGTTGATTTTTTTTTTTTTTTTTTTGCATGTCAGTAGTGGTTGAAATTTTGTCAGTTTGAAGATTCTAGTGATGTTTATGATCCATTGCCCTTAAAAGAGTTGCATGAATAAATGATTTTGTCTAGGATCAAAAGTAGTGGACATGTTACTGGTTGATAAAGTGTCTCAGGGGCATAATTCAGTCTTCCCTAAAGCCCATCTTTTTAATATGTGATATAATTGCCAGATGAATAATTTTTTTCAGGATAGTCACCTAGGCTGTGTCCTTTATTTTTTATACATCTAATATATTTGGTCTTATTTGAAAAGGTACCAGTAAACTTGCTGTGCTGCCTATAATGTAATTAATAATTTTAGATTAACATATATGTGTCATCTCAAAAGGTAGACACTGAAGAAGGAGTCAGTAGTGTTCCCGTCCTAACAGGGCAGAATTGTCACTTCAAGAATATTAACTGCCCATTTAGTGTCAACAATTGATGCAATCTGACTGGATATTCTTCTGAGCTTCCCGGATCCATAACCGCTTCCATCTCCAGGTGCCACCAAAGCTCTGTTAAAAAGTAAATACCACAGATTTGTTGAAGTGCTTTTCTGGTAAAACCACTTTTGAAAGGAATCAAAAAACCTGGGCTTTAGGATTCTAATGGGGGAAACCTCAAGGAAATCTGAGATGGGCTGCAAGTTGATCAACAACATAGAAGCTGGAGTACATCTCTCTGAAATAAAATGTGTACTTTAAAAGACAAAGCACTAATGAACTGTTGGGTAAGTGCAATACATTAGGTGATGATGGACAAGTGGAAAATAATTTGGCTAAGATGATGGATGGAAGGATTCCTGCAATTGCCCATATAAATACTGAAGAAGGTGCCTGTCCCAGTAGTTATTATCACTGTACATAAAATAAAGGACAACAAAACTGGACGTGTAGAATACTGTTAACAATAATATATACACTGTAATAGAAAATGTTTCACCCATCAGAAATTAACCTTTTCCTAATGGCTTTGTAACTCCAGATTTCACAGAAAGATGAGTTGAAACTTCACAGGTAAGAGACGACCTCGAAATAGAGGAGATGGTGTCCTTGTTTTGAAACATTGCAGTCAATCATATCTTTTCTTCTTGCAAAATTGAGAGACAAACAAAAGTAGTTCAGCAGCCAAAACAGAGGTAGTAATAAGTTATTTCAGTGATGCCTTATGTAAGTGAAGGTGGAAAAAAAAAAAAATCTACTGAGAGCATATTTTGCTTCTGTTTGCTCTGGTCATTAATATGGATTTTCTAAAAACAGTGGTACCATCATTCTCTTACTAAATTAATGAATCACCTGTACTCTTCTACAGGATTTATCCTTTGGAAGTTAGGATTTGTTTCAGAACAAGATGTTATATTTACAAGAAACATTAATCTTGTGTGTTTGCTACTCCAGCTTGGAGCAACATAAGTAGACCGGAGAAGTGAGTGAGTGTAGGTGTTTAATTCAGACTGAGTTGGATAACTGTGTTGATTGACTTTTTTTACCTGGCTGTAAATACTGGAAAGAGTAAACAGAGAAAAGTCAATACCACAACACAGTGGAAGAGTTTTAGATTAATGTTTTAGGACTTTTGCTTTACAGATACTAGAAGAAATTTCAAAAGCTGAGGGGGAGCAAAGAAGAATAATCTGCATGCTTATATATATCCCCAAATAATTCTATTTGCTGGCTATGGGTCTGTACAACTACTAGAGCAAATGTGGTTGAAACAATGAGTGGTGTTAACAAGACATTAACCAAATGGGATGTTTCTGATCATTAGAACTCTGTGAAGATGCAGAAAGTTGTAGAATTAATGTAGTGTTAGCATTTACAAGGAATTGTCAATTAAAGATGCTGAAAAATTAAACAGGGGATTAAACACAAACATTTATTTCAAGAACACAAGTGCAGGTTACAAAATCCAATCTATAGTCTCATCAGCAAGTCAAGCCTTCCCATGTTCTAGCTAGAAAAATGGGGATAAAAGAAAAAAAAAAAGGCTAGAAAGATGTGGTGTGCAAGTTGTCTATAGTACTTGTGAGCCCCTCTGATTCCAGTTAACTTAGAGCACTGAAAGGAAGGAGAACTTCTCCACCTGTCTCCTGAAGACTCGTGCTGCAGTGGTTTTCTGTATGCACTGCTTGCATCTGGTAATGGATACAGAGCAGTCAATCAGGGCTGAAGGAACAAGCAGCCTTGGGGGCTCTGCCTTGTGTTCAGCAATGGTAGTCACTGCCTGGTGTGTAAAAAGTTGTAAGAGACTTGGACGTGGTTTATTGACATTATTGAGTTAGCATTCTCTTTTGAAACTGTTGCATGAAAACCACTGTTTTTCCTGCTTGACTTTTCAGGGGCGTTCAATGAGTGGGATCTTATTATAGATCTTGCTGGTAAGAGAAAGCTGCTAAACTGAAAACTTTTGCAAAGACAGTGCCAGTGAATGCCTTTACTAACCCTCCTGTGCCAACAAGAATAAACGTGACAGTAATCACCCTATTCCTGCACGTGTGATGTGCAGACCATGAACAGGCAATTGGGACAGGCTCCTGACAGTGGGAATGTGATGGTTCCCAGCGACAACTACGCTGCTGATGCCAGTGGAGTTTGTTTAGGTAGGCCATAGTAACCAGATGTAAAGCTGCCTAAGAGACTATGAAATGCATCTGTCTCCATTTTTGACAAATCAGTGAGTGCAAGTGTGTTAGTAATGTACTTGAGTGTGCCGTGATGCACAAGGATTATCAATCAAAATGCTGATGCTGAAGAGGAAAAGAGAGTATTAGATCATTTCAATGGAGATAAGGAGGAGGAAGAGAATTACCATAGTGTTTGAAGTATATATCAAGTGCCTTGCCATATGTCTGATTTTCTTTTATCAGAAGAAAATACTGGGTTATATATGTCACTTTTAAAAAGGAATATATTATATATTTTTAGTTCATTGTATGTATATAATACCTCTCTTTTGAGTAGTAAATAGTAAGATTTAAGTCCAAAACTAATTTTATTACAAGATTAAAGGTTATCACTGTTCAGATTTCCATACTGCTTTTGAGCTATCCTTCAGGGAAGGGTGTCATACCTAAACCATGTCTGTGGTCATAGATATATTCAAACAGCATTCTCAGTATCTGCTTTAACATGTAAAGTCCTAGCAACAACTAATTTTTCTGAGGCTGGTTCGTTGGTGACTTCCAGAAGTGTTGCGTTTTGTTTTGTTTGTTTTTGTTTTGTTTTGTTTTTTTGTTTTTGTTGCGTGGCATTTGCTTACTGAATGCAGGAGTATATACTGGGAGTAAGTCACGTTTTCAGAAGCCTTAAATGGGAAGCTAAACCCTTATTTTTTTGTTTAGGTTGTCATTTCAGTGTAGAATTGGATAATTTTGTAGATAAAGAGCTTTCCATTTTTTTCTTCCCATCACTTTCTTTTGGAGTATTGGGTAGACAATCCCCTTTTCTACATCCCAGCCTCTGACCTAGCTGTACTCTTTGCTGGCTTGGACAGCAAACGCTGGGTTGTCATGCTGCACCTGTGGTATATGGACAATTCTCTCTTGGGAGCAGACCAGAAACTACATTGCTATAAGTAAGTGAATAACATCTTAACATGTTTATTGGATGTATGTCAACTGTTCAGTGGCCTCAGGTCTAACCTGACTTCTGTTTTCAAAGGACTACTGGGACCAATTACACAAGGCATATTGTAAATGTGTTGGAAATACCACGAAGCCATTTATCTCTCTCTTTTTTTTTTTTTTTTTTTTTTTTTTTCTTTTTTAAGCATTGCTGTACTTAAGAGCAAACTCCCAGATTTTGAAGGTCTGTTTCTGTCCCGTTGAAGATAATGGGTGTTCCGTTATTGATTTCCACAGAGGGAAGACTGAATTGTGCAGCGTGCAGCTTTGGTTGTGTTGCTTCATCTTCCCACTACTGGCAGAGGGACGATGTGGATGAGATTCTTTGTAGCATTTTTTTACCCTGCCCAATGTATTTGCTGGCTACTAAAAGATCATTTTTTTAGCATGTGGTGCTATCAGATACAACAAACTTTCATTTCATTGCACTTGTTCTGACAGCATCTTTTCCCAGCATACTTCTGTTATGTGTGGGGAATTCCACTTTAATTTGGCAAGAGTAAACAGCTGCAGAGCTATTTTAAGATGAGTTGATATTAGCACTTTCTCCCAGTCTCTTTAGGATTCTTGCTTAGTTCTGTTATCACTAAGAGAATATTAGTTTTTTGCCTTTAGATGGAAAACAGGAAGTTTAGGACAGAAATAATTAAATGTTCTTTGTAAATTATTATTATTTTTAGTTTATTTTTTTAACCGTAAATGTTGTTTTTTGTTGTCCATGGCACTGATAAAAATGAAAGATCAGCCATAGATCACAGAATATTATGATGTAATAGATAATGAATTAAATGCAACTGCATTTTCTTTTATTCCGAGTCAAGTTTAAATTAAATGTGACATTCAGATCAAAGAGATAATTTGATATTAAGTTTCCCATTATAACAATAAATACTGATGTAGGTATTCCTAGATAGTAACTCTCTCTAGAATGTAGTCTATCTGACTGTAGAATACTTTAGCTTTTAGTTCATAATAGCATTTAATATGTTTGTGTGTGTCTTGGTTTTGTCTGGGATAGAGCTAATTTTTTCTTAATAGCTAGAATAGTGCTGTGTTTTGGATTCAGTATGGGATTTGGTATGAGAAGAATGTTAATAATATACTGATGTTTTTAGTCGTTGCAAAGAAATCAAGGACTTTTCAACTTCCCATGTTCTGCTAGTGTGCAGGTGCACAAGAAGTTGGGAGGGAGCAGAGCCAGAGCACCAGACCCAAATTGGTTAATGGACTATTCCGTTCATACAGCATCATGCTCACTGTATGGATGAGGTTTGACCGGGAAGCTTGGTCTTCCTTCTTGGATTGTGGTTTTGGGATTCTTTCTTTTCTGGGATCTCTAGCCAGGAATGGGCTGGGCATCAGTTACTGAGTGCTGAGCAACTGCATTGTGCATTATTCGTTTGTATTTTCTATTATTACTAGTATTATTAACGTTATTGTTTTAATTTTATTTCTATGATTACTTTGGTTTTATCTCTACCTATGAGTCTCCTTACCTTCACCCCTCCAATTCCCTCTCCCTTTCCCAGGGTAGGTGAGAGTGAGTGAGCAGCTGCATGGTATTTGGCTGCCAGTTGGTTTAAATTATGACAGTGTGTTAACACAATATTTTAAGATGATTTGATCCACCCTTAGGGAAAAGCAAATGACAGTTGAAGATCTCTCCGTGAACTTGATTATCACTCCTACTTAGTCTCTACAAGTTTTTTTTTGTCCGAGAAGGTACTGAAATCGGTATGCAGTTAGACTTGCTAAATGAACAGCAGAAAACATGTAATTTAAGTGAGTCACAATAATGAAAAAAATAGACAGCATAATTAGACAATAAATAATAACATATTTAAACAGGAAAACAATGACACACCTTAATGCTTCCACACCTTGGTTCTCTTTACACACACAAGAGCAGGAGGAATCCCTCTTAAAGTGGAAGTGCTAAATGTGCAAGATTTGAGTGAATGTTGGGTGTTCTATCTACACCAGGGTTGACTAGGGCCTCAGAAGAAATTGGAGAACGTTGGGAGCTCAGTTAGTACCATCCAATTTGCTGCAGAGCAACAGCTGGGGATATAGGGCTTTCAATGAAAGAAGGTCTCCAAGGAAAGGAAGTCAGTATTTTTTTGAGTACTCCCAAGGCTGAGATTGTAGCCTACATAGGACCATCCCTGCAAGAGGTACACTGAAGGGAAATCATCTTTCTTCAGGACTAGGTGGCTAGAACAGGTCTTGAGGAGGGCTTCTGACAGGGTAAAGAAAATGCAACACACCAAATAGTAACAATGGGTTATCCTTTAACTTGTGTCTCTTCAAACCTTACTGGGTCCATTTCTTAGATGGTGTGAATTATTGTGTGTTCCTTTTTCCTTGGGGGAGTGTATTTTTTGGACTGTATCATGTTTTTACCTTCTAAATTCTAGGCAATTACAGTCTACCTTGGGGAGAGCACAGCAGTATCATTAGCCTAATAGACATGCAGTGCTATGGTATAAGAATTGGATGTGTAATTGTGGGGTGACACAGGCTCAGTGTATCTAGGACTCAGTAGAATCAGAGACCCACCACCCAACATAAACCTCTGCTGTGAGTCACTTCTGAGGTCTTTTAAATCAGACTCATGGACAACATTTAGTTGGTCATGTGTATTCTGTTGGGGTAATCCTCTTCTTGAAGTCCAAGTGAGAAAGCTATATTTGCTTGGGTCTAATCCTATTAAAAATCTTCTGAATGTTACAGCTATCCATTGCCTGCAAACTTCAAAGTCAGGCTGACTTCAAAGACAGAATGGATCTGAAGAAGTATCTGACCAGGACCCAGCCTCAAAAAGAAAATAGATGTGACTGCCTTGTGCCATGATCTCCTTTTCCCTGAGGTTCCTCTTGCAGTTCTTCCAGGGGTGACTCCTCTGTGTCACATATTGAACTCTGAAGGCAATATTAGTGACAGAAGTCAGAAGTCACATCCTGCTGAGTACAGTCTGGGAAGTCCATTCAACAGCAGCAGGAATTCCTCTACTTTAAAAAAAACTAAAGCTGAGGTTAGAGAGCACTTCAATTTTAACACCTTGTAAGACACAGATCAACAGATGCATTGTCTTAAAATGATTTCCCTCTACTCAGCTGTTTTCAGTATAGTGGAGGAACATGATTTAGACAGCATTCATGGTTACTACTGTGTTATCAGTAGACAAATGTAGTAAATAATATATAACAGCAATGCTATATATTATTTATATATCATATAAATATATTTATATATCTCAAATAATATAAATATACATATTTATATATCTCAGATCTGCTGCACCTAGTGCTGCTAAATGAGACATACCAAATTGTTTCACTTTTTGTATATTCTGACATTTTTAGATTTTTGATCACATTTTCTCCTTCCTAAGTGTCCGGTTTGTTTTCCCATTGAATAGAATATGAAACGAAACGAAGAAGGTTTGCTTTAGATTCACTTTGGGGTTTTTGGATGCAACACCAACAAAAACAAAGGTTGGGCAGCCTAAGCCTAATCTTGAGGTCTGTGGTATTCCCAGGTTTAGCCTAATGTTAACCCAATCCTCATTTGTTGAATGAGAAGGATGGTACTGAGTCAAACCAGTTAAACCCCTTAGGTATGAAGAGTTTTGTCTGTGAGTATTGTATCATGACAACTTGTTTAATCAACTAAAAAGAACATATGGGATACTTTGTTTATCATAGGCATGCACAAGACTGAGTATATGTATCCTCCACTGTTGCCTGTTACATCCATTAAGCACATAGCTAGTGTCACATCTCCCGTCCAAACTTTGCTAAATAAGTTAACATGCTCAAACCTTTGATTCCATTGTGTATTAAATGTGGCTAGCCTGATCTTAAACTCTTGTCACGTTTTGATTAAGGAGTGTATTAGACTGATCTTGTGGTGCAGCAAGAAGGAGTAATAGTATGAACAAGTGAGTTTCTGTCAAAATATGTAAAGCATGGCTTAAGTCTCATATCTGACTCTAAAACTTAAAGGTTTAAAGAAATATGTGCATATCTTTGGCTTATGATCAGTGGGCAAAACCTCAATTCCAGTTATATGTTTGGATCCAAAATAACTTCTCTTAAAACAATAAAGTAAGGACTTGACTTTGCTGAAGATATCCCAAATTTACCAGGGTCAAGTGAAGAACAGCATCTCTCCTAATGAAGGTATCTAAAGGACCAAAGTAAGCAGTCACTGGGACTTTGCTTGAGTAAGTGAAAGAAGAGTTTGACTGAAAAGCTAAGTACACACCAAGACATGTAGTTACAGAAGATGAGTTCATATTATTCATCTTTCCTTACTTTATTTCAGTTTACTTATAGCAGGGGAAGGAAGGGAAATTAAATCTTTTTTTTTTTTTTTTTTTTTTTTTTTTTTGAGAAAATAGAATTGTTCCTTCTGAAACTTTTCATTCTGTGGCACTATTATTTTTCTACTGGAACTAACATTTTGACTGACTGATCATTCCTCTGGCTGACAGTTTATACTGCAGCTCTGTATATTTGCTTTTAGTGAGAGCTTGGTGTATAGTGTTGTGGTCCTGTTTCCTCACTGAGTAGCTGTGAATGTGTCAACACTGACTTTAATCCACTGTGCTAACTCAATGGCCATCTTAATCCCCTTTGTACTCAAGTTGAGGCCAATGTATTCTGAAATGAAGAAATTGATAGACAACTGATGTCTTGGAGGAGATGAGAAATGAAACTTATGTTATGAAAAAGCATTACAAGATATACATAAATATGATGGTGAAAATGGCCTTAGGCAAAATAGCTTCAATGGATTTGCTACACCTTTCCCAGAGAACTGGTGATTGATGTGTGTTTGTCAGATCAAGCAGATTTTTCTGATAGGTTTGCACCATATCTTATACTTAATGTGATATTGCTCAGGTCACTGTCTTTGTCAGTTTGTCTTGGATCCTTTTCTCAATTTGATGTGTTTTAGTAGTTCTTTATCATTTGCCTGCTATTCAAAGACTGTACATTGTTCTGAGCCTGCCAATATCTACTCTTACCTCACAACTTTCTCTTTTTATCTTTCTCTTGCTTCTGGCATCCTTCTACCTTTCATGCAGTACTCCACAATTTTTGAATCGTTATCTTGTGTGCTAATTGCGATTCTAGTTCTTTAAATCTCATTTTCTAAAGCTCTAATAAAAATCCCCTAGGCTCTAACAAAACCTTTTGAAACTGGCTGGTGCTTCTTACATTGACATCAGCAGTCTCTGGATGAGTCTAAACTGCTTTTCCTTAATATCTTAATTCATTAAACTGCAAGATCCTGCTGGTGAATAGCTTTCTTGTGTTCTAGCCTGCAAACTCTAAATATTAGTAATGTTGGCTTATGAATGATTAAGCGTTAACTTGCCAATGCTGAGCCTGTGAGCATTGAGAAGAGCTGAAGAAGTGAGATCCAGGCAGGTTTAAAAATACAACAGTTTTCTCTGTGACCAAGGAAACTGAAATCTTAGTTTCCTGTTGCTTTATATTGTGTGGTTGGATTATCCTCCATCAAATTAAGTGCAGGGTCTGACTGAAACTTTTCCCGAATTTGTAACAGCATTTGCAACAGTCTGCACTCTGGGGGATTCTCTGATGTCTAACTCCATAATTAAACTCATGCTGAACTAATTTAAGTTTCTTTCCTCTGCATTGGAACCTCTTCACAAAACTTTTAGGCACTAAATGTATCTAAGACTTCAGTTCCTCTCCTCAAATTTTCTCTGAAACTGGCTGAGCAGTTCAGATGTTAAGAGGAAACATAAAGGCAGTATGATTGCCCAATCCTCTTCTGTCTCAAATCAACCTTAGAGAAATGATTGGAGCAGGACTTATGATCCAAATCTTTTGAAAATCGATGGCATTTTCCTAGTTATAGGAACGGAAGGAGGATTGCCTACAAAATTCTCTGCTTGTCTTTTAGTGTAAAGTGTCAGTAACACTAAACAGATATTCTCTGAATTACAAACATACTGTCAATAACTATCATCCATGAGCATGAATTAAAAAACATCTTGACGTGTCAGAAGATGTAGAGAACAAGGTTTATTCTTGTTTTACATATAACTTTTTAAGACAGTTTCATTCTAAGCAAACAATGGGAAATAGAACTTTGTAGCAATGCTAAAATATCTACCCTTTTAACAGAGACTTATTTGTAAAGTGTATTCCTGTAGAATTAGAAAACTTGGACAACTTAATACATAAACGATGTGAAAATCAAAAATGTAATTTGCTTTTTGGAAGTTCTTAGAAAGCAATACAGATTTTTAAGCAGCCAGAGGGAACTTGTATGCTTGGCTTTTGGAAGAGACTGTGTTTATGTGGGTAGCGTACATGTCTGTCTTTTATAGTTATTGGGCAGAACAGAGGGGCATGATCACTTTGATGTAGGTAATTGTACTATACCATCTTACTTTTTGCCCTCTCCTCTTGCCTGTTTATTTCACAGAAATTAACATTTTGAAGTAAGAAGCACATGTTTAAGGATAGAATATTCTTCCAAGAGATCTTGCTTTCCATTCTTCATTGCTTCCCAGCCAAGTCCCAAGAGCCGATGAAATAGCAATCACAGATGATTCAGAGAAAGCTAGTAGGCAACTAATTCGTATTCCTTGTGACTGCATTGTGTGATCCTTATTCTGGTATTATCAGGCAGCAGAGTTAAAATGGTTTTTCTACTCACCAAATATATGATTAAGCCATGGAACTTGTTGCAACAGAAAAATGTGAAAACCAAGTGGGATGGGACAATTTCATACAAAATTTCTCCACTTTTGGCTATTAAACACAATGATCAAGCTGCAACCCTCAATTCAGAAAATTGCTAGTCATCTTTTTGCTGGGAGTATGTCATGTCTTCCTGTGAAGGAGACTTCTGCAGAGTTGTCAAAGCCAGCTTAGTAGGCTTCAATAGCCTGCAGATAAGTTTCTACAGCACGTGGTTCCTGCTACTGTCAGCTTTTATCATCACTGCTAATGGCAGAGAGACACATCCCCACCAAAAGGTGTTGTGAGCTTCAGAGCTACAGAGATGAAAGGATTTCAAATGAAATCAAATGAGAAAAATGGGCTTGTAATGACTGCAAGACATTTGTTTCTCAGCGTTGCTTGAGTATCAAGAAGTCCCTGTGACCTCTGCTCTGTAGCAAGCAGTGTCTCTGTTGCTTCAGCCTATGCTGGGGATACATGGTTCAGAGAGAAATAACCAGAGGTCTACTTCTGGGTTCGGTCCCATCAGTCTTCCCTTTTTTAGCATCACTCCAGCACAGCACATTCCAAGAAGGGATTTCAGTAATGGGAACACTGTTCAGGGACCTATCAAGTTTCTTCCTCTCTCTGGGCAATAAGCAGATATACTTTCTCATTATGAAGCTTTGTTGTTGGCACACTAATCTGAAACCAGGAAGACCAACAAGTACTAAGGGTGTTATGGGATTTACCGATGTTTCACGAAGGCAGCTAGATTGCTGCAATACAGCTGGGAAATAGGAATATTAAAGTCTACTCTAAACTCTCTTTTACTGTAATGATTCATAAAATATTGGTTCTTTGCTTTAGGTGACTGTGGCTGTATACTGACTATGCATTTCTGGAGAAAGTATCTCTAAGCTGGGCACTAGAACTAACTTATCAAATTGAGAGGAAATGAGTGAAAGAGTTAGATTATTTATTTTTAAGACCAAATGTGATTTTCTGGCCCCAGATTTTTGAGTTAAAATTGAAGATAAATCTTAAGAAATGAAAAAATAGTCTATAAATGTAATAACTTGCTAGAGCAGTTTTATGAACCCTCAGTACAAACAATATTTCTTGTGATAGCTTTGAAGATGGAATTTGGGTCGTATTTCATGTGCTGATGCATATAACAGTAGCTGTAGTATGTGACAAACATAATTTTTTTTGGAGAAAACCTACATCCCATCAGTACAAAGATCTACCACCTAGAACTCATATTGCATTTTATCTTGTTCACTATAAATCTGCAAGTGTTTTGCTGAGGGGAAACAAAGAAAAACAAAAAGCTGGATTGTAATGTCTTTCATTTTAATTGATTCTTTTGTTGCACTTGTTGGACTCTAAGTTAAAGTGGACTCTAGAAGTGCTGTTTGAAATGAAACCATGTCAAAGAGCCAGGTCTTTAATTCATGAAAGTAATGATGCTCCACGGGTGCAGCTCCACAGAAGTCAGCAGAATTGCTTCAGATAACCCCAGCAGAGGTTCTGCTCCATCTGTTCAGTGTCAGAACAACTTAATGCAGGGTTGATAACATTCTTCCTAGGTTCAGTTACTGTACAGTTATTAAGGGTGACCTCATCCTGTTCAGCTCTAGATGTCTGTAATCTAGTCATTCGCAGCTGAACCCAGCTGGCCTGTGTTCCTTTTAGCCAATAGGTCAGGTGAATTGTACCTTAAAAGTGTCTGTTCCAAGGAGCTGGATGAAATATGAAATAGGGATTTAACCTTTGCAAAGGAGGCAGAATACAGATATCTTAAGTCTTTTGTAGATATTTATGAGCTTGTTTTGCTCTTGATCTGCATCTGAAAGCAATGTACCTGTGTTAGAGTGAATGTATTCTGCATTTGAGCAGGCTATACACCTGGGATATACACCAGGTACCCACAGCTGCTCGGATCTGAGTTTGAAGCAAGAGAAGAGTGAGCATATCTGCCAGTCCAGGGCCCCTGAGGCTGCACCCTAGCTATTGCCAACCCCAACCTGTGCAAAGACCCAGCACGATTTACGTGTGTTAATACAGCAAGCTGGGTGAGCAGCTGAGCCTGCACTACCCAGTGTGCCCCCGAGCTGTGTGAATCCACAGCTAGGTAGCATGGGACATGAGAAAAGCTGTTGCAAAAGTTCCTTCTGGTTATTTTTACATGTGGACCACTTTTGTGTTTCACAGACAGCATCTATCACATGTCAGTCATTTGAAGCAGGTATCCAAACAGGGGAAGAAAGATGCTCAGTGCAGAGCCCCTAGGACTAGCCTGCTGATAAGGAGAGAGTACACAGCTAGATATCACGGAAGTTCCCTTATTTAGCCTGCATGATTTCCTTTCTCTTGTTTTGCTGCTATGAAATTCCAGCTTAAGGAGGCTGCCCGTGTCTCCTGTTGCCGTAGAGCCTGCACCGGCCAGGCAGCAAAATTGGAGTTGGGTCAGAATAGCAATTTTTGGCCTCTTGTGATTACTACAGTCTAGTGAAAGGCTGAAGAAGCCTGAAATCTGTTGTAAATGTGAGGGTATTGTGAAGGAGGCCTGACAGTCATCTTTTCACATTCCCTTGTCATTTGTGCTATTTTATTTTGCTGCACCCCATAATCCAGCTCATAATAGCTGCTCAGTGAACATGCTCAAATACAGCTCAGAGCTCTCAAGTAAAGGGATGAATATCAAGACTGACTTTACATTGCAACAAGGGCCATGGTGCTGTGCTCCTTGCAATATTGTGGTGATGGGCAACATCAGTGCCCTTAAATTTGATTTTACCCTAGAAGAACATCCTGGACAACAGTTATTGCAGCAGGCTTTAAAGGGTATGGTAAGAGTGGCAGATACTCTGCTAGACAGTGATTTCTGCACAATTCACCCTTGGCACCTTCTCTGTTTTTCCTGGCACAGCTCGGAAAAAGCATGAGGGAGAAGAAGCAGCTGCCCCATGGGAACCTGCGTATTCCTGCCAGGGCTGTGAGCTGGGACAGTGGTTCCACTGCTGAAGGAGCAATGTGAGGATGCATTTGTAGGTACAGATGCCAGCAAATTGTAGCTGGTCCTGTCTGTTCCCTGAGCCACTCAGAGTCCTGAAGTTAGAAGCATAGTGCAGTGGTGCTGCTAACACAGCCTGTCTCCTGCCAGCTTCCACCCAATACGGACTGTTTTTCTGGAGTTAGTTACTTAGAGAAAAAAAAATGTTCTCTTAAAAAAAAATCTTTTAATCTGTGTCCAGAGATAGAACAATAGAATAGTGTACAAGTTAGTCTACCTCAGGAACTGGGCAACAATCTAAATCAGTCTGACATACAACAGCAAAATATTCAGTGAAAAAAACTGAAGAAATATTTTTTTCTAAGCAAAGACTCCAAGGTACTGATAACATTTAACCTTCTTTCCTCTTCTGTAAATATGTCCCCTGAGAACCCAGACAATGGTTTAAACCCAACTGTTTGGTCCAGCAGAGCTCCAGAGACATCCTGCTGCTCTAAAATGATGGCTGAAACAGGATGGCAATATGTTTTATTGTAAAAATGATGGCTGAAACAGGATGGCAATATGTTTTATTGTAAAAATTCCCTGTGCTACCATTTAGGAGTCAATTTAGTATGCAAGAAGTGTCTTGGAGCAGGATAGAGGCTCTTCCATTTTTCATTCTCCTCTGTGATATTGTCTGTGTGGGAGGCAGCTGTTGGAAAGCCTGCAGGAACTTGAGAATTTGACTGAAAGCCATAAAGTTGCACAAATCTATTCAAAAGCTTTGTACAGTTTCCATTGGAATCTGGGCTGCAAGTTTATGATGAAACCAGAAAACTGTCTGCCTATTTCTTTTTGATGTGAATGTTTTGATATGAATGTTTTGGAACATCTAATTTGAAATATTAAAATATATCTGGAATAAGGAAGAGGTGTAAATATTTTCCTGGAATCAATTCCCATGCAAGAAATTAATTACAGAAAGGAATTCTCTGCAACAGCTATCCGTACGTCTGTTTGGATCCAGGGCTGTTTTTTGTTGCCATCCAGAGGTAGTTTCAAAGTGTTTTGCACTATTGTGTTAATTAGGATGATGTTTTCATTAGTTTCAGTTCACATATTATTTTAATCTAGAGTTTGAATAAAGGGATTTTAGCAGATAGTGGAACGTGGGCAGGCACGGTGGAGGCTACAGGGAGCTCATTACCCTTTTCTCAATTCATTGTATTTTCATCAGTCATTAATTCCATTTTAAGCTTCCCTGTTGCTAGAATGTACATTGCGAGTGACTTTATTTTTCATATTCAACAATGTGCCACTTTCCATACATAATACAAAGGTAGAATGCAATTATTGGCAGCATTAGACTACTTCAAAAGGTTTAAAGATGTGGAAGAAGGCTCCCTGAGGAGGATGCGTTTGAGAGTGTTTGAGGTAGCAACACAAATAACTTTTTAAGTCTCAAGAAAAGGCAGAGAAGAAAAGGGATGATGTAGAACTTGCTCTCTCTTATCATAAAGTCATGGAGTGAGTGAGTGAGTTAGCTTGGAAGAGCCCTCTCTGGTCCAAGTCCCTGCTTAAAGCAGTGCTAACTTCAGTGTTAGGTTACTTTGCTCAGGGCCTTTTCCAATTGGGCTGTGAATATCTCCAGGGATGGAGATTCCCCAGCCTCTGAGGACACCGGTTCCATTGACTACCATCATGTTGATAAGCTTTTATTTATATCTAATAGGAATTTTCCTTGTGACAACTAGTATCCTATTGCAACTAGCAACCCCTTGTCCCATTGCTTTTCACCTCTGAGAAAAGTTTTGGTGTGTCTTCTCTCTGCAACCCTGCCATTAGTTAGTTAAAGATAGTAATAAGATCCTCCCTTGGATCCTCTCTCTTTTCCAGGCTGAAACAACCCAGTTTTTTCAGTTTCTCATGGTACTTTATGTGCTCCAGGCTCTGGAGCATCATGGTGGCCATCTGCTGTACTCACTCCAGTATGTCTGTGTCCCTCTCATATATGGGAGTCCCCAGTAAGATGCAATACTCCATATGCTGTCTTACAAGTGCTAGAGAGAGAGGAAAAATATCGCTTCCCTTGACTTGCTGTCTGTGCTTTTACCCAGCACATTGTTGGTTTTATTTGCTGCAGAGGTGCATTGCTCACTTGCGCTCAGTTTTCCACCAGGTCCTTACCTGTGGAGCAGCTTTCCAGCTGGTTGTCCTCTGGCCTGTGCCACCATGCGGTTTATTCCTTCCTGTGTACAGGGCTTTGCATTTGCTGAACTCTGGGAAATTTTTGCCAGCTCATTTCTCCAGTCTGTTAAGTCCCCTCAAATGGCAGTCCTCCAGCGTATTGACTTCTCTCTTGTTTGGTATCAACTGTGGAATTGCTGATTGGAGTCCATGCTTTTGCCCAAGATGTTAATATAAATGTTAAACACTGCCCCAATATCAACCCCTGAGTAATACCATGAGCAACAGGCTTCCAGTTGTACTTTTAATCTCTTACTACTACTCCCCGTGCCTAATAATTTGGACAGTCATCCACTCACCTTTTACACAACCCATATGGGACACCTTGCCAAAATCTTTGCTAAATCAACATCTGCTGCTCTTTCCTTGTCCTTTTATTGTAGAATGCAATCAAGTTTGTCAGGTATGATTTACTCCTGGCAAATCTGTGCTGACTGGTCTGGTACAACCAACCTTTTGTACTCTGGCTGGAACTTGCTTCAAGCAGGATAAGCTCTATAGCCTTTCCAGGACTGGGGTGAGACTGGCCTGTCATTTCCCAAGCTCCTTTTCTTGTCATCCTTGAAGATACATGTGATGTTTGCTTTTTTCAAGTCATCAGAAGCCTCCCCAGTCACCATGACTTTTCAAAGACTGAGAGGGCAGATTCTTAACGACATCAGTCAGTCCCCTTGGATGCATCCTGCCTGGTCTCATATACCTTGGTATAGGCTTATGTAGTCCTTGATTTGGTGATCTTCTAGCACAAGTAGTACTTCAGTGCCCTTGACTCTATAAGCACAGGGATGTGGGAGGGCTGAGAGAAGACCTTTCCAGTAAAGACTAAGGCAATGAAAGCACCAAAGAATTCAGATGTTTCTTTGTGGAGGATCAATGTCCATACCCACATAAATTTACACATATATGCTCGTATCTACGTTCCTCCCCCCACCTGATTCATACACAAGAACCAAAGGGTGCACACATACAAAACCTTAGTCCTGACATCCCTGTCTCCTTATAACCCTGCAAATGGACAGTGTATGTACTAAGGTACTCACCTAGGAGCTGGAAACAAGCTTCCCAAAATGGATTGAGCTGCTTAACAGATTTATGGCTGGGCTATGTTTTATTAATAAATTTACCACCCTCTTTTGGTTGCTTATGAGGTCTGACAGCTTGGTCAGAGCCAGAATTGAAGGGTTCCTTTCGGAGTGGCGGAGGAACGACACGCAGAGACGGACTCAATGTGGGTGATAGAGCATCGTTCTTCCTTTATTAGTCCAGGGTACATATATTTATACAGACAACGATAATTATTATGCCTACTAGTCACTAGCTGATTGGATTAAGCTCTAAAGGTCGTAGTCGCACGGTCCACCTACTTGCGGTTAGCTAACAGCACAAGCTTCTCATAACACTAAGTTTCTCATGCCACTATTTCTAATTCCTCTTAACTTGTTTTCGATACACAACGGTACCATAACACAAAGTTTCTCAGGCCAACGTTAACATAACACTAGGTTTCTCAGGCCACTATTTCTAATTTGAAGGCCAAAGCATCCTTGACATTCTTCATGTATCAGCAGCTGCAGGAAAACCCTAGTGAGGCCCAGCATCAGCCCCTAGAACAGGCTCTGATTGTACAACTGCTCAGTGGGCTCATGACCCTTGTCTCTGAGCCATTTTCCAACAGGTTCCCCTAGAAAAGTGACGTGTTGGCTGGTTATAAGACAGTTCTCAAGCAGTTGTATGCAAAGGTAGGACAGAGCTACCATGAGAAAAGCTAAAGTATAATCCTGGAACAGTCCTATAACTCACAGAGCATATTAGGCACTGAAATTCTTATTCCTCATTTTCTTGACAAATGATGCAACAAGAGCAGAAAATGGCTAATATGAATCTTGTCTCAAGACTATGATTGCAGCAGTAATAAGGAATGATGTAAACTTAACTCGTTCTTGTTACAGAGTACTGAAGAGAGTGAGTTGGACTACAGGAGCAGTGTGCAGCCAGTGTAGAATTTTGCTATGAAATACCTCTTTAATCACCCTTCTTCATAATTTTTGAATTCTGTTTAGCAAGAGCGGTTCTTGTGTAATACTTAAAGTAACAGAAAACAAATGTTTCTTGGCGGTACCTTTTGACCATCAAAGACAATTTTATTTAAAGGAAGGATATTTTCTCAGGACTGTAGAGTCAGAGAATCATAGAATGGTTTGGGTTGGAACTGACCTTGTCCTGGTTTGGGCTGGAATAGAGTTCATTTTCGTTTTAGTAGCTGGAGGAGAGCTGCAGCACCCTGAGACCCCAGGGGCTCCCCAGGTCCCAGTGCCCTCACCTGTGTGCGGGGGTGGGGGGAGCACAGCTGGAGGGCTGGGCCCCGATTGGCCGATGTTCCATGTCATGTGACCTTGTGCTCCCTATATAAAGGCAGGAGTGGGCCGGGAGGGGCTTTCACTTCCGGGAGTGTGGCTGTGGGGCCTTTGTGTTGGGGATCGCTGGCTGGGAGCAGGTGGGTGTCGGTCGGTGGGTGGTGAGCAGCTGTATTGTACGTTACCCACTGATACTGGTATCAGTGTACTATTCTGTTACTGTTATTAAACTGTTTTTATCTCAACCTGTGAGTCTCCCTTTGCCCCTCCGATTCCCTCCCCATTCCCAAGTGGGGGGAGGGTGGGTGAGCGACTGTGGGGCGTTTAGCTGCTGACCAGGCTCAAACGAGGACAGACCTTTAAAGGTCATATAGTCCAACCCCCCTTGCAATAAGTAGGGACATCTTCAACTAGATCAGGTTGATCAGAGATCCACTTGACCTGGACTTGAATGTTTCCAGGGATGAAGCATCTATAACCTCTCTGGGTGACCTGTTCCAGTGTTTCACTAAACATTATGGCAAAAAATTTCATAGTAAAAAAATTTCATAATAAAGAATTTCTTCTTTATATCTAGTCTGAATCTGCCCTCAAAAGCTGTGAAACACTTGTTCACAGGCAACATATTCTGGCCAGGCTCAGTGCTGGTTTGCTTTACTTGAACATGTAATCCTGCAGAAAACACAATATATGATATAGAAATCAGTGGAAAAGGAGGCTACTGTTCCTGGAGAACTCTCTTTACTGCTCTGACTATTGATCCCTTTCTATATTTTCTAAGTAAAATATTAATAAACTAGCAAGTTCTAATGAATCCAATAACTGACATCGCCCTTTAGTTTGCTTTCATGCAGCTTTAATGTGTCTTAGTGTCTTAGGAGGGGGCACAGCCTTTCTAAGCCACTGTTTTGCAGTCCTGTGGGGCAACACACTCCTGAGTTGTCAATGCAGGGATTATCAGGTGTCTGCCCCTTTCACTTGCTTCTGTCAAATTTTGAGGGCTCTCAGAAGCCTGATTCCCTTAAAGGTCTTGTCTTCATCTCTCATTAGTGACTGTGATTGAAATGATTCTTTCTGCAAGATGATAGCTTGGTTTAGTGCTGTCGATTTTGCCAAATTCTTGCCTTTTTTGAAAATATGTAGAAACACTTATTAATTTTTTTATTTAAATGTTTTGTTTTCAGCATCTCTGTTCTTTTGGTACATTAGTGTTTCTTTAATGCCTCCATTTATCTCTGGCCAAATGAGAAATACCTTGTTTTACTGGGATTTTCTGATTCTGATATTCATTCTGATATTTTCCTTTCCATCACTGTAGTAGTTGGCTTGTTCAGCTCTGAAAAGCACCTCAGACAACAGCGTTATTATTTTGATAGTAGAAGTAAGCACACAAACTGATTCTCTTCTATTTGCAATGTTTCTTCTTGAATGATTCTTTTCTGGTTCATCTTGCAGACTTGCAGATTCAATGCAAAACTTTTTATCGTATTTGCATGCAGGTTTACTGCTTGTTTCAGATCATTAGGTGCTCTTGAAAGTGTTTGTGCCATTACTAATGGCACTCAATCTGAACCTCAGTTGTGATGAAGTACTTCGATATTTGCAAAATCCTCTTTGGTGATACCTGTTAGAGTTTCTCTTTTGGATCTTGCAGACAGTGCTCATTGATTAGTTTCTGGTTTGAAACTTCAGCTCCGGAGGAAACTTGGAAATGTTATTCATAGATCCTCGCTTAGGTCAAAATAGCAAATGTACAATCTATTTCAGTTTGTGTACACATCTTCAAGTAGCTCTTATGCCTGTGGGTGTGTAAGAGGCTGCTAAACAACCTGTTTAAGATTCTGCAGCACTACTGCTCCCAGGCCTCCCTGCTCCTTCTGTGAAGAGAGTTTGATGTCTTTCAGTAGGTCAAAAGTTGGTGTTTGCTGCTGATGCCTAAAGGTGGTTCTTCTATTGGGCTCTTCCTGTGCTGTAGCATCAATGCCTGTTTGCTAATCTAGCATGGGTTCTGTGGACTTTGCAGGGAGCTTACATTTGCCCCTGTAATTTTTGAACCATTTTATCTTCCAGTCTTGGCACATGCAATATTACTGGAAAATGAGATTCATGAGACAAGGTTTTTTGCATCTGAGAATAAAGTGGCTCTTGCTTGAAAGTTAGGTTTAGTCTTTTATGGCTTAAGTCCCTTTGCTTCAGTCATTCTCACTGTTTGCTGCAGCTCAAATCACTAAGCCATCAGCATGCCCTTTTAAATTTCTCAGATGCACAATGTCCGGTTGTTGTCCAATGAAATTTCTTTGGAGACAAACATACTTACAGAATGCTTAAATTCTACTTTACAATAGTGAGGTGGGCACATATATAAATGCTTCAGCTCTGCTCATACATCTAGCATCCTGCTTTTTCAGTTTCCTCTCTCTCGTGGCACAGAAGTTGCAAAAGTGTAATTTTGGATTCTTTGCTGCATCCTGTGGCCTTGTCATGAGGGAAGGAGAATGCTTAGCTCCTTCTCTTATTAATCTTGATTCTTCCACATCATTTTGAACAGTTGCATGTCAGAAATAAAAATTGTGCAGTCCAAGATAATAGCCCAAAATTCTTCCAAGGTGAAGAAAATGGTGTCTACTGCAATAGCACATTTCCCTTGCACAATAACTTCTACAGGGCCATCTCCCTCTGATGGAGTTGTATAGGCACAGCCAGGCCATCTACATATGACACTTGTCTAACATGTTTTCTAAAACTCCTATATGAGGAAGATTCAGCAGCTTCACTGGTAAATGAAGAGAAATTGAATCTGTTGATTTGGCTCTTCTCTGAATGATATCTTCTGCTTTTGTATAGCAGATGCTGCAGGCTCCACATCTTTTCTGAACTGCTGTGATTTCACCACTATACTGTGTTTGGTCATATTTATATTCTGGGCTTTGTATAGGATACTCTTTTTGTGAAATTTAGCAGTTCCCAATGTGTTTAATTTGGTTACTTTCTTCAGCTCTACTTGTCCCTCTGTGTCCATCTTGTATGTGTTATGTGTGTTATTGGAATACTATTTAATTAACAAGATCTCTTGTGAACATTGCTTAAAAATCCCTTTATGTGTTTAAAACACACATCTCATTGACTTTTCGGTACACTGGAGCATAAATATTGCACAACAACACATCCTTTTTTCCATTGCCTGTGCTGTTGCTTGAATAGGGACATTTCCTGTAGTTGTGCTGATTGGTGTGTTACTGGCATTGCTTCCTGCTTTTCATCCTTTGCAAAATATATCAAATACATATCTGTTGCATTTGCTTCCCAATTTTGTTTACAAATGCTTACCAATATATCTTCTTGGCCTTTCTCTAGGGTTCTGTGTAACTGTTTTTTTTTTCTGCTTGATATATGCATGTCTGTATATGTCTTGACTTCAGTAGTGTCAAATCCATCCAAGTAGAGCTCAAGGACTTGTTTTTTAATAGTTATAACCTGTCTAGTTTTTAATAAGAAAATCTTTTATGACCCCATCTTCAGAGGAAAGAGGTCCTTAAATTTGCCTCTTCATTTCATCTCTACCTGATTGCAGTTTCTTAATAAGGAATGCACAGTACTATAGACTTGCTATGGATCTGTAAATGCATTTCCATCTTTACTGAGTTTTTGTATTAGTTTTCACACAATTCATTGCATTCACAGGATGAAGAAAAAAAAAAGTAAATAAGACTTTCTTCAAACAACTGGCAGAATCCTCATATTCACAAATCCTAGACCTCATGGTGGACGTAAGCCATTATGATACCTGCTGGGAAAGGTCATGCAGCAGGACACAAGCAGTCTGGCAGTTTTCTGGAGGGGGCTGATGACAGCTTTTTGACACAGGTGATTGAGAAGCTGATAAGTAGGGAGACACTCTGCTGACCCTTATGCTTACAAGCATGGAGATAGTGCTCATGGACGTGGAGTTTGGCGGAAACCTTGATGGCACTGACTGTGTGATGGTTAAAGTCACTATTATGAAAGGAGGGAAGAAGGCAAAAAGCAGGATCACAGCCCCAGAATTCAGTGGAACAGACTTTGGCCTCTTCAGGGACCAGTGGCTTGTCCTGTCCAGTTTGAAATTCTCCAAAGCTGGAGATTCTCTGAGCATCACTCTCCCTGTGAATGTCTTTTCCCTCTTCCATTGTCCTGTCTTCTGTCCTTTCATGGTGCAGCTGCTGGATCATCCTGTCTCTTTTCAGTAGCTAAACACTTTCATTGAATAGTTGAAGTCATTTAATCTGCTGTGGTCAGCTTTCAATTTCAGTGACCTGTTCAGGTTTCCTGTTTTGCGGGGATTTTATTCTCTCCAGTGAACATTTAAGTACTGCAGGTTGAAGTGGTCATAAGGCTGATGGGGACAGGCAAGGATGAGAGAAACAAGGTCACAGCTGGTGTTATTGTCAGCCAATTCAGTCTGGGGTCAGAGTACAGGGAGCAACAATATGCATCTTGGAAGTAAATGCATACCAGGAGGCCTTTTTTTTCCTCATTTAAGAATGATGTTTGACATGGTCATGGGCAAAAATAGAGACCAGTGAAGATCTCTGACTTGAAACTAATCAGTGCCAGAAGTAGCATAAACAATGATGACTTAGATGAATATGAAAGCCAGGCTGGGTTGTTCTTCATAAAGTCGTAGGACTGGATAGAAATCACTGTAATGCAAGAAGAATGAAGAATAAGCTGAAGGAGCTGTAAGTCTTAATGCAGGTTATTAATTACCCACGTATCTGTTGCAAAGAAAATGTATTTCAGAGAGAGTCTGTTTAGCAAGTTCTTTGAACATGCTTCTGATGGACTTTGATAAAGATGATTAAGATAACTAGCATAGGGTGAACTTTGATTAGATACTGACCAATAGGAAGAAACAGTTTGTTTGACAATGTCTAGACAAAGGCCAGGTTAGGCAATAATGATCATGAAATGATACATTTATGATTCATAGGACCTGAAGGAAGATAAGTAGCTATCTTCCTTCATAGAAGATAGGGAATTTAAGCAAGCTGGCAGTTCCTTAAAGAAGAATATTAATAAGGCACTTTCCTTGTGGAGGGGAGATAAGAAGTCAGTAAGAGATCAACTTGGCTAAATTATGAGACTTTCACTGACTTCAAACACAGGAGGAAAGGATACAGAAAGTAGAAACTAGGTCAGGCTACTAAGAAGGAGAATAAAGGCATTGTAAGAGCTCTCAGTGACCTAATCAGAAAGGTCAAGACATAAAGCGAGATGAAATAGCAAGGTGCATTAGTTATAAGAAGTCTAAATGTTGACACTTAATAGACAGAAGATTTGGAGAAGCCTAAAGCAATAAATGCTTTATTCTGTATTGATCTTCACTTGCCATCAAGTAGACAGCACTATTAATACCAGTGTGTCAAGGATTGAAATTCCAGCCTAGAGCAGGAGAGAAACACAGCAGAAGCAGATTTCAAAATGATTATGCAAAGTTTTTTTGTCAAAACAATTTTAGCAGCTCTTAGCATGGTTTTTTTATTTTTTTTTTGTTGTTGTTGTTCTGAGAGTGCATGGAGATAAATAAGTTATCCAGTGGATGTAGAATGTGAATGGACAGTAGTGAAATATGGTCTAGAGGAAATGACTGTAGACTGGTTAGTACTCTCAGAACAACATAGCACACAAGCATTTCATGTTGAAATGAAAGATATTGTCAGTGAAGTTCTTCAAGGGTCTTCTCTGAGTTTGACTGTGCCCAGTGTTTTTGTTAGTGACCTGCACAATGGAGAGCATACTGAGATGAGAATCCCTATCAATACACTGCAATACAGGCCATAATTCAAAATGATCTGACAGACTGGAGGTATGATCTGAAAAAATAGAATATTATTTAATAGGGAATGGCTGTATCTATGTAGGAATAATCAAGTATGTGAATGGCTATATCTATGTAGGACTAATCAAGTATGTGAATGTAGAACAAAAAGAAAAATATCTGGGCATTCAGAGATAGATGAAGAGGTTATAGAGGACTGCAAATTAGACATAGGTGAAGGATGGCAAGCTTTTGCAAACCCGTTAGTGTCACAAGGGCTGTATGAGCAGGAGCAGTCTGCAATATGATGATAATTCTACATAGCAAAAGGATGGCCTTAGATGGAGAATTGTGCTGTTTTCAGTGTTGCCCTTCAAGAAAGAGATGACCTATTCTCTAGCTGAGACCAGCTAGAAACATAACCTACAAAGAAATGTTAAAAGAATTGGACTTTTTCAAGCTAAACAAGGAATGCTGAAGAGAACATACTCTCTTCCTTATTTAATTTAATTTTCTTATTATTTTTTACTCCCTTTCCCCCTGACACGCCCCCCAGCCTTTCTCTAGTTAAAGGAAAAAGGAGAGTATCTTTAAATGCATTTTGAAAATGGAAAAAGGAAAGGATTGGACCTGCAGCATGGAAGATTCAAGTTGAGCTGTGGAGTCTCCATCATTAGAGCTGGTTTAAGAGTAGGTTTGACAAATATTCATCAGGAATGTCAGAAGGAATCCTGCTTTAGGCAGGGAGCTGGGTGGACCAGTTAATGCCTCTCCCAGCTTAATTTTCTATGGTGTGATGAAATGAGATTTTTATTTGCATGACTATTTGGAGTCAGTGACCCTTCTTACTAATGCCATGCTGACTTGTGAACAGAATGAAATGAGAATGAATAGGAATACTGCTGACAGTAAGAATTTGTTGTTGTCCTACCTTTAATTTGAGACACCTAATCACTGAAAAGAGGGATAATCTCACATGCCATAGCTAACTACTCACTTTATACAGACAGCTAGTTAAATTCATATATAAACCTTTGATTGAAAACTATTTAGCTCTGTGTGTAAAGTGTAAATACTACATTCTCACTTCCCAATTGATGAGTGAGCAGAAAAATAAATGTCTTTGTGATCATTTGTTCATAATACAGACAAATCTGTTCACAAGATGAAATGAAATCAGTTGTATTAGCTTCTGAGTTTTTTTTTTTTTTCAATATTTGTTATGCTTCAAAATAGAACAAATTTGAAAGAGCATCTTAAACAGGCAAAATATAATTGCTAAGGTGGTAGTTGGCCAGGGAGTTAGAACTAAT
Source organism: Tyto alba (assembly GCF_018691265.1). Classification (NCBI taxonomy): domain Eukaryota; kingdom Metazoa; phylum Chordata; class Aves; order Strigiformes; family Tytonidae; genus Tyto; species Tyto alba. The sequence goes on along the minus strand of NW_024881313.1, from coordinate 33,794,470 downwards.
TTGTCTATAATGTCATCTACCAGTTTTACAGGGGGCATAGATGGCTCTACTTAGACTCTGAGATGGTTTATGCTAAGACAAAATTTGATGTGTTCAGTGGCTTTAAAACTGTCCGTGAGGCAGTATGTTTCAGTCTTGTGTACTCTCAGTTCTCTAAAATACTTGTAGATAGAATTTCCTAGAAAGAAATGTGGCTGTGGGTCAGTTAATACATATGAACCCAAAGCTCCCAAAGATTGGCAAATAAGAAACTTCTAAGGAAACAAGGACAAGAGTGAGACTTTTCTTCTTAATAAATCTGTTCTCATGAGCTGTGAATACTTCTGATACTTGGGATGAATTTTTTGGGGAAAAAACCCATCATGTTTCAACATATGATATGGCTATACTTACTTGTCATTTGTTCCTGTATACAGAAAATAGCTGTATTCTGTTGATGAAGCTAGTTCGAGTACAATCAGAATGTGTAATAATTTTTTTTTTTAATATTTGTTATTACTTGTGGAAAGTTATGCATAATGCAACACGTGAGAATACCTTTTACACTGCTGCTAAAGAAAATAAATTTTTTAAAATCTTAGGATTTAATGAATGCAGGAATGTGTTATTCCTTGAAGTCATTATTTTGAAGATTATCCCAGGTTATTAGATTTGATTAAAGGATTTTACGCTTGGCTTGCTTGAGAGCTGAGGATTATGCAATAAGGAGCTTTCTCCTATGCTATCTTTGAGCTTATCATTTCAGTACTACAGGGCTCTGATTACTTACACATTTTTGTAAAACATATAGATTTTGTTCATTTACAACTTTTTAGATCAGTCAGAGCTATTAAGCCTGCTAGGTGATATCCTGGTTGACAAGTCCTATTACAGGCTAGATTTGCTTCCGTTGGTTTGACCAATATATGTCCTTTGTCACTACAGAACACTCAGCCCATGTGGCATCTACAGGGGCTTCAGAGACAGTGGGAATTGAATTCATTTCCCTGTTAGCAAATACACAGAAAATTTTGGGATCAGAAACTTTTTTGTTTAACTAATATGAAGGACTTGACATTCTTCATTTTTGTTAAGAGATAAGGACAGATACTAAGATGGTTTGGGGGGATGCCTGGCTGAATTGTTTGTCTACCTTACTGTAGAACTACTCCTGATCTGCCTTTGCACAAGACCAGACTTCATGTTGTGTTTGGAGGGAAAGGTGAGGAATCCAGATGCTTACTTCACTGTTACAGTGGTTTCCAGGCAAGAGAACAAATGTATCTCCCCTGTACGGAGGCTGGAGACAGAGAGTATAAGTGTATGTCTGTATGTCCCCTTTCTGAGGCAGTACAGAGATGGTCAGAAGTGCATGAACAGGGTCAGATCACTGTGAATTCCACTCCTGAGGAGGAAAAAACATCCTGCACATGGTTCTGCCTCTCATGTACGAGGACTTAGAGCTATAAAAGGTCTTATCCAGGCCAGTGGGTATGCCTGGCTGTTGTGATACATTTGCTCTCATCCACAGCAGTGTGTACACAGAGGGTGTTCGGGTGGGAATGTGATCACTCACATCCCTCTCAGATAAAGCTGTTGCAGTTTCAGCAGATGCTCTGTTGAAGGCATCTGTGCAGCTCAGTCTTCCCAGATACTCTGCCAAATATCAGGTCAAATTCAAGGATGGGGGTTTGTGTTTTGTGTTGATCTTCAACACCACTGGATATATCTCGTGTAAATATGGTCTTTGTCCATAGAAAATGACTTCCCTTGTCCCTAGACAGCTACCTCAAGGTTAGAGCTCGTGTTTCCCCAACAGTTTCTTGTGATGGTCCTTCAGCTCATTGCCAGTATGAGATGAAGGACCTTGGAGTTTAGAACAAAACAAACTATTGCTTCAACCTAACTTCCCACAGAGGGATTACCAATAGAAGTAACCAAGCAGGCTTCCCAGGCTGCTTTTTGATATTTCAAGACCCTGCATGGTTATAGATTCCTTGGATGTTCTTTTAAATATGTGGGTTGGTGGTCACTTTAGTGTTAAACTTAAGTGTACAGAAGCAGATAAATACAGTTGCTGAGCTTTCACAGTCACTAATGCGTCTAATTGTTACTGTCCCATCTGACTTGATGCTCCCACTTTGGTCTTTGACTTTGATTTTTTTTTTCCCAGATTTGACCTCTTTTCTATATCAAAGAGCTGAAAAACAGACACCATTCTTTTACTTTTTATTCCCTGAGGTCAGTTCATAACTTTATTCAGCCTATTAATTGTGTGTTGCATTGTGCTTGGCTTATCTTTCTTCAACTCATTTTCATAGTTGCTGTTCAATCTTGTTTCTAGAGTTCTGGTGCTAGTTCTCATTTAAAAAGACTTAAACCTAGTTTCAGCAGAAAACTGTGTCTATAGCTAATAACCCGTGGGAGTGCAGTGAAAGCTCTGGACTACCCAGCTAGAGTCAGCTTCTAATATGTAAGGTCGTGCAGGTGGTTATGGGGGCATAGGAGAAGTAAGTTATAGTAATGCCAGTGGAGAGGCATGAAAGGAAGCCAAGACATTTCTAATGTTGTTGATCATGTATATTCCTTTGCTTTTCTTCCTTGCCAGGACCCTCCTTATTCTTTACATATTATCCTTGGTAGAGGTATTTTGACAGGTTAGATGGCACAAGGGTGCACGTTTCAACATGAGCACAATGTTCTGTTCAGCTGCTTTCCTCTCAGTTGTGCCTTTGCAAGTTTGGGAGGGATGGACCTGGGTAACCTGAGGGAATGGTGAACAAATTACAGTGACTAATAATTCAGAAACCCTTCCTGGCTGAAACACATCATATTTGTTTTTATTTTGGTATTGTTTTAATCAGCCAATTAAACTTATTAAAATATGAACCATATTCACACATTAAATGCCTTTCACCTAAAACAACTTTAGATAGAACAATTTTATTAGTGTTCTTAGACCTCCAATGAAGTGTAATGATGCTAAATCATTAATATATAATCTGCCATTTAAAAAATTAAATCTGTGCCATGATGTGTTTTACTGTTTTATAGCTATTATATGAAGCCCCCTGGGATGTTCTCATAAAAGGTTCTCCATAAATTTTATATAGCCCTGTACTGCATTATATTTTATTGCAATATTCCAGCTTTTCAGAAAACCTCCAAGGTATAATTTTTTCTCCCGAAGGCCTCCATGGGAGAAAGAGATCAAAATTTGTGTTGGCAATTCTAGTGAAAACACCTACCATTTGCAATTGTCATCTCTGTTCTCAGTGACATATTGCCTTCTGTCATTTTCAATGGAAAAATGCTTAGGTGAAAAAGATACAAAGGGAGCTAGAGCTGCAAGAATAAGGACAATTTCTTTTGTATGTATTTCTACTGTTTCTGATTACACATCAACTGGTTTCTCTCTGCTTGTTTTGCCCTCCCACTGATCTGTAGCATGCTCTCCCACAGTTTAGCTACTTCTACAAAGTCAGAGAAAGCCACAATCTACAGGGGAGGAAAGAGGCAGCTGATGGGTGTGGTCCACAGGTTCCCAACTCCTAATCATTGCCCCTGGGGCAGCATCCAGTCTTGGGGATATTACCCCATAACTTCTCTTGGAGGGAACAGAGATGCTGATTTTGTCAAGTCTCTGAATGCTTGTAGACCCTACAGAGGAGAGGAAGAATGGTCTCACAGATGCTAGCCTGAAATCTAGTACATGAGCTTAGTTCCTATATATGCCACGATATACTGTCTGTATATTAGTGTAATATTAGAAGTGAGTAGGTTTTTATTGTTATTTTGGAGGCCTAAAGATGCAGATCCTCTGTGTGCTTTTAGTATGGGGATGCTGCAATATTCTGTGATGCTTAAATGATAAAAAATGGAGATAGGTGTGTGGAGGAGACTTTGCGACAGATATCATCTCACTCTGAGTGTGCAGTGACCAAGGCTGTGGTGCATGAAGGGAAGGGAGTCCTGCAGGAAAGCAGTACATCTGCAGTTCTCGCATTCCAGAAATGGCAGCTGCTCCAGCTCCAAACTCCGACAAGGAGGAATTGCAGAAACCCAGAGGCTCAAAATAGACTTTTGCAGACATTGGGGAATACAGAGGAACTTCCTCTACACTGTGAATACTCTTTGGCATCACATCAGTTGTATCTTAATGTGGAAATGAGTTTGCTGTTACCACTCTGCTTAAGGATTGAAATTAGTATGCTTAAATTACTTTGGGGCATGCAGGAAGGAGATACTTTCCAGGTCTTTCAACTTCTTCAAGAGCCATCAATGCTCTTCTTAAAGCCTCACTTGCAATATTTCTTAGTTATCAATTAAAATGTTTCCTTAGTTTCCATGTCAAGATCAGAAAACTTTACAAATCATAATTCTTAAAAGAAAAAATACTTTCAGAAGGGTCTCATGAGTTTTCAAGCTCCTGATGTTTCTGAGCACTTGTCAGTCTCCTCAGTTCTTTTTGGCAGAACCAGTGATGTGCCAGCTAACTCTGCCCATTGGCAGATCTCAGGCAGTACAGGACATATAAGAGTTGGTGCCTCTGAGTGAATTTCTTGAAAAGTAATATCTCTTTTGTTGCAGGTATCTTCTACCCCCTTTGACACCTGCTTCAGCTGTGATCTAATTCAAAGAGTGAACTAAAATCAGAAAAGGAAAGAAGGTTTCGAAACATGCTCACTTGTAATTTTGCCTCCTGAGTTTTTCCCTTCTGATCTGGTTTTGCTGTTGTATTAGGTGTGCTGCTGTTCCTAATGCTTCTGTAAGCCCATTTGCAGTCCCACTATCTGCTATGCTTGATTCTGTTCATCATTATTTTCCATCCTTGTCAGCAATTTTAATCACACTGATGAAACCAGATTAAAACTATTTAAATATGCTAATATGGTGACAGGCAATTGAATGGCTTCTTATAAATGATACAAAATCAAACATAGCTTCCTCTGCCTTGCACAGCTGCACCTTATTAGCTTTCATATTTCTGCTTGTCAAATACATTATATTGCCACTTACTTTCTTTGTGGTCTGACTTACCTTTTTGATTGCTCTCCATTTATTACATATTCTTCCAAAATTGCATTCCCGCATTTCTCTCATCACAAAGGTGGCTTTGTAAAACTGCATCACAAATTGCACCTAATTGTATTTCTTACACATACAGCCTACCAGAAAAACAGGTGATTGGCCATGAACAATCACTGAAGGGCTTAAAAGACTAAATCAGGAATTCTTGGCATCCATTTTGCAACTAGCAAAACTAGAGATTTAAATTCAAACTTTAGAAACCACTGACTAGCAAGATGTAGGAATACAATGGTAGCACAGAGTTGCCAAATCTCCTGGTGAGGAGTTTCGGCACTGTGTCAAGATAGTTACAGGGTTAATTCTATTGCCAAGCTTAATTTGGTCAGCTAGAACTATGACTTCATTTCATGCTCCTGACTAACCTAATTATTGTAGCAAAACATCGTGCATTAGCAGTCTCCAGTGTAACCCTAAATGAAAAAGGCAGCCCAGATCCCGACAAAGAATCTCGCCTGTTTTGTAATTCTGGCAGAGTTAGAGGGAGTGGGAATAGAAAAGCAGAGTGTCTGTTTTGTGATTGCAGCAGAAGTGCTTGTCCTAGGTGGCGTTATGTGGGGGATGCAGACTTCGGTAGAGACTGGGGCCTCTGGACAGCTTTCTTCAAGGAGATGATGTTTTCTTCAGTGTCTAAAATCCAAGCTAGTAAATAAACTGTTTGGCAATTCATAACAGAAAAAATGAAAATATTGGATATATTTGGGTCTAGATTGCAATGTTTAGAGAAAATTAATTTGTGAAATGCTAGAGGGGAAGTTTTTCCAGATATTAACATTTCAGAAAAACTAGGAAAGTGTAATTTTATGTATTACATTTTGGTGACATCTTCATGACCCCTGGTGTACTGTGCTGTGCTATTGTAAGCCCATATGTTAGGCTGGGAGATGTATATACAAATGCTTATTTGCAGGAGACTTTAAGTCCATGCACATTGTAGTCAGCAGTGGTTAGATCTTACCTGCAGTGATATATAAACGTATTGGTAAAACATTTAAAGAAAATGCTGAGCAGTTGTAGAGACTCTGGACAATGAACTCCAGAAGAGAAGTCCTAAAATATGTGACCTATCTTCAATTTGCTGAAAATAGGGAGTATGAATTTTGCAGTACCATGGGAATTGGACAAGGAGTAGTGAGCTTAACCCACAGAAAATGGTATTCACGTTAGAATTACATTCAGGTTAGGAAAAAGTCTTCTTGGAAGAACTTTGTGGGAGATGTACAATGTCCATTACTGGAGGTCTCTGAGAAGCACTCAGCTCAGCATTGCTTGGGATGATAAAAGCACTGCAAATCCTCAGCTGGGACATAGCCTATAGGTCTACTAGAGTCCCTTGTTTTCTAATTACTGAATCAAATGGGGTGATAAGGAAGTATAAAAACACAAAAAAGTCACAATAATTTATCATTTCAAATAAAATACTAACACAAAATTAAAATAATATCTGGAAGGCCAGAAACTCTTATTTCAAATGAATTCCCAATTCTAGACTCTGGATAAATGAATGGTAGATGAATTCTGTGAGTAATGTGGAAGGCACTGGGGAGATTAAATAACATGCATATCATTCTTTTATAAGCAGGATGCCATTTGCATGCTTTGTATCAAAACAAATATAAAACTTCAGTGGGTTGCAAAGTCTGCCTTCACTCAAGCAAAAAAGTCTCTTACTGACATTTACACCCAATATAGGCTCTTTGAAAGTGAGCTGGGAGAGAGTGAGTAACCTTCAGCAGAAGGATGTCATGTGTTGAGGATATCTTGGGATGCCTTGTCTTGTTACATCACCATTACGTGCAACTAAGAAAGTTTTTCAAGGGGTAACAAAAATAGAGCTCTTACAGGGATTTACAGTCCAACACGATGAATCACGTTTGCTGCCCAGGCATGAGAATAATCTTGGTGAAACTGCTACTACTCATAGAATCTGGAGCTTGCTTAATGTAGGAGCAGACATCAAAATTGGGCAAATAATTTTAGTAATTTTCTCCCCTGGTATGCATAAATATAGCAAATAAACCTACATAAGCAAAAGTACAAGATTTGCCTCTGAGTTTAAAAAGCTAATGGAAATAAGTCAGTGTATATAAAAATGAGTGAAATGTAATTAATGTCTCTTAGTGCACTCTTCTCCAAATAAGAAACCTCTGGCAGAAACTACACCTGCAAGCAACTGGGTAATGTAAAGTGTCACAGCCTTCGTTAATGGAGCTCTCAGTATCTAAAATGATGAGCTCCTAGACATAAGGTTTATTGAAGATGTTAAATAGTTCAAAGCACATGAACACAGGCTGAGCTGAACTTGCTGCTCAGCTTTGCCAGATGACCTGCAAAAGGAAGATTTAAATGGCACATGGCAGAAAACTTCTGCCCTGGATCCTATCACCTCCCCCAACCAGGGCAAGGATCTTTAGAGTACGTTTTCTAATGTCTGTCTATATATAATCTGTGATTGAAAGGGACAGATCTGAAGATAACAACACGTTTTAAACATAGCTTTTAATCAATATAAAATTAGTGTTGGGTGCTGATGTGCTGTTATTCCTTTGTTGAATTATGATAGTCTTGCTGAGTTAGACCAGACAGAAGATGTTTTTCTTTTTGTCACATTCTGCAGTATTCTGCGATTAGAGCAGGTGGCAAGCTGCATTTCAAAATCTGCCAGAAATCTTAATGTAAATGGACTTAAAAAACATCATTCTTTTTGTCATCTTTTCACTGACACCCCCCCTCCAAATTCTCAGGTTCAGCTTTGAATTTGTCTACTTAATTTTTACCTATTTGTATACTAACCTGTAGCCTCAATAACACAAAATAGTAATATTTTATGTCTTTCCTGTTCTTTCCATTTTGTATGTCCCAAAGCTTCAGGGCCCAGCTATGAAATGTGGCACCAATTTAAATTCAGTTCCCTGAAAAATATAATTTGATTGTGGTCTGTAGAAGATCTGCTTTCTTGAGTTTCTGTTTCATATGATGTAGTGTTGGAGGGGAACCTCTTTCATCTCTAGGAATGACTAGTACTAGGCATAACAGAATCTCAGTCTTGAACCCAGTCTTCAGGATTTTTTAAGTAAAAATAAATAATAATTTAAAAAGTGGTAAGAGGAACAATTACAGAGCTATTACTCAGCATCTGCAACCAAGTGCTTTCCCTGCCATCATTGTTAATAGTGTTCAGCTAATCCTTTGGAAGACTATTTACTGCTTATACTCAATTCAATTTGTTTTCCATTTTCATTTCTATTTATCTGTTTTTATGATAATGAAAGCTTGATCCACCATTTATCATTCCCGGACTTAGTATGATCTGTTTTTGAAAATTTTAATCTGATTATACCAGTGATGTAGCTCAGGGAATTAGCACAATAATGTGTGAGCAGCAGGACACTGACTGTCTTTTCTTTTGTGTGGGTAATTTTTTTCAGGTGGTATTTCTACTTTTTTAATGAAAGCAAATGAAATGACAATGCTAAAGGGGAATGTAGGAGAAAGAAGGATTAAGTACAAGGTTAAAAAAGGTTAATAACAGTCAGACACAGTAGTTGTGTGAGAGCTTATCAGCATCACTCCCCCTCCCTGGATGTACAAAGGAGCCTGAATTCTGTAACCATTCAGGCAGGGATGGCTCCCCAGTGCTCTGGTGATTTATTTTTACTGTCTCTATATAAAATCATAGAACTAGGAGAAAATTTAGAAAAGAAGATATTAGTAATGACCTCAAAAGTGACAAGCAAGAGAAGAAACCAGACCTGGTTTTGATGTTACATAGACAACCCGAAGCCAATGTCTCATTGACTTACAAGAAGAGTAAGACCTGAAGGTTGGTGGTTGTTGGCCAAGGTAGTTGTATTGATGAGTATTTGACTGGTAAAATGCTGGCAACTTATACTGGGGAAGAAAAGTTTCTGCTGCTACAGCTTATTCCTTTCTCTTGGGCAGCACAGTGGCAAAATTACATGTGCAACACAACCACACTGCAAAGCTTTTGTCAGCACAGCTGTTGGTCTCAAATCACAGTTTATCAAGTGGCTGGGTGAAATAAGTATTGTAGCAACAGCTGGTGACAAAGATCTCTACTAGAAGAAGTCTTGTCCCTCCAAAAAACCCCTCCTGCTTTAGCAATTCTGGCAATACAAGTAACCCAGACCTTGCTTCTCTTATGTCAGTGTAGATGTTATTAAAAGCTAATGTTAGTTAATTATAGACCTATTTTATTACAAAACTGTTCCTCTAGATTGTATTGGGAACTAGCTTACAAAGCTTGAGCTGAGACAAGGTTGAGGCAGTTCTTCATTTGGACACAGTTGGGTCACTTCCCACCAGAACTTTTTAAACCTTGCCAGAACCTTTCTTTGCTGTTCAGTCTTAATAGTTAGATGCTCTAGACCAAGCTATAGATGTTTATGAGAATAATGCATAATACAAAAACAATACAGGTTATTCATTACACAAATAATAATAATAATAATAATTAGTTGTTACACATGGAAACTAAAATAATGGCCATTTCCCTGTAAAGCATCTTGTAACTTCTGCTGCACAGCCATATCCTGGTCAGCTCAAATTGCCACTTTTCTCTGTGACACAATAAGTTTCATATGTGACAGACTGTTTCCATAAGACTGTTTTTTCCCTCTCATGTTTGCACTTATTACAGAGTACTTGTGTATTTGTGTGCCCATGCAGCAGACATCAGGGTCATTTTGCTGAAAATCCCCAAACTACCAGAGCAAGGTATGTGGCAAAGTCCATTGTGTAAAGCATATGCATCCATACAGGTTTACTATCACCAACTTCCCACCAGCTAAAATACATTAAAGACATTATTGAACAAGGCTTTAAGATTCTCTTTGCCTCAAGTCTTTTATGGTATCAAGCCTTCAAACTCCCTAATGATTTTTCACAGTCATTACCCCCAAGTCTACCTTAACAACCTCACCCTGTAACACAGGGATTTGGAAAACACACAATTTACCTGGGGAATGACAGTGACAACCCATCTCAAGGTCAGCTAACATGTTCCTAGCCTGGAAAAAAATGTGAGGGTAGAGTGATTTAGCTTCACTTCTGCCTCCACAGTTCAAATTATCTTGAATTGCAACACGTTTGTTGCAGGTTGTGAGTTGCCTATTCAGAGCTGGGAATTGAGGGAGCATGTCCATGTGTTCAAATCCTCCTGTCAAGACTAGAATAAAGATGAATTCAGATGTGGTAAAAGTGAAAATCTGGGTAAGCCCCACGTGAAGAAGATAAAGAATAGAGAAAAGAAAGGAGTAAGTTAACAGGCATATCCGTGAGAGTAAGAAGTTGCTCTGAACATCAGTGCAGGGAATCTGCTTCAGCAGGGTCAGCACAATGAAGCTGCAGATGCTAAATAGAAATCTTGGGGGGCACAAGTTGGGTGGAGTGTAGAGGCATGAGAGAAACAGCAGGAAAGGGATCGTATTGTAGGCAGATTTATGTAGGAACTTTAAAAAAAATGTGGGACGTCTGGACTTGATCTATTGGAAAAGAATACCTGGATTCCATTGGACAAACAGTAGAAAGGAGATTTATGGACCTCTCTGGACAATGTTCAAGACTGTGGCTTGTTGTATGTCACTTCAACTAGTCCTATTTCCCCTGACCATCATATACTGAACTTACTAGGAAGCTAATGGAGAGATGCCAGAGCACAGAGAAGTTGAAGGGCAGCTGGGGTAAGGCTAATGTAAGCGTGGTAAATGGAGGAGGCAAAAGCAGAGCTGCTGAGATCCTTGAGCCAGCTAATCAACATCTTTTTTGTAAAGCTAAAGGCTCTTAAAAACGGTCTCTATTTGATGGGCAAGTGGAAGAAACCCTGCAAACTGATTAATCTTTCCAAAAGAGGACTAAAACCTCATACAAAGGCAGAATTATGTCCCAGCTCTTCTGCCATGAGCCACTGAACTTACAGTGAAATATGAAAGTGCCATTTTTGGATAGATTGGAATAGTAAAACAACTGTAACTATCAGCAAAGCTTAAGGCAGTGTGAGATACAGTTATCCTATGGAAAATAATGTGCTGCAATATAAAATGTAGATTAATTTGACATTATTGATACCTAATGGCTTTGAAACTGCTTTTGTTAGAGCAGTGTGAGGGGCTTATGAATAGGAACAAAAATGCTTTTGTATATATTAACTGTGAAATGACTTAGAGATCATAAAGAAAAAATTTTACCTTGGTAGGAAGTTCTTTCTGTCTGTCTGTGTTGGCTTCTTCCTCCATTATCATGTTGTCATAAATATGATGAAAACTATATGTTAGGTGAATGGACAACTTGCATTCCAGCTCTGTCACATTTAATTTCTCAGGACAATGTTCCACCCAGGACATGACAAAGGACAGTGGTACCTCAACCCAAATTTTCAGAATAATTTTGTTCAAGTGGAAAAAGAAAGTTTTCTAAAATAACATTATTACAACCTCATATTGTTTCCATCAAGAGGGAACAAAGCAGTTTCATCCATGTCTTAGAGATGTGTAGCCAGCTCTGCCTCTGAATTTGCCACAGTGCACGGTTTGTTGGGTTAATGCCTGAAAAGCTGCCTTGGGCACATCAGGAGGCTGGGTCTGCCTGGAAAGATGTACAGGGAGTCACAGTAACAGCAGATATGGAAATGTGGTTATCAGGCCTGGCTTGGGGGCTGTCTGGCAGTTCCTCTACTGCGCATAACATTTCCATGGTTTCAAGTCCTGACCTACTGACTCCTTGAATTATTAAAGTAGTGTTTTTTTTTATCCTGCATTTATATTTCACATGCATGCTACTGTTCTTCATAAGCAAACTTCACAGTATGGACAAGGTAAAGAACCTGATTACTTTTCCTCTTGTTTCTGCTGTGTTTTGTGTCAGATTGTCCTCCTGCAAGGCTGTAATGTGCAACTGGGAGCACTGTAGTGGGATATTAATTGAATTGTAAAGACTTTCTACTGGATTAAAAAAGTAATGGAAACATTAGACTCAGGTTCTGCATAAAATTAAATTTCAATATAAATGTTAAATTTTAATAGATAGTATCTGTGGTGCTTGGGAAGAAAGAGTCTTCTGGACTATGAGTATATGGAAATATTAGCAGTTGCCTGTGCAGCTTCCTAGTCTGTGTCAATATATCACAATGGATCCCGAGATCAATACTTACTTGTTTTGTATACTTGCAAGGCTGAATGATTAATTTAGCAGACAAACACAACAGAATGACAATTCCCTACTGGAGACCGTTAGAAGAGCAGCATGATTCCCTTTTCAGTAGAGTTGGAGGCTCGTGTGTTTTGTTACATCTCGTTTCCAGATAGTTCTGCTTAAGTGCATGCATGACGGGTCAAACAAGAAGTGATGCATGAGGGACTCGCGGTGCTCACAGGTGAGGGATTGTGTGACCTCTCCCTTCTTTCCACTGGATGTGGAGGATGGAACCAGGGTTATCACCTCAGTACACTGCTTGCTGAATCCTTCTCTGAAGCAAATGATTTTTCTCAGAAATTCCTGTACCACCTTTATGTTTTCTGATGATTTTCTTTTATTGCACAACTTTCAGCATGTTACTCATTCATTGTTCAGCTGTATTTGAGATGGACAGTGCATCATTTTACTATGTTTCTGAGTCATTCAACATATGCTCCTTATTTATAGTCTCAGATTCATAGAATCATAGAATATTTGAAGGTTTGAAGGGACCTTTAGAGGTCATCTAGTCCACCCTCCCTTCAATGAGCAGGAACATCAACTAGATCAGGTTGATCAGAGCCCCGTCCAACCTGACTATGAATGTTTCTAGGGATGGGGCATCTACCATCTCTCTGGTTAACCTGTTTCAGGGTTTAACCACTCATTGTAAAAAGTTTCTTCCATATATCTAATCTAAATCTACCCTATTTTACTTTAAAACCATTACCTCTTGTCCTACCACAACAGGCCCTGCTAAAAAGTTTGTCCTCATCTTTCCTACAAACCCTCTTTAAGTACTGAAAGCCCACAATAAGCTCTCCCTGGAACCTTCTTTTCTCCAAGGTGAACAACCCCAACTCTCTCGGCCTTTCTTCATAGCAGAAGTGTTTCATCCCCCGGTCTTGTCCACGGTCCTCCTCTGGACATGCTCCAACAGGTCCGTGTCCTGCTTCATTCTGCCTTAAACATCTCCTTCTATGTTCATAAATCCTTTTTCTCTGTGGGACGTATGGCTGACACAGCCACTCTCTATGAACCAAACTAAAACCACACCAGAATCCTGAACTAATTAATTTAAGCTATCCACACAGAACTACTCCTCACAACCAGCTTTGTGTCTGCTGTTGAGCTTGTGTGTACAACACACCTTTGAGTGCTCAGCTCAAGTTGGTTCTCAGAGTTGGCCGCCTTGACTTTCTGTAGCTTTCAGTAGATGACAAGGTTTTCAGTAGGTGACAAGGTTGAGTCTTCCCCTAGAAACTCATTTAGAGTCCTTTTCCATTCTCAGTCTTTTACATGGGGCTTTGCTCCCCTGTAACATCACCTTCTTGGAGATGCTGTCCATGCCAGGCTAACAATGCTACTATTGCTCCTTTTCCACCACCTCTTCCCCTGGCTGCTTCTCAGCATCTCTGCTGTCAAACCCAGCTGCCCTGGACTCTATTACAGACTTTGAAGTATGGACTGAACAGTGTTATGCAGAGGCTGTTTGGCACTGAAGTACATAATGAAATGATGATAGGGAAGCTAGGTTTATTGTTGTTTTTATCCCCTGCTCAGGGTGACTGTAACCCTTAGAAAATGTATAGAAATGGGCACGTATAATGTTTTTATATATATAGGTGTATATATAATGTATAGAAATCGGTATAGAAAGAGTAAATACTTAAATGACATTCAGTTTCCAAGAGGAGAAATGAAAGTGGTGGTATCTGAGCCACTTGTTATGGTAAGTTCTGTACTCTTCATAAAAATGAGGACATCAGTGTCCACGCGTATGTATTCCTTCTGGAATCTGGGTGGAGGATGTCAGCTTGAACTTTGGCAGAAACAGGTTCAAATCCCAGCCTTGCCTACCTGACAACAGTGCTTTCCTGTTATTGTCATCCTGTATCTGGTAGAATGAGGGCTGAATTTATCTCTTCAGGCACCCAGCTCCACTAATAACTGTGTTTTCCACCCCCAGCCTCTGGTGTGAGTTGCAGGAAACTGCAGAACTCTTGCCAAATTTTATTTCTGATCAGTTCTGTACAGAGGAGATATTACAAACAGTTCATTTCCCAGACACATGGAGTAGTGGAAATAGTACTTTCTAATTAAAGATGGAATTGCCACTTAGGTAGCCAGACAGACATTAAGCCACCTTCTGAGCTGAAGTAAATGGCTCCATGTCAGAAAACAGGCATAAATCAGCTGGAAATATAAGCTTGAGGTGGTTTGCTGCGTTGAGAATATAAAGAACAACTCTTAGAGCTTTTCTAAATAGCCTGTATTTAGTTAAGAAATAACATGAAATACTGAAGGGATATGCTTTAGACAAGCACTAATTATTCAGCTTGATGTGGAACTATATCAATAAAGGCAAGAAATTCTGTGGTCAGGTGATATAGGAGATAAGAGCTGTTGTTATGATTTGTCTCATATAATGTTACAATCCATGAACGCTTCAGGGAGAGGGAGAAGACTGATACTAAATCTGCTTTGGCAGACATCTGAACCCATGAATGTCAAAACTTGAGGAAAACAATCGAAAGTTTAATTAAAAATGGGAAAAACATTTGCATTTAAGATATCTCAGGTATTTTTCTCACTCTCCAGTTAGCTGCCATAACATTATTGAAATATTAAGAAACACAAAAGATACTTACCATAGGTCACATCTCTATCACTTTGTTAGTAAAAGATTATTTCTTTCAGAAATGTCACTGTTGTGAACTACTGCTCCAGTGCTGTGCTCTGTGGATAAGTCCCAGTGAAATCACAATATATCAGTGGAGCAAGGTAAGAACAGTAATGGTGATGGAATTTGTCCCATATATCTGAGGTTTAAAGTAGATTGCTAATCAGATGGGTTATGTCACTCATGGCCTTAATTCCCTCACCGTTATTCATGGTACATATTGCCTCCTGCATGTGTCTTCCCAATGAACCCAAAGGCAGTTTGTTTTTGTTTTGTGTGTGTAGGCTTCGATTAGTGCAGTGTGGAGGACAACAGTGTCTAAGGGTTGAGAGAGCTTGTAGGCTCTTCTGTGAGTAGGCTGAGACAGAAAAGAGTTGCTCTGTGTTTTTCCTGTGCTCTACTGGCAGAAAATACCTTTTTGCAAGTTGTCTAGATCCATTAGCATTTCAATTGTATTACTATGCTTATTTCATGCATGTAATCACAGCCATTGCCACTGCTTCTCTTAGATTTAGTGAGAGGAAATAATTATCAAAGGGAGGAAGGAGACCTCAAGGTCATGTTTCTATCTGAGTGCTTTGTATTTCAGACACCAGCAGTGACACAAGCCCAGGGACCTCTCCCCCATGAACCTCACCAGCCTAAAAATAGGTGTCTTGGTGGTGGAGAGCAGCATATCCACACGTCCTTCATACAAGTAGAGTAGTTTAGACATCTGCCTTCACCTTGTCACTTCCAGATGGTTCCTTTGGGGTGGAATGAACCCTTATTTTACTGATTAAAAGGAATTTTCTCTGCTCTCCCCCAAAAATGTGGCTTTCAAAGGATTAGTGAGTTTGTTGTTAATGGGACTTCTCTATGCCCAGTACAAGTCAGTCAGACTAGAACTTGCAGTTTTATATATTTATATATTTAAAAGAAATTTACAGGTAGGTAAACCAGTATGACACTGGGCTAGATTTTTTTGTTTGGGGCTTTGCCTAATTTTTTCAATCTGTGGAAAGTGGGAACAAGCTTTGTTATTCTAAACTGCACTCAGTTCTCACCTTTCAACATGCAGACAAATGACATATAGAGCAGGGGAAAATTCAGTCCCTTAAAACTATTGTATGGACACAAAATAGTATCAGTTCCTTATATGATGGCATCTCATTAGCTGTGCTGCACAAAAGGGTGTGATGGCCCGTTTTCCTGACACCATTAAAACCTCCTCTTTTTTCTTTAATACTTCAAGCTGCATCTTCCCTGGGTGGTTGCCTGTCAACTGCTGTGTCCATTGGCTGGTAGTAAATATTTTTCTCTTTATACATCAATCAGAGGGGAGGGAATTTTCAGGAGAAACAAGTGCCAGATGGAATTTTTGGTAGCTTTTTGTGGACTCTTCTAAGCCCGTGTCTTTCTCCCTTCCCTTCATCTGAGAATCAGTGAAGGTTGTCTTGAAGATCTAGTGTTGTTTGTACTTACCCATGTGGAATAACAGGGCTCGAAAATTCACTGGTTTTACTATCATTGTGGTTTGAGATACGTGCTGTGAGTATAGGGACTCGACATAACATTTCTTTTCCTGTCATCTTTGATGATGCAGATGCACAAATGAGGTTCTAGCTGTTTACTTGCATGTTAATTTTAAGCTTAATTAGTAACACAAGGGGTGCAGGGAATTAGTGTTTGACAAATGGAAAAAGACATGTTTGATAGGAAAATGAAGCAATGTGTATTTTTAAGCTCCTAAGAGGCTGTTGCAAACTACGAAGAGAAAAGGAAAACAAAGTTCAGCTATAGGAAAAGTACTTGAGAGGGTGTCCTTTCAAGTACACCTTCCTCTAATTTAAAAGGATAATGATTGCAAATATAAGGAATGCAGTAATTTTTCCCTGTAATTCATTTGCTAGAGGAGCAAGAGCCAGTTTGAACCTGGCTGTTCTTTCCCCGGGGAAGACATGGGACTAAATTACAAGGAGGAAACATTGACTATAACTTATGCGCTGGTTACATCTTCCTCCTAAAAGCAGTGAATGTAGTTGTCTGGTCAAGTTGTTCAACTGCAAGAGAAAGTTTTACATTTAAAAGATTTTTAAAGGTTTTATACTTTTCCTAGAAGTTTCTTCAATTTTACTTTGAAAATCTTACCGCATCCATCAATGACATAGAATCACAGCGGAGCACCTGATGTGTTTTCTCTTAGGGCCTACATGTCTGGGTGCTCTTTCCTGTTTGTGACTGTGTCTTTGTCCCAGAGCTTTCTCATCTTCTTCTCTTGGTGTTGTCTAGGCATGCAAGGCTTCTGCAAGTTAAATGGATTTCATAAAATAAAATCGATGCTTAGGAGGTTAGTTTCACTTATAAAACCTGTAGCCCCAATGGACTGAATCTGCTTGTCCTACTTTTATTTTGCTTTCTCTTGCACTGACCTATTTGTTCCCTTCTGTTAACTGCATTCAACCCAAAGCCAGTCTTTGGGAATTAAGAAAAGTGGATTTCTACTGAAGGATGTGCTTGATCTCCCTGTGTCCAGCACGTAAGTCACAAGCTACAGGGAGGGACTGGTTGAGGATCCAAGCTTCCCTTTCACATGGCTAACAGCCATCCCACCCCACTGTCCTGTATGTACCAAGGGTGTAGAAATGTATCAGGGGAGCCTGAGAGCTGGAATAGCAAACGTTGGGCTGGGGTTTAAGTCAGAAATAATGCAAAAGGACATCCCATATCCACTGTCCCCTCCGTGATTCCCGTAGTCTATTAATGGCTTTATTCCAGCCTTGTGTTGGTTAAACAGTCAACAGAAGATGTTGTTTCCTTATCCCTATCTAGCCGCTGCTGAGGCACATGGAGAATGGCTTTAAAGACCCCTGCCAATCTGCTTTACCCCCAGTTTTTCCCCTTCATAACTGAAAAGCAGCTTTTGCAAAGAATCTCACCTGCTGTTATTTCTAAACTCTTAGACTGCAAAATCATGTCAAGGATCTTTTTAAAATTGATGGAGAGTCAAGACCTGGTCTGAGGGGTAAGATGTGTACAAGCACTAAGCAACTGCGTTAGGTGATAAGATTTAACACTGGCTCATATGGTTTTGTTGTTCCCAGTGTGTTTAGACACAATATCTTACCCTTTCCTACTGTACATGCCACTTGCTTACCTGCAAACACGGAGCAGCAAGATCAAAGCATGTGAAGCAGCTACATAGTGCTTGCAAAGTACTTTAAAGTTTTGCATCTCTGGTCTTGCAAAGACTGTAAGCTCTCAGTTGTACAACCTCAGCAAAACACGATGGCTTTGCTCCACAGCTTGCTTTTGATTTCTGAGAGATTCTAGAGGGCAAGCACTTGATTTGCCGTCTTTTCCTCCAACTCTAAAAGTTCAGTAGGAGCAGGTGAAGGGTGGGAATTACTGTGCAGCTCATGCGTGAAAGCCAAGAGGTCACGGTTCCTGTAGCATTTAAGCTTTGAATGATTATCTCTTCAGAACAGTACTTGCACAGGAAACTTGTCTCCGGTCCTCTCAGCAGCTGGAGATCCTTCTGGTTTTGATTTGCTTAAAATGTCATTCAACAGCTCTAATGAGCAAGGGCATTTGAAGAGGGCATACTCAGTCACCCATGCTGAAGGTCATGAGAAAAAGCTCAGAACTTCTCATCACCAGAAAGGGCTCCTTCTACCACTGGCCTGCAATAGGATTCTCTTTTTGTTGCATTTGTCCGGTTGTGGGAGCACCATGCAGAGTTGCCCTGCGAGGCCTGTTTTGATTTGTTTTGCCTGGTTTATTCCTGGGTGTTCCCCTCACCTGTGCTGATTCTACAGTGAGAGGGAAGTACAACAGCACCTTATGGTTTTGCTGGTCCCTGGGAGACCTCTTGTAGAGACATTAGGGACTTCTTTCATTTTTCCCACTCTACAGCTCTGTCATTGAAACTTCAATGGTGAATTGTTAAGATTTAGTATAAGCATTGGTGTTCAGCATATTTCTTCTTGCAAGTACAATAAGTTAAAGAGCGTGTCTCTGATAGGTATCTATTTCTGTATCAATCTGCAGATCAGATTTGAAGTCCATGTATGTTGATTTTTGAGCGAAGCACCTGGCCCTGCATAGATCTATCTTCATTGCCCTGTATGAACTGGTCTATACAATTTTAATTATGCTGCTTTACACCTGCCCTGAGAAAACATTTGCTTTTCCTTGAAATAACAAGGAGTGCAATGGAAATTGAATTGGTTCCCAAATGCCATAAGTTTTTTTCCTGGTTTTGGGATGGACTTTCAAAATAATTGACTAAACTAAAAACAGAGTTAAATAAACATTATACACCTACAAGCAATCCGCCTTTAATGTTTACACTATGTTAGCTATCTTTATTTCTCTTTTTTTCCAAATCTGCTACAATTTTTCTTATAGCCTCAAGCTGTTAGTGCATTCTGTAGTTATTTACGTATAAATGTAGTATATGGCATATGTGGGGAAATAGTAACCTTCAGCAGCTGCTGCTGAGTTGCTTAAAAGGAAAAAACCCTTTCTATGTTTTAAATGTACCAGCTTTAATAAAAATAAAAGGTATAAAGCAACTTCTCCTCCTCCTTCAGACTGATCTGAAGCCAAGTATTTTCTGTCTTCCATAAGGGACTAAGTGAAGGATGATCAGAGATTCCTCAGCAAGGTTTCCCAAATCACATGGGAGGGTATCATTATCATGAATTCAAAAGGCATCAGCGCAAATCCTAGTTCTCAAACCAGCACTCACCAATACTTTTCTCTCTTTATGAAGGCAACTCTACCTAGATCAAAGAGGGACTTTTCTAGATCTGAAAGGCATGTAAGGACACGCGTTCTGGTTATATTCTCTATGCATAGGTTACCTGATGTTGTTCCAAAATGTTTCAGGATGACTGTTGCTATATTTATATTGCTGTTTTTTATTTATCCATTTCTTAGCATTATTGACTTAGTTATTTCAATGAATTGTCAGGATGAAAATTCTAATCCTATTTTATTCTCCTGCAAATAGAATGGTAGGTTTTGAATTTTTTTTTTGTTTTATTTATTTTTTAAATTTATTTTAAATGTCAGGATATAATTGCTTTTTTGCTAGCAAAGCTTTGGGTCACAATCATCTTTTGAGTCCATGGCTATCATAACTGAGTCGAACGTGACAACTTTTTGTCAGTCTTCTGCAGCTGGATAATAATTCTATTGAGATTCATGTAACAGTTTAGTCCTACTGCATCTTCTTTTGCCAGTCACTCACGCTCAAGTAAATCTTATTAATAAGATATAATGTTAGAGACATCTGCTGACTTTGTTTCTGTTCTGCTTTAAGGATAACCCACACCCCTTTCCCTGTGATATCAGTTTCCTGGTTTTTGTGCTCCTACAGATAATATACTGTATGCTTTTCGTTTTTGCATTGGTCTTTTTGCTGTACTTTCTTTATGTATTGCTTTTGTTTATTTATCCTACCCACCTGATTAAGATTATTATTGCAAAACTTCTCTGCTTGTCTCTTTTCATTTTTATGAAAGTTCATATCGCTCCCCTCAAAGAGACTCTCATCTCCAATTTGCACAATAACTTTTCCATGCACTTAAATTTTTCCCATAGAAAAGTAATTTGTACCCTCTCTTAAGATATACATTAAGATTTTTGTCCTGTTCTATCCATTTTAATTATGAGAATGAGAAAAGATAATTCAACTTGATCCAGATGGAAAAAGACAAAGTGTTTCAAATCCAGAGGACATTTCTGTACAGCTTGTTACTGAAACCCATCCTTTTTAATGATATTCTACTATCTGGAAGACCATTTGGGGACTAAGTTACCCCTCATATTTTTTAACATATGTGGAAACAACTGTTAGTTTCCCTGCTGGAGAATGCAGTGTTATTTTTAATTTTGTGCATTCATGCCTTATCTTCATCATCTTTCTAGGTTATTTATGGAATAGGATTTCTACCTACTTTTATAAAAAGAAAAGTGATATTTTCTTATTTTTTCTTTCACCCTTGCTTGCTTCCTCCCTTGATGAAAACCTAGCTGTTTGCATTCTTTCTCTTCATGTAGGAATTTGCCTACTTACTCCAGTTCTTATTTTAAGAGAGATTTGCTGCTTCTGTGTTGTCTAACCCAATAGTTCAGGTGCCTCTTATTAGGCTGGTTGGCTGCATTCCAGTCTCCATATGTGATGTTACAGTGCTGCTTATCAAGATGGTAGATGAATATCCTGGCTCTGTGTGATCTGAACAAAACTAGTAATAAGTGGAAGGGAGGATTAATGAATAAAATTAATTTAATGAAATAACTTCTAGAATAATGATATTTCTTGGTATGCATTCTGTGTGATATTCCCTTAATAGAGAATATGTTATCCTTACATATTTCCCTGTTATCCAGATATCCAGCCTTTTCTTCCCACTGAGGTACTCTGTCTGGTTTCTGTGTGGCTCCACAGAGGAAATCCACATGGACCAGGAGCAAGAGCAGTGGATGATTCAGACTATATGAGGTTTTGCCTAGTAGAAGGCCATGATGCTCTCTGTGATGAGTGAGCTAAATTTATGTGATATTTTGGAGAGACAACGTGTGTGTGTGTGCGCTGTGAGAAAGGGCTGGCAATAGAGCAGGACAGCAAAGCCTTTTCTCCATAGACCAATGCTAGAGCTGCCTGGTCTTTCTAATTACACCTTCCTCCGAGCCACTACAACAGGCTCACCACCTTCTGACAGTACTTCTGGACCTACACAGTTCATAGATAATGGTCCTTTGTATGAGCTGAGCAAAGCCGTTTTATCCTTTGGTATCTTGTCTTCCCTGGGGCAAATCTAATTTGCATTTACTTTTGCTTTCCTATACTGCTGTCTTACCTTATCATGGAGGAGCCTTGATACATTTCCAGTGTCTCTTATCTAGGTGTGTTGAGGAGACCCAAACAACATTACTTCCTCCTAAATCTTCTGCTGTCACTGGTAGTACTCTAGAGGTACTGGAGTACCTCAGGCCTAAATGTAATCCTTCAATGGAGTAAATCAGGCCTGATGACTTTTCTTTCTCTGTTGTAATACACCTGACTCCATTAACTTCAGAACATGAGGCCCCATCTTTCAAAACACATCACTAGTTTGATGTAATCAGGGCCTGATGTGAAGAGGCTGGTGGTGAGGGAGGAAGAGTGCCACATCCCACCCAAACTTCACATACTGTTTCTTCCCTGAAAATGCTTGTGCTTACTGATGTTGATAATGAACATGGGGCAACTCCAAACAAGGAGCTCAGCGTGAGCTGGAAAACAGCAATTTTAAATGAGAGACAATTTCCAGCAGTCAGCAGCAGCTGTAACAAATACCTCAAGGAGGCACCTCTCTCTTCCTACACCATTAGCATCAAGTGCAGAGAGAGCCACAGCGCAAACAAAAGAGTCAAACTGTCTCTCCCATGGACTCTGCTCCTACCTTCCTAGAGGCACAAGTAGCCTCAAGCCCTGCCTTGCCTTCCAGTCTCTCAATGTGGACGAGGGCTCTTTCCTGCTTCTCCCCATTTTATATCCAGGACCAATCCCAAAAAGCTTGGGAGATGAACATAGGCCTCCTGGTTGAAAAGTTGCTACTGATTTTGCTGGACTGTTGTCCTTTGCTTGTCTTTTCTCCAGTTACTGGGCTTGACTTCTTTTTAGGATGCACTGAGTAAGCAAACATTAAAGAATGAAGAATGTGTAAGTGTCCTGATTTGTAGAGATAGAAAGAAATACTTTATCACAGTTCTTCTTTCCCCTGCTGTCCCACCTCTGCTTTTTGAGGAGATCGTTATAAGACAGTTCAGAGTCTGGCCCACACTTTGCAAAATGTAGATTGTCTTTCCCTGCAGTGTGAAATGGGTTTCTAGGAGGAATCTCTTGGATTCCCCTGGGATCTCTAATTTTAATCTTCCCACTCCTCAGCTCTTGTTAACATTACCTCTCAGCTTAGGGAAGGACTAAATGTCTGTAAGTCACTGGCTAACAGACTCTAAAGTCTTTAGAGAAACATCAGAAATCATATTCATCCCTCCAACATAAAAACCTGTTTGTATATCAATGCTTTCTCTCACTACCCATCTGGAATTGTGACACAAATAAATATTTTTATCCATTTGAGAATTTTAACTATAATTTACTGGTGCACACATAGTAGCAGTAGGGCATTTGTATCTGTGCCTCCTTCACTGTATTTCTGTACTTGAGCTACAGCAGCTGAAACAAGTAGTGATGTAACATAAATGGAGCAGCTTGATTAGGGCGTGCTGGAAGCACAGCTGTCCCCAGAGAAGCATGGAGCACTTGTGTGATGAGTTTGTTGTTCTGTGGTGTTGTACCAGGACTAGGAAGTGTCTGATAATACCCTAACTGCCTCTTGTGAACTAAAATGCCTCTGGTTTGTCCGCCTTGGAAGCAGCATCTCCAAGTTTGTCCAAACTCACTGAAGACAGAATTATCTCATTACAGAGAAGACTACCAGAAGCATGTCTCTAGCAATACTCTTGGCACTTATATCAGCAAAATGGTGGCAGTTTCACAATGTGAATTATTTCCTAGCTCAAAAAAATTAATAATAAAATGAGTGGGTAAGAATGAGAGCTTAAAAAAGTGAATCTCATAAAAGTAAATTGAGTTCAGTAAAGTCAAATGAGAAATGATGGTCTTTTATTTTTTGGCTCCCCCAAATCTTGTTAATTTTAGGTCCTGGTCACTGAAGTATTTTACATAATGAGATCACTAAAAATAATTAGGTATGTGTTGCTGATGTAAAGGAAATTCCACCAGCAATTGTATATAAACTGATAAAGAATTGATGCTGGTAGAGTTCTTGGAAACTGGCATTGGAATGAAGGTAATTATTGTAGAAATCTTGTTCATAGTAGTCAGCGGTTACATAAAACTGTCCTGATCTGTTAAAGAGAAACCAATTTCCACAGAAATAGGACAATATTTTCCCAACAAGGATATTGCTTGGCATTGCTGATGGCATTCACCTAACAATGCCATCCTTTCATAGAAGGAGAAATATAATGGGCTGTGTCTGTGCATATGGAGCTATAATTTGGATAGGACTCTGTTTCAGATGAGAAGACAAAAGACACCTAAATAATCAAAGCCGGACTCATGGTTTTGTGTAAATTCTTGTATTTTCCTGCAATTATCAATTATTATGAAAGGTGCATCTCACTTCATGCCATTTCTATCTACAAGATCACAAGGGGCTGGTAGCTTGCAATTATGACCAAAGATTTGGGGAACAGGGTGCAGAGGAGGTTGAGGGTACAAGTTTCATTACAGAAGCCTGTAGGGCCATGACCTACCTCTGGTACCAGCCATCACCTCCTGCAGGATTTGGAGGCTGAGCCAGAGCCATAGGAAACCCTAGGGCATGGCCCTTCATAGACCAAAGGCCAATTTTCTGTGGTGACCACCTTAGGGACAGCCACAGGGGCAAGTTCAAAAAACCCCAGAACTCAGACTAAGTTTTTCCTGCTATTTTTTTTTTCAAAACAGCTGTACCAGAGGGTGATTTGCCAATAGCCTACTTTTTTGGGAACCAAGGATGACCAACACTCTTGGGTCTGTGTTCCTCCTACGCAAAGGCTGATATCTGTCAGGTGAACATCTCAATTTCTCCTTGTGCAGAGGTTCCAGGAAGGCTTCAGTCTTGACGGTGTCCTGCCAAGATGCATAATGAACTGAGTAGTTTTGCTTTGATTTTTGATGGCATTTTGAAAGTAAGGCATAGTGGTTCTGTCTCTGCTGAGGAGTCAGGCAATAACAGCTCTGTGACGGAGGTATTTTGTTTTGATGTTTTTTTGCCAGAGGGAGGGAAGACTTGAGAATACTAGCACAAAATCCCCCCTACAAAGACAAGGTTCACAATGAAAACATGGAGATTCCATGGGGGCAAGAATATCCTTGTGGCAAATGCTGTCTGGTTGCAAGCAAATTCCAAATTCCTCCTCTTTGCACCTCTGATCTTGGCTGCTACTAACCACTGATCTTGGTGTGACCCAGTTAGTTCTCAGCCCTGAGAGCTGGACAAAGTGCTTTGAATCCTACTGTCTGCTGTACAACAACTGTTTTTTTTTTTTTTTTTTCTGTTAGCTTTCATACAGACTGATAACGGCTTGTTGTTTGGAATCAGAAATGCTCTATACCTTGGGAGCCTTAGGTTCACTTCTTGGCAGATAATTGAGTCTGAGTGTCACTGAACTCAGCTTCTTAAAATGTTTCAGTTTGATTCAGTGCTCTTCCATGAATTCAAAACTATTCTTTTGTTTGCTTCACCTTTCCTCTAAAAGCCTGCACACCTTCAAAAGCAAACTCCAGGTAAAATGCTATTGTTAGGAGTGCCAAAATGTTGTGTTCAGTGTGGGTGTTAAAAAGATACTGCAAGCAATTACACTAGAGCTAATAAGGGTAATTGGAATTGTTTGGCTTAGGGGGAGCCATGGTGGTTTTAAAAGCCTAAAAGCTACTGAGTTCTGCAAATAGAGAGATCATCCTCAACAGGGAATGATTTCATTTATTATACAGATGTGAACTCCTACCCTGGAGAATAAGTACTGAAAACAACAGGGTTAGAAATGCTTTGGCTTTTAGAATAATTGGCCTAATAATTTGAGTCATAGAAGCTATTTGACTTCCTAAATCCTAGTCTTCAGATAAGCTTTGTGTGAGTTCCACCATTTGAGAGACTTTAGAGCAATTTCTATTAAGAGGCCAGTTACACTGAGCTCATGCTTATAAGGAAAACAGAAGCATGAACTGAAATCCTCATTTCAGTAGTAATAAAACTTCTGTTTGCTTAGTGGGAGAAATTGCTTCTCTGACTTATGTTAGGAGAAGGGTGATGTGGTTTACAGTTACTGTAAAAAGTGATTTCTTGTGTAAAATTAAACCAAACTGTCAAAAACGCCCTCCTAAAAGTCAGTGAAAAGGCTGTTGAAAACCAGTCTAAACTTAAGTTCATAACTGAAGCATAAAATGTTACTCTGTCTATCTTGAAAGACAAGAACAAAATAGCAGAAATAACTGTATTGGGAGCACTCTAAGTCCTGGTAAATGTGATATAATGAGGCTTAAGCTTCTTCCACTGAGATGAAAATAACTTGTATTACACTGTACTTGCTGTGGGCAGCTGTGCCTGTGGATGGTTATCAAGGCTCAGCTAGCTGATGGTATGGTAGCTATGCTATTCCTCAGTAACCTGACTGTACATCTGAACTTCACAAAACAGAAAAAAAAAAAAAAAACAACAAAAAAACAAAGAAAGTTAAAAATGCTCTGAATGCTTCATAAAGTACCAGGGCTAGTGGGACTGGGATTTTATTTTATCATTATCTGGAAGATCAAAGCTGTTGGCTGTCTAGTTTGTCTTCCCCTCTCATAACATGGCAAGCATCCCATTTACCCCATAGGTATGTAACAGATGATCAAAAGCTTTTATGCTTTTTCTGACTATATCAGCTAGTCTAATAAAAATAGTCATCTTGCCCTGTGCACACTGCTTCCCTTGTATCCTTGAAAACCTACAGCGTAATCACTGCCATATCCTTAACACATACAAAATGTGAGGGGGAAACAAGAACAATGGAGAATTAACCCTGTATCATTCCTGCCTGATTGAGGATAACCCTGTAACATTCCTGCCCATTCAGTTAGGACAGTCCTCTAATGATACTTCATCTACTTTAGTGTTAATAGTATTCTTGTTTAATTGGGTAAAATATTGCCTTTTGATATTTCTTCTTTGGCCCTGATCTGATCCAATGATGTCTCTAAGCTTCTGTGTTGGCTTTATCAAGCTCCAGGTGAAAACCATTCAGTGGGTGGTAGAACCTGCTCAGAACCATCTGCAGTTCAGGTAGGAGATACTCTTGTCTGTAAATATTTACTTTCTCCTTTATACCCTGCTGTGGCTGTCATCTGTTGCTCTCTGTTCTCTTTTTAAAGCCCAATTACTAACATTGGGGAGCTCAACATAATCCTGACTCCTTTTATATTACTGAGCCAGTGACTCCTTTTGTAATATTGAGTTAGATAACCTCTGATCTATTAATATTAAACTATAAAATTCAATAGCTATGCTTTAAATAATTGAACACAGGCTAGCAGGGTAATTAGATATTATGAAATGGGGTTGAAGAAGATCTAATAATCTGGGGAGAGACAGAAATCCATAGAGAAAACATCTCTAGAGAATGAATCCTTTTTCATTTAGGGACTGCTAGGCATGCAATGTGTAATACATATGCCTGCAAACTAGTCTGTCAATACTGTGTAGGTTCAGGGGGAAAATACGTGTAATGACATGATCAATATGGAATATGTGCCAGAGTCCAAATAATTTGGATGAATATTTCTTAATTAGCTTAGGAAACATGTTGTAATTCAAATATATGAACACTCCTAAGCATCTTCATGATTTATTCATGGCTATTCCTAGCTACTATGGAATCAAACCATGCCATTCTACAAACCTCTTAACTTCCTGTTGATAATAAAACC
The DNA here is from genome assembly GCF_018691265.1 of Tyto alba. Taxonomy (NCBI): domain Eukaryota; kingdom Metazoa; phylum Chordata; class Aves; order Strigiformes; family Tytonidae; genus Tyto; species Tyto alba. Next base: position 33,767,018 of record NW_024881313.1, on the reverse strand, counting down.
AAATCCAGTGGTAATTAACTTCTTGTCAAGTTGTTAGTCCTGGTGTCCCAGAATATTTTTCTCAGGCAGCACTGCAGGGAAAAGGTCCAGATCTCAAATGTTCCCTTATGTCTGATGGGGTCAAAATACTTGGATCTTATAGGATCACTGCAGTTGGAGACCCCAAAATTTAGGGCAGGGAGATAAGGTCTCTTGGTAGTCACCAGAGAGCTCCTGTTGACACAACTGTTTAAAAATCAAGCTCTTGTTTTCATGAAAGCCACTGGTGCTTGGATCTGAACGTTTTCAGGGAAATTCTGAGAAGTTTGGCAAGTAATTCTCGCTATTCCCTCCTGACATTTGCTTGCAAGGGTTGAGTCAGTTTGCAGGTACTGTTGAAATTGCCTACAATTATCCACCAGTTCACATCAATTGTTCGAACTGTGTTAGAGAACAATATTTCAGTATGATTGAGACAGTGTCTTACTGGGCTAATGCATTTTGAACTCAATAGGACTGCTCACGTGGTTAGAATTAAGTGTCCATATCAGCTCCAAAAATAGTAGACATTGTCTAGACTTCACTATAATTTTATTCACCTCCTTTTTAAGGGCATGTAACCAGATATGCAGATTGTGCATCTCAAAAATGGTGACTATGAAGGGCACCCTCAAGTAGCTTTGAATCTCTGTCAGCACTTCATTTTAAAAAACTTGATTGGAAAAAGGGGTATTTACTGCTTGTGAAAAAAGCAATTAATCTTCTTGAGCACCCACTGTTCCTAAAGAGGAGAGAAAATCCTCCACAGATGAATTATTGATACCTATAGATGGACCTGTCATTTCATGCTCTTACCTTACTATCTGAACTGAGATGTGCTGAATCTCTCTGTGATTCAGCCTACTTTGCGTGTTTGAGTTGCTACATGAGCTCATTCATGTTGCCAGCTGTATCCAGGGAAGATACACTTGGACTGTTTGCAATGAGAAGCAAAGAAGAATTCAAGTTTATACCCTTTTCTGCTCTCCTTCAAACCTCTTTCTACCCAGGGTCCCAAATAAAAAATGGGGAACTCTTCATCTTCAGCAGAGAAAACACAGATGTAAGTGCCAGCATAGCAGCTATTCTTGTTCACATAGGCCATTTGGACAACTGTTCATATTCAATGTGTATTCATGACTGCCTAGTGACCTCAATAAAAATCCTGAGGCCCCTGGGTAGTACACAAGGCAGAAACTCTTGTCTAAAATTAAATCTATTTGAGGCTTCCTCTGGAGTCCCAAGTAAAATCAGAATGGGGTCAATGTCCCTGGAAAGCATGAAGAGACAGCTTTGGAGGTAAACTCAGCATCTCAGCTCAGCTTTGGCATTTATTCATTATGTGGTAATTCCCAGTGAGGCTCTTACAATGTTCTGCCGGAAATACACACAAATGGATATTCTCCAAAAGAGGGAACATGGATGCTGTTTATAGATTAAAAGTAGGTTATCAGGAAATTAAATTATTTTAGTAAAATTTTGGCTGAAAATCATCAAGGTCTCTTGGGCTGAGATAAAAAAAAAAAAAAGGAAAAAAATTGCACTGAATTATTTTTATCAGTAATTTCCGATGACTTCAGTCGTCTGTAGAATTATGCATTATGCCCTCAGTGTCAACAACAGTGTCATACAGATCCAAATGAAAAAATATTCCTTACTTTGCAGAGCAGACATAAATGCCATAAAAAGAGAAATAACACAAAGTGTAAAAGAAATTTCCCTCTCTCTTTTGTATCTATGCTACAAGCTTTGCTGCGAGACCCTTCATACTGATCATTTTATACCCTCCTTTCACAGCTTAAATAGAAAAATGAGTGATTCAGCTTTTGTGCCCACTCCAAATACAAATCTCATCTGCTTGTTTGTGAATCTTTTCTTTGCTCTCTCTTAATTGCATCCATGTGTATTAGCAACCACTAATGTCTCTAATAATGTGGCAAAACTTAAAAAGGATGAATGCCAAGAGTAGAAATACGGTAGTTTGAGTCTAATTGTGCTACCACTGTGTTCTTTTTTGTTATGTGGGGGTGGGATTTTGTTTTTGCAATGTGCTGCAGAAGTGGCATCCCTCAGGGATGAAGAGATTGCTTCTTGTAACCCTAGCCAAAAGAAGAAATAGAAGTAAACAATAAGGTTTTTCCTTTTTATTTATTTTTTTTTAATTCTTTCTAAGGTTGATTTTGTGTGAAATAAAAACTTGCCCTTGTAATTAGTGCTTTATGTTATATTTAAGCAGTAAGACGTGTCAGGCATCCAGTTTCGGGTGAAAATAGTGCACCTTAGGTGGCAATTTATTTATTCATTTATCCATGTGAACACTAACAGAGCACCTTTTCCTGGATCTAGATACCTACAAGATACTTAATAATTCAACAAAATTAAGACAAGAAAGAGCACTAGCAAACTAGGAGAAGCTTTTCTGGACACTAAAATAGCCATCTGCAAAAAACAGATTTTTCCTTCTCGTGTTTCCTTCAGATCATCTCAACCCTTATGTACAAACACACACCCTGGACCTCTGAAGCCCTGTAAAGACCATCTCCAATGGGATTTTCATGTGCCCTCAAGAACAACACACCTGTGGTCCTTTGGAAGCAAAGAAAATTAGGATTACCAGGTGCAACATTCTCAGAGAGCATATTCCAGTAGTAGCTTCATTTCTTATGTTCAAAGCAGGGTTGTGCACTTCTGTTGGTTTTATCTGTGGGAACATACATATGAAGAGAGAGTGCCTTGGCTTAGAAAGAAGCTGTGAAGTGAAAATAGACAGGTCCAAAGATGTAGAAGTGTTGCCAAATGCTGAAACAAAATACTTCAGACTGCATGGAATTATAAAACATGTGCCCAGACATTTTAAAAGGCAGTCTGGATATACTTAAAATTATTTCTTGTTACAAGAAACCATGCAGAACTCACACTCTACCTGTATGCATGCACATTTAAAGCTATTCAAGTAGCAAAATTGGTATCTCAAAAAGTTAAGAAGTGTCAGTATAAGAGAATCATGCTCGATCTTTTTTTTTTTTTTTTAGTCACTTTGTGCATACACTGTCATTCTATTGACTTTAGTAACTTGTAAGCATAGTTGATACTTTAATTTCCACAGAATTTCTATTTCTGTGTTTTAAGACCAACAGCTTTCCCATTTCTTTTTGTGCCCTTAGATGTCACCTGACTGCAGAAGGAACAATGAGAGGGAAAGTTTTGCTCAAGTCCTGCAATCTTGAGTTAGACCCTTCTCAGTACAAGCAGTATATTCAGAAATCAAAGTAGATGCACATACATGGCTGCACACCTGCATGTGTTGTAATCTCTAACCAGATCCAACCTCTAAATTCCCTTGATCATATGGGCTGGAGTAAGGTAAAGTGAATTTTGCTGTGAGGGGAGCCTGTGGGAAATGTACACCATAGATAGATATCCTAGGCTGACACCTGAATTTCCTCTCAGGATTATTTAGCAAAGAGGCAGGAGTGCGTCATGAGTATATTTTTAAGTATACAATGCCAAGTGGGGTCCTCTATGACTGTTTTATGAGGCACAGAAATATTTCCAATTCAGGTGTGATTGCTAGTCAGCAGAAAGTATAGTGAATACTTATAATGTCATGTATTTTACAGCTAATTTCTTTCTAACTGATTGCATGAACTATGTAATAATGGGTGTAGGCGTGTTCTTGTATGGTAAAATAATAGCTCTGTAGTCTTCATTTCACTAAAAGCAGGTACATTTTCTGAGCAGCTCATTAGTCACAGAGTGAGTGAGAAATAGGAATGTGACATGCAGCCTCATCTGATTTTGTTGTGAGAATGCTGGGCACAGTGGTGGCTGGCTGAGCAGCTAACTGTGTGGCAAGTGTGCAAAGAGCAACTTCAGGTTGCAATGAGCTAATCCCAGCAGAGCCTCACGTGAAGAGACACCTGAAGTGGCCCATAAGTTACAGACCTGCTGCTGTCAGCTGGTGGTACTATATGTGGGTTGCTCCTAGTGCTACCTGCAATATGCCAGAACTTTGCAGAGGGTCAAGACTGGACAGTTTCTGGGTTATGGACCTTAGATTACTCTTGGGTAACCAGTCACTGAAGCCAACAACCTTTGCACAGGAATTAAGAGGGAAATGGCTTTAAGGAGAACAAGCCCATGTGAAGAGCAGGGTCTGGCAATTGGAACAGGACATCAAGTGGAAGTAAGTCTGGATGGTACTGTACAAGTAGCTGGAAAATGGGCTGGGCTGGCAGCAATGTCAACGGGAATAATGTAATGAGAAACTCATAGAAGAAGGAGAAATAAGAATGACCATTTTATTTAACCTGAAATATTCTGAGTTATATGAATAGCAGACTGAGAAATCTTCCTCCTCACAGAACCCAAAGTACTTGGAGGACCCACTCTTCTTCAGTTGGCCCAGAAACAATGTGCATTAGAAAGTCCTAATCCAGTTTGGATTCATCTTCAACCTCTTGTTTAAAAAGTTGTCTGGTTTCCAATTCTGTGCCCTAATATAAACCAACAACATTCTTCCCGTTAAGATCAGCAATCAGATCAAGTAGCTGAAAGACTGTGACACCCATTAGAGACAGAGATGTGTCACTAAGACACCTCACATGAAGGCTATTTCCCTTTTCCTTGGCAGGAGTGGCTGGATGCTAATGATGCAAATGGCACCCTTAACTAGTCTGTGCAACAAAAGAGGTGAGTTTTTGTTGTTAGTTGCACCTATGAGAACCCAAGGAAAACTGCCCTGGATTTTCAGCATGACTCACAAGAGCAGAACTTGATCTACTCTTTGTTTTTGTTCTTGTTTGCATTTGTCTTTGTCCTACCTGCTTTCCTCCATGCTCCAAACCCACTTTCATCTTTTAGAGCATCTTGAAGCATTTCACAAAGGTAGGTTAATTAGCAGTTTCAGACCAGCCTTTAGAAATAAGCCAGAATCCTTTATCTAACACAAGAATGCTAAAGTGGTTTGCCCTGTTTGCTTTGAATCTGAAGGATGAAGACTGTCTACTGGACAAAATGTGTATGTGCTTATTAAGGCTGACACCATGAATTATTTATTTTTTTCCTCTCGTGCAGAATGAAGATTAGCCACCATGTTTTTAGAAACCTCTAATGATGACAGTCTACACCCCTCCTTGCTGTCTGTTCCAGCTCTTAAATATCCATACAGTAAGAGAGTTTTCCCAGCGTCTAAACATCCATTTGAGTAGCTTAAGCCTCTTAGTTCTCCTAGTTGTAACAGACATGAAGAACAGTTTATTTCTGTCTTTTTTGTATATATCTTTCATGTTGTTGATGTTTGTTTTCTCAGCTTCCTCTTTCCAAACTGAACTGACCCCATGCTCTAAGTCTTTCTTATAGGTCACATTTTCTAGAGCTCTTGCTGTTTTCCTCTACTGTCTCTGATCCATGTATTCCTTGAACTGCAATGCTCAAAGTAAAACATAGTGTTTTCTTAGCAATTTTGTTAGCTTTGAGTTGCAAAGAAGGAATTCTGTTTGTATTTCAAGAGTTATTTTATGGTTTGTTTTTTTGTTTCCTTTTTTACATTTTTACAGAGTTTACATTTACTTCTGTTTACTTTGTGATCCTCTAGAAACTCCAAATCCTTTTTGTAGAATAGCTGCATAACCAGCTGCTTCCCAGCTTTTATGTAGTTGATTATTGTATGGAGTTTGCACTTGTGCTCTGCAACTTGTTCCTTGCAGGATGCTTTTCCAAAGGGATAATTTTATTAATTCTTTACACTGAAGGACAAACATCCTATCCTTACTTTATAGATATTGGAACCATATGCAACGCACTTCTGATTGGTTTAGTGTTCAGGAAAAGCGTGCCTGTATCTGCAAGAAATTTTGAAAAAAGCATATAATTTTTCTTTACCTTGAGCATCTTTCATCTTATTCATGTATAATATATATATGCACCATTAAATACTGACACTGAGCCATTTCAGGACATAGCAAAGTTTCAGATCTGAAAGGATAAGGGGGAATGTAGTTCATTGGAGCCCTTTTTCTCATGGAGTTTTATTGAAATCTGTAGGAACATTCTGAAATTGATGTCCTGGTATTTCCTGAGGCTGTAGAATTTCCCACCAACTCTATATCAGAGCTGAATACAGAAGGGCTCTTTTCACATTCCAAGTTATATAGGAGATTTAGGAACTTCCTGCTGTCTCTTTGCATGATCATGAGGATGTGAACTACTGGTGATTAGTAACTAATGGAAATTAATACATGACTAATACAGGGAAATAACTGATGTCCTTCTGTAATGAACAACACTTGCACTTTCATGATTGCTATTATCACAGTGTGAGCCCTGATAGAATAAGAGAACTGGGGGTGTAGGTCAATTTGTAATAAAAAAAAAAAAAATCAGTCTTGAGGAAACCAATTCAGTGATTGAAGTATTGTAAACAATTTAATCAAAACGTGGTATTATTCACTCAATGACTAGGCTAAGTGTTGATGATGTATAAGCCATAGTATCACAGCTCTCATTCTCAACAACTTCCAGTAGGACAAAAGTACTACAAGTGAGGTTGGTCTTCTGCAAACTGCATGTTTGTCTGAATTTTCACCTGCTTGTGTAATCTTTCTTGGATGTAGTTTTGCGCTATTCTGTACTGCAGCTCCCCTGAGCTACTAGTTTCAGTGAATACAACACTTCTCTGAGCTCATAGGGTGTTCCATGTTGTCTGCTGGCTACATGTAGTGTCAAATCAAATTACTACAGCTCTCTCTCAGGCGCCAATTAAAAATGATCCTAAAATGTGTTGTGGTACATAGCCTGAGAAACCTGAGAGAAATCTGACAGCTGTGTTATGAAAAGTAGGAAGATTAGCCTTCTCCCATAATCATTAAGAAATCCCCAGTAGCACAGTATTTGTGAACAATGAATATAAAAAATATATGCTTTTCTTACACATATGTTTTAAAATATGCAAACTATTTGGGAGCTGGAATTAAGTCTCTAAAATCCCTGTGAACTCTGCTTCACTTCTTCCCATTTCAGTAACATAAATCTTACCTAGGGGAACTATTTGCAAACCCAAGCAGGGGATTTCAAGCCTATGTGAGCACCTCCTGCCCATCTCACAGTGGATCAATCAATACCACAGCAACACAATAATGCTCTGCATCAAAAATTCTGCAGAAACCTTATCAAGACCTACCAGGGAATGAAGCCATAAAGTGTTATTTTGAGTGCAAAGGCTGGCCACACATTTTGAGTGTGAGGTTGTTAATCTCAGAATTGTCAAAAAGTATGGTATCTGGGGAAGAAGTAAAAAATAATATCAGCTTGCTTTTGTTTTTATATATATGGCTGAGGAATGCAGTATTTCCTTTTCTTAATCCTGCTTCTACCTTCCTCAACAGATTTCCCACCATCATGGTGTAATAGGTCAAGTTAATAACTGATAGTGTCACTTGACTTGACTAGAGGAAGGCTTATGGGTTTTTTTCTCTTTCTTTCTGTGTACTTTTGCACATCTGTCCATCTGTAGTACTCATATTTCACAGATTACCCTGCAGGACTTGGTTCCTAAGGCAGAAGAAGAAAAACATTGTTATGGAATATTCAAATCAGTTATGCACATTTTGGAGATGACTCTCCAGCATCTCGTTGCAATGCAGCCACTTATCCCTGAAAACTAGCTATAAAGTGTCTACTGCAAATGCAAATAGCTGTAAAATCATGCAAGCCAATACACTATCTAGCACTGTCACTCTAAAGTTTTAAGAGGGAGGAAGTAAAATTGTGTTTTAACCTACAAATCATGGCTTGCTCTTTCTTCTGTTGGGGAAGTTATTGTCCTAATCTCTTCCAATAACACTCTTATTAGTCTCTTATAGTATTTATGTTAATTGGGGCCAAACAGCTGACTTAATGTGATTCATGTAGAAATCAAGACCATCCTGTATCTCTTATCACAACATCAGCATGATGAGTAATTAAAAGCTAATCAAGTGGTCTCTGAGCTTTTCTGGACCATAACTTGCCATTGTAGCCAGCATGATGGATTGAAACAGTAATTCTGCCTGATAAAATAGAATCCATGCTGGTTTTCCTTGTTTTAATTCAAATAGTAGAATTTCATCCTTTTGGTAAGATAGACAATGACTTTTCAGAATATTGTATATTTGTGGGTAGACTTAGCAGGGGAGGACCTGATAATAAGGCACTAGGAAAAAGAGAAAGAGGTTGTTGGTAGAACAATAAAATGTAGACAGCACTGCAAGGTGGGAAAAATAGCAATCTTAGGGCTCAATCCCTTTTGAACAAGCTGCAGTTTGGTACAGCTCAGCCTGTGCATCCTCACGGATGCTCTGAGAGCTTGTGTTGAATTTTTTTCTGACAGAAGGGTTCCAATACACCTTCTTTTTCCTCCCTCCTAATTTCCTACTTCCTATTTTGTACTTTTATACTTTAAGAGAGTCTTAATAAATTAGAAAACAAAAGTCTAAACCTCAGAACCTACAGACTAGTTAGTGTAAATCATCATAGTACCTCTAGAGACTTGTTAACTGTGAATCTGTTTTGTGATGTGTCTGTGAATAGTGAAACTGTTTAGATTGATGGGGATGGACATGAAAGTTTGCACTGATTATCCTATTGACTCAGTATTAACTTGGATTTGCCAACCCCAGCCGTTAGGTACCGTCGTCCATTCTCTAGTAACACAAATGGAAACACAGAGCTAAACCCTTGAGGCTGTTACATTCAAGAATCTTCTCCTTAAGTTAAGGTAAAAAACACACAGTGCAGACTAATCATGGGAAAAGTGAATTATTAAGAATCCAAGCCTCTTGAAGGCCTTAGTGAAGTTGTGTAAGATGTGTCATCCTACTAACATTAAAAACATACTATGTTAAATTAAAATATATAATGCTGATTGTTATTTAAAGTGAAATGCATACTTCAGAGAGGCTGATTTTCACTGAAACCAGGATAAGCAGGGCTGAAAAATGATAGGTTCACTTTCACGCTTCATCATGACTTCTCAAAGTTGTTAATGGCAATCTCTGACAAGAACATGCCTTTGCTATCTGTCCTCAAAGCAGTGTCTTTGGACTGCTTGCAGCAGGGAAGGAAAAAACACTCTCTTCTCCTCAGAAAACTGACTTGCCTGCTGTTGGTAAAAATAATGCACAACACTGAAATGTTCAGGATGGTATCAGTGCTTGTCTTCAGTGAATGATATGACCTTGAATTTGACTCCATGACATTTGTCATTAGTGATAATTAGACATGTGCTGCATCCTGTAGCTTACAACTTTTCTCTACCCAACATTTTCTCTTCATTCTCCTTCATTGCTTAATTTTCCAGAGTTCTTCCTAGAGCATGTTAGACCAGAAATACATGGTTATAATCAAGCTTTTACTTCTACTTGACGAAGAATATGAAGCACATGCTTAACTTAGATTAGACCTGAAAATCATAGAATCGTGGAATCATTTAGATTGGAAAAAACCTTTAAAATCATTGAGTCCAACCATAAACGATCAACTGCTAAGAAGTTTTTAGATTTTACTACTTGCAGTTAATGTAATTAATACCTTACTGTCTGGAAATACTTCAAACAGTACTCCTGGAGGGATGGTGCCCTAGCTGCCAACTGCCAAGTGTAAATAACAGGTTACATTTTTGTTCTCTAGTGTCCTCTTTCCTTATATACTTCTCCTACTAAACTGAGATACAGACTATTAATACATATCTTTCTTTTTAAGCAGTAATGCTAGTAGTGGATTTGAAAAGAGAGAATTGCTAGACTCCTTGAAAGAGCAGCTGCAGCACAGAAACTTAATGTTTCTATAAGTCAGAGCAGAAGTCCCTCTTGCTCACTACTGTCTCTGAGAGTGGGCAGTAGTAGATGACTTATAAGACCAAGCAATGTGGAGTGATATTTCCCACCATATTCTTCCAGCCTCTCATGGTACTTGGCTCAGCAAATTCCTTAACCAGAGGTGGTAGATCTTTGTCTTTAACATCCCTTTCTCCATTAATTTGTACTATTGCTTTGAAATGTATTTGTACTAAATGTCATGTAACAATTATTTCCACAAACTCCAGAGGCTAGACAGCTCCAGATAGCATCGGATGCTGACCTCTGTGACGTTTTACTCTGGGATGCAAAGCTCTCTTATATAGAGGGATGTAATCTGGGAATGAGGACATTGACTATGTTAGATTTTAGTATTATAGTGAGGGAGTTTGGGATAGGCATTGTCCTTCTCCACAGTAGGGAAGTGGCCCTTCTCCATTGTTTTGTTGGCTCTGGCCAGGCTTGTGTGGTGGCCCCCAGTGACTTCTCATGCTCCTCCTGTCATTCACCCACGTGAAGAAAGAACATTTTATGGTGAACCTCTGTATTGCTCCAACAAACTGCACTCATTTCTCAAGTAATTTATTTTAATATGGTTCAGTTCTGTGCTGATTTTCTGCCTTTCCGTAGCAATGACTGGTCTCTTAACAGGCAGTAATAAAACTTGACCTATAGCCCATTTTTCTCCCAAATAGTGATTATATTTTAATGTGGAAGGAAATATTCTTGTGGAAAACATTTCTCAAAAGGAGAAGGAATAAAACTAAATAAATAAAGAATGAGAGAAGAAGGAGTGGAAAGAAAATAGGACTTACTTTGCTTATTCTGCTCCCTATGACCTGACAATAATTTAAGTGTGGTACTAAGTAAAAGAAAAGTTGCCATAAAGTTGCATATTACCTCCCTCTTGAGGGAATAATAATTGTAAAATTGCAAAACCCAGATCCAGTTTACTGTTATAAATGGATTGTATATATGAATAGCTTTTGGAAGTAAGTGGTGAAACTGTTGCTTATGAAAGTCTTTATTTTAAATTGCTTTTGCATGCAGGGCAATCATTCTCCACTTGTTTGTGATTTTTATTAAATATGATGGCCACTCATATTTTATGAGAAATGTTTATGCAAAGTAATCTATTTGATTCAGCATCTCAATATTTACCTAATGAATATATATTGCATATGATTAATCTTCTTATATTTTACTGTTTCAGGCATTTAAAAAGAATATAACCAGAGTGGGCAGCTTCATGCTATGCAATAAACTGCAAATGAATAGAGGCTTTTAGCAAAGGTGTTTGAACTTACTGCTCATGGCTGGCTTGCAATGTTTTGCTTTCAGAGAAAATTACTTTTTTCAAAGAATTCTTTTTTCTTCCTCTTGTTCTGACCTAAACTGAACTGAAATGCCTGACTTGTAGCTGATATGATTTAAGCATTTGAACTGTGTAATTGGATGGGGTCTGCAATTTGATTTCATCCTGTGGTTGTGTTTGTCTCTTCTTGTTTCATCAGGTACTGCAGAGGGGAAAGCTAGTTTGCCCTCTTCATAGTGAAACAGAAAACATTGAAAATGTTTACAAGTTTGGGCCCCTCTTGCAAAGCCTTTTTATTCCCTAGTTTGTTCTTATAAATTAAAATGTAGTGGAAGTTAGTTTTTCTGTCTGTTACTGATAGCAGGGGAAAGGATGGACTTCCTTTAATACACATTGGCATTCTCTCTTAATCATTTTATCCCCAGAGGTGGAAGTTTCAGAAGCTTTGCAGACAAGTGGCCAAGGAATGATATATGACGTGTTACATGTCACCCTTTGTCTTGGAATCAAAGTTGTGTAATGGAGGTCTTGGTCTGTCACTTCGTCTCCTATAGGTTTTGGTGCATTTGGCCATTTTCACTCAAAACTGATGGAAAATTAAAGGTCTTAATGATCTTTTAAACTTAGGTAAATAAAGGACAAGAATGCCAAAGAAGGAACGTGATGAATCCCACTGAAAGAGGCATTTATAAGCTCATATATCCTGAGAAGAGCCACCTAGCCATCCTTCACTGGCCATGTCACATATGACCCAGATAGGTCTACGAGAAAGAGTGGGAAGTACTGGTTGAGGTGGATGGGAAAGAAGACAGAAAACCTGACTTGTAGGGCATAGAACACAAATCTGCGAGTAAACAGTAATTTTTAACTTTATCATTCATTAAACAGCTTGTTTATTTTGGGGATGGATTGAACTTCTGATATGGTTGAAGGCACACTGAGAATCTCTACTGACAAGCAAGATATGTTTTGTTGATGACTGAAGGTCCCTATATTGCTGTGTGAGATAACAGCTTTGAAGAATCAAGTCTGTGGCAAAATCAGAGTGCTGGGGAAGCAGAGATGCTGATTAAGATATGGATATTATCCCAATAAGGAGGAAATAAAGGGAAATAATTCTTTTTCCTATAGGCTGGCAATTTAAAAGGTAGAATATCCCATTTTTTTCACACTTCCTCTAGTTTTCATACAGATGTACAGCAATTTATTTTAGTGGCACTTTTTTTTTTTTTTTTTTCCCTTAAGTGGGTAAAAATAGTATTATTACAATATAAGAACCAGCTTTGTGGGCTAGACAAAAAACATGTAGTCTCCACCAATCCTCCACCAGTTCACATGGATGAGGATTAACAGGTCATGTATGAAGTTATCTTTATCTGGTATATCCTACCAGCTCCTGTCAGACAGCAGTTAAAAGAATTTCTGAGCCAGCATTAATATGCAATGACGTATTTTCTGTCAGTGAGTTTAAGCTCTTTTACGAACCAGATTTTGCTTTTGTCTCTACAGTTTCCTGTGGCAATGAGTTCCACAATTTAATTATAAAGTATATGAAAAAGTAATTTCCATTATTTGTTTTGTTTTTTTTTTTTTTTTTAAGCCTTCCTTCTGATCATTTTATTTCAGACAGCCTATTTCTTGGACATCATGAATAATTATTTTCATTTTTTTTGTCTGCATGTTTCCTAGCTATACGGACCTCTCCTATCCTTTTTTGCCTCTCCATAATTCCTGTAACCTATAATTTTGTATGTCTGGTTATGGGTTTTTTTCCCCCAAATGCATTACTTTGTATTCATCAGTATTGAAATTCAACTGCAATCTTATCACCCTGTCACTCAGCATTGTGAGATCCTTTTGTGAGTCTTTGAAATCAGCACAGAATTGACTATTCTGAATAATTTTATGTTATTTATTCCCCTTTCCAGGCCATTTATGAATATGCTGAGCTGAACAAACTCTGGGACAAATCCTTGAGGGACTTTCCTGGCAACTTTCCTTCACTCTGAAGTTCTCCTTTTCTTTCTTGTATTGCAAATTTATATTAAGCTATGAGGAGAAAGTTTGTTTTGTTGGTCTGTCCATGCCTGTGTTTGCACTACATTTCTTCCCATCTATATTCACATACTCCTGCTCCAGCTGAGTTTTTTTCACAAAGTGATACCTTCCCTGCTGATTACATGGGAGTGAACTGGGAGCAAGGCTAGTAGAGTTAGGAGCAGCTCAGCAAGCCTAGAAATCCCACTGATAAAGGAGGTCATGATGCTTTTCTCTTTCCTTCATCACCATCAGAAGAGAAGAACAATTACAACTACTGCAATAAATGCAGTAAGTGCAACAGTAAGATGAGGGGAGGGGAGAGCAGCAGACCTGGCTGGCTGTTAATTGAACCTGATAGGTGTTTACACAAGGTATCAGACTGGCAGTGGCCTAAACACACTGATTTATAAGGGTATTGATTAGCACTGACCCTGTAAGGAAGAGCAATGGCAAACTGCTGCTTCAACACTGCCCATAAGAGCAAAGTTCAGTGCAAACAGCCTATGTGTGTGTATTTATAGAAGTATCCATACACTCATTACCATACCAGACTTCTATTAACATATCCATACTTTACAACATCTATGCATTCACCAGACCAAACCCCCACTCTGTTATCCTTCATATTGATTAGGTTTTTACATACATATTGAGACAGATGTACTAGATGTACTTGTTTTTAACTGATACATATTTATGAAGACAGACAACTAAGTATGTACCTGTGGTCATGGTTTATCTTTTCCTGCCTTACTTTCCTAGGAATACAGCACAGCTCTCTTCAAGATTACTTCCCTTTTTATTGGTATTAAATCTTCCACACTGAAGCTGCTTCAGCCTCTGAAGCCCTTCAAATTATAAATACATCTTAGCACTCCCTGATGTAATGCATCATATGTATGCATGTCACACTCCAAGTATGAAATATTCACTTAGTCTACTTGGCTTACTGTACATGGAATATTTTAATATTGTACAAATCAACTTTTTTCAGGCAAATATTTTTTCATCATCTTAATATTGGAGGACTTTTTTCAAATGTATTAATAAATTCAGTGTTTTAAAATCCTTATATACTAATGCTTTTGAACATGAGATGCAAATACAATGTAAAAACAAGAGGTTCACCATTCGCTCTTTCTCTGATAGCACAGAGAAATATTCTATTTCAAGTCCAGTTTCAAGTCCAGTGAGCTGACTCAAATGCCTTCAGTTCTGATGAACTTCCATCTCCTGAGAGGACAGAAGGCTTTAAACAGAAGATTCCCAACCAGTTCTACTGACATGCTCTGTGTCTGAAGCACTGCAATTCTCTTTCTCCATCTGTGCTGTATCTATCTATTTACACATAGAATGATGAGAAATATCACGGATGCAGAACCCAAACATGTTGGAGCCCTAGGGAGCCTTCCTGATAATATCACCTCTCCTCATTTACACAGCTCATTCATATTGGTTGTTAATCATATTTATTATTTTCCTTCCTCTCTTTTCACAGCTTGGCAATGCTCAACAACCATGGGGATGATGGCTGGGGAAGCAGGAGTAGTCAGGGGGAACACTACAAAGTGTAATGCCCTTCTGCACATCCAGGCTTTCCCTGGCCATCCATCAGACAGGAACTTCTCCCAGTTTCCCACCACTAGGTGAAGGATTTTTTTCTTTCTTCTTCTCAGGTGAATCTAACTTGAGAGTACTGATTTCCATGTGCCATTGAGTTACTAAGTCTCTCTGGGAGAGACCTAGCTGCTGGCATGTGACTCTTGAGAGATGGTTGTTGGAAGTGGTGGTCTGAAATCACAAGATCTTCCTTTCAGAAGCAGCATTGTAGATACTAAAACCAGCCAGAGCCAGCAGCTAACACAGCAGGGTAATATCCAGTTCAGTATGGGCACACTGCTTCCTGGGCAGCTTTTGGAGTCACCATCAACATCTGGGACTAAAAGCAACTCAGATGTCAGCACACTGTCCCTACAGGGTAGATGCATTGTCATGAATCTTTGCTTGAGGCACACAGAGGGACCTGCCAGTTCAGTTCATTATGGCAGCTGGGAGCTTTGGGGATGGGTGCTGTAAAGTGCAAAATGAACAATGTCTTTAGTAAAGAGTTGAGAGTTTGAAGTAGGGCAGTCATCAGCAAAGAGAGGACACAGTACCGTGAATGCCATCTAGCAAAACAAGTGAAAGCTTAGGCCTCTTTGTTAAATAAATGAATAAATTAGAGCTTTTTACTGTCAGAGCTCTCATTTGTACAGAAACTGTGCTGACCATTAGTCTGAAGTTTCCCTTGGATGTTGCAGAAAGAAACAATTTAAAAGACAGAGCTGTGCAAATGGGCTTGAGAAGCTACATTATTTTGTATTTGTAAAGACTCATATTATAGCAATACTTTAATTGGTCTGGTCAGAGAGTCCATGAAACAAACCCACTTCTCTCTCTGTCCCCTCCATTCTGGCCTGTTGTTGCAGCTCTCACAGCTCCAGACATTAACATCCTATTAACTGTGTTAGTCCCCCATCATCACCTAGGTAAGGCTGATCTGTGAGTGGTTCCTGGGTCCACACCACTAACTATCTTCTTCTGGAGAACTAAGTGAGCTTTCTGGGAGACAGGAAGGAGTCAGATTTGCTCATCCATGAGCACAAGGACCTTTTCTAACTGTCTTTCACTCTTCTACTAGTTCTACAAATATCTTTGTAGGAAGTAGTGAGTTCTGCAACTCTATAAATTGTCCTGGCAAGAAATCAATAAAGACTAAAGCCTAATGAATGAGATTTCCACAACAGATTTCATTAGACTCTCCAGATCAGCCAGGTGTTTAGATAGGCTTACCTTTAAGCATCTGATCAGTCTTCTAGTCAGCTGTCCACTGTCTTAGCTCCAGGGGTGCAAGCAGTTCAAGTAAAGATGTCTTGTTGGAATAAGTTTATGTGCATGGTAAATCATGATAAATGAGATACATGCTTTGTACTTTCCTGAGCATTGACCTAAACAAAAAAAAAAATGGCAATTACTGGTTTGGTTTTGCTCTGAAAGACCTTTGTATAGTGATGTCTCCTATTAATTTGAGGTATGACTAAAATTCACTGGGCTGCATGAACAGAAAAATAACTTGAAGAATTTTCTAACACACATTAGCTTTAATGCTGGGGAAAGTTCAGAGACAGCAGTCTGGATCTTCAAGCATCTGTTCTAAATGCTGGTTTGAAGACTTATGAGCAAGGTTTGGATTGCACTTTTCTACCCCTCTGCTGCCTCTACAGCACGATAGGCTTGAGTGATGGACAGCCATAACTTTTGGTCTTGGAGGCTGTCTTACACTTAACACCCTTTCAACCTTTAATAATTCCTGAGAATTACTAATTATATTTCTTATTAGTGCCCTCTGAGAGCCACAATTTCTTTAACCGGGAAAGGGTGTTGGAGAGAGGCAGGATTTAAATGAACAGTGAGAATGGAGCTGGAATAGAGAAGCTATCCTAGTTTGCAAAGTACATTCAGCTGTGACAGTTGTTTTGCATATGTCATTCTTGGTTTGCAGATAAATAGCAGCACAAATGGATTCACATGTAAATTTGTCCCATGATGATGCTATGTAACAGAAAAGAACATGGCTCTCCAGGGCCCATCTGCTTCAGTTCAAGAGGTAGCAAGTTCCTCTGTAAAGCTGGCTGATGTGCTCAATGTTTGCAGCAGTGAGACCAGAGGAAAGAGTGAGAAATCACATAAATTCTTTTTTTCTACCAATTTTGTGAAATTGTGAGCTAGCCCCTCCATCAGATTAACAGGATACATCAATGTGTGTGGAATAAGGGGACATATTTCTGTTAGGAGAGCTGATTTCCTTCAGAGCATCTGCACTTCAGAACTAACAGTCCATATCACTGTTTAATTGCTGAGGCTCACCCCCCCCCCCGGGTGCAGAGGGCAGCCACTGCCTGTCTAAGGGGAGCCTGAGCATCTCAATGTTTTTAAAACAATACAGACCCAGCTCTCCTGGGCTGAGTGATGGCACACTTCTGTCTGCAGGAACATTTAGTCAACTCCTCCTGAAAATAAGCTGTTTGTAATGGAAATGCTGATATCTTATCTGCAGTGGCAATAATGGAGGAACCATGAAATATGTCTGGGGAGCCTCTTTATTGGTTTTAAAGTGAAAACGAAAGCACATTCACAACTTTAATCTACTCAGGACAGAAATTTGCTCCTTGTTATCTGTGAGTCCAAATTTAATGTGTTTTTAATTGCCTATTCAACGCACCTAGCAATTAAGGCAAAAAGATATCTCTTCTTTTGAAAAATGTATGAGCCTTACAATTAGAAGTAATTGTCCTTGATAATTGAAAGTGCAGCTTTATTTTCTGTTGATTGTATTTTATTATTTTTTTTTTTTAATCAAAAGATTCTAAAGGCTTTTGAAATCCCATTAAAGGGCAAATGCTACCATGTGCTTCCACTGTAGTCACAAAGGACAAACTAGGGGATCAGTTCAGCACTTCTGGGGCTCTTTAAGCTCTGTGAGTACTCAGCATAAAGTTAGTGGTGTTTAAATATACTAAGCTGTGCTGGAGTATAACTTTCACACTGGACATCTTTTTCTCACAGTAATCAGTAGTACTCAGACTCTTGTCTCTTGGGACACTATACATTACTACATTACGTATATGTGCTATTCCATGGAAAAGCAAACCCTTGTGTGCTGCTGGTTGATGAAGGAAGATTAAATATAACTGCACTGCATGCAGAAGAAGACTCTTGAGGAACACCAAGAATTTTGGAAGGCCTAGAATATTGGACACAGGGTCAGCAAATCTGTAACTGGATCAGGGAACCAGCCAAAATGGACCACACCACACAGGAACTGCAGCTGGTACTTCACATCAACGTTGCAGGAGATAGGTATGATCAAGATGCTTTTCAAATAAGCATCTCATTCAGTGTACAAGGGACAATTCCTATCTGTTACTCTCATATTGCATGCTGGGAATTGTCAAACTAAAGGAAGACAGGAAAAATGTTGAGCTCAGATGAAAATGTTGAAGAAAATACATTTTGGAAATGGAAACACCAGGGCAGTCCTTGTATGAACTGAATATCTGACTCCATATGCAATGATATATATATATAATTTAAGATGCATCATGATTTTGATAACAGCATCACACCTCCAGTGGAGGAATTAGGACATCTTCAACATCCAGGCTACCCTGCTTGTCAGTGAATGACAGAATTAAACCTCAGTGCATGAAATCAAGCCCCACTGCTGTGCAAAGATCCCACACAAGACCCTCAGAGTCCCTTTTCACCCTTCAGCAGAGAGCTGGAGCGTGCAGGGGTGCATTGACTTACATCCAAATTAATCTTTCAGCTGCTCTTGTTCATGCTTTTGCAAATGGGAGCAAATGGACATGGACAGATTTTCTTCTGAAAACTCTCTGCCTTATTCTGCATGTCACCTTTGAATTACTAGATGCTGTGTTTCACAGAGCAGCTCCAAAGAAAGACACAAGGCAACTGCTTCGTTTAACATTGCTTGACAAAGTGATCTCTGTGACCTCCGAGCAGAAACCTTCTCACTCATTTTAAGTACAATGTAATTGCTGGGTGTCTGACTCATCTCGCTGCCTTTCAAGTGCACTTCTATGCCTACATTTTTAGGCATGACTTTAAAATACTTTGATAAATGCTATCTGCTCATATTTCTATATTACTCTGGTGTTCTGGCTGGGATGTCTGTCACTCAAATGGATGCTTAACCTTTTCTTCCGAGGGGAGAAAATAATGTGGGATAGTATACATTGGTTTGTGAAAAATGAGTACTTGAATACTGCATGCCTCTGTGTACTTGTTTGAGTGTAATTAGATTTAATGGGACAATGTTTGGGTTGCTTCTCTCCAGACCCGGCAAAGAGCTCAACCATTTGATTTTTGACTTTTTCAGTCAGGGTCCATTTCAGCTTTTGAGTGGTTCCCTGCTGCTCTGACAAGGGATTGTGTATTCCCAGCAAAATACTGGAGAATCCAGACTCACTAGTAACAGGAAAAATGGAACTATGGTTGTACTCCACATTAAAGCACAAATATATTGTTTGTGCTACATTCATATCCGAGTCTCTCACCAAAATCATGATCCTATTGAAGGTGACAGGGAGTAAGCAGCATCCCCAGAAGGTAATTCATCCCGTCTTAACAGCAGTGTCTGAGTAAGGGGCATGTATTACTCTCAAGGGATGTCTCTCTTCCCTTTAATTACAGTGGAAAGATTGACAACTAGCCAAGCTAAATAGTAAGTATTAGCTGAAATGAGTTCTCATCATGCTCTTTTTGTAATCACAATGTGAATAATGTGTTGGAAAATACTCCATGTAGAAAACCTTATTTATTCTACAAAGGAAATTCATGCTGATTCATCTGATGTCTACGTTAAGTTGGGCTGAACAGTTCTGTCAAGGTGCCCTTCTCCCCATCATTTATTCAGTGAGCTCAAGAGTGGACTTCTAGGTAGCCAGAGTAGAGAGAACAACCCTAGTCTGGCTTGATGAGCCATGGTTGGCCACCTATTCCTTAGTTACACTCTTTATATATAGTTAATTTTTAAAGTTTTGGTGAATATATTTAGAAGTTTAAATATATTAATGGAACAAAGTAATATAATACAATTTTAAAACATTAGTAATATTTCCTTAAAATTATTTCAGGGCATTCCAGCTCATGCTACCATTTTGCATTAAAAATAGGTGTCTTTAAAATCCGTAGTTCTGTTGGGGAAACTGTGGATTTAATTTGGACCTTAAAGATCGATTCTTGGCTGCTTGTAAATGGGTACCTGATCCTCTGTCTTCAAGTTATGTCTTAATCTGGAGATAAAATGCTTTTCAACCCTGAGCACATGTAGTCCAGTGGCAGGACACTCGGAATTCTTTCCTTCTCATTGCTACTGGTCTGATGAGGCTAGTTGGATGCTGCAGTTTTCCATCTCACATTGCCTCCAGGTGAAATACATCTATCAAAGGCTTTGCTCCACAGGGTCCTGAGTGCTTTGTGGGAGCCACAGAAAGCAGACCTAACTTCAGTTGTCTCTCATAAGCACTGAGAGTGTTGAGTCCCTTCGAGAAGGGATCTTAAAGAGTAGGGCTTGCCTCCTTTCATTTGTCCTTGTTGATCTCATTTTCCCCAGCCTTCCCTCCTGGTGTAAATGAGACTTGATCCCTAAAACCAGAAGACAACTTTGCAAGAAAGTGATTATAAAAGGTGTTGTTTGCATTAAAAATTGTTAAAGTATGATGAGAATTTGGGGCGAAGAAATCTGGCTACCTGCTAAGGCTTGAATGGTACCTTAGATGAATTTACAGTAGCTCATTCCTATGTTCTATAATTCATATGTATTTTTAATTCTCCTTCAAGAAACACTGCCTACAGTGATGTGTATTTTTTACCTTATATGTTTGTCCTGCCATTCCCAAACTGATAAGTGAAGAGAAGGCATCTTTGAGGCATAGACTAGCAATTACCATGTCTATATGTAATTTAGCCATGAGCAGTAAGGTATGTCTGACTCAGTATAGACACTGCAATGCAGATGAACCAGTTGACTGAAGCCTCCCAAGGTAATAGTGTGTGCTGGTTTTGTCTGGGATAGAGTTAATTTTCTTCATAGTAGCTATTATGGGGCTATGTTTTGGATTTGTGCTGAAAACAGTGTTGATGATATAGGAATGCTTTAGTTACTGCTGAGCAGCACTTACACAGGGTCAAGACCTTTTCTGCTCCTTACACCACCCCACCAGTAAAAGTGGCTGGGGATACACGAGGAGTCGGGAGGGGACACAGACTGGACAGCTGACCCCAACTGACCGAAGGGATATCCCAGCTTTTGCTTTACCTATTAAACTGTATTTATCTCCACCCACCAGTTTTCTCACTTTTACTCTTCCAATTCTCTCACCTATCCCACCGGTGGGGCGGGGAGTGAGTGGACACCTGGGTGGTGCTTAGTTGCTGTCTGGGATTAAATGAGGACATGATGTCAACGTAGTACAGGATAAGATTTGTGTCCTCCTAAAGTAGGTACTTAAACTAAATCAGATACATCATGTCTCTTTCTCTCCATCTACTAGGAAGAGATCTAAGAAAGAGTCGTTCACCTTTACAGTGTCTGTACTACACTGTGTCTGAAGACTACAGTGTATGAAGTTGGATACAATAACACCCCTTATCCTCTATACTCCACTGTCAGGTCTCATGTGATAAGAGTTTACTGGGTTATGCGCAGTCATCATCTTGCCTCTTGTTAGGGTTCTGTGTCTCAAGATCATAATTTGGCAAAAGCAAATGGAAGTTTTGTAGTTCCAGAAACTACAATGCAGCTACTGATGGGAAAGAGTGAGTCAAAGTTTTTTATGTGGACATTCATTCTCCAACTTGCAAAGCCGAATAGAAGTCTAGAGTTTTCATTTGGTCTGTCCCCAGAAATTTCTATCTTTGGTCTTCTGTGAGGACTGGACTCTATTCCTAAGGAAAAGACTCTGAACTGCCATAGCTCATTTTCAGGGCACAAAATCACAGTTTATTGGGTCCAAGTTCAAATTTGCTAGGAGAGAAAAGTGTGTTGTAGAAATTAGTTGTCTTTATCACTGCAGGAATGTCCAGAGACAGCTTTGAGTTCTGAAGCATGGCTATGATCCCATCTCACACTGAGGATAGATGCCAGACATGGCTGGTATGGGTGACCTGGGAGTTTCAACACTCCAGTCTTTTTTTGCCTTGGCTTGGGATACAGCTGCTAATCTTGAAAAATCATCAAAAATCTTTCTTTTGCTTATTCATGGTCTAAAGGAGTTGTAGAGTTGTTAATTATGAATTATTTAACACTACAGTATATATAATACAATTCCAATGCCTTCAGAGAAACACTAAGCAGGATGGGGAGATGGCAGAAAGAGAACAGAAAGGGACTGTGTATCACCACTGGGGGAAAGCCTAAAGGGACAGTTGTCTGTGATCAGTTGTCGTCTAACAAGAAAGACCTGAACCATCACAGATCCATTCCCTCAGTCCATAGTGCAAAGGGCTGCAGAGGTCTATGAGGACTATTGCCTCTTCATCATGCACTGGTGGGAGCCAGGCATGAGGGTGATGGAAAGTGGTCTCTTAGGAGAAAGAATAATAACCCCTATCTAGGTTTGGCTTGCTGTGCCAAAAGATAGGTAAGGTAACCCTGAATGTGGGGAAAAAACATTGAAAAAATATGAAAATGTCAAAACTAAAGCTTAAAAGCCAGCATTTTACAATTCCCAAGTTTTCCTCTTGCAGCAGCTTCCCTTAGTTTTTTCTGTCCTTTTCCATTTTCTTGGCAGATAACTCTAATGTATCTTGCTCTCCTGTGATGTCTTCCCATACAGGAATGGATTTATTCTGATTTGTTTTTTTAATGATTTCTGAATATTTGAATGTAATGATCACAGCATGGTCTGAGGTGAGGAAGTGCATCTGAACTGAATGGTTGGTAATGTGGCTGATCATGATCTGAATCACATTGAGTGTTGTTTTCAGAAAATGTCAGCCTGGCTCCAGACAAAGATTTCTTATTGGTAGGAAGGAAAGAAATCGACTGTCTTGTTTCATTGATTTGAGACTACTCACTATGTGCAATAACGTAACAGCAAAATATAACAAAACAAATCATCCCCTGACAACTATTCCACTTTTCTGCCAATTGACAGTGTTGTAAGGCTTCCTAGCACCATACTGGAGTGAACTGATGTAAAGCTATTCCCTTTGCTTATGATGCTAAATTAGTGTTTTACTCATATTATGGTTATGTTGTCCATAGAGAACAGGGGAGGTGGTTCCAATTTTAGGATGTCATGATGGAGCTGGAGAAAATAACAGTTGAAAAACATCACCAGTGACATCATTTAGTTACAAATCTGGGGGTGATTTCTCACCAGAGGGCAGTTTTTTCATCAGATTGAAGGTTGCTGGGATGAAGATTGAAGGTGTCTGGGATAAATTTCATTGTGAAGGGGTGAAAAAAGAAGATAAACCAGTTTTACAAATTGAGATGGAAACATCCGTCTTCTTGGGCATTTTCTGGTAGGGTTGTGAGGACTAGGGGTAGCTCCATTTCTTTTTAAACTGTTTGTTAGACATAGTTTCTTCTTGCCTCAATTCTTGCTTATTCCCATTTTCTTTTACACTCTGAACTTCTTCCACTCCTCTGATATTTCCTTACTGTTTCTTTTCCCTGTGATACACATCTGTTATTCTGCCTCTTCCTATTTATTTCTTCTTCCTACCTTCTAAAATCACTTAAAATCCTTCCCTCTGCCCCTTTTCTCCTCTGTCAGCAACCCTCAGGCTTTCCATCTATTGCTCTGTTATCCTGCATTTTGTCTTCTATTATTTTGTTGTCTTAAGAGGGATGTTTAACTGTGCAGGGGACTTGTCATTTCAGCACTGACAAATCACAGGGCAGTTTAAATGTCATGGATATGCTTTTCAATAATAATCACCTATAATGTTTATATTTGCGTGGCAAAATAATAACTGGAGGCAAGTTGGAGGTGTAAATCCTGCAAATTGCAGAGGTTTCTAATTATGTGGCTATGACGATGACTTAATAACATCGATGTCAGTTCTGTTCTTTTTGTGTATGATGTGAGAAAACAGGTAGCAGAGAACTGTTATAGATATTGCCTTTTACCTTATTTCACCCTTACCAGCAGAAGCAATACCACCCAGTTCAGTATCTAGTTATTTTTATCACAAATTTCTGAGGTCAGAACTGTCCAGCATTTTACAAAGCATAAGTAGCTTTGTTATAGTACCATATGGCAGAATATCAATAAAAAAAGAGTGGAAGCAAGAATTTATTATTTTTTTTAATATACTCACCATGTAGTAAACCTAAGCTCTAAAGATTTTAAACCAGCCTTTTCTTTTATTACAAGCGCATGTTGACCAGCAATGGGCAGACCCCATACTCTCCAGAGTACAGGGAACTCTCACTGAGTCCTTTACAGCAGGTTGGCTACGTGATGTGTAAATGGTGGCACACCATCTCTACTGAGATTTTCAAATATGTCTCAGGAATAAATCCTTATGAAAAGCAGACTCTTAATCATTCAGCTTCTGCTAATATCAGGTCCAAATTAAGTTCCTGGGGACACTCTTGAAAGGAAAAGACATCAGAGTATAAGAATGTGGTTTTTATTGCCACTTGAGTACCTAAACAAAACATGGAGATATATATGTTAACAAACAGTTTCAGCACCCCAGCATAAAAAACACTGCTTACATAGATGCATGAGTGACACATGTGTATGCCCACACTGGCATGTGTACATAAACCCCCACACCTACATGGGAGGAGAGAGAGGGAGAGGATATTTTTGCATCGTTACTCTTAAAGATATTTTAGAGAAAATTCAGGGATAAGTTAAGCTTTGTCTGCCACATTAAGCTGATGTGTACTAAAGCTGCAATAAAGATGCAAAGACATCAGTGAGCACAACACCTAGTGCAGTCAGAACTGACAGGCTTAGTTCTTTGGAATATGTGACTTCCTCCCTTTCCCTTTAAAGCTTTTTTGAAAAGTAGCAGTGAGCATAATTTACTGTCCTAGCAAGATATGAATTGTTTTCTGAGAAAAACACTGGGCTTTCACTGACATATTTCATGAAACTGTGATTATAGAAAAATAGGTTTTAGGGAACTGGCCTCCTCTGATTGCATCCTTGTCATAAATACATTAATTTCCATTTCTTTGTTTTGTTACAACTGCAGAGACATTTTGTGGTTTTTATTTTATATCAATTAACGTTTATTTTTAAATCAAAACAAATCTGTCATAAGAAAGTAATTCCTTTTAAATGAGATTGCTTACCAAAGTTTTACCTATCTTTTAATCATTTGTTTTCTCTCTCAGCATTGAATCTTACCCCAGTACTCTCAGATCAAGATTAGCTGTCTTTATAGGGAGATTAACGAATCACCAGTACGGATGTTTTGGTTTTTTTTTTTTTTTTTTTGTTTTTTTTTTTTTAACAAAAGACAAGGCAGACTAGCTTGTGTCAGGAATGGCAAAGACCCTTCTGATTCTGTGTCTAAGGGTCTCTCCCAGTCTTATTTTCCATGATTCCGTGCTAAAACATCACTTCATCGAAGAAATACCTGGACTAGTGTTCTGGGAGTGAGAGGAAACGGGGAGTGATATATCAGAGATGTACTTTGCTCTGTCATGCTGTGTGTGAACCATGAAATTCTGAATGTTAAGAAAGCTTACAGGGGTGAGCCCTGACAACCTCATTCAAGAGAGTCTCTATTCAGAACAAGGTCTGGATAAGGACAACCTACTGATCATGCTCCACAGTGTCTTCCAGGTAAACAGTGTCCAGCCTCATTATGCTCTTGTAATATATTGCAAAGCCTGAGTACAAATACCAGATCCATAAAGACCCCAAAGCCTCTCAGAAGTATGCAAGAATTCAGGATTTCTCCTTGATCCCTGGTGGAGCAGACTGGAATGATAAGATCTATATACCTGCCAGTCAAACACGTGACAGAGTCCTCCCTGCTGTCACGTCTATTACAATGAATATTCAAAATACCAAAGTGATATAGTTCTTATTAAAAAAATAAGGTTTGGAGCAGTAACCATCTTACCCATCTGCTAACCTCACAGCCTTACTAGTCTTCCATCCTGAGGAAGCCCTCCTCAGAAGCAGAGCTGGTTGTCAACGTTGTAGGAGGACTTGTGGTGGGGATATATGTGTGTCTGCAATATACAGCAAGATGGTGGGTGCTGCTTCTGGAGCTTTAAGCTGAAATACATTTTCAGATATGGCCAGGTAAGGCTGTCTGAAGGCTTTGAGGGCTGCATGTACCTCTCTGAGGGTAAAATTAGGCCTTCCGTTATGTTCTGCACGGAGCCAAGACTAAAAGTGGTGTGTGTGGCAAGATGCACAGAGCTTCAGCACATGGAACACAGGATTTCAGGTCACAGTGTCAAGGATCATAAGCTTAGCTTACAGCCTGGACTTGCTGGATAAATTACTTCTCTCCTCTGTTCCATAACACTATTACAATAGCTGTTACTACAAGAGATGAAACACTGAAAAAGCCTGGCCACTCTTGCGTCTCAGGGTCAACCAGCATGTTCAGTTTTGTAACTCCCTGCATCTACAACTACTTCTTAGGCATGGATAAAACCATGCTCAAGCCCCTTTTTTATAACCAATAGGTCTGATGTTGCTATTTACCTATATTCACCATAATTATTGATACTTTTTATTACAATATGGTGTGCAATTTACATTTTGTTGCTAATTCTGAAGTTGAAAGGAAGACTTATCTTCTACTGAATTAATAACATTATCATAACAGTGCCCTTGGAAGGGTAATTTAGAGCTTAAAACGCACATAGGTCTGTCTCTTTTACTAATGGATTGAGTATTTAGTGACAGTACAAATTCAAGAAATCTTTCTTTTGAGGCAGCCAATGGGGAGGTCAAAGAGATACTTTTACTGATCCATAAACAATGGAAAACTTGGAGCCTTGGAAATAAATTCCTTCTAAAAGAACTATCTATGGCATGGAATCTAGATACTTTCTTAATCTGAGTGCTTAGTAAAATTTATATAATGCATTAATTGTGTACGGAGATGTTGAGAAAAAAACAAATCAAACTCTCACTGCAGACAACCACAAAACCATTCACAATTCACTCTGCCTGGACAAATTAAGTCATAAAATAAACTCCCTGCTTGCAAGAGCTTCCCCAGAGGCAAAACATCACCACAATAGCAATATGGCCTTTATTCAACAGTCTTGTATCCAGAGAAGTTATAAATATGGGTGTAACAGAGTCTTTTAGTTCCTCTCACAGTAAGAACAGAAGAAGGCTGTGTCTGTGCTAGGTAGGTAGATAAATAATTAACCATCGTTTGACACTTTATGAAAATTAAAACAAATTGAACTTGGGGTTTTTGGGATGTTCATAGCTACTTCTGGGTCTATTCATTTGAGAAATAACTATCTTTGAGCTCTTTAATGGGAAAAGACAAGTCCTTTGGTGGTAATGCTCCAGTCTCAAGTGTTTTGTTTGGATTTTCCTACATAACGAATAGCAGGGAGGAAGGCTGTGTTGAGAAAGATAGGAAGAAAATCATGTTCTGCTTAATTATGGTACTTAAATAATTTGCTTTTTTTTTTTTTTAAGCTGAAAATTTGATTCATCACAAATATAAAGAAAATGTAATTAGAGGGTGTAAGCTTCTGGCATCGTATTTTGTACAGTACGCAGCCATACCACAGGGAAATGTTGTAAGAAAGGTCTGTTTGTGTTCTACTTACTGGTTTTTCATCCTTGGAAAGATTCTTTGATGATAAATGTGTTTAAAAATCCATTACAACTGGTACATTGGGTTGTTTTCAATTGGAAAGGGGGAAAAAAGCAGCATAAACAATTTTATATTTCAAATGCAACTCATGCTGAAACATTCTGCTGCAGCATAATTTAAACTGCAGACAGATTGGAACAAATAATGCAGAACTGCTTTGTTTTAAAACCTTGGTATAGATAAAAAATGTATTATTCAAGGGAGCTCTTTGGACTAGTGCTGAAATAGCAAATAATATATGCAGATGGTCTTATATACATATGTGAGAAATTTGAAGAAGCAGTAGCACATGGGACCCAGCTGTGATCTCATCAGATGCTCTACAGAGATGCTGTCTAGCCTGTAAAGTCTATTTTTCCTTCTTCCTCTTCCAATTCCAAAGGCTCTGGTAAATATTTTGCATCTTTTGTCTTCTCTACCTACCTTATTTAATTTTCCCTTGACTCTTCCTTCCATATAAGAATATGATCATTGGTCAACTTGCTTGTACTTTGGTTTCTCCTGTTTAGTGTCACTGTTTTTGAGCTCTTCATCTGCAATCTGTCTTCAGTGACCACAACGGAGATAACTTCTCCGTTCTCTACTCTGACCACCTCTATGCCTTGTTAGAATGTTTTTTGGTCTGCTTGGAAGAAATCTAAGACAAAGGCTGCTCTGAGGCCTCTGCAACACACTCATGCTATTGCTTGATCTGGAAGGAGCCAGTGTACAGTTCTTCCTTGCAATATGGCGGACATTGTTTCTTACACAAAAGCTCTTCCTGCAGCCTCTCCATGAAGTTCTGTCATCAAGAATTTTAAACAATCTTGAACATCTTGTGTTTGTTCTCAGTGAACAGTCCTGTCCATCAAGCAGGTGGAGTACGTGGATGTTCTCCATTTTCAGAAAGCAATGGTGACATATACAGTTGTGAGAATAGCTCTGATAGCTGTAACAAGCTTCATAAGTGGAAACTTGACAGCAATGATACATTATATTTCTACCCTAGATGCTACTGGACCTGTTATATCCTGTTATTTTTAAAGCAGGGATCACCAACATTTTATTTTGCAGCATAAACACTTCAAGTGGAAAGCAACAAAGTGCAGTTTGTTCTTAGCACCCACTTATAGTAAATCTTTAGCTTGTAGCTCACAGAAAACGTGTGTTAGCTGTTGACGAGGACTGCATTGTGGTAGGTGTTGTATGATCTGAAAACAAAGAGACAGTGTGTCTGCGGGAGTTTGCAGTACTATCCTGCTTGAGGGCAATAAGGTGCCTGAGAGGTTTTCTGGCATTGCTTGCGGCCAGTGGAAATGGCAGCATCAGGGTTCAGGGCTGGCAGAGAACATGATGGTGACTGCAGTCTGCTGCTTCCTCCGTATGGCTGCCCTTGAGCCAGGAACAGCTGAGCCTTCATACCTAACACCTATCACCAAGCACATTTCCCTTTCCATTCCCTGCACATACACAGTATTGAGAAAGGAGCTGGGATTTATATTCTCCATCACAAGCATCAGAACCAGTGCTAGCAAACTCTCAGGGTTTATGCATGCTGGTGGCTCCCTGTAGACAAGACCTGGGGGTTGCAGGGGACCCCTGAGCCAGCAGGGCAGATCTGGGGGGAGCTGGAGACAGCCTCAACCCTGGGCATCAGGCACCTTCACAGAGTCAGGCTGAGGCCAACTGGCAATACTGCAACAAAAAAAAAGCTGCTTCAGACTTGCTCTGGGAGAGACGGAAGGCATCTGCCACAGGGCTGGCAGGTATTTTTTCAACCTTCTTCATGTCCGGCAGCTGTAGATAGGCAGAATTATCTCAAACTCTACAGCCTTTCTCTAACCTCAGACAACATATTTATCTATTCATGAGTCAGTTAGCAGGAGGATAGACTCCAGCAGGTGTCATCACTGCCCCTTGGGCAAAAGTTATAGTGACTTCCAAGGAAAGCATCAGATGTTGCCATCTGTGGTCGCCTGAGTTTTAACTTTTTCATCTCCTGTCAATAAATGGCAGCCAAAGCTTTCTGATCACTTGAGATGCTCAAGACTAAATAAATCCACTTGCCATTACAATCAATTTTGAGGCCAAAAATATAAGGCCAGTGCTTTAGCCAGGAAAGGTATGGAGCATGCCCTAGGCATGATTCACACCTATTGCCATGTACTGATATCAGATGAGGCTTAATTTATTCTGGACTGTTGTGAATGAGGGGTTAAAATTTTCAATATGCCTAAAAGGTATCTGTTGCAAGGGACTGCAAACCTTATAGGCAGGGAGGAGTCTCTGTCTCCAAAGTCAATATTGTCATATTTGTAGAAGTCTGAGAATCTTGTGCTAGTCCTTCTTTTGATGTGTGAGTAAGAGAATATGTGGACTCAAGTACTGGAGAAAAAAACTCAGTACACAACACCACAGAAGCCAGAGAGTATAGTTAATTTCTGCTCTTGAGAGAACTGGTGATGGGAATGACGTTTCAAAATAAAGACTGAAAAAGTTGTTATATTATTTCACCTCCCTGGTGTTATTTTCTGTACATGTTTCTTCTACCTTTTCAGCCAAAGAAACCGTACGTCAGGTGACATTTTTTATAAAAACAGATCTCAGTAAATAACCAGATAATGTTGAGGGACGTCTCTAATATCAGTGATGTATGTAAGTACCTTTAATAGGCATAGCACTAGTTGTAAAAGTGACTGCTCTCTATGAACACCTCAAATCGGCATATTCTGTAGGGTCCTTTTGATGTGTAGATATAATCCGTCTTTGAGCAGTAGTCATGCAGCTCACACAATGGTATTAACATGTAGACCATGTAGTTTGACTCTGCAAATGCATTCTGCTGCAGCAGATGGAGTAGCAGCTTGTTTTTGAAATTGAGCTAAAATGTGAAAAACTAGAGGCATTTATTTTTTTGGTGGGGGGTGGTGCTACTGACTGTAACTTCGGAACTTCTCAAGATAACAAGATCAAGCACCTGGACCCTTTTTAGCTAGAACTTTTATCACCATGAGATAAAAATGTTGACTCATTCTTCGCAATATCAGCATTTAGATTTTCAAAACCAACCAGTTATTTCTGGTGCCCCAGTTTCTTGTTTCCTAGTTTTATTCCACTATACAGAGACCTATTTTTGCGAAGAGACGCTTCAGAAATCAAGCCTCTTCAATGAGATTTAAATTGGACACACAAAGTCCCTAATTATTTGTGAATAATTCAGGCCTAGATAATTCTAATATAAATATCCATAATTTATTTGTATCAGAATCAGTTAATATCAGAAAAATGGTTTAAACTGATATCAATTCATTAACATTTTATGTGTATGTAAAAGGAAGGAATAAACTATTCATCATGTCTCTGTTGGACAGGACAGAAACTGATAGGATTGAATCCAGTGTTTTAGCTTAAATGTGAAGAGCATCTTCCTAACAGTAAGACTGTTAGCACTTGAACAGTTTATTGGGAAGCTGGGCAATTTCTGTTATTTGAGGTTTTTGTGAAAGTCTTAGATACCTGCCAAGGATGATCTGTTAGACCTGGTCCAGCTTTACAAAAGACTGACTAGGTGAGATCACAAGGTCTTTTTCAGCCTAATTTTCTATCATTGTATAGATATATATATATCATGCTATAAAATGTATAATCTGAACATCATGCATATGATTTAATAGATGTAACTGATTCTATTACCACATATATATACACATATACAAGGCTCACAGACTAATTTATATTAATAGTTTACACATGTGGCCTGATCAATGAGTAGTTTCATATTTGGATTTCTAATTTTTCACACTGTGGAATGAAAGGCTAATCAGGCTAATAATAATGAAGGCCACTGTATTTACCAGGTTGGCAAGAAGCGAGCAGATGCAGAGGTTTTGCTGAAGAACCCATTCTTCCTTTTCAGCTCCAAGAAAAGTCTACAGCGGGGCCACAAGGTGGCAGATGAGCTGCAAAGATTACAGATTAATAGCTACAAAATAAAAAATAGATTGCAAATTACAAGTTAAAAAAAATCCAACCAAGCGAGCATTAAGGATAGAGTCATTACTGTGCTTTTGGGCGCTTTCCTAATAAACCAGCAGTGGTTCCTATCCCATAACAAAGTAAATCAGATACCTCCATCCCCACTGCAACAGGTTTGGTTTCTAATTGTACTCAATCATAACTAAATCAACCATGGCCAATTTTTGGATAGGCTCCTTGTATTGGGGATTATTCAAAAAAATTTTACCGTGTAGGTCATTTCACCAATGTCCAAAGTGAATCAATTCAAGCATGAGTTAATTTTTATCTGATACTTTGGAACTGTAGTGAAGAAGAACAAGAGTTTCCTTGAGACTGCAGCATATACATTGTGTGTTTGTACTGGAGCCTACATGTGCTTGTTTAAATGCTTTTATATAACTGATGATTGTAGCAGAATAGTGATAAAAAATTGGCAGCACCTATTTTCAGCAGTTCAGAACTGATGGTCAGAAACAGTGACCAACAGTTCTGGTCTGAGTGATTTCTTCAGTGTCTAGTAGATTTATTCTCTTTCTGGTGGCTTGACAGTGTATTGTCCCTGAACTACAGAAAGTCTGTTCTGCACAACTTACAACCAAGCTCAAAAAAAATCCTCCTGAACTGCTATTGTTTTCCTTTTGGGACAGACTAAATTATAGCTACTGTCTGAACTATGCCCCACCTTAACAAACATGAAGCAGACAGGAAACATCCTAAGCAAGCTCTCATTCATTTCATCCTTTCTCAGACTACACAAGCTAAACCCCATCCTGCACCTTGAATGCATTCAAGGGAAATTAATAAGCTTCTAGGTTATTTATGACTGCTTTAAACTACTGCTACAATTTTCAGGTGCTATAAAACCCCATGGCCTTCACAGAGGGACCTGCTGTCAGCATGTGCCTGGTTGGTGTCCTCTGTCCCTGGCCATCGTGGGGATGAGACCAGGAGGCTCCTGCAGGCCACCATGTGTGTACTGTTATGAGGATGCTGAGGTGCTGAATCTTCAAAAGAGGTTGTTTTATTCCACCCATGGGGATTCAGCATCCTGGAGCTGCTGTGGGGGTGAACAGCCAGCATTGCTTTGGGCGTTTTGCCTGGGGTCTAGTCTGTGGCCAGATCAGATCAAACCAGCCTCTGACAGAGACGCAGACTGAAGTACCTGAGAACACTACAGATATCCTGGCTCCTTGACACCACCAGGTTGGTCATCTCCCCTCTTTGCTTTGCAAGTCCCGTTTCACTTGGTTGATTTAAAGAAGACTGAGTTCTCCTTCAGATTTTTCTCTGAGGCTGGCCTGACTCTGTTCTTGTAAGAGCCATTTGAAGCACGGAGTAGCTTTCAGGCAGTGACAGCCCCTCACTATCAGTAATAAACCTAATTGGAACAAAGACATGCTGCTTGTTAATGGAAATGTTAATAATGGTTCCATTGTTTTTGTAGTTTTAAATCCTTTTGTTGAATAAATAAACAGTAATTTATTATTTTTGTTTATAAAGCAGTCCCCTCTTTCTTCAGCTTGCTTTTATGTTATTGATTTTTCTGTGTTTGATCTTATGTTTGTTATAAGGAGAATATATACTGAAGTACTTGTAGAATCATCGAATCATAGAATCATAGAATGGTTTGGGTTGGGAGGGACCTTAAAGATTATCTAGTCCCAATTCTCTGCCAGGGGAAGGGACACCTTCCACTAGACCAGGCTGCTCAAACCCCCATCCAACCTGGCCTTGAACCCTTCCAGGGAGGGGGCAGCCACAGCTGCTCTGGGCAACCTGTTCCAATGTAATAGATAAATTAATTTTCTGCCTGTGGTCTTACGAAAGGCTTTGTAATTATATGAGTGAATCTTTTGTCATAAATAATTCAGTCAGTATTAATTAAAATTCTTGTTTAGTAATTGCTGGGTTCCATATCTTCTGTTTATTAGTTTTCCTTTTATTACAGTAGTCTCTCGTAAGTTATTGTCATTAAAGGAACTTTCCAAGTATATTCCAGAGGGGTTTGGTCACAGTCAGAATAAGTGGCTGAAAAAAATTCCTGTCAATTATTTTTTAAAGGTTCTTCCTGTTTCTGTTACTTTTCTTACCTCCTTATCCTAGGAGCAAGAATAGACAAATTTTCAGAGTGAAAAGGAGAAATCTGCACAGCACTTCTTGCTTTATGGTTGCTTATGGTGGTTAATCATAATAAAACAAGAATATTTAAAGATTAATCAGAATACGGCAAAATCAATAATGCTTTTACACTTTCTCTTTTTCAAAGGATAAGTATGAATTAGTAGCATACACCTATCAACAAATCCAGTTTATCGTAGTCGGAGAAAGAAAGAAAAAAGATGTCATGAGATACAGATTTCTGGAGTATGTAAGCTGAACAACAAGAATGGTAAATTCCTAGTTTTGTGGAGATGTATCTATAGGTTTGACTGGCTTGGGGGGGAGCCAAGGGCGTTCAGTGCATCTCAGGTGTGGGCACAAGTTCTGGAAGCATTAACAGAAGAGTCTAATGGCTCCTTGCTGGAACTGTCACGGCAGAGACTGAAGAGCTGATTTTCTCTAAGCTGCAGTACTTACACTAATAAGATAAAATAATTTGATTGAGGTAGTGTTTGTTCACTCTTCTTTGCATTTCCCGATTTATCTTGGTTAGTTATTTTTGTCCCTAAACAACGGTTCCAACAAAGCCTCATCACTGCAAAGGATGTGTTTTTCACATTTGTCACAAATCTTATAAAAATCAAGCGCTCTTTTAAAATTACCTTCTTTCTTCAAAAATGAACCCACTGGGATTTGCCATTCAGTGAATTATTTTCTTAGGGGAAAATGACATATATTATTAGCTTTATTGACCACATCACTTTGAGTACTTAAAAGTTTAAGCAGCAGGGAAATGTCAGTTATGAAATTAGGAGTGCACTGTTTGTTAAACCTTCTGGACATTCTTCATGATTCTCTTGAATCGTGTTTCAAATTTTGTCTGACGACCTGAATGAAGTCAATATTCTTTTGGAAAAGCTCAAACAGCAGGACCCTGAGTACAGGAGTTACTTGCATAGATGTCTACATCTGAACTCATCATCCTTGCCTTCCTTTACAGACACCAGAGTCAAAACATGGGACTCGTAAGGTGTTATTCTTCTTATCTTAAAATAATTTAAATTAATCACATCTTTGAAACATCTAATTCTTCCTGCTGACCATAAAGAGACACTGAGGTATTATTTTGGCAGCTGACATCTTCTCTGTGGATGTTTAAAGTGAGATGAAATCCCACCCACATAGACTTTGTGAGACAAAGCAGGAAGACTTTGTATAATATGGCACTGGGAGAACTTAAATGGTATAAAGCTAGATTAATTGTATGAGTCAGTGATGCTATTGTCAAGATTTGTAAAATAGCTAAATCAACATCATGATTACAGTATCAGACTTTTTGCATATTTATAGTTAAAATACTGTGATTAGCTATAATATTATGCCATAGTTACAATAGTAATATTATGATTATGAATTATTATGCTATGAAGTATTTCCTAGGTCAGAAAAATGAGGAGAAGCCACCACTAGAAGACTAAACAGAAATAATTACTGAATTTAAAATATATGTGCTTTTTTTTATGTATCAGGTCTAAACATAGTATTTATAATTTAAAATGGGCATTTATGAATTTTAGCTCAGAGTCCTATCTGGGGGATCTCAGGTGTTTCATATACTTGTTATAAAGTGCTAATGTGATACCCCACTTGAGGACTGAAGTGGAGAAGCTCTGGCCTGATAATAACCGTGGCTGAACATTATCTTCATTTTATAACCTACTGTGTGTTAGCTACACATTAAAGTAAATGGATATAAGAATTTGAAGGGAAGTTTATTTTGCCATTATAGGCCTGCAGTGCAAATAAAGACCTGCCTCGCTAATGGGCAGTGGAATGGAAACAATACCAGAAAATGGGGCGGACAGTCCTGTTTCTTGGCAATTTTGGTAGAAGACATCTTGAAAATTAGGTTATTGCTAAATCTAGGTAACATCTGCATTCTTACAACTGCCTACATAGAAATGAAAGCACAAATTCAGGAATCTGTGAAAGGAATGACATAGCCTTAGAAACTGCTACAAGTGAAACTTCGAAGAAGGCAAGGTGAAGGAAATGATGGATTGGGAATATGTTCCCACTTGTCCTCACAACCTGTTCATGTCGGAATCTATCATTACAGAGCATTTCTTGTCT
Organism: Tyto alba; assembly: GCF_018691265.1. NCBI lineage: Eukaryota > Metazoa > Chordata > Aves > Strigiformes > Tytonidae > Tyto > Tyto alba. The sequence continues at coordinate 33,731,180 of NW_024881313.1, read as the reverse complement.
CAAACTCCCGTTTATCTTTCCCGTAAGGAACCTGCGAGAGAATACTCATGGTATATTGTAGCAGATGAGAGATTGCCAAGGTTGATTAGCTGGAGTTAGCCTTCTCTATATAGTTTTTATCAGAGTCCTGAAATTAATTTTATGTCCTTTGGTATTGTTATTTCCAGTGACAGACAATACAAGAGAGGGGATTTTCACAGATATGGGGTATGTTGTTATGACCCACACTGACAGCCCAGAGAGTACAAAGGTTTCGTGATCTCCTTGGGTTAAACTAAGATGAAATGACACCAAGCAACCGATTAAAATATTTTGCTTGTGGCAAAACCAACTTAAATTTGGAAAAGGATAGGATAGTAAGCAATGTGGGCTCTTATTGATAAATCTATAAGAAAGAAAAGAAAGGAAGTAACAGAAAAGGAAGGGAGAGAAAGAGTCAATGAGTCCAGATCACCACCCCTAGTTCCAGCATTGTCTCAGGTCTGGTAATCTTGGGTTGTGTGTGCACACCCAGCAAAGCTTTCTGTGCCTTTTAAATTCTTCTTATTGACTGATTTGCATACTAGACAAAGACAGGCAGGTATTCCACAAACTCATTTCCATGAGAGATGAGGAGAAGGTGGAGCATGGATTCTGTGTGTGTGTTGAGGGCAGGTGGGGTGCATTAACCCTTTTGTCCAGCTGAGTCAGTGGTCATGATGTCCCCCTGCCACCTTCACCTTTTCATCATTTTTTGATTCTTGGGCAATTATCCAGCCTTTGGCTGTATCTGGTGCCAAGTTTCTCTCTTATCAACCTTTTAGTTCATCTTCAAGGATATGGTTGTAAATTAAAATGTAGACATTAACCTGAACATATAGTTTTACTCAGCCTACTCCGCCCTTTGAGGATTATCTAGGGAACTTGGCATTACAACCACAAGGCAGTGGAGCCATGCACCCTTTGATGCACTCTGCGCTTCCCTAAGCAGATAGTTCATTCCTTAGACTAACCACAAAGGCCACAACTTGTCCTTGAGGCTTTCCATGTTAATGAATGTTAGAAGCCTTAACTCCTTCAGTTCCTTACATATGTATACCTTTCCTTCCTTCTCTCTGGATAGATCCTTTTTGAAGTCAATAGTGTTTCATCCAGGTATGAGCTGGGAAAGCTCTACACAGTGACTCTATGAGTTGTACAACACTGACAAGACATTATCAACAGCTGAATCAGTAGCATATTGGCTTTTCTTTTCGCATCCTACCTACACTACAGACAAAGTTACATGTCAGTTGAAAACATGTCCATTTGGTGGAGAAGGTCTTATATAAATCTTTATTATTTGTGATTTTTTTTTGTTTGTTTGGGTTTTTTGTTGGTTTTGTTGTGTTTTTTTTTTTTTTTTTTTGTTGTTGTTGTTGTTGTTTGTTTGTTTTTTTTTTTTTTTTTTTTTTTTTCTTCTGTATTATTCTTTGGTCAAAACCTCCTCAGCCTAGTTTTTATAATACAGAAAACGTTGACCAGAAATTACAACATTCTTCACTCCAGGGTAGCTGGCCACTCTTCCAAATGTAATGATACCACCTGTAACTGACTTCTACAACAGGACTTTTCCTCTGGGACTGTTGCTGGACGAAGACATCAAGAGACAGATTTAGATCATTTGCCTGCAACTAGTCTAAGGAAATAAACTTGCCTGGGACTGGCACAGTGTTCAAGTGGCACAAAACAGCCCATGTCCATATTGCCAGATTCTCTTACCCTCCAAAGTAATCTGCAAGGAATGGCCAACTGTGCCCAGGAATCTTGTGAGATTCTGGGAGACTTTGGTCAAATGTGCCCTTGGAAGCACTCTGACAGTGTACCAGGATGGACAACATTTAAAAGTCTGGGAACGTTTCACATCATTCTGCAGTTTAGCAGTAGAGATACAGCTTTTGCAATAACCACAGTTACATATATTTTGATATCACAAATGACAGTATTCAAAAAGCTACCTCTATCAGCAAGGTATGAAGAGTTATGTGCCACTTACATATGCTGCCAGTAAAAAACCCTAGGTTTTATAGTGTCTGAGGCTTAGAGAAAGAATACGTTTCAAGAGTTCAGGAACTAAATCATTCTATTAGATAGTATCCCTTTTAGGCATATACCTCTAAAAGCCAGAGTTCACATTGTTCCTCAGCTGCTTCCACACACAGATACAGCTGCCTCCTTTCAGACATTGTGGCTATTAGTGGGAATTGAATCCATGACCTTCAATACCAAAAGAGTAAGATCTGAGCCAAAAAAGCAAGCCTTTTATCTGTAGGAAACCAGTGGACTATTGCAGACACTGGGGCTTGCTGTTAGATGAAGACATGATTATACACTAAACCAGCATATTATTACACTTTCATTTCCTCTGCTGAAAGGTCTATTATCCTCTCTGTGAGCATGATCTAATGTCTGTTGAAGTCAGTGTGAGCTTTTCATTGAGTTTAATTGGCTCTGAATCATGATCTAAATGTGTAAGCCTGTTCATACCAGCTAGCATTAAACAGAGTATAAGAAGTATGAAGAGGTGATCTTTAAATGTCTGTATATCTATCTCTATATCTACCTCTATCTATACATCTGTTTCTCATGTAAACACTCTTTTGATGTAATAAAATAACTATCTGAAGGTGATAACCCACTGTGTGAAGGAATCCAGGCTAAATTTAATCAAGGGATTGTAAGGGACAATTTGGGTAAAACTGGTAGAAAGAAAAAGGAGATTTGTGGGTGCAAGGAAAAGAGGAGTTGGGAGTTCTCAAGAGTAACCTTCCCAAAGAAGGGAAACAGGTGGTTTTCCTTATGTTGCTCTGAATAGCTTGACTGTCCTAGTTCTGATAAACACTTTATCTTTACAACAGTTTCTTATAATCAGCATATATTTGTTTGAGGTTTATTTTCTACTTTTTCTTTCTCTGTTACTGAAATGAATATTTTTTTTTTCCCTCTCTGAGTATTTTCTTCAGATATTTTAGCCACTGGTTTCATCACAATTCTAAAGAGAACATTAGAGGGGGGACTCATCTCAACTGACTTTAGCCATATAAAGTAAGTCATCTGTTCTAGGTGAGATATCTAAGCTCACCCTTTAATCAATGGAGAGTGGTATTGGCTCCACAGAAAAATGTATACCATACACCTTAAACACTTAAGATGAGATGAAACACTTTTTTTGGAAGATGTCTATCTGCTTGCAGAAGGTTCATGTGTCACTTATGCCTATGAGAGGTCACATGCTGGTTCTCTGCTTCTACAGCTGTGAGCTCACAGTCTTTCCTGTTCTACCCTTTAAATATCTAACTCATATCTAATTGAACAGCTCCTGCCTATGAGCCTACCTGAGCTGCCTCATCAGTGGGCTGGTTCGCATTTGCTGCTTTACCATGCACTGAGCTTCACCGTGAATGCCTTAAACACGAAAAACAGCGAGTGTGACAGTTGTCATTGAAGACTGGCTCTCTGAAAGTAGAATGGGTCTAATCCATAATCCATCAGCAATGAATCAGCACTCTGAGGCTGTTCAAATAATATGGAAATTTTTCCCATCTTTCTTATCCCAGACCATGTGAAATAGACTCCAGAGTCTGAATATTTAAGTGTTTGAGATTGTTGCCAGTGGACAGTGTTCTTATAAAGACAAAACTGGGGATTTAGGACAGTTTTGTATGGCAGGAAAAGTGCTGTCAGTCATCTTCAAGTACTTAACCTGAATCTGTTAGGTCTACTTATACTACTGTGTACAGGAATTGCCACATTAGTCAAACCAAAGGTTTGTCTAGCACTTCATTCTATGGCTGACATTCGATAGACACTGATACTCAGGAAACACTTAGAATATAAACATAAACTGTACATAGAGCTGTCCTGGAGTATGTATGTCTTAGATTCTGTTAGTCAACAGTTTAGGAAATTTCTGAGCTGTAGGTTTCATAAGTACTCATGTTTAACAGACAGTCTCAGTCCTCCCCTCTGGTGTTCTAGTTAAATTTTCCAGAAAAGTAGGGGATTTTCTAATGTATTTTTTCTTCTTAACAACTCCAGCTCATTTACATATATTCTCATGGAAATTCATTGGTGAGCAACTAAGTTAGACTGTAAAAGGACCTGTACATGCTACAGTTCTGCCTACACGTCGTATCTTGCCACTTTCACCCACTGGTATAACTGCACAATTACAAATCTTTATTGTAACAGCCAAAATTTCTATTTCCACCAGTGGAAATAACCCCTGCTGGGAAGCAGGTGAAGATATTATCCTGTAAATTGTGGTTGATTGCCATAAGGAGTCTATCCAAATGGAACTGCAGTTGTGCAGCTACAGCAATAGATGGATCAGTTTAAATCTATAGTATAGACAAGTATGGACTATAAATCAGTAAACATTCTCAGTAGACTAGCTATTTCAGCTACAATTATTTACTGTAGTGGAGATTAACATACATTTGATGTGTATATAAAAGGCAACAGAATATACCAACTGAGAGAACATTACATGGCATAGGGCTGTGGGTTGCATACTGCTGGGATCAGATTCTTCTTTGCATCAAACTTATAGAAATACTGACACAACTAAAATCTTCCATAGTTTGTCACTGCCAATAGAGAAATCATCTGGAGAGTGTTATACGCTCTGTATATAAAGGAAAACTATCATAAATCAACCATTCACTTTTTAAATAAAAAAATGTATCTTAGTAATAACACAGTGCTGACAACCTCAAGCTCTCTGAAGGACTCACAGAGACTTGCATCCAAAACCCTCTGCAGAGAGTAGAAATAACTTTCAAGGATTTGGGAACAGGCTTTCTGAATTTCCCTGTTTTCCCCTGCATCTCCCAGTCATCTGGCATCACATCAATTACTGTACATACTGCAGGAAACAGGACTGCTTTTCATACCATATTATTGGTCTATTAATAATATTTTGATTAACTGAACCTGGAAACTTAAAACAGATGCCAAACCGCTTGTTATGTAACAAGAACACCGGTGCAGAATGGGAAACACCGGTTTGCATCTTCTTTACTTTCTCCTACCAGAGTAAGGGAATGGCCATAGCACAAACCCAGAAACCATCTCCCTGAGGATGTGGTTCCATCCTGCAACTTCCCTCTTTCCCATGCTTCTCTTATCACATGACCCAATGTGGGTCCCTCTTCATCACTTGGTCCAAAGCCTAAGAGGCAGAGATGCAGAAAGTAGTGAGAGGAGACTGGAAAATGGATTGTCTGGAGGTCCAGTCCATGTTTGCATGGCACAAACTGTGTGCCATTTTGGCATCATGATCTATAAGATGTGTCTATTCTCTGTAGCATCTTCAGTTTGCCCGATATGCAGCTAGAATAGCTTGGATTGTGACATGATAACACCAAATTTGTGTATGAACACTGCTCTTTTGAGAACAGCATTAAGTTTCTGCTGTGGAGAACCAACTCATCAATTAAACTTTCTACGATAGCAATGTGGCATCCCTAGGGGGGTGGTTTAGACAGGAAATGCAGATAAAAGGAAAGAAAATGTAGGGCAACAGTCTTTTTTTTTTTTTTTTTTTTTTTTTTTGACATTACCATTTTGGTGTACTTAGTAGGAGTGGGCAGGCTGATCAAATTTACATTTGACTTAATGACCTTAGTCTGCCTTGATATCAGTGGAGACAAGTAGGCACTGCTAAGGCATGTCTCATCTCCTGAAAGTAGACATCTGAGTCAGATGAAGCCCCCAGAAATATCTATTTTTTTCATTGATGGTATGGGTCAGATATAAGTGCTCACATTACAGATATATAAAGTTGGGGGGTATGAAGCCCCCCATAAAGACACTAAGTACAGAAAAGTATTTTCAACCTGTCCATCTACCAAGTACAAAAGAGGTCAATCAATTGTATGGTTAAATCTTTCAGGCAGGAAATATCTTCCTGACATGCTGGTGCAGGTACAAGTCTTGGAATAGAAGTAAAGGTTCTCAGAAATATCAGAAGAGAAATAATAATCATTTATGTATCTTTGGGCTGATATGTCTTTGGGCTGATATCTGATTTCTGGTGAGATGTGGATGCTCAGCATTTTACAGTACGGAAACTCAACCTCTACACTGAGATATGTCACAGAATCTATGAAATGCAACTGACATTAAAAGAAATTTAAAATAAAGAAGGGTAATTTGGTAACCTCTTAACTATTCTGGGTGAAATTAGTTTTTATCAGTTTAGAGGATTATGTTTCCACATAAATTTTTATTGGCTGCACCATCTTTATTACTCAAATCAAATAGAGTCTGGTTTTCTGGATTTTATTTTGGTCTTGCAGAGATACTTAATTTTATTAGATTGTTTGATCTTGTCTAAGTGCAGCTGTTAATCAGTCCTTTTCTACATCCTCATTTCTTCCTCTGTCTTTTCTGGAAAATTATTTCTGTCACTAAGACCAAACTCTGATAGTCTTAGTAAAAATCATATTTTCCATTGTCATCATAGGAAAACTTTACATATCTTCCAGAGACCCAGATGCTTTCCATAGGACTCACATCTATCAGGTAGCTGAAGGAAGGTCTTGATGGTTTTGGGCAACCTTGTTATACTTGCCTCTGTGCATTGCTTTAGATTCACTGGTCATTAGCCCCACATATAATTTGCACAGATTTACTGAGGAATTAGACCTTGCTGCTTTAATTACATATATAAAATATCACACTATTATATATTTTTTTTTTTTTTTTGGTATATAACACTTAAGTATAGATGAGTGCTGTCAAAGGCGACAGTTGTGGGATAACTTCCATTTTGTGCTTCTGTTCATATACCGATTTTTTCAGAGTTTAACCTGCTCTCAATCTTTCTGAATCTTAAATATTTTCTAAATGTTTTTTTTCTGTCTTTGTTTATGCAAAAATAAAAATAACTTGCTGCAAAAAAGCAGGTATTTATTCTTTATAAATATAAAGTTAGTTTGTTGTTTTCTAGGTTGTTAGCTATCCACTGCTACGCAGTATATAAATATATTACCAATTTATGCAGGAAATCAAGGAACATGAATCAACAAAGAGGATGAAAAGAAAACTGATATTGGACTGATCTGTTTTTTCAGCATCTATAATTGGACATTACAAAAATCCTAATTTATTTTTACACCACCATGGGAATAACAAAACTAAAAATGGAGTTAAATTAGCCACTGTGTTTCTCTATAATACACTATGTGCATGTATAGTTTCTAAGAAAGCCGCAATGCTCAACATATAGAAAAGGATTGAAAGGTATAGCTGAGACTCTGATGTCCGGAATTGGATTAGATTCAAAGGAGATAATGAGATGATACGAAGGATGCTCTAAAATTGTTCATTTCCAATTTATTGTAGACCTTTAAGTACTCCCAGAGGGTGTTGTTAGTGGATAAGCAGTCAGTTCCCATCATCATCAGGTTATAATTTTGTCCTTTGAATCAGTGGACCTGCCTCAACAGGTTTATGTCCTTTCTATTTTGGAGGCTCCATGGTTGGACACAGGACTCCAGGTGAGGTCTCACAAGAGTGGAATAGATGGGGAGAATCCCCTCCCTCGACCTGCTGGCCACACTTCTCTTGATGCGTCCCAGGGTACTGTTGGCTTTCTGGGCTGTGAGCGCACATTGCTGGCTCACAGTCAGTTTTCCATCCACTAATACACCCAAGTCCTTCTGTGCAGGGCTGCTCTTAATCCACTCTTCACCCAGCCTATATTAGTGCTTGGGATTGCTCCAATCCATGTGCAGGACCTTGCCCCTGGCCTTGTTGAGCTTCATGAGATTTGCATGAACCCACTTCACAAGCCTGTCAAAGTCCCTCTGAATGGCATCCCTTCCCTCCAGTGTGTCAACCACACCACACAGCCTGGTGTCATCAGTGAACTTGCTGAGAGTGCACTCAATCCCACTGTCCATGTCACCAGCAAATATGTTAGACAGTGCCAGTCCCAACACCAACCCCTGAGGAATACCACTGCTCCCCATTTGGAAATTGAGCTGTTGACCACAACTCTTTGAATATGACCACCGAGCCAATTCCTTATCCACTAAGTGGTCCATCCATCAAACCGTCTCTCCAATTAAGAGACAAGGATGTTGTGCAGGACACTGTCAAAAGCTTTACACAAGTCCAGGTAGATGACATCAGTTTCTCTTCCCTTATCCACAGATGCTGTAGCCCTGTCATAGAAGGCAATCAAATTTATCAGGCACAATTTGCCCATGTTGGCTGTTACCAATCACCTCCTTATTTTCCATGTGCCCTAGCATAGTTTCCAGGAGGATCTACTCCATGATCCTGCTGGGCACAGAGGTGAGATTGACTAGCCTATAGTTCCCCAGGTCTTTTTTCCTCTCTTTTAAAAATGGAGGTTATGTTTCCCCTTTTCCAGTTAGAGTGAACTTCACTGGACTGCCGTGACTTATCAAATATGATGGATAGTGGCTTAGCTACTTCATCTGCCCATTCCTTCAGGACCCGTGGATGCATCTTCTCAGGTGCCATGGACTTATGCACCTCCAGGTTCCTTAAATGGTACTGTACTTGATCTTCTCCTATGGTGGGTGGTTATTCATTCTCCAAGTCCTCAGCTTTGCCTTCTGTGACTTGAACAGTGTGGCTGGAGCACTTGCCGGTTAGGACTGAGGCAAAAAACTTGAGGACCCACATTTTCCCTAGTCTTTCTTTTATCATGACATACCTATAGGAGCTTTTCCTGTTGCCCTTGACATCCCTGGCCAGATTTAATTCTATTGAAGCTTTGGCTTTCCTAACCTGATCCCTGGCTGCTTGGACAGTTTCTCTGTGCTCCTCCCAAGTTACCTGTCCTTGCTTTCACCCTCTGTAGGCTTCCTTTTTGTGTCTGAGCTTGTCCAGGAGCTCCTTGTTCATCTATGCAGGTCTCCCGGCACTCTTACCTGGAAGAAGTGATGCTCAGCTGCAGTGATCCAGCAGCGTGTGCTCCTCTGTCAGCACACTGGCAAACAAATAAACACATACTGTCTCTCCCTTTCAGGATATCTCCAAATGCTGATCATTAGACCATAGACTCTTGCAGCCCCTGTATCATATGGTTTGTGCACATAATAGGCTTTTTGCAGCTAAGAATTGGGTCTAAAAGGAGGAATTACTGCACCAGCTCAGTGGCATTGCTTCTTCTGTAGCTCTATTTCTCTTGTCCTTACCATTTCATTTCCCTCCAGAAGCTTAGCAGGCTGAGCAGGTCTGAGTTTGAAAATCTCAGTTGTGCAAAATGCAGTTTAACAAACTGTGAAACTCCCAACAGTACAGAAACAATATTAACAGTAGATGATGATTAGAGCTATTGGAGCCCAATTGTTAATTGGATTGTTACAAATGAAACACATGGACCATTAAAAGGACATCAAACATGGTGGCTTGAAGTAGGGACAACAGGCTTTGACAAAGACAGATTGTTCATTAAGGCAATATGATGACTATAAGTAGGAGTTGTTAACACCAAATTTCACTGCAATAGGATGCTCTTTGGTGCCTGGCTAATTTCCCTTCTTTTATTCTTGTGCTGCTTTAATGGGCTTTTTCTTTTCTTTTTTTTTTTTTTTTTTCTTTTCTTTTTGGTGTGATTTCTTTGGATTTGTCACTGTCAGCTGTACCCACTCTTGCCCTGACAGTCTCCTGACAGGTTTTCTGTTTGCCAGTTTGTTTGTGCAGCCATTTCTTAACTAAGTTACTGACATACACCAGGAGACACGTCAGTCCTTTTTAGCCCAGTGGGAACACTTCAGTGCACATGAAAGCCCCCTACTACTCTTTATTATCCCGTTTGTTTCTTTTTTCTCTTCCACTATGGCTATCTGCACAGCCACAGTGGCAGACCTAGAAATACCTGTTGTTCTGCACACAGACTGCTTCTTTTCTCATTTACCCTGCCCGTTTCTGAACCAATTCCACCAAAACAATAGAGTATAATACCAACATAAACAAAATCAGGAGCAAGGCCTCGGTAAAGGGATCCTCCACACATGCCACGGTGGTAAGTTAGTGCTCTAAGAGAGTTGGTTCTGGGGAAACATTTCAGCTTGCATTCCTTATGTGTTGTTGACTAATTTCAGGATGGACCTTTATTTTTATCATATTTAATTTCCAGAGGAGTTCTGCACTAAGCAGCATTTAGCACGAGGCAACTAGTGGCAGCATCTGAGCTGAGCACTGAGCACATCTCACCGTGTGCCCTGAGGTCTTGTCTCCCTGTTTCCCACATCAGTACCCTAGCTCCAGTGCCAGGTCTTGTCTGCAGCTTCTCGTGGAGGTGTTTTTTCCCTCAAAGGGGCAAGTAAGGTGCATGTTGGAAACTCAGGCTTTGTGTCAAGACCCTACACTCAATTTGGGATATAGCTATGATATGCACCCTTTTTTAAGGCCTTAGAAATCCCCAGAGTTTGACTGCTTTTTCCAAAGTATATTGGCCATATACTGACAGCAACAGCCAGTGACTACACTATCTCTTCTTCAGACCAACTCATACAGTTTTGCCTGGTCATGCAGCTCAGTGCAACACTAGATTTAGCACATTCCATTATTCAGAACATCCTGGTACACAGTTTTACTGCTGCTGAGAGGGTACATGGATGTATCCAAGTCCCTAAAACCCCAAGCTCAAAGTATTAGAAGTTCTTCTTTGTGTATATTTGACCAGTTGTTTGTATATTATGTAGTATTGGGAAAATCATCCCAATGGTTCTCATCAAGCATCTGTTGTGCCTGTTTTTATTGCTTAATTACTTTATACACATTCCTAGCACACACACTAGCTCCAGTCTTTAACAACATGAAGTATTTAATTCATACCATATATCTTTAAATGCTGTATTTGAACATTTTCCCAGTCTATTCATCCTTCTCCATACAAATACCACACGTGTCTTGTGCAGACCTTCATTAGTCCTCTGATGGACAACAGGCAGCCTGCTCATCAGTCCTGTATTTAATTAGTTATCTCTCACACTCTCAAGATTTCTATCCCTTGAGTTGCACAGTTACTTTTATTGACCTTCACCTTTTTTCAAGCCTTACCAGCATTTCTTTAGCCCTTGCTTGGACAGAGGAAGCCTCAAAACATTCTTAAGGTTATGGTGCTGGTCAAGGAATGAGTGAAGAGGGGAGGGATGCTCTATTCCAGCTTTGTCCCAAATAGGTGAGGGACTTATGGGTCTTTTGACAATGTACTCTGAGCTTGATTCAACCTTCTTTAGTAGCTTATGTTGTATTTTTATACCTAGCAGGATCTGCCTGTATGCAGTCCTGCCTGTGTGCAATCTTGTGCAGACCTAGTGCAGGTAGTTTTGTGAGTTGACCAAATGCTTATGTGCTTGTGCAATCTATGGGGAGAAAAATAACCATTTACTGCTCTGGGAGAAGGGCTTGTTGGTTTGGCATGTAGCTTTGCTTGAAAAATTAGGTTGAATAAATTCATACAGATGTTCTGTCAAAGAGCTGCTGCAGCTGTGTAGCTTTGAGGAGTTTGAGAGCCATTGGTGCCCTTCAGAGACAAGCCTACAGCAGACACATGGTGTGATAACAGCATCCATCTCCACACAGACCTTGCTTCTGCTGCTGATATTGTGAGCAGAAGCCTTTTCCCACGAGAAAACCCTCTGACATAAAGATTTTTCAGACAGGGCCATCTGCAGGCAGGTGGCAATATTTGTAACACGGTGGCCTGTGCTCTATAGGGCTAGATATGACTTTGATGACAGACTTACTTTCAGTAAAGTCTAAATGATGTTTCTCTCCTGTTGGTAAGATCATAACACCATAACATGGTAAAATCAGAAGTATTCTAAACACTGTCACTCAAGCTGACTGGCTTGAATTTTAGGTAATGGAAATGACATCTTTTCCTCCTTTCTGCTTACAGTACTCTTCAGTTGTTGAAGAAATAGCTTTTCATAGGAGACACCACACTTTGTAAAGCTTTAACCTTTGTAAACTCAGAAATCTGAGTTTATAATTGCTCCCAATTATTTCTTAGAGCAGGCCTTTCTAACCTTAAGAAGTTGTTGATGTAGTTGTTTTTGTTCCTTGTTAAGAAAATGATATCCTGTAAAGTATCTTGAGCAAAATTAATTGCTTCATCTTTTATTGATCTGTTTGGTTCATGCAATTGATTTAATTTTTATTACTGATTGGCTGATGATATTCACAATACAAGCCGATAGAGAAATACTTTTCTTGTTCAAAGTATCAAAAAAGAAAATGCCTACCAATATCTTTTTCTTTGCAATTGAAGTTTAACTGATACAGAAAGGAGATCTTTCACAATGAATAAAAATCAAAGGCAATTTTTGCAATAGGGAGAGATAATTCTTGAGAATTGAATATGACTTCTCTGCTCACAGGTAGACCATTCCCTATGAAAAGTACCCTTCTCCTTAAAATACCCTTCTCTTGTAAATTTAACTAATCATCAAGTTCACTAAACCAGTTGTGGAGAATGAATGATGGATAATGAATGCAGAATGGTACAGCATGTGAAGCTTTTCAATTTTATGTGAAATTACCTTGTGTAATGTCACTTCTTAAGGATATCCAAATTTATAGATAGTTGTAAATTACATCATTGTTGAAAGACACCACTTGAAGGTAAAGCCCTTTAGCTGCTCTATTGCCCTTAGTCAGTCTCTTCCAAGCCATTTGGTAAATGGGGTAAGGACTGAGTCCATCACCCAGGGTGTGTAAGGACAGCTCTTGTTTGACCTAAATATAGCATGTGCCAGAGTGTGATGTTATCAGTCTGCTACCTCCTGTAGCACTATACTCTGTTGTAGTGCATCATAAGTAAAAGAGGGTTTGGAGTCTAGTCTCTTGGTATTTAGTTCCAGTTGTGCTTGACTTGCAGCAGTTTGAAGGAGGAAGTGGGGGCTAGGGCTTCACAAACATACCTTGGTGGCTTTCAACCAGCATGTCACTGAGTCATAGGAACTACTCAGATGAGACACGGTCCATACACATGAATTGCCTTCTAAAAGATCCATGGATTGTGGCAAAGAGTGAGTTTACCTATGCTGTGTGTCCATCCGTGTATAGGAAATTTCTATTTCTATATCTAAGAAATATCTACGTCGATCCTTACTCCCACTAAAAGGAATCTACCAACCTGGAGAAGTAAGACAGTTTAAGAAGCTGGAAAACCACTCTGTCCTTCCATTTCCTTTTGTAATAATCTTCATAATCATCTTTTAAATGCAGAAGAGATCAAATGCATATAGATATGTACAAAATTTTTTTGAAAGCAAAAGGCTGAATAAAAAAAGCAAAGCCTGGAGTATCGTGCAACATGGATTCAGTTGTGAAATGTGCTTGGACCCACTGTCCTGTGCCAGTCCAGTGATGGGGGACAGAAAGAGGTTTGGTGACCATTGGCTTGTGAGCATTTTAACTCACTGCTCTAAAGTAGCAGGCTTGGAAAAGAAGTTGGTAACTTCTACCACTCCGAAACAAGAACAAAAGATGTTTGTGCTCAGTACTCAAACTGTTGGTAGTTTTCCCATCTGTAGAGCATCACAGGGAGCTAGAATTCAGGTGCTAAGTATTAGGTACCATTTACATGTGGTTTTAAGGGAGGTTTTGGAAAACAAGAGGGGGCTATGCTGTTCATAAAAACACAGCTTGAGAATCAGGACTCCAAACCAACCTGCTCATGCTGAGGTTAATAGTAATTTCTGCCTTCTTTTTTGCATGAGCAGGACACAAGAAAGCTGCTTCCACAGGAGTTACTGAAGGTAGGAAATGATGAGATAATCAGAATTGGTCCCTTTGATTATTTTATGCTACTCTCTTCTAACCTTTTAACCTGCTGCTTCTTTTCATCAGAAAATACAGAACAATATTAATTTGTCTTATGCAAACCACATGTTCTTATTAAACAGACTCCTACACCTGGACTGTTTCTCCTCTAAAGCTCCTTTGCGTATCCTGCTCTCTAATTTCCACTGACCTTTAAGTGTTTTGTGCAAAATGCTGAAGAATGACCAAGAGCAACGTTTTAATAACTTCACTAACATGTTAAAATATGGCAAAAAGCTACTTTATTGTGTGGAGCAGCTGGTACTCATTCCAATAGGATTTACTGAAAAACTTTTTTACTTCTGGCTTTAGGATGAGTCATAATTGATCCCAAGGGGAAAGCTCAACTAATCTCTGAATAAAACATAATTATGATAAGTATTTTGGAAAATTTAATTATTCTGCCCTGGGGAACCTGCAGCCTTTAGAAGAGATCATCTTCTTACCAAATTTATTTAGACTAGTGATTTGTAAGGGGACAAATAATGTTTAACTCCCATCATAAAACAATCTTAATTTTGGTCTCACTAAAAAAAAATAATTAATCAAGGCACATACTCTTTACTGCAAATGACACTGGTGTGTGGGCCAAGACCCAGGTTCTCAAAGGCATGCAATTATCCAGATAGGAATTAAATATCTAACACTCATTGATTTTGATGGAATTATTTACTGAACTTCCTTTGTGGGTCTGAGACTAAATCCTAGTGGGGATCGGGGCTTCCAAGAGACACTCACAAGCACCATTTGGCGTATGTGTTGCTGTGTAGATCCTGATGTTACACAGCAGTGGCTGAGATACCAAGAGAGAAGCTCTGACACAATTGTCTGTGGCTGATAAACATGGAAAATTAGTGGTTTGGGCAGCAGAGGCTGAAAACAGAGCAACGTCAATGCAGCCAGAGAAGGGTAGTGGTTTCACACAAGGGGAGCAAAGACTGTATTTTAACATTTTTAAGTATTAGAAGAAATTGGCCATAATTCATTATTGCTCAAGGATATTTCAAACATCTTCTGAATGGCATCTGTATTTTGTGGGTTCAGATGTCCTTTAGAGCATCTGACAAAAACATATTGCAGCGAAGATCAGAGCTGGAGAGGTTATGTATTAGAGTAATAGCAAATCTTGCTCAGTCAAGTAACATTTGGATTTTGGTTTCCAGAACTACTGCTGGAGGTGTGATCCCACAAAAAAGAAATAGTTCTTCCAGTGAAGGGTGACTGGAACAATATATTCCTGGTTTGTTTTAAGGGGGAGCTCTCAGTGTTAAATCTGGTTTTTGCTCCTAGGCTCCAGCAGAGACTGTGTAGAAATATTTTCAGGCAAAAAAAAAAAAAAAAAGTGTTTGCAAGGTACAAAGAACACCTTTGAAAAGGAAAAAAACAAAACCGAAAATCATCAACCAAAACACAAAACAAAGCAACAATAAGGAGAAAACAAAGATATTTTATACTGACTTCAAATGAGCATTCAGTCTTTCTGTCTGTGGTAAAATAGTCAAAATACTTGAAAGAATCTATCTTGATGTCCCACAAAAATGTCTCCTTTAGTTAAATGGTGTAAATATATTTTTGTTGCTAGGAAAGATTTTATTCTAACTCTAGGCTATTTTCTCAGCTCCCTGAGATAGTCTTAATAGGGGACCCTGAAGCTAAACAAGTGCTCACACTTATCAAATTAATTTTCACTACATACCTGACATAGTAATGCTTTAGAATGGAAAGAGGTTGGTGGGCATAAGTTTATTCAGTCTACTGTGGAGTGTGGATTTAAATGTTGTATCACTAATTTCCATCATACAAAAACTCAGGGGATTATATCAAGTGATAATGTTGACACCAAAAAAGCTATGGACTCGGACTCTGATTCATTCATAGCACTATTACTGTACAGAGTGGTGTGTGTGCACCATCAGTTGTCACCTGTTGGTGTTCTGATATAAAGAGTGCTGAAAGGAGGGATGTGTTTCTGCTGTAAGATAATGCCAGGTCCAGTTAGAAGCTGCAGAAATCGAAGGGACAATTTGGAGCCAGATATGGGAATCCAGTTGCTCTCTGTCATGTACACAAACTGCACCGGTGCTGCTAGAGATAACCTTTGTCATCATCTGGAGGGTGGAGATGGAAACATCCTTCCGAGAAACATGCAGCACTTCTGATTCTATTAAAGAGGGAGCCAAGCCTCATGGATTCAGTTACTTGGCCCCAGGTTTGGGGAAAGCAGCAGCTGTCTGCAGGTGAAAGGCCCTGCAATGTCTATGAGCTGCAGTGCTCATTGTGGAGAAGGTGTTTTGCACCCAAGGGGTTTTGTGCTGTGAATGTCACTGCTCAGAGCATTTTAAAGATTGTTAGCTAGTAAGATGTGTATGTATAATTGTGTATGCATGATTTTTCTTCAGTATGACTGTGCTTTAGTGGGGAGGGCTATAACTTTAAGAAGCTCCCATAAACACTGCTTGCTGTGTTGTAGAAAATATTCACATTATTATCACTCTGGAGAGCTGGAGAAAGTGGATTGCAAAATAGAAACGTACCAGTTGGTGTTTCATAGACCTCTCAGTGAATTTATTTGTCTTGCAAGTAAAAGATTCGTGCATTTATTTCTGCTAAATATCAAGTTCAAATTCAGACTTAAATCTGGAAACCAATCTCTAGACCCCTTCCTATTTATCATCACTAGTAACAGGAGTTCTTTGAGTCAAGCTGCCCCTGTACAAACCTATTAGCCTTCAGCTGGATTGTAGGATTTCTGTATCTGGGCTCAGTGAATAATTCAGAGACAATGGAGTTATACAATTAAAAATGTAGTGTACATACATGTCTGACTTCTGCTTTTGATCTACAAGATGATCTTTACTGGTGAGCCATCTTTTTCCCTTACATTTTTTCTTCCTCATTGTTTATAAGGATTTCAAACAGCTTGCTTTCTTTCTTCATCTTTTCTGGTTTTTGGTTTTTTTTTTTTTTTTTTTTTTTTTTTTTTTTTTTAAAAAAATGACACTATGTGTGGCTGTTGTTTAAATGAATAATTGTATGGATTCAGGGTTAAATATTGATTAACTGTTAAGGAGTCTGGGTTCAAAGCGGGCGGCTGTACAAAGGGCTGGTACATGAGAGGAGGGAAATGCCAGGAAGGAAAAGATCATATTTATTGGCTGATTTTATCATAAATTGCTACACAGCTTTAAAAAATAATGCTGCAAGATTTTCAGCTCCAGATCTGACCCTGTTGTAAAAAGAGAACATTATTTTCCCTGTTACACTGATACAAAGAAAGAATTATGTTACGTGATCATGTCTACATGCAGAGAGGCAAAGAGAATCCAGCTACCACATCCAGATATTCTTGTCACATGATCATGCTGCCTGATTGTACTTGAGGAATGGTTGGTATATGAAATCCAGATCGATTTCCCAAACTATATATTCCTCACCAGTAAGGCTCCAATGGCCCTGAATGTTCAAACTGTGGATGATTCCTAATATACATCTATATATGGAAGCTTGGAGTCTTTGAATTTACGATGCAGCTATGTGACTCTAATGGCAAATCCTTAGTTGAAACAAACAGTCCATGTCCTGTTTAAACCAGGAAAGTCACAGTGGTTTAGAATAGAATTCGAATAAATTTGTTTAGCAGAAGCAGTTAATGAAAGACAGAAATATCCTGTAGGATGTTTGCAGCCCAATGGATCACCAGTTTTAGGAAGCATAAAAATCAATCAATTGCAGATTTCCCGTCCTATCTCCTGCATTACCATTTCTTGCAAGAGAAGGTGACAACTGGTTGATAAGGGCAGTTACACCACTGAAATCAGTGGAGTTGGTTTAGATTTACTATGATAAAAGTAGGATCAGAATTTGTTTTCCTCTTTTTATACCTTAGGTATGTGTCAGTTCATGTGTTTGTTAAGTCTCTGCCTAGGTGGAGGTTGACCAGAAAGAACTAGGTTTAATAAACAGATAAACCCAATCCTAACAGTAAACAGGAGGGGAAAAAAAAAAGACAAGTCTTCCACTTGCTGATCCGTACAAAAAAGCCTATTTTTCTTTCATAACAAAACCAAGGAAGTGATTTTCATTCTGGAGGAAACTTCAGAAATGATGTGAAAAGTGCTTTTTCCAAGGATTTTTCTCCAAGGCAGATGCACCTCGCATTCCAATGATGACAGAGGGCTGGTGAGATGTGCAGTCTCTGTGTTCCAGAGGAGGGTGGTGTAGATTAGACCTGAATTACAAATGAACAAGCTATGTCCCCCTGCTACATTCAGCTCAGGGTGATCAGTCCGTCCATCAGTCTCAGCGACTGGTGCTGCTGCTCATTGTTATGATACGTTAGCACTTGCCATGCAAAATTCACTGGCAACAGCAGTTTCTGACTGTTCCATTATCATTCATTTCACTATCAGGCTGCAAACCCCATGTGGCTAAGAGACTTGGAGAGAGAATTAAAGGATCTCTGATGTAGTTATCTGTTTTGGTGTATCTAATATGCAAGCCTGGACATACTGCTTCTGGTCACATTAATTTATCAAATCAAGAGATGTGGAGTCACTACCAGAAGTTCTTTGCCTGTATGTGGAAAGTCAAAACAAGGAGAGGATTCTGATTTTGGATCTTTTTGTTACATATTTTTGTTGAAAGTGGTGATCTGAGGCAGGCATGAATTTTAAGGGGAAAAGTAAAATTGCAGAGGCCAGTGCTCTAGAGATTTCTGCTTCTCAGCACAGAGTAATACATTTCCACAAGCCAGCGCATTGGCTTCTAAGAGGGGGGAACAAATAGGACCATACAGATTAATTTTTCTTCCAGACAGCAGTGTTTGCTGTTTTGTGGGCAGGTTTGTAACCCTGTACAACAATTGTTTTTATTATTTATTTGTCTACTCTATGACTGGTATCGCTGCCTTCTTTGCTGTAGCTTGGCTTCTTGTGCTGTGAAAGATCTGCACTGCCAGGGTGAGAAACAGACATCAGGCTGGAAGAGACAGCTCCGAGGAAGGAAAATAACCATGAGGAGATGTTTAGTCTTTTCAACAGCTGAAGAAAGATCTTTGTGTTTGTACTTTCAGATAGTGACCCCATGCCTTGTGGTTTGATAAACCAATATCTTCAGAAACAATCTGGCCAGGTCTGGATATCAAACATGCCCAAACAGAAAACTGCTTCAGAGCTGTGCTGCATACCAGGGGTGAGTGGAGATGTCATTTATCTACATCTATACATTCAAGCAGAGCTGCCCTGTAGCACTGCTGAAACTCAGCACAAATAAACTCTCTACTGTCCAACTGAGAACTAAAAAGCTGCAGTAAAGATTGCCTGGTTTTAAAAGAAACAGAATTAAACTAGCACTAAGTGCTTTCTAAAACTTTAGCTTCCCTTGAGCCTTTTTGACAGTTTAGATCCTGCCTTTGATGTGCTTCTTGCAGAAATGCTTGTATCCAGTATTAGTTCGAAGAAACAGCACTTTTGCTCTCATGAATTAGAAAAAGTGTTAAAATGTAGGCTTGGATCTTTGCAAACAGCCAATGCAAGGTATCACAAGAGTGTAAGAACATAAGACGGGCCATACCAATTGAGATAAAAAGTCCATTAATCCCAACAGTGTATCCTGTTGTTGCTCTCCCAGCTTCTGTGCTCAGTTCCTGCAAAACCCTGAAGTGGAGGGACTGGCTCTAAAAAAACCTGTGGCATGGCTGTATCATGACCACTGGGTTTGAGGGGTTCAGCCAGTTGTGTTGTGTTTTTCAGCCCTTTGCTGCCATACAGACAGCAGCCACCAGTGCTGGTGAAATGGCTACAACAGCAGCAGCTTCTGGACTGACTACCCAACCAATGACTGAATATGAGAGGAGCCAAATCTGAAACAAATCACACTGAATTGAATATTGCTACTTGTGTTCCTTATTATAGCTTCTACAAACTTGCCTAGTGCAGCTAGCAGACTTTCAGGCTGTTAGTCATTCAAGTCCCTCTGTGATTCTTATATTTTCCACCCTCTACAGTTCCCAAGGAAGCTTTAAGTGAAAGGTTAAATGTTGCCATTGGTAATTCAGCTATTTCACTGCTGGGCTTACTTAGAAGGAGCAGATGCCATGGTCAGTTGCTGGTGTTCACTTTGCCTATTTGTACTGTCACCTCTTCTGTGATTACTTCAGTCTCAAACATACTTACAGGCTACCAAAGGATATACAAGACTCTTCCTGGTTTCTTCTATAGCAAACACCAGTACAAAGAATTTATTAACTGCTTGGCAATGGCCTTGTCTTCCCTGAGTGCTCCTTGTCTGCTGGAATTCTCAGTTAGCCCTACAGACTCTCTGGGCAGGTTTTTTGCTCCTGTGTAATGGAAGAAGAAATTACTATTTTTAATCTTTTAGTTGATTGCTTCTCAAACTGTTTTTTCATCTGTCTGATTTTATTTTTGTGTTTACTAAACAGAGTTGTTGGTACTTCACTATTATTATTATTATTATTGTTATTGTTATTATTATTATTAAGATTGGGTACAGTTTCAGTCTGTTGAATGATGTCTTAATTCTAATAACCCCTTTTTCTTTGCTGTGTCATCATGCTGGTTTCCTTTTATCCTTTTTTGAGACTTTCTTAATTGGTGGCATTCACTGGTGCTGTGCTCACCACTTCACATCCTTCAGTAATCTTCATACTGCCTGAAAGGTTTTAATTCCCCTAGCTGCTTCTTTTAACTTTTGAATGTGCTTCCTCATTTTTACTGAATTTGTCTATTGGAGTTTAGCTCTATTGTACTGGATTTTTGTTGCTTTTGTAAGGATATTGAATCTAAGTGCATTTTAGTCACTGCTAAAATGTAGGGCTTCCACTGTGCAAGTTTGAATCAGATCCAGTGCATTGCTGAGTATCAAGGCAAGGGTTGCTTTTCATCTCACCATCTGCTCCAATGAACTATTGCAGATAACTGAAATCCCTGATACATTAAAAATCTAATTTCTGTTTCAATGAGGTCATTGCAATCGCTATTTTAGAGGATCCACTCAGGCAAGCTGCAGGCATACAAAGTTCAAACCCATGCTCCTGAGATAATCCCATTTACAGCTAACTTTCATCAGTGGGGTGGAGAATAACTTGAGGAATGGGAGCTATTCTTCAATTTTGGAGCTTAATTTCTCCTTCCATGCATCTCAGTTCATCAGCAACCAGCAGTTGGTCTTTGCTGGGAGCGATAACGCTGCTCACTAATTCACCCCCACTGGGCTATTTGCCAGCCTTGCACAGGCATCCTGTACCCGCGAGGTGGCTGCAAGGTGAGAGAGGAGGAGATCTTAACAGTGACACAGAAGGAAAACCCCCTCCAACTGCAAGCCAGCTACAGCCTTTGGCGGTGTGTTTGTACCATATGGCACTGCACAGCTCTAAGAAACAAACCTGACAGAACAGGCTTATGCACACACAACCTAGTATGTTGTTTCTTGCTGTTATTTCACACTTCTTAGGCACAGCTCCAGGAAATCTTCAGCATATGCCAGCACAACCCAAATATGTATTCTGTCTTTTTTTTTTTTTTTTTTTTTTTTTTTTTTTCCTGGGGTCAGTAGTATTAGGAAGAAGCTTTAGTGTGAAGAACTAGCTGACATCAAATTTACCTTATTCTGCACTGAGTTAAAGTGATATTCTAATATCATTTACAAATGTTTACAAACGTTTATATCTTATTCTGTATGCACTAGTGTCTGTGCTAAGATTTTAAGTGCTTTTAGGAGGAGCAGGATTATGGGACAGGGCGGGAGTAGTTTTCGCACGAGGGAAAACCATGTTTCTGAATCATGAATGCAGGGAGTGAATCATCACAGACAGTGGCTCTTACCCTGTACTGTTAAACACTGCTATGAAACTGGCTCCAGATACAGCTGAGATGAAAGTAGACTGATGCCTGATGAACGTATGACATTTTTATTCTTGCACTGTGAGTATCTTCAGATGAGATGAAAACTTATCAAGGACTGAAGACGTAGGTACGCCACCCTGGCAAAACCCACAGCAAGAGGAAGGTATGTAGGTAAGAGGTGCTAAATGAGTGAAAACATTATTCTTCTCCTGAAAAGTCCTACGTTTTGTTTGAAAACAAAATAAAAAATCGAAGCCCCAAGAACAACAAAAACAATGCATCACAAGTATTTACCTCTCCCTCTTACTATGACTGAGCAAAGACAAGTCCCATCACTGAGTTTCACCCGTACTGGTTTTGGATACAGTTTAGCAATAGTGTCACACAATTGACAAGAACTTAAATGAACTTAGAAACCCATGGAGATACCTAATGACACATTATAATTTCTGAATGTGTTTGTCCAGTGGCTTGTGCATTCTTAACCATTTATTCCCCTGACCAGCTCTTGGCACTGACAGCTCCTGTTGTAGGGCTGGCCACTCAATGGAGCATAATGGAGTGCAGACATCCGAGAAACACAAGTAAAACACACACTGGGATTCCCACTGTATTTCTCTGGGCTGTCAGGTGACAAATATTTAATCAGTCCTAGATCAGTAAAGCACATATCCCACTTGCCAAGGTCTTTATTTGGAAACAAAGCCTTGAGAAGTAAGACCATTGCAATTCAACTCATGTTAAGAGTGAGTAGGACATGGCTGTTGTTGGCAGTCTTATTTGCAGCCTCCTGTAATTTCATTAGGATATGATTGTTTCTCGTAGACAATTTTATGAGGCTTTTTTGTTGTTGTTGCCATAGATTTTTAGAGAAGATAGCAATATTCTGTCAGGTGTTACAAGAAGTGCTCTTATGAACTCTGGATGCTATGTACACTATTGGAAGCTTTTCCCCTTTACAGTGAATTGCAAAGCTGAAATGGGAGAAACAAGTTTGCCCCCTTTATTACTTCTTTATGATGCATAAAGTCAGTCTCAGTGTCTATTCTGCCACTGGCCTTTCAAAACAAATATCAAGCTCTGAATACCTGTTTTTTGCTCATAAGCTCTGAGGAGAATAGGTTCAATGGAACAGAAATGTTCAAATGAATGTTCAACAACAGAAAGAAGCAGAACCTGCCTTTTATTCATCATTCAGCTCCTGAACTGCTGTGTGACTCCCAGACTCTATTTTCACTGTATTGGGGTCTACCACTTTGCCAAGATTGATTTCACCTAACTTTAGGTGTCACCCTTTTAAATCAAGGGAGAGAAACAGGTGTGTTTAGGGAGTGGCTAATCTGACCTATTTTAGATGTCCTCTTTAGCTTGAGAAGAATCACACCATTGATCCAGACGTGCTTTACCTTGTCATAAACAAGATGTCCAGAATAGGTCAGATGAATCACTTAAACTTATGGAAGAAAAATCACTGACAGGAGAACTTGATGCCACCTCAGCCTTATTTGACCATAAACTCTTCAACTTCTCAACAGAGAGAGTCACCAAGGCCACAGAGGCCTTCATCTGTTTCCCACAATCACATACTGAGCAGCACGATCTGATTCCCAGGGCACAGTTCTGCTTTATTTATGAGTCTAGTTATTTTAAGCCAGAAAAACATCAGAACTTCTTCTGAAGAAATCCTCCAGTTTTCCATCCAAGAGTAAGAAGCTGCTTGTAGATGAAGAAAAACATCATCTTGGGAGATGGAATACGACAGTACATAAACATAAGAAAAGCAATTCCAGATATTGTGTGGATAGAGATGGCTGATGGCACAAGACATGGTGAACTTAAGCCCTCACCTGAGCAGAGATAACGAAGACACTCTAGAAATAGATGGTGGGTCTCATATGCAACTTGTGTTTAATTCTATTTTGATTTCTACCAAATAAACCCCAGGCTAAAAAGATAAAAGCAAACTTGCTTATTCTTGGTAGATAACAGGAAAAATACTTTATTCTGACTAAAGGATTTGAAGGGGCATAGTGACAGGCATGTGAAAGACTGACCTAACAGCTGATCAAACACTTCCAGTATGTTAGAAAACATTCCTGCAGAACGCTGGTGCTGATACACCCTTGGGATATGTAACAAGGACCAGATGAATCTAAATGTATGCTGGAAAGGTTGTACTCTGAGCAGGGGAAACCTGTGCATCATGATTGCCTCTTGTGCAGATCACAGCAGCTGCTGGTGGCAATCTGCTGTAGATAACAATATATCCCCACACCACACTGTTATCCACACCTACATATCCACCAGTATTTTATATTCCCACATTACTTACACAGATGTATGGAAGAAGGACAGGGAAGTTAATGGATGGTTGTGTGTCATCTTTGTCAGATATCAAGTGGATGTCCAGTGTACAGTGGCTGGGTTAGGCTCCCAGTGGCTATTTTCTGTGGAGAATTGATTCAACCCACAGATATATCATGTCTGAATATGAAGGAAGCCTTGAAACTTGTTTAAATTAGACAGGTAGACTGGGATCAATTTGAGTACTTGAGTTCTTCCTCCCAAAGACAGAAACCATTTTATCTTACTTTATCTCCCTTTTCAGTCAATTAACAGAAAGGAGCAATTCAGAGGATGATGTATATGATTGCCTAGACATCTGCTTTAGGGTGAGATAAATCATAACGCAGATTCCCTTGACTGGGCATGAAGACAAATGTTGAGTCATGTCTAAGTGAATGTGAGCCAGACCTTACTGAATCTTTTCTGCCCCAGCTCTCCTTTTCTTTTCTTCCTGCTCTGAATGCATTTCTTCTTGCTGTTTCAAGGGCAGTAGTTAATGCAGTAGAGAGTGGTGTCAGTCTAGCCAACAAAAGCATCAAACCCAGCAGTACTAAGGCATCACCTTCTAATAAAAAATTGGCAGACAAGCCCGAGGAATGAGTGGGACTGTATGAAAGATACCTATCACACTGCATTTTGGAGGCAGCACTGGAGCATAGCTTCCTTAGAAAAATAAAATAAATGTACTTCAGATTTTAGCTTTGGGTTGAAAAGTCAACATATGTAGCTGCCTGGAACCAGTAGCTTCAGTTTGCTATGTTCACCTCTGGAAAATTGTTGCTCATCCAACTGTGAATATCTGAGAGAGAGCCAGACACCCCTGAGGGCACCACAGAAGCAGTTTCAGCGGATACTAGTATGTCATCGGCATACACACGCCAAGCAAAAGCGTGCTGGTGAGACGTATTCCCGAATGATGGCAAGTAAATCAGAAATATCATAGGCCAAAAGATTGCATCTCTGGAGGTTGTTGTGATGTAGTGAAATGGACAGAAGATGAAAGTGAATGGCCTTCAGATGTAAGGAAATTGAAGGCGGTATCTTGGCTTAATAAGGTAACTCCTGAATTGGAGAGGCAGGACTCCAAAGGGCCCATAGGGATTGGGATCTAGGTAGCACCAGCAGGCACCATGGAGATGGGATTGATGCGGTTGGAGGGGAATTAGATTAGCTTTTGTGGCTAGTGCATGAGAAGGGTGTCTCTGGACAGGGGTGAAACGAATGTCCTGCACCCTGCTAAGATAGTATATAGATCAAGTGAAAGAAGGCTAAAAACCACTTGCACCATGAACTGACTGCATTAACTGAAAATGGACCTGGGAACAGGGTGTTGGTTAGAGGTGCATCCAGAGACACCCATGCCCACCTCAGGGAGAATGTTTTTGTGCTTGCACAAAAAAAGGAGCATGGCTGGGAGGTGACTGAGTCTCAGGCTGACCCAGCTATCTGTGTGGTGTAGCCCACAGGGAATGATGGTTTTCTCTTGGTTCAGTGGGGCATTTCCCCCTCTTCATTCTTATCTAGCCCTTCAAGGCTTAACCCCCTTCAAGGGGCTAGCTAAAGGCTTGTTCTAGCAGGGAAAATCTGGAAAAGCCAGAGTATAATCCCAAAACCTAGAACTTGGTTTCCCATGCTAATGAAATATTAGTGAGTTTTACCTGACCCAGGCCAGCTAGTGTGGGGGGAGTGACAGAGGCTATCAGGCTTTAAGGAAAAGACTGTGTTTTTGGGGTGAATAACAGACTTTAGCTAGACTTAATCCAGTTAGAGTCAGGAGATATTTTATTTACCAGTACATGCACAGTACTTAGATCAGATGTAAGAGAAGGGAATACAGGGGAATTGTTAATGAGGTTAACTATCCTGTTGAGATGGTCTGAGAATACCAACAAAACATTTTTCTCTTCCAAATGTTTAGATTTAGCAAAATTCAGATGTTTCCATGGAGATCACAGACTTTACTGAAGCTCTAGAAAAACAGTGACCACCATGTACTTTTCTGAACCTTCTTGTGCCCTTTGTGCCCTGCCACAGACATGCACTTTCCTGGTCTGTGATTTTGTGACACAGCCAGCCTGATAAAATTAGTGTTGCCACTTTAACATTTACCTGGCCCTGCCTAGCTATTTCCATCCTCCCCCTTGCATTGCCACTGCTGTTCATCAGATCCTGAAAAGAGCTGTATCTTCCACTTGCTTTCATCATCATTTAAATATTAATTTTATTTTTTTGCAAGCAGATCATCAGTCCTCTCTTATAAATTGTCTCTCTGTGGCAGTCTCAGACAAGTTGTAAAGACCACCCTAAATTCTTACTCAGTTTTTATTGTCACTATTATGCTTCCAGTCTCATCCAGCAGACAAATGGTGCTGGAGGTACAGTTTGTAACTGGCACAGATTAGTTCTGGCATCTAGATATTAGGGAAGAGCAAGAGCAGGGCCATGCTGTGAGCAAAGGAGAGATGATTGTGAGAGCAGGGCTGGAAGGGGATGTGGATGGAGTCTGAAAACTTCTTGTACCTCTCTCTCAAACTTTGCTGATTTCAAAGAAACCTGATCCAAGATTACAGGTGGTATCACGTGGGAGCAGACCTTGAATGCAGGCAGCCAGACACCTCAGAGGGGAATGGCAGAAGAGGTGGCAGAGGAAGATTGCACAGAAAGATGGTTACAGGTTGCTCTGGGGAGTTAGAGCCTGTTGGTGCACGCAGGGCATGACTCTACATGTTTCTCTCACAGACTTTCTGAGTAGTTAAGTTCTTTTGGATCATATTTATTAGAAATATCTAAGTGTATCAGGAGCCTAACTTACAGTCAGAAAGGAGACCAAAGGCTCTTTATTTCAAAGTTTTTTGAATATTTGCTCTTAATACTTCTGTGTGCCTGTTCACTGGAGAACAGGGGCAGTTATGCTTCCTTACTCCATGGAGGTCTTGTTGAGTGGCTATATCAGGACTAATATGGGGAGCTATGGAGTTAAGTTTCCAGTATGACACAGCTTGCTTGCAGGAGGGTGTTTTGCAAGGAAAAAGGGCATGTTTGTATATTTTAAAGTAGAGTTATGTTTTATAGCATTCTGCATGACATCTCCCCCAGGCTAGTGCTGATGTGTTGTATCTGCTAGAATCACCTAAACAGAACTGTTTCTGTTGCTCAAGAGAGGGGGGAATTTGCATTATTTTGTACTTCAGTCAGAGTGAGGATCCCACTGTGAAGGTTTAGAGAGTCTCTGGGGGAAATGGATGGGGAGTTTAGTTATCACCATGTTCTGGCTGCAAATCTGATAGCAACTTCTGCATGAGGAACAGCTTTGAAGGATTCCACATTCCTGTTTATCTTCCTTTTCTGCACTGAAATCTTTCACAGTGAAATAATGTGCAATGTCTTATAAATGGAATTTATTTTAACCCTATTGCAGCAGCAGAAGTGATTAATGCTGTCCTATGATGTCTATGCATGTGAGTCGGGCAGGGTGCTTTCCATGCATCATCTAGACCCATCCTTTTGCTACCAATGAGTCCAAAGTAGTTGTTATTAATACCATTTGAGGCACGTGCCGTGATTAATTTACTCCAAAGCCAGACCGTGTCTTGCCACTGGGAGGGTATGTGAGAATAGATTGAAGTTTCCTACAGGACTTGCTCTTCAGTTTTAATAAATCCAGGGTATGAAGGATTTGGTATTGGGCCCTGTTTTCTGAAATCTGAACTCACTCAGTCATTTGAGAGCATTTCTGTTTCTGCAGCTGAAGCTCCCCAGGATCTGTCCCTGTTGCATCTGGTGGCTGTTGGAGAACCCCAGAGGTGATGCACTCTGCCCAGGGACTCCCACAGGACACAGTTTTCCTCCCCATGCCCTAAGCACAGCTCCTGCCACCACATCCCAGAATGGACACTGTGTCCCATTCCAGGGGAGCTGATGGATCGAGCTTCTCATCCCTCGTTAGTACTCTTGACTGCACATTAGATACCCAACTCTTCTCCAGTCTTCATCACAGCAGAGGCCTGGGGAACCACAACTGATCCCCTGCCTTTGTCACTCTCTGCCATACCTGAGCAAACTGATCCTTAGTGAAAAAACAACGAAAATCATTTATGTGTGAAGTGAATATCAAAGATCACCGTGGGCTGGAAAGCTCCACTGAAGAGCATGAGCATGAAGGAAGACAAGGCAGCAGGGCTGCCTTCATACAGATTCACCAGATATGCTGTAGCCCTTTGTGCCCACAATGAGTTGTGTTCAGTGAGTAAAACCAGATATCAAATTCATGTGAATCTAATAGGCTGAGCTATAAAATTGCTAATATGATATGGAGGTGTTACTCTGGTGTAATAGGCCATTTAGAAAAAAATGGATATAGATTTTCTGTCTTTTACCTGATCCATTTCCTTTCTCACAAAGAAAGAGCTAAGAAGGAAAATGCTGTGATCTTGTTTCATAACTGTTCCTCTGATGCTTATGGTGATGCTTTAATGGACATGCTTTTAATCATTTGCTTTAAATTGCTGTTACCTGTTATTTTCATATCCACTTTCCATTACAGTTAAGACAAGCAGCCGTTTAGTAATTCTTACCCAAGGCCATGATCAAACAATAGCAAGATATTTAGTGTTACTAAGAGGGTTCGGGAACTTAGTGTATGTGTCCATAAACTGTACAAATATTTCCGTGAACCAAATGAGTTTGCACACATGGCTGGGATTTGTGCTCAGAGTTATGGTGGTTAGTTGTGCAGGACTCTTGGCATCTGTGCTCCAGGAGGAGGTGATTTCAGTAATTTATTAGAAAATGCTGCATTGTAAAAGGTGTGAACACATATTTAACACAAAAGATCGAGTGTATGTAGCATATCCTCCTTCAAAACCTTATCTTCAGGGAGGTTAAGGTCACAGCAACCACAAGCAGAAGCAAATCCTTCAATGAACAGTAAAACTCATGGATGTGGCCCTGGAGATCCTTAATACTAATGTCAGAGCAGATGAATGATGGGGTTGCTTCCATAGTTGATTGAAATTTCCTATTATTATGACTTTCTGTCAAAAAAAAAATATGGTTTTACCCAAATACAGATATAAAAAAAATTAATCAGGAATCTATTACAAAACAGGAATCTGTCACTGAAACCTGTCACAAATGGGGTCCCCCAGAGATCAGTGTTAGTTCCAATGCCACTTGATATCTTCATAAATGATCTGGAAGATGGGATCAAGTATACCCTGATGAAGTTTGCTGATGATGCCAAACTGAGTGGGGAAGTGGACACTTTGGAAGGGAGAGCCACCTTGAAGGAAGACCTGGATAGGCTGGAAGAGTGGGCTAACAAGAACCATATGAAGTTCAACAACGACAAGTGTAAGGTCTTGTACCTGGGAAAACATAAAAAAAAAAAAAAAAAAAAAAAGAGTGCAGCACAGGCTGGGATCTACCCATCTGGGGAGCAGCTCTGTGGAAAGGCACCTGGGGATCCTGGTGGATAACAAGCTCAAAATGAGCAAACAGTGAGTTGCAGCAGCAAAGAAAGCCAATGGGATGCTGGGTTGCATCAAAAAGGGCATCACCAGTGAGATAAATAAGTCATTATCCCACTCTACTTAGTGCTTGTCAGGCCACACCTGGAATACTGTGATCAGTTTTGGTCTGCACTATACAAAAAAGATGTGGACAGGCTGGAGAGGATCTGGAGAAAGGCCACAAAGATGATCAAAGGACTGGGAAGCCTGCTATGTGAGGAAAGGCTGAGGGAATGGGTTTGTTCAGCCTTGAGAAGAGAAGTCTTAGGGGAGACCTTATCACCGTGTTCCAGTATTTAAAGGGGGGCTACAGAGAAGATGGAGACTTTTTTTTTTACAAGGATTCACATGGAAAAGATGAGGGGTAATGGGTACAAGTTACTTCTGGGAAGGTTCTGATTGGTCACAAGAGGAAAATATCTCACAATGGGAAGAATCAGCCACTGGAATAATCTCCCCAGGGAGTCAGTGTATTCCCCAACATTGGACACTTCTATGATTCAGATAGCCAGAGTGCTGGCCATTTTGTCTGGACTGTGCTTTTGCCATGGAAGATTGGACCAGATGATCCTTGAGGTCCCTTCCAAACTGGTATTCTATGTTTCTATGATTCTATTATTCTATCAGCTTCAACAACATGTAGCTCAAAACAAATGTTGAAGCAAAAGCTTCAAAGCAAAAGCAAAAAATGCTCTAAGATACCCTGTCTCTCCCTATCACACCTGGTCACTCCCTGCAAACCTAAGGAAAGAGTTTGAAGGCAGCAAAATGTTTTGCTTTTGACATTTTCTGAATGCATCATTTTTCACTGTGAAGTCATCTCATACTTTAGAATTTCCTGAACCTTTGAGACATATTAAAAAAACACAAACAAAAGCAAATAACAACAGCAGCAAAACAACACATACTTCACTGAATCCTTTAAATAAAATTGTTTTTCTCATTTTTTCTTACAGGTAATGAGTCCATTGAGTTGATTTGTTCTCCTCTGAGTGCTGAGGAATGTGGAAAGTTTGGGACTTGGGGGAAGAAATGGTTTGGTTGCAGATACCCCAAGCAATCCTTCACTCTTCAGCCTCTGGTAGAGGTGCCTTTAATTATTTAGTTCTTCAGACATGCCACCATGTGTATATAAATAGCATATCGGCACTTATCTACATCTTATAACCAAGGAGTGTTAGAAGTGGGATCCTGGGGAATAGTGGGAATCTACATCGTAGTATATTGTATAGCATAATGTACAAAGCAAGGGACAGGTTAACTGTCTTTCAGCCACTCTCAAGGCAAAATCTATCAGCTGTGTGCTGTGGAAATGACTAGGCTACATCCCCTGACAAAGTGGCTGTTTTATCTGTAGGTACCTCATCACTTATATTAAATTAGGTGCCAATTCCAGGCCTCTTTCTAAACTTAGAAAAGAATTAGTTGGATACAACCAAATGCAATTTGAGTAAGTCCAAGAAAATTAATGATTTGTCAAGTCTGTGTTTAGTAAACAACAAAGCAGAAATTAAGAGACTGTCAAAAAGATTTGCTTCATAAAGTAAGTAAAAAGGTTTCATTATAAAGTGTAAATCAAACCCTTTATGTTTTACTAATTCATACTGTCATGCTTAGTGTTTATTATGTATCCTGTGGTTTTCCCACTACCTTACTGTTAATTCAGTGAGACAAACTTAGTAGGTGACTGATTCAGTAGCAATGTAATTAAAACCCCATAAATCATATTGGCCCAGTGTTTAGCAGCGTTTGGCTTTCAGTCTTTTTTGAAAACTTGTTCCTGAAGCATTAGGACATGATTTAATGGAGATGAGGAATTAATCTTTCTTTACTGTTCGTTTTTACAAGACTATTTCAAAAAACATATAAAAAAAAGGTTGTCGGAGTCACATTATAGTGATAACACAAAAAAGCACAGAAGAAATTATTCTCAGCATAATTGTTGCTGAAACTCCAGTGCCTGGTCCCACCCTGTTTATTGTACAGTAAGAAAACTCTGCTGGAGTTGTGTGATACAAAATTCTAGTTCCCTTAGCTGTGCACAGTGGGGATCACAACATACTTGCTCCCTAATCACTCCTAAAGGATATAACGTGTTCATCAGTTTGATCCTTCAGCAATCCCTGAATTATACACCCTGGATTTCAGAGAGTCCTCAGACAGCTCCATTTCTGTCAAAATTTCACTCAGAATTGGGAAATGTGCCTTTCTCATGAGCAAGCTATAGATTGCTCCATATATCAAACTGAGCACAGATTTGTCCTATGCTAAGAAAGTCCCTTCCCCTGTAAGAGTCTGGTACCAGTGGCAGCTCTGGACTCCCATGGGACACCCTTGCTCCGTGGGCCTGTGATGGAGCATGTGCTGGGATGGCTGGTACTCAAGTCACTTGCTCTGAAGCGGGTCTCTCCCTTCCCTGCCTTTAAACTAAGCCCAGTTTGTTTGGAGGAGTCTTGTAGATACTATAGTAATGTTGCTAATCTTGCAGAACAAGCATGTTCTGTCCTTGCAACTCCTGAAATAACTCTAAAAGTTAAAGGATTGAAAAAAAAAACAGAGATAGATAATTTGAACCCAAGAATTTTAAGGGAACTGGCCAAGGTGCTATTCAATTCATTAAAACTGATGGTTAGCAAGGCCATGAAACTGCAAGAAAGTGAATACGCCGATGTTTTTAAAGGATAAATATAATTACTTGGGTAATTACAGTTCTTTCAGAATGACATTGATCCTGGTGAAGAT
The DNA here is from genome assembly GCF_018691265.1 of Tyto alba. NCBI lineage: Eukaryota > Metazoa > Chordata > Aves > Strigiformes > Tytonidae > Tyto > Tyto alba. The sequence continues at coordinate 33,698,881 of NW_024881313.1, read as the reverse complement.
AATGGAACATTCAATCTGGGATTTGACTGATAAAGGTTTAAAAGACAGTAGGATTATTAGAAATAGATCTTGTCAAACTGAAGTGGATAACTTTACTTGTTGTCTTTACAAACTGTGTTGATACGGGGAATAATAGCAGTTTGTGGACTTAGACTTTGCTAAAACATTTGCCTTTGTCCCACACAGAAAAATAAGAAATCAACACGGATGCATTAAATTGATTAAAAGCTGCTAATGGGAAGAACTCAAAACATTCCTGTAAATTGGGGATCGTTACTGGGCAGGTGAACTGCTAGTTAAAACTGCTATTTAACACTTCTGTCAATGATTTGAAAGAAAGCATAAAATCCTTCCTGATAAAGCATGGTGATGGCAGTCATATTGGGGGAGTGATAAATAATGAGAGGAGGGGTGACGGAAATGGAGTGGTCTGAATCGATTGGTAAACTGAGCTTGGCCAAGCAATGTGCCTTTTACAACAGCAATTATGAAGTCATATATCGAGCAAAGAACAAAGGCATTGATGCTGGATGGAGGCTGCTGCTCAGGAAGCTGATTCCCTGAGAAGTCTGGTCATGGTGGATAAAACCGACTCAGGGTGGCCTCCTGGCTTGGGGTCTCACCAGATGATCTGAAGGGTTCCTTAGATTATCAAATAGGGGACTGTCCAATCAGTACAATGAGATTTTAACAACCCACTTCCAACTAGGTTGTGCCTGAGGCCTGTTTGTTTTTTGTTTTTTTTTTTTTTAATTATATGCCTATACATAACTAAAACCTTTATTTTGCAAGATACATAGGGCCATGCTAAGTCCTTTCTTCCATTAAGCATATGCTTAAAGAGTTTGTTGAGCTGGGGACCTTCACCACAAGATACTCTTCCATTATCTTGTGGTTGTTTTTTTTTTCCTCTTCATTACATAAACTCATTTGGATGCAGTGGTTTTCTGTGGCTTAATTTACTTTCTCTGTGTTATTATTGTCTCCAAACTGTGTATATTTACAAAAGGAATTAAATGAGTACTATTTATTTTACAGCCTGTAATGGCCCTTTTGGAAGGAAGCCATTATGTAGATACTTATAACATACATCTTTTCCTATTAGAGAGCTCTCATGACATAAATACAGCAAAACAAATATTGGGCTCAGTCCTGTGAACAGTTTCTCGCAAAACAGGCTTTATTTCCAAGAACAGCTCTGTAAAAACACTGAAGTATTCATTCAGCTTAATAGAGTCTGGGAATGTCTCCTGATTTTATCCCATTAAAGCAGATGTTTGGTTATAGACGTCTGGGTAAAAGTGTCATTAAAAAATGAATGTGCTTGTGTGTGAGCAAGTGCATGCACAAAAATCTCAACCAATTTCAGTAGGACTGTTCCTGTAGCTCCCAGTTTCAGCTCAGTAAGAAAACTTAAGGTGATTTTAAAACCTTTTTGTGCTGCAGAGTCAGTACAGAAAACCTAAGCAGAAAACTGAATCTGGACCAATGTATTGAACTTTGCATTAAAATGGTGAGAAAGTATTTCTGTTAATTGAGGAGAATAGAAGGAGAGGGAGAGGGAAAAAAATGAAGAAATGACAGGAAAGAAGCTGTTTCCTTTCTGCCAAATAATCTGATAAATTTGTTCTGGTTAGAAAGCTGATAAAAATATCATTAGACACCTGCAAATATATTTTCCTCTTTGAACAAGTATTTTAAAATCTTGGAATAATACAGTCTCTAGCGCAATCTTCTGCTCAAAGCAAGTCATCTTTGAAGTCAGACCACGTCATTCAGGGATTTATCTAGTCAGGTCTTGAAAACTTCCAAGAATGGGAACTGCATAACCTCACTGGGCAACCTATCCCACTGCTTTACTGTTCTTACGGAGAAAAACGTCCCTCAGGATAGCAACCTTGCCCTCAAGTATATCATCTGGTCATTCTAGTTTTGTATCATATGTAAAATTTTGAGCAAGTACTCCATCACCTCCGCCGGGTCATTGATAAAGATATAAGGATGGGACATTTCCCAGGATACACTCCTGCAGTACCTCACTGACTACTGGCCTCCAGGTGGATTATGACAATGTTCTGAGGCTAATCATTCAACCAGCTTTTTCTCCAACTGGTTGTGTACCCATCTAGACAGTAACATCCTAACTTGGATACAATAATATTATATGAGATGGTGTTGAAAGCTTTGTAAAGTTGAGTTAAATGACATCCGTTGCTCTCCTCTTGTCCACAAATGCATTCGTTTTAGCATTTGGCATTTGGACAGATCAGGACCAAGATGGGCTCAACATTTGCCTTTCTCCAGTCATTGGTGACTTCCTGTGATTTCTGTGACCTTTCAAGAATTATAGAAAGTGGACTTTGTTATGAGATTGGCCAATTCTTTTGACACATTCAGATGATCCCTTGTACTTGTATGTGTTGAGTTTATAAAATCCATGGTCTGTGACATGGAGGCTTCTTTAAGAAGGCTTCATCCCCATCCACATCCAATCTTCTGGTTGGTATCATTCTCTCACCCCAATAGCATCCTCATAGACTTCTCTGATCCCAACCCCCAAGCTCTCACCTCCTATCAAGTTCCATACAAGAGCTCCATATATCTGAGCTGCTGCTTTACATAGAGGGTAATCCCCTCCTCATTTTCCATACATGTGCCTCCTGAAAAGTCTGTATCTATCCACTACACTACTCCAGTCATGTGAGCTATCCCACCACTTTTCAGTTATTCCAGAGGTGTTTTAATTTGCTGACAGATGGCAATAAAAGATATTAAACTGTTTATGATACGTCTCCTGGAAGCACTTATATCCTCTCAGTGTTAAGCCAGCATCCCAGAATGTAAGATGATGTACAAATGCAAAGCAAAAAGTACTCCCTGCCTTGAAAGCACAAGGCAGTCCCTACCCCTGGCTTGTTGGCAGCAGATTGATTGGGAGAATTTCACATGTTCCTCACAGTCACAGGAACCAATTTAACAGAGGGAGAGAAAAGTACTAAGTTGCCTGCAGTGGGTGCCTTTCTCCATTGCCTTATGTCAGGGGCAGTGATGACTGCTTTTTGAAATTTTGGCTGGAGGTGATATTAACCCCCTTTGTCAAAAATACATGTCTGCTTCAGTCTGGATGAAATTATGGTTTTTTTAAAAATGAGTGTACTGGGGAAGTATTATTGAGTGAGTATAATATCTTCTGCCTACAGTTTTGAAAATAATTGGTATAGGTTTAAATGCAATTGGTCTACCACAGAAGAAGCCAAGGGGCCTTATATTAAACATAAAAATTGTCTGAATATATTGACCTTAATGGAGCAACAATGATTTATCCCAACTGAGTATCTAGCTCTGCATGATTATTTATTTCCTTTGTTTTCCTTCTCTTCCTTACTGTTCCTATACTTTGCTTCTCTCATATCTCCCTGCTCCTTTTGCACACAGACATATGTATATAATAGACTTGTTTCTTATTCATGGATTTTTTATTTTGCTATCAAGCTTAAGGCTGATTTCTGAACAGGGACAGGAATACTTCAGATTTTAAGCTCAAGAAATTTTTCATGCTTTATGCTACTCAAACCCAACAATTTGTACGGCATAAAGGAAGGTAATGACTAGCCAGGCTCAAAGATTGTTTCTTCAAAACATTTTAATGCCAGAAATCTTGGTTGTTTTATTCCGGTCATTGCTTCTATATGGACACAGGAAGACGGTTTTATTCTTTTCGTATGATCTGGAAAATCAACCCTATTTTCTTTGAAAGCCTTTCTTGCCAGATTGTATCCCTTTGATGCAAAGCCTGATATGATGATATTATGCCTAACTCACAGCTGGGTACAAAAGACCTTGAATAATTTACTTCAGAACTCAGATGAAACATATTTATTACCTACTGAACAGATATTTCATGGAGAGCACTTTTTTTTTTTTTTTTTTTCTTTCATGATACCCTCCCAGTCTAATCCTGAAACTAGAGCAACTTTTCTTGTCACAGCCACATTGATCAGTTGAGACACTGGAGTCATCCATAGGACTAGTACTTTTAATAGTGATAAGTTGGCTAATTTTATTACTTTCTTCTGGCCACATCACATTGCTTCTTCAATCTTGGTGACTTTATTTATTATATATCAAATCTTTTAGACTCTGCACAGCTTCTTGTCTTATCCCATGCTCCAACTCAAACATTAGACTTTGCCCAGGTTGCGGCCTATTCCACTCAAGAAAGCAAAAGCGTATACAAAATTAGCTTAAGGAAAATAGGTAATGTGATATATTTCCAAAATGATTTCTTTGTAATGAAGAGTTCCAGAAAGGGATGAAAAGAATAGTGCTAGTATAAGTATTGCAAAGCATTTTGACCAAATTATTGCAAATATAACAAGTTACAATTAAATGAGCCTCTTTATATTTCCTCCCTCTTACATGTGTTGGATTGACTCTTACTTTCTCTTCTCAATGTTTTCAGGAGCTCCCCATCTGTTTTGATTTAGCTGTGCAGATCTTTGAGGTTCATTTCAAGGATCAGGTACCAAGAGCATTTTTTTGTTTCTGCCTTAGTTTGAAATTCACTCTGACAACACTGAAATCTGGTGGAAAGGGAACAGATGAAAGAGTCGAATTCCTTCAGTCCTTGGACACTAGCTCAGTTCAGCCAGGGGATCCAGACTGTTCTCTGACCCATGAGACAAAACCAAGCACTTGGCATAGGGACGTGAGGAGCAGAGGCAGATCAAGGCAGGTAGTGCCTCATTTAGTTCTGTGATATTTCCCATTCTAACTCCAAGTTTCATTTGCTGGCAAGTTTGTCAGACTTTAATTGTTCCAAGTGAGTTCTCCAAGCAAGATGCCACCTCAGGTTGATGTCTCTTTCCTTTTTTTTTTTTTTTTAAATTATCATTTTCGTTGTTGTTTTTTGGTTTTTCATTTCTATTTTCAACTAAAAATATTCAGAGAATGACTCTAGGGGGTAAAAATATCATGTTAGACTTCTTTACAGTAATGCTGTTGAGAAGCTGTAACCACTTCTGTTTTGAGCCAAAGACTGAAGTCTGCAGCTAGAAGGTCTGTATTTCAGATCTGTGCTTTTGCCCTTCCTCTTAAAAATCTGCCAATGTCAATCTTGGAAAAACTGCAGTTTGTACATGTTTCTCATCAAATAACAAGATCCAAGGCCAACAGCAGCAAAGAGAGTAGAGTGGAACAAGGACTATGGGCTGTGAAATGCAGGGGGGTAGGAGATCAGATATGGGTCTGGAGCAAGAGAGGTCTAGTGATGGGATATCTGAGATGATACTTTGTGGGGAACAGCAGAAGACAGCACCATAACCATTGCAGTGCACTTTGTTTGTAACCCAGCTTTCAGAGATCAATAATCTCTGGCTGATAGCAAACAATTATCAAATATAGTAGTGAAGTGTGTACCTTAACTGCATTAGATGTTGCTTCTGTATAGGTTGATGGCTGCTAATTCGGTTAATGCCACTATCTCATCTGAAAAGCTCTATATGGGGTGAAGGTTTCAGGTGAGATTTTACTTGAAGTCTAAATATTTTTCCCTTTGTAAGAAGAAAGGGAAAAAAAAAAGAGAACAAATTAGCCAGGAAACTGATGATTTCAGAGAGCACAACTAGGGGAAATTATTGCATAAAATTGAAAGAGAGGAAAAGATGATATAGCAGAAAGCAGTAGAAAAATTCTGGTGACCAAAACATTGAGTGAATACAGGGGAAGAGCCTTACTGTCACAGTGGCTAGAAAGCCAGAAGTCCTCATTGGGAGAAAGACAATAATATTTTAGTTGCTGCTCTCTATTATGAGGCTAGCAGGTATTTGCTGATCAGTTGGCAGAGCTTTGAAAATTCCTGTATGTTATGCACTGGATCCAAAAAATCCCTAAAGAGTTATTTTAATGGTGCCATTAATTCAAGACTTTGCTTCATACCCTTACAGAATGGGGAGAGCAGGCAGATTCAGACCTTGTAAAATCAAGAAATTTGTGGGCAAACTGTTGCCTTGGAGGCTGGAAAGAGATCAGAGAATCTAAAGGACTCAGTCTTAAAGGTTTTGCCTTCCTCCACCTGTTTGACCTTCATTTAAACACTTGTATAATGTAGAATTCCCTGTGTTTGTAGACATTGCTGGGTTTCATCTTTCTGCAAACAGCACTGACACCTCCAGCTTATAACAAAGGCTACTTTCATGGCAAACTGGCAGCCAGACTTGAATCTGAGTAGTGAAGAAAATTAGAAATTTAACAAGTTAACAGGGGAACTGATGGCTTTGCTGCCTCCTGCAGCCTTTAAAACAGGACTGGATGCCTTTATGGAACCCAGGCTTTAGCCAGCCAGTAATTATTTGACTTAACATAAGAGTAACTGGATGGAATGGGATGATTTCTGTTCTGCTGGAGTGTTAGGTGGCTCCTGCTGATGTTAAAATGTACAACTGTCTAACAAGCAGGCACAAAGAGACACTCAGGTGATGTGCTGCTGTCAGCCTGTTGCAAGTGTGGAGTGTTTGTGGAGAACAGGAACTTTCTTTGCTCTTCTAGATGGAAATTTCACTGTGGCTTTGGCAGAGCAGTTCAGCTGTGCTCCATTGTGCTTGTGCAGTTGGCTCATTGTCTTCTGTGAGGCCTGAAGCGGGACCACACAGGTACCATCATTGTCAGTGTGCTGATAACTGAAGCAGGACAATTTTAGTATCTTATTATAAGCTTAGCATTTCCTTCTTTCAGTTATTTACCTTGAATATTCCAGAAGGGCCCAAGGTATAAATAGGCAATCTTTCTTCAACATTTTTGGGGGCTATAGTAAACAGTATTAGTTACCTAACAAGTCATTTTAAAGGGGTTAAATTTAACCACCAACCATATTTTTGTAACTGCGATAGTAAGAGTTTTGTCCATACTGACATTCATGGAAATTTTGCGTTATTGACTTCAGTAGGATTTGTACAAGACCTGATGACCATCTGCTTCCATTCTTACAGTTAATAGTGATGTTTCATTGTCAATAGTGGGGACAGAAGGAAGCCATGAGGAAAGTTTACTTTTAAATTTATTGTCTTTAAATGAGTTCCACCCCAAAGCATACCAGGCTATAGAACCGCCTTAGAAAAATGGCTTAATGCTGCAATTAAATGGGTGCAACTTTTTTCCTTGTACAATACTCATCAGTCTCATTAATCTAAAGAAAATAAATGCTCTAAAGCATACTTTGTGGCTTCATGGACCGATCAATGGATTAGTCAATATAAAAGGGTTCAGGATCTCTCACAAACATTTCATTCAAGTAGCTGTTGATCACCTGCCTACGAAATGGTTACAAAATTCCCAGATGCATCTCCTGCATACATTTCACTCTGTTCTAAACAGTGAAGGAAGGCGTCTCTAGGATGTGGGGATTAGGCTGTGGATTTAACAGGTCAAGCAGAAGGAATGGCCAAATCTAAGGAGAAGGTTTGGCATGAACTTTGTTAAATTATCACCCTTTTTTTTTTTTTTTTTATGTGAAGTCCAAGCCCAGGGTATGGTTGATCTGTTGTGCTTTATAGGTTAAAAGATACCTGGCATTTATAAATGCTTGGCAGAAATTCAATAGCTACTGTTTATGTTCAAGGTCATGGGCCTGGGAAATTGGAAACAACCCACAGCCCTAAGTGTGCCCTCAACTGAGGTAGGTTGGAAAGCTTTCAAAGAGAGAATGGACTGCCTTTTATAACAGCTTCTGGAGAAGTACCTGATCTCTGAGCAATTGCAGAAATGCTTTTCTTGGTTTGTTTCTGTTTTATTTAATGCATGCATTGCAGATTACCACAGCCTTCAGATTTTTAGGGAAAAAAAGGCATTAAGAGGTAACCATTCCACATTTGTAGGATGGTTCATTGGCAGCATTTGCTCTAATTGATCCATTCAGGAGAGTTATGTTAGCAGTGTGAATATAATCGACCCACAGCAGATTATTATTTCTGTCACAGAGCTTCTCTGCAGATGTGATAGAAAGTAACTTTGGCAGGGGCTTACGGGCTTCGGAGAATCTCATCAGCCTTGAGCAGTACACATACTTGTACGCTACTGAGATAAACATGAAATACAACATTCATAAATACCAGACCCTCAGGCTCAGAACACCTAATGAATGTGGAATGGGTTTCTTGTATTTAAGTAGATGTGAGGGAATGCTACATACTAACTGAAAATAGAGTACTATTCATGAAACATCCTTTGTAAGAATGTGTATTTATGCTTATCCTTACTTAATACATTACAGTCACATCTGTTTATATTAATTTAGGAAAATTATTGTCTCACATACAAGTTATGTGAACAATTATAGTTCTCTGACTGACAGCTTTCTAGAAATGTTTACATTTTATGCTTGTATCATGACATGTCTGACAAATTGTATCTTACTAGACCATTAATATTCAGCAAAATATCAATAATGTCCTTGTTGAAAGAGATTTATTTATTTTTGTCATCCACCATACAGAAACCAAAACCAAAATTAAATGAGATTTGGCTCAGGTTACCATGAAAACATTGTACATATAAAGAACAAACTAACTGAAATGTATTAAAGAGATTAATTAAAGAATATGTCTTGCTGTTGGACTTAATACTTTAATCAAGTCCTTTCTGAACTCGTGGCATACATGCAATCCTGCATTTATGGTGATGACAGGGAAATACCTTCAGTGTTTCACTACAAGTAGATTTTACAGAATCTGTGATTTGGCAACAGCTCCTCAAATCCTGATTGTATTCTCTTCCTAGCTACCATCAGTACATTGCCAGAACTTTTTTGTATTTAAATTAAAAATGAAAATACATCATGTGCAAGTTGTGAAGCAAGCCAGTATATGAATCCTATAAACTGAAATGTATACCACTCCAGAAAGTGTTTTAGAGCACATTTCTGAAAAGAAAATTGTTTAAAAGTATGACACCTTCTTATCCATAGATTTGTGGCTTCCTATGTTTATTTCAAGAAGATTGACTAGTTTTGGTGACAAATGCATTTGAGCACTGTTGAAGCCAAGACAACTGCACAGCAAAGAGACAATGAACTGTGCATTCAATTCTTTGTGTGTGCTATGATCAGTCTCTTTCCTGCCTCCAAGAAGTTGTGCCTGTGCAAAGCCATTAAAAACAATGGCACTGAAAAAAAAATGTTTCTGGGAGGAGTTAAGGCTGAAAAACTTTTGTCTTTACTGCAAAATTAATTTAAAATTTCTGGCTCTCAGTTCAAGCCTTGCACACACCAAATAAACTGAGATGAAATGAGATGGTGCTTTTAAGTACACAGAGTAGACTAGTCATTATAGGTCACAGAAACCAGAGTCTAAGTTCATGCAACTCATCAGATTTTGCAAGGCAATCATTTTGTGGCTCCACACAAATCCTACAAGTCTGTCAATGTCTTGCTGAAATAATATCCCACTTTCTGTTCCACCTGACCAGAGAGGCAGAAAAACTTCCCTCAAAAGGAGGCATAGAAAGACAGTTTACAGCAACACCAAGAGTCTGACATTCTAGGTCTGGGACCAAAGACTATCTCTATATCATCAGATGACTTCAGGATCAGTCCCTGGCTCCATGTTAATCCACACCGTAGTGCTCATTCAGGCTGAACACCATCACATCCTGGCTGGCCGTCCTAGCAGGGTGATGGACTCTCAGCAGTATGCAAGGTCTGATAAGTTGTATGGCAGCCAAAGCGTCGACCAGTTTGGATCTGTATTAAATGTGGTCACTCTTTAGCCCTCCTTGGCACCCCAACAGGCTCTGCAACCTCCCATGTTCACCCGTGTACTCCATGCACTTTCCATCACAGACCCCATCTTGCTGACCTTTTGCTGTCAACTCCCTTCAGAAACACCACAGATGAGCACTGAAGTTGTGGAAACTCACGTCTTTGTGGCGACAGCATGGACACTCCTGAAATGTTGCCACTGGCAAAACCCTTAGGTGCCAAGCTTTGATGTGGGATGTGATCTGTGACATATCCTGGGAGAAAAGGGTGAAGAAAGGCAGGAAAGGGGAAAAGGGAGTAGGATAAATGCAAGCCAGAAAATTCTAAGCATGCATACCTGTATGGCTGAAAACTAGAGGCTGGAAGCTTTCATGTTTGCCTGTGTATGACATAAATATGATACTCCATAGCCTGTCTTGCCCCTTCTTAATCCTCCCCAAGCTCCAAGGGATCAACTGAATCCCTCCTGGGCCACGTGTGTTATAGACGGTTTGCAATGAGGATGTTTTACCATGAGAAATGAGCTCTTGGCAAGAGTACAGGGTGTGATGAAGACCTTGGTGAGTGCCAGATTTGCCCAGAGGCAGCCTCTGACACTTCTTGATCTGTGAAAGTCACCCAGGCCATGATCTTCAGGGTACTTTCATCTTCAAATGTGCATCCTAAGAAAGGAGATGTGTACTTTCTTGGGTGACACCTCTGCATACAAACTTAACTACATCCTAGATGAGTATGGATGAAGCCACAACATGGGAAAACTATCTTATATGTTGAGATGTTGGTCTTGGGGCCACCATAACCTCCAGCATTATTTCTGGAGGGCTCAATTTCTCTTGGAGTTTTTGTTTTGACTCTCCAGCCAGACTGATATTTCAATTTATCTGGGCTCCAGAATATTTTACTGGCTCATGGGAGGACTTTTTTAACTCTGTGGAGTCTGAGACTCCTGCGGGAGACTCTACAGAGAAGAAAAGCCTTAATTTGTCTTCAGAATGGTTTGTGGGTTCATCAGCTACACACTGCATGGTTTTTGCTTTTCATTTGTCTCCTTCAAGAGAGTGTGTTTGAGAGTAGCCTCATGTGAAAATGACTCAGTTCCTGAGTCCATTTAATTTGTAAACCACTGAGAAGCAATAAACACAGAATCTCACATTGGCATTAATGCAAAACCACCTTATAGAGCGGTTGACACTTCCACACTTCAGCTGATGCCTTTTATGAGCCACTGACAAGTGCTATTTGTGGAGATAATTCAGCATATTAACTGTGTAGGGAGAAAGAAACATGGTTGCCTTCTTTTTATCAGATTATTTAGCATAAAAACATCATTTTTGCTTCTCAAATGTTGACTTATTCCTCTTGCTGCTGCTTTACTCAAACAGATTAAGTCAAATTTGTATAGCATGCAATTTTGACTCGAATTCAGATAAAAGCTACCTTTAATCAAGTACCTCAAATTCTGTAGCTTCCCAGCCACTCTTTATCTCTTATTTGAGCACATTGCCTACTTATTTGACATTTTAATTTTGCATCAACAATTGCCAAGATCGGTTGTCACTCTCCTCCCTGACTAGCAGATACTTTATCAGAAATTATTTAGGTTGACCAGACTCTTTCAAAAATAAAAACCAAAGCTTTAGAAATATTTGTTAGTGTTTAAACTGGTCCTTAGAGCCTTTTGGCAAGTGAACAGAGTTCTGATTTTTAGATAAACTCTCAGTTTTTCAGTGCCTTCTCTATTTTCATGTGAGTTCAAAGACTTTCGCTGATAAAGTGACAGAATTCTGGAAATGTTTCTCTTTAGACAGATGTTTTTGGTCCATGTAACCCTGGAGAGAAGGAGAGGTTCCTCTGGGTGGCAGAGGGAATCTCCCAAGGAGGTACATGTCTGGGTTTTGAGCTACTGACTTTGCAGGGGACCTGAGCATTATGCCTCTCACATGTAAGCTTTCCAGTAAACAGAAATACCAGCAGGGCTTCTAAAGTAGACTGTAGGACTTTGCTCAAAAGGAGTATCTCTGGTTTATTTGGGATTTTTTTTTTTTTTGTTATGAACACCACTAAAACCTTTGTTAGCATTTGCCTTCATATTTCCCACTCTTGCACCAAGACAATTCAAATGACAGCAGTAGGAGACACAATGTTTGCAGAACTACTAACATCTAAGCCAGGTATTTGAAATGGAGTTGGTTACTTCAGGCTGCTCCTTATTTCAGAACCTAGACTGGGCTGTTTCAGAGAGAAATAATCTGATTTGATTCTCTGGATAGACTTATTATGTTTCAGGTTATGCAGTTGGTAAAAAAGGCCTTCAGAATCACCATCAACTTTAGAAATTGCGGAACAGTAGCTGAAAATAATTGTCACTGAAGGTCCCACTGCATATATCCCTATTGGATTTTCCCTCATTTTCATTGAGATATGGTGGGAAATGTGGGAAAGAGTGTGGTTAACAACGCAAGCAAACACAAATCTACCGTCCTCAACCAGTTAATGAGATATGATGACAACACAGATCTGCTTTATAGTTTTTGAGACTTAGTTTCTTTCCTCTTCTCAAAATATGTTGACAAATTAAGGCACAAAACAATCTGTCTGGGCTGTGATTTGGATTGCAATGTTTTGAGAGACATATTGCTGCAACCAGGACATTAGGAAGAGACTAGAATGCAGACACCTGTCAGTGGTAACTGGTCTCTTTCTAATAATACCCAAATATTTGCACTCTTGCCTTCTGAGAGTCCATTGGAGAACCAATTCTTTCAGAGAAAGGATCAGTCCGGGCACCAGATACTTCAAAAAAGAAAAAAAAAGAAGAGCAGTTTTGAACTACTAGATGTTGAAAGCAGATATTAATAAATGTAAAATTACCGATTTTGATGTAAAGTATTCAAACTCTCTGAGGCCAAACATGTTACTTTAAGAGTTTCTTTTGTTCTTGACCTGTTTGCAGTGCATCTGGAACAGTCTCTGAAAATGGGAGGGCATCATATAGATAGAGAGTTACACAAACAGTCTGGGCTGGAGAGATACAGAAAAATCTAAGCTTCACTATGGGCAAATCATGCCTGATGAATATGGTGGCCTTCTAGAATGGGGTTACAGTGTTGGTGGATAAGGGAAGAGCAACTGATGTCATCTACCTGGACTTGTACAAAGCTTTTCATGCTGTCCTGCACAACATTCTTGTCTCTGAATTGCAGAGACATGGATTTGACAGATGGATCACTTGGTGGATAAGGAATTGGCTCGATGTTCACACTCAAAGAGTTGCCGTCAACAGCTCAATGTCCAACTGCAGAGCAGTGACAAGTGGTGTTCCTTAGGGATTGATGTTGGGACTGGTGAAGTTTAACATCTTTGTTGGTGACATGGACAGTGGGATTGAGTGCACCCTCAGCAAGTTTGCTGACAACACCAAGATGTGTGGTGTGGTTGACATGCTGGAGGGAAGGGATGCCATCCAGAGGGACTTTGACAGGTTTGAGAGGTGGGCCCGTGCAAACCCCATGAAGTTCAACAAGGCCAAGAGCAAGCTCCTGTACATGGATTGGAGCAATCCCAAAAACTAATACAGGCTGGGTGAAAAGTGGGTTAAGAGCAGCCCTGCAGAGAAGGACTTGGGTGTATTAGTGGATGGAAAACTGACTACGAGCCAGCAATGTGTGCTCTCAGTCCAGAAAGCCAACAGTATCCTGGGCTGCATCAAGAGACATGTGACCAGCAAATTGGGGGAAATGATTCCCTCTCTACTCCACTGTCATGAGACCCCAACTGGAGTACTCTGTTCAGCTCTGGGGCCCCCAACACAAGAAGGACACGGACCTTTTGGGGCAAGTGCAGAGGAAGCCAGAAAGATGATCAGGGGGCCAGAACACCTCCCTTTGAAGACAGGCTGAGAGAATTGGGGTTGTTCAGCCTGGGGAAGAGAAGGCTCCAGGGAGACCTTATAGTGGCCTTCCAGTACTTAAAGGGGGCTACAGGAAAGCTGAGGAAGAACTCTTTATCGGGGAGTGTAGTGACAGGGCAAAGGGTAATGGTTTTAAACTGAAAGAGGGTAGATTCAGATTATCTTTAAGGAAGAAATTCTTTCCTGTGAGGGTGGTGAGGCACTGGCACAGGGTTCACAGAGAAGCTGTGGCTGCCCCCTCCCTGGAAGGGTTCATGGCCAGGTTGGATGGGGCTTTGAGAAACCTGGTCTGGTGGAAGTTGTCCCTGCCCATGGTCATGAACTAGGTGATCTTTAAGGTCCCTTCCAACCCAAACCATTATGTGATTCTATGATGTATGTGTTCTGATTTTCAGTCTATGATCTAAGGTCCCCTGGAAGGAGGATGAAGGCTGGGGGCTAAGAGGGTCTGTGCTTACTTCTTAGGCATCCTGAAGGAATAATTAGGAAAAATAAAACCCAACTACATACTAACTTCACTATTCAGGTGTTCTTGTCTCTGTGAGAAATATCTGAAGGTCTGCAAATTAGGAAAAAAAACACAAGTGCTGAAAACCTCTAAAATACACCAACATTGGAACAGCACAAAGTTTCCAAACTTTGTTACGAATTTACTCGCTTCCAGTGGATGCTGAGTGAATCGTGTGTAACAAATAATTTATTTGACCTGTTTGTTTTTTCTTCTTCTTCTTCTTTTATTCTGTCTGTATATTGATCACAGTTTTCAACTATGCCTCTGGGCTTGTTTGTAAAATGAAGGCCCTAATGCTCACCTATCACAGAAGGGTCCTATGAGCATAGCTGGGTGAACTCCACAGAGCCTGATGGTGCAGCCCAGTGCTGCAGGCTCTTTGAAGGTTCATGAACTTCAGTGTTGAAGAGGCCAGGTGGGATTTGCTTCATATATCTATGTAAACAGCCTTGCTCTAGGTCTGACAAGGCTTTTGAGAATGTTACACTGGGTTCTGTGAGTGTAGGTCTACCTTGTACAGATTCAAGGCTTTGTACAAATATTTAGAGCAGGCCTAGTTGCTAGACTTTGTTCATTCACTCTGTAAAGTCCTCTTGATTAAAGATATTACCGGAGTGCATGATAAATTATTAATTCATAATAAATGTACCTAATTTTAAGTGTACTCTGCACATAAAAAGGACATATCAAGTATAAAAAAAAAGAGGAAAAAAACAAAAAAAACCCTAGTACTTTGAAGAATGGTGCATGTGTAAGGACTGTATATTATTATCAAGTCACATAAAACATCCTGAGGCTTTCTTCTGTGTCTCATATAAATGGGAGTCCTGGGCTAATAGTATTCTCCCAACCCATGGGGTAATGATAACCATGGCTCACAAATCACCTGCAAGACTTATTGACAGCTTGATCATATGCTTATTTGAATAAGCAGAGCTCTTCCTGATGGGAAACATGTGGCAGGAGGTTTAAGTTCTGGATCTTAACAGTGGGTTAAGGAGGACATTCCCAGAGGTCTTTTTTTTCTGGGAGAGTTCATCACTGGATTACATCCTTCTCCATTGTGTACATCAGTGTAATGGTGAAAAAGATACAGTCTCATAGATAATGCCACTTACCTTTCAAATGCTTTCTTTTGGGAAAAAAAATCCAAAACCACAAACATGTAATTTTCTATTTATAACTAATTTTATGTAAAAGAGACTTCTATAGGATCAGTCCTCAAGAAACCACACCAGAAATTTCAGAGGCAGATCTTTTCTGAGATTTTTGATAAACTTTTAGTTTGACTAAGCATCATGACAACAATCTCTCTGAGAGTATTTTTTACTGTAATCACAGACAAATCAAAAGCTATAATTAAAAAAAGCATGAGAGTTCACAGTATTCTTGTTTCTGGCTTTATTCCACCAGTTGGATATAGGTCTATGTGGCTTTTTCTCTCTAATCTGAGTTGCTGACCATTATCAGTCAAAGACTGCACCCATCTGATGGATTTATTAAAAGAAATGACAGAGGTCTGCATTTTTGCTTGAATGTCTCAAGTTTAACTTCTCTTGACAATCACTCAATTTTGGTCTTAAAAAAATTTGAAGCAAATTTGCCCACAATTCCTAACTGCTGGCAAGCCAGCTCTAGTCAATATGTCTATCTCTTTGAGGAAAAATATTACAGTTTGTTGTCATGGTTTGAGCCTGGTCGGCAGCCAAACACCACACAACCATTCACCCACCCTGCTCGCCCCCACCTGGGAACGGGGGAGGAATTGCAGGGGTAAAGGGAGACTCACAGGTTGAGATAGAAACGGTTTAGTAATGGTAATAAAATGAAAACAATGACAGTAATAGAAAATATAAATGGGCAATGCACAATGCAATTGTTCACCACCTGCTGACCAATACCCAGCCTGTTTACGGTTAGCGATCCCAAAATACCAAGATCCTGCAATCGCAATCCCAGAAGCGAGCGAGAGAGAGCCCCTTCCCAACCACCGTTCCTCTATATAGTGAGCATGATGTTCCATGATATGGAATATTTCATTGGCCAATTTGGGTCTGGTTCTCTGGCCGTGCTCCCTCCCTGGTCCCTGTGCCCTTGTGCACAGGCAGGACATAGGGAGTCACAGAGGCCGTGAAATCTCAGCAGCAGCCGAAAACATCAGTGTGCTATCAGCATTCTTCTCATACCAAACCCCATGCTGAATCCAAAACACAGCACTATTCTAGTAACCAAAAAGAAACATTAACTCTATTCCAACCCAAAGCAGGACATTTGCTGTATGTAAAAGTCTTGGTATTATTTTCAATGAAAAAAAAAAAAAAAAAAAGGCCAGCATAAAATAACATAATGTATCTGGGAGAGATATGATGAGGATGTTACTTTTAATGATAGCTCAGCTAAAATAAAATGTGCAATGACTCTAGGAGGTTATAATTTGAGAATCAGAATCTCACCAAGACAGAAAAAGGGCAGCATGAAAAATTGATCATAGAGATACTTATCTCACACAGAGGACATTTTTCAAAGACGAACACCTTTCATGCATTCAAAGGAAGCCCTACCACTTGAAAAGACATTTATCAGAGATGGAAAACAAGAGTGTTGTGAAACTTGAAGCCTGAAACTGAAAACTGCAGAAACAGATTCTTAGTTTTGTTGCAAACTTGAAATTCTGGATATATTCAATGGAAGCTCTGGGTAAATTTGTACTAATCTTTGAGTGAATCTGGGCAGGTTTATGAGTGTCATTGAAGCCTAGTAGTTGCAGTAAGAGAACACTTTTGTTTTCCATATCTTGAAACATCCCTCCCAATATACAAATCTTCATAGAAGTCCTGGCCTTAGCCCTGATGTTTGGAAAGGGCCTGTGTGAGGTACCAAAAGTACTACCTCTTCTCTTACATGGGATACTAGGAAGTACCAAAGTGACCTTATTACTGTATGAAAGCAATGCCCATTAAAATCAGTAGAAGCAAAAAACCCTTAAGAACCTCAGAAAATCATATTTACATATTTTATTCCTACTTTTATTTTGATGCAATAAAAAAAGCTAAGATAAAACATGGACTATACCTCAGTCTGTTCCTTGATTTCATCTCAAAGCCAAACAAGTCTTCAAAATCAACTCAAATTGGCCAGGTCTTTTGGTCAAGCTCAAATTTTTAATCTTTAAAACCCATTTAGATTTTCCCCTCTGAGCACATTAACAGTTGTGACAGTCTGGGCCACAAAACTTCACAGATTTTGTAGCACTGCTGCTAGATCTGCTGTTAGGTCTCCTGGAGATGCTTCCAAAACCAGGATGTATCTGTGTGATATTTTAAAGGCTGTTATCAATACTGTTCTTGAGCTTTCTGTGAACAGTTTGCTCTCACACTTGTACACTCTCTGTTTTCCTTGTGTATTTGGTTTGGACTGGTATAACAACATTTGTGGATTATGGTGATTTTTGTGTCAGATGGAAGGTGCTGGAACTTGGGTGTATTTCATGAGTATCTGAGACTCTTTTTCATCACAAATCAACATTATCTCAGCAAAAATTCTAGGGATCTGTCTCTCTATGCAGAGAACAAGCATTTTGTTGAGCCAAGCTCACATTCTGACAACTAATGGAATTAATGTTTTTGCTATGCACACCATTGCCAGAGTAACTGATACAGCACACAACAGTGACCTATACCTTGTCCATTCATCAAAATCTGAACTGAACAGTTTCATGGTGTTTTGTATACAACTGCATAAATGGCTTGATCCAAACACCACTGAAATCATTGACAAGATTATATTAACTTGGCTGGGATTTAGGCTGAACCCACAGAGGTTAGGGATTTTTGGAGGGCAGATATTTTTGTATGGCCTTTTGAAATCTATCCTTTATGACAGCTATTCTACATAGAATGTGTGCTCAAGGTTAAACAGTACAAGTCATCACAACTTATTAGGGCCATCACATGGAGAGTGCTCATCAGAACTAGGTATTTTATAGTCTCTAGACTCTGAAAGTCCGTTCTTGTAGTTCACACTTGACTTCACAACCCAGGGATCCATGTTCAGCCCACACTGCTTACAGCCCACTGATGGATGTACTGTTAAAAGTCATAGTTCACTTGCTATCAGAGATGAAGTGATACCCTGAACATGTGCATTTTAAGGAATAAGTAAAACAGACCAATTGTTGGGCAATTTCTAACACCTGTACTGGATACTTAAAAATCCCGTGAAGCTAATTATATCCCATGCAGCCTGTGGCAGTCTGCATCCTGCCAAGAATACAAATGCCTTGTGGTAGTGCCTATGCCTCATGCTCATTGTCATGTCAGGAAGTGAATGCATATGGACTCTTATTTGTTGACTACCAACACCAAGTTTTTGACATAAATTGCAGTTTTGACATAAATTTGCTTTTGTATATCACTCCAAAGTCAGTGAATATTTACACAAGGCCAAATTCACTCTAAGGACAGTGCTGAACTGAACTTAGCACAGGTTCAGAGAAAACAGGAGCAGGAGCAAAGACACACCACTCCTCTTCCTTGTTTATGGTGTAAAGTCTGTAGACTAATTCAGATTTTCATACAAGCTACAGCATCTTCTTCAGAGTCTTTGAAATCCCAGAACTGCTCATATGAAAAGTTGGTGTCTTCTCTATTTGAAGTCCCATCCCAGCATTAGGGGAAAAAGCCCTCACTGGTAATGAGTAGCCAAGGGTGACCGCTCCCCTAACCAGCAGTAACATCCCTGAAGCCGTGAGAGCATGAACTGCTGAGAACCAAAGTCAGGAAAATCACTGAAGTTTTTTGACAAATGACCAGGCAGATGGCTAAGGAGCTGGGGCAAGGTGACAGGAAACCAGGTCTCCAAAGCCACAGGTCAGGTAGAGCTTGGCTGGCAGTCAACCTATGTTCTGTTGGAGCATCTTCAAAACTAACAAATCCTTGCAGAGCTTTTCCATTCCAACAAATCAATAAGGCCAAACAGCATAGTATCTATTAATACATATGGCATCGATCTCTCTCTGATCAGACATCAGTTTTCTTCTTCTCACAGTTCAACTGTGTCTCAGAGTAAGGTCAATTTTAATTGCAGTCTAATACTAGACTCATATCTTTCCTGGAGCAGAGCTTCAGACTGATGGAAAGTTGTTTTATTTCATAGATTATAAAAGGATTATATTTTTATTCCACCATCATTTACCTGTTTATTCTTCCAGACTCCATTAGTGCATTTGATATCATATTCATGTTTATGTGTTTTATTATAATCTGTAATGACTTCTTTGTCATGTGCATGACTTGCAGTAAGATTAATGTTTTAGTATTTTAAACTGTAGTGAAAGGTAGAGAAAAGCATAGAGAGAAGAAGACAGAAGTGTCTGGCTTACCTCAATGGCATTTAGTAAAAATCTGAGACAATCCTGGTTCATTTTTTGAAAGTGAGAGTTACACCCTTTAGACTTAGAGAACAACAATGCCATTAAACAAGAGCTATCTCTCTAGGCTTCTACCAGATGTAGATCCCTGTCATACTAAACTGGAGAAAGGAAGGAATAGTCCTAATCTTCTCTAGAGAAGAAAAATATTTTGTGCTTAAAAAAGTTACTTTCCAGATCTGAACTGAACAGAGATGTATAGGGTTAGTTACTCAGCATTTTTATTTTACAAATGAGGAGACAATGTATTCATTTCCCCAGGGTGAAAAACAAAATGCTTTCTTCTCCTTTTTTGTCCTTTGGAGAAAAGCTGCACGTGGATGTTGTAGGAAACTGTTGTTGCCTGTGAGTATAACAGAGGAGAAACCACAAGTGAGGAGAAAGAACTGTTTCAGCCACAGACCAGAATTGAAACAACACAAAATTACTATAAATTTTCCATGAATAAATTTAGACTGGATTTCTCTAATCAACAAACCTACATTTCAGTTAGTTTAATAAGGGCAAGGCAACTTGTTAACTCTTGAAGCAGAGCTCAGTAAGCTTGCAAGATAAACTACATAATGTGTCAACTGCAGTGGGAGCTCTGCAGCAGTGCCTGCAGTTGGAAGCAACTGCAGAGGTGCCCCTGGGAGGGACCTTCTGCCTGGCAGAGGACAGCCTGCAGCATGATGTGACTACTGGACACAGGTGGCCAAACTCCTTTCCTCGGGCACATGCACAGCCCCAAGCTGTTGCTGCTGCCACTGTCACCATGAAAGGTGGCATGGAGGCCTGGCTTGTTTGAAAATGTAATTCATTTTCTTTTTCTGCACATAGTGCAGGTCAGTTTAGTTGCAAGCACACCTGGGTCCAGTCTCCTGCCCAACTCGTATCACTGCAGGAGGAAAGTCTTCTGCAGATCTTTTGTCCTGCCTGCAAGACTCCTGTTCCACATGCTCAAGGGCATTTTACATCCTAAGTACACATATGTTTAGGAAAATAATTAAAACCCCACACAGAGGTCTGTCTGAATAAATCTAGATATCTACAATGCAGGCATTTGTATGAGCTAGTCAATATGTCCATTTACTACAGCATGACTAAATCTATTGAGATTTAGTCAGTATAAGTCACTGGGATCTATGGTGCAATTAATCTTGTCCTGAAGCAGATATCTAGAACTGGTCATATGACTCCCACTCTAGAAGTGCCAATTTTTCTCCATTGACTATAAAGGGAGCCCAGCATGAGGTGGTCTGATATAACCCTCCAATTTTCAGATGACAAAAGTTAAGTGAGCTCAATTTATTTCCTGGTGTACTGGTCATGTGTGAAACCTGATGAAGCTCCCCAGATCCAAGAGTTTCTGATTGGAAGAAGGAGAGGTACAGTTTTAGTAACTTATGAACCATTTTTGTCCAAGTGATAGGATCATCTCAGCCATCCACAGTGGTGGTAGGCAGATTAATGACTCACAGTGCCTAGCTCAGCTCAGGTGAACTCCCTGAGTCTGACTGCCAAAACAGCAACTGAAGCTGCCCACATAAACAACTATGGGTCAGCTTAGATATCAGAGTTGAAAAATTGATTTGTTAAGCTGTGCAAGTACATTATCCTGTCTCTTAATAACATTTGTGGTAGTTACGGTATTTAAACACTATGCCTTTTTTCTCCTTAATCCATCAGTGATTGTTTGCAACCCAGAGCAGCACAGCTCTGCAGATAGCACTGTTGCATGTTTCCCCCAATATGTATGAAGGCAGAATTAACTGATAGAAGCAATTATAAGACTACAAGATTCATAATCGACCTCCTTTGGAGTGACTATGTAAGAAAAATTAATATGATGTCACTAAACTACTCTCTGATTATCCTTTAAAATCACAAACACTCCTCCAGGTAACACTTGGGATGTTATGTAGGAACATGAATACAAAATTCATTGATGGCATATTGATTTTATACAGTGACTCAAAGCATTCATCTTAGCTCTACTTATTACTTATCTTAACTCCAAGGATGGCAGCAGAATCAGATTCTCACTAATGGAAAACATTTTTCAGGTTTCTCTGAAGAGAGATACAGATTGTTTGGACATAGTATTTTGCATAATCACCTGTTTAAATAATTACCAGCATCATCCTCCTGCTGATGTTCTATAATAAACATAATGATTTCTGAAAACATTGTATAACCTTCTCTAACTGGCCCAGACTTGTCAAGGTTTTCTGGTCTAGCAGTCAGCAAGGTGAAGAAATCGTGCTTAGCATTCTTAAGCCTTTTTCCTCCAGTGTCAAAGCCAAATGTTTTGCCAAACAGCTTGCTCATGTGTAGTGTTTTCACATATCCACCTGATAACTGCCCTGCATCACAGAGCATTTGGGTTGCTTCCTGGATCAAGAGAGAGAAAATATTTTTTGTCTTTGGGATTAGTGTAGTGATTAATCTTTTGAGTTTTCATTTTGATTTTTTTTTTTTTTCATATAGGGTAACTATGGTTATTTGATGCTGTTTGAATTTGTGATATTTATGTAGTCTTTTCCTGTTGGGTAAGAGGGAAATCGACTCCTCAGTACGGTTGAAAGTGTGCTTAAATCAACAGCAGTATAAAACGCAAAGCATGTTATGATTTTATTTTGTCATTGCTTTCAAAGTAAAAGGAGATCTGGAGAACGCGTTTCAGTGGAAAACTTACTTTGTTCTAATTATTGTAACATTTAATCTTAATAGAAGCAATGGATGGTGGCATGTAAGAATGTTAATAGATATGCAGATCTCTTCTGTTGATTCACAAGTATGTGGACCAGGTAGGTTCCTTCAGTGTCCCAGAGGCGCACGGTGTAGAAGGAACAGATGTTTGCCCTTGAAACGGTGAGACTGTCTGTCAGAAGGAGAGATGGTCCTCAGTGAAAACAGCCTGGAAAGAGTCAGTCTTAGCCTAGAGCAATGGTTGACATTTGCTTAATGTTTCAATCAACCCAGAAGAAACCTCCCAGAAAAGGTGGACACCATAATAACTCAAGGAGTTCCCAGTCCTCTAAGGGCAGATAGCTTGCTCCTACTCCTGCTCTGGAATACACCTCCTTCAGTTACACCTGCCAAGCTATACAATGGATCAAACAACAGATCTGGATAAAAATATCCCCCCCTTTTTTTTTTTTTTTTTTTTTTTCTTTTTTTGTAATTTTTAGCGTGACTCAGAAAGCCCCATCTCTATTTGTGACACCACCATTGAGAAAGTGGTGTTTTATATCAGGGTAGTGGAAACCAGCACTGCAATACCATCACTAGTGACTCCAATAACATCAAACCATGGTTCCAATCTTGACACGTCATGATGGCAGTGATACATTCCTTTTTAGGTCTTCTTGCTTGGTGGTTCATTTTACTGATACTTGTCCTTTAAACTGAACAAAGATGAGATATTTTAATTATCCTTCTCAGTTTAGTGGAATTGAGATCATTATTTAACTGTTTAATATTTTCTGTATCAGCTTCATCATTTTTTCTGATAAATGTCATTAACTTCTGTTGTGCTTTTAAAGTCCTGAGAAGATCACAGGTCCGCTGTAGGATGATACTTCAAATATACTGATGTTAAAACCTACAGATATAGATGAGCCAGGATTAATGCTTAAATCTCAAGGACTCCCAAATGTTAAAGACAACATGGGAATTGTGCAAGGACCTAATCTGAAAATTTCCAGGAAGACTGCCTGTTAACAAACACTGATTTTCACTTATTCCAAGCATTTCATTTAAAATCCTTCTCCTCAGAAATTAACACTTTAAAAACTTACATATTACTTCAGTTTCTGGGAGGATTTGTTACACCACTGAGTGGAATTATCATTCCAAATCTGTTGCAAAACAAAGTACTTAATGCTAAAAGCATCGGGGATGCTGGGTGTTTGAGAGTCCCTTTTAAAAGCACATTGTTCTGTATGTGCTGGAGTTAATGCAGTCTGTTTTCCTCTAGGTTATATCTTGTGGTTGGCTGTCTAGTGTCTAATGAAGTGTGTGTTCACATTGTTTCTTCCAGTACTTTACAAGCTTTCATTGGCAGCCAATTTTCATGAAACATCTTGGAGAGCTCTGCTCTTCTGTTGAACGTGGTTTTATTATAGCAGGACTGTCACACAGTTTCTCTTGCACACACACACATGCACACACATGCTTACAGAAAATAGCTGCTTAAATTCTGTATCCTTAGGCAAAGAGTTTAAGAAGTCATGGCTGCAAATAGTTAGGATAATTCTGAATTTGTTTGCTGGGTTTGCTTGTGTGCAAATCACCACTGCAATGCTCAACTTCTGTATTCACCGGTTGTTGCACATGTCCATGCCTCAACCTTCCAGTGATGTTCTTGCAGAACAATGTTGTCTTGGGATTGTTTGCATCAGGAAAGTGTGAAGGCTAAGAATGCTATTGAAAATAATTTACTGGTTTGGAGGGTTTTCTTTCTTCAAATTAATGCTAGGGGGTAACACTTTGTAGTTTGTACTTTAGCCTGCTGGTTGCAGTGAAATTACAGCTCGTGGCAGAAAAAGTTGATGGTTGTGTCTGAGATGCAGAGTCAGAATATTTGAGTGAGGTTTTAATAAGGCAGAATATTGTTACCCAGCCCTAGATCCAATAGCTTGTCATCTAGTTGTGAGCAGAATAATTACCAGTGATAAGGATTCATTAAAAATGTAACTTGCTCTTAAAAGGAACTGCTGTCTGAAGTTCAGCCTTTGGGCTATCAAGCCTCTGAGTTCCATGCAGGGGAAGGCAATGAGATGGCAGTCAGTGTGGGGCTTGGAGCATTGGGATGGAGAAGAATGATTTGTAATGTCACCCTCCATTTGCTAAAAAAGCACAATGGACAGAAATAAGAGGAATACCCAGTTGTAAAAACTGCAGTGGGACTTATCACTCCCAACCTTTTTAACTATAGAAGATATGAAGAGCTCAATAATATCTGGCTCCACAGATATGCACAGACTAAATAGCAGGGACAAAGGCAGCAAATTTGATCTGAAACGAGTCAGAGGGGAAAAGCATTTAGAACAACAATGACTCCAGGACCTTCAGATGTGAAGAGGCTTTTGGGGAGACAGGGAGAAAAAGGAAATCCTTTGTCCCTTTTAGGGATGATGTCTTCACAACTGCTTTTGCCCTTCAGGTTTGTGAAGGAGTGATTTGACTGACTGGCAGAATAGAGAGAGCTGTAGAAGTTGGCCTCTGTGCACTTAGGAGAAGGATCAACATCATTTTTTGCCATCTCACTGATCCACTTGGTGAGAAACTTATGGCTAAATACCTTGAGACGAACTCAGGACCAAGTATGCTTCTTTTGAGGTTGGGAATACATCTTCCTCCACTGCTGGATGGGACTGACTGGAGGAAGGGTACTGTCATTTGTGGAGAGAGCAGGTTCCCTTCCCTACAGCAGCCCGGGTAAGCAGCAAGTGGGTAATGTGAGAGTATGCTCATGTTCTCACAGCATGGTTGCTTACTGCAACTGGGCCATTCAGTTTGCAAAGTATTTCCATGTGCTCATGACAGGAGACAAGTGGGTGTGATTTCACCAGCACTTTGATGGCTGAGAGATGTGTAAGCAGCTCTCCCCACTCCAGTATGACACAAGTTGGTGCAGAGACAACAATTTGCCTTGCTTGCTTTCAAGGTTCAGTTTTCTGCCCTGGAACCACTGCCCTTCTGCCTTTGCAACACTGAGGCCTCAGTACATTGAAAAGGATATTACCTCAAGAGTCCCCCAGCTCAGGTTTTGGACATGATTTCCCCGACTCTGCTCAACCCACAATCCTGTTGGTTCAGACACCATTAAAAATGATCTGCTATGGGCTTTTTCTTCCTGTTCTGATCATTCTTTCCTGTTGAAAATCTCAACTCATGACACATTTTTCCTCTGGATGCTAGTATGTCTGTGGAAAGCATGGAGGCTAAATTGAGGAGATAGAGGAAAAGCTTTGGGGTTTTTAGACATGTTACTCCAAAATTTACCAAATTTCTTATTCTCACATTCACAATAGACATGGACAAAGACTCAAAAATAGGATAGTATTATTATATACTCCTTTTTTTTTTTTTTTTTTTTTTTTTTTGTACATTGATATAATTTTACTTTATTAGCAGGTTAAGTGTATGGATTTTTAGTAATTCTCTAGGGCAAAATTATTTTCTGAGCTCAGTGTAGTTATGTTATTTCCTTCTCTCTACACCTGGGAAAACTTTTGATGTAGGTAATTTAGGGAGGAAGGGGACGGCACACCCCTGCACTCTCTGCTCTTGGGGCTTTTCTGAATCCTTCCTCCTGGGGCCACAGGGTCTCTTCTGCTGTCTATTTGTTTACCACTTTTATAGCCCTTTCAATACTCTTCCAGTGAATGTGTTGTGAACCAGAGACCCACAGGAACAAGGCTGTCAGAATTTCATTTGCATTTCCTGAGACTGTTCAATGCATTTTGGTTCTGTTATTCCAAGTACTATTTTGCACTTAAGGTTGAGCAGTAAAGCTGAAACCCCTCTCCTTCTCTCTCTTTACTCTCGTGGCATTGTAAAGCACATTTTAAGGCATATTTTTGTGCTCTGCCTTAAGAATACAGCACTGACCAGGGGCGAATGGTCCCTGTGGCTCTATTAATGTTAAATGAGGCTTTTCATAAATCATGACTGAATTCCCTATATTACATTACTCCAGAATTTCTTATTTTAGTGCTCAGTGAAATTAAAGTAACAAACAAGGAATAATATTTAAGTTGCATATCTTCCTAAGATTCCATTAAAAAGCTGAAGATAAATAAACACATTAATTTATATTATTATCACTAAGTAGGAATACAGTATATTTTTAATGCTGAAAAATGTTTATCTGGCAGATTAATTAAATATTTAGAACAAACAGAAAGAACTGAGATCTAATTTTCAAATGCTACTTGGTCACAGTTGGAGAAAGGTAAATATACTTACATCTGTCTGCCTTTCCAAACAACAAAGTTGCTAGCTACAGGGGACCATTAGAAGATTTAGATGTCTCTTTTTGTCTTTCATCTACCTAAAACAAATAAAATTCATGCTGCAGCTATAATGATGGAAGTAATAAGGGAAATGGTAATTAAGCAGAATTTAACACTCTGCAACTGTCTAGAAATGAATTACTTTAAATGAATGTTTAAACTGTGTAATAATTTTATTGGAAGATTTGAAAGTAAGGACTTATCAGATGTTGCAGATAGACAGATGGCAAGCTAAGAGTCATCCTTTTCCATGAGTTCAGCCCTCACTGATGAAAATGGTCCTCCCACTGGCTGCTGTGACTTGCACACCTCATTCTGCAAAGCTCAATCCCTATTTAAATCTTTACACTTGAGACCTCACCATGCTCATAGCACTTTGAGACTGATCATCTGCACAGCCTTTTCCTCTTACTTCAAACACGAGGTTTACATTAATTGATGCAACTGTCCTACACTGTCTAGCTCTTGTCCTCCCTGGTCCCATCCTGTGTCTAGACCCTGGTCCTTCTGCTAAGGGAAGACAGCACACAGATGAGTGCTGGGACTATTTACAGTTTTTATTTGCTTGGCTGAGTTGAAAACATCTCCTAGGGCCAAATCTGGAGCATATCTGTGTGGCTGAATGAGTCAGAACCATTTGATTGAGGGGGAGAAAGGAGTGCCTTGATTCTCTTTTGCTCTTTACAGTCATTTGCACACTCATCAGTCAGTATGGGAGTACTTCACACCCATTCAGAGTGGGAAAAATCACAGCAGAAGATACTGGAGAATCCCAATTTGGAGCCCTTTATTGTCTTCAGATTGTAAATAGGGTAGGACAAGCCTTAACACTTAAGTGTGAGATGAATAGAAATATTCTGCAAAACTCTGGTGTCTCTGTACCCCCTGCTGTAACTCCCACTGTAGAAATTCATTTTACTGAAGGAGAGCAATGCAACTTCAGAAGAAAAAGAGTTATTACTAGTTGCAGTCAGCAAAAGTGGATCCAATACTGTGGGGCTGGTGGTGCACTCATCTGGTTGAAGCTGACACATAGTTGAAGCTTTTTTCCTTTCTTTATGTTGCCCTTTTCTGAGAGCACTGAAGAGCTTTCCTGACAGAAAATTCCTCATGAAAACATGGCTCATTTTGGCTGCCCTTTCCTCATGGTAGATACAAACATGGCCCGGGGAAAGATGCTAACTGGCAATATCCTGTTCCTGCCACATCCATGTGGATCTGCAAGACACAACTTGCAGCAGCAGTAGGGCTGCTCTAACTTATAGCTGATCCTGAGGGGGTACCTGTTGTCATCTGAGACATCTTTGCTCATTTAAGCCACATGCATGAGGCTGGCATATATTTTGTAAGACATAAGTAGGACCTCATTGTTCCATATGACAGCCTTCATATATGAACAGGCTGTAATAAAGCATGTGGTAATATTTTTCCGGAGTGTTGGCCCCAAAAGGGAGGTTCACCCATAGACTGGAGTCTGCAGACTGTGACAATGCACACCTGGCCATGCAGAGACGGTGTGTTTCTCTGTTTCAAAGCAGTAAATTACTGTTTGGAAAAGTTCAGTGGCCTTATAAAGAAATGTTTCAGCAAGGTGAAATCTCTCTGGCCCTCTGTTATTTTTGTACTTTCCAGCCTTCCCCATGGGTGAGTATTTCCTCCCCTCATTCAGAGGCTTAACAAAAGTCATTAAAATTGCCACAAAGCTGTCTGTTTTGAGCAATTCCTCTTTGTGAAAGAAAATAGATAGGAGGATGTTGGAAGAAATGTTTCGTTTTGAAAATCCCTTTTCATTCTGCCCATCTCCTGGTTCTCTTCAATCATGTGAAATAGAAACAAACATCTAACTAATAAGACATTTGTGTAAAATTACTTTTTTCTTGCTCTTGTTTTATATTATATGAATCCATCAACTTTTCCTGAATAAACAAACAAGATTAATAATTCTTGAATGTTTGAGAATATATCTACCTCTTATCATCAAACCCATTTAAGTGATTAAAAGGAATACTAAGATCAGTATTTCATGTTGAATAACATGCGTTTTATTTGGGCATTAATGCACTGTGGTCCTTCCCAACACCCTAAGCAACTAAATTCTCATGAGGTAGATTAGCCTTTGAGGGCTAATCAGAAACCCAGCAGAAGAAGATCTGAAGGGGCACATATTTCAGGAACTGGCAGAAGGATGGATGTTAAGAGGTAGTTTTGAATACAAGCTGCTCAGAGCATAAAGTGGTTTGTTGCCACCAGAAGTGAGTGTGAATCCATTTTCCCGTCTCATGAAAAATGTTGAAGCTTGTGCCAAACTCACGAGCATTAGTTACCTATCAAAATGTTTGTGTTTCCTTATTTATTTTTCCTGAGAAATGAGGAAGGGAGATTGAGGGACAGAGGAGACTTGGGAGAGCAAATAGCTTGGTAGTTAAGTCCCTCTCCTGTATCCCTTTTCTTGTTAGGAGGGAAGGGGCTCTTTCAACCTCCCCTCCATGTCTGATACCACTCTGAGTAAACAGCGTATATAATACATTAACACATATTTGAATAGAGTGGTTTGTATCTGCTTTCTCTACTCAGCTACTGATTGGTGATTTTGGTTTCTCATCTTCTCCAAGAAAAATGACCTGGTCTTGGGTGCAAAAAAAAAAAAAAAAAAAAAAATACACAAAGGCTCTTGTTGATTCATCATTTCCTAACAAGTAATATCTTTCTGAACAATTTCCGATCTGCTCTGTGACAGGAGTGATGGCACTGCTGTGATACAGAGTATAAAAAAGTACTGCTTTGCTTCTTGCAACATAGTGAGGAGAGACTGAGGCATGAGCGGCAGCATTTTGTAAGCTTGGGATGAGTCTTGAGCACTCACCTAGAGTCTTGAGAGAGCAAGAGGGAGGCAGAGGACAGACCCTTCAATCCTTCCAGAGCCAGACCCCATGAACTTAGTTTGAATCAGAACCATTTCTACTTAGGTGAAATACTCAGCTATACAAACAAGGGTAACAAGGCAAAAGGACAACCACCCTGTCAGCATCAGGAGGAAAGGCAGATAAGGTAGAGTCCCCTCTCCCCTCCCCACCCCATCCCTTGGCTCCACAGCTTGTAGGTATCAGTCCCTATCCAGAGGGTAAACCCTCTCGGCAGCAAATGCATCCTTTTGAGTCACAGCAGCTGTGACAGAAGGTGAAAGAAATTTGAGACATGGCTGAGTACTGAAATGCACTGAAGAGGACCAGAGTGACCATTTTGGAAGTGTACCATTAAATGGGCAAATTTCTACTGTTCAAGAGCATTCAGTGGGTGTACACCTAGTTTGAGACCATCACTCCAGCCAAGCAGGCACAGAAACACGGTGGTGTTTTTCTATTTCCACTTCTCTTCCTCCTTCCACCCCACTCTCCAAGTTCAGTGTTTTAATGCTTCTGGAAACCTGAATTGAAGAAATTATCAGTGGGTGCTGCTGACCTGGTATAAACCTGCAGTGGTCTAGTGGCCCTCTGCAGCCCACTCTGATATATTCAGAGCTTCAAACATCCTTGTCCTCTGTCATATTCTTATTGCACTTGGTCTAAGTCACAAAGTCCATTGTGCTCTCTCTTTTCTTTTTAATTATTTTCTCTCTCTCTTTTGGTCTATGAATATGGGAAATATTTTATGCTGGATTCATCTTCAGTTCAGCCTTCATTAATAAATACTATACAGGCCAAAATTTACCAAAGAAAACTTATTCTGTCGGCACAAACATTCATTCAAGTCAGACCTGCTCGGACAGGTGGATGAGGGGAGCACTGTGACTGACTTCAGAAGGGTTGCTCCGGCAAGTGTCACAGCTGCTTGAATTTAAAACATCAGAGACTTGCTCCAGTTATATGTCCTGCTGGGCACCAAAGCATGTTGAAAAACCCTAAAAGACAGCTGGAAAGGGAATACTGTAGCAAATGTCAGTGTGTTTTAACTGACTGGTTTGAGCAAGGAAGTCCACAAAATACTGAGAGGCCAAATACTTGCCCTCAGATAGTTGGCTTCAGGAGAACTTTCAGGTGCCTTCAAAGTGCATGTCATGCATCCCTGTTGTCTAAGAAGATAAGAGTCTAATGCAGGTGGTGAAGTTCAGCTTTGAGTTTGAGAGGTGTAGATCTGTGTTCAGCTCCACAGGTCAGGGGTTCAAACCTTGCTAATGACTCCTGAAGAAGCAAATCTCACACATCTGTGGCAGAAATCAGCCCCAGAAGTTTAACATCAGTGAGTTGTCAGTAATCTGTTGAAAAGTAATACCACGAAGAAGGGAATCTTTCTGCCTTTGAAAATGCAATCTCCACATCTTGCCGTATCTGAAAATGTACTTTAACAGTGGTGGAAATGTTGCCAGTGCTGAACCCATTGCATTGGACAAACCTGCTCAAAGCAGATAGGGATCATTTGACATAATTCAGTAATAGGTAGAGATTCTCAGCACTCAGTGCATATGAGGACTTTGGCTGAGCTAGACTTGAGACAACACATCAAGGAGGTCTGTTCCTATTTTCTGTAGTCATCTGTCTCTTCACACTTGTTCATTACTTTCTCCTAAGGAAAGTAGAGTCTGTGATGAGGTGGCTTACACTTCAGAGAGAAAGCAGTAGAGCTAATATATGTCTCAGATGTGAAGATGTGCTATTAGGGAGCTAAGGACACAGGCACAAGCAGGATGGCACAGGTCAACTCATCTTGACTTCCTTTTCAATCAGAGAACTATGAAAGCTTCTGGAAAAAAAAATCCCTCAGGTAACCCCTTCTGACTTGATGCTGCAATGCTTTTTATATGTAACTAGATAACAATAAGGCCAATGTGCAGTGATAACTTATTTCTCTCATTTCTCTCATGCTGAGTTTTTGCTCACTTCCACATATGGGAAAGAAAATAAAAAGTTCATTTGAGCTTTATTTCTAATAATACTTTTGTGAAAGACGTTCTAATATCTTACAGAGCAGCAATGGCTGATGGAGGATGGGCTAAATAGCTTAGATGCACCTTCCCCGCACCCAGGACGTGCAGCATGTCATGATGTTCATTGGCAAAGACAGACAATATGGGAGAGGGCAGCAGCAGCCAGGGAAATTTCATAGCAGGCAGAAGGAGCTTAAGTAATTTAGAAAGAAGATAGGAATACCTATGCCTTGTGAAAGTGAGAAAAACTACTGCAAATCCTCTAGCATGATGCAGAAAGAAATGAGTGCTGTACCTTGTGGCACAGCCCTTCAAACAGTGAAAAAGATACTCTTGCTTCCCTGAGGTTTACTTCAAATAAAGTTCTGGTTTTGACCTGTGAAGAAGTCAGCCACCTTGCTCCTTTGCAGCCCTGCTCCCATGTGTGTACATATGCTGTGTGCTGAGAGGAAAGCTCATACTCCCACGTGGTGCATCTGCCTGTGACAACGCTCAGGGCAGGAAGAGAATAGCTCAGCTTTCAACTGGGGGTGGAGGGTTAGAACAGAAACATAACCTGAGGGGGTTGGTATATTTTTTGTGTTGCAAAAAGCATCAGGCACTAAAAAGAAATTAAAGAAAAATCCACTTCTGTCCCCAGAGGTCCAGTAGTCTAAACAGACAAGTGAACAAAAGGGAGAAGAGGAAAGGGATGCCTAGAGAAGTGAAACGGTGGCCCAAAGCCACAGCACCAGGGCAGGGTTAGCAGAGGAGTTGAAGCTTTCCCAGTTACAGCCTATGTCTATTTGTTGGACGATCTTGACTTAAGATGCGATTTTCAAAGCTGAGTTAGCAACTATAATTGCACTCCAGTCATCTTTATTGCATTCTTATAGTTTACTCAGACAGCCTCAGGCACAGCACTTTATGGACCTCTAAAATGGCAGGTATCTGCTGCGAGGAGCTCAGTTTAGACTGCGCTTAGCACTGTAAAATAATGGTAGACAATAAACTAAAGAAGACAGATGGGAGGGCTGTAACATTGAATGTGCTGATATATGAAAGAAAAGGTAATGAAATCCTACATGATCAGATCATTCTTCATCCGTAAAACAGGACAGTTCACAGGAAGGGAGGATTACATTTGAATGCAACTCTGCCTTACTAACATTTCTTGGCCAGCTTCCCTTCTCCCGCCTGTGCTGCGCTGACCACTAAAGTTCCCCTTTGATCTCAAGCTGAATGAGTGAACAAGGAAAGAAGGAGATTTTTATAATCTTTAGGGGTAAACAAAATATAGGTCAAAACATAACTGTTTACCTAGCTTCAATTTTCAAAAAATTGGATGAGGCTGGACCTGGAAGTAAATGTGTTCTGGGCAGTGAAAATGCATGTATGGAAAGATGCATTGCTAAATGTGAGGGAATAGTGAACACAAAGAGATTAATGTCGTCCTCTTGGAGAGACTGAAGAATTACTGTCCTGCAATACCAAAAGCCAGAAGGGTGAAATTGCATTCCCAGTAGCAATTCTATAAGTGTATGCTACAACTGTTGGAGAATAGTGTTGTCATTAACAAAACAAACAAACAAAAAACAAAACCAAAAACAAACCCAAACAAAACAGGGAAGGTAGTAGAGACAACTAATAATCTGACTTTAATTGTACCAAATATTCTTGAATCAGTGTAAAATCAAGGAACAAAGAGCAGAGGAGGTGAGCAGAAAGCAAACTAAAATCCAATATAGGTTTATCAATGGGAGAGCATGACGTGCTGCTTGATACCTTCTTTTGATAAAGAAGTTTTATCCATGGGATTTCTTTTGTATAAAAAATCAAAAAACATTTGAGGCAGTGCCACATGGGAAGCTATCAGTAAAATCAGAAAACATGAGGGCCAGTGCAAGAACCTTATAGTGAATAAGGAAATGACCGAAAAGGAGGCTTTTGTAGTTGCACAGAAAGGAGCTTTATTAGTCTCAGGGAAGTTACTGACAATCTTTCTCAAGAATCCTTGCAAGACCCTACAATAGACAAAGGAGAAATGGTAAATAAAGAGAAATACCTTACTTCACAAGATGGCTATGAGCCACAGATGCAACATGGCTATGAAAAGTCAAATACCACGGTAGGCTGCACTGGGAGAAGCACATCCAGTAGAGGTAGGTAAGTAGTGACACCACTGTGTAAGGGGCACTGGTCAGGCAACAGTAATTGTAACATTTTTCTATAAAAAATGTAAAATTCTGGCAATCTACATTCAAGTGAGATTAATCACAAACTGACAGAAATGAGAAAGTGGAGTGGATAGGAGCAAGAGAGCATCTTTTACAAAAAGAGAGTGGAGGAGTATAACTCTCAGAGCCTAGAAAAAAGAAGGATGAGCAAGTGTATGACCACTGTCAGCAAATATGTGAGGATGAGCAAATGCACAGCATGGGGACCCAGCACCAGGGAAGAGAAGATTAGTGCAGGTGAAAGAACAGACACACACAGACCAGCTAGGGGTATTCTTGAGTTAGAAATGTCTAATCATCAGAGGAGCCAGGCTCTGGAACAGTTTCTGGATGGGGTCAGGATACAAGACTAAACTATTTTCAATATGGCACATAGTTTGGATGCCTGCAACAACAAGGTCTAGACACAATGATGTGAGGAATGTCTTCTTGCCCTGAGCTCCTC
Organism: Tyto alba; assembly: GCF_018691265.1. Lineage (NCBI taxonomy): Eukaryota > Metazoa > Chordata > Aves > Strigiformes > Tytonidae > Tyto > Tyto alba. Next base: position 33,664,695 of record NW_024881313.1, on the reverse strand, counting down.
TACATTAAGGAGAAATGGACGATGTCATGAGGGAATATAGGGAAGTAATCTTCACATGAATTGTTATTCACTGCCCTCTGATGAGGATTTTATTTGGCTCTGTTGGCAGTGTTTGAACAGTGGCTTATTGAGTCTTGGACGTGATACCTTTTGGAGTAATCTGCACACCATTCTCCACAGATCTGAAAGCATGTCATCCAGCAGGGAGTACATCTCTGAGCATCCTGTCTTCAAAGGGTATGTCCAAAAGAGCTGGATGTCACTGGGAGAAGGCAATGAATCATTGAGGCATAAAGGCAGGTATGCAGTTGTAAGAGATGCTCTGTTTTATGTGTCTGCTGTGGGGAAGAGGTAGTGTGCAAAGTACAGAAAATAAACTGTGGATAGAGCACTGCTTTTACAATTACTAAGAGACTTCATACTCCATCAATTCTAAGAAGACCTCTGGTCTTTAATCCAACAGCTGAGGCTTACAAACAACCTGCTACCATAACTCACTAAATCTTCATGACTCTGTGGGTCAGAAATGCAGCCCTGGTTATTAGAATTCAATAGAACTCCACCTCTTTACACCATAATTAGGTCTGGCCCCACAGTCATCCTGGTGGCGTTTGGCTTAGACTATGTATTAATTTAGATACAACATTTATCTGTGTAGTTCAACAGAGTAAAGTTATAAGTTATCTGAATAATGTAATATGAAAGGGAAATACAATTTCATTTAGAGACCTGCAGGATTAATTTAGTGTTCCAAATAGCCTCTTGACAGATACCTGAAATTTAAAGGTTATTTTTTTCCTCCATGTAATAACAGAACCCTCCTAGATGCATCTATCTTAGTCAAAAAAAAAAAAAAAAAAATTAAATATCTAATTTAGCAACTCCCCTTACAGTACTGGAATATTTATAAGCAAGTAATATCTGAATTATTTTAGCTTTTAGTAAATCTATAAATATCACTTACAGATTACAGACACTGAGACTTCTTCTGTGAGATAGAATCAGTAGACTACAATTCAAATGCTCCTTGAACACCCTCCAGCAACTGGGCTTCAGATTTCTCGCTCCACAAGGAGCTACTAAATATGGTCAAAGCCAGATTAATGATTCTGATTTATATTAGTTGTATACAGTGTCTCAGAGCATATTTACAGACCTATCTCAAGATTTTCCTAGTTAAAAAGATTATCACCCTGTGGGAATAGGTCTGTCCCTTCTGCGACATATGGAGAAAAGCTGCCAGATCTGTCTGAATCCCATCCCAGGAGCAGGAGCTTTGCTCTTCCTAGCCCAGCCGATTTCATTATTCAGTGCCTAGTTCTCAGCCAGGCTATGGCAAAGACATGCTCTCCAGAGCTCTCCCTCTCAATTTTCTCCACAAGCATCTGGGGAGACAATGTGACTTCCTGAACGTGGCAATTGATCCAAACACTCTGAAGGCCGTGACTGTATCTGAACTTTTAATGGTCTGAGTTGCATTCTCATCTGGGAAGAAACACCCTGAAGCACAGACCAGCTGCGTGAAACCTAGACTCCTGACAAGTACTGTGTAAAGACTCTAATGCTACCTTGTTCCTTAATTGGGATCTTTGGATGGTGCCATAGTTGGAAAAACAACCAGGAATCTTTCATTTTGTAAAGCTCTGATATTAAGGGTACAGAGACTGAATTGGCCAAGCCTTATTTCCAGTGATTCTCTTAGATTGTGCTGCCAACAGTGGCACAACCTCAGTTTGGAAGGATATGAATGTGTCTTGGTGCTTATCTGGGGACAGCACTTAAAGAGAGAGGAGCATCACTTGAGAAACAGAAGGCAGCTGCTGGAAATGAGCAATCATTTCTTATCATGACATTGTACATTTATAAATTTTGTCCTTGATTTGACCTGCTGGCCTGAGAAGTTTGTACAAACAAAAGTAATTTGTATGGAAGTCTTGTAAGACTTCAAGAGGCCTTCTGAAACCTGTATCTGGATGTATTTCAATTAAAATGTGAATATGAGTAGTCAAAAGAAAAAAGACAGAGTTGCTTTGCCACTGATAATCATTACCCAAGAAAGATAAGATAACTTCTGAAATAAAGAGTTCTGTTCATTGACATCTAGGCTTTTACACAATAAATTTTTGCCAGCATAGTTACTTTGCTGGTCAATGAAATGAGACTGATTTTATCTTGAATTTGGTGTCTAGGCAAAGGACAGTTGTTCACCTGCAGTTTCACCACCATTCTGGTGGTACAGTTTATTTCAAGATGACTGAACTGTTGGAGGATAAGAACTGAGACCCAGATTCTTAAAGGATGCCACTCAACTTTTCTTCACCATCTTACTGAATGACAATATCAGTTTGTCCACTTCTTATGTTCAAGCAAAAAAAACTTTTCAGTGGCAGCATATAGAGCTCAGACAACATGCATCTCCTGATCAGTTATTCCCATCATACCTGTGCCTTCCCATACCTCTGAAAATTACTTGCTTCAGTGGCCTTCTTTAGTGTGCTGAGTGGAAGTATTTGATTTGTACTAGTATTTTGTATCTTTTTTGGCCCAGATGCAGAGGACTCCAAGCAAAGCAAAGGCAACAAGTAATTATCTTGTATCTTGAGCTTAGGGTATCTTTAAAATAACCTAACTAATTTCTAGAATCTGAATAGAAGGTCACAGAGATCTACATCTCAAGTAGGAGATGCTTGTTTTTCTCACCAGATAACCAATGTGTTTAAATAATAAATTCCTAGATTAATAACAAGCTCATTTATTATCACTTGTCTGAGTTACATGATTGGGACACTGCTCTCTGTAGGAAATTTTCCTCTCTCAGGAAAAAGAGGATGGAAACAGTGCTGCTTCCTGCCTGTGGCATTTCCTTTCCTCCCTGGGATGTAAACTCCTCTGGATCACTATCAAGCAACATTTCTGCAGTCTTTTGGTTCTCTGCTCAAAGCTGAGTTTCAGACCAGATCCCAGGAAACACTGAACATTTTAAATTCCTGTTGAAAAGGACACATACAGTGAGAGTCTTAACACCTACTCAGGTCAGGTACTTCTTTGATTCTGCTACAAAAGAAGGAAGCTGTGAGCTGCAGTTCCCACAGAGTTATTCAATGTTTATCTCCAAAGGGGTATGGCATTTGAAGCTTAGTAATGAGCACCTATCCTCCTAAGTAGACAAAGCTAAATGCAAATTTCATGGCAATGCAAATGTACAATTTCCATTTCATGCTTGGAAGAAGGGGGTGGATTTGTATGACCTGATCCAATTTCAGAGTCTTCCTGAACTAATAGATCTGATCTGATCCACACTAGCTGCTGCTGCCCTTGAGTGCCTGCAGTCTTTGATGTCTTCTTTCTGTTTCTGTATTTCTCTCCTGGAGTCTGATCCTCTGCCTTTCCTTGTCCCGCATCACTGACTGTATTTCTGTGCTTTGTGAAGTTCCTCCTTCTCTCCCATTGGGTTCATTTAGGAGCCCACATTACTGATCTAAACTCTTATCTTTGGCCATTCCAGGCCCACTCCAACCTCTTCAAATTCTCATGTCTCCCTGTATACAGCATTAACACCTCCATTGCCTATCCCATGTCAAAGCACTGAAAACACTTCCCATAGGGGACACTCCTGCTGGCTGGTAGCAATTGCATAGGTAGCAGGTTGTGGGAAAGATAACAGTCATTTAAGCTGGTTGAGTAATAAATTTTTAGTGTGGTACCACTTCTCTGTGTTCAGCACAAAGCCTTGCATGTGGCACCAAGAAGGAGCAGACTCACTTAGGAGCCACGAGCATCTTCCCTGCAGGGTTGCAAGGAGCAGTCAAGAGCTTAATATCAATTATGTGTCCTGAAATTAGGGAGTGAAGCTTTCCCAGCCCCTGTCTCAGTTTGTCCACATTTTCAGGAAAAGTGGAGGTGCAGAAACCTGCTCTAAGGCTGCGTCCTGTCAGCCAAAACATGGGCTAGAGATAAGGGAGAGTAGAGAAAGAGTCTCTTCTGCCCAGAGTAGCTCATGCAGAGCAGCAGGATACCCTCCCCATCTAGTGCACAGCACACTCTTCTAAAGCTCTCCTTTCACTTCAGCCAGGGCAATGTCACAGCCTTTAATCTAATTCCTCCCCTGAGCAGCCATGCATACAGTCTGGGTCCTTTCACTGCAGTGCTTTGTTCCCACTGAGTGTATGGTACCTGCGTAAAGCACTGTCTTGTTAACTATTCCTCTCTTAATAAATTATTGATAAAGCTTCTCCTTGACAGACTGTAAAGCTAGGGAGCCCTAGGCAATTCTGCTCCCCCCCTAAAATGTTCTAACACTTGTATTTATCTGAAGAACATATGCATGTTTTTCCCGATGACTTTGCAGCTTTTTTGAATTGTCTTCTTCAGGAATACAAATGCTTTTGGCTTCGTGCAGACAGGAAAACCACTTTCACCCTTCTACACTCAACTTCTCATATTGTTTTGGGGTTTAATAAGGAAATACTCTACTGGAGATGTGACCGGACTGCTCACTGACAGATCACAAAGTATTAACTCTAGACTGACAGTTGGCTTTGGTAAATGTTCAACAAAGAAGCAAGTCAACACACAAATATTATTTTACAATTGCATCTGACTTGTGTTGAACATTGCTCTCTGATCTTACTGGCAAGGGATGAAGGCAGTACTATCGCCAATAGGCTCCTTAAGGAAAGCCCTGTTGGACAACATGAATGAGCAGAAATCAGTGGGATGACTACAAAATATTTAAACTCCTTGGTTCTAATGCTGCTTTCCTCCTGTTTGTATGTGCTGACCATGTATATACTCAGTTGTCTACTCTGCAGATATATATACAACCTTCTAGCAAACCACAGAAATGATCCATTGGCTATGGCAATAGTTCAGGGGTCAGGATTATCAGGTTTTATTCAGGAAACCATCCTCACGCCTCTGTGTGATACAGGAAGCTCATAGAGCATTTTCTTGACCCAGCTAATCCATCTAAAACACCAAACAGCGTCCAATGACTTTTAAGTCTTAAAAGCATTAACAGATAATCTAATTAACAGATGTGTGAAGAATGTGTGGCAATTGTCAAAGGAGAGGCCAATGCCAGCAAGATTGACATTGTTACTGGTTTTATTATTACACCTGGTTCCCACTGGGACCACACAGTTTTTCACTGGGGTGGGACAGTATTTCTTGGGTTGTGTTTCTGTATAGCTGCATATCTGAAGAGCCAAAAAACTTGGGATCATTTAGGTTTTATAAACACAGGATGTTCTCAGGACAGTAGGAAAACATCATAGAGTTTTCCCAAATACAGGCTCAAATGACCACCTGGGAGCCAGCATGGCAGATACAAGTTGCTTGGCGATATGCCTGGGGGGTTGTCTGCCCCAAGTCATCCTTGTATACCTTAGACCATTAAAAACATGAGGCAGAGCCATATCTGTGCTGGAAACTGAGTTCCCCAGGCATGCTCTGATTACAGTAAGTTGCCTTGAAGGTCTGTTAGCAGCCAAAACGTGACATCTCTAGAAGCAGACAGAGTAATCTGCAAATGACAATGAAGATAATTTTTACTGTTAGTAAAGCCACATACAGCACTTGCTGTCACAGCCACAACCAAGGCTGAGCTAGATTCAGGGTACTCTTTGCAGTGCTTGAGCCAGACAGGCAGGCTCGGGGCAGGCAGCACTGCTGGAGCCATGTCAATGCATGGGTCATCTCATGTTTGCAGGGCCTTATTGGTTACTGAAAGTTGGTTTCTTGGAGTTTTTAAGAAGTGAGGTAACCATCAAACTTGACATTCTTTCCAATTTCCCTCAAATCATCTTTCTAAAATTCTGCATCCATTTACTATGCCAAAATATTTTTAAATATTCCCTTTTAAGTCAGTAAAATAACCTGCTATTTCCATATTTAACTCCGGTGTTATTTTTATCTACTCTGTTTTGTGCTTCTAGAGTCAGGTAGGACATTTGTTCTCTTTGAAAGCTGCAAATACTCCACTGCTGGTCTGGTTTTGTGCTGTCTCTAACCACTGGCTTCATGGAGAGGGTTCTTTCAAGTTCCCCAAGGAAGGAAGTGTAGAAAAGAGGAGGGATGGTAAAAAACAGATATAGGTTCTAAGATGGTCAACACTTATCAGCTGTTTCTGTGAGTGGCTACACATATATTCTCATTTGAAGAATTCAGAGCTGTCAATGACAGTCCTTGCATGGGAAGAACTTCCACCTTTAGGGTTTTCTTTTTTGAATTTGACATAACTTTTATCTCCATAGGTCATCAGATATCATACCCCAATGACCATTGTTTTCTCACATCAGAGAAAAATATAAGCTAGTTTTCCTTCAGTACTCCTGTTTTACAGGGCCAATCCTTGTTTCAGAATATGAAGTATCATAAACTTTATGTAAGACTGTAGTTTTCCCTGTATTTTTCACTATTACCAATATAAGCTTTCAAGCAAAAGCCACATATACTAACAAACCTTTTTTATTACGTCTTCTTCCAGACCGGGTGGTCTGGTTCAGTTCTTGGTTTGTGGATAAAACTTAAGGGTATTATCTATTAACCCCATTTTGATTTTACATATCTCCTTTGCTGCCTGGGACCTGCATTTAAAACTTTAATCCAGAGTGAATTGATAGAAAAAGCATTGACTGTTGACTAGAATGGGCATTTCTAATCCATCTTCATCAAAGGTATGCCTTCCTTAATCCTAAATTACAACCATTTTCTACACCTCTGGGAAAGACAGTTAATATTGAAAATAAATTAACTGGAGTGCCCCAGGGCAACATCTATGTTAGCAATTACCTTCCCAGTGAGGTAATCCCTCCGTTCAGCTTTTAAATGTTATAGTTTTCAGCGCCAGGATCTTTTAAAGTCTTCTGTCAGGATTATGAGTCTTCAGGGGTCTTGCACTCTAGTTGGGATCTCTTTATATAACTTTTTTTTCATTACCAGTGAATGTTTTCTAAGTCACTAATGAAATGATCATGCAAAAGACGCTGTCCAAAGTGGGAACTCAGATGCCCCTGACCTGTTAGAGATATTGCAAAGCACTGTCTCTAACTATCTCTAACTATGAACTCAGTTTCTGGGTCCTGATCTTGGAAACAAGGGGCTTATTTCTGCAGATAATTTTGTAAGATTAATCTAAATGAAATGCTCCAGTATGATCATCCCAAACCAAAATCTATTCTAATTTGACATGTTTTGGAGAAAAGTTTCTCAAACTTTTTGGACCCCAGAAAGGTCTCACAGTCCCAACTGCTCCTCATCCATTCGTACCCCTGGGACCATAACTGGTGGACCACTGGGACTGAGTCTCACTGGCATGTGCTGAACAAACTGAATAAAAGCAAATGCTGAATGACAGTCTTGGTCCCCAAGAATTTGCAACCCAGAACATAAGTACTTAATTCCAGGGACTTTTTCAAAACCGAAAGAGTGATTTCACTGCCAGTTTTGTGCCTCAATATCCTAAATTATGGCATGTCAAACTGCATGATAGAGTACAGGGAAAACAAGGACCAGCAGTGACCCACACTGTGAGAAGATGCTCGATGTGGTCTGGCAGCCATAAAGATGCTCAGGTCCTGCTGATCTGTCTTACATTTCCACAGGACTTATTAACTTATATGCTGACACTTCTACACCATTTCTATTTCTGGTACTACCTTGGTCATTGGTGGCTCGGGGCTTGTGGGGCCACTTGATGGACAGCATTATAGAAGCTGTTGAGGACAATGTCCTTGAAATTCATGCTCCTGTCTGGTAGGTATGGAGTGTTATTTTACAAGGATAACAGACAGGATTTCTAGAAACTTCTTAATTCAAACAAAACCAGTGCAAATATGTGTTTCATTTCCATACTAAGCTCTTGAAAAACTAGTTACCCTGCATCAGAAAATTTCAGTTTGTGGGACGTAAACATGTCACAGAGAAAGAGGGGATTTGTCCTAAAAAGCCACCATATAAAAATAATTTTTTTACATAATGTGTACACTAGAAGAGCATAAAAAATGTAGAAGCATAAGTCTTTCGCATTTCCTAGGGATCTTGCTTTGGATTATGTTGTATTGCAAAGCCATGTTTTATGTCTGTATAACAAAGCCATCAGCTATTCTATTCTACCCATGCCCAAGAAATCATGCAGTTTTGATGGTATAATGGTGCGCCAGAACCTCTGGTTACCACATTTGTGACAATCATAGAATCATAGAATAGTTTAGGTTTTTTGGGTTGAAAGGGATCTTTAAAGTTCATCCAGTCCAACCCCCCTGCCATGGGCAGGTACATCTTTCACTAGCTCAGCTTGCTTAAACCTCATCCAACCTGACTTTGAACACTTCCACTAATGGGGAATCTACAACTTCTCTGGGCAACCTGTTCCAGTGTCTCACCATCCTCATCATATGACAGTACAGGAGTCTGCCCATGTCTCTTGAGAACACAGCTGGGAGCAGACATCTGTAATGCAGACTGAAGCTTATCCATCCAGTCTACTCCCAGCACTGCTTCCTGTGCCTGAAATATCACAAAGGCAATGCACCCTAGAGCTAAAGGAGGAGTTGGCTGGGAACCTTCCCAGGGACCATATACTTTTCAAAGGTACCTGGATGACTACATTATTCTTGAAAGTTGGCCAAGGCAGTTGGCAGATCTGGTCATGAATAAGGGATAAAGGCGTGGCTGATTCTGCCCTGGGACATCAAATCCAGACACCTTTCAATACCAGTGACAACATTGTAAATCCTGTTCATAATCTGGCTGAGATCTATCTTGAAATCATCTAGATTTCCTTTCCCCCATTACTTTTATTACTGGGGCATTTAAAATCCTCAGTCTTCTAATAGAAACTGCCATATAATTCTCAGACCAAACTAACAGACTGTTAAATCCCTGTTCCAGCGCTTTTTAAATAGTCCTCCCTCTATAATTTATATTCAGCTCTTCATCTCACATTATACAGAATGATCACCTCTCTTACATTTGCTAAACCAAACAAGTTAAATATAAGATAAATGGCTTTAGATTAGAGGAGACCAGACTTGTTGTTTCACAGAATTGCATAGCAAATCTCAAGTACCTCTTCCAAACCATTCTTGTTGTTCTAGATCATGGGGGAGTGGAATTGTGCAGTGAAGTATTAAAGACAGGGATTTGCTGATTCCTATGGAAAAATACTTGTCCTGCTGTACCATTACTGGAAATAACTCATCTGAAAAGTCCCTGGCTCACAGTGACTATTTTCATGCTGAATTGCCTCCTCCCCCAGCCAAGCTATTTTCCAGTCATGTGGGACTATTCTCAATCCAGCAATCTTTTTATAGTACCTGCTATCAGGGTTGGATTTTATGCGTTGTTTTTTTCAGCATTCTAGGCTGGAGATTTTTCAGTCCCCTGAGTGTGCCGAGATCTCTGGACTTGATTTTTACCTGGGATACCACTGTACTCTTCTACATGTGCTCCATTCTCCCGATCATCCACGTTTTACAAGCAATCCTATATCTTCCTCCTTATTAAAACAAGAAACAATGCTCATTTCATGTTTTGTCTAGGGATTTAGTCTGCTCCCAATCCAGCCTGGCCCTGCCTCTTTTTGTCTTCTTCCTTTTAATAGTTAGACACCTTTCACTACCACATATTTATTTCTTTTGCCAAAAATAACTCAGCTTGACTCTTGGCATTTCTCATCCTGTTGACAGCAATAACAGATTGAATATTTTGCTAATGCTTCTGAGAGGATGGTCCCAATTTACCTTTCTTATTCAGGTTGGATTATAGTAGTCATTTGCTAAAAGCTAATAAACAAGAACCCTTTACTTGTAAACAGAAATCAATTGGTAATGGAATAATTTAGAGATAACGTCATGGTGCCCTTCTGGCATGAGAGGCACCATCACTTGCATGCTCACTGATCCCATTTAATTTAGATGGCACACAGGCTGCAGCTTCCATCAGACCTCTGGAGCCCACCATAGCAAGGTCACTATATTTGACACATGCATTTAATTTACCATCCCTCACAAGCAACTGACCCTTGATTTCCCATTTCCCTGTCTCCCACCTCAGGTGACGTGCAAGTTCTGCTGGTCAGGTGCAACTCATCTGTTTGGTGTGTGGACAGCATCCAGACCAGGAGGAATGTACCTCACCACAGGACTCTTAGATGTTGCCATAGTGAGAAAAATAGTGATGCTTTGGTCCAGTTTAATCATGTCTCTCAGTTTTGTGAACATTAAACCCATCCAAAGTATTTCTATGTAAGTCTAGCTGACAGCTTTTTTTTTTTTTTTTTTTTTTTTTTTGTGAATAATGAAAAGAAGTAGGGTGAAATTAAGTACCTCTAAAATGTTTTGTCAGTTTTCCCTCTGTGTTCCAACTCTGCTTTGAACTGACAGACAAATAAGATGCATATGAATGTAAAATCACCAATAAATAACGCATTTCTTCTGGAGAGCATGTAAAGTCAGGAAGATTGTCTTTACCATTTATGAGTTTAAAGTATGAGTAATTTAGCAACATACTGTCACACTAAATATATATTTGTGGTACTGCTCTGAGCAGAAGAGATTTTAAAAGCACTGAAAACAAACTTTAATTTGACCATAAAGATATAAATAGGAGATTTACAGACTGACTTAAGAGGTTTAGGAACATGAACTTCAGTTGTAATAGGATTTCTGCTACTAAATCCCTGGGTTTCTTCTGGTACTGTCCTCTAACATCCTGTGTGGTTCCTAGATACTTACATTGGTTTGTCTTGATGTGCCTTCTACTTCTGGCACTTTTTGAACACAGTATGTGCTGATACTCTGGAATCAATTATAAATACATTTCATGCAGTTAAAAACTAAATCTGTCATCCTTGACTAGCTTTTCTGAAATTGGGCTAACAATCTGAGCACTTGTTTTGCCGTGTGCAAAGCAAACTGCGATCGGCCCTCTCTGGAATAAGCCTCTGGAGGGAAGATGGGGGTGGAAAAAGAGGATAGTGGAGTCTATTTGCTGTAAATAGAGAGGAAGGAACATGGTGATGTATTTGCTACCATGAGGTTTTCAAAGATGAAAAGCAAACACCTAAAACCCCTCAGGCAATTTAGTGTCTTTACTTTCTCTCTCTGTTCTCAGATGTCACCATTTGAAATGGTACTTAGGTTCCTAAATCTCTGAGTTACCTTTCTGTATCAGTTTACAGCAGTTTACACCATGATTTTAAGAAGGAGCTGACTGCATGTAATTTTAGCTGGAGACAAACAACACAGGTAAAGCTGTAAAGAGAGATCGTATTTTAAATGGAGAAGTACAAGATGCCAGAGCTATGACTGAGCATCCATGTTTGCTGTCTGAGTCATATTAGGAGCATCTTTTCAAGAAGCTTTCTTCATATTGTTCATTTTGCATCTCCCTTTTTTTAACAATCTGATCATATTGTTTTCCTCTGCAAAGTGGTACAATGAACACCACATTTTCAAGCTAGTAAATGAGCTGCCTGCATTCCACAATGTTACATTTAAAATCAGTTACTGTCAAATCTGCCATGTGAGAAAAGTACCTCATGAGCCTAATAGTTTGTCCATAGCAGAGTCTGAGAAACCCAGGCTCCAAATGCAGTTAGTCCCAGGACAGCTGCAAAAAAATTAAAATGTTTGGGAAAACCATGAGATGGCTTTCTGAAAGAAGTGTCCTAGTTAAAAGTTAGGGCATGCATACAGAAAACATTAGATGGCATTCTCTACCCTGTGTTATAGCAGATGGTTGGAGTCAGACTAGGTAATAACAATGGTCCTTTGTGGCTGTGTAAGCCATAAATGGCATGAAGATAGCAATGTATATTTATGTTAAACCCATAAAAACTGTTTGAAACCATCGCTAGGATTGAAAAATCAGGCACACAATGATTAGGGAAAGCCAGAATTAAGGGAAGACTGTTAATTTATGCACAGCCACTATGTCTGCCTTTTCATTTCATAATCAATTATGCACATTGCTTTGTGATGTGAGGTTTCAGAAGGAAAAAAATCTCTCTTCCAACTTCTCCAGACCAAGCCAGCATGACAAGACCTGTGTAATGGTCTGCTGGGAACACCTGCCTTTGGGTTTGGGAAACCTGGGAGCAGGGATGTGGGCCTGGGGTTCCCCTTTCGCACTGCCCAGAGCAGGGGTGTAAGGGTCTGAACCCCTGCAGCATCAGGAGGGGATTGAACTTGGGCTTTTTTCTTGAATGAGTGCTCCAGCTGGCATGACTCTGAGCTTCACCCCTGCAGACAGGCTTATGGTGATATTTAACCCTGCAATGCCCCACTCGATCAGTGGACTAGACCTCAACCTTAAGGTCTTGGCTGAAAAACAGAGGCAAGGGCGTTTCTCTGGTGCACAGGAATGCTGCAAGGGCAGAGAAGTCCATTACAGACAGATTGCAACATGCTCAGATAGCAGCAGTTAAATAAATGGAAAATGTCTCACACAAACCTGTCAGCTCCTCCACTGATCTTCAGAGCAAAGGCTGTTAATTATAGCCCTGTACATTAAATTAAATGGTGGGTTTGTCCAAGAAAGTGTAAGTTAATTAATTTTTACTTGTTCTCTGTAAGATTTCAACTGAACTCATTTGTGTTCAAAGGACAATGCCTTAACCCACTGCCTTAAGTGCTTTCTACTCTCACTGTCTTGGATTAGCTACAACTCAAATCACATCATTGTGAAGCTTGTACCATTCACTGGCTAAATGCGTAAAAGCTGATTTTTTTCTTTTCCCCACTTTGCCTGGTGGTAGGTGACTGCGTATCTGAAATTACAATCATGGTCTTTGTTTACTATTCTGAGTATAAATTTTGCCTGCTTGAATTCCCTCTTTATTCCTGACATGGTTTCAGGCTCTTTAATTATTCGACACAATGAATATTTTCATCTTCACTTCATAACTCCATATATTTTAATTTCTTCTCCCCTTCTAAAAAAAAAAAATTATAATTTGTTTTTCCATTTTGAATAAGCAGTCTTCTGGGGGCTTGAGAGAGAGTTCATCTTTCATCTGTAGGTGAAAACAAGCGGCTGCCATGAGCTAGTCAGTGGCACATGCTAACGCCAGCAGTGTTCACAGTGGGACAGCTTTCCATCTTCTGCCTCTGAATCCTCTTTAACTTCTTGCACAGTCATCTCTTCAGTTTGATGAGCTAAAGGCACTTTCCTCAGCATAGCACTGCATTCGCTGGGTGATGCTTACAGATTTTCTTGGCAAGGGATACTGCGGTACATACCGGTGTGGGAAGGTGGTCACAGTCCATGCACTTTCACACACACCAGTGCTTTGGGCAGCCAGGCCTGTGGTAGCTTCTGAAGGAGTGAGTGACAATTACTGCTGGGGAGGAGGAGTGTTGTCCACCTCCACCGCGAACAGCACATAGAGCTTGCTAGGACTCTCCTCCCATTTCCACTTGTGACTTTTCTTTGTCCCTGCCCTGTGGCAGCAGGAGTCTGGCCCAAGCCTGGCACCTCTGTGTGGGTGGGGTAGCAAATGCATCCCAGAAGAGCCAAGAATCTGTGCTCCCCCTCTGCCTGCTCAACACACACTGTTTTCTGCCCTATAGACAGACATTGCCGAAAAGTCCAGTCCCAAGCTACTGGTGATTTTACTTTTGTATCTGTGTTTTCCAAGCTCCAGGTCTCGCAGGTAGGCTCAGAAATGACCCTCTTGAGGGAAGTACTTCTATTTCGTCAGAGTCTGGATCTGGCTGTAGAATATGTCCTCAGCAACAGAGGCATCTAAAAGCTTGGTTACCTAAGTATGCATTTAGAAGTCAGGCTCAACAACTCATTCTCCTGGTGAAAAATAATTTCCTTTGAGAAAGACTTAATTTTCTTCATTTTGGGTATATCGATCTTTCTTAAGGACCACCTGGATTTTATAGTATGGCTGACTGCAAATGTATAGAAAATTAATATATACAGAACTCAATGAAGGTCCAGTCAAGAATATTTGAAAGTGAACTTAAACAACAGGAAATGAACTCCTGAGCCACAGTTTGCAATTACTTAAATAAATGTATAGAGTAATTTTTGCCTTAGTTTACATTATCAAAAACTGTATTGCAAATGATTTATCTACATCAGCGTAACTCTTTTTCTGTGGACGAAGAGAAGTGGTTAATAAGCAGCTTTTTATGGCTTTCTGGATATAAAAGACAAGGAGAATGTTCCAAACTTTTTAGTGAAAGAAGAACCAATGACAAAGATGTAAGAGAAACCCACAGCCCACAAGTGCCTTTCATCAAATACTGCCTAATCAATACAACACTAAACAAAATTTAGACCACTGGGGTAAAAATAACACATTCAAGATCACTTTGGAAATTGGACTAAAAGTAAAGATTAGGTTTTGCTTTGGGATTAGATGGTTTAATCTTTCTTTCTTCTGTATTTTTTATTAAATTACATAGAGGTTTGTTTAGCTGGGGTCCTTTGTGGGAGGGACATGTTTAAAAAAAAAAAAAAAAGTGTTAATATCAGGGGACCACATAGGGAAAAATAGAAAATGTAAGGAGAGGCAGTTCCCAGCCCTGCCGCCCTCCCCAGCCTACCTGCAACAGAGCCTTGCTTAAGGCAATAGGATCAAGCTTTTGGAAGGAGCTGGAGTATTGAGCTTTCCGGATGTGACGTCTGTTTGGTTTTGTGAAAATTATAACTTTTTGGCAGTGTTCAAAAAGCCAAAATACATCTGGCAGTTTAGTCACCATCTAAAACAGTTGCTGGGGGGGGGTTGGTGGGAGCAAGGGGGTGGATAAACTTGGCTCACTACTCCCTCTGTCATGGTCATGCAGATTATCTCCTACTGGATGAACTCATCAGAAGGAATTAGAGCATCAAAAGTGCACTGGCTCTGGCACTTTTCAGCCAGCCCCTGTTTGGTTGCCTCCCAAGCCTGCCTTGGGATGGAGATGGCTTGGAAGTCACTGTTGATGTAAATGGTTTTACAACATGTGTCTTCAAAAAGAATGACAGCCAGCTGAGCAGGGAAGATCTGCAGAAGTGATGAAAAATACCTATTTTAAAATAAGTTAGAAAGGAGGCACCATACATGACATATATATGGTGGGGTCTTACCTGGAATACTGCATCCAACTTTGGGACCCCCAGCACAAGAACACATGGACCTGTTAAAGCAGGTCCAGTGGAGGGCCACGAAGTTGATCAGATGTCTGGAACACCTCTCCTATGATGCCAGGCTGAAAGAGTTGGGGTTGTTCAGCCTGGAGAAGAGAAGGCTCCAGGCAGACCTTATTCAGGACTTTCAAGACTTAAAGGGGGCCTATATCAAAGATGGGGAAAGGCTTTTTACAAGGGCCTGCAGTGTTAGGACAAAGAGTAATGGTTTTAAACTAAAAGAGGGCAGATTTAGATTAGATGAAAGGAAATTTTTTACTATGAGGGTGGTGAGATGCTAGAACACATTGCGAGAGAAGTTCTGAATGTCTCATCACGGGAAAAGTTCTAGGTCAGGTTGGATGGGGCATTGAGTAACAACCTAGTGAAAGATGTTCCTGCTCATGGGGGAGCTGGAGTTAGATGATCTTTAAAGATCCCTTCTGACTCAATTCATTCTGTGGTTTTATATATGCAGTAACTTAACAACAAAAAGCAGAAAAATAATAGGGATAATAAGAGGGGAGCTGCTGTGAGAATGCATAGGAGGCAAGTGTTCTGATGAAGTAAGGCTACTACCTCGCTGTGGGACTGCAGAGAAAAAAACAGATTGAATTTCTGTCCATGATGTTACCATTAGAAATAGATTTTAACAGTAAAGCACTAATTAAAGAGTGATCTATCTCACGGTGAGCTGGGAGAGGAGGGAAATGTTTGATCTGCCTTTGAGTAGCCGAAGTGAGACTTTTCCTTGATTTTATAATAAGAATTTCTTCATTAAAAGAATTGATACACAACTAGAAAAGTAGTGACCTTAGTGAGATGATGAACAATTTTTTAGTATCAAAGGAGATTCTACAGAAACATGAAAGCCAATCTGCTGCTGTTATAAACATCTGTGTCATACAACCAAATGTGTATTGTAAACATAAAGATTTTATATTTTGGCATAATTATATTCCTTCTTACTATTGAATATCCTCAAGGCATTTTTTTACTATTTTTTGCTTACTTTGTTTTAAAAAAATGTAAAATGTGAAGTTTTTATACCTCTTAGACATAATTTTTATTGCTTGTTATATATTCATGGAAAACAGGAGCTGTGCGTGAAAAGGAATGATAAAATAATCTAACATAGGACCTTATTCAGTTCTACCACAACCTCATAGCATTTGGAGACTTTATTAAAGCTACAGCAAGGTTAAATTCAGTCTACTTACTTAAATCTAGAGTGGACTGCTTAAACCTTCCAGTGTATGCAAATGCATTATTGAGTTAAGTAGTTATAGATATAATCTGCCAGATAGCACACATACTAATACAAATTTCGGCTACTAAAATATCTTCTATCTGGTACAGCCTGTACTCTATTCTTTTCCATTTGACCAACTTGCTGATATAAGACTGTAATATTTTAAACATAGACTTCAGTATTCTTTTAAACTTTTTTAGCTCTTACCACTGCCCACTTGCTTATCAGTCTCTTATTGCAACACTACGCATACACACTTGTGTACTAAAATGGGATCTATTAGCTAAATCTGATTCTCTTTCACTCCTGTAAATATAGAGATCCTGTGAGTTGCAATAGATTGTCATGATTTAAAGGGAGCAGAATTTGATCATTTGTATGTGGCTCCTAATTTTCTGTGGATAAATGCTAAAGAAAGTTAGCTCTTCTCCAAAAGATTCATATCCTTCCAACCCACATCCACTAATTGATTCTCCTCTATAAATTGTTGTAATATTTGAGATAGCTTTACTACCTACTGAGGTTTCTGATTCACTGCTTTATTTGAAGTATTACTTTCTATTTCAAGATACTCTGATTCAAGCATTTCTGAACTTCTTGTATGAAAAAGGTTATTTTGATCATCATTGCCTTCATGGAAGTCAGAGTGCTAAGAAGACACTTCACAAGTTGGGTTTGTGCTGCTGCCTCTCATTGCCTGGACCATGTTCAAACAATCTGAGTTGACAAATGTTTCAGAAGTTCAGTGTCCAAATGGCCCTTGTTCACTGCAGTTTCTGGAAGAAAAGTTATCTTTCTTTACATGTGGAGGTAGAGACAGGACCTCAGTGGCTTCTGGCTTCTGCCATTAGAATAGAGATGAAGGTACTTGTCTGGAAATACAATGTTTGGGTAGTAGAAGATAATGGTCCAGCTGCAGGGAGAAACAACATCTCTCCAGTGAAAAGTAGGCAATGGCTAAGCTGAGGATAGACCCTGAAGAACATGGAAAGACAAATGAAGAGGCTTATATCTGGTGGGGTACAGAACAGAAATTGATAGAAAAACACATAGAGTTAAGAAAGACAAAGTGGTGGGGAAAAGCATATTGTCAAGATCATGAGGGGCTATTACTGGGCAGAATTACATTTGCCTAGAACAAAGCAAAGGGTGTTAGAAGGACCATATGATGAGAAGTAGATATCTCTCTTCCCTCTAATCGGTTCTGTTTATTTATTTATTTTTTTTTTGTAATGTTACAACCAAATGTTTCTTGCAGTTAAACTCCTCCTTCTCTGATGATAAATTATAATGGAATAGTTGTGACATGATTATGAAATGTGATGATACTGAGAAGAACAAAGAAGAGGTTAACTGTTATTAGAAATTACATTATGGTGGTGAATAAGGTTTCTCAGCAGTAGTGATGTTAAAGGCACTGTGCAAATTGCATGCTGCAGTTTTATGGTGACTGTGGAGTGAAAGGAAGACATATGACTTACAATTTCCTGCAAGAAAATTGAGTGGTAAGGTCTGTCCTAAACTCCTGGGAGGAGTAGCTGAGAAAAGTCATCTGATTTCTCAAATTCATAGTATCATAGTGTTGGAAAGGACCTCCAAAGGTCAGCCAGTACATCCACTGCCCAAGGCAGTGCCACCTTTATCTATGTTAGTCCTGTCAGATTTCTTCTGGCAGATGTCCAGTGCTAAAGAGTCATATGTTCTCCAGACAACCCATTCTTTTACACCCTGACCTACACCGTTTTATAAAAAAACGTCTAGAAATCTTTTTTTCCAGATTTACACTCTCTTGGTTATTAGCAAAATATTTTGACCTCCTGTTTTGAAGGTCACTTTGTGAAGTCGGTGAGATGGACTTGTCAGGACCACAATGCAGACCCCTAACTCCCGTTGCAATACATTGCCACAGAGGGTTTACTGGTTTAGCAGATGTACCCATGGCACAGAATTATGGTGGCATCACACTATAACGTATGTTGTGCATACTGCAGTTTGGGAGCTCAGTAACAACATCTGTCCTGTAGCTCTGATGATACAAATACCTGACTTTTTTTTTTTTTTTTTTTTCCTGAGAAAAACAAATCTGGAGGCCCTGACCCTGCTCTTTTAATCCAGAAAATAGGGAATCAAATGTGGTTTTGCTTGGGTTGCTCTCTGGTTCCCAGAACCTGCAACACTTCTCAAATAGTCACAGAGTGAGTAGTCTGGATGATAACTGCAGTCTGAGTCATGTAAAGAGTGAGAAAGATTGTTTCAAAATTTTGTTGTGTATCCTTGTGAGATTAGAGTTGATTCAGTCCCCATGCTTCTTTCTTTTTTATTATATAAGCACTACTGTAACAGGTCTGTAATTTTTATTTATTTTGTTATTTATGCAGAAACAACACATTGAATTCAACAGATTTAATAGATCCAGATACTGCAAAATGGCATTCTCAACATAGAAAGAAATGCGGGAGTTAATCCCTTTATATTTGTGCAGATATAAGGAGAAATTACTTATCTACTTCAAGAAAATGGGAAAGCAAACAGGGGATAAATATTAGGTTTAACATTTCATGTAAGGTGTGAGCCCCTTATGTCAAGAACTCTGACTAAGTGCTTGTCTCTAAAGCACCTCATGAAGTGTAGCACAGCTTTAGATGTTTTCTTCTGACTATTGTATTAATATCTAATAGGAATAATAAACTATCTTTGTATCTCTCTGCCATGATCCAGGGCAGGCACAGCAAAGCCAAAGTACCAGCACTATATACATATTTAATAGACAGTTACTGTTTCTAACCAGTGAAATGTCTTTCTGAAGCATGAAGAACTTAGCATTCATTTCAAACAAAACTGTTCACAGTTGTGGAGAACAACTGCATCCCACATATTTGCCTTAGAAATCTGAAATCAGTGGAAATGCTGAAATAGCAAGTACTGCAGGATTGCATGCTGGGTGAATTTTGTGTCAAGAAATGGTACAGGGACTCGAGGTAACAGTCTAAGACTCTTATGCATGTGCTGATATAATTGCAGCTTGCTTTTCTTCCTTCCACCCCTAATACACACTGTTATCAACACTTGAGAGTTTGTGTCTAGTTTCTGCTCTTCCTCTGTCTTCCCATGGTTACTTGGGCAAGTCATAGCCTTTCTTTCTTCGTATCACAACTGTCTTTAAAGTAGGCAGCAACTGCTCATGGGTGAAAGAAAGGTACTGTAGTAGGTGAAACATTTATTGGGGAGATCTAGTTTCCTTTCTTGGGTATGGCCTATTTGGTGTCCTTGGATAAGTGTCATCAGCTCTCCATGTCTCATTTTCCCCAAGAGTAAACAGAGATAGTAATTCTTATCTTTCTTTTTGCAAATCATTTTGTTGCTTGCCAATGAAGGATATACACAACAGCTAGTCATTGTTATTATCAGTGTTAATACTAAAGATTTCATACGTATTTCAGGGAGGACAAAAATAAATGTACACTCCCTAAAAAAACCCAAACCCTGTTTTTAGAAGATGGATTGTTTTGAACTGGAGGATGTGCAGCTATCTGAATCTGGTCCCCGTATCCTCCTGGATGGAGCTACATGTCTTGTGCTCTCCTCCAGGCCATTGACTTCTGTCTTCCGTCTGTGGCTAGGACAAAGTTCCTCTTTCAAATGTCCGCTGAGCACTACCAGGATATTTCAGAAGTGTATTGAGACAGTTCATCCAGGAAAATGTGATTTCACAGTTAGTAAAACATTAGACATGGTGATAAAAGACTTAATATGTGTTGTTTGTTTTTCTGGCAACAGTGATTTTTTTTTTATTGCACGTTTGAAGCTGAGCAAAATGAAGTCTCTATAAGATTTTCTGAGTGATTTGGTTTTGATTTTTATCTGGAAGATTATTGTTTCCTCACAGACAATTAAAAAAAAGAAACCCCACAATACAACTGTTTCTCTGGGTTTTTGACAATAACATATGCAAGCCTTAGACACACCAGCCTTGGAACTTGTCTGAAAAACACATCCCAGGTAAACAACCTCTTCAGACATAAAGGGGTGCTCTGGTGTCTCTTTGTGTTGGCCTATAAAACTATCAGATGAAGAATGTAGTTTAATAGCTGGCTGAAGTCCGCACTTCTTTCTGCCCCAGCAGCCCGCCATGACCTCAAATCATCCCTCCCAGCACAGCAGGGACTGCCGCAGGAGCCTGATCCAGCACGACGCTGATGCAGCCAAAGAAATGCGGCTCCATCCAGACTGGCTCCCTGGGACCACACAGCCCGGGGCAGGGGGAGGGATGGGACCAGCACTTTTGACAGCAATATCAAACTGTGTAACCATATTTTCAGGTTTTCAGGCAATTAAGCCAGGACAGCTGAAGCCCAGGGAATTAATATAAACGGTAGCTGGTGGTGATTTACATTAATCCAGGGGCTGTGAATTGTAGCAGTTCAGGAGTAGCTATAAAGTCAGTTTGGATACCACTGTGAGGAGGGAGGCAGAGAGCCTAAACTTCAGCCACCCTTAAATTGACTGTGAAATGTGAGTCAGAGCCTTGATTTAATTCTTTATTATGGCAGAGAGGTTCAAAGCGATGCATTACATTTTACCTCCAAGCTCTTAGCACCAAAGGCAACAAGTCGGGAACAGCAAGTCAAGCACAAGGCAGGGGGATTTGAGTGTGTGCATTGTGTTTGGAATGAAACATTTTGCTCACCTGTGGAGTGTCAGTTATCTTCTAAGATGCTTCCTATGTTTGCCAGTGTCTCATTATTTTCCCTGAAAATGGATGTCCAGAACTAAGAAGAGTTTTATGCATTGAAATTGTCTGTCGGTACCATGTCTCTGTGGAGGCAGGACTGAGCCAGCAGAAGTGACTGCAGGCAGAACGATCTGTCAGGAGCTGCTTAACACTACTGGTTTAATGCATAACGTTTGGGATCAAATCAGTGTCAGCTGAAATGGGGTGGACCAAAACCAAAAACAGCAAGTGAGGAATGAAGTGGCCACAGAAGCAGAGCTGGGCTGACAACCTGCTTCTTTAAAAGCATTTCTGCTCTTCCTGCATTTATACCTGGACATGTGGGCCCTCTACATGCAACTCCAAGAGCTTCCCAAAAGTGAGAAGGGAGAAAATCTCTTTGGACCCACTGGAAACCAAAAACATGAGAGAAAAAAAATATCTTGATCAAGGGCATCAAAGACAGAACACATTTAAAGGAATGGGAACAGATGTGTGACTGCAATCTATCATCAGGAAGATGCTCTAGGCTGTGGCTCTTGGAAATGTCGTTTCATGAGAACAAGCTGAAGTCTCACCTGTCCAGCAAATTTCAGGAAAAAACAAGAGGTCCTGGAATTGTGAAGGATTTAACCTTTTAACCTTAAACACATTCTAACCTTTGTTTAATACCCACCAGTAGACATGTCCATTAATATGGTTTATGACTAATATGGTTTTCAATCCATTTATTCTTCTGGTTTGTATGATATATCACAGCAATGAGTTCCACAATTTAAGTGTGGCATAATATTTTGCAGACTACTTATTCTTGTGGCCTACTTATCATACTGTGAGAAATCGTCAACACCTTAGCCTTTAAGTGCAATAAGACTTTCTAGCTCCTCTTTTACCTACCACCTTAGGGCAAAGACAACTCCTGTAGGATAGGAACAGTGGGGCAGTTGGGATCCTTCACCAGCATTTTCTATTTCTTTGAGATTTTTCATATCCTTCACTTCCCTTTTATTTCTTTTGTTGCCATGCACTGCCTTCAGATACAATCTATGTTTCTAGTGGGTCTTAACACATTTCAGTACTCCAGACTGTCCTTTAGAGTTTTGCTTTGGTTCTCATGTTGTTCATGAGACATCCCTGTTGTAGAAGCTCACAAAGTGAATTCAGGCTGGTCATAATTTTTTAACAGGACCCTTTACTCTATGTAAGCAGTTCCAGATGGCTTGGTGCACAGTCCCTTAAAAGTCCTAAAGCCAGACATAATTTTCAGTGGACATGACAAAATGTGGATTATTTCATTAATTAGCTGCTTGTACATTATCAGCTTCAGATGTCTTACCAGTATATAACTTTGTCAGTCCATTTATCTTACCAGTTACTGCATATAGTGGTGTCTCTTTAACATTCCCACCACTGCAGAAGATATTTATCTGTATCTTTGCAGAAAATGTCTTTCTCTGGCATCTCATTTTTTAAACCATTGCAAGCCAGTAGATTCTTGAGTCTTATGAGAAACATGCTAGCAATATACATAAAATCAAAATTTTTGTTCAAGGAGATAAATCTAATGCAAACAAAGGAAGCAAAGATGTTTCTCTTGGTAACAGGTTTGATTTCTAAGGTGACAGACCCTAATTCAAATCAGGCTGCTACAAGTGGATACGAACCTTCTTGGGCAGTAAGGATACTCAAACGCTATCCAAATGAAGGTATTAGTTATGAACGTAACAAAATACTTCTCTGAATGATGGAAAAATCACTTATTGTGTATTGATAGAGAGGTTGTTAGATTATTTAGAAAACATACAATGCAAGAATAAGTGGCAGTATGCTGATCAAGGCTCAGGTCTATTGGTTTACGACAGCTATAAAAATTGAAATGTTATTTACTGTTCACAATAATGCTTTCTGAACAAGTGCTACTGCAAATTATAATAAAATGTGTATCTCCTAATCAGATATACTTCTCATGTATATACTTCTTATGTAGCTTATACTTCTTATGTGGCTTATTTACAGTCCTCTAACTACCAAAGAAAATGCAATAACTTTGAGCTGGAATGAGCTGCGTTATTATTTCTTGTATCCTAACTTGGGAAGGCCAAACAGGCAGAGTAAGGGGAGTCAGACCTATGCTGCTTCTTGCATATGTACCCTCATTGTATGCACAGATGGCTAAATAAGCAGATCTCTGACAGAGCTGTTGAGTGTACCATCATGGTAGCTGATGGTACAAGCTAAAGTTGCAGATGTGAATGTATACCTGCTTTAACTGACAGATCTGTCCCACAGACGATGCTTCTGAATAAACATTGTTTTAGCAGTGAAGTGGGGAAACTGAACTAGGTTAACATTTTTATGAAGAAGTCTTGGCTCAGTGTCTGTTGAATTCAATAGAAGCTTAGTGCCTTAACTTATTTTTCAGTTGTTACTATGTTAGCTGTGAAAACCTGAAATTAGATGTTCACCCAAATAGTCAAGGTTCTGCAGTCCTGCAGCCTTTCCAGCCCTGGTATCAAAGTGGGGTAAAAAACCCATCCCAACAGAAATTTAGTCCTTGTGAAAATGGTGATGATGAAATTGAATGAGCTTAGAACACCACCTTGGAAACATGCTTCAAGTTATTGCAGGGAGAAAAATAGTTTAGTCTGGCCCACTGGTACAATAATTACAGTGTGATAGCTCTGATGTGCCTGTCCTTCCAAATGTTTAGCAATGGAAAGCTTTTGACATATGAATGCACTACTGGGGAATAGTAAGTCACTCTGTGTCAGCTGCTTCATGATCATTACTCAGGTACATGCACTTCTCTTAGAGGACCTGACAGTAAATGTCAGGGATTTGGGCCTAACACACTTAATGAAAAAGGGGTGTGATAACTGATATTCACTGGGGACCGAAAGCATGAATACAGGTTAGCTGCTGTAAAGTAACTGGTGTACACTGACTTTTTAGCCTATGAAAGGGATTCATATTTCTATATAGGTGCTTTTAAAACCCGTTTCTGAGAATCAGGGTCCCCTCTGTCTGAGAGGACCAGTACTCTGCAGTATATAATAATGCACATCTCCATTTTATGATTATATAGTTTTTTTTCCCTAATGACCAAACAAAGTCTCATTTTTGTCTTGCTTTCTGGCTGAAATTTCAGAAGGGAAATTGTTAATATTTGTATTGAAGTGTTTACGGGGTTTATATGTGTCTGGCTTTATGGTTACTGTGACAAAGTTGTTTGATGATTGTTATCTGGATGCCCAACTGTAAAAGCCTCACAGGCACCTCATCTGCATGGTTTCTTGAAAAAAACAGTCCAGTGAAGCATTTGGGGCTGATTGCCAAAGTTGTTAGAAAATGGTGGTCTCTGTATGTAGTGGACATAATTTCAGAAAGTTGATAATACAAGTGTGGACATGTCAGGGAAGATTGTGTCTAAATTAGACACATAGAGCTGTCACGTGCTTAAATGCCCATTTCTTGCCATCATCAAGGGAATATCAGAGAAGATGCTTTACACTCAGGGTGGAGGACTGTGTGTCTACCTCGTGTCTCCTTCCTGGTTGGGGAATGGATCATCAGTGGGGAAAAGGAGAAGGCAACAGTATTGAGAGAGCTCACACTGTCCAAACCCTGCTAGAGAGAGGTATCTCAGGCAAAATAGTTGCAGTAAATCAGGTTTGACCTGGGAATAGCAGGCAGTTAATCAAGTCTTGGCTTACTGAATATGTTCACTGTGATTTCCAAATGAGAAGAGGTAGCTTTTAGTACTACTCAGTGCAAAGTGCTCATTTATGCCATAAGATAAGGGAGGCAGACATGAATTGGAGCAGTTTTTTTCCTTTCTTCCTTTCATGTTACATCTGCACCGTTTTCTCAAAACCCATTTTTATACCACTGGGCCTTTTGCCGCCTTTCACCATGCCCAGCCTGATAACCCTTTGGTTTACTTCCTAGTGTAATATAAGCCTTAAATGTAAAAAGCTTTAAGTACTCAGATCTAACTGCTCTGCCTGTGCTTTTATGTGTTTCCCTTTTCTCAGCATCTCTAGGCTGAAGTGTTTTCATTAAGGGCATAATATCTGCTCTTTTCAAATGTATGCATCAAATTCATTAGCAACATCTTCAAATGAGGTTAAGGACCTAGATCATGAAGTCTTGATCCAAAGATCACAGGGAAAATCCCCATCTTCTCTCTTTTTCTCTCTATCTTTCTAGCTATACAGCAAAAGGAAAAAGGAAAATCCAAGGCAGAGATGCTGAAGGATGATGAAACAAAATGTGTTGAAACTTTCCCTTTGGAGATATGAATTCTAAGCATGGAAAGGGTTGAGACGCTTTGACCTACACAAAGTCTCCAGACACTCAAAAGCATTTCCTTGGCTGCTTGCAATAGGTGTCTTTCGAAAATATTGCCCCATTTAGAGTTTCTGAGCATCAAGAGTTTCTGAACATTGAGCTCAGTGGAAATGAAGACAAAACATCACACAGCTTAGTGCTTACAAGGAGGCAAACTTCCAAACAGATCCCATTGCCAGATGCTGCCTATCTTGCTTCTTTTATCAGCTATCACCTGATTTCATAGACTCAGTGATTAATGTAGGCCATCTCCAATCCTCAGGCAGAAGTTGTTGCAACTAGATTAATATTAAATACTTCTGGTTTATTAGCATAATAATTTTTGGCTTGCCCAATTAAGATCTGTAAGAGATTATATATAGTTTTCTCCTCTCTGTATGGCAGCCTTAAGAGCTCGATAGTTGTTGATCAGCCTTTTACCACGAATCCTAATGAAACCACAAGAGCATGTGATACAGCTCTGATCTGTCCCCGCTTTGCTAATGAATACACTTCAAGCAAATGAGATTAGCTTCAGCTTTATGTAGCTCATATAGAAGCTTTGAAGAGATACGAAATAAGAGTCCTCCTGATAATTTTGATGTTATTAGAAGTAAGAGTCTTATCATGACCTGGGGTAACATCCTAATTATTTTTGAAAGCTGTCAGTGTAAACCTGTGTCTCTCTTCTGAGTTAGCACACCATGTTTGTTTTGTTCTGCAGCAGGAGAGATCATCAAGAGATACTATAATACCATCACAGCTCTGGGGGATGGGGCAATGGAAATAACAGCAAATGATGATCAAAACATCTGTATTAAAGCTCGGTCCTGTAAGAGTTTGTATCATCTGTTCAATTTCTTCCTTTGTAAAATAAAACACTGTCCACTTCAAAAGGTTCTCATGAAGCTCAGAAAAGTGACACATTTTGTTCTGCTTCTGGGTGGAGGGGCAAGATTAGAAATCGTGGCTTGACATCTGTTAGCAGAAAAGGAAAGAAGAAAAGGGGACCTTTGCAACTAGTCTTTCTAAGACCCTGCAGGAGAACTTCTGGAGTGATAGATACTCAAAAGGAGCCTTTAATTATGTTTCCTATTTGATTGTGATGAGATCAAGTCCAGCCACTCTGCAGACAGAGTATGGAAGGCCAAAGAAGCAAAGTTTGTCTCTAGATGGTTGGGAGGAGGCTTCTTGGGATCCGTTCCTCTGACAACTAAACCAGCTGTCTCATGTCCAGTTCTGAATATTGAAGTTTGATAAACATTTCTGACAATGATGTCTGAGTCGACCTCTAGTGTGGTGGCAGTTCATAATCCTCTTGAGATTGTACATGATCTCAGCTCCTGTGTTGAGAGCTTGCATTGTATATGCACATTTTCTTCAACCATCAGCAACTCAAGTCTTTATATTTTACACTACTACATCTCTAGAGTGGTACAAGGCCAAAAAATCCTTAATGATTGTCAGATCTTCCCATACTATGGCAATAAAGCCATATTAGTTGGCAGAAAAAGTGTTGGCAATTGACTGGGGTGATGCAGCATGAATTGGATGATAGTTTATTTTTAGGTAAGGTGTTTTCATCCATTTTAGCAACATTTCACACTTGTTCTCAGAACCCTGAAACTCTAACAAGGACCATTTTAGAAATTAAAAATGTATGGCATGAGGCTATTTGATGCTACCATTAAGGCACTTCACTGATGTATTCCTGGATCATCATGGGAGGAGGAGGAGGGGTGCCCTTCAAATTAACAGCAGGCTGCACATTGCATAGCTGGATGGAGGAAGCCTGAGTGCCTTTTACTTGGGGAAAAAAAAGGTAGTGGTGGTCAGAAAGAACTGCCTTGTATAACAGAAATGGCAAACAGCCACTGGGTGTGCAATCAAGAGGGAGAAAAGCATCTGGATATGACATGTCAAAACACAGGCTATTTTGCCACTGGATCCTAGTCACTAGAGAGCCCAATGGCAGCGAAGACATCTTCCCGCATATGTGTTATTTGTTTTATGTGTTTATCCTTTCTTTCAGGAGGATATCATGCTTTGCCTTTCAGTCACACACGTTTGGATGTGTCCTGATATTATAAAACCTCTAATTAGTTTGCAGATAGCTTTTCTGTGATTTCTGTGTCATGATTGAAGAATAGAGTAGGAAAAGTCAAGGTCTGAGTTAATAATATGCTGCTGTTATGCAGGTGTGCTCAGCACTTCCTTTACATTCTTTTTGGAAAAAGTGTTCAAAGCCAGGTGGCTGAAACTGATCTGCTAACTCCACATTTAAATACCTAAATGTAAATGGCTTGACTTGTGAGAAATGAAGGATACCCACAGAAATTTCCCATCCTTCTCTGAACACATTTGGGCAATTCTCATAAAATGACTACAATATTCATTCCCACTTCTTCCAGCTGGTTAACCCCGAGGGCTTGATTAATGCTGACTGAGCTCTGTGGCTCCTTTGTTGGGTACACATATTTATCATAGGTGAGCTGGAACGTGGGGCAAGAGGAGGTCAGGACAAAATTCATGCCCTGAATTACTAGCAGAACTGGAAGGAAAACACAGCTGTAATCATTCTGTTTCTTGCTCTAACTCTCCTTGTGGTAAAGCCTGGCTGATTATGGATTTTTGGTGTTCCTTATTGCTATTATTTTATTCTCTCTACTTCTGCAAGAGGTACCACAATCACTCCTAGCCTGACTGTCTAAAGGAAGGGAGATCAGAGATCCCAGTGTAAGACAGGGTAAATAACCTTTACTTGTCTGTGGGTGCTGGATCACCTTCTGGAGAAATGTGCAGCTCTAAGCCTATGTCCCACCTGATGGCAATGGACCAGATTCACTCAGGTTTTTATAAATGTTCCTCAAGACTGCATCCAGGGAAATTAAGCTTTGTCAAGTACTTCTTACTGTTAACATCACATTCTGGTACCAGGGACATTCACAAATTAGCATCCTGGGGTTTGACTGAAACTGTCTTGAATGTCCATTTCCAAGAACAGCTTTAAGTGAAAGTAGATGAAGTTTGTCATCTTAAAAAGGGACACTAGTAGTCAAGAAAAAGATCTCTGCTGTAGACTTCAGTAGGAAGATTCTGATTTGTAGAAGATAACAAATATTTCAACTTTAAAAACTGACTTACATTCATGTTTATATGAAGAATAGCTCACCAGGATGTGATAAGAAGAGCATCTCTTCCCAACTCAGTGTTGCCATATGATGTTTCATCCAAAGCTCCTTAAAGGCTCATAGTGGTATCACCTGGTGCCCATTTTTGCACCCCCTGCTTGGGATGGCTTAACTCCACAAGAAACTCTTCTCATGTTTTAATTTGGCCCTGAGATTTTAAGCTGAAACAGTTTCGGTGCATTCCCTCTGCAGTGGTAGGACATAGAAGCTGCATTTACTATGAAAGTTGTGATATAGTAATTAGTCCAGACATGAAGCACTAAATCATGGGAAGGCAACAGGAAGGGTTGCACTGTGACTGCAAAGTTGTTAGCACTGCTGTGACAAACAGGTCATACTTAGTTAAGCAACCTCTTTGTTTCCAATCTTCCTGAGCAAGAGGTCAAGAGAAGTTCAGTGTAATTAACAGTTAAGAGATACATGGGATGGAAAAGTATGAGGCAGTGTTTATTTAACGAGCTATAAAACCAGCAAAAAAAATAATTTTCCTACCAGAGAGGGAGCTATTAGAATCAGCTTTCATTAGGAATGTTTCTGTAATAAAGTGTTGTGACTCCATAAAAGAGTGTAAAACTGTCTGAATAAAACCCAAGGAACAGATTTCTGCAGCCCAGGAGTCACAAGGGACAGGAGCACCAAGAATTGCTTATAGCTCTTTTACCTGGGGCTCATGTGCATGTGGGATGTTACGTTCCTGCAGATGCCCACTGCATAATGATCTGCTATTGTCCAGTGGCTGAAACAGAAATTTAGAAGTCCCAGTGGGGAGCTACCCCTTCTGCAGCACCTGTGTGAGAAATGCTGGACTACCTTTATAGTACATGTAATGTAGCACAGCGCATTGCTCTGCATTAGTTCGTTCTGGCGGCAGCTGTAACCTATGGTAATAATGTTAATAACTGTGATGCCATGACTGATAATGGCCCTTGGAAGGTGTTTCCCAAGATGCAAACTTTTTTTGTACCCTGAGACTGTCCACTGTTACGGGCTGTTCCTTCCCCTCCTCTCCTGGAGCAATCTGATGGGAGAGGAATGATAAGTGTCAGAGCCACAAAACTCAGAGCAGCTGGGATGAGCCAACACTGCAACCAAAATGGGTATGGGGGGCATGCACAGAGCCTCAGGGCATGTGGGAGTGCTACCAGTGCCTCCCCCGTGGATCTGTCGAGAAGGGCAGCAAGCATACTAGAAAGGACAGCACAGGACACTGACCCAAAAACTATCTAGCTAGTACAGTTCCAGCAGTAGCACAGCTGTGTTTAACTAATTTGGGGCCATTTGTTTTTATTTTAATTCAGAGCCAAAATAAAAAATATTTGAACAAAGGTGGGGTTTTTTTTGAGGGATGCTCTTAAACACCTTTCATGTTCTTGAGGTCTCCCAAAATGCTGGTGTTTACTGGTGATCACAGCCCTATTATTCTGGTTGGGAGTTGGTTTAATGTTTAATTCCTGATAGATCTCATTTTTAAATTATTTCTCTTCCCTCCCATACATTATCAATCATCTCCTAAGGTAGCTTTCTTACTCTAAAGCATCAGAAAACAAAAATAATATTTAAAAATTACTCAGTTGAAATTAGGATAGGAGTAATGTATTGGGTTTGAGTGGCAAGGTTTTGGTAGCTGGGCAGGCTATTGGGGTGGCTTCTGTGAGAAGCTGTTAGAAGCTTCCCCTGTGTCCTATAGAGCCAGTGCCAGCTGGCTCCAAGATGGACCCACCGCTGGCCAAGTCTGAGCCCATCAGCGATGGTGGTAGCGCCTCTCAGATAACATATTTAAGAAGGGGAAGAAAAAACCTGCACAACTGCAGCCAGAGAAAGAAGTGAGAATATGTGAGAGAAACAACTCTGCAGACACCAAGGTCAGTGAAGAAGGAACAGGGATGTGTTTAAATATGTGATTCATAGAGGTGAGGTGTTGACTGTCAGTTCATCTTATGTTGTCTTTGAGACTCCTTCCTCCTCAGGGGGAGGCGTCCTCAGACTGCGCCTCCCCATCCTGCTCCAGCATGGGGTCACTCCTGTGCAAGACAGTCCTCCATGAACTTCAATATGAGTCCTTCCCATGGGCTGCAGCTCTTTACGAACTGCTCCAACGTGGGTCCCTCCCACGAGGTTCATCTTTCAGGAGCAGACTGCTCCAGTATGTTTCCTCCATGGGGTCACAGGTCCTGCCAGGAGCCTGCTCCAGCATGGGCTTCCCACAGGGTCACAGCCTCCTTCAGGCTCATCTACTTGCTCCTGCGTGGGGTCCTCCACAGGCTGCAGGTGGGTATCTGCTCCACTGTGGACCTCCATGGACTTCAAGGGACAGCCTGCCTCACCATGGTCCTCACCATAGGCTGCAGGGGAATCTCTGGTCCAGCTGCCAAAACCTTGCCACCCAAACCCAATACAAGAAAACATATTTCAAACTTAACAAAGGTTGAATAATAGCCTGACATCATTTAAGGTGGGCATTAGCTCCTATCCATGGATCAAATTATCTTCTTAGTTAAACTATTTGTTCTGATTTTGCTCCTTTTCAAGCACTGAACACACTTCTTGGTGCTGTAAAAATAAATAATAATAACTATCCCAATCAAATGTCACCAAATGTAGGAAATATGTCTTATCTGAAAATGGACTTTTAAGACTGTAGGTTTTGGCTCACCGTCAAGAAACTTTTTCTATTTTCTATTTCATTATATGAGCTTTTGGATTTGTAAGGAGAGTACAGATTCTAAAATAAAACCCCTTATCTCTAAAAGCTTAGATTTCATACAGAGTGCTTTGCCATTATTGCTTAGTGGGATAAATCTCTAGCTAAAACTTACACAGCGTTTTATAAACCTCATAAGATGTTTTCTATGTCCCAAAGTCCCCTGATCTTAGGAAAAAAAGGCAAATCATGTAGTTCAGGGAATATAGGAACCCTGCCACCTGAAAACAGACCTGAAATCCACCTTGTCTAGTACCCTGTTTCTGACACCGACCCATAGGAAGTAGTTCAGACTGAAGCCAAAGAGCTTGGCAGGATACAGACAGGATTATTTACTTCCCCATACTGGCCTCTAATCACAGGAGATTGGCTTAAATCCTGATGGGTGAGGTTTCAAAATTATTGAGCAGGAAGCACTCTCAGGACAGAAGAGGTGGATGGCAAGGAAGGGATGAAGTTACGAAGCTCACGGGAGTCCTGTGTAGGGGAACAGACCTCCATGTAGGGAAGTTGCTAAGGAAACAGATGGGGTACAGACATCAATATTTTCCATAGATTACATGTGGACACTGGAGGAGAACCATAAATGAATCAGTTCAGGTGACACTGGGAGTCTTTTGTCGGCCTGCAGAAGACCTTCTGGGGTCCACCTCAGGACTTGTCCTCTATACAAGACAGTCATTTCCACCCAGATATCAAACTGAATCAAAGTCATATACTGGAGTTGGTATTAATAGTGAAAACATTCTCATCTCACAGTCTGTGTCCAGCTGGATGTACTGATCAGGTTCAGATCACCTTTTATTTGTTTCAAAGCTATTTTGATTTCATATATTTCAGGAATACTGAACTGGCAGACAAGTCACAGTTTCAAAAAAAAAAAAAAACAGGATAAATCCAGACACTGAATGAATATCTTTCATTTGAAGAAATTAATATGAAGAATTAATTAAGAAGGAGTCGATGTTCAAAGTATATGAAATCATTCTCTGAAACTGTGTTTGAAGGATAATTCATATATTCTTTATTTTCTCCTCCCTTTCTTTTTTAGTAACTCAGCAACCTCTAGACCTGAAGATACTGTGAATAGCAGTATGGACAGGTTTAAGAGCTGTTCCCTGGAAAGCATTCATATTCACTCCTACCCTTGGAAAATACGATGCTGTTGAACCCTGTTCAGTGGGGTCTGAGGTCATGACCGCTCCTTCACCATGAGTACATGGCTACATGGTGGCCTGTATGACTACACAACAACATCTCACCCTCCCCTCTGTGTTTGTTCTCACTGCACAGTAAATGTTGAATAATTTGAGGTACTTTCTGCTCTACGGATGAGCAGACATATGAGCACACTGCCGGCAGAGAGATGGAGAGAAAGAACCATGTATGGGTGTAACCAGTGTGCAGTGCTGATGGTCTTGGTGTTCACCTGGGCACCACCCATGCTGGGTACAGGAAGGAAACAAGGCACAGTATGATCTTCCTGAAGTTTACAGACTTCTAGAGGGAATTGATCCACAGTCCCTGGGATAAGACCTGCCAGTGCAAAAAAGATGTTAAAAGGCAGAAGAGAGTCCTGTAGTGGGGCCTTAAAGTAAGTCAGGGCCAAAAGTATGAAGACTAAGCTTATAAGGGGCAATGCACTGGAGCAGGGACTCAGAAAGGTTTCAGACTCTCCATCCTTGGAGATATTCAAAACCTACCTGGACAAGACTTTAAGGAACCGCATATAACTTTGAAGGAGACTCCCTTTGTGCAGAGGATTCGACCAGATAAACTTGCAGAGATCCTTTCCAAATCTGAACTTTCCTATAGACCTCTCTTCTAGACCCTAACAGTCAAATTAAGGATATCTTGGATTATAAATTGCCAAGAGATGTAGAAAGGATCACAGAGGACTTGGAGGTATACAGTATTGTCTAAACCACCCAAATGTCTTTGGGGTGCAAATTCTTGATACTTCCAATAGGAGATTGCCAAGGCAAAATAGCTGCCTGGAAAAATGTATCCCTTAGCTCATTAATCTCAGGGCAGTAACTTGGAAAGAAATTAAGGCCCAGCGTAGCTTGGGACTTTGCTTTGATAGGTGCTCAGCACTTGATCTTGATCTCAGAATCACTTCAGCCTGAGCCTTAGTTGGGAAGTATGATTACTGCCATGTTTGAAGTTATGCATATGTTTATGTGCTTTGTCAGATGAGAGTGACAGTGCTCAGCACCAGCCAGAATTTAGCCATTGCATAAGCTTACTTTTGTGGCAGGGATTTCTTAAGCTAAAAAACCAAAGTCTCTCAAAGACAGAGTTACTTAGATTTATTTACACTGTGGGAGTATTTACAGAGGTATGTCATGGGGAATCAGAGAGTCCTGAGTTTTTTTTGTGTGTGTGTCTTGTATCTTAAAAAGAAACAGAATTTGCCTTTGAAAATAACTTTTGAGAGTGTTCACATCAAATTAACCTCCCTTTGAGGTGCCATATGAATGGTTGTCACGTACGGGTGCAACAGATTTGACACAACTGTGTAAGAGGAAATATTAAGTGAACATTTTTTTGAAAAAAAAAAATGTTTTATTTTATTTGTTTCTTCTACTGGGTTTTATCATGAACAGCCATGACAGGAACAAAAGTTTTCTGTAGCTGAGTTCACATTTCCATTTGTATTTGCAAGGGTAGAAGAAGAAGGGACAGAAATGTTTTAAACCAGAACTATTCGGAGAAGGGAAATTCCATACTGAAGGAGATGTCAATGTACTAATATCTGCTTGCACCTCAAAATCAACCAAGCTTGTGTTTCAGAAATGCACAATTTCTGAAAAATGTTGATTCAAAAATTCTGGAAAGGATTTTTTTCACAGTTTCTATGAAAATAAACATGCTGTTTGGAAGTGTCAGTATTACAAAATATAGATTCACAAGGAAGTACTTTGTTCTGAAGTCCCCATCAGAAAATATAAATTAATCTTGTATTCCCTAGGAAGAACTCTCCTATTCCATTAATTCCTCTGCAGCCTTCCTCTTCCTCCTTTTCCTCACTCATTATGAGGAGCCATTGTGTCATTGAAGAAATAAAGAAATAAAGAATTAAAGTTATTTGGAAATTAATGGCCAGCTCCACTATTACAGTTCACACACAGCAAGTCACTGCAACAAAACCAAAGAGCAGATGTGTTGGGGGATGTGTCCCTCTTGTATGCTTCTGGGCTCCCTACAGCTACCATCTCTTGACAACACAGACAACTTCCATCCCAACAGCCCCAATAATAGCTTCGTGGATGATAGGCACGTTAAACTTGAGCTCTTATTTACCTTTTATTTTGTTTGCAGTGAGCCAGTAAGAGTCTTGCTTTGGATATAAGTGAGAGTGATTCCAGGTCCTGGAAGCACAGTCATCTATGAATTCTTCTTTTTGCAAATGTGTTGAATTTTCATGGCAGGCTGGAGATTATTCTTTGTTATTTGCCAGCAGCCTGCTCAGACTGGGAAGCAGGACAGCTGTACAGCATGGATTGCAACAAGTGAAGGTTAAAATGGGGTCATCTGTTAACCTGGTTTTAACTCCAGATCTTAGTTTGACCACATCACTGCTAACCAGGTACGTTCCTGGGCCAGAATTTTATTACAGTGGCTCATTATTTCTTTCATTTTAAAATAAATAAGAGGACATTTTCCCCCCACTTAGGATACTGTTGTGGGATCCTACATACAAGAAATAGCTTCTGTGGCTCTACTCATAGACAGAATAATTGATATTTATGTAGTTCTCAGAAGAATGTGCAGTTATTCCTCTATGGCATAAAGAACTCTATTTTGGTCACTATAAAGCACACTGAATTTGTGCTTTCTCTAGGAATCATAGCTGTTGTAGAACATCTGAATCACTGTTGCAGTGGGTGTTGCACTGGTGACAACTTAAATCTGAGAGTGATTGATCCACAAACAATTTATTAAAAATGAATTTGATGCCTTGCGTAATGTTGGCTTCAGTTCTGCTTTCTCTGAAGTCCTGCATCCTTTGAAGTTTTGTCACTGCCTTTTTCAATATCAAGATCAGATACTTTTACATAAGTGTTGCCATTCAGGACAGTGCTGTGTATGACCTGTTTCCCTGATCAAGATCTTCTGTTGACCTCTGCAATCAATTTGTATCTGTTATCCTGCTGAACATCTATAGCTCAGCCACACAGCCTGGAAGAGTTTCATGTTTTGTTTGTTTGTTTGCCATTTTGAGAATGTGGCATTTGTTTTGCTTTTTCAACGTCCTGAAATGGTTAGAGATACTATAGTTGATAATCTGAATGTAGTTAGAAAGGATTTTATGCTTCACATCCTTTATTCTTATACTATGCTATCATGACCTCCCAAGAAAATCCCCAAGTATCTTGATGTCAGTTGACAAAACATACATCATTTTGATTTATTAGACCCGTCCAAATGGAATAAGAATTAGAAGTCTGATTTTCTTTGTATCTTTCTCTCTTAGTCACAGAGAACAAATTCATATTTATCAAACACGCCCCGCCCCAAGTGACCAGTGTTGCTTTGCTGTTTTGCAATTTCATCAGTTTATGGCAGAACACTTACATTAGCGTGATTGTTTCCTTCTTCCAACTTTCCTTGTTCTGAAAGTATTCCTCCTTTGGATACTTCTGCTTATTATTGTTATTATTATTATTTAGATTGCTCTCCTGAGGCATAACAAGGCATACAAGTGTGTGTGTATGTGTGTAATAATTTTTGAAACATTGCCCGGTTTCAGTCAAATTAGTGAGAAATGACAAAGTAGCAAGAATAATAAAATTCCAAAAGGTTTTGTGGAAACTGGCACCAAGATGAAGTCTGTAATTGCCCCATACAAGTTAAAGTCTGCAGCCTCAAGTCCCATGGTATTGAGTATCAGAGATCACAAACTGAAGAAGTGCCAAACTGAGAGGAAAGTGAGGGGAAGAGACCTTTTCTGTACTCCAACCATAAGAATTTCTGAGTCAGGGTTTGCACTTTCTTTAAGACCAAGCGAGGCACACACAAGACAAGATGGGAAATGAGACTCCAGTCCTCACAGAATTGTGTTGCTGCACAGTTAGTGCATAGAGTAATACACAGATGTCGCGGTTTAGGCCTGGTTGGCAGCCAACCACAATGCAGCAGCTCTCTCTCCCTTCCCCTCCGGCAATGAGAAGGGACAGAGAGCCAGGCTTGGGGTTCAAGATAGGACTGGGATGGGGAAAAATCCCCACTTTTATGATCACGAGCAAAAGGCAGACTCGTTAGGGGAAGAAAAAAAGAACATACATTTATTACAGACACTAACAACACATAACAGAGAAGGACAGTGAGAAGCATTGCCACATCTTGAGAACACCTTCCCCCCACCCCTCCCTTCTTCCCGGGCTCAGCTCTGCTCCCGATATCTCTACCTCCTCCCCCAGTGGCGCAGGGGCAGGGAATAGGGGGTGCAGTCAACGCTGCCACTTTCTCCATCTTCAGTGAGGAGAGTGTCCGAAACTTGTTCCTCCTGCTCCATCGTGGTCCCCCTCTCACAGGAGACAGTCCTCCACAAACTTTCTCCGACATGAGTTCCTCCCATGGGCCGCAGCGTTCCCCACACTGCTCCGTCATGGGTCACTAACTTCCTCCGACTGGATTCCCTCCCACGGCTGCAGCCCTTCCTGAGCTGCTCCAGCGTGGGACTCCCCCGCATGCTGCAATCCTCCCAGCGCTGAATTACAGCAGCGGAGCTGCCTTTTCCCATGAGACCCCGGCCTTCTTTGGGCACAGAACCTTGATTATCGAGCAGGAGCAACAGGCCATAAATCAATGTCTGCTCCACCGTAGATCTTCATGGGTGGCAGGGGGGGCCGCCCTGCCGTCTCACCACAGGATACAGGAGGGTCTCTGCTCCGGCACACCTCCCCCCTCCTTTCTTCCTCCGTTCCTCCACTGACCTTGGTGTTCATGCAGCTGCCACAACTACTCCTCACAAGTCCCACTGCCCATCACCACGTCTCTTCTTAAATACGTTATCGCAGAGGTGCAGCTGATTGGCTCAATTTCCCAAACAGAAGTGGAGCTGACGTGGAGCTGGGGGAGCTTCGAGAAGCTTCTCACAGGGGGCCGCCCTGATAGCCCCCTCCCCTGCCACCAAAAATCTCCACCACTCACTCAACCCAGGACAACAGAGCAGGACCACCACCTCATTTCATTTGTCCCTGTTCAATCACCTGCTCTGATGAGGGGACCTCATTGTACAAGTAGATATTACAGATATAGAAGATAGAGCTATAGGTGGTAGTATGAACAAGGAGATTAAATGTGACAATTCTGCAAATTGTCTAAGTCTAGGAACTTATATTCTCTAACTTTTGTTGATGTATTTTTGAAACTAATTTATCTATTTCACTCCACTGATTTAAGGTCTGCAAGGATCTGAATGTTGGAAAACTTTATCCCAGGTACTTAATCCAAGGTCACATGTAAAGACTCTATGTAAGAGCTGGGACCAAATATCCTGAGACCTGATTAGCTACAGGACTATGCACCTTTTTGTTTATTCTCTCTCCTGTGGTCAGTGCAGCATCACACAGTCTTCTCAGTTATATTTGGCTACTGGAAAATTTATCATCTAATACACTGAGGATATTGCTTTGTCTCTCATATTTCAAACATCCCAAACTACAAAGCTAAAGAGAAAAATGTCTTCAGCTCAGCATTTATCATTTCTGCTCTCACAGGATCTGTCAATGGAGAATTTGTCTTCAAAGTGAGTTAAGGGAAAAATCCCTCCTGATTGCTAAACTTTTCTGGTTCTTATTAGTTGCAATTAAACATATGCATTACTTAGATGTCTGTAGTTTATAAAAGATTGTCATAAAGCATCTTTTTAAAGCACTTCAATTTTTAGTGATACCTTTTCCTTTTTAAGGATAATGTGATGACAACATAAGAGGAACTTGCCAAAAATGCTTTCGGGGAGGGTAATAAATCGATGTGGCAAACATCAGCTCAAGTAATATTGAAGGCTAAAATCTCTATGAAGATTTGCAATAAGTAGGTGTGTTCTCATCCTCATGGATGTTTTGTTTCTACAGCTACCATATTTCACTTCCAGCATGTTATAATCTGAATCCTTTTGAGACAATAAAAACAACAGTCACGCTCATTGCTTCCAAATAGTTCACAAATTGTTCAGTCCATTTTGCCATTTCCTTGGAAAATCAATTCCATGTCTCTATTTTAGCACTGGTGAGCACAAAGACAACCATTTGGAAAAGTGCTGGTGTGCCAGGATATTCTGTGGCCAAATACGATCAGCACCTGTCAAAACCACGGTGTCTTTCCATCCTTAATCTTTATATATGAACACACCTAGCAAAGAAATGCAAGAATTTATTTGTCTTCAAGGAGAAAAGCATTATGAAAACAAAATGTGGTTACTAGCTTGCAAGTCTATGGATAAAACAGAAAGCAAGAAATGCACCTTTGTGGTGTGGGTTTTTTTTTGTTTGTTTGGGTTTTTTTGTTTGTTTGGGTTTTGTTTTTTTTTTTTAATTTCCTCTGGGTTAGCATATAGTGATTCGTGTCAGTTCCTACAGCAATGGCACACAGTAAATTACACAACTAGCACTTGACATCTTTTTGTGACCTGAAGAATCAGGTTACAGATTATTTGGCTGGATTGGTTTTGGCATAATCCTTTATAAATATGCAAACATATTTTTTTATCTTCCACAAGACATTTAATTTGCTTGCCAAAGTTTTAAGGCAAATAAAGAAGAAAAAGGGAATTTTCAGAAATGCTTTCCTCATCCTTGGGAATGGTGAAATCTCTACAAATGTTAGGCAGGTTTCAAAACTTTATACAACATCTTAGATATGAACTGGTTATCACTAGATGTGGGCAGTTTAGCTCCTGTGCTTTCACACTGAAAACTTTCTCTATCCAAGTACAGCTTCTGCTAGGATTTCCAGCTGAAGAAAGAGTAATTTGTTTCCTACCAACTAAAATCTGATATCAGCTTTTTAAAATTTTATTTAAGTAATCTGGCTACACAAAGCAAGGAGTAAGGCCCACATACCAGACTAAATGTTCCAACAAATAGTTAGCAACCAGTGACCCTCTGCTCCAGTCATACCTTGAGGTATGGCCAGAACTCAAAACAGTAAACTATGACCCACAGTTAAATTCCAGCCACAACAGGAGCAGTATTTTCTCTATGGATTTGGGATTGAAAGAACAAAATGGTTAGACAACGTAAAATAAAGTTGCAACATGGTACCATGTTAAAAACTGCAAAGCCACAGCAGGAGTAGGAAGAGTTGCAGAGGACCTTGAGTTTCACTGTGAAATGTCAGTATTTCTGTCCAGGAGAAGACAGCAGCTCACAATGTTACAGGCTGTGTTGTGTGGTGTGCAGCAAGATCATGGGCACAGGCTGAGATTTAATGGAGCAGAAGCTGGAGATGGACAAGTAGAAGTATAAGATGGACCAGATTTAGTTTCATTCTCACAGCTCCACTGTCCTGGGCATCACCTCAGACACACAGCGAAGGCTGTAGGTCTTGGCAGACCTCTTTCATGGCGATGGAGTCTGTTTTTTTGAACAGCTCTTTACACTGTAGTCATAATACTTGTTTTGAAATGTTTGGCTGGACCGTAAAAGCGTTCTGGTTTTCCTCTGTTCTTCAAATTTAGATCTGTTTTTGAATGGAAAATATGGGTTCCAAAAAGGTAACTCAAGAGCTTAATTTTGAAAGCTGTTAAAATGAAATGCTCCATCAAGTTAAAAAGGAAATAATTTATTTGTGAAACTTGGAAACAAAACTTCAATATTTGTAAAATCCTTCATTTTTTTTTCAACAGAAACAAACAAAAATGCTCTAGAAATTAGATATGAATCTGCAGAGAGTTTCATTCAAATAAAGTTGCATTTCACTGAAGCTCATTTCTTCTTTCAATTTGGTTGCTAAAAGGAAAAAAAAATACCGTCCTCTCC
Source organism: Tyto alba (assembly GCF_018691265.1). Lineage (NCBI taxonomy): Eukaryota > Metazoa > Chordata > Aves > Strigiformes > Tytonidae > Tyto > Tyto alba. The sequence continues at coordinate 33,624,395 of NW_024881313.1, read as the reverse complement.
CTGTTTAATGAAACAGACAGAAGGGAATGACAGCAATGTCACTTTCAGGCTGGGCCAGGGACTTAGGAGGTGCCAACATTTTCAGTCTTTTTCCATTTCTCATGGGACTTTGACAATGGGATTTTAGCCAGTGGGTTGAAGATGTCAGAGATATCCTTGAAATAAAAGCAACCTGATTTTCAGAAATACCCAATGCCTGGTACTTCTACTGACTTCTGTGAAACTTCATTAAACTGAAAGAAGGAACATTTTTATGTAGGTGCTTGGCCCACTAACACTCAAGTTACTTTATTCATTGGATGTCAGCTATAAGGCATAATTTATGTTACTAATACCTAGTATATTATCTATAAACAATCATGCAAATGTATTTTGGAAAAGTGGGTAGTCTCTCAGAAAAAAATATGACATTTTCACTGATGTTGAAAAAATACTACATTGTTGCATGTGTGCAGCTCCTATTGGACTCAGGACTAGCAAAGCAAATACTTGTGGAAATTTGACACCAAGGCAGTTGTGTTAGAATGTTCTTTTTAAAGCCAGATTTAACAGTTATCTCTTGTTTTTCTTAATTTGTATTAGTCAATTGCTTTTCAAATCAAAATGAATAGAGGCAGAGCTCCTCTGAGACTCTGGGAGTGTGCTGGGAGCACGTTGTTTTACATCTGCTCACTTCATTTTGAATTGCATCAGATTTTGGAGTGTAACAGACTGTTAATGGGTGCTATCACACACAGTTTGACGTAATCATATCTCTCCATTCTGAATTCAGGCCTGATCTTGCCCCCACTGGAGCCATGAGAAGAGTTTTAGTCCTCTACAAGGGGCTTCTTTTAAATCAATGTCTATGAATTTTGCAAGCGCTTTCTGAGGCTGCACTACTGCATAGCTGTCATTGGACAAGTTTTATTTTTTTCATCATCATAGGCCTGTACCAAAGCTGTCAAAGCCAACAGTCTATGAATCCATTCCTTTCACAACTGCAGATCCCTGAGTGCTAGTGAAGGAGCCAATTTGCATCACTGAATTCAAAGAGAATATCACCAATAAACAGCATAACAACGTATATGATCACAGTGTGTAGGAACAACCAAAAGAATTCATGAGAGGCAAGAGGCTTTAAAAGAAATCTCAACAGAGAGAAGGGTTAGAACAAAGAGTGTGAAATAAAACTGAGGAAGAAAGAGGAATAGTTGTGTGCATAGGGTTGGATCAAACATATAAGTGACATAAGGTAAAGTTCAGTCTATTCCACAGTAAAAAAGAGAAAGCAGATGGTTTACAGCAGTTGCAGATACTGCAACTGTTCCTGCAAGTAGAAGTCACTTTAGCAAAGTTGCCTCCAAGATCTCAGGAGAGGAACATTGGAAAGAGGAGGAAGATGTCAGGAAAGCATCATAGGACTCTTTAGTCCCCCAAGTAAGGAAAGATCTCCTCTGCCTCTAACACTGTTAATTGTTGATGCTACCACTCCCCTTTCCAGTGACTCAAGAGATCTTTGCTCTTTGAAGATGTGCATGGGTAAAAAAGAATCCAGGCTGAAAACTGGACCCCTAAATTATATTTTAAAAATGAATGAACTACTTTAAAGAGGTGAAAGCTATCACTGGATCAGTCCATTCTGGAGAACACTGACCTAGATACTTATACAGTGAACCAAATTCTTGTCTTCAGCAACATTGATTTCAGACTGAAGTTAGCCAGTGGAGTTGCTCTGAACTACAGTTAATGGAAATGAGAGGCAAATCTGATCTAGAATCTCATGTAGAAACTGGCAATATAGATTGATTGAGACATTATTTTAGAAATATTTCATGGTCAATACCATGACTTCAAAGTTCAATGTCATCTCAAGTCTCCCTTCTGGCATGGATACATGACATTTATTAATAGAGGTGCTGAAGGACTGGCATCCAGTTGATGTCATCAAACAAATTACTTCTCCATTACTTATTGATTACTGTTCTGCCTGGCAAAGAGTATGTGCTTACTTTTCATACCAATGGGAAATAGAAAAATTCAATAGCTGACCACTTTAGGTAATTATCCAGTTCTTGAAATGCTTCATCTATGGCCAGATAGGAACTGCAGCTTTTCCAGCACCCAGTAATCTGTCTTCTCAGCAGAAGAGTCCCATAGATCTTATTGATCTTGGGTCCTTCATATTTTCCTGGATCTTTTCCATTATATAATAGGTTTAATTCATGTTCCTGTCCTTATTTTGCATAGGTGGGGCACAGTTAATCAAAGTATGATTTTGTTATATCTGACCCACAAGAGAGAATCATTAGTAAGGCTTATGAAAAAGTTTAGATCTATCAGGTTTCCATAAAAAAATCTTGATTATTTAAATAGAAATGCTTGTAAGAATGTGTCATTTTTCACATAATGTGACAGGGAAAAAACAGTGATTTTTTTGTCCTCGTTTTGCTTTGATAAGAGAAAAATGCTTTGTTCAGACTATATTGTCCAGATTCGTTTTGTCTAGACAGCTCTATCACATGCCAATATATATTTTTTACAGTGTTTCAAAGACATCACGTAAGATATTACCTTATCTCTGCAAAACATTTTGGCACTGTCGAAATTAAATGCTTCTGTAGTCTTGAAATCAAACAGTAGATTGCCATGTCTGAAAAGTCTTTTTGTTTCATTTTGTTTTCCCACTTTTCATTAAACCACCTAATATGACCGCAGATGTTACAGTATGTTCTGGTGACAGAATAGTATAATCTATTTCCTAGTCACAGTTGAGAGTATAGTTAGAAGATCCAGACTGATTCCTGTTCTCAAAGAGCTGATCCTTTCATATGGAAAAAAAACAGCACAACCCTCCTTCCCATGAAATAAGCTTGCTGTCATTCCTTCTGTGTAGAGGTGATGTGGAGGTGACTATTTATAGACCTTTTAATTAAACCTGTGATAGGGTAGGCACAGCACTGAAATAGGAATGCTAAAGGACAGCTCATCAAGATGGGTACGTCTTCAGGGTGCAACCCATTGAAGAAAGGATGGAGAATGACCAAGTGTCCTTAGAATGGTGATGAAGGAAACACTGTTTCTCTACTAGCATAGACAAAAAAGGGATTTGACTTTTCCAGAGTCTTGTGAGTCACTGCTAAAGATGCAAGAAAATTCACTAGGCGACTGTGACTAAACTCAGAGCTTCTATCCCTCTGTGAAGACCAAAGACGGTGAACTAGGATGGACAGTGGCACTGGGGTGGAAAGAGAAAACTGAAATTCATGGGAAACATGAGGACAGCCAGCCTCTTGGTGCCAGATTTCAGCAGTGGCCCAGGAGATCGTTATTAACATATTAGTGTTTCCAAATATCTCCTTAAGAGGAAGAATGTAAAGAGGCATTTCTACTGGAGCTAAGGAACAGCTACACAAGAAAACACAGAAACTACTCTCCCCACCTCAACAGTGCTGCAAGCACCCATGGGTGTGCTCTGCAGGTCTGTGAAAGAGCAAGCAAGCTGTTCACTTAAGACCTCTAAAAATTACGTGGAAAGGACTTTGAAGAACCCTGCCCTGATTTATACCTTTCACAACTCCAAAATTTCATCCAACTTCCACAGGGAGTAAAATAGAAAAGGATTTGTCCTTACTGATTATTTAATTAGTCTGCAGCTGCTTAGTAGATCTCTAGATTGTCATACAGTGTCTAGGGAGCTGCAGGAGCCATCTTGACTTCTTGCAGAGCATGAGGTAATTAAAACCAACTCTTTCTTTAATCTACATTCTCAAGGGCAAACTGGTGACCTGCTGGAAAAATGGTCAGTGATCTGGATTTCATCAATTCGAAAAATGCTGCTCACAGTGTTTGTTTTCAAGACTTCTTGTAACTACAGCTCCAGGAAGTTTGCAATCTTACACTAGTCTGTATGACATCTCAAATAAATAAATAAACAGAATGATTAAAGAAAAAAAAATTATTTAGATCTATGGTTAATGTTTACTTCACAGAGAAGACCTCAGTATCTCTAGTTGTCCCACAGCATTCCCCTTCCTCAGGCAACAGTGAATCCGTGGCCAACTCCTGCTTTCCTGCTTCCCAAACAAGAAAGAAGAAACACCCCACTGGCATGCAGTGAATATCTTGGTTATTTTGTAGTCTCTGTTTGGAAAATTTCAGATAGTTTCTTGACATCACATGATTATCTGAACACTGTGATTATTTAATATTATGGATGGGAAAATAGGATCACCCATAAAAAGCTGAATGAACTCTGAATAGGGTGATACTTTCTCCATTCATGAGTAGGATCAGCCTGATTTTGCTCTATTGACTCCAGCCCTTTTGACCAGGGTGACTTTTCCTCAGCAGGACTGAAGTCCTGGTCCTTTCCCATTTGCACAATGAGTCCTGTTGCTTCTATTACAGTCACATACATTTATCAGTAATAAGAAATAATATATGTATTTGTCTATATCTGTACTTGAGAGTTACTCATACCTCCCAGTGCTGAGTGAGCTAGCACTCAGGCCATCTTTCAGAAGATAAATAAATGAAGAGACATTAGCTTTTTATTACTTCTGCGATGTATGTAAGTGCTTTTGGTAACTGACTACTCCAGATTTAACAGCTGAAAGTTGAGCAACCTTAAAAGAGAGTACAGTTTTGTGTTCGCTGAAGTAGAAAGGATAACTTTTCTGGCATGATGGAGATTTCTGAATGTTATTACATGCCCTGTGAGCAAGTGGGGTTTTGAGATTACAGTTGCAGAACTGAAACCTATTGAGTGATACATCAGGGACTTGAGACTGAAACATAAGCCATGAGTAGGTCTTTTGTCAAGGATATGGATGTATGGCATATAATTAGCATCCAAAATATGTAAGCATGTGTCTTGAAAGGAAGTTTGCTGCAAGTTCTAATAGAAGTGGTGGAGATATGTTAGTGTTTCCAGAGAACTTCCCTTCGTGAAAAACTGAGAGCATACTAAAACTACATGAATCAGGCATGCATCTCTTCCTCCTGTGGCCACCACCCTTCCCTGGTCTCCTCGCATGGGCAAGCAGGCAGAAAGAGGAGACTGAAATTCTGTTTCTGCAGGCTGTGGCAAAGCTTCTACCAGCCTCAGCATGATCAATTTCACTCAGTTACTGCACCTTTTAGGAACAAGAGGCTGCACTAACTGCCTCCTTGCCTAGCATGAGAAGCTATGTATCCAAAAAGGCCATGGCATGAGGTATTTGGAGGAGGCTTGTTGTTATGTGCCTGTGCAAATTACAGAAACTAGTAACTGGAAAATGAACCCTAAGGGTGGGACTCACTTCACTTAATCTAAGCATGTTAAGTAAATAATGCAAAGTTCCTTCTACATTCAGTGCATAGAGAAGGATACCTCCAAAGTACAATTCAGCATATCCATTTTAGTATGGAAAAAATCCACTGCATTGGGGTGGCATTGGATGGGAGGCACCATGTGGCATCTTGGGGAAGAAGTAGATGTTGTTTATCTTGACTTTAGCAAGAGTTTTGACACGATCTCCCATAACATCCTCATAGACAAATCGATTAAATATGGACTAGATAAGTGGACAGTGAGGTAGATTGAAAACTGACTGAACTGCCAGGCTAAAAGGGTTGTGATCAGTGTCATGAAGTCTGACTGGAGGCCAGTCACCCGTGATATGCCCTAAGGGTTGTTATGGAGACAAATATTTTATAACATCTTTGTTAATGACCTGGACACAGTACACTCTCAGCAACTTTGCAGATGATAAAAAAACAGGAGGAGTGGTTGATATGGCAGATGATTGTACTGCCATTCAGATGGAATTCAACAGACTGGAAAAATGGGCAAACAAGCACTTCATGAAGCTAATCAAAGGCTATGCTTCAGGAGCTTCCACCAGAGAAAGATTATTCTTCCTCAGTCGACAAATTCTGGACCTGGGGGTAATAACACCACACAGAAATGAAGGTTGGTGGGCCAACCCACTGGAAAGCAGTTTTCAAAAAGGGCCCCCGTTCATTCTGGTGAAAAACTTTACCGTGAGCTAGCAATGTGTCCTTGCAACAAAGAAAGTCAACAGTCACCTGGGCTGCACTAGTAGGAATGTTGCCAGCCAGCTGAGGGAGATAAACCTTTCCCTCTGCTCAACACTCAAGTTCTGGGTCTGGTTCTGAGCTCCCCAGGACAAAAGAGGGATGAACATACTGGAGTGAGTCCAGTGCAGGACCACAAAGATGATTAAGAGACTGGAGTAGCAGACATGAGGAAAGGTTGTGAGAACTGGGACTGCTCAGCCTGGAGAAAAGGAGACCCGGTGGGATTTTATCAGTGTTTACTAATACCTGAAGGATGGGAGTAAAGAAGATGGATCCTGGATCTTCTCAGTGGTGCTCATGGACAGTTCAAGAGGCAATGGACACAAACTGAAATATAGAAAATTCCATTTAAACATATGAAAACACTTTTTTTCCATGAGAGTGGTCAAACAGTGGAGCAGTTGCCCTGAGTTACGGAGTCTCCATCCTTGGAGCTATTAAAAGCCTGAGAGGACTTGGCTCCTATCAATTCACTCTGCCTGGCTCTGCTCTGAGCAGCGGGGTTGGATTAGACAGTCTCCAGGGGTGCCTTCCAGTCTCAGCCAGCCTGTGACTGCATGGGCGCTTGTCTCTTTGTACTTTGGATTGCTAATGTGAGGTGAGAGAATATGCATACATACACTCACCCTTGCCTAACAGCACGATTACTCTGTGAAATCAAACAATGTGCAGAAATTGCTGAACAAGCCCTGATTAGCTTGGCCAGAAACAGGAGCACATTGGTTCTGTCACTGTGGTGTCATGCCCAGATGTTGCCCTATGTATTACTTCTCACTCTGCAGACAGGAGAGTGCACTGGTGCAAGACTGCTGGCTAACGAGCAGAAAAACCTCCTCTTCATTTTTGCAGAAGGACTCGTGGTGTTTTGGCTGACTTCATCTTTATTGTTCAGAGCTCAAAGTAGAAATAATATAAAGGTTTCAAAATGGTGGATAAGCAGACAAAGCAACATAGTCCATGACTTCCCAGTGCTGTTAGCTTCATCAGTGTGATGATTTCCACAGACTGATGATTCCCAGTTTTCACTGTACCTCTTTGGGTAGGGTAAATTGCATAGACATTCCTGTTCCTGTTTAATAGCACATTCTGCAAATTGCTTCCTTGAATTAACATCTTGCCTTTGTTTAACTGTCAAAAATAATTCTTGCAACAGTGCAAAACATATCTGAGGCAAATAATAGCACAATCATGAATAAAAAACATGTAGCATTGCACTGCAGGTGAAAGAAATGGAGAAGGAGATGAAAGAATTACTAACAACAAGTACTGGATATGGATTATTTTCTTAAAGATAAACACAGAGTGATAAATATCAACCTAAAAAGAAAAAAGTGTATGCAGCCTGGAAACAAGGTGTAGAGAAGCAGAACACAGTCATCCCTTAAAGCAGCAGAAAAATAATTAGAAAATGTCTGGCAAGAGAAACTAAGTTATCTTTAAAGAGTGTCAACAAATAATACATAATTCATTTGACTTCATGCTTTGCTCTTTGCATACCCAGATCTTTTGGTAGTATCAGAGGGAGATCTGGCAAAGTCAAAGGAGTGAAGTGATGCCCTGAACAGGAATACAACACAAATTCTGCATCACTTACATCATTCCCTGCCCTACATAGGCTTATAGGGTTTTATAGCATTGCTCATCACCGTAACATCTGAAAGCTGATCTCAGCAGGACTGATCTACATAATATTACATCTGAGTTTATTTATCTGGAGCAACACTGCGAGTTTGGTTGAGACTTTTGATTTTTGTTTGTTTGTTTGTTTAATGTACAATTACATTAAGTATATGAAGTGTTCACTTTGAAAAAAAAAGAGAAGCAGAAGATTTATCAAACTCCAAGAAACAGAATTTCACAAGATGAATTTATGCGAGTCCTTAAATTCCTCACTGTTTAAAGCACAACTTAAGCTTGTGCATGATGCAAAGTATGTTTTTTCAGCCCATTGACAACAAGGTCAAGTAGATGTATTTGCCTAGGAATTTTTCCTGGTGGTACAAAAGCATATTTTATTAGAAAGGTTCCTACTTAATATAATATCCATTTTTTCTGAATAAAATGTTAATACAAGGCAGAAGTGGGAGTAAAGGTCCCTTCACAGTGAGATGCCCTCAGGGTGCATACAAGGGAGAGATCTCCCAGGTGGTAGTCATGCTCCAGAACAAAATTCTCCTAGTCCATATCAGCAAAGGACTGGGGAGAGATAGCTCAGACCATGATACACTGTTTTCTAGCAGTAGATAGGCACCCTGACCTTTGCAGTCACACTGGTGACTGGTGGTAGTGGTTAGGGCAAACATGAGAAGGGCAGCTCTCATTAGCCTGGTGAAAATCAATTACTTTTTTTCTTAATTTTAGTAGTGCAAAAAATTTCATTTTCCAAAGGAGGTGATCCATTTTGTTTTCAGAGGAATTTTTAACCATTACATTTTAGAGGAATAGAGGTAGTTTTGATTCAAGAGCTCCACTTGGAAAAACAAACCAAAAACCTGATTTTTTTGCTGTCCATGGACATTATGCTTATGCCATATTAATCACTTGCTTTGGGACTCCTCCTGGCCATCTCAGGAGCCAGAAATATTTTGTTACCCCATTTTTAAGCCATAGCTTGACTGCTGAGAGTGAAAAAAAAAAAAAAAGAAGAAGAAAAGAAGAATGATTATGGGTAGAAACATGTGATAAGGAGGATGCATTGGATGTTCCCAGTGTCATCAGTCTTTATAGCCCCTATTATTGTGTTTTGTCTGCACTGATTTTCCAGAAGGGATTTCTCTCTTAGGTTTGTTTGTGAGAGAGTAGGAAAGTGGATTGATTTCCCTTGTAGCATGTGTTGCAGTTGCTTTCCTAGGGTACTTGGGGAAAAGTACACCACAAAGGATAAAAGGTACTTAGCAAGTCCTGTGCTAGAGGAGACATCCAAAGCAGAGAGGCAGCAGCCACGCTCCACTGCGCATTATGATGTGGCAAATTACTTGTGTGCATTTTGGTTTCCCATTCTATGTCTTTGGCCAACACAGGGTGTTAAGAAGAATGTCTGCAGTGTGAGGACAAGTGTTCTCTCAGCCAGCTAAGAAAAAAATCAGAATGTGTCATTTAGAGTATGTGGCAGTGAAAAGATTGGCATTTGCCTTTTTTTCCCCCACCTTTTTTCTTTTGACAAATTTGACCTGAACTTGCAGATAAGGGTGGGGAAGATCAAAACGTTGAGCCCCTTTCTGAAAGGCAAGTGTTGTACTCAAGTTCATTTGTCTCTTCCTGACCTACAGAGCTGTTCAGAAACAAGAAACTGCCTCTTTTTGGAAGCAGAAGAAATAATTTTCCACTAAACTGTGCCTTTCTCGTTTAGAAAAATTACATGTTTTGTCTATGTCTAAGACAAAATGCAGGCTGGGTATTAAAACGCATTTTTGTGTATTGGTATTGAATGGGGTTTGCAAAGCACCTTGATGACTACTTTTCTTTCATTTCAATGAGTGCCAGGTGATTTAGAAAATGCTGATAAGTACCTCTCTTCTTCTTCTATAAATATCTTAAAATATCTGACCTGCATGACCCAGATAAAAGCAGACAACACAGTTGCAATTTGGATGTCTTGTGGATGGTAAATGATCCACACTGATTGTCTGGCTCCTTTCCACACTAGAGTGTCTCCTCCCACGGTGGCCCTGAGAAGGACAGGACTTTCTGAAGTTAATCAAATCTATATGCATGAGTAAGGGAGTGGAACTGTTCAAAGAGGGAGGACAACCTCATCTGAAAGACAGGAAGATCCTCCTAACATTGTAGAGGTAACTTTGGGAAATGTTCCTTCAGGGGACAGATCTTTACATCATATGAGTCATTTAAACCAAGACTGGAAATAATGAAGTCTAATCTAAACTCTTCTGGAAGAGAAAACACTGTGGGAGTTGCTGTGTTTCCCAGGCTGCCCTATTCTTGCCTCAGACACACCTTGAAAATTCAGGACCTGTATTTATTTGCATATGCATTTGACAAGGTGTCAAATGGATTCTAATACATCATTTGAAGATGTTCAGATGATCTAGAGGTTCTCACCATGATGTTCTCACATCCTGCCATGGAGGGGTAGGAAAGACTTTGTGTGCTTCTTCCATGTTCAATTCTGTTCTACTTTTTGACAAAGTCTTATAAAAAAAAGTTTGGGATTGCTTTGGCTTTTTGGAATTGAGGAATTTCAGAACTCAGATTAAAAAATCCTCCTTGAATTCTTTAAGCCTGGGGGATTCTTTCCTTTGCTATCAGATGTTTTGGGGAACAATGATAGGAAATATACTTTGCTCTATCAAAAGATAGGAAATATTTTGTGGAGGACTGAAAAGGAAGTTTCATTTAGAGAACATTTTTGAGAAGCATACATCTCCAGTGAAGAGGCCTCACTTAATTTCACTTAAAATCCATCTCTTAAACTCTCTCACCTTTTTTCTTTTTACCAAAATATAGCACTCAGCGACTACCGCCAGCTGGTCTGTCAGGAGATTGGTGCCAGGCGCTATTAACATTTACATGTCCTTGAATGTGGTAGGGAGTGTTTCCTTGATATTGTGGTGGGTTTTTTTTTCTTGTTTGATGATCTAGCTTGTAAAACTGATGATAGCAGACTGGAAGAGAGTGAATGTTTCAATTCCTTTTAAATTCTTATCACTTGTTGTCAGAAGCCATAATGTGTCAAGCTAAATGCCACAATACTGAAGTGGAGATATTTTACTTCTACAAGCTCTTTTTATTCTTCTGCATTGCCAGATCATGAATTGGTGTTTGATAGTTGTGCCCTTCATCTTGACTTTTTACAGATCCTCTTTAATTGTGGTTAAGACTTTTCAAAGAATGCCACAAAACTTTCACTGAACATGCACCAAACACTATACATCAGTATAAAATTGTTCCTACTATTCTAGACGTTTTGGAGAGAATAATTAAAACCAACCAACCAACCAAACAACAACAAAACAAACAAACAAACAAAAAACAAACAAACAAACAAAACAAACAAAACAAACAAACAAACAAAAAACAAAACAAAACAAAACAAAACAAAAAACAAAACAGGGTGAAGAAAAAGAAAAGAAAGATAAGATTGTTCCTAACTCCTGGCAAAACTTTCAGAGACCCCCTGACTTTCTGTCCATAGACATTCTGGTTATTAAAGCAAAAGTTATGAGTGCTAATTGTGACTTGTACAGCATCAGCATGGAAACAATGAAGCAAAATGCAAGTAAGCTGGAGAATTAGGAAGCTTTGTGGAAAAGTGCACCATGGGTCAAAATTTTGAATTCAGTGAACTTTTGGCCATGCATTTCTGAAAGGAGACTACCACTGAGTTATCCAGGTAGAACCAAGGCCTCCAGAGCACAGAGTCCACTACAAGGTCTAACCTAAGTCAGACTTAAGGATTGCTCCTTCTCAGAAATGGCACGAGGCCCCCAGCTGTGCAAGACAAATTCTATCTGGCAACAACACAAGAGCAGGATGTGGAAGGAAGGGCAAGACAGCAAAGACACTCACATGTGGGGAATATAGAGCCAGAAACAGGCAAGTGGAGAGACCCAAGGAGCTCCTCCCATCTTTGCTACAGTTGGGGCTGGCCAAGTGATGGTGCACTGGGAGTGGACCCTGACGGTGTTGTCACTGTGAGAAATATTCTCCCAATGAGAGCAGTAGACGCTCCACCACCTGAACTCTTCTACACAGCCTGGATTAACCGGTGGAGCTATTAGCCCATGATCTCAGAGGCTTATCCACACAGTAGCCATGCCAGAGCACATGCTCTGGACCTGAAGCCAGCTGGTGCAGTGCTGCTTGTGTCCATACAACCATTTTCCTCAAGAGAGTGGCTTTTTCCATACTGCCTTTTGAGACCAGTCACTGACATATATGATCTCCCAAGAGACTAATACTCCTGCTATACTGCCCTGTGGAAGTAGGCTGGGAGATTTCCCAAGTGAAAACTGTTCTAGGATTCCACCATCAGTGGCAAGCATGGATCTGTGCCCAAGCCTTGCTTAGTTTAGCTGCAGTTTGAAGGGTTATGGTCCTGTAGGCTTAGGAACTGATGGAATGTAACAAAAGTACAGTCTTGTTCCAGAGACTTCATAGCACTTTCAGAAGTATTCTAAAGATCGGTAAGAGATGAATGAGAGAAGCATACAAGAAAATAGGACTGATACAACAAGTAAAGATATATGTTCCACAAGACAGTCATAACCCTAATTATTAGACACCTGGCCCTCTCCACCACCTAGGGATAATCTCTTCATTTGTTTGCATTAATAAACTTCAGTAAATTCTCTGCTAACTCTGGCATGGCACTGGGGTACAGCAGCTAGAGAAAAGACTGCATAGCGCTGCTGCTTTGAGCTCAGGATAATTCAGGCAAATTTGCATCATTCTCCTTGAGCAGAAGGAAATGTGTAGAGAGCTTCAGGATAGGACTTGGTTTGGGGGGAGAAAGGACACGGAGGACATGTCTTCTTCCTCCTCTCCAAGATTTGTCAGGCCTGAACTGACTGAGGCAGAGCTGGTTTGAAGGTGAACCACACCAGTTTATCCACTGGTAAGGAACAGCTGTGAGCAAATTAATTTTTGCTTGGGATTCTCTATACAGCCCTCCAAAGTGTAGATTTTCATAGGCTCATGGGTACTAATGCCAGCAGATAAGCACCTTACTGTTCCTCACGCATGGGAAAACCAGTTCTTCTGCCTGTGGATTCTTGGATGAATTTGCATTTACTTGTGATAGAGTTGTCAGTGGAGCAGTGCTTTTAGTTTAGTGCTGTAATAAAATATATGACAATAAACTCTTATGTATTTATCAGTGCTCTGTTTCCATCAGAAACTCCCAATATACCTGACTTGAAAAGATAAGGTTCTTTACCTGGTAGACTAGGTCAGTTATGTCTTGACAGTAAATACTGCATCTAATATCACATCTATTTTTACTGGAGGCAAAATTATTGTTTTAACGCATTTCTGGTTGGTGTTTTTGACCTGAATATGTCACATTAAAGTGTATCATTTAGCATCCAGGTGTCGCAAAAAACATAGATGCAAAGAAGCATGTCACCTGCAAAAATCAAAACAAATGAACAGAGCCAGGTGCTTGCTGATTGTCTCACAGGCAATGTCCTAGCGAAGAGCTACATCCTGTCCTTGGTGTCACCAGTGTACCTTGTAACAGGAACATTGGCAATGAGCATTTCCGTTATATTTTGGTTTAAAGCAGGACAGTGAATGTGGTACTTGGGAAGAACTTTGTGCTTGAGTATGTGTCCTGGGTTGAGTGAGTGGTGGGGTATTTTTGGTGGCAGGGGAGGGGGCTATAGGGGCAGCCCCCCTGTGAGAAGCTTCTTGAAGCTCCCTCAGCTCTGAGTCAGCTCCACTTCTGTGTGGAAACTGAGCCAATCAGCTGTGCCTCTGCGATAATGTATTTAAGAAGTGATGTGGTGTTGAGCAGTGGGACTTGTGAGGAGGAGTTGCTGCAGCTGTGTGAACACTAAGGTCAGTGGTTAAATGGAGGAAGAAAGGAGGGGGGAGGTGTGCCAGAGCAGAGACCCCCCTGTATCCTGTGATGAGACAGCAGGGCGGTCCCCCCCTGCCACCCATGAAGATCTACGGTGGAGCAGACATTGATTTATGGCCTGTGGCTTCCGCATGGATAATCAAGGTGCTGTGCCCAAAGAAGGCCGGGGTCTCATGGGAAAAGGCAGCCCCACTGCTGTAATTCAGCACTGGGAGGATTGCAGCATGCGGGGGAGTCCCACGCCGGAGAAGCTCGGGAAGGGCTGCAGCCGTGGGAGAGAATCCAGTCGGAGGAAGTTAGTGACCCATGACGGAGCAGTGTGGGGAATGCTGCGGCCCATGGGAGGAATTCATGATGGCGAGAGGTTGTGGAGGACTGTCTCCTGTGAGAGGGGGACCACAATGGAGCAGGGGGAACAAGTTCCAGAAGATCCCCCCACTGAAAATGGAAAAAGTGGCAGCACTGACTGCACCCCCCCCATTCCCTGCCCCTGCGCAGCTGTGGGGAGGAGGTAGAGATATTGGGAGCAGAACTGAGCCCAGGAAGAAGGGAGGGGTGGGTGGAAGGTGTTCTCAAGATGTGGCAGTGTTTCTCACTGTCCTACTCTGTTACGTGTTATTAGTGTCTGTAAAAAAAATATGTTCTTTTTTTTCTTCCCCTAACGAGTCTGCTTTTTGCTCGTGCCCATAAAGGGTGATTTTTTCCCCATCCCAGTCCTATCTCGAACCACAAGCCTGGCTCTCTGTCCCTTCTTATTGCCGGAAGAGAAGGGAGAGAGACTGGCTGCGTGGTGGTTGGCTGCCGACAAGGCTCAAACCATGACAGTATGGGAACCCAGTGTATGGAGCAAAGTGCTAACTGAATCAGTGAGAAATGTGGATGGCAAAGGTATAATGTGGTTTCTCACTTGGCTTAAATACAGGATGCCATTGAAACAGAGAGTGTCTCCTCATCTCTACTGCTCTCATCTGTGTGGTTCCTCTCCTTCTCTTCATGGTTCATGCAGTTTTACTGGGTGAGTGAAATTTTTGGCCAGATCTGTGGACATGTGTTGTGATGCTTAATTTGTAATTTCCAGTCAAGTAGACTAGGGAACTTCTCAGCTTCCAGGTCCAGATATGTGCCTTCATCACATCATGACACAGCCCAGGAGAAGATGCAGATACTCAGTGGCCTCTTCTGCCTCATACTGATTTCCATGGGAAAGAAACCTAGATTTGTATCTAGGTAACTCTCTGTGGTTGACCCCCATCTGGACATCAGGGCCACAAAACCCTGGGGTAGTGAAAGCATTTACTCCTCAGATAAGGAAACACAGAAAGAAATGCATGGATTTGTAAAATGCCGTAAGTGAACTCTGCTGCAGAGCTGGAGATAAATCTCTTAAATACCAGTCAACAGTCTCAGTCACATGGTCTTGAGAAGTCTTCAGCATTTACCACTGAACAGAGCTCTGTCTGAACTGGGCGGGATTGATATGACTGATGACTTCTACACCAGCAAGCCAGCCAGCTTGGCTTGAGATCAAACTAGCCAAAGGAATATCACTGTCAATAAGTTATGGTTTCCAGAAGCCAATGTCTTTTAACTATTCCACCACAAGAGTGCTACTGGGACGTGTTTTCTATTATCTGATTTGGTGAAGCCCATCTTATTTAACATTATTTTGAAGTTTAATATAGTTTGTCTCTTTTTAGGTCACAAGACCCACAAATCAATATGTATTGAGTTAGCCAACCGCAATGAGATAGTTAATTCTCATCCACCACACTTTGAGTACTACCTGCATCGACTAGAGAAGGCAGAACTGACTTCTTACACTGAAAAGCAAGGAAAGAAACCTACTAATGACATTGCCAAGAACTGACATCAAGTTAAGTTGGAATTTTCACTGAATTAAACTATCATTTCTTGCACATTGAGCAATGACTTTTTCAAATAAGCTCATAGGCATGCATTTGAAGTTTCTAGCTGTACTGCATGGTTTATACTCAATGGCCACTTTCAAATACATTAAAGGCAAGAATGATACAATCTGACTTATACAGACACTCAGGTTTTCTCTGTTGTATGAATTGCATTTTTTTGCATTTCAGTAAGAAGTTTCTATACAAACCTTGGTACCAAGGGTCAAAATAAATTTACTGCAGGGTGTTTGGCAACTAGACAACATCATAAGCCCATCTACAAAGCTTATTTTTACACGTAAGCTTTACCAGCTAGTAGCAGGTGGTTATCCTACCTGTAACAGTGTGAAAGGGTTTAGCTCTAGAAAGCACTAGTTGTCATACACTCAGCATTTCCCTTCAAATGCTAGTGTTTAGGTCTGTGTGATCATGCACAGCTCTTCTCTCCCTCTGATTAAAAGCAAATACATTAATAGTTTTATGATTAATGAGAAAAGCTTTATTCACAACTTAAAACTCAGAAGATAAACAGTAATAATCCCAATGCATTTGACTTAAAATTAACAGAGTAATATGCAAATAAGTATAAGTTGAAAAAACATAAACAAAAAAACATTTTCAGACTGTCAATTGCGTGGAAAGGCAATTTATGGTTCACTAAGAGGGTGGCGGGACGTATTCTTCTTAGACTCACCATGGCTGGATCCCAAACCCAGTCAATGATTACTTAGCATTACTACAACACACATAGATAACATAATTTTTCTAAGTGCAGCATTCGGAGTCTTAGCATTGTTTAGTAACGCTGAATAGAAGATAATGACTAAAGCAGCTTTCAATCTCTGGGGGATTAAATGGACTACTGCCCAAATCCCTATCAAATTATTACTTTGAGGACACCTACCACACAGTGAGAGACTAGAATGAAGTCATGCCCGGCCTTGGTGTAACATCCTACAACACCACAGGCAGAGCAGTGCCACGGTGTGACTCGCATAGCAATGATGGCACCCAAACCTTGGCGTGGTCATTCATGACCTGGCACAGATCCAGGAGCTGCTTTCCCTGTTTGTGGAACCAGACCCCACAACCACCACTGATGAAGGAATCTGAAAAAAGATGAGGGGGGGGCTTTTGTTTATGCAGAACTGGGAGTACAGCCATTTTAAAACTCCTTCATCAGTTCTTTACAACCTTTTCAATCCAAATTTTCCATGTTCTGTTTTGCTTCAAGCTGCATTTATGGAATGCTTTTGGTTAAAGTAGTTCTGCTCTTTCAGAAAACAGAGATGAGGAATTATCTCAGACAGTGTCTATTGAGACATCTCAATATTTTTAAGTACTTGGCTTTGCTATCTGAATTTTTTACTGCATCTTTGTTCGACAGTCTACAATGAGGCAAAGACCATGTACAAAGAGAAATGCAAGTTCCTTGCATTTGTCAGTTGTCTGGATTTGAGTGAATTTTTTTCCACCCTCATTTATGAACAAAAAAGCAATGAAAATCATGATGATTCAGTGACATGAAACTTATCCCTAGGAACCAGCATTTGTAATGGAATCAAGGCAAAACCATTGCTAAGTTGTTTTTGTTTTTTTTTTTTTCCTAACATTTCTCAAGTAAGGGAAGAACATAAACTTGCTGCTTATTTTTTCCAGCATTCCCCTATGTCACTGTCTTTCTGTCTTTCTCCATGATTATTGTAATTCCTATTGAACTTTTTCTGTCTCTTATATAAGACTACAGAGCAGTTTTCTGGAAATTTTCTTGTCTTTCCCTTGTATCAAACTCTATGAAGAAGAAGGTACTACACTCACATATATTCAACTGTCTTCCTAGAGAAAGATAGCAGAGAAGACAGCAAATAAAACCTTGGTAACACTTTAAATAAATGTCTTTTAAGGGAATAAGTTGCAGACAACTTGTTGATATGGGTAGTTAGGTTACAGTGATGGCATCAACACCATGTGGCTATGACTATGTATAAATCTCTTCATCACAACTTAATTTTTCCCACTTGCAACATGAATTAGTATCAAGTGCAGATGGTACTGTTGAGAATTAACTTTTAGTTACTTTTCTGTGCAGTAATCCAAATATGTGCAAAGACCTGTACTAACCTTACATGTCATTAAATATTCCTAACACACTACCTTATGTTAACTGTCAATACCTGCAGAGAGACCTTTTCAAGCAGAAGGTTCTCACTTCCTTTTAACGTTATCAAAGCGGTTCTAAAAGTTTTCTCTCTTCCTTTGGATCTTGTACCTCACTTAATACCTAAGCTTTTTTCTTTTTTTTTTTTTTTTTTTTTTTTCCCAAGCTGCAGTTAAATAAAATTTAAAGGGACCAGCAAACTCAAAGATTTAATGTTTCATGCATGTGTCATTTCCTGAATGGATTAGACCCTCTCTCAAAATCTTTGTACAATTTTGTAATCAAGTCCTCAGAGTTTAAGGGTGAGGTTATAGAAGGTCTGTCTTGCATTTCTTCTACTTTCAACAGACAGTTGTTCTCTTACATGGTTTCTGGTTTTGGTTCCATATAAGATTGTGAATTTTGGTTAAAAGTGATGAAGACTCTTGCAGTGATCTTTATCACTCTGCATCTTCAAAATTTGGACACAAATGCAGTTTTATCTAATCGGTCTCTTTTATTATGCCCTGTTATCTTCAGTGTCAAATATGTACTCTTCCAGTGAGACCTAAAAAGGGAGGGTCCACTCGTCCTTGTTCACAAAGAACAGCTGAGGTGGAAGAAAAATTATCATTAAAGTATTTTCCTGGAGATCTTCCAGGGAAAGCCCCAGGACTGAGTGGATGAGAAAGGCAATCTTCATCAGTTACACCTGACTGTTTGGAGAATTAAGCTTATAATAGGAATGATAACAAATGCATTTTCTGTCAGTGGGAGGATTGCTGGCAAGGACAGAGCCAGAGGAGGAACATTAGGCTGTACCAAAACTACTAAATGCTAAGTTTAGTGATACAGTTAATACCTGCTGCAGCTTGTTTTGAGCTGTCATTCATGTTT
Source organism: Tyto alba (assembly GCF_018691265.1). NCBI lineage: Eukaryota > Metazoa > Chordata > Aves > Strigiformes > Tytonidae > Tyto > Tyto alba. Next base: position 33,605,851 of record NW_024881313.1, on the reverse strand, counting down.
CCTTGCTGGTGCTGGCAGTGGTGTGGTGCACTCTCCTCTACCCACCAAAATAGGCTAGTGATGTTTCCAGGAGCCATGCTGATGTTATGAAGCCCAACCATCAGTTTTGGTTATGTCACTGATCACCTGAATAATGCAAACTAAGGAATTCTGCCTAAATGGGACAAGAATCATTAAGACACAGTCTTGCCCACACCAGGGAGAAGAAAGGGGCAAGTATGTTGCACAAAGGACTATAAAAAGAGTTAGGAAAGTAAATTTGTACCTGAATAGCATACAATGATTGCAACCTCTAGTGCCATTGTAATACAGTTTAATCACAAAAATATTTGAGCATAGCATAAGCCAAGAGGAGGGAGGTTGAACCTTAGTAGAACCTCTGGTCCCACTACCACTTCTGTCGTCAAATAAGCAGAACTCTAAATGGATGAAATCAGAAACAAGAGCACCAGAGATGGAATTTTTCCCATTTTTCTGGTACTTCCCACAACTCCCTGCAATACTGTTTATGTCTTGTATCTCCCTGCTATGTGGGTCACAGACAGACTCGCTTGCTCCTAAAAAGTCATTACATTCTTTTATCTGCCATCAGGACCAGTCACTCTGATGCATATCTACCTGCCCCCTACCTTTCTGTGGATCACAATCATTAATTTCTCCAACTCATGAGATGAGGAAGAAACTGCATTTAGGTAGCGGGGTAGTCATCATAGGAAGAGTGATCAGATTTGTCTGCAGCAGAATATTAATTTATCTGCCTGCCCCTGGGCAGCAGAGACCTCTCTCTGCTCAACATCTCCTTGGCAGCACCAGCTCAGGTCTGTTCACCTGCTTTGCTCCCACTGGGAAAATTGTCTTTTTTTTTTTTTTTTTTTTTTTTTTTTTTTTTCCAATCCTCTATTAGAAAGGGAGAGAGTGTGGCATCTGCACTTCTTAAGGGGTGGACACCAGAAAAGGGTGAACACGGGTGCTTCCAACACGTGTACAGATTACAGTAAGGATCAAGGCTACCAGAAATACCTGCAATGCTGTTTATTAAATTATTAAATCAGTGCTCTCCACTTTTCAAAATACTTTTCAGAATAGGCTGTGAGCTGATTAGATGTATTGCAATTGCTTCCATGTATTCCTCCAGGCAGACACACAGGTTTTATTTATTGTAATGCATCAACACTGGCCAGCTGATGGTTGTACACAAGAGGATGGGAACAGGGGGGATTTCCCTGCCTGGCTGGCTGGTTCTTTTGCAGAAGCTGATTTCTGTTTTCAGTCTGGTTCCCTCCAAGCAGGGGAGAACATTGGCTAAAGACTTATGCATTGACCTCCAGCTGGTCTAGGTCAGAACACAGAGGACGTAGAAGTTTGCCAAGAAAAGAGAAGGAAGGGCATTGCAGCCTTTCAAATGTTGTTCATGACTCCAGGGTGGATCAAAGAGTCTGAGAAGTTGTTCAGGCATGTCACTAACAAACAGGCATTCAGTCAATCATGTTGCATTTGAGGTCCTTTGCCTAAATGGCGAGAAAGAGCTAAGAGAAAAATGAGCAGTCGGCAGAATGCATCCCTCGGTGTGTGAACTCAGCCATTCCTGCCCTTGGTGCATCAGCTGTCTGTCTCGCCTGCTGAAGGACAGAGCTGCAAGACATTCTCACTTTGCATGATCTGTTAAATCCTTCAGCCGAGCTCTTCATCATTAGTAACTATTACTAGCTAACATTTACCCAAAGGCATGGATTTGGCAATGACATGCAAAGTGAGAAAAGATCAACAGCCTTGAGTGATCCCTTCTGTGTCCAACTATCTCCCCAGTAATGTGTGTTTAAGAATAATTTCAGCAGAAATTCTACACTTTGGAAACTCCTCTTTGATCCTCTTTTTACATGAGCCACCTTTTAAGCACAGCCCGTCAGTGGCCTCTGGAGCTGTGCAGAGCCATTTCTGTGGATATCGAACTTCTTTTTCTAGTGCTGTTCACTTTTTTCTTTCAGCTTGTACACAGGCAGTAAACATATTTGAATCTGCAGGATATTTTTGGAAAATTAAAAAGAAAAACATTGTGTTTATTTTGAGAAAACAAAGAAGGTGGCACATGTTCTGTAATGGAGCCAAGGTGGCAGTTTAAAATATTGATACTGATACAGAAGGCCTGTTGACAGAATGATAGCTCAGCTTTACCTGTACTTGTCTTTCCCTTTGTTCTCCAATGAGACAAGTATGTTTTTTATGCCAGGAGCAGATTGCATTGTCCAGATAAAGGCACTAAGAATGAATAAGGAACACACTGGACAGGTGAGGAACACGCAATAGCTCTCCTCACTGGAGACTGATGACTTTAATTTAACATGGGTGGGAGGGAAGAGCTGTCTCTTGAGCTCTGCCATCCTCAGCTGCTTGGGGTGGATTAGCTTGAGATATCTATAGCATCATCCTGGGCTTCCCTTACAATAAGTAAGAGAAATGGACATCTACACCTGTTTTATAGATGCCTGCTTTCAGAGGATGTGACTCCCCCCAGACACTGCTCACTCTCTTGTCTGGATCTCTGCTGACTCTGAAGGGAGCCTTGGGGGACTAGTGTGGATGGCGATATTTAAGTGCAGGTAGCTACATTTAACCAACTGAATGCATCCTTGGTGTGCAGAAGGGCTTTTTTTCTTTTATCTACTAGAAGCTCTCTTTGCTGTAAATGCATATATTCCAACTTTTTATCTGCAACTATTCCTTGGAGGGGAGGATGAATGTGTAGCAAGTTTAAGCCTACTGAAAATAAGCTTGTTTTTCTTATTTACCTTTCTCTGACACTGTAGTCCTCTCGCTTGCCAGGCTCCATGGACGACAGAGTATAAACCACTGAGTTTTAGAAAGTGTATTGTGAATGAAGCTATGAAAATAACCTTAGTGACACTGCTAGTGGCTTGTGGTTTATGAGACAGTGAGGCACCTCCAGAGAAGGTAATAAAAAATTATGGAGGATGAAGAAATAAGAAACAAAATTCTGCTCTCTCTACACTGATAGAAGTGTGGAAAATGCTTACCTGGCAGTGCTCATGGCAGGTTTCATGGAAGCAGTTGGTGCAGGCCTAATTCTCCTCCCCAATAAGCCAGGTTTTGACCTTCATGACAACAGTTAAGGCAGACTAAATGTCTACTACTTTTCTCCATCACTAAGATAAATGCCTCTGGCACCAAAAGGGTTACAAGGATCCCAGTCCATGTGAACAATTTTGCTGCCCCTAGACACAGATTGGTTTTATATTTGGGAAATATTTTTTCTCCAGTTACACCCTGTAATGGTGGAAAAGAGACATCACAGGTGCTTTTCATAATGCCTTTCCTTGTTTTGTACCTATAGTGTTCAGGAGGACTGCCTTGACTGAAAAGTACATATTTTTTTCCAGGAAATTCAGAAACCACTCCATTGCCTGCTGGAGATGAAGAATAACTGTCCATCTGTTTTGCAAAGAGACAGAAGCATTCTGCTGTTGCCCCATTAAAATAATGACTGGCATAGAGGAAAGATTTTGAAAAATCAAGCAGGGGGAGTGAGAGTGCATGTGAGTGTGTGTGCATGTTGCATAAAAGGCTGAGTGAAGATTAATAATGTATTAGAAATTCAACAACTCTGAATCACTGCAGTTTTCATTTAATGTTTCACCAAATGACTATAACCTTAAAAGTCAAATACATGACAGATGCAGTTAATTACCTCACTGTAAGAAAAATAATGCTTAGGACCGTTAAATAGAAGAAATGAAACATGACTAAGCTGGCATTTGTTACAGTGCCTAGTTTTAGACTTTTCCAAGCCATTTGATGGTAAGGCAAGTCTGTAAGCAGTAGGTAGTTACTAATGCCTTTTCACGTTCAGGGCGATGACAGTCATGGTCAAAGTAACACTTTCTGTGCCACTCTCCATGCCAGGCATGGGGTGGGCTAGGTCCTCACCAGGATGCTTGTTCCAGAAGAAAGGGAGAACTGGGATGAAGTGAAACGTAGAGCCTGAGAGCACCAGTCTGTCCTCGTCACTGTCACAGCTGGAACTGGGAGAACCATCCTCTCCAGACCAACACACAGTGTGAGGTGACCAAGAAATCAATAACTTTGTGAGATTTAAACTAAACAAAGAACAATTACTATTTTAAAAATGATTTATTATGGTAAAATGCAGTACCCAGTGCCTCACATGCATGGTTCAACATTCAAGTTGCACCAGCAAACATAGCGTGTAGTTTTTGTGAGCAAACATAGCTGAGCGTCTAATGTAGAGAACATTACCAGAAGGGGGAAATGTTGTTTGACATAACTTCTATTCATCTTTATCTGTTAAGAATCATCTCAATTTCGCAAAAAACCTTGACACTAATTGTAAATCTAGCCATAGGCTGCAAAAATATATCTTGTGAATGCCTTTGTCTACTCCATCAGAACACAAGGCTTCTGATTAGAGTACTTTTTAATGTAATGTTTCTTTCTTCTTCTCCTTCTCCTTCTTCTTCTTTACTCAAATTTTTATTCAATATGAAGTCAAAAACTGTTGAGCTGAAAAATGATCACGTTTAAATTTCTTTTTTGTTAAACATGTCATTGAAGCAGCAAAGTGCTTTTTGTATTTCTCCATTGCCGAAGGCATTTCTTAAAGCCTTTTCTCGTGAGCTACTTTTACCCAAATGCCTGGGAAAAGAAAAAAAATTCTTCTGAATGAATTGATTTATGAATACAGCTATTGGTTTTTAGCACATGCTTCATTTTTTGTCTTTCTCTCCTAGATGAAAGATACTTAGTCTATGAATATTATTGGTTCTAAAACCCCTCTCTCATATATCTCATATAATCACTGAGATTGGAGATAGAGAAGACTTATTGGGTCATTTAATACATCCCTTTACCATTACAGCACTGTAGTCCAGAGTATATACAGTACTTTGTTTTGTCCAAATCAAAATAATTTGGTAGATGTGAGCTCTGAAAATTCCTAGAAAATAATTCTGGTGTCTCATCATCTGACCAGGATCAGTTGAGATAGCTCGCCTTGACTAACACAGTCACAGCACGCCTGCTTTTGTGTACAGTCACAAAGATCCAGTGATGCCACTGCCACCACATGTGGCTGCTGCCCCAGCCCAACCATTTCTACATGGCTCAAGTTGGTGCAATTTTTGATGTGAGTCTACAGCAGTGCTCATACTTGCACCTTTGTATTCTTCCATCTCTACCAGCTTGTAGGCTGGGAACAGGAGGGAGTGTGGTAAAGCTTTCATGTCCTGATTTTTAAGGATACTCTGCATACCAGCTTGCTCCAACAATCCTGCTTAGAAATTTCAGATATACCTTTCTGGATGGTGTATATATAGCTACCTTCTTCTAGGTAGGTAGATACTGTGATTTTCATTTCTGGAGACTGCACCTTTAAATCCCATGGAGCAGAGTGCGGCAGCAATTTGCTTGTAGCAGATGGAAGATGCACACCAAGTACTCTCTGTATACCAAGGACTTTGCCTCAGTGTCTTGCTTGTTCTCAGAATGTCCTAGGTTAAAACTGCTCTTTGCTGGTTGTATCCTGACTGTAATTGGATATTGGCATTCTCCTTACCATGAGCTGTTTTTTAGGAGCAGCTGAGATCTGAGTTGAAACATCTAATTGTTCTATTGAATGTGAGTGCCTTTGGCATATTCAGATACATTTATTTTTTAATCAGAAATTCGTATAATATCCTTCAAGGGCTGAGTAAGCAATTTGTATTTGGTCCTGACAAAATGTTTTGTTTCTGAGTGGAAAACATAATATTGTCCAAGCAACATAAATGTTAGCTAGGGTCAGTATCTTTTCAACAATATTTTCTTTTGAGGTTTCTGTCATTATTACAGTTTTCGAATGAAAAAAAAACTCAGAGATAAACATTGACTGCCCTATTTCCTTGAAGGGACTGGAGCCAGATTCATTTGCAAACTCCATCACTGGCCTGAGTTTCCTGTTATGCATGGGGCTGGGGCACAGGTCCTCTGCAGAGCTGCCACAGTTGTGTTTGCAGCTGAGAAGAGGGCTCTCATGCTACAGTGTGTGACACAGCACAGTGGTTACACTGAGCCTACACCAAGCAAGGCCACTTGTTCAAATACCAACTAATTTTTAACATTTGAAATATCCAAGAATGAGGATTGAGGAAAAAAAGAGCAGAAACAAAGCCTTTCCAACAAGAGGTCCTTCGGGCAATATTGTATTGAGGGTAATGAATGGAGTGCTCAGATTTTCCAACTTTACTGTTTGTTTTTGTTTGCTTGTTTGTCAATATGAACCAATAGAGCAGCTTCCACATATCTCAACCAATTCCAGGGGGGTGCTTTTAGGCAGTAAAGTACCTGTTCCTATTTTTCAGCTGAAGTCTTTCATATCCTTTAGTGGTTATTGTAGTAATCAATTTAAGAGTCTATGGTGAATACTTTTTTAACTTAAACTCCTAAATGCATATCCAGGAACCAAAGTAAGTGCCTGGATTTCCACGTGCCAATGCCCAGGAGCTCACATGGACACAAAGGACTGAGAAAAAAAAAAAAAAAAAAACAAACAAAAAAAACAACAAAACAAGGACTTTATAAAGGTACCTAGTTTCATATAGTTAATTTGGGGAAAATAATGGTCTAGGAACATCAATACTTACCTACACACACTCAGGCACACTTTTAAAGCTCAGACTCACCTATAGCACTGACATGTGCATACTGGATAGGTGCCATTCACTGTGGGTCCAGAGAGATCTCAGAAAAAGGGTCCCTCAAAGATAGATCCACCTTAAAATTTTGATGTCCTTAGAGAGTGCAGATGACTGTGCAAATGCAAAGCTGTCTTGCTGGTTCAAGGTGCTCTGCATTGCAAATGGCCACATCAGTTTAGTCCATCCAGATTGCCATTCTTCTGACAGCCTGGATCTATCATCCTTTCCTAATCCCTCTAGTGCTGCACCCTCCAAAGGCTGGCTCCTGCCTGTCAGCTCCATGCACCAGTCTTGGGAATCACCCCAGCTTGGCTCTTTCCAGCTTTGGTGGTGGCTGCTGTAAGGTGAACACAGCGTGTTTCCAGGATGCTCCTCATGATCCCTCCAGAATTCTGGCCTCTGCAATAGACTTTGCAGCTTTCTGCACTCTTTTGTGTGAATCTTCTACCTACTAGATCACACAATGGGGCTTTCATATCACTTTAAAAGAAGCTTTTCTTGTTCACCAGCTCATATGATAAAAATGTGATGTATGCCAGTGATATGGCTGGGGCCAAGATTTGAAGCAATACATGTAGGTTTCTAGCTAAAGGGAGTTTCTCTGAAGACAAAGCCTTGCCATTCTTGCCTGCAACACAGCACTATGGCTTCTCTGCTGACTAGGACCTCACATATCAGCTGTATCTGACAAGGGACATCCTGAAATGGGAAAGACCCTGCTGACCTTCACCTAGTGCCTTCCAGATTGGGCTGTTTGGCAGAGGAGCATGGGGTGAAGACCTTGTTCCAGTACAAAGGTTGTGGTGAGATTCAGGAGAAGATGATGGGCCATCTCTTCCCATGGAGTTACTCTGGCCGGGCTCCAGAAAGAGGAACTTTCAGAAGGAATAAGAAATTATATATTATAAGTCCTGCAGACATGTCTTTCCTATGTACGTTCTCATCCTCCCCATATCTAAATTCAACCACTCTTCTTTGAATATTCCATAAATTAGGAGAACTTCCTGCTTGGAAGTTCTTCCTCAAGCTATCTTCTTCTTCACCTTAATTTCTGCTCTCTGCTCTGTGTTCTGCTGCCTTTGGTTCTGATGCAGGAGTGAACACTGAACTGGTGCATGTCTATGGGAGAGACAAGAAGCCAGTGATGATTTTGTGAGCTACTGTGGTGCCAGTAGGAAAGTCCAAAGCTCTGCACTTGACCCCTCTGTTCATGTGCCATGCAGATGGTGATGGAGGGACAAACAATTTGGATAGTTTCATTCATATTGTAATTGAAAGAACAACAGTAGAAGAGACAGAAAATACTAACATTAAAAAATCCAACTGAAAAAAACAGAAAGCTTAACTTTCTGATGAGCAAAAGTATTTTGTTTATTAGGATGTTAACTGGTAGAAGAACTAGGAAAACTGGTTCACAGCTGGAGACTATTCTTCTGCAGAGCAACGCTCCACTGAATACCTTTTTTATAACTTGCTCATTACACAGATTATGAAAAGTGGAGGCTGAGAAGAAGTGATCCAAGCAAAAATTCTAAACCTATTATTTAAATAGTTACTTCTCTTAATCATGTGAAATAAAAAGCTTTGGGTTCCAAAGGCTCATGTTGGGAAAATTGGAGTGTGAATACTTCTGATATATTTCTTTAGACTTGCTGGGGCTTGGTCTTCTTTCAGTATGGATTTTCACCTGTAGCCATCTATCTGACATTGCCACTGTCAGGGGAGTTTTTGAGGGTAAATAAGATGAGAATCTGGCTGTCAGTATTATAAAAACCTAGTATTAAATTCATCTGGCTAAATTTTGTCCTTGGCCCAATTACAAGATTCTGCCCAATAGCAAGGGTAGATAGAGAAGAATGAGGGAGCAATTGACATTTCCTCATATCTGTTCTTCACTAAGGCACCACTGAACTCTGACACAGACATTTCTCCATGATTGTGTAGCAACACAGTTGCCCAATTTTTATTAATGTTAGTGAACAACTCTTCACTACCCTTGATGCTTACTGTTTTGACATTTGGGGGCTATATCCATACCACTTATTTAATTTTTGGCCTAGGAGACAGTAAATGACTGGTAGGTCTCAGCACAATCTGTGTCAAAGCATAGGGTGTCTGACTGTGCTTGTGCTAAATGTTATTAAAGGAACAACTGCCAGCACATGCTGGCTAAAGATATGGCTTGCTTTACTTTTAAACAGCCTGCAAGGTACAACACCCACTCATCCTACTCCAGTAAATCATGTCTGCTTAATGATAATCAAATATCTGTGAATAAATTAATTCAAACCTACACTTCTATCTGGATTAATACTTGCACTGCTGTACCACTTGGAAGCCGCAGTCATAAATCCAGGCTCTCTATGTGCTAGGTACTGCACAATGGCAGGAAAAGGAATTTTGGGGTGTTGCTAATGTTTGCTTGGGTCTGCAGTGTCCTTCATCCATGTTCACCCATCTGTCAGGTAATCTCAGAACATTCCTAAGCAATTTCTGTTATTTCTTGGGAGGGTAGACTTGGTTACAATCCACTCTTGCTGCTTTAGACAGTATATTAAAATATTAGTAGTCTAACAGTATGTGGAGACAGATGATCCTTGGTATTGCCCTAAAAATACTGTAATATTTGGCCAGCCTTATCTAAATAAGGATGGAGCAGAAGGTCACCAAGTAGAAAATCAAAAACAAAATACACAGTAAGCAAGAATAATAAGAAGAATGATTGGAATAACAACTAAGCAATACAAAGTTAATGGGCTCTCCTGTTAAAAGAGGATGTGCAATACAGGTTTTTCTACTAATCTTCATTATTTCCTATGAAGTGTCAAAGAAACTGAGGAAGGAGGAAATACTGGAAAAGCAGTGCTCCCAGTCCTGTTTGAGGGACAGCTTAAAATTCTGCTTCCTTCATCCATCTGCTCATTAGTGCAGCATGGGACTCCAAAACCATGTCTGTAATTCAGCCTCTTCAACTTGATTCTAAGCAGGGTGCTGACAATATCTGGGTAATTGCAGATTACTTGCAGCTATTCCCCTGTTCTCCGCTTAAGGTCTCTCACAAAACCAGAAACAACAATAAAATCGCTTAGCTTGTTACTTCAGAAACACTCAGAAATCACTGGTCTGCTTTCCAAGATGCTCCCCTGAAGCACAATATTACCACTGTTTGTGTGGAAGCACAATTAAAAGCAACAGTAAGTGTTGTGACATACATCTGTAGTGGAGAAGTTTTGAAGGGGGTATGGAACATGGTTACAAAAAAGAGAGACAGAATAAATGTTTTCTGTAGCTCTTTGTTGCTGTTGTGAATAGCATCACAATATCTCTTAATGAAGCAGATGTTCAGATGAACAATTTGAAGCTACAAATGCTAAAAAGTAGAAGCTTCCACAGGCCTTGAGTTCCATCTCTGTTTCCCTTGTTAATCCGTTGTCATGCTTTGCTTGACACACCGCAAGGACAAAGGCATCTAGGGGCTGGAGAATATTTTAGAAACAGTGCCACTACAGTTTCTTAAGCACATCTTGCTGTGGTCTCCATCATCTTGGATGAAAACTTAGGTTTTCAGACTTGTGATCCCAATTGTTTTTTCTCCTTTCCTTCTCATGTGGTGAATCATGGCCCTAATATACTGCTGTTGTAAAATTGGGAAATAAGTTTATGTAAAACAGATGAGTTTTGATTTAATTGCTTTTTACTCTAATTATGTGTCAGCACTTGCTAGCTGGGACTGTGTCAGATAATCTCCAAAGCCTTATGAAAAAATTGTTATGTTAACATCCACATTTGGTAATACTCTAAAACAATTACTTTTGGGAGTCTTGCTCATTTTTGGATATATAGACAACAAAATGGTAAGGTGAAGGGGAGAAGATCTTTTGGAGAAGAGGTCTGGTTTGTACATTAAGTATGGGGTAAGAAGGTCACACCTTACTTTGTAGAAACCTGGATCACCTGTGAGTCTCACCATTCCCAAAGTGAAAAACAAGATATGGCTTTGGAGACTACTTCAGAGCACACAGAAGCTGCTAAAAAGCCTTGATGAACCTAGAATTAGGTTCAGGGCAAAGACAAAAAGAGCACTGGGTCAAAACCAGCATTTGCACTGGGAACATATGCTCTAGGTTTGAATCAAAACTTTTGTGACCTTCTGCAAGCCAGAGACTTGGGCATAAAGTCCAAGCAGCCACCTGAGGACTGTCTATCAGGGGATGTCAACCAGAGGTATGGGCAAAGGAACAAATCGACCCTGCACACGTTGCTTAGAAATATGCACTTATTTTTAAGCTGCCATGGTTAATTTTGAAGTGGCCTGCCTGGCTCATAGACAAGCAGCAATTTGGCAACTGGAAGCATAAAACTGGCTAACAGGGAAAGGTGCGGAAATCTCTGCAAAAGCAATAGCTGCTCTGTGAAATCCAGAGGCAAAGCAAAAACTATCATGTGCACTGAGGTATAAAATGAACCAAATAAAAAGAAAAATAGGACTGTAAAGGGCAGCAACAGTGACTATAGTGTAACTGTGCTGCTTATGGCTTCCCACAGCCCATGTTAGACAGCACAGATGCTGTAATCACTCCTCCCATGATTTTGACTGGGGAGCCAAGTATTTTCCTTGTGGTGTGGACGAGCTGTGTTATGTGGTGGTCAAGACTGTTTGCCAGGACCTGCACAACTGCCTTCATCCAGCACACAGTGAGATAGTGCATGTCCTTGTGAAAGTGATATAGAAAGACACAAATCCCATGGCTGCCCTAACTTAAATTATAAAGTAATAAGGTCTTGAGTTACAAGAGCCCTGCAGTGAAACCTCTGTGGAGACAGCTGGAAACAGAGTAATTCTACTACAATAACAAGGAGTGGGAGTGAAAATTAAAGCTTCTGAATACAGCAGTGTTTGTGCAGACTGCATGAATATGTATGTGCTAAACTCGACGTGCCCCAGAATCTGCAGCTGAGTGTGGGTTTCTGTCCACAATGTGGCTCCTGGGCAAGGCAGGTGCAGGAATGGCATCTATCCTACAGGACCTGGAATGGTAAGTAATTAGGCAAACAAAACTCAATTTAGCAAAGACGGAAAGGATCATGAAAGCATAAGATGTTATAAAGTGTAGAAGTCATGTGGAGTATGCCAAACTTTGAAAAGCTGGTGTTAGGTTTTCATGCTTACTAATACATATGGATGCTTGGAGATCCTATGAAGACAGACTGTATGCTGGGATTCACTATGGACAGGTTTCGTTCCACAGCCACAAGGACATAGTTGTCTAGAATCCACAAATACAGGAAAGGGGTTTGTATGGCCAGAAAGCAAAATTTTGTCCTATGGCTCCTGCATCTTCAGGCCTTTGCCTCTAAAGACCACATACTACTCCTGGGCTAAACTAACACACCTTGGGGAGATGGCTTTCCTATGTGACTCTCTGTCAGGAACTGCAGCACCATATACCCTTTTTAAATTATTTTTGTTAGTGGCTTGAGATGACTCCAGAAAAAGAGGGTATATGAGTAAAAGGACTTTGTAAGACCTAAGTACAATCACAAAGGAATTGAAATAACTTTCCCCCTTCAGGCTTATCAGGAAGATCTGCCTCTATGGGACTCTTTGTTGTCAATGGAGAGGAAAAAGTGGTTGAAGAGTGGAGGTCATCTGACCTATTTTAGATGTGTCTTTCAGTACAATGATTTTCCCCCACCTCTGTCCCCATTCACTGGATCTCCATTGACTTTAAAGGTTCCTACAGTAACTAGCTCAGCTACAGATATCTCCATTTAGTCAGCTAAATCCACAGGCTGATACAAAGAATCTGGTTCAGAAATGTCAAGTGCAAAACTAATAAAGAAATGAACATATTCATCAAACTCTTCTACTAGATGAAAATCTGGTGCACTAGCAGCAGTACACATCTATTTCTTCCCTTTTATTAAAATGTGCTTAACTTGGATTGCTATTCAGTTAAAGATCCTCCTTCACATTTCACCTTTTCTCTTAGAATTAGTCTTGGGACTCACAGCATTTTCTCTGAACATCATGATCTCAACCTGTACTAAGAGCAGGTTATTTTTTACCAAGATTTCTCTTGCCTAAACAATGTTGTATATTAACCAAAATTAGGTCAAGACACTAATTCAGTTTCCTTATTTGGGAAGGGCATTTGGGATGTTTAAATGATGTTGCAAACCTAATTAAACAAATCCAAAGGACTCTGAGTTTTCCCAGTTAAGAATATTTCCTGTGCTTCTTCCACTGATGCTGATGGTCCTCTCAGTCACCTCTGCATTCCCCAGGAGGTGTGAAGCTTTGCAGAATGAGCCGTTTTCATAGGAAAATTAAATGTACTCGGTGCTCACGGAAGTCTCCTAATTGATAATATACCCAATGCACAGCACATGAACTGCTTTCTCTTCTTTGGCTGGGTGCTGGGTACCAAGCACTGTATGGAAGTCTACAGACAGTGATTAATCTGGATGTCTCCCCACAGTTGTGGGGGTGATGAAAGGAAGCTGTTGGAGTCTAAGTTGGGAGCGCAAGTGCGGGTACTCCAACACTAATAACAGACCACTCTATTTCTGTCAGTGAAGACTGTCTGGCAGTGCAAGTTAAGATCTTTTCAAGTCATTTATGAGGAGCACAGGAGCCAACAACATGAAGAGAGCTGTCAGGGAAAATCCTTAATAGCATGAAACACAATGCTTAGCCAACAGCCTATAATTTCAGTTCCTCCCAGCCCCGGCACAATGTGACATGACTTCTGTACTTCATTTTTGTCCAAGTGCTGCAGTTTTCTGAAGGCCAGAAACAGCTTGAGAGGCCAGGTGAAGCATGCCAGTCACAGGCACAACTGACTGCAGTCTTGGACTAAGTCTGTGAGGAGTAGAGTATCCCGCTCAGCTCCTGTTGACCTCTGAGGAGCATCAGCAATCCTGATTGCTGATGCTCCTCAGAGGTGTGCTCCATGCTTTATGGAGGAGAGCATCTGAGAGGCAACCTGTCTGTAGCCAGAGGTTCTGTAAATCCGTTTGCTGCCTGGTCTCTGGATTTTAGGTGATGGGGCCCTGGCATGCAAGGCTGATGGCAGCAAAAATGGCTTTAGGAGTTCCTCAGTTTCCAACCTGAATACCTGTCCATTATCAGTCCTGTGTGAGACCTCACTGCAGTAGTTTTAATATAACCTGTAATCCCTATGAACATGCAGGGTTTAGGCATGTGCCCCTTCTTGCTGCTGTGTGCCAGAAATTTTTTCTGGGTATCACTTCCCACCATAAGTAATTTCTTCATCCCTTGAGTCTCTCCATACCACTCACAAGCAGTCTCGTGCAGCTCCCTTGGAAGGTCTTACCATGATACTGCCTGCATGTGGGCAGTTGGGGAGCTGGGAATTTTCATAAGTTATTGACAGGATATATTTGATAAGATAGCATCCCAATGTTAAGATTTTCTACTCTTTTTGTAATGAAAGCCCTTTGTGTCATATTAGCTCAGTAGTAGTTTTGTTCAAGGTGTAACAACAGAAATACTGTTTACTTTAAAAAATATACATTTGTAGTTTTGGAACCAAGTTACAGAAGAAGGTTAAACTGCAAAATAAATCACTGATACCCTTCTTGGCTATGTCATCATCTCACCTCTCTCCCTCTAACTTATCTACTTAGTCTCTTTGACTAAAAGGGCTCGTTTTGTTTCTGTGCTTCTCTTAAGAGTCCCAAGGGAGAGTTTACAGCTCTTTCTTACTCCCTGATAAAGAAAGTTAAAGCCTTCTTTGCGGTGTCACTGCAAGATTTTGTGAGTACAACCCACTGTCTTGTTTACCTTCCTTCCTCCTGCTCATCCATGTTCTGTTGTAATGTTGTAATGTTTCTGTTGTAAAATTTATTTGGTACTTTTCTAATCTCAGATAATTCAGCCTCTCATCTGCAAACTGGATATAATCTTCTGAAGATATTTTGGTAAGACCTTAAACCTCACATTATAAGATTTAAAGGCTCTTCATTTTCCCTGGCTTCACACCAGTTTTGCTTTGCAGATATCATTGATTAAACATTATGCTCCAAATAACAAAATTGGTATGTGGTACTTCGGTTCAGTAGCAATCTCAAATCCTTTGAAATCATTGGTTGTATGTGATCTCTGCTCACCAGAGAGTGTCAGTCTGAGCAAGAAAAAAATAAACAAATAACTTACCCAATAGTCCAGTGGTTGTGCCAGACTTGGACCTAACTAATGTGGCATGCAGACCATAGTTTGCTGCACTGCACCACATTTTTCTTTTCAGTGGCACTTACTCACTACTGACTGACCTGTGAATTTACCAAACTGTTGCTTCTCCTGCTGATCAGCTTAGGTTCCTTCTGCTTGTCCATAAATCATAAAGTTGCCCTGAATATTTCTACAGTGCATATCACAGATGGAGCTGTGACCCATGCCTGAGGTCATTAAGACTCTTATAATGCCAGCAGTAATAATAACAAGCTTGAAAGAAATCTGTGCCTTCCTAGAGGTGCAGGGAAAGACATCTGCTGTAAGCGATTCTTTCATACCAGTTACAAAGAAATACTGTGAAAGCTGTGCTTCTGATTTTTCACTGATTTCTGTGCCATCGTTACCCTTTCTCTAACCCAAATATTTTCATCTTCAGTTGTTCCCATATTGTTAATCCCTTTATTGTCATTGTTGTTTTCATGGATGCAATTTCTCCTTATAAGTGACTTTTCATTGTTACAAGCATTGTTTCATCACCATATTGTGTTGTACAGCTGCTATTTTTCCTAAAATTGCATTCTTTGTCTGTACTTTCCCACTTAGTACTTAGCACAAATCCCTATTGTCCTTGCCTATAATTTTTGCTTTTTTCCCTCCTCAGTCCAGTTTTGCTCTTGTCTGTGATTCAGCCTCCACAGACGTGTTTCCTCTAGTATCCTTTTCCCTCTCTATAATCTGTATCTTTTACAATATTCAGTGTGTTCCTTTCCCATTTCAAAGGCAAGTTGAAGCACTGTGTTAATCAGATTCTCTGTTTTCCTACATGCCATTCTGTTCCACATTCAGCAATCCTTCCTTTTTCCCCCCATTTCCACTATCATATTACCAGGGAGCTTCTTTCTTCTTTATTATAATGCATTATTTTCTGTGATTTTTATTCTATTACTTTCTGCCTGCGCCTTTTTAATCTGTGGTGTGTTTTTCTACTTGCAAGTTTTTGTTCTCTTTACAGTACCACATTCTTGATTTACTTCTGTTTTACCCACTCTCAAAAATAATTTCTGATACTGTAATGCTATTACAACTCCAGGCTCACACCATTTTTATGTGCTGGTCTGCTCTGCAGTTCAGCAGGTTCTGGTGGCCATGTGCTGAGTGAGACCAGTGTGAATCCAGTGCTCAAGGACAGACTCTGAGCCCACATCTGTCGGTGGGTGAAACAGCACCACTGCCAGCAGCAGGACTGGGCTTTTGATGCCCACCTGGATGCTTCAGACCAGCTGCTGTTGAGCTCTGAGGGCTAATGGGGCTGGTGCAGGAGGGTGACTTTAGGCATTGGAGGGCTTTCCCCGGCTGTGGGCAAGTGGTGCAAGTGAGTTTAGGCCTCCCCGAGGCAGTCAGCAAAGCTGTGGAGGTTTGCATGGGGAAGGACCTGGCTGTGTTTGCAAACTGGTGTTCTCCCAGCCCGCTGCATGCCGTAGGGCTCCCTGTGGGCATGGCATTTAATGGTGGGCGGGAGATACAAATCTGCACTGCTCCCTTCCTGCCAGAGCATCACCTGCATGAGACTCCTGCATTTCCCAAATACATCAGATCACTCTCTCCTTTCCCACAGAAACCTGATGACTGAGCACTGCCTCTCACCTACCCCCTTATTGCCCCCCATCAGCCTGGTTTTCCCTTTCTTTGCCTCTCCTGCCTGCCCCTTGCATCTCTCTCATTGAGCTACTATGTGTCT
Source organism: Tyto alba (assembly GCF_018691265.1). Taxonomy (NCBI): domain Eukaryota; kingdom Metazoa; phylum Chordata; class Aves; order Strigiformes; family Tytonidae; genus Tyto; species Tyto alba. The sequence continues at coordinate 33,589,206 of NW_024881313.1, read as the reverse complement.
GTCTAAGCACTCTGAATAGCAGGGTCTAAATAATTATTTTGCTGTCAAATGTTCCATTTTCTTCTCCTTCTCCGGTCTATAATTCTTCTGTGAACAGTGACCGCATAGTTAATCGCAATTCATTACATGGTTGTCGGAAATCCAAGCCCTCACTTCTCTTGATATATTCAATCAGTGTCCTTGGCTTGTGTGCAGTAATGTGTAGTGGGCTTTAGATTAAATTGTTATTGTTTTTTAACAGCTTATACATCTTCCAATGCAGTCGTTGCAAGACCTTGGGGGCGCTTGGATGGAGAGACAGATAGAGTGAGCAGCAGGAGAAACAACTGCTCCTGAGTGTGATCAGAGATGTAACACCAGTGGTGGCTGAACCAGGGCTGGTGGGAAGAGGCTACTGCCTGGTAGCTGTCTCTTACATTATGTGGCCAGGTGGGGATCAGGGATCTTGGTCCAGGTTGCAGCTGAAGCAGATGGCACTCTTTTGAAAAGTCATGGAAAAATTTAGTAAGCTTTGAAGTGTGATGAGCCAAGGGTGTAAGTGAAGCAAGTTTTATGGAGAGAGGTAAACCGGTTTTCTGGATTGATTGTCAGCACTGGCCAAAATATGGAAACTTCTAGGTTTTTTAGCCCTTCTTCCAGCCCAAAGAAAAAGCTCTCGCCCTCAAAACTAAATTGATGGTACAGTTTGAACTACCTTGCTGCTACTGCCTCAGTCATGAAGGGTGTACACTAGTATTGCACCCTTGGTGGCAGCCTGTCCTGTGTGCCTACAGCCTGTACTAAGGACCTGACAGAATAAGGCCAGCCTATAGGCTGGCTTAGATATAGTGCCAAGTTCATCTTTTTAATAGCCCTTGCCAGCACTGTTCCTCCAGAGTGTATGAACAGAAGTAGCCACCAAGGTGGCTCCACACTATAACAACTTTATCTCTCAATGCTTAACAGGTTTAAACAACCATAGTTTGTAGCCAACTTTAATCAGCATTTTACCTGAGAAACACAGATGGTACCTTTATTGTCTGAGCTGAAAGCTTGGATTCCCCCACTGGTTTCTACAATAAATTTAGTACACTTCAGTCCTCCATCAAACTGTCTCTTGAACACTGTTCTAGCAGTATCGAAGTCCAGCAAGCCATGGTCAGCATAAAAATGGTAACCAAAAAAATATGTTATATAAAAATGTGCAAGCAAGCACACCCACCTACGCAAACCCAGCACTCATCCAAAACATATCAAAAAATATATAATAGACTGTCAGGTTTTCAACACCACTACATCTGCTTTAAGGTGAACCATATCCCCTTTGACAGCCTAAAGAGGCTGCTTACCCAGCAAATATTTTCAACAAAGACAGCAAAATATGATGCAACTTTTACATTTTCTCAAAAACCCACTTCCTGAACCTTAAGCCACACTACAGATCACTAATCTCAACATTAAATGTAATGTACCACAGAATAACGTGTACCAAGTAGAATCAGATTATTCCTTGAATAACATGTATGAAAATTGTCAATATATGTCCAATCTTAAAAATACCCCTGAATCCTATGCCTGTTCCTCCCAAAACATAATATACTTCACCCACTACACGATGTCCTTATAGATATTTTATGGATGAAACAATCCCCATGAATCAGAAAAAAACTTGCACAGGCAAAACAAAAGGGTAAAACCAACCAATTATTAGTAGAAAACAAACTTTTACAACACAGCCAGTTGTCACTCTCTCAGTCTTGATCCTGAAAAGAAAGCTACAAAACTATTTCCGAAGGTGACAATCAAAAAACATTACTCGTGATAAGAAAAAGTCACAGCATCAGCAGAGACAAACATTTATGGCACTTTATAATTCTTCCCTTTCACCACCACTCCAACTCACTTCCCAGCAAAACCATCCAGGAGCCATGAGTTATAAATTCTCACTCCCTCATTTCTCTCACTCTGTGTATCTCTTTCCAGTAGGAGATAACTGCCATCTCACCTTTCACTTTGTAATATCCTTTCTTCTATACCACAGGTACCAACATTTTTTTTTCCCCTAACTGATCAAGAGAACCTAGTTAAATTCCATCCTTTGTTCTCAGCTCATACTCACCTTTGAAGTTTGGTGAACCTATTCCTGGCTCAGCAAAGAGTTTTGAGTCTAAAACCTGTCTGTTGTTTCAAAGTAAATCAGTTAGTGTAACAAAAGATGCTACCTTCTCCCTACAAACTTTGCCTAGCTTAATAAATAACTTAGATCTGTGCTAAAAAAATAACACCCCAAATCTATTTTGTTGCATAAATATTATTTAGACTTGATTTTCATGGCTCAACTTGTAATTCAATTTTTTTTTTTCTGTATTTTTTTTTAACTGGGTGGGAACTCCAGTGGGATAATACTGTCTGTCTTATTAGGAATTATATGAACTGACTTACTTAATCTTTAAAAGGTGTGTGCAGATTTATGTGTATAAAATCACCTCTGTATTGACCTGGATGGTTTGCTGTAGCAACACAAGACTTAATTTCTGTTCTTTTTGTAATGCATTAGAGGTCATGTTTAACCACCTCAGCACCTTTATGTGAAGTATCAGGCTTTTAAAGCAATATGTCTGTATTAAGCTATAAGTTCTGTGTTTGTGTATCATCTACCACAATGAGAATGATTCATCATTTGGTCCCCTAGGTACTGCCACCAAGGAAACTCCATGCAAGGTCTAATCTTGCCATTCACATGGAGTGGTGGCTTGAAATTAAAATTGACGAGGTGCTAGATATGCTGCTCAGCATGAGGATTGCAGATAGAACTGGGCAAAAGATCTTTCTGAAGCATGAATACATGAATCAGAGGAGTGCTGGGTTCCTCTTAGCAGCTGGTCATAGATGGAAAGCCCTCAAGTGATTTGCATAGTCTGGTACATCATGGTGAGCAGCATCTTTGAAATTGAGATGGTTTTGCTCTTTCTCCCATTGAGCACGGCATGTGATGTCAGTGCAGAAACATGCCTACTGCTGTTCAAGAGAGTGAAATGGTTTGATAATAAAGCAGCCAACAGGCATGAACATTTGAATTCAGGCATGTAATTTATGCTACCTTTGAAATTTAAACTGGCTAAGTGACTCCTCCTGAATTGCTGCTGTCATTCCACAATTATTATTTTTAGTTCCATTTTTTATTTTTAAAATATATTTTATATTAAAAAAAAAAAAAAATTTGTTTCAGTCTGTTCTGGTTCAAGCTGGAATAGAGTTCCTGTTCGTTTTGGCAGCGGGAGGAGTGTTGCAGCACAGAGACCCCAGGGGCTTCCCAGGTCCCAGTGCCCTCACCTGTGTGCGGGGGGAGCACAGCTGGAGGGCTGGGCCCCGATTGGCCGATAGTCCATGTCACGTGACATCGCGCTCACTATATAAAGGCAGGAGAGGGGTGGGAGGGGCTCTCACTTCTGGGAGTGTGGCCGTGGGGCCTGTGTGTTGGGGATTGCCAACTGGGAGCAGGTGGGTGTCAGTTGGCGGGAGGTGAGCAGCTGTGTTGTACATTACCCGTTGATACTGCTGTCACCGTATTATTCAGTTACTGTTACTAAACTGTTTTTATCTCAACCTGTGAGTCTCCCTTTGCCCCTCTGATTCTCTCCCCATTCCCCAGTGGGGGGAGGGTGGGTGAGTGACTGCAGGGCGTTTAGCTGCCAACCAGGCTCAAATGACGACACAGTCAGTAAAAGCCCATCAGACTATAAATCTCTTCTGTACTCCTTGTGTCTTTAAAAATGACATATTATCTCCTAATCTTTATGTACAGCAATGTGCTAGAGAAACTCTCAGGGACTGAAATTCCAGGGAAACCATTCTCCAGGTGAAGTGAAGCAGATGGGATGGAAACTTTTACTGAAACATCTACCATGAGTGACGTTTTATTTCAGGATAATATGTACCCAGGCCTCTTAGGTGTAAGCTACCTGCATTGCAAATCTGACTAATAACATATTCAGTCCTGCTTTCTTCTATATTAAATTAATCCACCACAGATTTCATATGTGTGACTCTGTGGCATAGTCAAAGTCATCTGAATGCTCCCAAGCTACAGAAAACACCTGGGGGAAATATAAGTTCTCAAGAATTGATGGTGCTTTGAAATTGGTAAATTTCTAATGTCATTTTGACACATAATAGCACCAAAAAAAGAAAAATCCTAAAAACTCCAAATGTGTATTTGTCCATTGTTTATGGTAGGACTTGCTCCTATATGAAATACAAAAAGGATGCTATTGGAGATTATTTATTTATAAAAATATGTTAGATGCAGTAGCTCAGTAAAGACAAGTGCCTTGTTCCAGTTGGGTAGAGGGAATAAACTGCACAAAAACCACTATATAGGGAGTGCTGGAGTGCATAACAGTGCTGCAGAAAAGATTTTGGAGATATGAGTAGGTGCTATGGCAAATGTGTCAATGGGGTCATAGAATTAGGCATCATGCTGGCATGTTTAAAGATGGTGTCATGGGTGACCTTCCATTCCCTGCTGGAAAACTACAGATTCAGCTCCACCGCTGCATTCAGTCCAGAGCACTCCAGTAATAATGTGGACCACCTGTGGAAGATTTGATGAGTTAACTGGAGTTGTTCAAAGAAAGATGAGGGTGATGCAAAAAATTATTATAAAAAGCAAGGGATAAGCTAGTCACCCTGTTCCTTGTGGGTAGAAGGGGAAGAAACAGCATTAGACTGCAGCAATGGAGAGTCTTGTTAAGCATTAGGAAAAACCTTTTAAGGTTGCTGAAGCACAAGGAGGGACCAGCATCTCCTCCTGTGCAGGTCATTACAAAGAAGCTGTGCAGACACCTTTCAGCAATGATATGTTGATGATTCTGAGCACAATTGACCTCTGAAGGTCTCATCTGCTATGAGTGGGAAGCCAGTGGTTTGTGTAGTGCCCATACATAATTTAGGAAGCTTGCAGCTGCTGCCTATGGGTTTCCAAAACCAGCAATGCTCAAAAGTCCTTGGCAGCACTTTGCTGTCTTTCTCAGTGGCACCCAGGGGTGTATGTGAAGGGAATTCATTTTTTTCGGTCTGAATATCATAGTCCTCCATTCACTTATCCTTGTCAAACCTTATGTGTTCATTGGTGATGTAAAAGACAATAGTTGCATTTTGGAAAGCTAGATCACTTGCTTTGCTCCAAATACTGGCTTGGTAAAACCGGATTTTTATTCAAACATTGGTCAAACCTAAAAAGAAATGTCCAGGAGTCATTAAAAAACCCCAACATCTAAAAAAAGGTTTCAGCCCATTAATTGACTTGACAGTTTTTCAACAAGACATTTTATTTTATCCTGGTGATCACGGCTTTCCATTTTTTTTTCATCAAGTTCTGTATTTTAAAACAAAATATTTATGGAAAAAAAATAATTTTATCAAGTCATTTTTCCTATGGATGCCCAACATTTTTTGAAGTTGTCTGGACACAAGACGAGTCCATGCCTTATTTTCACTTACCTCCACTTCGACTACTTTAAGGTGCAGATAAACATCTGAAAATCCCATTCAGAGCCTTCTCCACAAGTTCAAGTTTATGATTGTCTTAGAAAGTTAATTTCTTGTTGATTTTCCCACACAGAAAGTAACCAGTAAAGCAGGGTGCTCAGGCCAGGTGCTGAATCACTCTTCCTATAAAGAAATTACAGGATTTAGATTTGATTAGAGAAATGCTTTATTCCACTTTACTGCTGGTTCTAGCAGTCTCATAATATCTTAATCCATCTTTAACTTGACACCACTGGTCTGATGAGCTTGACCATACTTAGAGAACAGACAAAACAATGCTACAGGACAAGACATGCAACACTTTCCTCTCTGGTGAAGGGCTATGAAAAAAGCTGGTAAAAGATACCTCTAACAAAACACATTTCTAGAGCCATTAGTGCTACCTGAAGAGGATGATGTCCTTGTAAAATTACAGATTCCTTTCTTAGTCCAGTATGTTCAACATTTACAAGTTCATCAAGAAGTTGTTAAATAATGTATTCAGTTCCTAATTATTCTTGCAAATGAGAACAGCTATATCACAGCCACCATGTAGTCCAGCTCTGCTTTTCCTATAAGCATTGATATTTGCTTAGCGGGTTTCCCAACTGAATGCTACATTTTCCTTGTTGTGTTTACAATGAGCATGAACCTGGAAGGTCTTATGATCCTTTTGCAAACCAACAGCTTCTGTGCATCCTGACTCATTTCTGGAAAGCAGAGAGGACTGAGCCCCTCCCAGGGCCAGATTTGCACACAAGTGGAATAATTTAGCATGAAAAATACTGTTGTAGTCAGCAAAATATTTCCCTCTAGGATTAGTGAATGTAAGTAACAGGAAAGCAAAGGAAGCTAATGTTTGCCAAAAGGGAAATGAGAAAGCTCCCTAGTATGAGGCTCAATTGAGCAATCAATCTTGACTGTGCAACCCAGCACGCCCAGAGCCAAACACCCTACTCCTTCTCCCCAGCAGGAATTTTTTTAATTTGAGACACTTTCCATAGCTTTCTCTCCATAGTCTATTTTCATATCTTAGAAGTGTTCCTGGAGGGCAGGCACTCTAAAAGTGTGATTTGATTAATTGTTATATTGCTCCTTGAGAAAAGCAAGTGAGGAGCCACATGCGCCCCTTCCTCTAACCAGGATGGCTGATCCACAGTAGCATGTATTTTCATCTGAAGAGGAATGTGGCACCTATATGCTTTTGGTGGAGGTGCCACCCGTGGCTCTGAGGATGGTGTTGCCTCCAGGAGTTTGCCCCAGGGACACTGCTGAGTGTGGTTGTGGGTTTTTGACCTACAGCCAAGGAGAACCTGAACCAGCACTGCTGGCTGAGTGCAAATTTTGAGACTGATTCTCCCTCATTGTCCTGGGCATCTACTGTAGGCCTTTCAGGAAATATCTTAATAGTTCAGGGCAGCACAGCAGAGATAGCGATTATTTTTATACAGTAATAACTGCTTTATTTAGGATCTCTTTCACTTGTGATCAAGGGAACTGATCACCTCTGTCTCTGCTGTGCTGTGATTGCAGATGATGAGACTTGCATTCATCTCACTGACCCTTGGGCTGGTTTCAGGGGTGGGATCACCTTTCTTAGCTTGGGATTTCTGCAGAATGAAAGTTTCCATCTGAACCAGTCACCTTTATAGTCAGAGGGGATGGGTAGGCACAGGCAGGATATAATTCACCTAGTCTCAGTTAGACTTTTCTTTTAGATGACTCACTCCAAAAGCACCTACTTCACCAATGATTATAATGGATGTCATGGTCTCTCCATGACTCCAGACACCTGCATTTGGTCAGAATCAACCCTGTCTGTGGAATTGTGCCACATGTGGATAGTCTCTGGGGACAGGACAATGTTTCTGTCCATTATACAATGCCTGACAGTGTAAGGAACCGTATTCCTTACTGAGACCACCGGTTCTGACACCAACCTAGTCCAAAGGTTCAATAATTAACATGCCGCTGCTACAAACTGGTGGTCAGTAATAAACGTGCTATTTCTATCAACTTTGTTTCAATTTGTTTTCTGAAGAAGGATTCCCAAGGCGGTAGCAAACTGACCAGAGGCCGGATCAGAGACATTGTTGTCCTCCGTTTGCTGCTGCCACCTCTAAATCTTAAACACCCATTACAAAAGAGACCGTGACATCGTTTCAAACAGCCACTACTTAGTTTGAATGATGCTGTTATTTTTAAACCTGTTTGTAATGAATGCTCTCAGCCTGACAAATCTTTATTTTGTGGACTTGGTTAAAGATTTTGAAAAACATTTTTCAGGAGAGGATTGCTTTGATGATATACTTTGCACATAATACTTGAACAATCGCTATCTGAAAGCTGTGTTGTTAAGATATCATTTTACTTCTGATGGAAGCAGGGAAATGCTGATGGATTGTCTATAAGATGCATGAGTAGAGGAGGCAAATTAAACAGTGGGGTCTGGATGAATAATTACTTTGTGTGCTTACCAGAAGAAATTGATTATCAGACATTCATGATCAATTCATTTTCCCTACATCTGCTTTTTTCACAAGAATGAATATATTTCATCATATTAAAATTTCATGGTCTAGGGGAGCTTTTAATACTGTGAACTAATAATGCCAATAAACTGTTAATATGAACTGTCCAGCCTAGTAGTGATGTGCAGAATCTTCAAATGTGGAAGTAAAACATTTGGAAAAGACAGGGAAAGCAGAAACAGCTAAATAAAAAGAAAGGTTTAGTGAGTGGTAAACTTCTTTGCATCTACCTCCTTGTGTTGTTCCTTGATTAGAGTGTTCTGGTTATATCTCTGTTTGGAGCTGTCTCCTTGCTCTCTAAAGCATTGTGCACACATAAGGTGAAGAAGAAATTCTCTATCAGGAATGTCACAATGATTTTTGATACCGTCTTTGCAAAATTAACCACATCTACCCAGTGTTGTTACCAAAACTCTGGGCTGTGAAATTTGTAGCTTAGTGCCTGGAGCCCACAGAAAGCAGCAATACAGTGAGTCATTAGCTCAGATATTTGTAGAGGGGACAGGAGACATGCACCTTGGCCTGTTCAATGCAGTCAAGAATCCTGAGCTCTTCCATCTACCCAGATGCCATGGCTTGCTCCATCTGGAGTGGTGACATGACTCTGCATGAACCTGCAGGATTGACTCACCCTCTCACTTTATTCCTGGCCCTTCTTGTTATCTTGCCAGCTGTGAAAAGGTCCATAGTTTCTACTTGGACACTGACATCTTTCGCCCTTGTGTTTGTCAGCATTACCAGAAGCAGACAGAAATCTGGCCCCAGAGATGATCTTTCACTCCTGCTTAGAAACTACTGGTGGTGTGAAAGGATTTTCTGAGTAACTATTTAATGCTTGTAGCTGATTTGAGATACTACTGAATGTTAAGCAGGCATAATGTCTACTCTGACTTCAATTCTTTTTATTACAGGGTTTGTTTTGGTTCAGCTGTGTCACCATCCAGAATGGGAACAGGAGCCAGAGTTTGCAACCTGGAAGAATGCCTTACTGTGATGTACCTGATAACTACTGTGTGCCTGCTTCTGCAGGATCTGCTGTCCTAAGTGGGGAGAGACCATTCATGGGCAAGGAAGGAATTGAAACCTGGATTTACCCAGTCTAGATTTAGTATCCACTCAGAGCACCCAAGTTGGAAGCAAACTTAGTACCTACTCATTGGAAAGAAGTGGCACTACTAAATAGTGTCTTGGATCCTAGTGTATCATTTTGGTTTGTTCACCGGTCAGGAGGCCCAGGCAGACACTGGCGGTTGAGTGAGAACTATGGAAGTCAATCAATTTGACTTGTAGCAATAGCTGTGGTGCAGCAGGCAACCAGGGCTGCGCCTGTGTGCACACCCCATGCAATTATGTTATGAATTCCTTGCATGGTCAGGGTCTCCCCAGCAGCACAGATAAGACAGTGGTTAAAGTTCAAGCATTGGATCAATCTGAAATAAGGGGACCAACTTCATTTCTTGTCACCTTTCAACACAAAACATTTCATTATTCAGCATTGCTCTCCAGGTGAGATTTTTGGACTGTCCCAAAGACTTCTCCGGTGTCCTGGGTTGAGTGAGTGGTGGAGATTTTTGGTGGCAGGGGAGGGGGCTATCGGGGCGGCCCCCTGTGAGAAGCTTCTCGAAGCTCCCCCAGCTCTACGTCAGCTCCACTTCTGTTTGGGAAATTGAGCCAATCAGCTGCACCTCTGCGATAACGTATTTAAGAAGGGACGTGGTGACGTGCAGTGGGACTTGTGAGGAGGAGTTGCTACAGCTGCATGAACACCAAGGTCAGTGGAGGAACGAAGGAAGAAAGGAGGGGGGAGGTGTGCCGGAGCAGAGACCCTCCTGTATCCTGTGGTGAGATGGCAGGGCGGCCCCCCCTGCCACCCATGAAGATCAATGGTGGAGCAGACATTGATTTATGGCCTGTTGCTCCTGCTCGATAATCAAGGTTCTGTGTCTGAAGAAGGCCAGGGTCTCATGGGAAAAGGCAGCCCCGCTGCTGTAATTCAGTGCTGGGAGGATTGCAGCATGCGAGGGAGTCCCACGCCGGAGCAGCTCAGGAAGGGCTGCAGCCGTGGGAGAGAATCCAGTCGGAGGAAGTTAGTGACCCATGACGGAGCAGTATGGGGAGCGTTGCGGCCCATGGGAGGAACTCATGTCGGAGAAAGTTTGTGGAGGACTGTCTCCTGTGAGAGGGGGACCACGATGGAGCAGGAGGAACAAGTTTCGGACACTCCCCTCACCGAAGATGAAGGAAGTGGCAGCGCTGACTGCACCCCCCATTCCCTGACCCTGCGCCACTGGGGGAGGAGGTAGAGATATCGGGAGCAGAGCTGAGCCCGGGAAGAAGGGAGGGGTGGGGGGAAGGTGTTCTCAAGATGTGGCAATGTTTCTCACTGTCCTACTCTGTTATGTGTTGTTAGTGTCTGTAATAAATGTATGTTCTTTTTTTTTTCCCCTAATGAGCCTGCCTTTTGCTCGTGATCATAAAAGGGGGATTTTTCCCCATCCCAGTCCTATCTTGAACCCCAAGCCTGGCTCTCTGTCCCTTCTCATTGCCGGAGGGGAAGGGAGAGAGAGCTGCTGCATTGTGGTTGGCTGCCAACCAGGCCTAAACCACGACATCCGGGCAGTGCCTGCTGTGGCTAGGCCGATTTTTATGTTTCGGAGCAATCTGTACATTTTGACATGTTAATACTCTGGTTGCAGAACCGGGACTCTATGAGGTAGTTCTCACTATAAAATCAATCAAATTGTACCTAGATAAGAAAATAGACCATAGAAACTTCTCTGGCACATACAGAGAGGATCACAACGGACAGGTTTTTGTTTCTCTGGCCTGTTGTACATTTTTGCTAAGAGATGTTTGTCCGTACTTTAAGATAACAAGAGCTGGGATATTTCGTCACCACTAATAAAAAAAGTGAAAGTGATGAGACAGTGTGTATGGAAAATTAAGTCTCTGGGACAAAACAAGCTGGTTAGCTAGAATGGGAGCCAAGCAACCCGGAGACAGTGACACTGCGATCATAAAATATCCCCATTTTTGGCTAGCAGGTTCTTAGTAAATGCTCCCTTTGCTTCAGTGTTTTGTTCTCCACCTTCTGTCTATTCATTTTTTTTACCCTGGAATAAAGCTTTCCACTTCATTTCTGCGCTTCAGTTTTGAATTCCAGCTTTCTTAGAATTACTCTGTCTTGTGATGTGCTATCTGTAGCTGCCAAAAATCTCCAATGAAGTATTGCATAAATTTAGAAATGGCAATAAATTTCTCTTTCAGGTGTTTCCCTAGTAATCAGCACAAAGGCGCTTTGGTCCATGATAGAGCTCCTAGGTCTTTCTGCAGACAGGTCCTGTCTCTTCTAACCATCAGCCTAATTTATTATAAGATCTTGACTCTAACAGAGTAAGAACTTCCAAATGTTGGTAGCCAACATTGAAAATGTAGAAACAAACTACCATTAATGAGAAAAGCCATCTTAATCATGAGGACAGTGTTCAATCTAGAGTTGTTGGTCCAATATTTGTTCTCCCTCCTTGAAGACCACATTCAGGAAGGGGAAGGAAAGCCCTTCAAACTTAATTTTATGAAGTCTGGCTTAACACTGGCAAGCAGATTCTTAGATCTGAGAAACTCTTTGTATTGGTTTTGTGTGGCAAGGTTTTGGTAGCAGCGGAGCTATTGGGATAGCTTCTGTGAGAAGCTGCTAGAAGCATCCTGTGTCTGATAGAGACAATGCCAGCAGGCTCCAAGATGGACCTGCTGCTGGCCAAGGCTGAGCCCATCAGTGACAGTGGTCAGGCCTGTGAGATAACATATTTAAGAAGGGGAAAAAAAATGTGGGCATTAGCAACTGCAGCCGGAGAAAGAAGTGAGAATATGTGAGACAAATAACTCTGCAGACACCAAGGTCAGTGAAGGAGGAGGGGAGGAGGTGCTCCAGGTGCCGAAGCAGAGATTCCCCTGCAGCCCATGGTGAAGACCATGGCGAGGCAGGCTGTCCCTCTGCAGTCCATGAAGGTTAATGGTGGAGCAGAAACACACCTGCAGTCTGCGGAGGACCCCACGCTGGAGTGAGTGGATGCACCCAAAGGAGGCTGTGGCCTCGTGGGAAGCTCACGCCAGAACAGGCTCCTGGCAGGACCTGTGGAGAGAGGAGCCCACATGGGAGCAGGTTCGCTGGTAGGATTTGTGACCCCATGGGGGACCCACGTTGGAGCAGTTCATGAAGAGCTGCAGCCTGTGGGAAGGACTCACAATGAGGTTTGTGGAGGACTGTCTCCTGTATGAGGGACACCATGCTGGAACAGGGGAAGAGTGTGAGGAGTCCTCCCCCTGAGGAGGAAGGAGTGTCAGAGGCAACATGTGACGAACTGACTGCAACTCCCAGTTCCCGTGCTAGAGCGGCTCTGCTGAGCACCTGGTGTCCAACCAGGGTCAACCCATCACACTCCTCCAAAGTAGGCTGGTGCAGCAGTCCTTCAGTCAACATGATTTATTGGAAGTCCTGTGCTACACAACATGCACATATGTAATCATAGGCCAAAACCTTCCAGGATGACTGCACATCAACCAGACCTCATCTTCTGAGCATCCAACTAGCATTGCAAGGACTGTGACTGTCACAAGATACTATTTCTAAAAACAAAACATTCACAAATAGGTTGAAGACTGGTTGCTGCTGAATGCTTATGGTTATAATTATTTTTAATTATAGAGCTTGTCATGGTGAAATATTTATGAGGCTCCCAGCTTTCACTGTCAAATGGAACAGGAGAGCTTACTCCTTTTATGCCACTGGAAAAACTGGCACAGTATGCACTCATCAAGTGGAAACAAGGAATTAAGCATCAGTGGTTTGCCAGGGCTTTGGTGACAGCCTTCTCCTCCCTCTTTTCATTGCCATGCTAACAGCCAATAGATGCAGAAGAAAAAGCAAAAAGAATCCCTTCAACAGGAAACAAAAAAGAATCACTTTAGAATAAACATAATTCCTCAGCCATGAAGGGCAATTAAACTTATTTTACTAGTGAAAAGGGGAGCTTAATAAAGTTATGAGTGTTTTAAAACTCATAAAAGCAATTTTTACATTCCCCCTTCACAGATGAGCTCTCACAAGTCACAAGTTTGTGATCTCATTATCAGCTGCCATTCAGGGAGCAGCAGGCTGTTAAAGTGCTTTGTCAACTCTCTTGGTTTCCAAGCTTTTCAGCATTAATTCAGGAGTGCTTTTTTTTCCTTCCATCCAAGGAATTCAAACCTAATAACTATTATGATTAAAACAAGACAAATAATTCATTCAGATGCCCACCTCTGCTCTTTATCAAGCTCTGTAAAATGATCAGCCAAATAATTGGTAGATTTTCTGGTTTTTGTTCCTCCCCCCCCCCCAGTAGCTGTTGAAAAATAGGTGAAAATATGTTACTTAGGCTCTGAACACATGATGGAAGAAGCAAAGCTCAAAGTAATGCGATGCAGAAAATCCTGAAATACAAGAGTGATAAGGAAATAAGCAGGTTAAAGATAGCCATTTGAAAGCCTGGAAGGTTTAACACTGGTTCACCCGTGAGCATAATTGCCACTGTCTGAGCAGATCTACATCACTTTGAATGTTTACATCATGTCTGGGGTTTTCTGCATTATTTGGATTTTCTTCCTAATCTGGATAACTTGACTTGCCACAGATTGATTTATTTTAGTGGCTCTGGCCTAAAATTAATTCGGATTTACAGACTGAAATTGCCTTCTTTTTCGGTGCATATACAATCACACTTATACCATTGCACGTACAATGGGGGGGAGGAGTGAGCTGGGAGGAGAGTTCTTGATTCATTTCTGGTTCCTAGGAGCTCCCATACAATAGAAATGTACCTTATCTGTGACCTGCTGCATTAACTCCTGAATCTGTGAATGCTTCACATAACTAATGCAATTCCTACTATCTCAGTGAGTGAAAGCTGTATGCGAAAGTCCTGTCTTTTAAAAGCAGCTATCTTGTGCCTAGCAATATAAAATAAATAGTAATCTGTGATGCAGTGCTTCAGTCATACCTCCCCTTTCTGCGGTGAAACATGTGAAAGGTACCGTCTCAGATGAAAATTTCAGACACCTAAAACAATAGCACAAAATAGACATACCCCAGGTGGTATTTCCAGAGGGGTGAGCATACAAGCAGTTGCAAGGAAACTGCTAAAAGCTGAGCTTTCATTCAGGCTCCTCCATAAGTGGCCACCTCTTAAAAGCAAGCTGCTTTGTTCCTGTGTATAAAGTGTTGAAAATGTCAAAGCTTTCAGACGTTACTTATCAAGACAACAACATGGCAGAAAAATCACACTGCCTACAAAGTGCCCTCCTGACCTTTTGTTCAATTCCACTGTCTTGCAGTTCTTAATGCATTATTTTAAATGCACTGTAATGAAAGGTCAATTAGGCTTCTGCAGTGGTAGTGGTGCAGTTGCCTACAGTTGCTTCTGGAGGATGATTCAGCAATGCTTTTGCTGGACCATGTACCATCAGATTTATTCTCTGAACATCCTCATCAAAAGTCCCCAGAATTTGGGCACTGGACAAGCACACATGTGTGCACATGTATATTTTAGAAAGCAATTCCTCTTTGAACCCTCAGGTGTCCGGATTATGGGTATCACTTTTGTTCTCCAGGACAAGTATATTGTGTGCTTGTGTCTTGCTTATTAAGCCAGAGGTCATATCAGCAAACCTACTGGAGATATTCCCAATGTTAATATAATTTGTTTTTAAACCATACCACAGGAAACAATTTTTGAAAGAAGGTGAATTAAAAAAAAAAAAAAAAAAAGCTATCAATTATATATTTTTACAACCTTAGCTCTGCTGCAAGAATAAATTTGCATCTAAGCCTACCCACACCAATATCCTCTGCAAGTTCCATGGGTCAAGGTAGAATCAAATCTCAATATTCAGCCATCTGCACGGTCATTGCAGAGTAATACATGTATCAGCATCACTTATAGCACCAAAGTCAGAAAGGATACGCTAGCACCAACTGCACATTAGCAGAATAAACTTCTGAGAATTATACATATTTTTCCCACTTGCAATGGTCATGTTTTTAACAAATGTCCCCTACAGACACAAATTCAATAAGCCTTTGATATTCTGTGTGGTGCCTAAATATAATATCGTTATGTGATACACACCATTTTACTGTTTTCTAATATAACAAGTCTCAAGTGTGAAATACTGTTAATGATCAGCATAAAATACCGATCATTTTAGTACAGTTGTAAATCAAAATTTATTTTGTACCTGGGCTGCCATGAGGGTGTGATTAACTTTTATAAAATGGGCAGGATTTTGGGAGCCATTTGATTGGTCAATATTAGCTCTAAGCCACAGGTATAAATCTTTATGACTAAACAGGTCGAAATTCATTAGCCCCGTGCCCCTCCTTCATATCACATTGCTGTAAAATGGCAAGGAAAAAAGTGCCAGTGGAAAAAACAAAATCTTTGCGTTCATTCCTTGATTTATTTTCTCACAGAAGAATATAAATATACTGCGGGTTTTGGGTCCACACTTGCTGCATGATGATTTTAAAGGTCTGTTACATCCACAGGTTGGCTGTCTTTGGACAATACTGTGAAGGTTGCGCAGCTTGGAGGGGCTTGCAAGAGTCAGCATCCTGCAAAAGGTGCTCGCCCCTCTCAGCCAGTGCCCAAAGCCATCACTGCTCCTTTCCTGTGACCAAGGCCAAGACTGAGCAACACGAAGCCACCTGGTGCTGCTTGGAGAGCCAAAATGAGGAGAAAAACTTGGCATAGATTGAACAGAAGTCCCTGATGTTATCATGCCTCAGTCATTGCATTGTCCATGGCCTGGGGAAACGTCAGGGCAGCTTCTATTTAAATTAGAGGCTCTTAATTTTGCACTATGTGTTCCTTTTGTGATTTTAGTTTTCCTCCCTGTTGTCGTTTGGGCTGAAATAGAGTTAATATTCCTTTTCAGGGACTAGATGAGTGCTGTGTTTTGGATTTAGCTTTGGGTTTGGTATGAGAAGAATGCTGATAGCACACTGATGTTTTCAGCTGCTACTAAGACTTCAAGGACTCTCCGACTCCTCATGTTCTGCCCGTGCACAAGGGCACAGAGAGCAGAGAGGGAGCACGGCCACAGCACCTGACCCTAACTGGCCAGTGAAATATTCCATATCATGGAACGTCATGCTCACTATATAGAGGAGCAGTGGTTGGGAAGGGGCTCTCTCTCGCTTCCAGGATTGCGACTGCGGGATCTTGGTATCTCGGGGTCGCTGGCCGGGAATGGGCTGGGGATTGGTTAGTGGGTGGTGAGCGATTACATTGTGCGTTGCCTGTTGTCCTGGTTTGGGCTGGAATAGAGTTCATTTTCGTTTTAGTAGCTGGAGGAGAGCTGCAGCACCCTGAGACCCCAGGGGCTCCCCAGGTCCCAGTGCCCTCACCTGTGTGCGGGGGCGGGGGGAGCACAGCTGGAGGGCTGGGCCCGGATTGGCTGATATTCCATGTCATGTGATGTTATGCTCACCATATAAAGGCAGGAGTGGGCCAGGAGGGGCTCTCGCTTCTGGGAGTGTGGCTGTGG
The DNA here is from genome assembly GCF_018691265.1 of Tyto alba. NCBI lineage: Eukaryota > Metazoa > Chordata > Aves > Strigiformes > Tytonidae > Tyto > Tyto alba. Next base: position 33,572,581 of record NW_024881313.1, on the reverse strand, counting down.
GGCCTTTGTGTTGGGGATCACCAGGTGGGTGTTGGTCGGCGGGAGGTGAGCAGCTGTATTGTACCTTACCTGTTGATACTGCTGTCACCATATTATTCTGTTACTGTTATTAAACTGTTTTTATCTCAACCCGTGAGTCTCCCTTTGCCCCTCTGATTCCCTCCCCATTCCCAAGTTGGGGGAGGGTGGGTGAGTGACTGTGTGGTGTTTATCTGCTGAGTAGGCTCAAATGATGACATCTGTTTATATATTACTTTTTTTTTTCCTATCATCATCATTGTTCTCATTTTATTTCCATTATTAAACTGTTCCTATCTCAGCCTTTGAGTCTCCCTTTACCCCTGTAATTCCCTCCCCCATTCCCAGGTGGGGAGGGGGAAGGGAGGGTGACCAGCTGTGGGGGTTGGTTGCCAACCAGGCTCAAACCGTGACACTCCCTAGTGCACAGACATCAAAGTCTGAGGGAGACAGAGGATTTCAGGTCTATAGCATTCACATGCAGGTACTGCTGCCCAGAGCCATCTACACCAACATGGCTGTGCTGGAAGGAAAAAAAGGGTCTGCTTCTTGCTTGCTTTTTGATTTTCTATCTCCCTGGCCAGGCAGGTGTGGATGATGAGCTACTTGGTGGATTGTAATAAAAAGGTCCTGAGGACAACTCAGCCCCTAACCAGGGTGGTGAGGCGCCTGCCTGTACCAGCCACTGCATTTGTCAGAGGTGCTCATGGAGCTGGGAAGTATTTCACTTCTTTCTCTCCCTTTGTGGAGGCATAGAGAATATCTCAATGCTTCAATTGAGACATTTTCTTTCCTGCATAAAAAACTAATTAAGAAACAAGAAGCCTTACTACCAAGAGTGGGCACCTCCAGAGGTTTAACCCTCCTGATGCTGCTAGGTAACTATCCACCAGCTATCAAACTATTGAAGAGACCACAGGTGGAGCAGCATCACAGGAATGTGTCCCCAAGAAGCTAATTCCCACACCTTCAGCAGTGTATGGGCACTGACCACTGCTTCAGAGCAGCAGCCATCAGCTGCCTTAGCACCCCCACGGAGCTCACCTCCAAATGATGGTGATAAGGCCACACGGAGAGGCTGTATCACAACAGGAGCCTGACCAGGACCTTTGTCACTCCTGTGTGTCACCTGTCTGGCAGTAAAACTGTAATAATTGTCTCAAGACAGTTAATGATGTGTTTATGTACCAGAGTTTCTAACACTCCATAAAAGATTATCATCCCTTTAGACATCTTTCTTCAGCCATTTTAAACTGCTGTTCCCATAAGAACTATAAATGAATATTATTCATCAGTGAACAATGTTAGTGAAGGAATCCAAACAGAATCTGTTGCTTTATATTTGAGAATTAGGTGGCTTTATTATGGAAACTCTTCTGAAACTTTAATTACAGTGAGTGTTACTTTTGACTGTACATATTAAAAAAAAATATTTATCTCTTTTAAATGCTAAAATATTGGCTCCAAAAATTAGTCCAAGAAAACAACAGAAAATATCTAGTGAAATATTTGTTATTTTGTTTTCTTAAAGCAGTCAGGGCATGACTAGTGCAGAGTTAGGATTAGGATAATAGTAAAACCCCTATTAGATGGGAAATAGCTTCCTTTGCTCAAAGGAAACCTAAAGAGATTTCCCCCTCTAACCAATGAATTTAAATGAAAGCTTAATCAAAACTGGAAGGAGCATGCATGCAAAACTTATTAAGCAAAGAGGACTCATTTCTCATCTGAGTGGTCAGAGATTTACCCTGTCTGTGAAGTAAATATCCTCTGCAGAAGATTTTAGCACCTTCCTGAACTGATGGCCAAAAAGCACAGCTGAGCAGGTGAAAACTTGCTCACCACTTCCCAGACACTCACTGCTTCTTGTTTAGATAAGAAATTAGTCATCTGCAATTTTAACAGGAGGCATTGCTGGCCTCATTGCACAGATTTTTTTTAACTTCAGAGGGTACTTCCCTGCCTCAGGCTTTTCCTTCCATGGGAGGGTGTGATGGAGCAGCATCAAGCACAGCACTGTGCTTTGACAGATCGTGGATTCTTCAGAGTGATTTACTCTGGTTTGAATTGATTGCTTATAAAAGAAAACAGACAAACAGCTATGTTAAGTAAAAGATGTTTCCCTTACAGACTACTATTTTGGGAACAGGAGAGCCTCTTCTTTCCGAGCAGCACAGATGGGACACATTTAGCTTCCCAGATCCAAGGGGCAGCCCCCTTAACTGGGACTCATACAACAGCACCATTAAGAATTACCTAATCCCCAGTACTATTTCCGAATGGTGTCTCTTCTCCATTAACACAGATGGCTGAGTGCAGGCTGGGCAGACCTTTAAATGTTCTTGTTTGACTTGTGCCCTCCCCATCCAGTGTTGATTCAGAGTCTTTAGTGCCTTCTCATGGCCATCTGTTCTCCTGGCTGGCTGCCCAGGGACAGCTTGCTCCTACCCTCACCCTCGGATATGTGGCATCAGTGCTGAGCGAGGGCAGCCCCTGTGGCAGGGCAAGAGGTGGTGAGGGCGGGTAGTTGGGAAATTCAGGGAAATTCTCCTTGACATTCCTCTCCATTCTCAGTCACTGCTATGGCAGGGAAAGGGGGAAAGCCAGGCTGAAAAAAAGCTAGAGACAGGGAGCCTGAAGGTCTCCAGGGTCCCTGGTTGCTCTGGCTGCTCCCAGGCAGAGGGGACCCAAGGTAGGTGACCTCCTTGGAGCAATTTACCCTGAGCTTCATTGTCAATCTACAGAGCTTTTTGAGTTATCAGCCATCTGACTTGCTTCAGACTGTGTTCAGGTGAACACACCCAGCTGGGAAGGGAGATGGGGAGGGCTGGTTCCCGTTAGACACCCTGCCTGCTGACATCTACCTGTGGGCAGGTAAGAGCCCCCGCTTCCTATAGGCTTCACCCAGTAACAGCTACCACCAGATGCTGTGGGGAAAAGACATTCTGGAGGGAAGCACAGCCCTAAGGCACCCACCTTTAAGGCTGGATTTGCATTTTGCACAGTTGGGTGGATGTCATTTTAAGTTCTGGATAGCACAGCATCAAAAACACCGCTCCAGTTCTTCTGAGTGCAACCTGTGGAAAGATGACATTCCCCAAAACCACCTTCCCTTTAAGAGCAACTGCCAAAAAACATCTCCCTGAGAGATTTATTTGCGTACAGGCTGGCAGAAGGCAGCAGGTCACTCTCACTGCATGACACACGGACAGGGATAATGAGCTCCAGGCTTTCATGCTTAGGGATGATTAGAGCAATAGAGCTCTTTGAAGGGAGGAGATATTCCTAATGGGGTAGGAGGCAGCAGGTCCAAATCAACAGGGAATTAAGTCAGTACTTCTTCTAGAAGATAGTCGATTTAACATGATTTGTCATGTGTATAATTCAACAATTAGTGTGCAGTTCTGTTCATTCAGTAGTGCCTTCTAATGGTTTTTGGAAGGATTTATTTACAAAGGCTTGTTGTGGTATCTTATTAATTTTATTTCAACATTTTATTATGGACAACAAAAGCTGAAAAAATACTCTGAAATATTGTTACCACGTATTATGTTCATAAATGACCCTTGACTAGAGAGTGAAGTACTAGCTGTTATACAAAAAAGTGAAAGCAAATCCTTGCTTCATGGTTCACTAAAGATTTGGAAGATTCCTATACCCAAACCATACTTTAAAGCTGTAAAGTTGGAAAAAGTGACTCAAAATAAAGCACCCATAATGTAGATTTAGGAGTGAGTTTATAGATTAAACAGGCCCAAATTGTTATAACCAGATGATAGTAACTCAAGCATTCAAATAGTATTCAAATATGAAATTGAGGAATCACTAAGTATTGTTCAACTGAGCCTTCCTCTCTGAGTAACGCAGGGCAATAAATACAATCTCAGTGGCAAATATATTACTACTCTTTAAAATAGCTTTAGGAGTAGTCTAAGGATCCAGAGATTAGTGATTCTGTCTTTTGCACCAGACAGAAAGGTATAAGATACAATGAAGAAAAAAATTAGAAAAAGCTGGTATGAAAACCTGATATATTACAAAGAATTAATGGGACTTTTGTAAAAAAGCAATGATGTCTTGCAAATCTCTTAGGATTACTTGCAATGAGCCAATGAGCATGAGGATAAATACTGTTTTGTCAGTGCAAAGAAGCTGGAATTTCAAAAAACTTAGTCTCACCAAAGTGTTAAAGAAACTAAGTTCTCATGGGATAAGAAGGAAAGTTCTGCTCCAGATTAATTACTGAAAGCAATTAACTAGGAATTGCTTAATTAATTAAGCAATAATTAATTAATTAAGCAATAGGGTAGGAATGAACAATTTGTTTTCACACTAGAGCGCAAGAAAAAGTGGGGTACTACATTAAGGATATCTATTAATGTCTGTGTTGTTTGTGTATTCACAAATGACCCAGGAAAAGGGGAAGATACTTAACCAAATCAATGCCTGACTGATGAACTGTGGAAGAGTCTTGTGTCATTCTGCAATTTCAAGATAAAAAGACATACTTAATTAATTTCATACTCCTTTCCCAGCTCTTACTAGCAGGCATGTGATGTGGAAATCTCAGACACACCTTATCCTTTCTGTGAGTGGTACAAGGGAGGTCTGATGGCTGAGGTGTCTTTACTACAGAAGTACTATATGGCACATGGATGCCTCCTGAAGCCATAGGAGATATTTCTTTGGAAAATCCTGTCCTTCAACACCAGACCTCTGGCCAATGTGTGATGTGTATGCACATGGTGCATGTCCTGTGCCAGAGCAGTGACAGAGGCAGTGGGAAGGAGAAGTAGAGGAAAACATTTGGGGTCACGAGTGGGATGCCCACATACCCCAAAACAGTCATAGGACCATGGGCTTTGTGCACATGCAGGAACCCAGCATAGACAATGAAAACACCCTTCAAAAGAAATTCACTGAACTTTAATTTTATCTTGCAGTGATCACTTAGCTCCACATATAAATACAAACTAATAAACAGAGGCAGACAACTCATCACTAATAAAATAAGTCAAACTAGATGGAAAAGGTAAAGCAATATCACTGCAGCAAACGTGAAGTCCAATAAACCAAGATAGCAGTGATATGAATATATTGGAAAGAATAATTATGAAAGTTGATACTGTAAGTCCTTTTAAATCTATCTCAGTTCTTGGCAAAATGGAAACCTGCCCTTTCTGTGGCTCATTGTCCTGGCGCCGCACATAAATTCTCCTAGGCAAAAAAATGATGCTGAAATTTTCTAGGCTTTTAAAATTTCTTTAGTCTTAAACAAAACACAAGTGTCTCCCCATGCTCAATCTGTAGGCAACCAGTTTTCAGATTATGAGCTGGAAATTGAACCGCTTGACAGCACACACCACATAAAGCCCAAACAGAGGAACTTTCATTCCACATGAAGGGAAGGAGGAGGCATCTTCAGTACAGTCCTTCACCATCTCATGTTCAATCAATTTTCCCACAGTGCTGAACCAGTTCTTTTTCTCTATTTCCTGTTTTTCCCTTATGTAGGGTGAATCAGTCCCATCCAGTATTTATGACAGCCCTTATTTCATTATTGATTACTTTTAGCTCTCAGTATTCAGCAGCAGCAGAACTCTCTGTTGAACTTCAATGTGAAATCTAACTAGAACAACACTCCTGTGATAATTATTTTATGAATTAATTACAGGTAAGTGGCTGTGCATAAGGGCAATTGTAATTATCTATATCATATAGTGAACTCCTGCAAACTGTCATGCACTTGGGCATGTATACTTTTCCCTTTCCTTTTAAGAATAAACCCATCGAAGCTAACAGAACTCCTTGCACCAAAAATTGGCTCACAGGCTGTGTTTATTGAATGCAATATTTCTTAGGCTTGTGGGGTTTCCCATGAAGATCCTATTAGCAGCTTTTTCTTCGTTTCTGTAGCTTTATTCAGTTTCTATGTGATGCAAGTTTCAAGATCAGGAGATATCAACATAGGCCTTCATTCCAACATCCTTTATTTGGGTAACAATCTCATCAAAATGAATCAGGAAGGAGTGTGGAAGCATCTTTCTAATAGTGCTTGCTTGTTTTGGGAATTTGGCTGAGCCCTGATTAGTCATATGGTATCTCATGTCTTCTCCTCTGGTCCATCTTCTGAACATTTTTAAAGAGAGTGTTAAGACTGGAGCTAAACAATCATGAAATAATAAAGGCAATAAACTCAGAGCTTATGCACATCTCCCCTCACACATGTTCAATTGTGGTTTCATGTCTCAGAAACCTTTACTGTTTGCAAAGGTCAAGAGCAGAAGAACCGGGTGTCGCTGGTGCGTCCCAGCAGGGAGAGGTTATTTTTCCCATATCTCCATAGGGCCAGCGTTAAAGCCTGAGCAGGATCTCCTCTGCAGTAGCTGAGCCAAAGGTGTCTCTCATCCCTGCCTGCTCTGCCTGTGGGCTCACATCAAACATGGAAAATGTTTTAACTATTTCTCATTGGCACAGGTGCTTGCCATCCCTGATCATTGCTCCCCACATTCCTTGTCCTTCTTCAGCCAGTGTTCTTCTGGGCAGGGCTACATATGCACAGATTTAGATACTTCATTCCAGTGTGGAGCGGGGAGATTTAGGCATCATTACAGATCTGGGTTGAAGGAAACCATCCTTCCCCCAGTTGGCTTGTCTGTGAACATCTGTAGGAGGGACATTCAAGCTTGTCCAACATAAACTGGGGCAGAACCTGCAAAGGCAGGTCAGGGTTTAATGAGGCACTCACAGGTATGCAGAAACTATCAATATCTTGCACAACTAGTATGGAGTGTGTGTAGGGATACCGAAAAATTTTTGCTAATTGGGTAGGTACACCTGGGAGATGGGCAAGATCATAGCTCAGCCCTTATCTGATGGCTGGAGGATCCATTTGCTCTCCTCATCTCTCATGGGGATATCTGCACACATTCTGTTTAGCCCCCTAAGATCAGCTCCAGAAGGAAAACTAGTTTTTTAAATCAGAGAAGATGATTTGTGTAGGAAGAAGAAAAGATCAAAGACGAATTTACTTAGTTCTTAGGAAATGAACCACAGTCCAAGCAAGAAAGAAACTAGGAAAATAAGAGAGATCTCAGACTGCAGAATTCAGATCTGTAGAGCTGAAGTACTCTGCACAGTCTGCAGTGAGATCAAGAGGTCTTGTAACATTTCAATAACAAATGTGAGATAGGGTAAAATGGAAACACTTTTCCACAAAACTGGTTACAAAACAGTCAAGGAAAGCTAAAGAAATGTATAACCTCTGCTAAGCACTGTCTCAAATGTGCAATTTCTTTCAAATAGAAAAATCAATGTAAATTATGAGGAATAGAAATCATTGCCCCAAAAAGTAACTTTGAGAACATTTTGGTTACAATGCTGGAAGGCACTGCATGTTAACTCCTCTTCAGCCCTTATTCAAGAAGTTCTGTGTTTAAAAAAAAAAAAAACAAAAAAACCAGTGAAATTTAGGAGAGCTGTAGCATTCTAAACAGCTGCAAAAATCAATCTTTCAATGTTTCCATCTTCTGGCCATTGTAAAACATTTTAATAAAATTTCTGAACATCCACATGGCAAGTAGCTAGTGTCCTCTTAACAGAAGAAAACCAGTTTGTTGGACTTTGATTCCCCCCAGACCCCCCGATCAGAGCTAAAGAAGAGAACCTGGACTAGTAAGATGCATGGGAAATGGTTAAACAGAGAAAAGGCTGAAACCTGGATCTGAAACTTCTATTGACTTCCATGAGTGCAGAACAACACATCTGCTCAAGAGCATGAGTTTAATTTTTTAATAGGATTAACACAGCTGCTTTGAAGGAGGCTCATTTAGTCCTAACTGTTTTCAACTTTCTGGCAGTCTTTCAGACCTCATTTTTGATGTTGAAGTGGCTAGGAAAGGGCCAAAAATCCAGCTGAACTTTGGATCCCACCCTCAATGGGGTGATGAACCTGCATTTCTAAGAGCAAAATTAGGAGCTGCATTTGCCAAGACAAGACTCAGAGGGCAGAGCCTTTCCCATCCATTTTGCAGGATGCTCCTGCCTGGAATGTGTTTATCGAGGGGAAAGTGTCCTGGAAGTATGAAGCTGATATTTTGCATAAGCCCTCACAGTCACAGTCTTATGATCTTGTCAAGTCACAGAGTTTGGGGGAGTTAACACCACAGGTAGGCTAAACACACAGCAAAACCCAAAAACCTCAAACTTGCTTCACAGGCCTCTGACGTTTAACCAAGTTGAGTGTTTAGGTCTTCTGAAAATCAGACAATGAAGCTGAAATTCATCTGTAGTGTAGACATCAATATCTGAGCAAGTTGATGGAGACCACAGAGGGTAGGGGAACAGCTAAGCAGCCTGAGGTGGAGATTGTGAATAGAGGTGATAAATCATGCCCCAAAAGTGCCTATGGTCTCTCCAGTGACCATGAAGAGTGATTAGCATGGTTCATAAGCTAGGTGAGATGAATCACAGCCCTAGTTAGCTAGAAAAGTGTACAATGCATGAAGTAAAAAGCTCTGAGACTTTTCTGGTTTGGTTGTCAACAAAGATATGAATTCCCGGACTGTCTCCTATAATTGCTGTAGACTCAGAACAACTACTGAGCCCAGTAAGGTTGCAGTTCTGCCCTCACCCTCTAAAGATCTGAACTGCCCTACAAGTACTGATGAATGGTGGTTTCCTGAAAAAGGTAAGACAGAAACATAGTGACATCAGGAAATCTTGCAATAGTCAGGGAATAAACGGTAGCTGCCCTTGCTCTTCTTCATTTCTGTCTCATGGCTGCCCATTAAACCATTTTTTCTACTTTCTGAAATAAGCGGCAGGACACAGCCTCCAGAAATGTATTTCAGACTGCTTGCATGATAAATCACCTTTCGTTGTGAAGGGTGGAGAACTGACAACCTGGTGTCTATGTTTCTTAGCCACATCCTTTAGAAAGAAAATTGCCTCCGTTCATTTTGAACTGTTTGTTTAAATACTGGAAATAAGAAAGATCTATTTACATGGAAGTAAATTTCTTTTCCATCCCTAGACACATCCATAATCTTGTCTTCTACTGTGGTTGAAGTGAAGTTCAAAAGTGATGTGTAGCCAAAGACAGGTTTATGATTATTTCCTTAGAATTACCTATTTATTTATGAGCTAGGTTAGCCTGGCTTAAGTAATGTATTTGGCAGTCCTGGATCTTTTGTCAGGAATATAAAATACCATGAGTGTTTGACTATTTGATTCTTATTAATTCTCAACCCTTTCAAAAGTCAGTTTTACTGCTGTCCTTTCAAGTATTCCTCTCTAAGACCAGGTCTGACTACAGCAGCTCTCCTTGGGAAGTTATCAAAGCCACTGAAAGAGAATACTTTACAGGAGTCAGCCTGAGAGAAGGCACGAATTACAGTCAGGCTAACTCAGCTGCTTAGAGATAGACAAAGTGATATCTGCCTCTTCCATCTCCTTATAATCTCAGGTTTGAGTGGCTCCCATATCTTAGTTTAGATCACCCCTTTCCTCAAGGCAGAAATGTGGGGTTCTGGTTAGTGTCCCAGCATGACCTTGGAGAAGCCATCTAGACATTTATGTCTATAAAATAATCTGTAAAGCTGAATTCTGCAGAGACTAATCAGTATAAGCTGTGGGATCAGGGGAGGCAGAATACATATCAAATGTGGGTCTTTCAAAGATTTTACACCCTCCTGTTAAGTAAATCATTTTACACACCAGAGCTTCTTTGCAGAGTTGTAAAATGTAATGTTTTTCCAAGTTGCCAGTTTCTGTTCTGCTATTTCACCTTGCTCTCCACACAGGTGAGCCCTGGGGGCTAAAGAATCAATTCTCATCTTCAAAGATGTTAAAGCAGCTAATAAGATTGATAGAGTTACCTTCATCTCCAGATAAAGCTGGCCAACTTTTACTCACTGCTCTGTATGACAAAAATTTATACACCTCCTTTAAAAAAGAAAACTAAAAGCTAAAATTTATTCTTGACCCATATCCTATAAACATCTCAAAGTTGGCTGAATAACAATTGCTTCAAGGATTAATTCAGGTGAGGATCCTGCTCCAGCCGGGGTATGCAAGCTCTCACTAATGGGATTCAGAAAACGGAGAATGAAAAGCAGTGGAAACAGTCTCATCTTGCAAACATTTGTTCAGAGAAGCAGTTCCACTGAACAGCCATGTCAATAAAAAAAGAGATGGCAATAGCAGCCATTGCCAGGACTTTCATGCTTTGCTTAAGCTTCACCTTCAGTCCTGCACAAAATCCCTAAAGCTACCTGACAACGATACCCTACCTCCTGTGAATGGAGCTGTTTTAAAGGAGAGATCTGTTTCTAAAGGACACAAAATGCATGATACAGACTCTACTTCGGAAACCCCATGTGGTTTCATAAAAACAGGGTTATGCTTCACTAGCTTGTTAGAACATGTTGAGTTTTACTGTCAGTGTAAAGGCCTCTGTAATGAAACTGATCACTACACTGGGTAGGATATTCATAAAGCTTTTAACCCAATTCCTTGGTTTCCAATTAAAATAACATCTAAGAGGCAAAGTTATAAAGCCATGAGATAATAGTGCAGTGCTTAAAATTAGGCTTAATTCTAGAAACCATCTCTTTAGAAAAAAAAAATTAATGACCATGAGAGACTCTGCGGAAGCCAGCTGTGGGATGTGAGCTTTGTTATTTTTTATATTAACACTGGGTATAATGACACTGAAATCAAGGTTTTCTGGTTTGTAAATTATGCTAAAGACCAACAAATGATAATGGGCTTTGAAATTAGACTCTGAAGTAATATCAAATAGTGAATGTGATTAACTATAGATAAACAGAGAACAATCAGTCACAGAACAAGGAACCAAAAAAGCAATTGTGAAAATGGAAATTTACTGCTGCAAACTGCCAAGAAAAGAGGTTTCTCAAAGAAAGAGAAAATGTATCAGAAGATGTCCTGAGTTCAGACAGCAGCTTCACTAATGAATGCAAAAAGGACTTTGTCTGTACTGCCAGGGAATATAATAATTTGTAAATCAAAAGGAGTAGTAGTACAGTGTTTCTGTACAGCGTACTAGTTAAAGACCATCTATAGTAACTGTCATTATGCTTTTGAAAGAATTTGATTTCTCTTAATGGGGAAAAATAGAGATGAAGCCTAATATGATACACTTCAAAGATTTGAATGATGAAGAAATGTAATAAAAATTAGACTTCTTCCGCACTTCCTGATAAAAAAAGTCCATATACATAAACATTCTCACATTGAATTGATAACATTGCTCCTAAGAAAAAATACACATGGGTAGGTGTAAGAGAGAAGAAATATAATCACCTCCAGTAACTTTTATGCAAATGCTCTCCATCCCATGCCCTGCCCTTGCCAAACAAGGACAGCACTGGGTGCTGGGGAAGTTGGCAGTGAAATATTCAGAAGGCACGTGCTGGTGAAGGTTCCCCTCTGTGATGTGTCCTCGGTGCAGCTGTGGAGGTGCCAGAAATGTCCTGAGGACACAGCAACTACTGTTACACACCATTTGCAAAGAAATGTGCTCTGCTCTAGAGAGCTTTCAATGCCCATAGGGGTAACACAACCAGGGAAAACGAGACGTTTATAGTGACTTAGATGGGTGGTAGGAGTAGAAACATCATCCCCACACACCACAGTTTTGTGGGTTTAGAAATACACCACTGTGTTTAGGAGGTGTAGAACCTATGTGCCGCGAAGATTAATTCTGTTCAAAGCTTTCCCATGGACTTTTTCAGCAACCGTGCTTCTTTTCATTTCTGACCCTCAATTTCCAGATCTGCTGTGTGCCCCTTTCTTTTATTGGTGCTGCTGTAAAGCTGAGCTCTCTAATGCATTTAATATATCCATCCTGTACAGCACAAGCTGTTCAGCATGAATGTATTGCACTTTGCTTGTCTCCCTTGTGTTCCCATGACATTGTTGTTGACAGGTTTTGAACATGTCACAGATAAAGAGGAGGGGAGCAAGAAATGAATCAAACTAAAATCCCAGGCAGTGAGCTTTCTTGCTTCTGAAACCTCTTTTTGCTTTATGTTTGATGAGAGAGTTCATTTATTATCCTGTTTTTAAGTGAGTTGCCTATTCTACCTTCAGGATCCTAATTGCTTTTCAGATTGTGTATATCATTAATACTGTATATCTTCATTTTCTAGCCTAGGTAATAATCAAGCATTCAGTCATTGTTATACTCACCATTCTGCCAACATTTATTAAAACTAAGCAATTAACTATTGTCTTAAATGGAGTTTAGAGGTAAGGATCATTAGTTTTAGACCCATCACAATTAAGTGGGATGATAAATGTAAAATTATTTTATCCCAGCTTTGTACAGGAACCTTGTTTGATTATGCAGTGCCAATGTTCACTTTGTGCGGCGCTTTTGCAGTTCCTCTGGCCCCATTTTATGAAAACACTACATGGACACTTTTAGAACTGAGAAATCTCAGTCCATTCATAGACCCTGTGTTTGACATTGGAGCTGTCCTGACTCACAGTCAGTAGAAGGCAACACTGCCTGGTGAGAGATCTGCCGCCTTCTGAAAGCAGCCAGACCTTCCAGTCCCAGGAGTCATTTCCTTCTCTATCTTGGCCCCTTGGTGTCTGATTTTTCCCTTCACTACTTATGAGTACAGCAGCTAAAAAGGGCCCATGAATTAACACGAGGAGGTTGATATTCCTCCATTCCCATGGTGAGTCTCTCCATGGTACTGTGAGTAAGTGCTGCTCTCTCTCTGGGTTTGCTGGTTGCGGTATACAATATCCTACTCTCCAAGCTATGGCCCTCAAAGCATGTTGAAAAAGATTATACACAATAAGAATTTGGCAAGACACTAATGCACTCCTATGGCTGGTAGACAGAAAGCAGCACCCTGTTTTCTGGAGGACAAGACCTCCAAATCCAGATATCTGAAGCTAAGGTCTGTCACACAGAGTGACCTGATTTCAGAGACTGATTTCCCCCCTGCACGCAGCTTAGCTACGAACCTTTCAGATGAAGTTCTTTTCTAATTAAGGTCCTTAGTGCAGATGAACCTAATGATGTAGCTACATGTTCAAGAACAAGGTCAGAGAGATGAGGACTCATGATGAGGTCCAGGAGTACACAGGGGCATAATGTTAAGGCACATGATTAAGTACGTTGTTGAATGAAGACCTCAAGACCTAAATGTACTCAGCCAGGCTCCTCAGAGGCCCCATACCACATCAACTCAGACCTGAAGATGATAAAGCTGCTTCACTCCTTGAAGTTTCTCCTTTAACACATAACTTCTAGGGTAGTATTTAACCATATTTCCCAGTTTGGCTTGTTCTTTCTCTAATGACACAGGGGGAAAGAATATTATTAATAGGTGAGCTAAGCAAATCTGGGGAAAAAATAAACAATAATCATAGACACAAAATACTCCCTTAGGGCATAAGTCTAAACAGTATAGCTTTTCTGTACTTCTGGCTAGCAGCTGAATGGAACACTTTGAAAGTGTTTGCAGTTCTCAGAGATGGGGTATTCTTGTCCAGATATCCAAGTATAATCACCCTTGCAAGACATACTTTCTGATGCAGCTTTCATGTCACTCAAGGTAAATTGCATCACCACTTTGCTTATATTAATTTTAGAAGATGGAGGAAAGACATCAAAATAGGGAAGGATATGGATCTGCCTGGCTCCGCACATCACTAGCTTCCTCCCCTATCTCCACAAAGAGATAAAAGCGGCACAGTTGGTAAATGCCTCTTTGAAACCTGCCAGACTTTCCTCTTGGTTCATGACAGCTTTGAGAATCCCTGGGCTGGCTGCAAAATTGCTGCTATTGTAGTCCTTGCTCCTATCTGCTCGTGGTTGTGAAGCTGCACTGCTAAAACCAAGGGGAGTCTGGCTTCTACCTTCAGGGAGGTCATGATCAAATACCTAAGAAATGCCTAAGAAAATTGCACTGAGTCACAAATAATCTTGATCATCACAGAAATACCACTTGCAGACAAGGAGGACTTTGTTCACTCACAAATCCATCAGTGAGTCCCCAGGATGGACAGGGGAGCTGTATCAGGTCCTCAGAGGATGCCCAGGCTGTGGATATGTGCTCTGGGGTGTCCGATTAGTCAAGTCAGCTTCTGGAGAAAAGGAACTGTGTGAGTTTCCAGAAATAAACCTCATTTTGGAGTGTCTTCTGGATTCACAGTTGCTTGTTAGCATAACTGTGCAAAGACCTGTTTTTTCAGTTCATTAGGCAAAATGAAAAACAGGGCAGAGAGCAGCGGGAAAGAGGAAAGCATTTATCTTAGTTGAAAGTCAAAACCTTTGCAAATGGGAAAGTAACAAATAATTCATGTCACATTGGATAAAATCTTGTACTTGGTCCAAAACAAAATGCTTATGTGAGGAGTCTTTTTAATGTTTGAATGTTTAATAAAAACAGTTAAATTAAATCTGACTTTGAATTAAGGCTTCTTCTTTTTAAAATTGTCAGAGTAAGGGGTGAGAAGGCAAGCCAGAATTCTGCAAAGTACCAACAAAATCACAGAAAGGACAAAAGCCCAGAAAGGACTTCTGGAAGTCTTTGGTCTAGTCCTCATCTCAGGGCAGGGCCAGCTCAGATCTGCTTGCTTGAGGCCATGTTCAGTTGAGTTTTGAATGTCTCCAAGGATGGAGATTTCACTGTGTGTCGAGACAACAAGTAAGACAGTCATGGAGTACCACTCGACAGGCTTCTACAGGAGGGGAAGTCAGGAATGCAGACACATGATGCACCATCCACCCGGCACTGCTCAGCAGCAGGACAACAGTCATACTGTCCAGCATCCAGCCTATTTAACATTGTCTGGGCTGCTCTATAAATGAAGAATATAAACAGGTTTTTTCAGATGCTCAGAGAAAATCAGTCTTCTAACCTGGCCACCACTCACACATTTTGCTAGTGAGTAAGGCTGAACCTGTATTGTGCACAGGTCACATCACTGTAATAACCTTGGCACCACACCAGCTAATGGTGCTGATTCTCAGCATATGAATTTCATGAGGAAGGCTGGTGCCTTTGGAAACCTGCAGAAGGATTCACTAGTGTTTCACTAGATCTGAAAACAGAGCTTATAAAATGCTAAATGTGATCCAAAGTGAGGCCAAAAAGGCTAGTTTGGGGCTGTCCAGAAACTCAAATACCATTTAAGTATTTGGAGATGATATAAAACTTACATTATCACTTTGGTTTGTAAAATCCTTTCCTTGAGATCCTATCACCTTAACCAGTTTTCAGTCATAATTTTTTCTATAAAGTCAAAGGCTTCACTTTGGTCAGTGGTTTGACCAACTAATTGTAATATGTAATACAACATATAATTTAAAATAGCAAAATAAAAACAAACAACTGCTGATTAAACACAATTACCTGAGGACACAATTACCACAATTTTAAGGAGAAAAAAAAAAAAAAAAAAAAAAACCAACACAAACCATGAACAAATAACACTGAGCTTGTGTTTTCATCATGGTATCAGATTAAATTTCAAATCTGAGAATGCTTCTTGAGTCAGAAATTTTGATTTTCAGCTTGTTCTCACTTCCTGGGAGAGTTGGTGAGGTAGCAAGGCAGACTGCAGAGAATCCACAGCTACTCAAACAACCTGTAAGTAATATTCCAGGAAAGGTCCTTTGCGGTTTTGTTTTGTGCGGTAACACTTTGATGTAATCAAGAAGAGATTTTTTGCCTTTCTGGGGAGCTTTCACAGAATCAGTCGCTGTCATTCTTCAGCATCAAATCCGCAGGAGCCAGCAGATTCATACTTTCAGCAAATAAATAAGATCAACACTGAATTATTGGCTTCAGCAGTAAACTTCCAGGCAGCAAGTCTCATTCCTCTTGTTTGGAAAGGGAATTTAAATGAATGAAATTCAAAGCATCTGACTTACAGTGCCACCCTGAAAATGACCTATAACTCTTGTAAGTCACTTTCAATTTCCAGCTTACTGGAGAGTTTCTGCTCATGATACATGCACTCTGATATAAAAAACTCTGCTAGCTTCACGTGTAGGAAGCCCAGGTCACCTGCCTTCACCCACATGTCCTGTGTTTACCCAGAGAATAATGGTCATGGGTGCACTGATTTACCAGATTAGACAAGACCCTGCTTCATATCTCGCTCAGAACAGAGTGCCTGTGATTAGTAGCTATCTGTGAAATGTTCAAAGTGTATTGAGATTTAGCAGTCTCATCTGACTCCCTAATGGTCTATAATCCCTCTGCATGGGGGTTGAGATGAGTCGATGTGACGTAATTTGTAATTAGGCAGTTTGAATAGCAGAGAGCCTTCAGCTAGCTGGGTAAATCCTGCTTTCTCCAGGGAGTGTGTTTTACACAGCATAAGGAAAAAAAAGCAGCAAAGCAACCACATGGCTTCCAACAAAGCCAAGAAACAGCCGCTCACACTGCCCATGGCTCCTTGCTTTGCTTTCCCCTTTCCTGCTGCAAATAGTCTCTTTCCTAGGAGGTTTCCTATGCTTGATAATGTGGCTTGTTTCCAGAAACTGGTTGCTTCCTGTATCAGTGATGTGAATATCCCAATCGTGGCTCTAAAGAAAAGGAAAACAAGACTACATTCATTCAGATCCTCATTTCATGCCTATTTAGACTGCCACTGACTACAGTAACCCTGAAATAATTCTATTCTTGTTTGTAGCAGATTTAATGGTTGGTTGTCACTCTATTTTAAACATTAATAGCACAACTTCTATAAATGGAAGACCCAGGTGTTTTCTCAGGATTAAAAAGGCCTTTTTCATGTTTTTTTTTTCTCTTTAATTTCCTGCTAAAATTCAGGAAGAGCTGGATCCTACGGCTCCTGACTCAATCCTTGCTAGAGTACTGGGGGTCTGTGCTGGGGCTCCTGGGGATCTGAGCCTTGCTCTAGAGAGAACAGTTTCATATTGCAAGTTCATTTTAAGTCACTCCATTGCATTTTCACTGTTCAGTCTCCAAGATTATCTTCGCCCATCTGTTATTTATCCTAGTGACTAGATGACCTGTGGATCACTCGGCTTTTCTTTTAATATCTCATTCTGTTTATGTCCATTCGTTACTTGCTGATTTTTTGTCAAAAAAATTGCCAGGATGCAGTTTTACCTGAAGCAGTAGTAGGATGCATAATGTACAACAGAAACACTCGTGCACACATCTGAGGCTATGTTTGTTACTGTCGCCTCAGCTCCCTGCCCTGCCGAGTGTGATCTCTGTGTTACACAGGGACAACAGAAGTCAGGAGGAGCACACAAGTATCTGCTGCAGCCCCTGAGGAAGTCCAGATGGCCATGACTTGAGATTTTGCATGTGCAATGTTTCTTGAAGAAACGCATACCCATCAGTGTGAGCTGAAAATTGATATTAGAGATTTACACTGATTGTTTTTTCACTGGCCTCTGTAATTTGCACTCACAATCACCTAATGCTGCCTGCACATGAGCACACAGCCTTGCAACAGTAGTCTTTGGTAACCAGTTGACTTAGGGAGCAGTTTTACCATCGTTCCTGAATTGTTGTACTTCTGCCTTTCTGGGTTGCAAAAGGCTTTTGACTATGCCTATTCTAGCTGAGACATATGGTGGATGTTCTAGTACTAAAATGCAACCTTTCACCAAAAAAAAAAATCCCTCCCTCTGCAAATATTTCTAATCCAGCTACAGCTGTTGCACCTGAAACATGAATTAATACAAAGCTGTACCCTGGACTCACGTTACACAGAGTTCTAACAAGTTGTTCGCAAAAAGTCCCATCTGACTTTAAAGACATTCTTCCTGTCTTTTTCCATACTAAATAATTTCTCAGGAGGGAGACTGAAAATGTGATATTGCTGTTACTGATATGCACTTTGCATCACATTGGATCTTTAAAGCTTTACCCAGGGCTGTGTCCCATTCTGTTGGGAACTGTAAAAGCAGAAGGAAAGTCACTGTTGACCTCAGGGAAATCAGCTGTTAATTTAATAGCATAAAACAAGTAGCTGTGAAAACTTGGGGTTGGCAAGGCCTGGGAGCATGGTGTACAAATAAATGGGAAGGCTAATAGGAGTATTTCAGACAGGTGGGGAATATATGAAAAGTTAAACCCTGATTTTTTCCGTTCTAACTCCTCTCCACTACAGGCCCTTGTTTAGGCAGCTGTAAAAGCAGAATTAGTCCCAACTGTTTTGTTTCCATTCCTAGGTAAAATATAAAATGTTTATTAGGGTTTAAATGTTTTGCATTCTTTAAATTCTTTGTTCTTGTAAAATTGTTGATATTACCTGGTGCTGTAGCCATCCTTTTGGTCAGGATCTGGATATACCAGACTAGTGACTTACTTTTTGCAGAGGGCTACTGCAACCAGGACTCGGAGCAGTCTCTTACACCCAGACCCAGCATGGTAACCACCAGCTGTACTCTCTGTTGCTGCCCTTTTCATGTGTGTGTACAAGTTTTTGCTACCTAGACAGCAACTAATGTTAACCCTGGGGAAAACACTGAGGTGCCTGGCATCAGCTTTGCCCCTCAGTGGAAAAGGATTGATGGATAGGGGAAGAAAAAATAGGAAATGGTGCTAGGATAAATTACTTGTGTTACGGATAGGCTCTAATTGCTGAGCTCCTGGGAATGTCTTTCTCTGTTGCACATGAGGCCAGACATCCTCTTCCAGGCTGGGGAAGGAAACAGGAGGCCAAGACAGGCTGATGGTTTCCTCCAGGCTTGATTCCCTCCATCTCTTCAGTCATGTAGTATTGTCCTAAATGGCTGAAAACTGGTAGTCTAACCAAGTTTTAATGGGCCACCCATGGAAAAGAAAGTGCTATTGGATTTACCTGTTACATGACACACAGAGAACAAAGACACATTTCTCTTCTAAGAAACCTTAGCTTACTACTGTCAGAAAAAGAGAAGTCATGATGTCAGTCTCACAGCTGCAGGAGGATCCAGAGCAAGTGACTGTCTTCATGTTCCCTAAACCCTTATTCTCAGAGATCCTCAAAATATTTACTGTTGCTTGTGGAAAGGAAAGGGAGCCCCCATGTCTCCTTGCCCCATTACTGCCTGTGCCTGTGCAGAGGCAGATGGATTCTGGTAGCCATGTGCAAAGACACGTCGGAGTGGAAGAAAAATAGCTTTTCCACAACACCAAACTAAAGGCAACTTCTTTTTTCTTTTTTTTTTCCTAAGCAGAATTTACAAGCC
This sequence comes from Tyto alba, assembly GCF_018691265.1. NCBI lineage: Eukaryota > Metazoa > Chordata > Aves > Strigiformes > Tytonidae > Tyto > Tyto alba. Next base: position 33,553,350 of record NW_024881313.1, on the reverse strand, counting down.
ATTACCCATCACATCCAGAGTATTACCCAGGCTGTCAAGAGAAAGGAATCAGTGTAGAAACATCATTCCACTGAGAAATGTAAAATGGCAACAAGTTGGTCCCTCTACAATATGTCCAACGCTTAATATAAAATGATGTACAACTAACTTGCAATGAGTTCTGTGCAGGAACTCTCTTCTGGGATGCTTGTTTGTAATTTTCTTGCTTGTTCAGAAAAATAGCTTCTTAAAAAAAAAAATCCTTTTTTTGACCTTCTTTTTTTCAGTACAGACTAATGACGGTGAGTGATTCAGCTGCTAATGTGATCACGGAGGGGGATATGTTTCGTCATTTATGATGATTCTATGGTGATTATAACTCCCTCTCAGTTATTTTCCATGCCACGCTCTCTACAACATGAGTAACAAGTGACTTCATGCACTTATTTTCTGGGGAGGATGAGGTGTTGGTTCAGTGACCAAGCCTTCTCCTCTCCGATCTGCTCTGTGTCCTTAATGCTTTGTGCCCTTCTCTCTTCCATTTGCTTTCCCCTCATATACTCAATCTCTTCCCAAAATTTCATTTTAAATTCCGGCTTTGATTAACCTGTGGAGGTGCATGGTTAATGCACCCAGTGAGGGCTCAGAGACACTGGAAAAATTTATTGAAAACATTTTGCCCTGTGCTCCTTCAGCTATGACTTCAGGTCCCAGATTGAATCCTACCCTAGCAAACCATGGAAAAGTGGCTAACAGCTGCAGCCTCCCCCATCTTTCCTTCTGCATGATCTTCTTGTCTTTTTTTCCTTCATTCTCCCTTACTTTTCCCACTCTGAGGTCTCTTGATTATTTCTATTCCCATTTCTTTTCTCCCTTGATAAATCCTGCATTCCCAGCAATTGGCTGCCTTTATTTCTTTCATAGCTTCCTTTTCTGAAGTGGTCTACTCCTTCAATACTCAAATAGTTCTGAGGGAAAAAAGCAGTGTTTGTAATGCTTCACTACCTTAGCTAACTTTACAAGCCACTACCCATCACACCCAGCACATTACCAGGGCTGTACTCACCTGTTTCCCTAATAACCTTATCACCTCCCTGGTTTTTGTCTCTGCTTAGCTTTCTGGGAATGCTGATGACAATGAAGACTTCAAGTTTATGTTGCCACAGCCATTTTTCTGGATTGCTCTTTACCCAACTTTATCTTGTCCCACAACACTCATTGACAACTTACTTTCTGGCTGTGTCTCTAGGCCTCTGTTCCCTCCCCATCCTCCCAGATGCTTAAGCTTTTTCCAATGTTATTTCTCACTCTTTTTCAACAATTTATGGCCTATACTCTCCTACAGTAGCAACTCTCTTCTAACTATGCTTGTATTCATGTCTTTTTCTTCTGCTTTTTATATAGGTCTTAGTCTGATCACTTCTGTTCTGTAAGTGGTGTCAACTCCATTCCTCCCTTTACAGTCCCAGGAGTCACCCACATGTTCAGTTTTCAATCAGCTTTCTCTGTCACCTCTCCATCATGTTTCTTGGCACCCATGATGTGTCATGGTCATCTTGATTCTTTATACACAAAAAACAAACAGGATGGTGGCTGAGGAACAGCTTTCCATGGGAGAGCTTTGGTGTTGAGCAGCTTTCTGTGCATTCTGCACTTCCATGTAAATTCAGATGAGTTATCTGTAAATAAATATTGCCAAAAAGGCATTTTATGGGTGATCCAAACATTTGTAAAAGTTAGGTCATAGGCAAACACATCTTTACACTACAGCAGAAGTTTTACAACAGGAATTTTCCAGGGCCTGCTAGACACTATGTCCTATTAAGATGATCTGTTGTAACCACTGTTCCTCCCTTAGGACACAGTAAAGAGTCATTCCTTATATATTATTTACACTGAGCTCTGGCCTGGGTAAATATATATGGTAATGCTGAGTGTGTCATTTTGTACCTTGCTGTATTCATGTTACTTTACTTGCTGTGGTAATACACTTGCTTGCAGTGACTGTTTCATCAGCATATCCTTCAGCTGGGCTAGTATCACCTCTCAAGCTGTGGTGTATACATTTTTTGAGAGATAGAGGGAAAATTGAAATAGAAGAGATTATTTTTTTAAATTCCAACATGTTTGTCACTTAGGCTGTAAATCAGCTGTGCATTATACAGATACATTACTGCTTTTTAAAGTGTTTGTATTTGAAAATCAACTATGGAGGAAGATGTAAACTCCCTCTGGATTTCCTGACATTAGATTATTTTAATCATGTGGCAGCTTCCTCCTCATTTTGAATACAAAGGGTCTGATTTACATTAATGTTAGAGACCCCAAGATACTTTCTAGCCAGAGCAGAGACATGTTTCCAGGAGGAGCTCCTCACCCTTGTTCCCACCAATCTGCCAGCTTTCATATGGCTGGGGAGAAAGGGACAGCTCTGGTGACCCCAATAGGCAATGCCAGACCAGATGCTGAACTTCAGCGATGTTGTAGGTGGAAGGTGTGGCTGGAAGCTCCTGGGAGCACAACCCTTCAGAGGGCTGTGGGGTCCCCATGGGTGGGAGCAGCCCATGGTGACAGTGCCTTTGCGTGCACCTCTGAGGGCTCAGAGAGGGCGGTAGGCTGTGGTGTGGGTTTTTGCACACAGAAGAAGGTGGCATGGGACTGAGCCTCTGCTCTGGTTTTGCTGAGGTGTGCAAGTCATCTTTTTTACTGAGCTTTATTAGTAAAACTCTCTCCTTAAACTAGACAGTAACTGCACAACCTCCCCTCATTTTGGGGTGGTATGAGGAACAAATTGTGCCCTGGTCAGTGTCTTTTTTCCTTTCCAAGACATACAGAAAAATATATTTGATGCCATTCTTGAGTGCTGCACTCACACAACTAGAGAGGAGAATGTGAACAGGCAATGAAGCTGCCCCACTGCACTTGCCCAGCCTCCCACTGTGCCTGGTCCGGGGAACCCTGAGGACTGGTTTGGTACCTCTGTGCAACAGCATTTCATAGATTCAGTCATCTCTTTAAGTCTATACAGACTTTTAGCATTTACAACACTTGTACCTCTGACAAAACTATCACAGCTTAAATATTAAGTGTGCAAAAAGTACCCACTCTGTTGGTTGTTTTAAACCTGCCACCTCACATCATCTTCTGGTGATCTCTAATTCCTGTGTTATGAGGACCATGTGCAGTCATCACCTTGCCACCTCCACCATGACATTTGCAACTTGTATCTCTGCTCAGTGGTTCCACTCAGTCTAGTCACATGTATGGAAATAATTTCGTACCTCTGTTCACTTTTGCAACCTTTTCTGAGCATTCTCCAGCTGTCTGTATTTTTTTCAAGAGGAGGGATTAAAATTGCAAACATTACTTCAGACGTGGGATCATTTAATGGATTCATAAAATGGCATAAAGATGTTTTCTGTTCTATTTTCTATTCTTTTGTTTTTTATCTTCTGATTGCCAGTGAGTATCCAGCTAATAGGTGTATGAAAGTGACTTTTCTAACCTCAGGATGTTTTTCTTGAGTGGTAATAGCTAGCTCAGAGCCCATCATCATGTATGCAAAGTTAAGATTGTGATTTTAAACAAAGTGTATTGCTTCACACTTAGGTGTTAAATTTAATCTGGCATTTTATCATGTAGTCACATAATACTGTAATTCTGTAATTCTTTGCACTTAGCTTGTCTTTTACTACTCTGCATAATAAAATATCAGCAAGCTTCCCCATTTTATTGATAAGACTCTTCCCCACATCCTCTATGTATAATTTGAAAAGTGCATGTGCTGAAAACAACTGCAGGAGAGCATTGGTGACACTCACACGCATTCCTGTCCTTTTATTGCTACCTTTTAGCTAGTTGCTCATCCATGCAAAGACCTTCTCATTCATATATGAAAACAATCAAATTTTTTAAGAATTTCTGGTAAAACAGTTTCTCAAAAGCCTTTAGGAAATATGAGGAAGTCTATCACGTGACTAGAGTTCTTTGTCCACAGACAAGATTCTTTCAGAGTACCCTAAGAGACTTGTGCAGCAAGATCTTTTTTCTACAGAAGTCTTGACTTTTCCTAATATATCCCTGTTTTCGTCCATGTGTCTGATACTTTTATTCTACACTACAGCTTCTACTAGTTTATCCAGTATGAATGACATCCTTCCCCAAAGGTAAAATTCCTTGATTCTTCTGACACCATCTTTTAAATCAGCATCATATTTGGCCATCATTTGGCCATTTACTCCTCTGGTATTAAGACAGTTTTAAACAAAAGACTAGTAGCTCACCTCTTTTATACTTCAGTAGCTTCAGGTTTTGGTGAATACCATCTGGTCTATGCCTTTTGTTTTACTTCACTAGGTCAGTGCTCTTATTTGGCCTTATTTTTTCTAAGAACTTTAGTTGTGCCTTGATCATCTTTTGGCACTCCAGGCTTCTTGCAAATGATGCATCTGGAAAGGTTATTAAAAAAAATTAAACAAAAAGAATATTAAGTTATTATTCAGTATGGGTTTTGGTTTGCATTCTGCTTGTGCATTTAGTCTGACAGACATATGTTGTTTGTTTTTCTTTTAGGCGCAACCTCAGCTTGCTAAAAAGTGCTTTTTTTTTTTTTTTTTTTTCTAAAAGCTTTCTTTACCTTGTTCTCTAACCAAGCTGGCATTACTTCTGTTTTTTTGTTTTTTTTTTTTTTTTAAATATTTTGATAAATAATATGCATTTTATCTGTATTTGAGTATGTTATATTTAAACAATTTAAACATTCTCTAAGATGTGTGACAGCTTTTTATCTTTTCAGATGAAACTAAAAGCTAAAAGAGTAAAATGCTGTAGGCAGGTTGGGGATAGAGTGCTCAGTCTCTCAGACAGGGGATTGATCAGCTACTTCTCTAAGCACAGTGACTTTACAAGGATTGCATAATCTAGACAGGTTATACATTCAGTTTAACAGAATGTACTAAGCTGTCAACTGAATTCAAAGATCTCTGAAACGTTTCATTGATATGAAACTGTTGAGTGGTTCACCCCTCTGTCTTTACAATCTGTGCTCAAATCTCCACTCCATCCTAGCCCTCCTGGATATAAGGTGATCCACTGCAATGTATAGATGTTCTGCTCAAGTGGAATGGCAACAAGGGTGCCTTCTCTCTCATGGGCCGCTGTATGTGGACTGAAAACCAGGTGTTACTCTGTGAAAAGTAATATTGGTGAAAAATCCACACATATGTGGAGTCTGCAACTTGATTCAGAAGAGCAAGAAAGTAACAGATGAACAGGTAAAGCCAAATTATGGTTCAGGTGACGGTTAATTTGTTCTTCAGAGAGATCCAGGTGGTGCTTCTGAAATACCTGGAAGGAAATTGTGCATCTTGAGTGCCAGAAAGCTTTAAAATAGGGGATCAGAGAACAGAAATACAGGTGAGCAGGTTGATGGTCTACCTGTCTTCTGTAGAGCAGCTGCTCTGTTTTCAGGATTTGACCAAGGCAGCGACGGATTCCTGGGGTCTAATGCATTGTGATTTCCAATAATGTCATTCAGTTGGTTAACAAAAGCACACTGATCAGAAAGCTGCAGGGAGTTCACACTTCTTGAGTGGGGACCAGGGAGATGAAGGTGTATATGAAACAATTATGCTGGTTTTACATCTGTAGGTTTCCTTATCTGCAGATCTTGTTTCAAATCCTAACTCTAAATACGTTGGTTATACGCATCTTGTATTTAAAAGGCAGCAAAACAGGTTAGATGGTTTATCAGAGCCTGCTCTTGCAGCTGAATTCCAGCTGATTCAATAGTATTTCACAACTGAGTTAGTTTATTCTCTTTTGATGTTTTTTTTTTTTTTTTTTCCCTTCGGAAAAAGTATAAGCTTGAGATCTGCAGGAGTGATGTTTTTGGGAGAAGTAGGCAAGAAATACTATTATATGACCTCAAACTTTCACTAGCTCACTGGTCCATTTAGTAATTTTCCTTTGCACTGCAAAATCCATGTATTAGAAATAAAGGGTGTGCACAGCTAAACGCTGCTGAACCAAAAAATTACTGTCTCCTTAAACAGTTGCACCCCAATAAGATAAACAGTCAAGTGTTTCATAACACGTAAATTATCATCTGAAAAATATAGCCTTTGATTATTAAATCTTGGGAAGATGTGGAAGATCTGTGGGTAATAGCTCAGGGAAAGTAATGAATGACAGGAAAACTTTACTGTATGATCTCCTTGTACATACACAGGCTGCTTAGCAGGTCTTATTGAATGAACTTTCATTATTTAGTATACAGCCTTTATAATAAGGCTACACATAAAGGTCTCCACTGGTGCAGGGTCACACTGTGCTGAGGATTCTGAATAGAAAACCCCTGTAACAATGGAGCAGCAGGAATTAGTAAGCTTATAAAATCAGTTATGAAGTACTTATCTTAAACCTTCTGTGAAGTCAGAAGGATTTTTAATGCAACAGTCCCTTGAGTTGAAGTACAGTCCTTTCAAGACATACTACTTGCTTCTGAAAGTTGCTACAGACTATTGGATCAGATAGTCTTATTTCTTACATAACAAACACAAAAGGCTTTAATTTAGCTGCTCATGTGGCATCTCTACAGGGAGCCTAAATTTTAGATAATCTTTAAACACCTATGCAGGAGCAGTGTCTTTCTCCTCTGATGCCGTTGCTGAAGTTCTTGTGTGTAGAGTACTTGTAGGCCATAATCAAAACTTGCAGCATCAAGTTTCAATCTCTTCCTTTTCAGTTAACTCAGTAAAACTCTTCCTCTGGTGAAGAAGCTGAGGGAATAAACTTTGAATTTCCAGAAAGCTAGAATTGAAAACAGTGAGTTCAACTTCTTTCCAGTAGCAAGGATGACTTAATCTAAACTGCAAAGGGATAAGCCGTATTGACTCACAAGTTACCACAGGGAACCATCTTGTGCATTAAGAGTCAGTGATACTGTCAACACAACTTTGCCAAGACTTTGTCTTCACTTCATCTCCATTTACTTGAACAAGATGATACACTGAAATAAGATGCACCCTGGAAATGTAGGAACTTACTATTTAATACTTTGAATATTGTCCATTCCTCAAAAAGCATTTTCTGATTTTCTAAAAGAAAAAAGCATATCTCCCAGAAATCAAACAACTTGAGAGGCAATAAAGAGCACCACTGTTATTTTTTGCATTTTTAGTTCTACTAGAAAATCAAAGTGGAATTGTTACAAGCTGTTCTCAGATCCTCTAATATGTTTATTAATAAAATGTTGTCTAGCTTTTTTCCAGTGGGTTGTAATAGAAAAAAAAAATCACAATCTAACATCAAGAGGGAAACTTGGCCCAAATTCAACATTGTCTAAACATCTGCTTATGATACATTTGCTGAAAAATTATGTATATTCTTAAATGTGTAGTTGAATCAGGACTTTTCCATGTTCTAAGATATGTTGCATTCAGCCTTTTTTCTCAACCACAACCAGAGTTTGAAACAAAAGGATAGGTAGGCTCATATTTAACCCTTCCCTCCATTCAGAATAATTAACTAACATGCCTAAGAGTAGCTGGCTCAGCCACTGGTGGAAATACCTCACTCCTCTGGACATGGGCAGCGTAGGGCTACAAATCTCCATACACCATCCCCCCCCCCACTGTCTCAGGCCCTTGGGTCTGTAACCGCCTGTTTTCCAGCACTGGGAGAGAGAGGTATGAGCCACACTGGGATCAGCTTCCCCAGCACCAGTGAGACCACCCATCCATGAAGACCAGCAAATACATACGATGCTGCTGACCCAAGGGGAGGGTGCAAAGAGCTGCTGCTCTTCCTAGCACTGTTTTTGCCAAGCCGGCACTGCAAACCCTGCCTCCTCCCAAAGGCCGTGTCCTTGGAAACCACTTATCCCAGCGTTATCCCTTATCATCCTGTCTTACTAAGGAAGTTGCTATTTTGCCTGTCTTTTGTTAGGAAGATATGTGATGATAAAACTAAGGTTTCCATGTTCTTACCTCTCCATCTATCACTACTAGATTAACAAAGATACAAAAGCTTAATGCGGGGAAATAAAGATTATTGAAATTAATAGCAACTGAGCCTTCTCTATCTGATTTTACCTTGCTCTGTCTCCCTCCTCTTTTCCCTGTTTACTCTTGAGAGTGGAGCCCTGTCAATTATCAGGCATCAACTGAATCAGAAAGAAATCATCGAGGTATGTCTATCTGCAGCTTTCTTTGTATTGCTTGTTCTCTCCCCTCTCTGTGCAAACCACTGGCAATTTTTTTGCAGCTCTTGTCTGTCACTGTCTATTTTGTTTTCACCAGATTCACATCTTCACATGACATCTGAAATTTGTTTTCACCAGCTTCACATGGCATCTGAAAGCCATGCAGGATATTTCAGATACCACACAGAGAGCAGCAAGCTCTCAAAAGTGAAGGTAGCAAACACACAGTGCAGGAAAAAAATAACAAAATATGATTCCTTCAGTGGCAAGCTTTGCCCACAGTGTGAAACAGACTCATTTCTTCAGCTTTGGATAAAATATTTCATGCTTAGAATGTCCCCACAGCTCTTTTCTGCCTGGTTCAAAATGTAGATTATGGACATTTTGCTCCTGTGGTCTGCAGTTTCCATTTATATCACGTCACTTAACTTCCCTTCATTAATTGTATTTTGAGTTGGTCACACTGGAACTGCAACTCTAGGGCTCACTCCATGATCAGTACCGGTGAAGGGATGATCTGCGTACAAGTGACATCTCACCCTGGTGTCCCTAATTCCAGAGACCAGGAATTAATTTCCCATGGGAAGAGAAACAGGGGAATCCATTCCTCTCCCCCTCTCATCATCATCAACTTCATAGGAGGAGGGAGGAGAAGGGATTCCACCATTTCCCTTTTCTTCTTTTATCCCCTTGGGAAGGACATTCTCCCTGCTACCAGCCGGGAGAAATGCTGCCCGGCTGCCTATGGGTGTGGACAGGGGCCATGTGCCTGCAGGAAGGACACAGCACACAAATCCACGTACCAGCTGCTGAAGGGGGGACTGAGAGGTGTTCTGCCCTGTCTGCACCTTGTTCTGAATTAATCTTATCTAATTTGGGCATTTAGATATGCTGGGAGTCCAGTCATTTCCACAGTTGGTGCAGGACACATTACATGTTATTGCTCTACTCAGCACAGCAGGATCTTTGGCCTATTAGTTTTATAGCTTAGGGTTTTTTAGGTAAGTATTTTAATCTGGGGAGAGGGAAAAGTGAGGACTCTGGCCCTTCGTTCCTGAAGAGAAAGATTTGATTTTTTTTCTGTGAGGGAAGTGGGCAATATTACTTTAAGACTTAAGTGAGGGAAACTGCCTAAGAAATATTCCTTTAACTTCCTCCTCTAACCTATATATGATAAGGGGAATAAAGTGTGAATACAGACCATACTCCATGTAAGAGTATAGAGTAAATAAATTTCTTCTAAGAAAGTCTGAGAGTAGATATGTACTGAAGAAGCTTGGCTAATATTGCTGCTGTAAAACGTAGAAGTGGATGGGTCATAAATCAACTTCATTGGAGCCGTAGGAAAACTGCCTGGAAAAACAGATTCTGATGCAACTTCATGATGGCAAAATTGCATGAGAAACCTCAGGCAGCTCAGCTGTAACTTCATAAGAAAATTAGATATCTGTTTTCCCTAGACCTCGCCTTTTGTCCAAACCAGAAGTCACTCAAATTATTCTCTTCAACATCTCTTGCATACATTAAGTGGATACACACATTTTGACATAGACTAAACAAGGATGATTTACCTCAGTGATGCTGATATGCAGGTGAGGATATGTTACTGAAGACATTTTTAGTAGAAAATTAATTAATACACTGTATTTGCAATCAACTTCTCTCTGTGATGTACCTCACTGTAGTAAAGTGGTTCTAGCAAAATGTATCTAGAAAAATGCAGTAGACAAAAATACCATTGCAAATTTGCTTTTAGAGCCTTTTAGATGTATTAATTTTCCTGAACAGCTTAATCTAGGAGGTAAAGAGAGTAAAATGGGTGATACATTTATCAGAAAAAGCAAATTTCTAATCCTCCATCAGATTTACATATAGCTTACTACTGTACTATCTATTACATGAATTGCTAAGAGTGAGGTTGAAGAAGCATCTAGTTATTACTCAGCCTATACTTATAATTAACAGTGCAGATTTGTGTGATTAGAACTATTACACCTCATTAGCTGGAGTGTGACTATGACCCCATAGCCACCACTCCATCATCCGAGTCATTGGTTTGTTGGAATACTCTGGGTAACAGCAAATCACAGGTCCACCAGTACCCTGGGATGGATGGGGTCATTCAAGCTTATTAGTTTTGTTCCCTACTGACCCCAGGCCCAGGAAGGCTGCTGTGTATTTTTTGCTGCACTGTGCTCTTCACACTCTGTGTTCCCAGAGGAATCACTTAAGAGCCAAATTACGGTGCAAATACATGGGACCAATCTAAATGTGGCCTCGTAACTAAGCTAACAAGGCAGAGCCTATCTGGATTCAGAAGGACTTTCTGATCCAAACCCATCAGTTTGGGACCCAAGCCCACTTCTGTAGAGATGCTGGGGTTATGCCTGTACCAAGGGATTCAGGAGAACTTTCCCAGTCTCAGTCCCACATCCTGACTGGATGGCACCACCTGGCAAAAGGCATCCTTCTCTCCTGTCCCTCATTTCCCTGGTCACAGGGGTCAGTGCGCTCCAACCAATCTCCAGATGACAGCCTGGCTTTCCTAAGACCACTCATAGCCTCGTTGTCTTGCACAGTTGTCTTGAAGTTGATTCTGACAGAGGGTTTGTTATCTTGGTTGTGATTCCTAGCAGGAACTAGGAAGATGCATTTGTCTTGATCCATCATGGTTGGAACCAATGATCCAAGCTCAATCTGAGCCAATTGAATGTGGAAGCATAGGGTGGGGTCCATGCGCAGGAGGGGCACTTGTGCCAGTTCTAGATAGAGTGATTTTTATTTCAACCAGGTTTTTAATTCAAGTTGGCACAGCCCAAAAATAAATGGCCTGATTTCTGGCCCTGGAAATAATACAGCTGTATCTCTATGTGCTTCGTCAAACAGCACAGTTAGAGCTGAGCCAGCTCTGAAGCTCTGGCATGGATAACCCACAGCCCAGGTAGTTGAGACTCAACTGCACTCAGCAGTGCATTATCCTACACATGCATTTTTCAGGAGGGCAGGAAATCGGTTAAGTTTTGGCATTGTAGACTTCAGTAGAACAACACCTTTGATGTCAGCTAAGTAGCTAACCAAATGATATCCTCTGGGAGAGCAGTTAAAAGGAACAAAGACATTATGTGAAACCCAGAACAGTGTCCTGGGTTGAGTGAGTGGTGGAGTTTTTTGGTGGCAGGGGAGGGGGCTATCGGGGCGGCCCCCTGTGAGAAGCTTCTCGAAGCTCCCCCAGCTCCACGTCAGCTCCACTTCTGTTTGGGAAATTGAGCCAATCGGCTGCGCCTCTGCGATAACGTATTTAAGAAGGGACGTGGTGACGGGCAGTGGGACTTGTGAGGAGGAGTTGCTGCAGCTGCGTGAACACCAAGGTCAGTGGAGGAACGGAGGAAGAAAGGAGGGGGGAGGTGTGCCGGAGCAGAGACCCTCCTGTATCCTGTGGTGAGACGGCAGGGCGGCCCCCCCCTGCCACCCATGAAGATCTACGGTGGAGCAGACATTGATTTACAGCCTGTCATTCCTGCTTGGCTGATCAAGGTTCTGTGCCCGAAGAAGGCCGGGGTCTCATGGAAAAAGGTAGCCCCGCTGCTGTAATTCAGTGCTGGGAGGATTGCAGCATGCGGGGGAGTCCCACGCCGGAGCAGCTCGGGAAGGGCTGCAGCCGTGGGAGAGAATCTAGTCGGAGGAAGTTAGTGACCCATGACGGAGCAGTGTGGGGAACGCTGCGGCCCATGGGAGGAATTCAAGTCAGAGAAAGTTTGTGGAGGACTGTCTCCTGTGAGAGGGGGACCACGATGGAGCAGGGGGTAATAAGTTTTGGACACTCCCCTCACCGAAGATGAAGGAAGTGGCAGCGCTGACTGCACCCCCCCATTCCCTGCCCCTACGCCACTGGGGGAGGAGGTAGAGATATCGGGAGCAGAACTGAGCCCGGGAAGAAGGGAGGGGTGGGGGGAAGGTGTTCTCAAGATGTGGCAATGCTTCTCACTGTCCTACTCTGGTATGTGTTGTTAGTGTCTGTAATAAATGTATGTTCTTTTTTTTCTTCCCCTAACGAGTCTGCCTTTTGCTCATGATCATAAAAGGGGGATTTTCCCCCATCCCAGTCCTATCTTGGACCCCAAGCCTGGCTCTCTGTCCCTTCTCATTGCCGGAGGGGAAGGGAGAGAGAGGTGCTGCATTGTGGTTGGCTGTCAATCAGGCCTAAACCACGACAAACAGTAACCCTCACATTAGCAATACAGATATTGAACAGGTACAGCTTTTCAGGTCCCCATAATACAACTCCCACTGACATCACTGCATGAATGTTTGCACAAAGGTGGTGGGATCAAGGCTGTGGTGATCTGAGAATCTGTAAGTGGGAGCTGACTGGCTTTTTTTAAAGAAAAATGATAGTGCACAAGTCACGTACCATAGTTTAAAATGTTCAGCCTCACAGAATACCAGGAAAAAAAAAGGATTTTTCATCAGAAAATGGCTAGTCAAAACCATGTCTCCTGTACAGAAAGGTTGACTCTCAGACAAAATGAATAAAAAATATAACTATGTTTGGAGCATCCAATATCCCAATGGTCAAAGCTTCTTCATGGCCAGAGAAGAAACCAAGGGAGAATGGTAGTTTAACTCAGGTGGGAAGATGGATCACCAATGTCTCAGGTTTTGAGCTATTATGAAGTTTCTCTGTTGAATTTTTCTATATAAGATCTCATTTTTTATTCTGATCCCAAACAAAACATTCAAAACCTCTTTCTGTGTGTGTAAAGTACACTGGTTTGTTTTTCTGGCCAGGCAAGGCTGTCAGTTCCTTTGAGGAGCGGAAAGAGGGAACCCACACAGCATATGGTAATATTTGGCTGCATTGCTGTTCCCAAAGAAAGCTGTCTGGCTCTCCTAAAATACGGAGAGCCAAAGCATGGGAGGAGAAGTACTGTGGATTGGCACTGATATGCTGTGTTATCTCAGACACCACATTTTTTTTTTCTCAGAATAAGGCATAAAGACTCAACAGGACAAGATACTTAAACATATACTTAAACTAGTAAGTATTCCTGTGTGAATCACTGAAATTATGCAGTCTAGTAACCTCCCATATTAAGTATGCTTATATTGGTATGCTGAATTGGGTATGACTATATTGGTATGCTAAAATGAAAGTCTACCTATGGCCTCTCAGAGTTCACAGACACAGTTAAATATAAGGTTCAAAGAATGGGTGCAAGAAATGCAACTCTGAATTTCCACTCCACTTGGTCATTAGCTGGCTCCTTAGCTCTGCCATGGGCCTCCCTAACTTTCTCTCTCTGACACAAAATTTGGCATGATTCTAGGGCTGTACTCTCCAGAGATGGTGCACTGGAAGCTGCATGGACAAGGCTCCCTTGTTTGCTCTCTTCCTCAGAAATGGTCTTCCAATAAGCCCCGAGCCAGGTGGTGGATGTAGGTTTTCTCTAACAGGAGCTAACCCCAAGCAGAGTGCACACAACCTGATCTGTGCTGCAGGGACTAGGGATCAGAGGTTACTGCCTGACCTGCTGTTATTATATATGCTAAATTATACATTTATAGTAGATATGCTGGTACATTCATAGCCCCAAGGCACATGCTAAACGGATATCATAACCCTCAGTCTGAGTCCTAATCTGGTTCCTGTTCATGAACCACCTTGAGTAGTGTCTCACCTAGTCTCTAAAACTCTCTGCCTCTTTAGGATCACTGCAAGGAGAGAACTTGCATCAGATTTATATGCAGTGTAAATGTACTTGAACATGATTGCCTCAGGCAATCTCGTTCAGCTATGCTCCTTTAAAGGTAGTGCTGAGCTGTGCTGATTACAAATGCTCCCTGTCAAGTGTATTTACCAGTAGCACTTGTTCCCAGACTTGCTGGTGGTCAAATACCTGCTGAAACACCAAGAAACCAAGAGCTTTGCAGTTTTAATTCAAATGCTAGTGTCACTGAAAATTATCAGCAGCCTCCCTACCCCTGGTTATCAAAAGGCCCTGGGAATAAATACTTTAGTGATAGCCAACAAAAGCTATCTGAAATGCCCTGCTCCCTGCCCTTTGCCTTTGTCATGACTCACCTGGTGACCACTGACCCTCTGATTTAAGTGTGCAAGTTGTCAATGCTGCAATTAGTCAAAGAGTTTAGAGCAGGGCAGGGATTTTGCCTAACAGCATGGATAAGGAGCTGGAGGATTTTGTTAATCATTTAAGTGGATTAACTACGTGCCTGGTTTTCTTGGTTCTCAGGCAATCTTAGCTGCAAGTACAGTTTTAGATAAGTTGAGGGGAAATACAGGTTTTCAGAGATGATTCATCCGATATATTTTAGATGTCTATTCTACAGTGAGATTATCATGTTTTAAAGTCCATTGAGTGATAGATGAGACCGACACTGACTAGAAAGTGAGCCCTTCGTGTAACTCAGAGGTAGACAACTCCACTGTAACTGCTTACTGCTAGGCAGATGAGTCCCATACTAAATACCTGTGCCAGCAAATTCAGTGAGTGTGAACCCCAGGATTTTTGACTCAAGCCACATGTGAAAGGTGAATGTGTCTTAAACCAACAGTTTGGGGTCCCTTTGCTTACATTTCAGTAATATTGCTGTCAACAGAAGAATGGTTGTTTCATTTCATTAAGCAATTGAGTACCTGTTCTGCAGATCTCATTTTGGGGAGAAAACAGTTGGGTATCAAAGCACTATAAATCAGTTTAATCACTCTACTTATCTTGCTATATGGAATGGCTACAAAAAAGAATTTAGCTGACCATCTTTCTTCGGCTGTCAGCTACTCTGGAGCAGTGGAGAGATTTCTATCCTTTAGAAAAAGCTCTGCAGCTGCCAAATGTCTAAAACAATTCAGGCACCTGTCTATAGGCTTTCCCTGTGGCATCCGTGAGTGAAGCCTCACTACAGAGGGGAAGGAAGTGAACATACTGTTGCTCTTTTAGTATGGATGTAATCAGCATCATTACCCAAGGGAATTGAGCTGTAAATCTAATGTCAGCTTCAAGGTTAGCATCATGCAGAGGACTTCCTAGGGAGAGACGGGTTCACTGTGATGAAGTATTTTGACTTACTGCTGTTGTGTTGCCTTTGATTATGTAGCCCTGCAACTACACAAGCTGTTACTTCTGTGACCATTTCCTACCTGTGTCCCCTTATGAAGGTGATTTTGAAGTCTAAGACAGTGTGCAATGAAAATCCACTCATCAGAGAAGGGGTTGAAGTGTAGTGTTGGGGGCCAGTGTTAAACTGCAGCAATCCTAAATCCAAAGGAGAGGGTGGGTTTCCTGTGACAGAAATTTCAGGATGAATTTCAGTCCTGGCCTTTCCTTCCCCTGCGATACCACCTTCCACTCGCCTGCACAGCCTGTGCACAGGGCCTTTCTGCATTAGCAACGGGCCTCCATTTACACATTCTTGTGATGAGATTTAACCAGCATCATCCAGACCTGTGGCCAACGTCAGAGTAATGTGAGCCAGTGAAATCCTTCATTCTGTCTCCTTTGCTCTGCCAACTCTTCTGGAGAACAACCTTTTCCTCCTGGTGCTCCTTCAAGTTTCTTGGGGAATTCTGAGGACACATACATGCCTCTCTTCCTTTTCCAGATGTCTGTCCATGAGTGGGTGTGTGTCTTTCCCTCTAGTTTTCCTTATCTTTTCCTGCAGTTCTTCAGGAAAAGTTGTGGTCCCTTAGCAACCTCAGAGCTCCAACAGTCTGTCAACACCACCACAGCCAAGAAGGCTTCTCCAGAAGACCTTGTGCTTACTGATGTCATGGGAGCTCTTGTAGAAAGAGTATGGGGATTATTTACAAATCAGAATAAACAAAAAATAATCACAGACCCTTAAAGATTTTAATCCTGGCCTCACACTTTCTCATAGCTCCATGCAGTGTTATGACCATATGGAGTTATGTGGCCACAATACCCAGATGCACATGACTTAATCCTATAGGGTAGAGTCTTTCACATTTTAGAATGCCTTCAGCTATCCTCTTCCTTCTCTGAATTATCTCCTGCTTCCCAGCATGGTGGGCTGATGACAGATGTCTTGAGCTGACTTTTCCTCAAACAGTCTTTAAGATGGGCTCACATGTGGCCAAAAAAGGATTTGACTCTTGTCAAAACCTTTAAATACAAGCTTAATGATGACAGATAGATAGGAGTATAAAGACTTGTTAAAACTAAGTTAAAACACACAGTTCCTTGTTATATGATATCTGGTCATGAATTCTATCGGAATGGTAGTATTTCTGAAAGAAGCCAGAGAGGTTTCTTCAGCATTGCTATTTCTAAAAGCTGCATTCATTTTCTTATGAGCCCAAAGCTACACCTTTCTAAATGTCATTCTGGTGAAGGTAAGAATTTTAACACACAGAGGTGTTACAGTCAGTGGCCTGATATTTATCGTAACAAACACAGGCACTCCATTGAGCACAGGCTGCAAGTGGCTATAACTGTAGGTAATACAGGACGCTGGTAGGACCCTCCCATGGAACATAGTTTTAAAATACAGATCAAAACACAAGGCTGAGCAAAATAATCACAGCATAATCAATGGTGCTGTTAACTAGCAAAATCCCATGAAAGAGACATGTGGGGATTTTGTTCTTTTTCTGAAGACTGCTGAATGTGCTTCCTCTTTAAGAATAAAACCTGGTTTATTTTACTAACACATCTCAACCCTAAATTGGCAAAAAGGCTCCAAATGTTCTTTCCCATTCCTATCCCCTTCCCCACACGTTTCCTTTCCCTTCTATTTTCTTCTCCCTATCTGAATAACTTGAAAGAGAATACTCATATTTAATCACCTATGATCGAATATTTTTCCGTCCTAACTCAAATTAACCTGTCCCCAGTACATGACTTTATAAACTGCCTTCAAATCTGAATACTTGCTGATGTTGGGTGGACATTACAAAATCCTCTGTCGAATTTGAACTGCAATTTCTAAATTCTCAAAATAAATTATCACAGCAATTCCTTGCAATATGACTGTAATGTTATCAATTCCCCCAGTAAGAACATTCTAAGAGGACAAATTTTCCTCTTGTTTTATTCCTGTGTAAACCCACAGTCAAAATTTCAGTCAAAATACTTCAAAACAACATCTGGGTAACAAAAGTTTTAAATTTTTCAGAGCTCAGTAAGACCTTGCAGGATCAGATTTCTCTAATCTGAAGCCTGACCCTAATGTATATGTATGTACATGGAAGCTCACCACTGTGCAGCCAAATCATGTAAACTTCTGTTTCTATATGATAGGATTTATACACGTAAGGGCTATAGTTGTTCTTGTAAATAAACAGCTTATGAAGGCACTTGCAATTATGTGCAGGGATAGTAGGTACCTTTTCAAGCCTGCTGGTTTTTGCTACCAAATTTGGGTGAGAAATAGACTTCAGCATGGCTTTTTATAACCCTTTTTATCATAACTGCATGACTTCTTCCACTGTCTTCAACTGAGATGCTGATTGTGCACCTCAAGATTTTGGACTATTAGCTCTGCTCTCTGTAAAGGAAGTTTAACATCCTACAGCTAGGCTGAAAAATGGGTGGCATGCATGTTTCACTGTACCCTCCTAAGTTCAATTTCTGCTATATAATTTCAATTTCTGCTATGTAATGCAAACTAATAAGACTAGAAACTGCTTTTGCAGAAAACCAGATAATAGCTTCTCCCTATAATGCATCTTGGCATAATAACTTTATTTGGTGGCATCTCATCACAAGACTGATGAGGCCATGCCTCTTTGTGCAGAATGGATAATGAAGCACTGCAAAAAGGCACTGCCACAGTTTAATTAGCAATAAAATACATTATATGTTAACTTGTAACATATGGGACAGGGAAGAGATTTGCAATGTAACACAGTTCCCCATTTCTTTCCTGTTACTTTTTTAGTATATGCACTAATAACCTGTAACACATAATTATAATAATTAGAATTGTAGTGTGTAACAGGCATGAATGTAATTTAAACCAATCAGAGCTGCACAGTGACAGAAAGAAGTCTTAATTTTCATGATGAAGTATAGTTGTAACAATCACCATGCACATGTTTGTGTGAGTCCTAAGGAAGGTTTAAGGTTACATATTACTGGAGTCAGCTCTATCCTGATAACGTTCTGTACATTTGTAATAATTATTGATGATATAGTGCTAAACAAATGAGGCCCTATCTTGATGTATCTCTCACCAAAATCATTGTATTGGGAAAGTGCCTACTGCCTCCTACACTGATGCCTTTCACAGGTCTAGTGGGGACAGTGCTGACCCATTTTCTTGCTTTGCCAAGGATGTCTTGAGAGGTGGGAGCAGCCTTTCCATCTCCCTGGCCCACTAGGCCCATGAAGGATTTGAATACTTGATCCTTGGACTTCTAATTGGCCTGGAATCATCTCGCTGTCCCATGCAACACCTGGGGAAAGCAAGAGCCTCAGAAGGGAGTTCACAACCCAAGTAGGAAGGTGCTTGAACCACATGACAAGAGATGCAGTAGACAGATGTGTTTCTTAAGTCCTGCTCTCTCCAAAGCTCACGCACTTAATGCATCACTTTCCTCCACTCAGGATTAATTCTTGATCTCTATTCTTTCCTTGAGCAATACAGCAAAAATCAATACTGTCTTACAAAGGATAGACAGCAGTAGTGACAAGGCTTATGTATCACACATACTTCATGTTGGATAATTCAGTAGCCATAAGGCACCAACATCACCTTCAAGCATATTAAAGCCTTTAGTACCCACTGTCTATAGAGTAGTGAGCAAGCCAGTGGCCTCCTACTTCTCCTCAGCTACTGCAAGTGAGTGCCTAAACCAACAGCCACTTGAGCTGTGCTTTTGGGTCTGGATGATCTTTACTCAGAATGCAACGAAGAAGCTGCAACAAGAGCAAATGAGAGTGACTTTCTTGCTTCCCAGCCCTCTGTCCCCAAGAAGGAAAGCCATACACATTCCAGGTTCACCTTTAGTCTCAAGGTAGGAGATGTACCCATAATACGATAATTCTATGATAAAAGAAAGCTGAACCCAGGTCCCCCAAATCCTGGTGGAATGTCTTAAGAAGCTGGTTATTTCTGAAGAATGGAGACTACACACCCAACTCAAGTCAGGTTTTGAAGAAATGTGACAAGTGATGCTTGTTTTTTTGCAGGCTAGCCTCAGCAAGATGCCCATTCAGCCCAGGATGTGAGAGGCAGATGGACAAACACAACTTTCTCCATGTTCTTCAGGCAATTCTCCTAAGTGTACCCCCATGGAGAATTGGAGACATGTTGGGAATTTTAACATTCAAATTAGAGATGTTCAGTCTTTCACTACCTTCGGGGTGAGGTAAGAGGGCAGCAGTGAGTGATGAGGTTTTCTTTGGATATAGTCCTGGGTGTCTCCCTCTCTAACAGGGGAAAAAAAGTATTTTTGAAGGTAAATATGCTGAAAATTACAAGGATTATTTAGATGCAGTGGTAATTGAAGCACTGTCTCAGTTGAGCAGAATCAGATTCGGGCAAACCTGTCTGCCAGAGAAAATCTGAAGAGAAAACCAAATCAAAACCATGAAGAAAACAGAATTAGAGCGGAGAAAAATCTAGTCTGCCACTTCCCAGACCTTATAAAAAGAACACGTCAATTCAATACTCTACTGAAATGGTATTAATTTCTTATCAAACTGAAATAGAATGTAAAGCCTATGCTTTTATATATACGCCCTGGGTTTGAGTGAGTCATGGGGGGTTTTGCTGTCAGGGGAGGGAGCTACAGTGGTGGCCCCCTGCGGGAAGCTTCTCAAAGCTCCCCCAGCTCCAAGTTGGACCCACCTCTGCACCATGGCCGAGCCAATTAGCCATGCCTCTGTGATAACGTATTCAAGAAGGGAACCTGGGAGGAGGAGTTGGAGTTGTGAGGAGGAGTTGTGATATCTACATGAACACCAAGGTCAGTGGAGGAACAGAGGAGGAAAGGGGGGGGAGAGGTGTGCCGGAGCAGACACCTCCCTGTATCCTGTGATGAGACAGCAGGGAGGCCCGCCCCTGCCACCCATAGAGGTCTATGGTGGAGCAGACACTACTGTCTGTGGAGGGCCCCACATGAACAATTAAGGTGTCTGTGCCAAAAGGAGGCCAGGAACTTGTGAGAAGAAGCAGCCATCACTGTTTTAGTTCAGCGCTGGGAGGATTGCAGCATGTGGGGGTGTCCCACGCCGGAGCAGCTCAGGAACAGCTGCATCCCATGGGAGAGACTCAAGTCAGAGAAAGTTTGTGGAGAACCCTCTCCTGTAAAAGGGAGACCATGCTGGATCAGGGGGAAAAAGTTCCAGAAGTTCCACCACCATGCCCACCCCTCCAAAGATGGAAAAAGTGGCAGCACTGACTGCACCCTCATTCCCTACCCCTGCGCCACTGGGGGAGGAGGTAGAGATATCGGGAGCAGAGCTGAGCCCGGGAAGAAGGGAGGGGTGGGGGGGAAGGTGTTCTCAAGATGTGGCAATGCTTCTCACTGTCCTACTCTGTCTGTTAAGTGTTGTTGTTGTTAGTGTCTGTATTGAATTTATGTTCTTTTCTTCTTCCACTAGTGAGTCTGTCTTTTGCTTGTGACTGTAATGGGTAATTTATCCCTCCTTGTCCTCATCTCAAATCCCAAGCCTGTGTTTATTTTCTCCTCAGCACTGGTGGGGAAGGGGAGAATGAGCAACTGTGTGGTGCTCAGTTGCCTTCTGAGCTCAAACCACAACAACATAGAAACTCTATTTGTACCTTTTTTTTTTTTTAAAAAAAAAAAAAAGCGTGCAAGTCCAGCAAGAAAAATATGTTGAATTTCACTTTTTTGCTGGAACAAATAAAAGGAGTGACTGAATCCCTATAATCTCTACTATTTTTTATTTATTTTTCTATTCAGACACCCTTTAAAGTCAAAAATTCTGACCACATAAGTTCACCTAAAATCAGATTGTTACATAAATTTAACTTTCTTTTGCTGCACCCTAATAAACATTTACAGTATAAAGAACTTCCTGTTCAGTTCACAGCTTCTGCCCTAGTCAGTCAAGTTTACTGAGTTCACAGAAATGTTGGACATCGCACTAAAGCTGTCACAGTTGACAGCTAAAAACTGCTTAGCTTTAAAATCTGAATTTAAAATAACTTTTTTATACGAAATTTGAAAACTAGCCAAAGATGAACTGCAGTTTAAATTCCCTACCCACTCCACAACTCCAAAGGTAAGACTCAGTAAGAATAAAGGCTTTGATTACCCTCCAGAGGTCAAAATAGGTTGGACTTTGTCATGCAGAGATCAAGTAGCTCAGTAACAACTTAATAGGCTGAAATTAAGATCACCCACTGCAAGACTCACAATAAATCTATATCATCATTACCCATCAGAAATTAGCAACTTGAGAAGAAATGAGATAGACACTGGCAGCCACATGGTTGATCCTTCAACTCAGTTTGTTAAATATATAGATATAGATAAATATAGATATAGATATGATCATACTGTGCATGTCTGGGTGCACGTCTCTGTTTATACATATACATTGGTCTGTTCATCCATAAAACCTTTTGCAGGAACTGGCCATTTTTGAGCAGGTTGGATGGAAAATGAAGAGTCTCAGAGTTATTATGAAACTTATGTAAATATTTATCCTGAGAGAAGAGGGATTGAGACTGTAGGAATTCATCACCCAGGAAAGGGCTGCAACATGAAGCTAACTCATACTAGAGAGCTCAAATTGAGGAGAGCTGTGGTGAACATCCCAGCTGGAACAAATTCTTCAGCTGATCTACATGCCCTATTTTGGAGACCAGAAAGCTCCCTTCCTAAAATTGTCATCTTCATTTCCTTAATGTTTGCGTGCCACTGTCTCCCCTGATGTCCCCCATGTTCTTCCATTAGTAAACTTTCTGTCTTGGTTGTGCTGCATGTTATGAGAGAAATACAAAGATTTTTAATTATCTTGGAAGAGGAGAAATGTAACACTATTGAAGGATCAAAATGAACTATGAGGAGAAAAAGAAGTTAAAAAAAAAAAAACAAAAACAAAACAAAAACATTCTGAAGGTAGATTCAAGTGGTGGGTTGTTTTTTTCAGGGAGTTTCACTTCCCTTTTCTGTTTCAGCATGTTTCTTTTTCATAGTGGTATTTTTTTCTGATCTCTAATGTTTAATTTAGGATCTGTTTTCAAGAACTTGGTGTGGCCCTCAATGTCAAATGGGTGTTTTAATTTATTGCAGTCAACATTTTGGAACAAATAGTAAGAACAGTTGTGTTGCTGATTGTAACACTAAAGAAACATGTGCGGACTCACTCTTGACAGTCCTTGACCATAAAACTTAGGTTAGCCGTGCACACTACTGATATTCTTTGGATCACATATCTGCATTGGACACAACATATATAGAAATCCTGATCCCCTCCTTTACTTTCTTTCACTACCCCATAGATGCATCCTGACATGGCCTAACCAGAAGCCTTTCCTAGAAAGAATGTAAGACCTGGCCCAATGACTTTAAAACAACAACTGGAATCTACTTCTCTTGCACCAAATAAGCATGCACTTGCAATGATTGCTAATTCTGAGTGCTGTTTCTGTCTAACTTTTAATGAAGAAAATTAGTTTTATATTTGCAACAAACAACTATTTTAATAACATACCTCCCAATCAGTCCTGCACTGATTAATTCTAAATGTAACCTGTCAGCAAGAGCACACCAGTGCCTTAATTTATTTGTCAAATTAAGAGTATGCATGCGTTGCTATAGAACCACCCATGTGTAGTGCGAGGTTAATGTGTAGGGCTTGACTATAACGCTTCAGTCCATTGTTTTTATTTTTTTCATTTTGAATAATTCATCACTAAAAGGATCAACTTAATTTCCCCCTCCCCTTCCCAGACAGACTGTAATTAACAGAGACCACATTCCTTATGAGGTTTTACAACTTTAAGTACATAAGCTACACTGTGTTTTTGGCTTAAAAGACAGCACAGCATTGCTTTAATATTAATTAGAATTAGGTAGTGTCTGCTTGTATTGCAAGCTTTTTCTTCTTATTGATGAATTCTTTTGTGTTTCTATAAAGCATAATAGTACAAATTATTCCTCATTGATCTCTTATATGGAGGTGGGGGGAGAGCCTAGACAGAGTCTATGTTTCAAAGTGACTGGCTGTTAAATATTGATCTATTTAAGTTAACAAGAGCTTTCTTGTCAAGTTTTCTTGTCAAGCTTCTATATGATTTGCACTTTTATTTAGGAGTCCGTATAAAATAACTTACTTCTGTACATGGTTTGATAAAGACACCAGAAATAGCATGCAAGAGAAAAAAAATATGTAAGAAAAGGCACCTACACCTGCACAGCAACACAGTATTAATTCTGCTGGTAACTGCTATAGCAATGATTGCTTCATTTGCTGCCCTTGATGCAGGGAGAATCTGTCATCTCTAATTTTTTTTCTTTCTGTCTATGAATTCTCCTGAATGTGCCTGCTGTGGGACACCACACTTGTCTTCCCAGGCAACTAAAAGCTGTTCCCATGCAGCAATGCCACAGGTAACTACCCCTGGAGAGGTAATATAGCCTGCTTTAAGACAAAAAAACCCAAAAAACTAAACCCAAAACAAACAAAAAGTAAGCCCCACCTAAACCATAACAGATGTAGAGGCTGAAATGCCCTGTTAAATATATTATAGTGTGTATTTTCAGGGTTTGCACTATAAGGGTATGTTCAGCTATAATAGTTTTTGTAGATATCTGACAGCCCTTGGCAACAGGCTTTGTAGACGCTATTAACTTGGAGTTAATTATGGGGTGCCTGAAAATGCCACCTTATTGCGTTGCTGAAAGGGCTGACCTAAGGCACATGGAATCTAAGGGCTGATTGCAGCCTCAGGTTTTTTTGGAGCAATAGACCTGACCCAATCACCAGGCCCTTCCCTGAAGCTGGCTGGGTTGGACGTCCTGTTGTAACTGCCTGCTCCCAGGTAGGAAGCACTGGGGTGAGGTGGGGATTGCAGCTGAAGAGCAGAGGAAGGAAGGGACCCAGGTAGATAGTCAGGCTGGGTGAGTCTGAGGGATGGGCTCTGAGGATGAGATGAAGGAGAACGTGCTCAGAGCTGCACTTAATCCAAGTTCAGACCATAACAAATATGGAGCTAAAACCAGGCTTCAGTAGGAAAATATGGATCGTAAGATACACGAGAGTGCCTTGTCTGGTTGATGAACAGCTAAATCTTGCTACCACAAGCTGTGCTTGAACTCTTCTGAGGCCAGCCTTGAAACTCTAGAGCTGCAGAAGGTCTTGTGAGAAAAGAACCATATAGTGCAAAAAGATTTTGGCTGCGGTGAAACGTGGCTCATCTCCAGCTGCCTTTCAGGGTCTACCTTTGAGGTCAAATTCAGCATTCCAACAGAGAGCAGGAGCTGCAGTCCTGTGTTGGAGGCTCCCTGATCCCATCTACTTGTGCAGCAGAGACGTACGTCCTGCTCTTCCAGATGCTTCCTCTCTGTGCAGGAGTTAAGTGAAACTTGCCCCAGTGTATTTAAGGCTAAATCCTGCCCTCTGGTGCACTGCTGCTGAAGGGGGAATGAAGGCTTGATAAAGCTTTATCTTTCTGCATAAAATTGATGCACCTCATTTAATCCTGATTTTTCTGTCCATCAGGTTGCAGCAGTCATCACTAACTTTCAGCAGATAAACATGTTTTGTAAAGCAGAACATTGGTATTAGGGAGGTCTGTAGTATTTCAGTTATGGTTGCCAATGTGTATCTCTATCTTCGAGCTCTTCCTGTGTTTGGGGTTTTGCTGTGTTTGGTTTTTTTTAAAGTCTCGGTAAGCATTAACTTTTTTTGTTGTTGCTTTACAGATACTGTGTATGTGTATTCAACATTTCTTGTGATAATTACAAGGCAAATTACATCCAAGTCAATGATACTTATACTGAAAGTGCAAGGTAAAATGCTTAAGAAATGGTAGATGGAAGATAGAGTGGATTCCTGGGCAATCACTCCAAGCATTATGTGACAATTTGATAATTTCAGTGCTGTGTAGCTTTGTGTGCCTGCTATAGTGTTCACTAGAAAGGTGTTTTAAGGCTCTTTGACTTCTTCAGAGCTTGTGGTGGCTGTGATGGGAACAGGACACTAACGCAGGGTCCCAGTCCAAGGCTTAGACCACTGATTTGGGTGGTTTCACAGTGTTGAAATGAGGCGTAATGGATATTCCACCCCAGCTCGCCTCACATCAGCCACAGCTGTAACAAACAGACCTAATCAACCCTCCATCACTAGAGACATACCACAAAAAGGGAATGCAGATTAAATGCTTCTGTGCAATTCTTACTGGTTAATGTCAAATTCAGCAGCTTTTTTGTTTCTGTACACCTGGTGGTGGTTTTCAAATACTGGAGTTTAAATCAACTTCAAATTGCCTTTTTTTTTTTTTTTTTTTTGGCTTGTAAAGTTGGAGGGTTGAACATCAGGTCTTGGAAGACAACAGGCAGTTTTTACATGGAATTAACAGGGGTTTTATCACTGACTAACAAATGGGCAAACAGACATGGTGATATTGTATTCATTTAGTCAAAAGAGAGTACTTTACAGAAATTGTATGGGTTTAGAGTCTGGGGATGAAAAAGGTTTTGATTCACTTAATTTTTTAACTTTCTGACAAGAACAGGAGGGCAAAAGGAGGGTACATTCCCTTCAAACCAGAAGGGACCACCCAAACAGAGGTGTGAGGGTCTGACTGTCTGCTGAGGGACTATGGTACAGGCCACTGCAAACTGGAGGGACCTGCTGCAAGCTGGTGGTTCGTATCCTCTACTTTGATTTCCACTGCAAGTTGACAAAACAAATAGTTAAAAATGCAATTCAGAATTCAGAAGCTGCTATCCAGTTCCTTCAGAGCCTAATGCGAGTCTCCTTAAAAACACCTGATTTTAGGCAGTGAAAGCTCATGGCTCAGCACTTTGTGAAAAAGAGGAAGGTCTTCAGGCTGGTTGGTCCAATAACTGGAGCATTCGGAATAACTTATCTGGTTTCAAGTATCTTGGCTTAAAACATCTTTTTTTGTTATTCCTTTTTCATCTAAGCAACTGCTTTAGTTGCCTCGGGGATACTGTGTGTCTGTGTTGCACATCCTTCATGCTAAAAAGTAGTTCACACAGAACTAAAATGAAAACTAAGGCTGCTTGGGAATTTTCCATCAAAATTGACCATTGAAAACTTCCTCATCTTGTCAAAGAAAAAAAATCTTTTTTATTAAGGGTGTGAAGAAATAATTTAGTATTTTTTGCTGGAAATTTTTAATGTTCTGATTTCAAAATATTATTATCCCTTATAAGAATTCTAATTTGGTGGATCCAAGTCCCTTTATTCTTCTCTGATGTTCAGGATCCACAGAGGGACTGCAGACCCCATGCTGGGTTTCTGGCTGCTATTCCAAAAGACAACTATTCTGCAACATGGCAGATGAAGAGCAACTGAAAATTCCAGAGAAATAGACTTGAATTACTGCTTCTGTGAGCAACTCTGCAACTGTCTTTCCAACTACTTTTCTTTCTTTTTTTTTTCTGACATATTGTGGATCTTGAACTTTTAATGATTTTTTTTTCTGAAAAATTTGATTTGTTTTTCTATTTTTATTTTTATCTTTCAAAAACCTTCTTCTCTAAGCAAAAAATCTCCCTTTCGTTTGCTCTAAAGAGAAACTTTCTCTAAAGTATCTAGTAAAGATTTTTTTATTATTATTTTTTTTATTAGTATGGATTTTGTACACTGTTTGACGGCTGTCAAAAGTGATCTGAAGTTTTAAAACATCTAGGCGGTGACCAGTACAAGGGTCAGTGATGCTCTTTGAACTTGTCACCCAACTCATCCATGGCCAAAATGTTGCACCATCTGGTGGTCAGCAGTATTATGGCATCACTGCAGAAATCCCTCTCACCCGTATGAAGGTAGTACTAGAGCTTTAGCTAGCTAGATATGCTGAATTTCCAATACAGATATATCAATCTTTTATCTGCTTCAAACAGCTTTTTTCTTCTGCAAATGTAAGATTTGAATAAAATTGTTTCTCATTAATTTATTAAATTAAAAGGCCTCATGTAGCCTTAATCTAGCCTCAAGAACATTTGATGGCAGAGTTTATTGGATGATTCTTCTTATGTTTATAATCTATATAAATTATGCAATATTTTTGTAACATGTCATATATCATGATGTGATTTAATATCCCATATATATTCTTGTGCCTGAAAGTAATGTGGAGAGATGTCTTTGAAAGGCCATTAAGTATAAATAAATTAGAGTGAGAGCTAGAGTGGTACTGATGAATAACATTCCTTGATAAGGAGACCTCGTAGACTAAATGGGATGAGTAAATTATTACTTAATAATGCCATGCTTAAAACATTCCTAATAGTTAGGGCATTCACCTGGGAGTGTTCATGCATCTGACCAAAGGACTGCTTATCCAGCAGCTGCATAATGTTAAATAGAATGCAGTTCCAGAATCATATGAGCCAGCACAAACCCCATAAATACTAAGAAAAAGCCTTTATCACCAGACTGTAGATGATATTCACTCTGTACAAGTGCTCTCTAGCCTTATAAACCCTGATTTCTCTGCTGGGCAAGTTCACAGCTTTCGAGGGATGGAGGTTGAGTGCCTCAGCTGGGGCCTTCTGGGCATCCCTGGTTCCCAGGGAATTTAAGAGCCTGTGGGACCTACAAAATACAAAAGTGAAGCTGGCTGTTTTCTAAGTTGGGTGTTTCACTTCCACTAAAGTCCTTTACCAAATCTAGCGTATTGCCTGTGCTCTAAGGGTCTTGGAGCAGCTACTTGGCTGACTTGTAGCTGGAAGAAAATGTGGATAATCCAAGGAGCTGAAAGGACTCCGTGGATCAGCAGCTGAGCCGAAAGCAAAGCTTGGACCCTAAATCCCATGCTTGTGCTCAAGTGTTTGAGCTACTAATTCCTCCTGAATTATAATAGTGGCATGAGATAAGTAGGCAGGGAAAGGCAGAGGGAGTATTGTGGGCAAGCAGAGAGGTCCAGCATCTGTGGAATTAATCGTTGGTTGCTTTTTAAGCTCCCTTTTGACATCATGTCTTGGGGGAACAACAGGTCAGGCAAAAGAAATGTTGGAAATTGTGACTGAGGAGATAGGATGGGCTCAGTCAAAGTGGGAGCTGCTATGAGTACATTAGGAGAACGATACCAGGAAAGTGTGGAGTTTTTTCACTCTCGCCCACTTCTCAAATTTTCACTGGGTCAACTTCTTTCAGGAATGGCTTTGCCACCACTCAGCACTGCAGTCTGCAGGGGACTGCAGAGATGCTGTGAGCTAGCTCTAAATGCACTCACTTCAGTACTGAAATTCATTCTTTCTGGGGGGAAGATATTGGACCAAGCTGGGCTCTGTGCTGACAGCAACAGCTTGGGTATTCACCCTAAGCTACAGTCAGCATGGATATGTCCTGATAGAGTCTGCTGAGCAAAGATTCTTCTTCATGATCAAGGTTTTGGGAACTCAAAACACCTCTTTTTCCCTGCCTGTTCACAAAGCCTGGAAGTCCATAGAGATGGCTCTGTTCTGGGGGGGCTTAATGTTCGCATCAGTGTTAGTCTACGCTGGCATTTTCCCCATCATTACATTAGCTTTGATTAACCTCCACTGCTGGTAGCAATAAAAGGAAAGTGAGAGTGGAGACTGGCTCCCTGCAATTTCACTGCAGATCCACCAAACACAACATGGACAGAACCAGACCAAGCGCTGTTGGGCTTATTCCTGATTTCCAGCATTTTTCTGAGTCCACATCAGTGGTCCCAGAAGCACAGCTACAACAGGAGATGCTCAGCCCTGTCTGCAGGTGTCATCTTTCTGTAGTGTGAGAGACCCCTATGTGTTCTAGTGGGTTTTTACCTATATTGCTGTAACAGAGACTAAAAGGTACTGTGAACCTCCTCTGTTGTTGCTGTGATGAGAACTGCAACGATCAAGCCAAACTCTGCATTAACTGTGTCTACTTGAGTGGATTCAAAAAGCTCAGTCAGGCTCCTGGCTATGACTAAATCATCTAATTATAGCCTTCCCATGCTGTGCTTTTTGCATTCGTTCCTGATCCATCATTGCATTGATTTTTAGAACTGTGTTCTTCAGCACTCTGTGGTCTCAATTTTCATATCCTCCTTGTCTCCTGTGCTCTCAACTTCTCCACACTAGCTGCATGTTGACTACTCATCTTTCTAAGCGTTTTCCTTACACCAGGCTTTTAATCACATTTCTTTTCCGAGGTGGAGAGCAAGGTGAACCTTGATGTTTTTTGCAACACTTTGACCTTTGTACGAATGCAAGTTCACATTAGACTTTCTGTGACCCCCGTACTGTGGCTTTTGACCTGTACAAAATGGATGTACCTTTCTGGCTAAGTCACGAGTGATGTCAAAAATTGCAGAGTGGAAAAGTGTTAGACTATCTCAGTCAGCTTTCTACTGAAAATATCGGTGAAGGAAATCAGGTGTTGTATCTTTGCCATATCATTGTGAAAACCTGAAAACCTCTGGAGTTCACAGAGCCATGATACCATGCCCCAGACAGCTCAAACTTAGATCAAAACAGGCTCCCAGGAAGAACTTATAAACATGGGGAGATATTTCAAAGGTCTTCATCTAAGTCTAAGCTGTAACTTGAAACTATCTGAATTTAACAGTGTTGGCAGTCCTGCTGTTTTATCTTTGAGTTTTGTGACACTGGATGTTTCTCCAAAAGCCTCAACTTTTGGAGTCAGAATAAATATGTAAAGCTCTTGATTCTGATTTTCTTTCAATTTTACAGAGCTCATCTGTGAAGTATGAATTTGAAGAACTCAAAAAAGCACTCGACACATTATTAAATTTTATGACATAATTTTGGCTCTAAAATTTTGTTTTGTTTTTAAATCTATGTCATGATTGCATGAATTCCTTGCATCCGTTTTGCATAGCTTTATCTCAGCTCCAAAAACAGATTAGCTCTCTTACTAAATGTTCCAAAAAAGTATGACTGAGATTCCTTTTTAATACTGTTCTCAGCTGAGCTTATGTATAATCCTTTTCAAAGTGTAAAATGCCAAGGGATGTTTATATGCTACAGCTTATATGACAGTATATTGTTGCTCCTTCACACTTTACTGAACAGTCTACGAATACTAATCTATAAATCATTCACTTTTCTCATAGGCACTTGAAAACTTTGTGCCGTTTGTGGCATTGTCTCTTCTTTTCTAGTTATATAAACCAGTTCGGCTTAAAGAACAACAGACTGTAATGATTTCACATTTGGTTTTCTGCAGTGGTTGGGAGTCCTCACCAAAACAAGGGCCAAATTATGCTGGACTCTGTAGGACTGCACGGGTATGTCGTGCTTTAGGGAAGTTGTGAGTGGATGGGCAGAGGTGGGATCTTCCTCAGTGCAAGAGGGGCACTTAAGGGCAAAGGAGGATGGTGGTGGGTTTTCCCCCAGGATCATGTAGAGAGGCCTGGGCAGAGTCTGGAATTTAATCAATTCCTCCTAGATTTCAAAGGTTGCACTTCTGCTATGCATTCAGCAACCTCCTTTCAAGGGTTAGTAAACATCCACATGCTTACTCATATTTTTGAAAGCAAAAGCCTTCTCCTCTGAACTCTTCCCACTATCCCCGTTGGAAGCTGCCCTTTTCTATACAGAAGGGAGGTCCAAAGACATACAGCTTGTCTTGGTTTTAGGGGAGAAAGGAGATTCCCATGAGTGAGGCAGGCATTAAGTGGAAAAAATGAGAGGAAGGAGACTTTCCCTGGCCTTTCTTGTCAGGGCATAAGACAAAATATGCCCTACAGTGAAAATAGACTCCCTGCCTGCTCTAATAGACTGGCTGCAGAATGAAGAAGAAGCTGCTCCTCAGAAAGGGTAGTGGAGTGGCGTCTTTCATATCCTGCTTTGCTTCAGGACAAAACTGTGATAAACCAGCATGGGGCAACAGTCTCACAATCAGTCTGTGTAATGAGAAGAGTTTGTTGTATGAGAAGGAATGTATAGGCAGGAATACTTTTTTTTTTTTTTTTTTTTTTCTCCTGAAGAGTTTGCCTTTAGAGGTGGGACAAGAATACAAATTTGTCACCTACTCTATGTAGTGGCCAGAAGCGTTTGTCATGGATTTAAAATCTCTTTGGGCAATTTTGCTTGTATATCTCTTTTTTTTTCAAAAATTGTTCTGCATGTTTGTACAACTGCAAATAATTGCAGGGACTTCTGCATGTCTCAGTGCAACATACTATTCTGAGAGAATAATACAATGCAGACAAGGCCTATCAAATATGCAACTCAAAGTCTATAACTGGATTTATTAGCAGATATTTTGCTTGGGAAGATATGAAAACCAAACTATTGAACAGAGCAGTCAGAGCAGTAAACTTCAAATCTTAACCAGTACAAAAAAGTAAAAGCCATCAGAGGGCTGTAGCAGGCAATAGTAATAATGTGGTATTAGGGGCTGAGCATGCTTGATAACTCATGGAGGTTTGTGGCACACTCGTCCCTGAGGGGGACTTACTGGCTGCACTTCTGAGCTAAACATCTTGTTTTAGCAAAGCAAAGGGAGCAGACACTGCAAGATTAAGGAAAAGTGTGGGGTCATTACAATACTTGAGCTCCTCAGAGAGGGAAGACTGACCCTGAAAAGATGGTCTCTTCCCTGCGGGACCAGTTTTTCTTACCAAACCAGTCCTTAGGTATCCACTCTTCTCTCAGCATCGTTGTGCTCTGCTGACCTGACAGGGCGGGATGATTGACAACACACTGTGGCTTTGGGATGCCTCTTCTGCCTCAGAGCTGAAAGGCCAGTGTCTCTGGGTTTAGCTTTTAACTATGCTTTCTTCCACTATCTGCCTCTGTGGTGGTCTCTCGAAATCCATTTTAGACACAGAGCTGGAAGGTGCAGCCAGTTAAGCACATAATGGGATATGTACCCTTCAGAAATGAAGGAGCTGGGATTCTCCAAAGCAGTGTTGGTTCTGGTGCATGATGAGCGACCAGAGCATTTCTGTTCTTCTTACTTGAAAAAGGAGCCACATCCCGAAAGGATTTTATTTATTTAAAGGTTTTCAAGTATGCTGTAGAAACATAACAAAATACTCAAAACAATCCATTCTGATAGATTAATCCTTAAGAAAAATAAAAAAGATTTTATAAGATGAAGCACGTATGCTTTTAGCCTTGGCTATCCA
Source organism: Tyto alba (assembly GCF_018691265.1). NCBI lineage: Eukaryota > Metazoa > Chordata > Aves > Strigiformes > Tytonidae > Tyto > Tyto alba. Next base: position 33,520,910 of record NW_024881313.1, on the reverse strand, counting down.
GATCATCTTACTCAGACATAAAGTGGGTTGTTTTGGGGGTTTTTCTTTGTGGTTTTTTTTTTTTTTTTGGTGCTTTTTTTTTTTTTTTTTGGTGGGGGGTGGGGGTGTATTTGTTTTGTGTAGGTTTTTGTTTGTTTTGGGTTTTTTTTTCTTCCCTTTTGCTACTCTGGGAACTGAATTTCACAAAGTTCTTGTTGCAAAACAGAGGCAGCAACATCTGGCCTCATGGGCTGAAGTGGAAGGGTGGAACAGGAATAGGAGAAAATACTTGGATAATGACTCATGACATGGATTTTGTCTGTTTGTTTTAAAAAAACAAACTTAAACACCAAATTTTTACCAGCAAAGCAGAGTCAGTTGTACAACCAAAAGAAAACACCCCAATCCTGGACTCTAGCACACCTGGAAGAGAAATTATGCAAAAAAGTAAGACCCAAATCCTGCAGCTTGTTAAGTAAACACCTGTCAATCAAATCACAACCAAGCATTTATTTCAGTGGAAACAGCTGGATTCACTACCCCAAGCACCAGCGGGTCAAAACCCCACCCCGGTGGAAACCCGGAGAGTTTTCAACGCGATTTCCCATAGCCCGCGTCGCGGGAGGGGGGGGGGATTAAGACAAAATAATGCCGGAGAAGTGAGAGCTCCCGAGGCAAGCGGGGTGGGGGGCGAGACCGAGCCGGGCTCCGGGGCCACCGCGGCGTGGGACGGAGCGCGCGGGACTGCGCGTCCCGCGGAGCGGCGCGGACCCTCCCCACTGCCGCGGGGGGCGGGCGGGACCGGGCTCGCCTCGCCTCCGCTTTGGAGGGCGGGGGAGGAAAGCCGTGCCGGGGAGGGTGTGTGTGGGGGGGTGGTGTGTGTGTAGAGGGGAGGGGGTGTTTCGGGGTTTGTTTTGGAGCCGGGAGCGCCACCAAGGCGCAGACCCCGGCGGACGGGGGTAAAGTCCCGGTGCGGGGGCAGCCCGCCCTCTCCTTCCTTCCTTCCTTCCCTCCCTCCCTTCTTCCTTCTCTCCTTCCTTCCTTCCCTTCTTCCTTCTCTCCTTCCTTCCCTCCCTCCTTGCCCTCCTCCGCCGGCCAGGCTGCGCGGGGTGCCGCGCCCGGAGCCCAACTTTCCCGCCCGCCCTCCGGCCCCAGCATGAACCAGACGGCCGGGGTGTCCAACAACGTTCGCTGCTCCGGTGGCAAAGGGCCCAAGGTAAGAGCGGCCGCGGAAGCTCCGCGGGGCGCGCAGCCCGCTGGCAGCGGGGTTCGGCGGGGCTGCCCGGCTCCCCCCGCTACCGAAACCTGGGTGTCCGTCCCCCCCCCCCTTCGCCCCGGGCAGCACCCCCGAGCTCCCCGCCAGCCCATCGCTTCGCGAAGTTCAGCGTTTCGGCTCCCCGGGATGTGGAGCCTCCCCCCCCCCCCCCCGCAACCCGCGCAGCGGTGCCCGGGGGGGGCAGGTATCGCTCTCCGCGCCCCTCCGCGCAGGGCTGAGCGTCCAGGCTGCGGCTCGGGGAGGGGTTGAACCGGGGGCTTGGGGACGGGGGATGTGCTGGCCCGCTCCGAACTCGCGCTCCTGCTTCAAACGGGTTAAATGATTCGAAGGTAAAGATTTGTGCTGGTGTCTGATGTGGGGTCAGGTATGTCCGTATCTGCCGCTCTTGCTTCTTGCCTCGTTGTGTTTGCATAGCCAGCATTAAAACAAACAAAAAAAAAAAACCCAAAACTGGGATAAAACACCTTATTGTGCACTCTGCTGAATTCAGCAGAAATGTAATTGCGTGCTCGCACCTGATCTAGATCAAATTTGCATTAACCTTTTTCTGATACTAATGAACCTTGCATTAGCCTTTACAACACTGATACACTGGAATATAAACTAGAGTTGGGTAGGCGTATGTGCCCTCTTGTAGCCAATTCTGTTGATGCTCCTTCTACAACTCTTTGAAGTGTTTTTTGGTGTTTGTTTTATGGCGGATTCCCCCCCCCCCCCCCCCCCCAAAGATTTCAAATATATTTTTGAAGCTAGCATTTTGTAAAGTGACGTGCATAAAGAAATGCAAAATTTACATTTCACCAGAAATGGTGCAGTGCTAACTTCTTTTTTCTTACTTCTTAATATTGACTTCATGTTCCATCTTCTAGATCTGATGTCATGTTCTTGTTTGAAATGCTGGTGCTGCTGATCACCTGGTTGGGTACTTCATGTCTAGTCAGTGCAGACCTGATTCTGCAAACTCTTAGGCACACAGATTTGCCTCATACCTCTACTGTAAAGTGAATACAGTTATTCCTCCTTTTCTCGTATGATCTTTTCAGCATTAAACCTGCTAATCATAAGGCTGGCTATGTGAGTATTAAAAGATTCAACATGATGAGGGCTGTGGAAGTACACAAACAGATTAGATGAGTCTGCTGAAATTATTTACTTAGCTTCATGACTAATCATATATTTGAAGTTAAACCCATGCATAAGTTCTTTGCATAATTTGAGGGCCTTAAATTGAAGGTCCTCCATGGATCTTGCCTGTGATTTCAATCTTGGGCCTCTGTTCTTTGCACTTCCTTGTTTTCTTTGAGTTTTGGGTTGAACAGCTAAGGTTATTACATATCAGTAATAATTTATTGTATCAAGCTGCTGACCTAACACTTGAATGCATGAGGAGGAGATGAGGTTTGAATGTGTATATTCTTAGCACATGATAATTGATACATTTGTGTTTGTCTTGAAGTCATCTTCATCTTATTTTCAAATGCTGTAGGGTGAGGATATTTTTTTCCATTGGAAATAAATATATTTTTTAAAGTCAGAAGATTGACATGATTGATGGTTTCAGGTTATTAATTAAAACACAAAAAGCTCCATGCATGACTGATTCAGTTGCAAGGAAACCTTGCAGAGTTCAGAAATGAGAGTGTATCAAACAGGGCTGAAAAAACAACTGATCTGTAAGAGGTCTGTGATGAAGTAGACAGGACACAGAATAGCCAAGTTTGTTGTGATACTGACTTCTAAAGCACAGAAATGCTTGTGAGATGTTTAATATCTGCCTTTTTTTTTTTTTTTTTTTCTCTGAAAAACAGCCAACCCCCCCAACCAAAAGTAAAACAACAAAACCACAAACAGGACTTGTCTGACTTTCCTAATTTCCTAACTTCTGAACTCACTGGCCAATTTTAACCAAAATTGATGGAACGAGAAGTGTTGCAAATGTCAACTTTCTACAAGTGTCATGGAAATCAGTCACTTCATAGAGAACAAGGGGTTATTTATTGCCTGAGTAGAGGGAGAAATCTGCCCATACCTCCTTTACTTGCCCTGTCCCAGCAACCCAGTCAGCACATGGCTGTAGCTACATCACAGAGTGTCCTATGCCCGTTACAGGCTGTGTAAAGACTGGGAGGGAACAGGAGAAAGATAGGAGAAAGGAAGGAGGTATAGAAGGAACTTCCATACGAATTGGAAGTTTATGGTGGAAAAGAGGCAGCCATGGGTGAGGGCTGGGGTATTTTCAAGAGGGAGTAGGTTGAGCAAATAATTCCGAGCAAAAATCCATCATAAATCAAATACTGTTGTTTCCACTGCTCAAGAAACAACTTGTTAGGTTTTTTCACCCAAAGAGCTGAGAAGGTCACTCTTCTTCCTGGCTTTGCTGAGTTTTCCTCTTGCTAGGCAATGAGCACTCAGACTTAAAATCTTTGCAAGATTTGCAGCTTTGCACAGTTGTGATGAGCAAGGGAGAAAATGTTTTGAAGGAGGGATACAATTAAAGCCCTTAATTAGATAGCTTGATTGTAATTCCAAACTCTATTGTAATCCCAAACTCTAGTAATGTATGCCCACTAAAACATATATATATTTTTGACATTTCTATATAACTCTTTTTTAGCCATTTCTAACCAAAATCTAGTTCTAAGCCACTTGAGTGCTGTTGAAAGGCTGTGATTTATTGGCTACAGAAAACTGTTTTTGAGAAATAGTTTGTGTACATTCAGCTTCTAATGCTCATTTTTGCTGCCTGTGACTAATCCTATTGCCTTTCCTAAGACAATTTGTGGGAGGAAGGTGAGAGGATTCACCTCAGATACAATGCTGTAATGATAAAGCTTCATTGTAGGAACATTTCTGACATGTTCAGGTGGTTGGGGTGGTGAGCCCTACAGCCGCTGAGAGTCTGTACAAAACCAACCACCTCTCTTGTGTGGGCTGGGAGCAGGCTTCAACTCTGATTAAGAAAGTGCACATTCATAGAATCATAGGATTGTTTGGATTGGAAGGGACTTTAAAGATCATCTAGCTCTAACCCCCCTGCCATGGGCAGGGACAACTTCCAACAGCTCAGGTTTCTCAAAGCCCCATCCAACCTGGCCTTGAACCCTTCCAGGGAGGGGGCAGCCACAGCTGCTCTGGGCACCCTGGGCCAGTGCCTCACCATCCCCACAGGAAAGAATTTATTTTTTCTACCTAATGTAAATCCACCCTCTTTCAGTTTAAACCTGTTGCCCCTCATCATATCCTTACACTCCCTGATAAAGAGTCCCTCCCCATCTTTCCTGTAGCCCCCTTGAAGTACTGGAAGGCCCCTGTAAGGTCTCCCCAGAGCCTTCTCTTCTCCAGGCTGAACAACCCCAACTCGCTCAACCTGTCCTCACAGAGGTCATGCTTCAGCCCCCTGATCATCTTCATGGCCCACATTATTGGAAGGTTATTCAGATTCTGGCATAAGAATTTGGGGTTCAGTTTTGAACTGTCACATTTCAACAGATTTCTTGAAGGAATTAATGAGGGCTAACTCCATATGGGGACTCAGACTTTTCAGCACTGCATGTTGCAGCTCCTGGCTTTTGGCTTTTATTCAGCAGTCCATAGCCCAATGCAAGGCGCAGAAATTGTGTCTTAAATTTAACTTCTTTTCTTAGATTAGTACCAAGGAAGATGCTGTGAGAAGGCAATTTGTTTTGTTTTGGGACTCCCAATTTCATCTATCTTGAGGGAGGAACATCTACAGAAAACATTGGGAGTAATTTATTTCTTTAGAAAATGCTCTGTTTGGGGTCCTCTATCTGAGGACAGTGAGCAAGGAGGTACCCCAGGGAGCAGGATTTGTGGGTCTTGTGTCCTTCTATGTGTTGATGAGGATTCAGACACCTACCAGCTCCCATCCTTCCGTGGACTGGTGTATCCACAGCAGGACCTCTTCTGCCTTTCCTTTTGGAGAGGGGCCAGTGCAGAGCACAGGGCTGTTCTTTGGAGTGGGGAAGGTAGAAAGCCACAGTGTCTCCTGGGGAGAGAGGGGATGCACTGTCTCTTCATTTTAGACGAAAACCCATTTAGCCAAACCATTGTCTGGCATGCACAAGCTGGAGGGTACAGTCTAAACCCCCAGATTTGTACAACAGCCTCAGCTGTACATTAGTACATACTGGTTGGCACAACACTGCTGCTGATTCAGTCTCTTTTGACCTCTCTGACCAACGTTTCGAATTACTGTAGCTGTTTTAGCTGTTTTGTGTGAAGCTCAATCGTGGACATGGTCAGTGGGTTCTGGGTTGGGTCTCCTAACTCAGAGATCTGTTGTCCTGTGGGATGTCAGTACAGCTCCTTTGACATACACTCATATGCAGCTTGTAGCCCCAGTAGCACATCACTGATGACTACCCAAATAGCTTATGTGTGTTTTGAGGGTAATGCAGTCATTTTACTACCTAAATTGCACTGATTTTTTTATTAGACATTTAAATCTTTTTGTGAATCCAGAATTTAACCTCTTCCTGATTCTGATCCTCATGTGTGGGTAGGAGACAAGTGTTTTCCTGTCCCAACAAGAGTGATGGAGTCACTCAGGCTGTATGGTAAAATAAAACAATGCTGAGTTAAATCTGAGCAAATGATGAGTGTTTCCATCATAAATTTCCTTAATGTGGCTTACAGGATGCATTTTGGGCTATAGCAGATACCAAACAACCACCCTTCCTCTCTCAGATTTAAGTATATAAGCATTAAGAAAAGCTTGATTAATCAAAGTCATGAGGTTAGTACATCTGCCTGAATAACTGTAACCTGATTTTTAATCAGCAGTAATGAATACTCGAGGATAACAGCAAATCATTTGGACAGATCATTTGTTTTTCTTTTAAAGGAGAGACAATTGTACTAATTAACAATATTGGTATGTAAGAAAGTGGGTGTGAAAACAACTTAATGAAGTAATTTTAAGTCTTTGTTAAAGTAAAGTACACTCAATTAAGCTGAACTGGAAATACAGTTTTGATTGTACCCTTGGTTGCTCTCCCATTGTTTGGAAAGAACAAAATTAGCCTATAAGAAAAGCAAACTGCTGATGTGGGATGTTCTCACAGAATTGAATCTTTGTAGGGAGTTGCCTTGATCTAAAGGGGCAGTGCTGTGTTTGTGGTGCCGTGGTCAGCAGGTCAGTAGTGTTCTTCTAACAGGATATGAGAGAGACTGTTTTTTATAGAGGCTTATTCTATAAACGATTAATAAGAGATTAGTGAATCTACAGTGTGTGAATCCAATTTTCTTCTCTTTTACATGAACTATTCCCCTCATGTGATTTCCACTGATTTCAGTTGAATTACTACTTATTTATGTTGGTTTAATTGCAAAGAGATTCAATACCTCTAAAGTTATGGAAGCAATAGAGCCACATCATTTCTAGCACTCTTAGATGCAGAAAATTAAAATAAGGAAGCTATGGTAGCTCCTCTGTACTATTGCTGAAGCAGAAACAAGTTCAGTTTTACTTGCACACTGCATTTTACTGTGTGTGGTAAGGTACCATGTACGGGCACAGCTAAGCAGTATATTTTCGAGTTGTCCAATTTTAAAACTCTAGTGGGAATGCAAGGTTGACTTCCACACCTAATAAGTATTAAAGTAGGACTTGATGTAGCTGCCAGGGCTTTAAAACATGATCATAGAGCTATCTTCAACATCCACCCTCTCTCAGAGGGCAGTCCCTTAGAAATTACACTTCCATCCCAAAATGTTAGCCTTTCAGAGTACCCTAATACAGCATTGCATGAGACCCCCAGCCAAGATCAAGGCCCAGTCCTGCTGGATGCTGTAACCCCATAGAGACAGAAATGGCTTTGCCTTCCTTGTGTTTACAATTTCAGTTGATAATAGGAAACAAAAAGCTGGGAGAAGGGGAGAATTACTCTGGTTTTGCAGGTTGGTTTTGCAAGGAAGATGTAAGCCACCAGCCCTACCAAGCTGGACTGAATAATAATGACCTCAAATTATGTGAAAATTGCAGGCGAGGTAGATAGACTGGTAGACTGAAGTTGAGCTTGTCTGCCATGGAAAATGAAGGCAATACTAGCCATTGTCCATTTAAGAGCCAGCTGGCTCATAAGCATGTGCTCCATACATCCCACCAGCATATCCCTCTCTATGAAGCATGTTAGCCCTTGGCCCGTGTAGGGGTCTCTAGACTTGGGTCCTCTGTCCTTTAAGGAAGCCAGGTGTTTGTTTGGCTCCTTATGGAACAAGGTTTTGTTTTGCATGTGGGATGGAACTGTGTGATGTTGATTTAACTCTTTCCCCTATACCTGTTTGTACAGATCCTCTATCTTCTCTGTCCTTTGTGGGGAATTTTTCACAAAGCTGCAGAGGCAAAATCTGTCAAGACTAGGAATAGTAAACAATAAATCCAAGAAAAAATTCCAGGGAATTTAAGGGGAAGTATTTGAAACTGACTTTTATCACATTCTCTGTCTTTCTTGTAAACTGTAAGTTTTCAGTTGACATTATCTGGTACAGGTTCTGAATTAGTGAGAGAAGTTTTGCTTCTATTGATGTAAATGGAAAGAAGATTTTAGAAACTTCAAAGACCTTAAGCAACCCAGCCTTAAGGATTTTAGGAGTAATGGCTGTGGGAAGTTCTTGAGCAGATCTTGTATGATTTCAAACAGTCAAATCTGCTTTCTCTATAGTTCTACCTGTAAACCTGATGTTTTTTGTCAGTTAATTCCAGCTGTGTTCTCTTGAGTGCTTCCTGGGACTGAGTGCCAGCTGTTCTGTAAAGTTCCCATTAACAGGAAATTTTGCAAGGAGGATGATGGCGGGTTCAAGACTAGAAATTATAGTGGAAGGCTCAAATGCCCCTTTGAAGGATGGGAAGATAAAGGGAGCTCTTGGGGATTGGCAATGCCAGAGCCATCCTGCTCCCTGTTTATTTGTGGGTGCTGCTCTCTGCTGCTGTTTTTCATCTTTAATGAGAGCTGAACACACCATAAAATTTTATTGGGTGTTTATGCTAACAAAATTAACTAACAGTTGGTGCTTTAAAAATGCAGCCGGAGCTCTGAGCACTATAACTGCAGTCTGCAATGGCTTTTTAACTGGTGTAGGACAGAGCAAATGTATGAGCACCAATGTCTTTTAACAGTAAACCATTTTATATTAACTTTTTATTGGCCGGAACTGATTAATTGAAATAATAGGAAAAAAAATTTAGCACAATATGTGCTTAAACAAAATCATGTTTTCAGGCATTAGATAGCTAGAAGCTCTGTCAAAATTGTGCGGTTAATTTATAATACCAAGACCAATGGGCTGATAATCAAAACAAATTAGCTTTGCCATTTCAGGACTTTAATGCTTAAATCAAATAATGTGAAGGAGATTTATTTTAGCATTTTGATTATTGTGTTTTGCAATAAAATGGAAATAATATCATGCTGTGAATGCTGTATGGATCACTTGAGGCCATGACTTCAATGAGAGTACAAAGGACATATAGGCTACAAAAAAAAAAAAAGCAAAGGAATTAACTTCAGACTTAATTTCTTGTTCATTAGAACACATTTGGCTTATTTCTATATTGGTGCTGTTAAGTAAACATAGGAAAGTAATTTTCGTTCATTTATTTTCAAGCAGTTTGCTCACACCTAGTCTGGATAGAGTTTGATATTTATGATCTTTACATTATGCTGGGGATTTTTATGCTGGTTTTAAAACAAGATAACCATATTGACATGCTAGGACATTTTTTTTGGTGAATAAAATAGTTTGATTATCAGTTAGCATTGATTTACCACATATTACTTAGGTATAGGTAGGGCTGATTTGCATTTCATGGCATTGACAGAAATACAGTCTGGCTAAAAGACTTGTGCTAGCACTTGAGGAGAAAGATTTGATTCCTGGATTAAGCTCTGAGTTACACTGGGACACTGGCCATGTGGTTTAGGCTTTACATTTTCGCATTGTCACTTTAACATAGATATCAGCTGATTTTCCAGGCCAGACACTGCTGCCATATAGAAAACCTTCTCCAACCTGCTTTTAACCTCCCAGTGTAAGCATGGTCTTGGGGATCCAATGTGAGCTCGTAGCAGTCAACAGTAGTTGCACCATACTGAGACTGGGGCAAATATTCTGCCCATGCTTTAGTTTTTTCTTTTGGTAAAAATAAGGAGGAGCACTTCCCTTGCATGGTCTGTGAGCTCTTTGGTGGAGGATAATACCCTGGTAACCCACCAAATGGGGTTCCCATCCTTACAGTTTTCCTTATGTTATTGTGCTTAAAATCTGAGAATTTAGCAAACTTTAATGTCATGAAGAACATATTCTCCTTTGGAATGAAGTAAAAAAAGATGTAGGAGGGACAGAGATACAAGAGGTGGCACAGTCCCTATACCATGACATGCAAACCATGGTCCAGAAGGTGACCTTGGTGGGATGTGTAGCCAAAGGAGCGAGTTGTGTTGCAAGCACAGAGCACATGGAGAAGAGGGAAGAACATCAGTGTTTCAGCTCACTTGGAGAAGGGAGGTTATTAAAATTATAAAACCTTGGGAAATTTAAAAAGAAAGCATGTACAGCACTCCCTGATGTCGTGCCTTCAAGGAGGCAGAATGAAGTATGCTGCAGCAAAGCCAAGGCTTGTCCTCAGTGAGAGTCCCAGGGAGAGGAGAGGGTTGGGGGCTGGCAGAGATGGTGGGTGCTGGGCTCCTCTCAGAAATTCTGGCAAGTTGAAAAGGGGCAGGACATCAGCATTTTGAGGTCAGCTAACTTGCTTATTTGCAGATGGCAATTAAAATTGGAATGCTAGAAAGAGGCTGAGATTACGGCAGACAGATATGTGCTGCTGGTGATTTACTGCTACTCAGGGCAGTGGATACAACATATGTGTGGTTTTTTTTTTCTTTTATATATATATTTTACTTTGTGCTTCTAGGCTTTTGAATTTTCTTGCACTTCCCCTTAGCATCGCAGCATCCTGGTGTTTGCAGGGTTTCAGTGCAGTTTTTTTATTCAAGTCAGATTTCACTGGATAATGACCTCACAGAGAGCCTTTGCCACTGCTTTAACTCTGTTCTCCAAAGTGAAGGATCAGATAGTTTTTCATAAGTAACAAGTCCAGGAAAGGTCCAGCAGCAGGGACTCACATCAGTGTTTTTTCTATTGAAGTACTCTGTAGGAATGCTAGTTGCATATTGGAATTCAATTGAACAAGAGGCTCTCTAGCCAGAGAGCATAATACTGCTTCCTACATCAGAGAACTTACATTTTAAATTTGTTCACTAGTTTATGGTCATCCCTCAAACTAAGGATTTTATTCTTCACTTTATATTCTCGCTGCTTAGCATTGATTTTTGTGTGCGATCCCATTGATTGTCATGGGGCTTCTCTTACACTGCTTAATGTGAATCACGGTTGCATCTGGGGCCCAATGAAAGCCCACAATATAATACATACACAGTATAATAAATTTTCCTTGACACGCTGCATTGCCTCACTGCCAGTCCTCTTCTCTGACCACGTGTTGCACAATTAATCTGCCAGCAGAGAGGCCACCAAAGTTTTTCAGTCACTTACTCCAAATTTAGCCACTCTTTATTGTTACAGATCTCTTCTCCAGCAAATCAGGACTATTCTTAAATTTCCCAGGTCCTGCTCTCTTCATGCTCTGTACCTCCATATTTTCTGATTTGTTCCAACTTTAGTCACTTGAGTTATCTTAATATTGCTAAAATTCTCTAAGGCTGCAGCTGTATTACAGACTGTATCTGCACCTTGCCTGTGTCTTTCATGCCCTCATTTAGGATCCATTCCTGCTTCCCTCCTGTACTGTTTTGTTTTGGTTTGTTTTTTTATGGCAGGGGAGGACACTGAATATTCTACTTTTCAGAGAAGTTTATTTACTTCTGGTGAATAAAACCAGCTGTTTTACCCTTACTTTAAGTAGCAAGGGAAATTTGCTTGTGCTTTTTGTTCATCTGTGAGAATTGTTGCCCATAAAGGGCGTTTATAGCATAAAAATATAAACTGCCTTGCTGGCTTATCCAACTCAGGGACACTGAAGGACTGATTTGCATTGAAACAGATATCTTTACCTAAGACACTGAAAAGGTAGTGATGGCTCTTGGTCGCTGCAGCTTTGGCTTTTACGAAAATATTTCAAGCTGCCACTCAGAAACTACACCTAAAATTTCCAGCCATATATGATTATAAAGGAGGTGATGAAGATACTAGTCAAGGCTGAAGGGATGAAATAAATTTTTTATGGACCCCCAAACTATTTATGGCAGTAATCCAAGTGTTTGGGTTTTTTGGTCTCTTTTGTCCCCTTTTCTTTTCTTTTCAGAACAGTAGAAAACTTCAGTGCTTTTTTATGACTTTAATGGAAAGTAATCAATGCTGTGCACCATCACAGTATTATGATAAAAATACCTCAGTTAAAACTATCTTTAACAGCAAAATATTGTAAGTGACCTCCAATAGTTAGCCTTCCTCAAGTACTTTCCTGCTGTAGCTTCACTATATTTTATATCATATATTTCGCACCAGAGAAATTTTGACTGGCAGCCAATATGGAGAAGCTGAAAGAGAGGGAGATTATTCTGTCTGGGTTTTTTTTGTTTTGTTTTGTTTTTTTTTTAAGCACAAGAGGGATGTCCACGTCTAACTTCCAGTAATGTCAGTAGAAGTATGTCGTGGTTTACTTAAATTTCATCTGCTGATGGAAGAATTGCCTCTAAAGATTTTCAGTGTAAAGCATAAAGTTTATTGAAGAACTCAGTAATGAAGAACTATGGTTCCTGGTGCTTAAAATTTTAGTGATTGTACAAAAATGAGGTCTCCTGCACTTTAAATTATAGTTTGTAGAGACATTACCACAAATGACTTATTCTTTCTTGAAAGCTCTTGTCTTACTTCCTTGTAAGCATTTGTTAAATTTGGATTTTGATATGGAGATCATCCAGAAGAAAAAAAATAATCAATATTTTATTCAATAGAAGCTGTCACTTAAATACTCTCATGCTTTGGAAATAGAAATTGAAAAGAGTCAGGAGAAAGCTAGCAAATTACAACGTGGTCCTAACATTGTTATTCCCAGATTTAGCAACTTAACTAATATAACTCTGTTAGTATGAATGATGACTGTATTCAGCTTAGAAATAGCTGATTTTTGCAGAGACTGAAGCACACAGATGCACCCAAATACTAAAATGAGATGATAAAATGTAGGTGTTATCAAAGTAAAGGTGTATATTTACACTGTTGTAGAAAGGGTATCTGCTTTCCCATGAGCTGCTGGAAAGCCAGTATGCATGATCTTGTCAGCAGCACCAGAGTCCAAGTGATGGTGTTTGCCAAAAAAGGGATTGTTTTGGTGAGTGGGAAGGGTATGCTGGAGCATTACCGAAGAGGCGCCTTTTTTCTGATGTGTAAATGTGAATGAGTCTTCACATTATGGCTACATGTTTGTGTATGCTGTAACAACACTCCCAAGCACCACTATAACAGCATTCCTGAGCATGAAATTTCATGTATTTTCCAAGATTTCCAATTTCTTGTAATAAAACAAAAAAGAAAAGCAAAAAACCCTCAAGTTTATAGCCAGTATTGCTGCAGAGGTGGAAAAATACCATCAAAATGATGCAGAGGTGTTGACGAGCCCTCAGATAGTCTGAAACTCTCTCTCTGCATTAACTGGGTAATCAGTGTAAGGTGATCCTTGAAGAATAGGACTCAGTTTAAGGATTACAGCAACAATATTTAGGCATCTAATTTGTGTTCACATATAACCTAGGGGCAGGATTTTTCTTCATTAGTGCTGTGTGAGATGTGCCAGGTATCCTTTCAGCTGCTGTACAATGGGGATATGAATTTCTTCCAGGTCGTGAGTTGTGTCTGCCAGCACCAGCAGTATGCCTTGGAGATGCTGGGACATTTCAAATGATGCTGGATATCTTCATTTAGGCACTGGAATTGGACAGGCAATACCTAAGCTCCCATTGTAGTCAATGGGACACAGCAGAGTTTAGAGAGCGATGAAGCTCACTAAGGTTGCTGTGGGCTGGCTGCTCCTTGACTTGCTTCTTACAATCCATTGACTTTTTTAACCAGATCCCTGTTGACTATAATAGTTTAGACACCTGGCACTCATATAAGCACCTGAACGTGGGCATCCTAATCTGAAATTGCATCCCTCTTGTAGTGTCAGCCTTGTATATTGTGTTACTAGTTGTCAGTGTAGGTAAGAAAAGCTGAGAAGAATTATGGTATTAAATTCTTGCCTGCCATTTCCCAAGACTCAGGACATTTCTTGTGGGTCAGGATGGATGGCTGAATACTTGAGTGTAATCAGCATACCTCAGATTGATTTATCTATAATAATACAAGGCACAGCAGTCAGAGCTTGGGGGAAAATGACTGGTTTTATTTTCCTAAAATTCAGGTTTCAGAAAAGCTTGCGTTATTCTGATCAGGGTAGTTGTGGCAGCAGATTTAGGTTGGTGTCTGCATTTCAATCTTGATGAATCCTTAGAGAGGCAGCCTGTTGTCTGGACCAAGAGAAAAAGGATGCTTATGTGAATTGGGAGATATATTTTTTCCTTTTTTTTTTTTTTTCTTTATTTATTTTCAAAAGATTAGACCAGCCAAGCCAATCCTTTTGAATGGCTGAATAAGGGTTGCAAAAATGCTGATATCAGTGCACAGAAGATTTATGAATCTCTATGTGGAGTGGAAGGCAGATGTAGATAAAGCAGGCAAGGCTAAATCATGCTTTGCCTGTAATTGTGAGTGTGATATCAACGTCGGTGTCTTTGACTGCAAGGTCCTTTGGGAACCCTGTAGGGCATGGTACAAACATTAGCTGGTCAGCTACTACTCAGGCTGTGCCTTATTTCATAAATGTTGCTCTAAATAAATTTAATCAATAATGAGAACATGTATTGAGAAATACACTGCTTTTTGTTGATACCATATATTTTTTGGCGTAGCTGATTCCCCTTCCTTTACCGCTGTAAGAACTAAAGATGGAGTGTTTACCTCAGTGTTCAAAATAAGGGCCAAAGCTCATTCTCCACTTCCTTAATGTGGGTTTAATGCCAGAATGGTGACATTTCCCTTAGTCCTGTTTTAATAACCTCAGTGGACTTAATCCAACATGTGGTTGATGGTAAAGAAAATCAGGCTATGTCACTATTGCTAACAGCTCTTGTTAACAGTCTTAGCATCCTACCCTGCTTCTTTCATATTTACGAAGTCAAAACTAAATTATTTAGACCTTTGAGATGAGCAAATGTTTGGAAGGTTATTTTTTGGGAAATATAGCTAGATTTAATCTCTTTTTCTGGTAGGTGGTTTTGGCTAGTTACATTTAGAGTTTTTTTTTATTTTAGTTGTGCTTTTTAAAGAATATATATTTTTCCATTTAGAAATAACTCTATGGCTAATTGACAGAACAATTTGTAAAAATCAGTGGGGAAAACATCAACTCCTGGGGGAAAACATGGACACATTAGAAAGTTATTTTCAAAACTCTGCCAAAATTTAGTAAACCATGTTTTAGAGGTATCATCCTCAGATGGGAGGAGATTAGGAGTGAAGGAAGAGGCAGTCATCAGCTAGGATATTTCTGTGAACGCCATTGCTGTAGTGTTTCAGCTCCTCAAAACCTCTAACAAGGTAACTACTGATTGCTGTTAGATTGGATCAGATTACATTAGATTAATGTTACTCTGGTTTTACAGACAGTGGAACTGAGACATGAGGAGATCAGGGACCAGATTTTGAAAGATATTTAGTCACTTATGTATTAAAACATGATGTTTGGTGATCTCTGCACAAGTGTCTGCCATTACATGGGAGGTGGGAGGTCTTTGTAGAGTTTTTTGTGTTGTTGTTGGTTTTGATTGTTTATTTCTTTTTTTGAGCATCACGGTGGTGTCTTCCTGGAATTTAGGCCATGTAATTTTGAATTTTTTTTGCTGAATGCTACTTGGCACCTATTCACAGAGGAGCTGTTCCCCAGCTCTGTTTATGGGTGGAGAAGCAGAGATACCTGTCTTAAACTCTGAGGTCTCCTCATTCAAGCCCAGGTTTTTGTTCACTTGGACTCATATACACTATGCTAATCACTAGATTGCTCTGACACTCCTTAAAATATTATGATAATGATGTTTTGGCAATTTTTTCTCTTTGTAACATCCTGTTTTCCAATTTCCTTCATTATATGAAGGAAAAAAGGCAGTGAAAGTTTTTGTAAGACATGCATGCTTTATTTTCTGCCTTGCTGTGGCTTGAATTTTAGATTTTTAGAGCAGTGATACACATCATTAGAGTCTTGCTGTCTGACCAGGCACAGTTCTTCTGCAAAGCTGCCTCTTCCTTCAAATAAAGATCTGAAAAATAGCAGACTGAGAAAACAATGCTGTTTAAGAACTAGTAGCATGTTTTATTGAACCAGAACAAGGGGGCTGCAATGATGTACTATTGGTGTGCATCATCTTCACTTGTGCATTGGTTGCACTCATGGATTGATAGCTGGCAAAAGTTGGCCAAGATCACAGCCATGCCCTGTGCTTGAAGACAAAGTTTCAGGAGAAAATGTGAGTGTTGTATCAGCAGTTACAGCATATTTTGACCTTGGTCTTTGGGTATAGCCAAATATCACAAAGGAAATTTGGGAAAGTACAGGGAACAGAGATGGCTCTAAGTCTGCACAAGCAGGCACTAGCTTCCAGCATCCCAAGAAACTACTGCAACATCCAAAGATCAGCAGTAAGGGACCAGTTGAGTCTCAACACTCTCATGATGCTGGAATGTTTAAGTTGGGACACTGGGTACCTAACTGTGCCAGGCCATTCCCAGCAGAAAGCTACCCTTTCTCCTCCCCTCTGAGGAAGGAGAAACCTCCCCTTTGTGTGTGAAGCCTTGAGGCCAAAGAGGAGTGGCAGCACTGTACTTTTGCAGCTAACACAGCTCTTCTCAGCGGGGCCCTTCTTGTTCCCTGGGTGGCTGCTAGACACTGCAACCCCCTCCTGCCACAGTGTATCATGCAATGCATGTCCACGCATTTCCAGCTTAGCAAAATCCCAGTGCTCCGGGTGCTTCACAGCAGCCCGGTGATGGAGATTCTGATCTCTAGGGGGTCAAGTCAAGAAGTCTTCACGTGCCAGCGGCAAGTAGAGGCTGTTGCATGACGTGCAATATTTAGCACTCCATCCACCTCCTGTGCTACTTTTAAGACTCCTTCTTTCCACCTGCTCTGAGCAGGTGGTCTCAAGCCTGGCTGAGGGTCAGGACTGTTCTATCTAATTTGGTTTTATCTTTTGGCAGAGGCAAATTAACTCTTTTCTAATAAAACCCGGATATAATAGTAGGTTGCATACCAAATTCTGCGTCTTTCTCTTCTTTAACTTTATTTTTTGTTCTGTTATGGAAAAGCTACATGATTTTTTTTCTCTAAGGAAAAAAAAACATTGTTGGTCCTATTTCATTTTTGCCAGCCCCTTGATTTGTAGGCTGTGCTGTAGTTTCAGTTAAGTTTGTGCTGATACGTTTAGCACTTGTGGTGGGTTTGCATTTTTCATTCATTCTCTTCAGTTTTTCAACTCAGATCATGGCCTTTCTTTGGTAGGTTGAATGGCCAATATTTGCATGCGTTGACTGCTGTCTTGGCATCTGAGGAGTTTGGGTTCCCAGCCTGAGATTCCTCCTGTGAGGGGACTGTTTCCAGAAGGGCTTTAGCCTCCCACAGGAGAAGAAAGAGGTCATTTATTCAGCAAAATTAGGTAGCTGCATATCACTTTTTAAAAATCCTACAGAAAGTACATATACATTTTTTTTTTTTCCATTGTGGAATTCATCTATTTAGATATTTTTTTAAAACAGCTCCCTTTCATAAGAGGAAAACATTTACTGTGACATCCATTTCATCCTGCCCCTTTCCATCTGAAAAGGCTTGAGCTGCAACCTGTTTGGTTTTCATTTACTTCTGTAATTCTCTTTTAAAGTTCCTCTCACGGTGCACTGCAGAAGGAAAGAGAAGAGGACACAGATTTTATATGCTAAGGAGGCCACTTCAGACAGAGGCAATTAACTGGCGTTGTACAGCTCATACAAGAAAATCGAGAGATGTGAACTGAAGAGTGGTCTTTGAAAATGTGGTTAACAGTCAGACCTTGAAAGACTCCTGCTGCAGCAGACCAGGCTGAGGGCAGAGTGATTTGATCCTGAGTCCTAAGTAGTTTCCTTACTGCAAACTGAGACAAGGAACTTGGTTCCTTCTGTCCTCAGATTCACAGGTATTGGGGTAATTTTGCTCCATGCTGGATGGAGGCAGACCAGAAGTTTCTTACATAAAGGTAGCCTGTGATGATTTTTTTCTTTTATTTTCTTTTTTCTTTTTTTTTTTTTTCCATACGAGTACCTACTGAATTATTTTTTGGGTATTTATCAAAAAAAAAGAATGCAAATACTTCCCATCATAATGAAACAAGTTCTCTAAGCTACGTTGAAGGTCCCTGACTTTTTAAATTCATTACTGCTGTGCAAAGCTGATGAGAAATGCTGCCAAACAGAAATTCTTCACTGCCTGGGAGCATCCTGTTTGAGAGGAATGAGTGACTTCCCGCAGGTGCATGGCTACTGAAATCAGCCCTATGCTTCTACTGACCACAAGCTTAGGATTGATTCAGCTCACTGGCTGGTAACTCAAACATAAAGAATAGTACCCATTTGTATCATCATTATTTGTTTGTGCAAGAATCACATGTGACCAAATTCTTTGCTGGTGTTAATGCTGCTGGGATCAGTGGAAATGTGCTCGTTCACACTAGCAAAAATTTTGGCGTAGCTTCATCGTAAACAGTCAGATACTCTCAAAGAGGACTGCTGAGAGCTGCAACTGCTCAGCACCAAGAGGAAAAATGTCTGTGGGGGTGGAGGACTGGTTGGACCTACCCCAAAGTCCAGTCATCTAACAAATGAAATGATAAGATGGAGAAAAACAGCTACTAATGCCTCTGTGGATTAAAATACTGGGAAAAGGTCCTACCCCAGGAGTAGCAAAAGTATACAGATCAACTTCACTATGATTTAGGGGCCTAAATTATTTTTAAGCATCTGAGCAGCAGTCCAGTAAAGGCCAGATTAGTGCTCTACATAACAGATTTTCCCTGGTTCATCCTGAAATATTGCATTTCTGGGGCATATTTTATGCATAGGAAAAATTGCTAGGAAAGCCAAGATGGAAAATTCACAGTTACCTTCTCAGACAGGAGATGGGAGATCTCTGTCTACATGTGATTTTTCTAACATATTTTTTTTCCAGACTCAGAAAACCAAGCATAAACCCAAAAGCTTAAGGTTGTCATGTAAATTTGTGACACCTTGCAGACTGGTGGGTCTATAAGGCAAGAGGTGATTCACTTTCTTTCATCAGTGCAGTTTTTCACTGTGAGAGCAATTATGTGTCCTTTGTTTCATACATAGAGTAGTTCAGCCTGCTACAGTTAAAAATTAGGGATTAGCTCAGGCTGTAAAATTCCTTTAAACTGAAGGACTCGGGTGATGCAAAGTGGCAACACTCACACCATTGCAACCAACTGGGAAATAAGCCAGGCCAACCAGAGCTGCGACAAATGTTCCTTAGCTGCCTCCCAAGATGAGAACCAGAAGACCAACCACCTCAAATGTATGTATACCACTGCACACAGACCGGAGAACAAACAGGTGGAACTGGAGCTCTACACCCAGTCAGAAAGTTATGCTATCATAAGAATAACTGAAACATGGTGGGACAACTCACATGAGTGGAGGATAGTGATAGATGGCTGTTTCTTAAAGACAATCAGGGAAGAAGAGGAGGGGGAATCGTGCTCTATGTTAAGGAGAACTTGAATGTATAGAAGTCAACTATGGCAATTGTGGAAGCCCTATTGAAGGCCTGTGGGTCAAGATCAGAGGGGTTGTCTCCAAGGGGAATCTTACAGTACGCATGTTCTACCAACCTCCAAACCAAGATGACAAGACCAACAAATCAATATTTGGGCTGCTTAAACAAGTTTTGGGCCAAAAGAACCTGGTTCTTATGGATGACCTCAACTACCCAGACATTTGTTGGAAGAACAATACAGCAGTTCACATGTCATCTATCAGGTTCCTGGAATGCAGAGTACTGCTTCCTCATACAAATGTTAGCTGTGCCAACCCGGAATGAGGCATTGATGAACTTGCTGACTACAAACCAAGAAAACCTGCTTTGTAATACCTCGATTAGTGATAGCCTTGGCTGCAGTGATCACAGTATTGTGGAGTTTGGGATCCTGCTGAGCATGCTGAAAGTTAGTACTAAGACAAAGGTCTTAGATTTTAGAAGAACAAACTTCAGCTCGCTCAGAGCTCAATTGGGACGGATTCCGTGGAAAGCTTCCATGAAGGATATAGGAACCAGAGAGTGCTGGGAGTTTTTCAAGAACGTTCTTCTAGAAGCACAAAAACAGTTCATCCCCTTTAAAGGTAAGGGAAGTAGGTGGAGCAATAGACCTCCCTGGCTTAACTGCAAGCTTCTGAGTCTGCTCAAAACCAAAAGACAAGCATACCGGGGATGGAAAAGCAGACAAACACTTGTTGAGAACTACAAGGGAGTTGTCAGAGTGTGCAGAGATACAGTTAGAAAAGCAAGAGCTCAGCTCAAATTGAAAATGGTCAGAGATGTAAAAAACTACAAGAAAGAGTTATTCAGGTACATAAACAACAAGCAGAAACAGAAGGAAAATACTGGCTGGCTGTTAAACAGGAGAGGTGAATTAGTCACCAACAATGCTGAAAAGACAGAGGTTCTCAACACTTTCTTCACCTCTGTCTTTGCCAGCACTGTTGATCCCCACACATTGGGAACAAAAGTCCAGGTCGATGCAAACACAGACCCGCCATCAGTTGTTGAGTTGGTGTGCAAACTCTTACAGGAGCTTGACCTCTACAAACTGATGGACCCTGACAGTAGGCACCCAAGGGTGTTAAGAGACCTAGCTGATGTTGTTGCGAGGCAACTCTTCATAATCTTTGAGAAGTTGTGGAGATCAGGGGACATCCCAGAAGACTGGAAGACGGCTAATGTCACCCCCATCTACAAGAAAGGCTTAAAGGAGGATCCAGGAAATTATAAATCCATCAGTTTTACTACAATCCCTGGGATAATTCTGGAATTAACCTCCTGGTGGCTATCACAAGTCAAATGAAGCATGTGATTGGGAAAAGCCATCACAGATTCACTAAGGGCAAATCGTGCTTGACAAACCTGATCACCTTCTACAACAAAATAACCTGCTTGGTTGATATCAGGGGAGTGGTGGATGTTGTCTATCTGGATTTCTCCAAGGCTTTTCTCCCACAGCCTCCTCCCAGAGAAACTGATGCATTATGGTCTAGGCAAGTGGTCTATGCAGGGGGTAGGGAACTGGCTAACAGGCTTCACCCAGAGGATGGTGGGAAATAGCTCCTTTTCAAATTGTCAGTCCATCACAAGTGGGGTCCCCCAGGGGTATGTATTAGTCCCAACGTTGTTTAATATCTTCATAAGTGATCTGGATGATGGGCTCAAGTGTACCCTGTCGGAGTTTGCTGATGATACCAAGCTGAGTGGAGAAGTAGATGCTTTGGAAGGGAGAGCCACCCTGCAGGAAGACCTGGATAGTCAGGAAGAGCTAGTAAGAACATCATAAAGTTCAACAAGGACAAGTGTAAGGTCTTGCACCTGGGAAAACATAATCCAGGAGTGCAGCACAGGCTGGGATCTACCCGTCTCAGGAGCAGCTCTGTGGAAAGGGACCTGGGGATCCTGGTGGACAACAAACTCAATATAAGTGAGCAGTGTGCTGCAGCAGCAGACAAAGCCAATGGGATGCTGGGTTGCATCAACAAGGGCATCATGAGCAGATAAAGAAGTCATTATCCCACTCGACTTGCATTTGTCAGGCCACACCTGGAATGTTGTGTTCAGTTTTTGTCCCTGCTATACAAAAAAGATGTGGACAGGCTGAAAAGGATCCAGAGGAGGGCCACAAGGATGATCAAAGACTGGGAAGCCTGTCATGTGAGGGAAGGCTGAGAGAATTGAGATCGTACAGCCTTGATGAGAGAAGGCTTAGGGGAGACCTTATCACCATGTTCCAGTATTTAAAGGGTGGCTATAAAGAAGATGGAGACTCCCTTTTTACAAGGAGTCACTTGGAAAGGATGAGGGGTGATGGGTAAAAGTTGATTCTGGGAGAGGAGCACAAGACAATTGGAAGACAATTCCAACTGGACACACGAGGAAGATTTTTTACAATAAGAACACTCAGCCACTGGAACAATCTCCCTGGGGAAGCAGTGGATTCATCAACTTTGGACCCTTTTCAAGATTCAGCTGCACAGGGTGCTGGGCTGTCTTGTCCAGGCTGTGCTTCTGGCAGAAAGGTTGGATCAGGTGATCCTTGAGCTCCCTTACAACATGGTATTCTGTGATTCATCTTTTCATTCTTAGGTTTTGCTACCTGATGTTTTACAGGGGCTAATGATACCCATGGAGCTGGCAGGGCTCAAGCACTGCCTGGTTCAAGTACTGATGAGCTATCAGAGGACATTGTCCCCTTTATCTTGCCTCAGAGACGTTTTGGGCTTCTCTGTCATTTGTCCTGGAATGTACCCTCTCTTGAAAATAAATATCTGGTGTTCTAAAAACTCTCTCTTTTCAATTTTCTAATTAGTATGGTTTTTCAGGTTAATTACAGAGATTTGTGGTGGTTAATTATGCAGGTTACTTGCTCAGGAGTTGTTGAGCTGGAAACATTACTTCATTGGTAGAGTCTGAGTCTTTTTAGGTTGTTGTGTTTGTTTTTTTTTTTTTTTTTAGCAGCTCCCTCTCAACATTTAATCTGCACTGTATTAAGTGTGGATTGCTGACAGGTTCAGGTCTGGTGATTTTAAGGGCTACTTCTGTTAACTGAACTTGTCCTCTTTGTTTCTATAGATGGGGCTTGTGCTTTGGGAACAAAAGGCTGCAGGTTCAGTGCCACCTTTTATAGGAGCTTCTCTAATTTCTAGTGTGTTTTATTCAGGGATTTAGATAGATGCCACTCATAACAGAAACATTTCAGTACTTTTTTGAAGGCTGCAGAATAAAGTCAGGCATTGTCACATTTGAACCTGTAATACAGGCTGTCCATGCATTAACATAGCTAATGGAATACAAGAGACTCTGCATCTCTCAGAAGGCAAGTGCACTGCATTGTTGTGATTCAGTGTTGACTAAACTGGCACAGTTTTGCTTGAATTATTTGAAGACAGAGCTCTGTTGACCAGTCCTGAAGTTTGTCTTGCAGCACTGCTCTTGCTCTAAGCACACCAATACACATGGAAGCAACCCATACCCCTGCCATGCACATAAATCTAACATATTAGTAACATAGAGATTTTTTGTTGCCCTCATAATATTGAGAGAGACCCACTTCAAGTCTCATACCAGCAGACTGCAGATGTGATTAATGGTGTAATTGGATCCAGCCCTTTTTTCTGCTCATTCAAGCTTTTTACACAAGGAGCCAGAATACGTAAAAATCTATAAAGGATGAGGTTTCATTTCTGCACTTTTTTTTACATGCATGAGTCGACTGCTGAGACTGGAGCTGATTAAAAATCAGAATTTACCTTGCCTCCAAAATTTTGTCAAAATTGGTATGATTGTGTAAACAGAGCTAGTTTTTTCAATCTGGCTTTTCCTGATGGAAATCTGTTCCAGTGGAAATCTTCTGCCAGATTTTGTTGAAGAACATATTGATCCTAAAACTTCAGTGGCTGGGAATGAGGCATGTGTCTGCTTGTGCATTTAAGAAAAGAATATATATTAAAAAAAGTCCAAAACAACAACAAGAGGAACTGCTGTTTTGTGTCTTATCATCTCTCTATTCATCTCCAGTTTTAGCACTCGGTCTGAGCAGGATTCCTGAGCACTGATCTTTATTTCTAGGAAAACAGTTTTAGCACATGTGTAGCCATGTACATCTCTCTGGAGCAAACAAAGCATTACACAAAACTAGATTCAATAAAAATTAAAATTAAATAAAATAAATACATTTACTGCCTGTGATGGAGAGCTGTAGGTGTATGAGAGGCATATTCAAACTCAAGAAGCAAAGCCTGCTATCAGGCAGCTGAATGTGCTGCCAGATGAACAAAAAACACTGTTGAAGGCAGCACATTCATAGTAAACATTGAGAGAGATAATATATTCCAGATAAAAGATAAGCATCCTAATATATATCCTTCAATTGCATGCACCAAATTAAATCACAGAAGTATACTTTCTTACGATGAATATATGTATTTTCTTAACAGCAATGCTCAGTTTGGCTTATTGATTCAGTTCCATTCTTTTTACTTGTTCATGTGAATAGTATTTCTAACACAGTTAATTAAGCAGGTTAGAGTTTATGGGGTTTTGCCAGCTTCTGTAGCACATGTCCCAGCACAAGTGGTCACTGACTAAAAATCCTCCAGGGAACATCAAGTGTTGGCAGGAAGAAGTCGCAGCTCCTGCAGGGGCTTGGCTGGGGCCTCGACTTAAAATGGAAATGTCACTGGTTTGCTGCAGTAAAAAAGCAAAGATGCTTCCTTCCCATCACTGACATGCCAGATGTGCTTCCCACATTATTTGAAATTCATGGAAATTTAGATATTTATAGCACCACTTTCATTAATTCAAATAGAAATGGAGTCCCAAATATAAGAAATGTTTTCATCTGTCATGTGCTCCGTTGCATCAGCCTATTCTTAGTTTATTCATTCCAGGTTGTGATCAAACTGGATTAAGACGTGCATTCATACGTAGTGACAAGTTTGATGCAGTGTCTTGAAAGGTAGAAGGATGGTTAACTGATTTCCACAGCTATCAAAGTATTTGCTTGTAATTAGCAACCAGAAGCATGAAAAGATTTTGTTGCAGCGGGGATAAATCTTTAAATAATGCTGTATATTTCCTGAAGTTTGCCTTATTCTGGCCTCTGGAATAGAATTAGAGATGAACCAAAGGTAAAAGTGGCACTGGGGAGAAAGGAGCAAAAATCAAGTATTTTTTGAGATGTCTATCACAGAATTGCTTTGCATTTGAATCTCAGCGAGCCTTTTATTAGAGATATGTGCTTGTTGCTTTTTAAACTGCTGTAAGAGAACATCCCTACTGTTCATCATCCCCCCAAATAAGCAACAAATAACATGTGAAACATGGAATTAGAGAAGCAAAGTGTTTTGCTCACTATCTCATTGCAGGTCAGTGTCAGAAGGTGGAAGGAGGCTTGCAGATCCCCAATTCCCACTGCTTTAGACATTACTGGATCTTCTTGGTAGCTGCTGTTTGGAAGGGGACAGTGGAGACCCAGCTGGCTTTCCTGGGGTGTTTTTGACCCTGAAACCTCTTGCTGATGGATGGCAGGGATGACTCAGGTTCCTCTGGCTACTGCTGAGCTCAGAATGGCAGGAAGATGCAGCTTGGAGCATTCAAACAGTCTGTGTTTTGGGGGATGCATGTGTGCTTTGTGCCCCGGAGTACCAGCTTGTTATGGGAGGTCTTATACAGCTGACTGCTAATTGTGGTAGGAGGTTTTTCTGTGCCAGGAGAGGACTGTGTCCAGCTGACCATAAACTGCAGGGGAAAAAGTCCACTTGAGTGCGCAGAACAGATTTCAGCTGAGCTCTGGAGAAACATGGGTGTTGCTCTCAGCCCTGGTGCAACTGAGGGCTCTGGCATGGACCAGGAAAGCGGAGGCCCCTGCTTTAAGACACCAGTATGTTAGGCAAGATGATGACCATCACTTTAAATGAGATCTGATCTCTTCTGGGCCAAATCTATTGGTTTTCTCTCAACAGAAGACTGAATTATCTGGTATGGCCTAAAATCTGGGTGCCAGCTGCTGGCTGGAAGTCCTGTGCCACTGTAATATGACTCGTCCCTTTCTCTGCTGCACTCCTCACATTAGAGCACTCTTCAGATTGCTATCCTGTAATCTGCCAGCAACAGCTTTGTGGATCCACTGTTAGTGGGACTGAATTAATTGTCTCTGGTATCCCCAGGCATAGTGCTCCCTTCTCTGCCACTGCTTCCCTACGTGGTCTCTTCTGTAATGCCTGGTCCTTATGGAGAGGCGGCAGGAAAAGGGTACGTGATGTCCTTGTGCAGAACAGCCTGCACATTTCTGCTTCCTCAGACTGATGAGCTGCCTCGACTCCAGTAGATTAAGTGTGCCTGGGACAGTTCTCAGATGCTGAAGCCATCTGGCATAAACTGCTTGCATCTCTATGGCTAACCTCTTGGAGCCTCCCAAAAAGGATGCCGATTGCTTTTCAGCAATGGGTCAGCACCTGTGTTAATTCCCAAACTGCACCCAGGAGATGCCTGGGGGGCACTAGGTGGCAAGATCCAAAACCATGCCTGTGACTGTGTTAACAATTTAACTTTATAAAGACCTCGGTACTAGTGCCCACAAAGGGTTTTTGACACTGGTTTATTAGCACAGAGACACATGGCCCTTTCCCTTTTTTCTTTCAGGAGACCAGTCTCCCAGTCATGCCCAGTGCTCCTGGGTGCACAAGGGGCAGGAAGGTGCCAACATCGTGAGGCCTTAGTGAAAACAACAATCTTTTCTTAAAATCATGCAATTTCCCGATTTCTCTACATGGCTCCAAGCTAAGACTAAAATAGGGAAGAAAACTTCTCCTGAAGTGCTTCACTTACTCTCACAAGTCAGTAAGTAGTTTCATGGCAACTTTAGAGAATAGCAAAATGAAAGGACTGAAAATGAACACTGGCATCCCAACGGCACGTTGGCTTATTTTCAGTGTCTTTTCAAGGTAGCAATTCTGTTCCTTAGATATTGGAGACGCTTGGGCAGAGCTTCTTCTTTAAAGACCCATGAATGGATAGACTATGTGTCAAAATGTAATTTAAAAATAAAAAAGGCACATAATAAAAACAATATCATTCCATAACTCTTAGTACCATTAAACCAGTCAGCAGGGGATGTAGAAGTCACCCAGGAAAGAAAATGCATGATAATTTTTTAGAAGAACATAGGCTGCTAAATTACTTTTCAGCTTCCAACCATCTGGGGAGAAAAATAAAGTACGCACATCCCTGCCTGAACTGATGAATTGAAACTGCAGAAAAGGCTGAGTTTTTGTATTGTTGGTCTGCATGTTAATTCAGAGCCTGGACCTGGTGGATTCTGCATTGACTGAGCATAGTTAGCACAGCGTGCGTATTAATAACTTGCCTCTGTGATACAATCTGAATAATTTCATTCTGGTGGAAATGGTTGCTCAATGGCATGTACAGAGAGTAAGATTTTTAGTCTGGTTTCCTGGGGAAATGAGGTGTTATGTGATCACAATGTGTGTGTGAATTCAGACTTGCTTCTCCTTCTCCTCCCCAGTAGTTTTTTGATTTAACTGGCCAATATCAACCAGATCTGATGAAAGGCCCAACAATCTTTGTGAAAATCAGTGGCTTCATAGAGGAAAGAGAACCTTTTTGTGCCTCCACCATATAAAAGTCTGCAGTATGGATTTGCTCACTTGGACACTGGAGACATTGTACAAAGCAGGATTAATAGCAATGCTCCAGCCACAGGAGAAGTATCAGTGGAAGTCGGTACCTTGTTAGACATCAGAGAATCTAGCTATGAGCCACAGAGCCATGGAAGAGCAGACTTCGGTAGCTTCATTGCCCAGGGAGCTAATTTTTTCCCCCCTTGTTTTTCTTTCTCTCTGCTCTTCCAGCCAGCAATATAATTCTATTTTAAGGCCTTTGGGTCACTAAAAAGTAAAGAAGATATGTCATCCTGTTTAAGTCTTCTGGAAAGCATCCCAGCAAAGAAATAACTAGCAAAGAAACTGCTATCTAGAGCATGCTGCCTTCCTGAGGCAAAAATGTAATGGTGAAGCATAAGATCTCTACATCTGACTTTGAACTCATGGGCATTCCTGCTGTAAGAAAGGTTGGGCCCTTTGTGGATGAGAAGCAGCTATTGTGGTGAGGATTGGCTGTGACATGACAGGGCTATGGACCTTTGGTAGCACAGCCTGTGACTTGTGTCCTCAGGACCAGCAGATAAAAGGGAAGTGCGTAGTCTTTAACAGGTCTTGCTCATTTTTGGAGTGAGCAGGTTATTTGTAATGTCTAATGAATTGCTATCAGGGGTGGGATTCCTTGGGTGAATGACCCCTGTACAAAGCCCCAGGTCTATGGGGCTCATGGTGACCCAGGGGAGACTGAGCCAACACCCACTAATGACTCCAGTGACAGCACAAGTGCAAATGGAAGGGAGGCAGTTTCTATAGGAGCAGTTGGGCAGAAAAAAGGTATCTGTGTCCAGACATAGCATCCTCTGGTGCCTATCAATAGCATGGTTATGTGTGCAAGAATTAAAAGAGAAGAAGGAATGAAAACAGCTGATGAGCAGTTTGAGCTACACTCACAAGTTGTGATTATACATGTGAGCGCCATTTACCTGGATACATCTTCAAATCAGGACTTCCACACTTTGTTCCTTTGAATGAGAGGAGCTCTGTGTAAGCATTTATGAAACTATCCCACTGTCATCATTTATTATCCTTCAAATTACTGCTCCTTATCATCCTTCATTCCGTTGCCTGTTTCTCTCCTCTCTGTCTATATCTGTGTGCTGTCTCCTCTCTGGAATTTGGCTTGAGATTTTTAGTGCACAAGCTCTCTTTCTGTTCTGATTTATATAGCATGTTGCACCACTGGTCAGAGCCCATACCTGATGAAAATATGTTATTACATTTATAATAGTTGTACTTTACACACATGGTTATTTACTCTTTTTTGGAAATGAAAAGAGAAACGTGTACTCTCTGGAATTTTGGTAAAGAATTTTTGAGGTAGGTTTCATTCTGGGTTTTTGTTTTATTTTGTGGGCTTTTCTTCCTCAACTACAGAGGATGCTTATCTAGGATTTTAGTGTTTCTCTTTTAACTTGGGCCTGGTTGGAGTTTGGCTAGTGCTTGAACAAGTCCTCAGTTCTGTTCCTGCATTATTTATTGAATCTTTTTTAGCATTCGTATCATTTTTGGTAGTCACCTGACTAATTCCACCCCCACTGTATCCATACAGCACATTCCTCTCCTGCTTTCAACAGGTAGCTTGGATAACAGCAGCAGCGTTTTACTCCTGATGCACAGACCTGATTCTTTTTGCCACAGGGAGTTATGTGCTTGGGTTCATCCATACTTACTGACAAATTGAGGTGAGAAGGCTGGTCCCCCGCAGGCTGTCTTTGTAGTCAGTGGGGTTTGATGGACATGCCCAAAAGTAATTTTTCCCACCTGATATATGAAACATTCTCCACAGGCATCTGTCCCAGAGCTTCCAGCCTTGGCCTAGGCAGTCTCAGTGTTTGGCCATTGCATTTCTTGTGCTGAAAAAGGTTGCAGAACACTCATACCTTAGGAAAATAGAGTAGTGACATTACTGCTCTTTTGATTTCTATTATAATAAGAGAGAAGGCATTTAGCAATGAGGTTTTCTAATGTATTGATTGTGTTTTATGACTACATTGCTGCAGTTCATGTGGCTAACTGTGTATTTAACAATCTTGAAAACAAGTCAATAGATCAACAAATAGATCATTAATGGGGATACATCAGTTACAAATGAAGAAGCACAAACCCAGATCTTTAGAGTCACCTGAATTGCAGTGAAAATGAGGTGTGTGAAAGCCGATCACCCAGGGCAGAGACTGGCTAGCTGGCACAAGGTGCTGATGATGGAGTAGGGTGATTATGGTGTTGGATTGAAACTCTACCTTGGCAGATGGGCTGTAGTTTGAGCTCTTTTGGAGAGGCCGTAGCTGAACTCGCTGAGGGAAACCATTCCTGGGCATAGACTGTAGTTAGAGGTAGCTGCACTCCCAACTTAGTCCCTTGAGTCCAGAGCCAAAAGTCACGTGGGATGACTCTGGATCATTCTTTATCTTGATGTACACACGAGAAAACTAAGATCCACGTCCTATGATTTTTGCATAAGGCATCCATTCCATATTTTGCATCCCATATTTCTAAAACCTATCAAAGTACATCTGGGTTGAAAAGGGAGAAGCTGCCAATTTGTCAAGAGAAGTAATGTTTCATTTAAGTTACTCTGTTGCTGTTTAATGCATTCATTTTCACGTTACTTCTGGAAAGTGAGGAAGTCCTCCTTGCCCTTTCTGCAACTGGAAACTGTGGCATGAATTTCCTTGTCCAAAGAATTTCGGGAGGCCTCTGCTGGAAGCAGGCTTGGATTGAGGTCCAAGGCTCACTTCTGAATCTATATAAGATGAGATCTCACTTGGGATCTTTACTGATGGGTTGGGACTGGCTACAAAGGTGGGTTACTTTTGACCAGGACAGATTCAGGACTTAGAAACAGCTTGTATTGTAACTTAAGAAAGATGGTGGACACTGGGATGGTTAGGAGCTGTTTGTGGAGTTCATTGATTTCAAGAAAATGCAGGAATTTAATAATCAAACTTTGAGGCTGACAGGCCTCAATAGATTTTTTTTTTTTTTTTGATGTGAGTTTTCATACTCACATATGTCAGTTTTTGTCTTGGGCTGTTTGTGAGTTTCTCATCCAAACTCTTTTTGCAGCTAATAATTTAAATTTTGCAGGCTTGCTGTTCACTTTGTTTAGGTCTGCACTGCATTCTTTGAAAAAGCATGGGAGCTTTCCTCGATATGATAACCAAGACCAGGTATAATATACCCAAAGAAGTCTTATCACTTCCTTACAGTATATAGCAATTATAGCAGCACTTTTGATTTATATTATATCCCCCCTAGCAACCACATATTTTCTTTGCCATCTTCATTTCAGCTGCATATTGGACTAACAGCTTTGGGATTTTTTTCTCACAGAAAAAGTCTTTAATCTCTTAAAGAGCTCCAAAACATTTTCCTGGTCAGTGTGCTAAAACTTCTAATTTTTATCATGTTTTTTCCTTTATTATTATTACTGCCTTTTTTTTTTTTTTTTTCCCACCAACACCTGTTTTTCATTTTTGAATAAACTTTAAGCTCTGCCACCTTATTGATTTAATACCTGGCTGTACATTTTTTCATATTTGAGAGGCTGATATAGGTACTCTGTGTCTACTCCAAGCTGGTATTTGCACACTTACCAACCCTATCCAAGTCTTTTGTGTGGTGTGAGTGCTGGCACACAGGAAACATTTACTCCATCCACAATACTTCCACTGTTTGTGCTGCTGTTGAATTTCTGCTGTGAATGCCTTCAAGGGAAAATAGCATTTTCTCCCTCCCACTATCCACTGGGAAGAGAAGAACCACGCGGAAGAGTTAATTTCTGTTGGGTGGGTGTTAATTTATTATGGTGTTCTAAATTTATGTATAAACAAATGTTAATTTGAGAGCAGGCGGCTTTTATAGTGACAGCCATCTGTAGGGGACTGATTCTAATTTCATTTCTTTATTTCTGTTTCTATTTCTAGAACATAGCTATCAGTCAGTGCATCATCAGTGCAAAGGGGGGGTGGGGTGTGTGCAGCCACAGGCAGGACCCAGCAGGTGTTGAGATGCAGCCTGGCTGCAGCTAGCAGGGAGCAGTTTTCACACGTGAATTGCTCCAAAGGCATTTCTCCCAGTCCTGAACTCTCCTTGCCATAGTTAATGTCCATAGGCTCAGACCCTAAAGCTCCATCGTGACAATATTTTGGCAGGTGCTAGTCCTGCAGAGACATTGGGAGAGTAACAAGAGCAAATGTCAGTGTGTGAGTTAAACCTGAACTTCGTTTTCCCACCTCCTTTAATGATCTAATCCCATGCGGTGGAAAGGCCAGCCCAGGATCCTCTCATAAACATATACTAATCATGAACTCAGGGCTTACTCCTTTCTCTTGTTTATCCAGTGGGAGCTGGACTCTTTGAGCCTATTTCAGCATCAGAGCAAGCAGCAAGCTTGGATCGGGCAGCAGGTTGGAGCAGCAGTGGTGCTGAGCAAGGCGTGTGTGTATGAGGGGTGTTTGGAAAGTGGAGATAATAGGAAATTACCTTTAATTTTGTGATTCGTGCAAAACTATTGTGATTGTATTGTCTTGGGAAGATTACAAGCAAATACGAAATCAACACTTTTTGAAAATCCATGTTAAATGTGAAAAGCAGCAGGGAATGAAGCATTTGGGTAGAACTGGGTATTTTAGAACAGTTTTCAATCCAGGAACCTGCGTCCCTCAAGCAGAGGTCTTTGAGAAGTTTTCTTGCTCTGCGGGGCTTTCAAGGAGTGGGTTTTATCCCTTTACAGTGCCATTTGTAAGGGCATGCCCCTTGGGCTTTTTTTTTAAGAACATCAAAAATAAAACTTTGGTAACTTTAGCACAAGATTTAGGAGTATGTTCTCTTACTCTGCATGTTTCAGACTGTGACTATTCTGATTTTTGCAAGTGCTTCGGATGGATTAAAATACAGGATGCAAGAAAACAAGGAAATCAACAGGTAAAATGTAATGTTAAAGCCATAGTAGGAAAACACAAAAAAAAGTCTATGCAGTGTAAGAAAACCAATAGTTTCTGGACTGTACCACCACATGGGCATGTGACATGACGGCTATAAACAGGCTAGGCAGACTTATCCCATTTCCCTCTCTTTGACTGTGTCTGGAAACAAATAATTTCCTTTTCATACTGCTCATTTGTGTTTATAATTGGTGGCATTTACACTATCAGGAACAAGAGAAGTTTTGCAATAACTTTGCTGAATTTCAATTAAAATTAAGTCTACATTACACTAAATACAAAATATCAACACTTACCTTTATTGTTCATGAGAATACATTTTTTCCTGTGACCTTGTCATCTCAGATAGTGCCCCAGGACATTTTTCTCTCATCATCTTGGTTCAAGCAAGATGATTATGGGGAGAATTTTCTGATTTATATAATAAGAAAGGAAAATGAAACCTGTATAAAAACTTTGGGCAATCTCG
The DNA here is from genome assembly GCF_018691265.1 of Tyto alba. Classification (NCBI taxonomy): domain Eukaryota; kingdom Metazoa; phylum Chordata; class Aves; order Strigiformes; family Tytonidae; genus Tyto; species Tyto alba. Next base: position 33,488,629 of record NW_024881313.1, on the reverse strand, counting down.
GACTTAATAATAAATTACTGCTTGATGTAAAATATATTACCAGAGAACATATTTGTGAAAGATGGGCATGTGAGAGATTTCACCCCAGTGATGGTGACATGGATCCCAGCTAAAAAGTTACAGAAGAAATCTCAGATGCATGGGAAATTTATTTGGCAATGTTTCCTGTGCTTCTGTCCAGAATAATCTTTGAAATCATGTTATAGAAAACACCTCTGGATGAGGTGCTACAAATTTTGAAGTAATCATCATCAGCAAGGTCTTTAAGAGACAGTGCAACAACCTGACACAGTGAATGGTCCTGAAAATCTCACAACTTTAATTTGTAGATAATTTCCTTGGAGCGATCCCCTTTCCGATGAGTGTTTCTGTGTATTGCAGGAACTCAAGCTTGACTTCTTCCTGCTGGCTGATGACTGGCTTCTTTCAGCCCAAAATTTCAGCATAGATGTGGAGTAAGACCTAGTATTGCTTCAATACCAGTGGACTCCTGACCAAATATCTATCCCACTATCTTGGTTGTTTCCAACTAACTACCGACCCTGAAATTCACAGCTCAGATTAGACAGATTAAAAACCAAGATGAAGAAGACCATCAGATGCTCAGGTGCAAAGATGCTTTTCCACCTTTCACCCATTTCTGCTGCCCTTTTCTTCAGTCAGCAGGAAAAAATATGGAATTGTAAAGCATTTAGTTGTATTAATCTCCTGGGTAATTGCATATGTTTCAAGGCCCAGAAGTTCTCAGGGCTTTTTAACTCATGCAGTGTCCTGGTACAATGGAAGTATGATGATTCAAGGTGACATATTTATGAGGCAGTGACTACTAGTTAAGTGAAGTGAGTTTGCCTTTGGCAAGAGCCAGGTCACATCAATGGTACTTTTGAAAATCCCACCCTTGCTCTGTACCAGACATAGCCTTCAAATAACTATCACAAGCAGACAAAAAAATCCTGAACATTATAAACCACTGATAATCTATGGTAACATTAGCTTTTTTATCTTTATAATTTTGATATTTGGATGGTTTCATTGAATTTGAAGTGTTTGTGAGAGTTGTGCTTGGTGACTGGAACTGCAGAGTTTCAAGCATATACTTGAAGAAAACTTGGATTTGGCCACATTGGCTTTATAAATACCGCAGTCTGACTTCAAGCCAGGAGGCAGACTGGAAAGAGCAGTGATGGATGCACCCTTGCTACTTCTCTGGAAAGGAGCAGACTCTTATTCCCAGTTCTGGACCTTCTGCAACATACAGCATAGCTGACAGTGCTGTTCTGCTGTCCTACCAAAGGATGGTGGCAGCACTCCAGGAAAATATTTTGTAATGATTGATGCTTTTCTTTGAGGACTGTGCACACAGTCCCCCAGCCCTCTCTGGATTTCCACAGTGCTGTAATCTGTCTTCCTCTCCACTTCCCATAGGAGAAGCCACCTTACCACCCTGAACTCTGCAATACATCCCATTCTGCTTCCCAGGTGCACACTGCCTTTTCTCTCAGATGGTCTAACTGATTAAGATACTTTGTTAAATTCTGAACAGCTGTTCTTAGCTTAGATTTGTTTTTGAAGATCAGCGTTTCTGTGTCAGACCTGGAGAAGGTCTTTATGTGTCCAAAAACTTGACAGTTTTTCCAACTTTATCTGTTGGTCTACTAAAAATATCCTCCCTTGCAGAGAGGCAGAAAGGAAAAATCAATGGGAGGTGGTCTTCTGCCTATGGCAAACTGTCAACAGAGTCTGAAATTCTAAGTTTTCCTTCCTTAACACCCTCTTTCTCTTACTTACTTATTTACTTACTTTCCCATCTCTGGGGAGCTATGTGCCATCTTTGCTGGAAATAATGCAGGCTTGATGGCTTGACTGTACACTAAACGCCTTCAGTACCTACCACCTCTATTATTGCAGCATACTTTATCTGACCTTCAAAAGAATTATGTTTTTATGCCCAGGAAAAAAAAAAATCATCTAGTTCAGAATGGAGCTGTAAGCTTCCTCAGAAACATGGATTACTGAAATCACATCACCTCTGTGCTCTGCTCACTCCACTGACTGCCTATATAGAGCAGCAAAAGGATTATGCAACTCTCTAATAGATTTGCTGTCATAACAAGACCCAAAATCAGGTGAGTTTGGTCTAAATTTGGGTTGTTGTGAATACTTTTCGGATAGTTCCCTGTATACAAATCCAGATCTCTCAGTCTGAGGAAAATGGAGATTCATTAAAACTCAACATCAAGATTTCTGATCTGTTTTTAATAGCTATATTATATATAATTACATTTAGACTTGAAATCCCTAGTAGTCTCTCTTTTATAGTTTGTCTTAATTAGCATTGATCTGGACATGCTGAGCAAAAGCTGAAATTTTAGCTTTGCCTTGTTCCGTTTTTCCCTTTACTAGCGTAGTTTAAAGGATCAACTTGTCAAAAAGAATAAAAGACTCTCTCATGTTGAGAGTTCTCATAAAAGGCCCTAAGAGCTTCTATAGAGCCATTACTGTCTATTGTGCACAGCAGCTCTGTAAAATACTGACATGGGGCTATATTTAATGCACTGAACTCTGTTAACATGATTGGAAATCAGCATGTTTTCCTGTGGAATTGGGCATCTTTAGCCCCTGTCTCCAAGAAAGCCCACTAATGTGTACTTTCCATTACTTACTTTATTGCTTTGAAACTGTGCGTTTTGCGGAGGAAGAAAAAATGTAAAAATATGGGGGAAGACAGGAGACACTGGCATTACAAGTATGAGTAAGCTTTGTGCCATGACAGTATACATATTAAAAAGACAGGTTAAGGAAAATTCATTTCTATTAAGAGTGAAAGACCTGAATGAGATGCATAAAATTGCAAGAGATGGAGGAAATAGTGGGTGTCACAAAACTGCATCAGTCTGAAAAAAAAAATGCACGGAAGGGAATACTGAAATTTTGAAGGAAGATTGATGTGACAAACTTCAGGTAAATACTGAGGAGAAAAAAAGTCACTTCTACACAAAGTACTGCAACCCTTGACTTTTAAATCAGTTTACAATGGCAGGCATGCATAAGGGAAAAAAAGAGGATTTGTGTAAAGCTAATTAAGATAATTAATAATGATTTTTTGGTAGCCTTGATCACTGAAAACTTTGAATTTATAGGAGAAGTTTATACTTTGGTATTATTTTTGCAATACCCAGACTACCTCAAGAAAGACGGGACAAGGCCATCTTGTACACTGTCAAATCTTGGCAGTTTTTTCAAACAGCTCCCCCAGCAACCAACCCTATAACTGCAAAAAGAAAAAGGAAATCGATGCCTTATTAAAAGAAATTAAAATTCCTGCATCAGAAAGACATTTTGTCAGCAAAGAGAGAAGTGGTTAAAAAGCCACAGAGTCCGTTAAGAATTTTGCTATTATTGCCAATTTTTTTAAGTAATGCTCCAATACTGTGTGGACCTAAGAAATGCTAGAATAGCTAAGTGGAACTAGTCAAGCTTAAAATGAAGATTAGCTTTTTATGTGGCTAATGAGAATACCCACTGTTAATACATGAAACACTACACGCATCTTGGTTTTTTCAATTTCTTTTCTTGTTTGGGGTGCAATTTATTTCTCCTAACTGAGGGCCATGAGAGTTCATTTCTGTTGGTGAACTAGTCACTGAAGGGGTGATACTCAGGAAGAAAGACACCTCTCAAGGATTGCTTATCACCAGCTGAGACATTTAGATGAAAACTGCTGGAAATGCCCATTGCTATCCATTGACAATATCCGACATTGATGCCTGAGGTTAGGGTGTCAGAGGAAATGAGATGAATGCCAACATCAGCCTTCGTACTTAATCTTAGCCATCATGATGTTATAATTATGGGCTTTCAGGCTGTAGTTTATGCTGCTGGTGCAGGTTTGTTTCAGGCTGTGGTTTATGCTGAACGGTGTCCAGAAGCAGGCATAGAATAGGGGAAGAGACTATAGCATGGCCCTAATGAAAAAAAAACCAGATTCTTTCATAAATTTTTTTGCCCAAAAGGGAGGTTCAGTATTGTGACCATAGAACTCCTCCTTTGAATTGTATTTCAGGACATTACCTTCCCACTGTGCTCCAGGAAAAAAAAAAAAAAAAAAATGTTTTGTGACTTTTTTTCTGTGAATAATCAGAATTATAACAGGGAAATATCTAACTGTCATCCACCAAAACAAAACATTGAAGATTGTCTAAGCACTTAGATCAAAAAGAACTTTTAATTTCTTTGGTTTTGACCTTAAAATTCCTATAATTGGTTTCTGATTTTTTTTTTTTTCTAGTTCCTATCTAAATTTCCATCTTCAGTATTGCTGTCTTTTGTCTCCCAGTATTGTTAAAGTTGTAAATCAGGTGATAGTTCCTAGTGTAACAACTCAGCTTCATTCATTTCATGCACCAGTCACTGTGTTAGTTGAAAATAAATGGAAAAACAGCTTATGCTTTTTGCATTATCTAAATGTAGCTGTTTCAGAATGTATTCACCTACAGCATCAAGAATTTGTTCCTAATGCCTTTTTTACTGTTTGAACAATTTATGTGTGTATAGTTGAAGTGGTTGCTGCCCTGTTCAGAAAACTTGGTCTCTCTAGTTCATTTGTCCATCTCAGAAGTTGTGTCCTTGGTATAACTTGTCCTCACCTTACAGTGAGAGAGTAGAACCATATCAGTATTTTTATATTTCAATAGCTTATGGTCTGTTCCCATGCAGATTCAGCAGCTTAATCTATATGCAGAACATATTACATACAGTGCTACCTCACTAATTCATCTGGGGGAGGTCTGAATATACCGAAATTACATGTTTTTTCATGGATAGGCTATTGCTAATTCTTCTCTCTGGAATAATCCTGTTTTCTGAGTGTCCTTTGTGCTACAGAAATTTGAATTCATCCAAGCCTGCTTTCAGATTTTTTAGGCATCGCCGCTGTCACAACAGTGTAGCCGAAGTAACCTGAATTAATTTAGGTCTACTGGCTTTAGGAGAAATCTGCAGTAATTGATGATCTGTCCTTTATGGTTAATGATTTTTATATGTGCCTATTTAACTTGCTGCATTAGCCTGGCACCCAAATTGAAACAGGAAGAGTTACATAATTTTGTAAAACTTTGCCTCATACATACTGGTCATTTGACAAAATACTAGATTTGATCTGATCATCCTGCCATTTACCTTGCTAAATACAGTTTCTTTCAGTACTTCCTAGCCTGACTACAGCTAAATAACTTCCTCTCACTTGCAAAAGTTGTCACTTCCAAGAATATATTCCCAAATCTGTAAACAGAGATCTTAGGAAAAACCTCTTCCTATCCTCACTATGCTGAAAAGTGCCATGTATTCTTACTGTTTTATTTTTAACCAGTTTCTAATCCACACAAGCCCACTGAAGTTGTTGTGAATCTCTTTCCATTGTCCTCGGAGGGTTTTGGATTAAAACCAACATTTTCCCCATAGTATCTTCTGAGGGATTTTCTAAAAAAAAAAAAGCTATGATATCATTGTTAGTCTTACCTGTTCTGTTACGAAAGCACTGTGTGACTCCAGAGGTCTCACTTCTTCCTTCCAAAACGCCTGATGTATTGAGCGCATCTGTGCTAGTGGCCTGGCAGCCGCTCGCCTTGTCCATACTGTTAGCATGTTAGCAGAGCTGCTGGCACAGGTTGCATCTGTCGCTATCCCCAGAAGTGTTTGGGCACAGCTCCAGCCGCAGCAGAGGCTAAAGACCTTTCCCAGTGGGCTGTCAGCATATGCTCCCTGTTTTGGAGGAGCGAGACACTTCAGCTGTATGGATGGGACTATACTGTTTGGCCTGTGGACAGGAGACCATTCAGTGGGTTGTTTTATCTTTTTGCATAGACATAGCTATGCAAACTGGTAACAAAACAAGCAGTTCTAAAGAGTGTATTTTGCAAAGCTTTGTGTATCACTGTGGGTTGATGCAGAAGACAATGTTATGCTTGATGCATGAACAGGATGCCAGGGAGTTGAGTGTCTGCAGAAAGGTTGGCAGGATTGCCATGGACTACTAGATACTAAGAGGCACAGAAGGAAATGGGAATGAGTTTTGATGTCCTGTGCTTCAGTCTTTGTCTCCAGACTGCCCTCCTACTTGTAGCTCAGTAGGCACAAAATGTCCTGGGCTGAGATTATGATGGGATCATCCTCCAGATGATCTACAAAGGATGTTCAGTGGTGCTTTTAAAACTGATGGTTGCCTTTTTATTTAGTTGGACATTATGTGTAGGCGGTTGGCCGAGAGGAAGATGGTATCCTTTACATGTATCCTTTAAGGGAAGAACTTGTTATTTCAGAATTTAACCGCAGTGAAGTTCACTGTCAAGTGATCCGCATATAAAAGCCCCCACAGCCCCAAGCAAAACCACTATATAAAAACTTCAGACAAAAACCACAATATTACAGGGAGTTTTCAATTATACAATTTCACTTTTCAGAGACAAAAGTTAAATACCAGAGTGACATTTAGACAAGAGACCATCCTTGCCCCAGAATAAGTCTGTTTATTAAGTGCAATTGTCTTCTGTCCTTAAATGCTACATCTGTTGAAAATATTTTTGGTAATCCCTTAAATCACACAAGGTGCATTTTTAATTCCCTCTGAGAAGGAATTAAAAAAAACCCAACCAACCAAACAAAAAAACCCCATTAAAAACAAAAGCACAACAAAAAATCCCCAACTTCCTCCCCCAAACCCTGAAAAAAGAGAGGCTGCACCCTGAAGGAAGGTCTGCCTTGGGCATTTCAGAGCATGTGAAAGAGCAGAGTCCTTTTCTCCAAGACTTCTCAGCAAACCTGCCCACCTCCTACAGTGCTTTGCTTTGGAAGATGGTCTGAGGAAATAAGACATTTCAGTTCACCAGACTCACATTTTTGTAAAGTAGTCACTGATGTGGCCAAAACAAGTTTCCATTCATCAAAACAAAACAAAAAAATTACAAGAAACTCTATTAATAGGTGGGATGAGAAGTTCATGGAATAGATGTAACTGTGCTCTTCTATGTACACCTCCACAAAGGCATCAGCACTTATCAAGGCGTAGGCCAGTGCAGCCAGGGTGTATGACTGGGTACCCAGAAAAGATCTCACCAAAGTGGGAGGTAGGAGGAGAGCTGCCTTCTCATGTAGCTGGAAGTGATGAACAGCCAGAAATGAGTAATCAAGAACAGCTCCTGTCCTCCAGAATGCCACTTATCTCCATCTCCTTTACTCAGGAATTTATCAGCCAGATTACTTCACAATTTTGCTTAAATCTCATGGAAACACTCAACACTTGGTATACAAAAATATGAAATAAGAAGAAAATGTTAAGAGTTGTAAGGAAGTGACATGGTTTGCTTCCCTTAAAAAAGGCCATGCACTTCCACAAGGATGGTGCTCTTGCCTTGGCTTACCTTTGTCTTTCACCTCCATTTCTTATACTGTAAGCATTTTAGCACCATACCACTTCACTTCTGCTAATGATCTGTTGTGTGTGTCTTAAAATATAACTCCTGTATGCAGGGACCTTTTCTTGGTGTTTGGAAAATAACATGCACATCAATGACACTGCATAATGGAATCCCTCAGGAAAAAAAAAAAAAAAAAAAAAGAAAAGAAAAATCATTTTGGATTTAGAAGCCATCGTGATATACCTTTCAATAGGAAACTGAATTAACACCTCAAATTACTTAAGAATATGGGGTTGTAAAGGACATCTGGGGCTGAGGCCAGCCCCCTGCCATAGCCAACCTCTGTCAGATAAACCCTTTCATAAACTAATTAACTGATCCATCTTAGAACAAATTAGGTCATTTGCTACCATTACTCCCACTGGGAAATTGTTCAAGAGCCTCACTTCTCTGTTGCTTTGAAACATTCTTCTAATTTTCAGCCTCAATTTATTCATGGCCAGTTTATATCCATTTGTTCTTGTGCCAATGTTGTCCTTTAGCTTAAATAGCTCTCCTTCCTCTCTTGTATTCCTTGATGTATTTATAGACAACATTCATATCCCCTCTGAGCTTTTGTTTTACTAGGCTGAACAAGACAAGCTTCTCTTTTCTCATAGCACATGCTCTGGGTTGGCATGATCATCCGCATCGTTCTCCTCAGCACCTGGTCTTATTTGGATTTGTTTCACCTCTATGTATATGGTGGCAAATACAAATAATTGATAATAAGAGCAGGCATGTACATCCAAGGTTCAATACAGAAGAAATAATCTGCATAAAAAATGGGAAATGATACCAGCAGTAGGTGAGGTGGCAGTATTTCTTATTTTTGGTAGCATTTATAAAATTCTGAGCTTATTTCAAACACAAAAGAAAACCCATTCCACGCCCTAGAAAGTTTACATATTGCTTTCTCCCACTATCTGTATCTAATAGTATGGGGGTTTTGCCACTTATAGCTGATGTTTTCTCCTCTCAGGCACTTTTTCAGGCCATTGGTTTCTTTTTAGTGTCTGGGGTTGACTCAACTGGGGGAGTGGGAGAACTTGTGCATCTATATGGCCATGTCTCTTCAGTGGACTTTGAAAGGACATTTCCTCTTTCTACCCCTTCTTCAAGTGCAATTGTATGCCATAGAAGGAGCTGCTCTGTAGTTTTGCAGCACACTGACTCGTTACAGCTAACACCATCGATTTCCTCCTGTCCTGGCGCACAGGTTGGTGGCCTGAGCACTGCCCTCTGCTCAGAAAGGGGGAAAAAGATGTGTCATGCGACCCGAGACATGTGGCATGCCCTCACATGGAGCACGGAGGCCACTTCGGTCCCTTGAGTAAATCCAAGCCTGTAGACTGGCTTCATCTTTTGTTAAACAGATATAGTTCTGTTTCATGCTTTCACATACTCCCAAAAGCATGTCCTGAAAGCTTCACTATTTATTATTGTAGTTATCACATCGTGTTTGTTTTAGGATAAGAACCAGAGATGTTGACAGCAGTGTATGAGATACATATGAAAATAATTTCAGGGAGTTTACATTCTGATGCTTCAGTACTGCATAGATTTAGGTATCTATTTCACTTTAAAAAATATATGTCTTCTAAAAATACGTGTAACATTTAGAAATATATGTTCATCTGTTTCAGGTTAAGCAACTGTGAAAGCCTTTGAAGAGTCAGAGCCTAAAAAATGCACACAGCCAAGGTGCTCTGGGAGATGCAGAAAAGGTGTTAACACATTTATTAATGCAGTTACACAAACTCTCCACATGCTCTTCTCTTTATACTAAGAAATGTGACATTTATGTGCCTCGCTGGTGAAGTAGAACTCTGGAAGGGACTTAAAACCTGGTGCTTCAGGTGTGGGAGGTCATTTAATGTGTAGGAGCTAGTGAGAATGCATATACAATATTTCATACAAATTTCTGAAATCGTGTGTTATTCCTTTCTCTCTTCATATTCCTGACACATGCCATCATCAGATGGCCATTTCACATACCCAGCATCCAGTCACATCTCTGTTTCTCATCTAAAGTACTTTCTGTTTTGAGCAGTTTCTAGACTTTAAGAGTTCTCTCAATTAGAGATGATCAAAACCATTTCAAATTTAACAACCATCAGGAAATGCAGTTTAATCGAAATAGACACATTTTGCAGGAACAAATTGGTTTCACTTTTGATAGAATTTTAAATGGAGAATGAATGTAAATGAATCGTGTCAGCTTTGTTTCATTTAAATATACAAAATATTTAATTTTTACTTTACTGTTTTGGTTGACTTTGTTTCAGCTGTCATACTGTCAGTCAAAACACTGTTCATATTGCTGTTTATTGTGTATCTATTTCTATTTAATATTTCATGAAAATGCTTTGGACTTGGAACTTTCCTGTATTGTGATGGGCTTTTTTTTCCTTTAGAGTTTTGTGTTGGTGAGAAATTTAGATGGTCAATTTTTCCTTCAAATGCAGAAATTCCTACTTCCAGCAATAAACTTGCAGTGAGCCTCTTCTCCGTATTTCTTACACTGCGCTGCGAATACAGCTTCCCCACATTTTGATTTCATTACCAAATGATCCAGATCAGTCCTGCTCAGACAGCATTTGGCACCAGCGGGTTCATCCAGATGTCACTGAGTACCAAAAACTGGCTTGGCAGTTACAGATCTGCATTTCTCCAGGAGATGATTCACTGTGTGGAGGACAGCAGAGGGTTTTGGAAAAGGCAGTTCAAAGGGTGTCTCTAAGAAGCAAGGGTACAAAGACTGAGGAAAGGCATGCTGAAGGAGCTTAGATGAGTCACGGGCTATCAGACAGTGCATTTAACAAAATAATAATAATAAAAAAAAAAGTGAATTATTGTGACATACAAGTTTTGTAGCTAAGACCACAGCATGGAAGGCTGGAACAGCACTACCCAGGTCTGGGTACTTTTAATGGGGATTTAGCTGTCTTTGCCATCCAGTGCCCTGTGAGCAGTTTATTATCTGGAAAGTTTGAGAGCTCTGTATTTCACTGATAGTTATGCATCAAGTGTTGCCTTGGTTCCCAGGCTGTGCTCAGACATCTTTCAAAATTATGGTAAATATTGATTTAGTGCCCTGCTTAAACATGCATCTCTGGTGCAGACTCTTCAGCAAGTGTGCCTGTGTCAAACCGAAGAATTAAATTCACAGCCAGAGTTCACTGTAACAGCTGTCTTATTCATCTTGTGCTTGCCTTCTTGGAAAGCATCATGTTGTCATGTGTGTCTCTGAAGTACATAAATGAAATAAATGTATTAAAATGTTAAGATCTTTGACAGTGAATTATCCCCAGCCCCTTAATGCTGGAAAAAGCACCTTTGAAAAGTGACTGTAAAAATGGTGTGTTAGGACTATATGTCTTGGCTCCTAAGGGAGAGGCTCCCATCATACCTTCCTCCATTCTCAAGTCATACTTTCCTTAGTTTCTAGTATAGTACTTTCAGCTGGCAAGGTCGGTACTGTAATGACCATTTAATCTCGCCCAGTATCAGAAGTAAAACAGACATCTCTAGAAGTAACAGTGCTCTTGGGTTCTGCAGTGACACCACGGTGTCCAGAGGAGATGCAATGGAGCAGTTCGATATTCTTTGGTGTGTGGTGCCTGATATGGAGTCCTCTTCACCAGCGATGGGCCAAGTTAACATCTGTGGGTAGGTAAGCTTTTCTGCTGAGATTAACAGAAAAGTCAGCAGTGATTTATGTGACTAGTGGTCATGGAGAGCTTCTATATGACTCCCTGAGAAGCACTCTGATGTTACTAAATGGTAATCTTTGCTAACTCAGTCTAATATTAAAATGAGTTTCCAATTCCTCAGTATTAGCTCTCTTGACCATAGTTTTTACAACAACAAAAATTACTTATGTATGTAAAATAATACAGAAAAATAGAGGAGGGTTGAGATGGTTGTCTGGAATGGTTTGAGGCACAAGAAGGATTAAGCAGACTCAATTTAAGAAAAAAAAAAAAAAAGCTAACTTCTGCTTCATAAGAAACTATGTTAAGTTGTGCAAATCCCATCTAAGTTTGTTTTTTTTTTTTAGTGCATATATGAAGCCAACAATATTATTCTCTTTGATGTTGCATAAAGCCTAGCCACTAGCAGTAATTACTAGAGGAATTAAATTTTCTTTATGAAAAACATACCTATGTAATATTACATATTATATACTGTTGACTGTACTGGATATGACCATCAGTTTCTGGCTATCAGGGTGTTTGCTGCTGACCAATTTTGCCTCTGCTATTAACTGATGAGGATCAGCAACATCCTGCAGGAATGGCACAGCCCTCAGCAGACCCATGAGGACATTTGCCTGATAGTGGCTGCTGCTCTGCTTCCACAGGACCTTTTGTTAGTCCTTTCCTTTTATGATGCCACCCATGACCTGCATTCACCAGTGGCTTTAGTGCTCAATACAGCATCCCTCCTAGAGCCACATCTTTTGTAATCTGCCTACACGCAGTGAAATAAGAGCAAAGCCTTACTACTTTTTATTTCTGTGCATAAAAGGTGTAAAAATATGAGGTTTTGAAGTCCTTCATTCTGCAGAAAGCTCACGCATGGTGAAAGGAGATACTGGAAAATCCAAAATGCAGGGAAGCATCTGTGATTATAAGAGGAGCAGGCAGCAGAGGCCAAACTTGAGGCCTTTTTGTGGAAAAGTGGATTGTAACCTTAACTTGTGTATCAACAGAGGGTGTAAGAAGTGGTAGGTATAACTGTGAGAATAAAACTGAAACCTGGAGTACCTTGCTGTTACTGTGTAGCTACTGCTTTTCTGCAGCATTTGTTCTGGGATGGAGAGTTTTGACACCATTATACACATTCTCAAAACAGAGAGCAGATATTGGCCCATGTCTGCTTGTAGGTTAACTTTCTCATTAGACATTACTTCTCGGCTAGACTTCACACTGAAAGGACAAAACAAGAAAACTGGGCTGATTCTGAGCCCTGCAAGCAGCCTTCTTCTTCTCTGAAAGAGGAAACACAGACCTAGATCAGCACAATATTTGTGCTGGTTACATTTCTTTGTCTGCCTTTCTTCTTTTTAATGCCTACACCAGCCATCTTCAGAGGAAAGCACCTGTTTTGTGGGAGACATCAGGCTAGGCAGCTGCTGATGGCTCTGGGGAAGGAAGAGGACGTAACTCTTAGTGGTACCGGTTTGCGGTGCTGATGGGTTGGATGGCAGATTCGGATAGACAGGTTGGTGTCCTCAACAAGGTCAGTGATGTGAGAGGTTAATTAATAGCACATGGCTCATTTAGATTAGGAGGGGCATCAGCTGGGCAGACTGTGAGATGGATTTACTGCAAGAGCATCACAGCTGAAACTGGCTGTGTTGGGTTTGTTCTTGCAGAAATGAGCTCTTCGGGTGGACTTTCCTACACCAGCCTCATTGCCTGTGCCCTAGGAGGATTTGCTTCACTGTAAATAGTGCATTTGTGTGTGTGTTTGTATGTGTGTGTGTTTGTATGTGTGTGTATCCCATTGTTGGCTCCCTAAAAGTCTTAGAGAAGCTAAGGGTCCTCTGAGAGAGGATATCATTGATGGTTTCTAAAGAGCCAACAGAAATCTGAATCCTATGGAGCACACTGGCTCCAGTCCAGGAGGGTGTTTAATAATGTGCTGAACTTTTAGAATGGGAATAGTCACTGTAGGTCAAAGTACATGCATAAATGCTTGACTGGTCCGAGTCAGGTTGCTCAGCTTTTTGCAAGATGGAGACTGTAATGAGCAAGACCGCTCACAGTAATAGCATTATTTCCCAGAATTCAGACATGATCGTGCTTTTCATCTAAGTACTTTATACAGGCTGTCATTTTGCCTCATTTTAGTAATGGAGAAGGTCAGGCCAGTAGCAGATTTGCAAGTAAAAGTCAAGTCTCTTGAGCCATGGGCCTGTTTCTGGAGTAAGTTCAGCTGAGCCTCCCTGAGGAGCCACTATCTCATATGGACAGTACTTACTGCAGCACAGCTCTGGTTCCTTCGGCTCTATCATCATAAAAAGTCACTGTGTAAGGAATTATTAGTTGCCACTTGGCCTCCATATCTCATACTAGTAAGTGTATTGGGTGATGGCAAGAGTGAGCAGCACCCCTTCTTTCTTCAGTCACTGCGAGTGATGATGTCCCCTATACCTTTTCCTGTGGGGATAAGGTTGTTGCGGGGCTGTGAGGAAGAGGTGTCACTCATCAGTCTCCTTCAGATTTCCAGCAGGAATAAGCACCACCACTGGGTACTAATTTTGCTGCTCATCCTATAGAAAGAGAGTTGTTTGAGCTGGATTTTAACTTCTTGCACTTTCACCTGTTTGCTGTGGGCCATTAGTTCTGTAAGAAAAATAGGGCACACGTGTCTTTTAGAAGCAAATAATGGTCTGTTCAATTCATCTGGCCAGGACCATGTAAGGTACTGCTGGGAAGGATGTGCCTACTGTGCATGACCAACAATAGCAGCGTGATTTTGTGCTAGAGGCAAGAGGTTCTTCAAGAAAAAGTTCTCAAAAAATGCTTTTGTTCCTTCATATAACCCAGAACCCCACATTTCAAACAGATGCTTTAATTTTAGATGGCAGCTACGTGAAAACCAAACTGCTTGAAGCAGGTATGCTGATACGTATTATTCAGAGTAGAGAGGTGAGTTCTTCATTTCTCTGTCATATATGTGGGCAACCTCCAGAGAATAGGTGTGTAATTACTGATTAATAAAATATTGGAATTAATGGGATAAAACAGTACATTAATGGAAAATATTCAAAATTTATATTGTTCCTTATCAGTCTGTTGATTTTTTTTAATAAACATTGATTTGGTTGAAGAGCCACTGAATGATAGATATTATTGATGCTGTTTTATCTTATAAGTTCTGGTGCTGTAGGTTGCTACATATCTTTATAGGTCATCAAATGAAAGATAAACATGTCTGAACATCTGTGGTGACTGTCTTAGGAACACTGAGAATATATAGGATAAGTTTGCCCTCTACTGGATTGCAGAATTACATCACTGACTTTATGATCAGCTAGAGATGTTATGTTCTTGTTATTCCCAAGGAAGTTTTCCATTACATGATATAACACATACATACTTCATCCTCAAGACTATGTAATTCTTTGTGTCATCTATCCAGTCACCTTTGCTGTGTGAACTGTTCCCTGAATTATTTTAAGTGTTGTTCCTTTTAAAAAGGACTATAGAGTGATACTTTTGAGTAGGGGTGTAGAGGTGTTTTATTTTGTTGGTTTTGGGGGGTTGTTTGTTTTTTTTTTTTTTTTTTTTTTTTGTTTGTTTGTTTGTTTTTTGTTTGGTTGGGTTTTTTCCTCTGGATCAAAAGTTTCTGCAGTGGGAGGAATTCTGAACATCAGAAATAAACTAACAACGGATTGACAGGAGCCATCTGCACAAACCGACCTGCTCTTTTCTCTCTGACAGCTTGTTTCTAGCACAGCCTGGGGTCTCCAGCAAGCTGTATTCACAGCCAGGGAATAGCCCCCGAGGGGCTGCAGCTCCTGCTCTTGCTCTGCCAGTCAGGCTGCCTGCCACGGGTTTACTGAATGCTTTTAGTATGGATGCAGCTACTTGCAGTCAAGGCATGAAATGATGCTGCCTCCTCTTTCTAAGTATGTGCTGGGATTTTAAGGCTCATTTGTTTTTTTTGCTTTTAATAATAGTAACAACCATATACATCTATGAGAGATTGTATTTTGACACAGCTCTACAAGAGTGATCCCAGAGTTATGAGGTCATACCAATGAAAACTAATTCTGCTGTAATGAATCATAAGGTGTATGAGGCCAGATGCTCATCTAATGTAAATCAGTGTAAGTTCTCTGACCTGAAAGGAGTTGTGTTGACTTGTGCTGGCTGAAGATTTGTCTCATTTTTAATGTGATTTCTCATTTGTTATTTTTCTCTGTTGGATGGGCTTATAATGAAGGTTTTTTGGCCTCATCATGCCACTTCAAATTTCTGTCCTTGTTCATCATTTTTTGGTCTGCTAGGTTCTGTTTTACTACCAGAAATGCTATGTCAAACATATATTAGTTCCAAAAAGAAAATCAATGCTGACTGGACAATGCTCAGTAGATCATTGTTCTGACCATGTCCAGATTTTATTGGTACTGAAAAAGCACCGTACAGCACAGTGGGGCGCTATTGTCACTGCCTGTGACAGTGCCAATAACATGTTATGAGCAGCTAATGACAATTTGTAGGGCTCCTTTTACAGCTCTCCTGTAGTCTTCCTTGGAGCCCCCAGCAGCAGTGTGAACAAGAAGGCCATGCAGAGAGCTGTTGTGCTGACAAAGCTCGGGTATTTTTGCTATGAAGTTGTGTATCCACAACCCGATGTGCTAGAAGGTTATGGTGAAAAGCCCTGAAACTAAAAAAAGCTCTTTCCAATAGCACTATAGTTTTTCCAGAGCCAGCAGGTTGCTTTTTTGTCATGATAGTTTTATATATGGATAACCTGAAAGAGGCATGGAGATTGAATATTTTCTGAGCTGCCCACCAGTCAAGACTAAATTTGGAGGTGAGGAGGAAGCCAGCATACCTTAGAGCATCATGTAATAGAAAGGGAGATATTTCTGGCTGGCTGATTTATTTGTCTATTTATTTCACCATCAATTTTGGAGTTAAAGTAAGTCCCTGGGAAAATGGGGTAGGCAACAAATGATCAATGGTGAAAGTTGTATGATGAATTAATGTTTCCATGACTCTGCAGTTCATCGCAGGGGCAGCACCTCCAAAGCAGTCAGAGGAGAGTCAGCTGCTTGAGTTTGGGAAGAAATTTTAAAAATTAACAAAGAAGAAAAAAAGCATTTGGATATTTGAATGCTGGGTGGGTGGAAAAGGAGGACCATTGCACCAGTGCAGAGCCCACTAATTGCTCTGACCAGATAGGCTGCTCTCCAAGTCTAGAGGGGCTCAACCTTATCAGCCATTGATTTCTGAATATCCTTAGGATAAGTCAAAGTTTGGCATTTGTCCCAGTAATTCATGGCTTTGTAGGTGCCAGCCACTCTCTCAGTCTCTGTGGGAACTTTGTGCTGTGGTTTCTTAGGCTGGACAAATTCTGGTTGCACTGGGGAATGTGTCTGAAGGCAGAAACCAGCCCAAACTCCTCAAATCAGGAGGTATAACTGCACAGAGAATAGCTCTGCTAAGGAGTTTTGGTGATTTAGGGGTTGGGGTTTTTTTCAATTGTTCCCAACCAGCCTCTCTGTGCTGAAGTAGAACTGCATGGAGGTCCCATCTTGGATGTCTTGAATCCCATGTTTCCTGAAATTTGAGATTTCAGGACAATTTGGGTGGCACAGAACTCCTTCACAGGGAAGATGTTACAGCTCTGCTTTTGAAACTTCATGAGCAAGGCTGTTTATGGAAGGCAGCACACAGGGTATTTGCCCACTGCATGGACCCTGCTCAGTGCCTGGAAGAGCTGTATGGGCTTTGCTGGGTGCAAGCAGGCCTGCAAATTCTGCCATTCAATGTAAATGTTTTCCTCTTCATTAGTGAACATTCAAGAACAGAGTATGCAGGTAAGATCTGAATGGTTGCATTACCGCTGGGCAAGCTCTTCTTGACAGTAATTACTTTACTTTTGGCCTCTAAGTGATATTATTAGGACAAATCCTGAACACCAGTACCTTTTTTTCTAAGGATAAGCCTGGAACAGAGCTAGTAGTGTCCTAATTTTCCATGTAGGCTGATGCACAGAGAAGCTAAGATCTGGGTCCTCAAAGGTTTTTGGCACTTAACATCACGATTGTGAGTGCACTAACAGGCCTGAACTGACCTGACCAACCTCATCTTGGACCTCTGTCCACACTCAGATGTTCAAGACTTGCTTGAAGTATGTTGTAGGTGTCCCTGAGCCTAGCCCTGTCTCCTGCTGTCTTGGCACTGACTGTCCTCTCTGGATGCAACACAAACCTACAGTGTTCGTAGCTTGTCTTCAGACTGGTCTCCTGATGGAACTCACTAAATAGTCCTGGACCTGACCCACCATTACACCGTGTGGATGGACCTGTTACCACCACGGCCCTGCTCAGATGCCATGAGATGGTGGCCTGGCAGTGAGGGCTTGCTGTGTGCCACCCTCGGCTCCTGGCTCATTCTCCCTCGTGGAGCAGCCCTGCTTTTGCTGATCCCTGGCACTCAGCCCGGTTGAAGTCAGTGGGCCATTTCAAGAACTAGCCCATGTCTTGTCTGAGGTCATAGAGCAATATCAGCAGACATGAGAAGTCTTCACTGAACCATCTTTCTTTTGTGCTGCATCGATCCTTGGTGATTAATAAGATTTTAAAACTTACTTTCATTACTTAATTGCTTCTGTATTCATAAGAATATCACAACATTTTAGTTCTTTTTACATTTGGAGGCTAGAACTATGCAATCTGTGGGGTAACAGGCAGATTTCCATTTTGCTATAACATAAACCTGGTGGGTAAAAATATGAAGGTCTTTGTTGGTAGCTCAGACCTAAGAATTGACCAGTGTAGACCACAGGCTATTTTAATGAAAACATACTTTTGATAGAGAATACTGAGACAAGCAGTGGAGAATAACTTGGGAAAATGAAAGAAAATCTGAAGGGTAGGTTGATAATTTTCAAAGATAAGTCATTTAAAAGGGTTTGGGAGTAGGTGGGGAGAGAGAGAATAGAAAAGAGACCTGGATCATGAGCACATTGCACAGAAATGGTCAGAGGGTTGTGCAGCACCTCTCATACAGGACTCAGAAGCACTCCATTTTTCTGTAATGCACATCAAAGGAGAAGAAACAACAGTTTAGTTGTGCAGGAGCCTGGCTCTGAATTCAGTTCTCTGTATCGCAGAGCTATTGTGTTAACTCAACCGGTAGTCTTCCATTTTGATTTTTTAAAACAATAGCTATGGCATTAGAATGAATCTGTGGGAGTTATAAAGGAAAGAAAATAATTTTTCTTAGGTTCCATCATCTCAGCTCACATCTACTTTATTCACATGGTAGATGCATAAATTCACACAGAAGTCAGACTCAGCTGAAAACAGAGTAGATGGAGTATTTATTGCATAGGCAAGAGCAGCTCGAGGAACATCAGGAAAAAGAGAACACCAAAATACATATTCTGAACTGTCTTATAAGCACATTTGATTTCAAATTCTCGTACAGAGAGGGAAATAGTATCAGAACAACTGCTTTAACAGGCTTTATGTTACAGCTGACTGGGGAACAGTTTCCTGTCTTGTACCAAAAAGTGCCTACTTTATTTAATTAAAAAAAATGGCAGTGATTTTAAGAGGGAGTAAGGCATAATAACTGTAACGGCCAATCTTATGCAGCATTTGGAGTTACATCAAATTACTCTACCCTGACTTTGGTCCATATTTGCAAGACCTATTTTCATTTCAGAAGTTACTTTCTTTTCATTCTGTAAAAACACTGAACACTTCAATTTCAAGGAGGTAGCAAGCATTTGTGTGGAAGTGAATAGGAGACAGAAGAGAGAGTGAGTGGCTGACTAAGGTTGGGAACTCAATCCACTTCTAACTACAGTAGAAGATATAGGAAGATAAATTTTGTACCTTAGTAAAATTTTGAGAAAATAATGTCATTTTCTCCCTAAAAACTTCTTTCAAGCTCTCCTTCTCAGTTCTTCAAGGTATCTGCACGTGTCTTATAGCTATTGGCCCTAGAGGACTTTGGGACTCAGCTCTTTGCTTGTGGGAAGGGCTGAGGAGAGGACACCTTGACCCAGAGCTGTAGAGTGGTTGCTGGATGTCGGTATGCAGGTAAGCTTTGGAGCACCATGGCTACTCAAAACCAGGACTCTTGTGTGTAGGAGCCCAGGTGTATACGAGCCCAAGACAACTTTGCAGGTCACAAACCCCAGTGCTAATGGAGCTGAAGAGATATCAGTGAGGTGAGGGCTGAGCAGTAATTGTTAAGATTTCAGCTTTAGACCAAAAAGTCTAAATTCCACTTATGTTCTGCTTTAGGCTCCAAGTCTTCCACTGGCTCTGATTCCTTTTGCTCCATGTGTTTCCCTTGAAGAACTACTGTGCTAATGTTTTCTTGACTGCTCATTCTGCTATGTGCTTGATCTCTGAGTCCTTTTACAGCATGGTTTTGTTAAAATGTGCTGTTTACATTTCAAGTTTGCTGCTATTTGATCCTTGGAATCAATGATTCCACTTGTATAATGCATTTTGTTTGACTTTATAAATGATAATTGGGATGGGTTCACTTGTAAAACATCTTTCCGATAGCTATCACAGAAGTCAGTAGCTTTTCTTATATAAAATATGCAAGTGTTGGTTACAAAAATCTTTCCTTTTAAATATATATTTTAGCTTAGTTTGTGAGAAATAGCCTGATTTTTTTCAGCAGGCTGTACAGTTGTACTCAACGCAACAGTTACTGGGGGCTTACAGGACTCAGCTTCTCTGGAAATTAGTGGCTTAATAAACAATCAAATATTTTCAAACTAAACAATTTTGAGATGCAAGTTTTTGTGGACAGAATTGCCACAGAAACATTTGTGTTTTCTTTTTGCTTGTGTATTTGGTTGTATTTGGAGGAGGGAAGGGAGAAGTTTTTGCTGTCTTATAACCATGCTTTGGTTTTTCACGCTCTTGTTGTTTCTGGTTAAGATTCCTTGTGAAAGTCACATTGTCTGTATCCAGAATGTGTATAATACACCTGGTAAAGAATACAGTAGTTGAAAGCAAATGTCATTTAACCAAAGATACAGGCCCATAGAAAGAGTTAGTGGCATATGAAATTCCATGATACAAACCAGTCACATTTCAAAAGCAAGTTACTTATGCAGAATCATTTTTTCTTTAAAAATTTCAGCATAAAATATATTCTTGTCTGTAAGAGAAGGTTTTAATCAGCTGTACTTTAAAATGTTTTCTCTTGCTGTATTCCAAACACTGAACTTCATTGTTTCACTCGTACTGATACTTAATAAATTGGTTTTGTTTTTCAGCCATGACAAGGCAAGATGAATTTTGTGGAAAAGGACTGCCTAATGGAGATGTGGTGTATAATTTGGATGATGGATTATTGGAGAGCCAGAGTAGTCTGTGTTGTGGTCATTTTATTGTTCAGTTCAGTAATGGAGTTAAGTTATATTTACATTTTCTAATTATATTTTGTTTTGCAAAAAAAAATTATACGTAAATATCCTCTTGCCAAACCAACCACTGAATTCTATTCCTCTCTCAGAAAAAAAGAAAAGAAAGAGAACAATTAAGACTGAAATAGAAAGCAAAATAGATAATGAAAGCCCACTGAAATCACAAAGAGGCTCCACACTGCATTTCAGACAAGCATCCTGCTTTTCATCACAGTCATGGCCTTCGCTTGTCCACTGAGTCCACAGCTCAAAGTCTTGTCCTGCGAACAGCCTTGGCCAGGATCCATCGTTACTGCTGCTTTGGGAAACACATCTTTAAATCCCCTTGATTTTTGGATCAGCCAGGGAATGTGCTTGCTGGAGGTGGTAGCACCCAAAAGGCTGTTTGAAATTATGCTCCCGTGCCACATGCAAAGGACCTATAAAGGCAGAACAGGGATCAGGTCACAGCATATACCATCCTTTCCCCACATACTCCAGGCACAAAGTCTTCTGCTCCGAAGGGGCAGCTCAAGCTTTGGTGCTCCTCCGTGCGAGGTGGTCGCTCAAGAGCCAGGTGGGCTACCTGGGCTGCTACCCCTCTGGGGGAATTACAGAGAGGGAGGGACCAAGTTTTGAGCAAGTGGGATTTTTTTCTCATATCTTTCTATAGAATGCCTCAGCAAGATACTCTCTGCATCACTGTATAGGAGCAAAAGAGTGGTGGTGTTATTTGTTTAAACACAGCGTATCTGCCTAAGTTAACTGAAAGTCTACAAGGTCCAACTCACCTCCACATAATGAGTGCCAATAGCTGAATTTCCTAAAATCCATTACAGTCAGTGGATTTGGTTTTTCTGTTTTGTGCCTCTAAGTGAAGGATGGCATAATCCTTACTTTTTGGATGGGACTTCTAGAGCTTGTTCTTTGCTGCTTTCCAGGCATTTGTTGCAATGAACACCATTTTTCTTATTAGCTGTTTCCCCACATTTAAATGACTGTGTCTAAATTAGACACAATAGGATGCATTAGAAAGCAAATTAAGAAGATATATTAATTTACAATTCCAAGTAAAATAGAGCTTATGACCATATCTTTTAATGAAATAAAGTCTGTGGCAGGTTTAAACTTTGATTATTCTACCCCAAAGCTGGCAACGTGACCTGATATCTAGAAAAAATAACTATAACTTACTCAAAGCTCCTTTTGCTTCCACCAGGAAAAGTGCTGGCCCCATATTAGGCAGCACCGAGTCCTTAATTGAGGGCTAAATGATGATGTACATTATCATTTGCATTCTAAATGCCTCAATTTAGAGCTGAAACATGAGAAAAGCAATTAGATTCTTGACTATTCTTCCTAAATGTCTTAGGCATTTAGAGACAAACTCTTGGTCTAGACCCATCTTGCTAACACTGGAAAACAACTATTCTAGTGTAATATTTTATCTTGTTGGATAGAAGTCAGGGCCCTGTTTGCTCCAGCATTTTATAAATGTGGTAAAAAGTAGGCCCTGCTCCAGAGAGTTCATACTTTCATAAACTCAAATAATGACAGTTAAGTGATTGGGACACAGATTGATTAAATCCTTGACTTTGGTGAGCATCATAACACCATCCTAACAAATGGTTCACACCAATAGACAATACAAATTAATTGGAAGCACGATATCCACTTCTTCAAATGGACTTTAGGTACCTAATCTCTAATTGAGAATTTGAGTTTAATTTACTACATAAACCTAGGAAGAATAAATTGTGTGTTACAATGCCTATGTTGCAGGATTTGGTCATTCACTGTAATGAAATTCCACTGAAAGTCCACTGAAAAGTAGAGCAAAAAAAATCTGCAGGTGTAATAGGAACATCATCCAACAGCAAGAAACATTAGCATTGGCCTCAAGGTGGAGAAGAACTCAATGCGAATTGACAGGCTTATATCAACCCCTCATCATAAAGAAAAAAAGGAGTAATGCAATTAAATGTAGTCTTATTTTGTTGAAATATTTTTTTCAGGCACAGGATGTTCTGAGGTGATACCGATAATTAGCAGAGAAATTTAATCATCCGTAACACAATGAAAGAAAAAAAAATTGGCTCTTTAATAAAAACATAGACCCACCTGATCTGAAATAGAACGTTTCAGTATGTCTTCCAGGCTAGAAAGTCTAGTTAAAGATTAATGGAAGTTGGCAAGCATTAAATTATCTACCTAAAAGATCCTATACAATGTCATGAATTAAATATAAATACATTGATATTCACAAAATAAGTTATCTGCAAGTCTGCTGCATTGAAATACTGAAATAACATATACCAAAGGCAGAAAGCCTTCTGAATAATTTGCCATCACTAGGGCATCTATTAAAAAGAAGATGCATTTGTGGGGCCAGATTTTCTACTTGGCTGAAGTGGGAACTGTACTGTTCTATACCAATAGCAAGCTTGACTCATGGTGGTGTTTTACCTTGAAGGAACGTTTATGGCTAGCCCCTGGCTGTTGCTGTGGGATTCAATGGTAGGACTTCTGTTGATTTCAGTGGGATGAGCTTTCTTGGCTCTTAATGCTTGACGTTTTCTTGGCAACATGTGAGATTCTTCTTGGTTCTATGACTTGTGGTTTGATATCTTTCCAACTTTGCTGGAATCACTGTCAGGAGTGAACACTTGAGTGAAGGGGACTTTGATGCTTTTTCCCTTCTCAACATAATTGTCATTAAAAAATATAGCTGTCAGAATGGTATTGAAATATAATTGTTTTGGAGGATAAAATCTGTTGCATAACAAACTTTCAAATGTTTAACACAAGTCTATATATTTTCAATTCAGTGTTAATGAAAAAAAACTTAGCACATATGTTGCTTTTAGCTTACCATGTTTTAGTTATGCTTCTGTGTATTTTTATGTGTTTGTTTTTTAAAACTCTGCAGTACCCACTTCTACAGGGAGAAGTTGGGTAGCACAGGATACTCTTAATTTAGTAAAGACAATGTGATGTATTGGTTAGGCACTGGAATTGGTGAAGTCCAGCTGGAAATCCAAAGTACATTTAAGGGTGAGGATACTTGCTAGAAGTGATTAATGAGTTGTATGTCATTTCTACTACAGAACCTGCAGTTTTTAAAGAAAAAAAAATAATACTAGCTCTGATTAACCAGAAGTGGTACCTGCCTGAAAAGCAAGCTCTTGTAATGCTTCCTCTTAGCATCTTCCTGTTCCCATTAGTGAGTCTAATGATTCTGCCCAGATTTTCCTAGTATTGCCATGTATTTAAATTTCATATGCCCAACCATTACACAGAAAGTATATTCTGAATGCTTTTCCTCCTACTCTGAATCACTTAGCAATTTCAACAATTTCATTCATGGCAAAGTAATTATTTCAATTCAGTATATTTTTAGCTTTTATTAATGGAGTTTAGAAGCTGAAAATGTGAAAAAAACGGCAGCTTTAAGGGGGAATCTGTACTAGGAGAGTCTTCCAGATTTTGCCCTCCTGTCCTAGCCTGCAGCCATCAACATTGCCTCATGCCCAGGCTGTGCTATGGTGTATATCTGCTGCCTGGCTTAGGAAAAAAACCCATGTGCCCAGTATGGACAGGGACTCATCTGAGTCCCAGAATTTGAAATATATGCTTGGTGCTTCTACCTAACAAGGTAAAAATAGAGCATGTCCAATAGTGCTATGGATCTTAGTATGAGACCTCCCATCTGATCTGCTTTTATGAGAACACAGTGGAAATTTCTGTCTAGGCTAGTTGAGGTGTCATCATAACAACATGCAGGCAGTGCCCCATGTGAACCTGTAATTTCTTGGGTTTATTATGGACCGTATGAAAACAAGCTGGGGATCTCTGTACCCATCTTATGGTCCATTTGCAGCTGAATAATTCACTTGTGGATAATGGGGAGTTGACTGCATTCCAGGTAGCTGTCCAGAGGTGATGTGTCTCAAGCCAAATCCCTGATGAATCTAATAAATTACCATGTTTTCTAAGAACTAAATGTCAAAGCACATATATGGGCATTTAGTGTCTAAGTAGTGTCAGAAGAAACCAGATGTGTTGAGCTGCCCACTGTTTTCCCCAAGATGGAGTTGGTACATGACAAATAAACTCTCCAATTATACCTTTGGGAAAATACGTTCCAATTGGTGTAACAGGGGGTTACACCAATACGAATTTGTGTATTTTACAATAGGTTACTATTGGTGTAAAATACATTCCTATTGGTGTAACAGGAGGTAACTCTTTTCTCAAAGGCAACAGTTTTCAGCTATGCCATTGCAAATTTCCTGAGCATGCAAAGTTTTCAAGTCCTATATTTCACTGGGAGGGATGAGAAGTGTATGGCCATGCTTGCAAAGAAATAAGATGGAGAACATGGGGAGAGGAGAAGAATGTCACCACACAGTGACGATGTTGGCAGTAACCCACCAAAATGCAGCTAAGGGTTTTTTAAAAAAAGTTAATGGTACAGAGACAAATCATTCTAAAATTCAGTGGTCCCTATCATATTCCTTTTTTCCTCGGAAAACAGAATAAATAGAGGATCTTTTCTGAGATAATATTATTTCCCTTTTTCAGACTCTTCTCTCCCATTTAGGTTAACAAACATGGCTTAAGTACCCTCATGCAGTAAGAGCTAGCAAATATTAACTTTTTAACAGCAGCTGCTCTGTCATTATTCTAATTTCATGAAGAATTAGCGATCCTCAGAAGTAATTTTAAAATTTATTTAACAGTATATTTACTTTATCTGTCTCTCCAATTTCTTCTCTAGAAGATAAGCCTAGACTTCTCTAGAAGACAAGACTAGAAGGAGAAATCACTATGGTTGTAAATATATAGGCAAAGTTCTAGCATAGTAGGAGTGAAGATTTTTCAGAATAGATATTTAGCATGGCTTGAGTAACAGAATTCTCAAAATTGATCCACTTAGGAACAAAAAAAGGTTGCTTGTTGCAACTGTCTTTTTTTTTTCTGTATTGTACTACTCAACACCATTATGGAATATCTTTACTGTTACTAAAGCTCTGTTTCTGACTTCCATTAGGCTTGCCCAATATAACAACCATTTCATCTGGGATATCAGCAATCCTATTCCTCTTGAATGTTGTAATAGCAAAGGAAATACTACAGATGATCTCTCCCTCAGCAGTTATCCCCTTTTCTTGGCACTCATTAGACCACATCTGTAGTTCAGTTCTGGGCCCCCAGTACAAGACTGATACAAATTGGAGCAAGTTCAGCAGAAAGCCACCAGGATAACCAGGGGCTGGAACACTTACCCCTTGCAGAGAGGCTGGGGGAGCTGGACTTGTTCAGCCTGGAGAAGAGATGGGTTTGGAGGGGACCTGACAGCAGCTTTCTAGTTTCTTTGGATGTTAACAAGGAGATGGAGCCAAGATCTTCACAGTGAGGTATGGCAGGAGGTTGAGAGGCAATGGGCCTAAGTTAAAACAAGAGTTAAGACTGAATATAAGGAAAATCTTTTTCCCTTTGAGAACAGTCAGCTATCAGAACAAGTTGCCTAGTGAGGCTGTGTGGTCCCTATTCCTGGAGGATTTCAAGACTCATGACTTGACAAAGCTTTGAGCAACCTGGTCTGACAACAGAGCTGACCCTGCTTGAGCAGGAGGTTGGGCCAAAGACCTTCTGAGGTCCTTCCAGTCTGAATGATCTCATCTCAAGCATTTGGGTTGGGTTCCTCCTCAGCATTTCTACTGAAAAGCACCAGCTTTCCTGATTGCTTGACAGAAAATGCAAATCAGACTCCCCCTGATGCTCAGTTCGACCTACTGGCCCAGTGAAGGGAAGATGATGTGGGTTGCATGACAAAACAATGTGCTGTGGACCCTGTGTGAGGGATGGGGAGATTTCAGGGCGAAGGTGTAGTATGGTGGCCTGATCTTAAAGAGCACAGTATTGAAATTAGGCTAGAGAGAAGCCTGAGCACAGGCTTTTGGATCAGGCTGACAGGAAGAAAATGGGATCCTCACAAAAGTGTCCAACTGAGAAGAAAAAGCCATATCTTACATTTTGAAAACACAAATTCTTCTACTGAATAGAATAAAAAGTAAGCTTAAATTAAGGAGAGAATGTGAAATCCTGATACTCTTAGAACTGGCTTTTAATACAACAGCTGTTGTATTTGTCTGTGGTCTTACATCCTTAAAATATTTTTCTTTAAAAGTACCGAATAAATAAAAGTCTGTGCTGTGCAGCCAACTAATACTGTGTGAACTTAATTCTTTCCTTCTATTCAGAAGGACTGTTCCCAGGCTTGTTTGGCTAGTGAGAAGGAGAGCCAGCATCAAACGCACTGAATGGGTTTTATTTGATAAAATAAATTCTCCCACTCTCTTATCATCATAGCTTTAAATAAAGTACTGTGAATAGGATGTAAGCATTGTAGCCTGTGTTCCTTTTCAGATAAAGAAAGTCAGCCTCAGAGTACTGAAACCCACAAATAATAGAATATCTCTAAGACTTTCTTTTCCTTTTTCTTTTTTTCTTTTTTTTTTTTTTTTTTATATATATATCTCATTCTGTGAGGGATGTGAGAAAAGCACATTTCCTCAAAATGGCCTATAAAAATGTTTGTGGATGAAGATGCCATTTTGGTTTTGTCATAGTACCCGAGATATGGAGAATATCTCTATATCAGATATAAAACAAGACCTGTCTGAGTTCCCAGGGATTTCCTCATAGTATGCACCTTGGATAGAAATGGACAGATTGCAGAAAAACCCCTCCTTATACAGGAGTTTCACTTAAGATCTTACTGTTAAGTCTAGGCTTAACTTTACCATGTTTATAGCAGAAGTAACTCTGCTGACAAAGGAGGTGTACTGAGACTAACGTAATGAATGCAAAAGTCAGGAATGTTGACAATTTTCCTCTGATAAAAAGCCTGATATGATGAAGAAACATTTTTATGTTTTACTGAGGTTTTCTGGAACAGATCTTTGGCCTTAAATACAGAATAACCACCAGCAAGCTTTTTAGCTACTTAAATCATACTACTTTCTTGGGTCTCAAGGAGATTGGCTAGCCTTCCACATCATTCAAATAAAGTAAAAAATGTTCCCTACAAAAATGTGGAAGAAATTTCACATCATCTTTCTGAATTCACCATTTTACTTCCTAAGCACAACAAAGTTGGTTCCTTGTTCAGTAAGAGTAAGTTATTTATTGCAGCTCTCATGAATTTCCATTAAAATGACATGAAAAACATCCATCAAGAAGAAAAGCTCAATTTGTTTGAATGTTAGATGAAAATGAGTCCAGTGGGGTTAATGTACTTGAGGGAGTAATGTGGTAATATCACTTGTAGCTGTCTTAAATGTGCCAAACCTGAAGGACAGTTTCATTGACTATTTGCAATGGAATCACCGCTGTACCCCAAGTACAAGAAGCACAGCTCGGGCTACGAATCTGCAGCACAAGTTAGCCTCACACTTCAAGATCCGGGAGCAAGTCTTAGGTGTTCCATCTTCCAAACGAAAGTGGTTCAGACATGAAAAATATCAGCCAAAAGTCATAATCAGAACCCATAATCTTTGGGAACATGAGGGATGCAGTTCTGGAATCATTTTAGTTTGAAATGACACAACAGTAATTTCTTAAATAGACATTTTAATCTGTAACAAATAAGGTCACTGGGTTTGGAGTGCTGTGTTCTTATGGGTCATAGGATAATGGACGCTGGAAGAGATCTCAGGAGGTCTCTGGCCCAACCTCCTCCTCAGAGCAGGGTCAGCTCTGAGATCAGACCAGGTTGATCAGAGCTTTATCCATTTGGCTTTTGGAAACCTCCGAAGGTGGACTCTGGTCATAAAACTTTCAGAGAGAAGACACTCACTGTGTCTTTTCTCAAAGTGTCAAGTGAGTCAAAAAAAAAAAAAAAAAGAACTAAAAGCTGTAAATCAGGAATTTCTCTCTCATAGTGGGATATTTTTGCCCCAACATTACCAATGTTGTCATTTCGCACAGCATTGCAAAAGACTGACTTTTGTTTCCTATCTCTCATGAGATCTTTGGATTATGATGATGGGAGCATGGGGTTCATGGGAGGAGTGGAAACACAGTAATGTACAAATGCGGGCCAAATGCACCCGGGTTGGTGTTTAATAAGAAAAACCCCAATTCAACAGCTAGATACTGTCAAAGGTGAAACTAAGAATTTTGCCAGTAGTCTCAACTTTAAACAAAGCTGTTTTAATCAAAGCAATTGCTACGGTTATGCCAATAGCACATAAATTAAATATTAAATAAAAATAAGCAGACAAACCCAGTAACTGCACTATGACAAAGCTGAGGGAAAAATATCCAAAGACCCACTATTGCCAGAGTTCAGTATATGGTAAGTAATTCTACTGGTGTGTAAAGTAATGCAGGAGGCGAGTGGGACTACTAACTGTGAAGTAGATAACAAATATTTTGCGTTCATACATAATTAAAACACCTGAGGGTAAAATATTGAGATGCAACAGGAACTGCTTGATAAAACATCAAAATTGAAGTAAAGAAAGCAAAAGAGACGAGAGTTTGAGGAACACAGTGAAGAGCTTCTTACTCAAGATGCACCTTGTATGAGGTGTAAGCAGTTCCCAAATAAAGAGAAGGGGGAAAATAGTCAAGATTGCAAGTAAAGGGTGACATACCAGCATCATCTGCTGTTGGCATTTCCCATGAATGTCCTGGGGGTCTCACTTCCCCATTGCCATCATTTTTAAGACACAGACTTAACATCGTAGATGAGAGGTTTTGCATCTGAATATATTTCAGCAGCTGGGTGGCTTAAAGAAAAATACAGAGTGAGCAATACTATGGGATTGCACATGTTGTGTCCTATTTCTAGTGAACAGCCATTGCCTGGGAAATGAAGATTCTGCAAGCTGTGAAGGACCAGGGTTCAAGGTGCTACAGATGGGCATACCTAAAGGACCCAGGGAAGGGTCTGCAGTTCCCCCACTGAAAAAAGAGAGCTTTTGCTCTAGCCGTTGGATTGGTTATACCTTGGATGTCAAGAGTTTCTGGTTTTACTTCTTGGTTTCCCTTCTCAGTTATTAAGCAAATCACTTTCTTCCCAGAGTTTCTTCTCTCCTTTTGAGTGGGCAATATCTGAAGCAGCCCTGTTCATGCCGAATGAAACCGATGGGCACCTAAGTCTCCTGGAGCTGGCTGTAATTACTTCTGGCACATCAGGGAGAGGCAAAAGAGACCGCTCCCTGCAAAGAATTTCTGCCATGTGTGCAGGCTGAGGTGTAAACCTTTGGGATGGGCAGATGGCTGGGAAGCTGCACCAAGGCGGGGAGGGCAGCGGGAGGGAGAGGGACCATCTCCAGCCACCTGTGGGGCAGCTGAGCTGGGGGCGGCAGCTCGCAGCGGTGGGCGACCTCACAGAAAAAAAAAAAAAAAGGAGCGAAGGGTATGGCCGGGGTTCGGCTGCAGACACGGGCTGTGCCCTTGCCTCGGCACTTCCCCGTAGCGGGGGCGGGGGGGGGACGAGCTCCGGCAAGCCCCTGCCCCTTCCTTGGGGTGTGCGGCGGGGTTCCCCCCCCCGCATCTCAAATCCTGGAGGTCCCTGGGAGCGGCCCCCGAGAGCGCCCTGCGCATCCCTGGAGCGGGGGGGCTGCGGGGGGGGGGGGGGGGGGAGGGAAGGGGGGGCTGAGTAGCTGGGGGGTGGGCTGAGGGGCCGGGGCGCAGCCGTGGAAACGCGGCGTGCGGCCCCCGCTCCCCCGCGGCAGCGGTATTTCCATTTCCCACCCTCCCTGCATCAGACGGGGCCTGGCTGGGGCCGCGCCGGCTCCAGCCGGTGAACAGTTAACGCCGGGAGAGGCGGCTCCTCTTCCCCCCCCCCCCCCCCCCCGGCCCCCTCCCCGGTTCCTGTTTGTAAAAAGCGTGTGCACCCCCCCGGGAGAGCAGCGAGCCGGGCACAGCCAGGGGAGGCGGGGGCAGTCGCCCCTCCGCCTTCTCCAGCTTCCTCTTTTTATTTATTGTGTGTGTCCCCCGTCCCCGTTCCGTCCGTTGTCGTACCCCATCTCCCACACGCACCCCCCCCGTCCTCCCCCGCCTTTTTCTGCCACCGCTCTCCCGGGGTGGCCTCGGCTCGGCGGCCCCGGGGCGGGCATGGCCGGGGCGGGGGGCGTGTGTGCGGCTCCCTCCTGCCCACCCCACCCTGCAGGGCAAAAATCCGGGTGGTGACTGAGCCCGGCTGCCCCCCGCCGCCGCTCCTCCCTCACCTCCCCTTTGACAGGGGCTGTTTGATTTTATTTCCTTTTTTTTTTTTTTTTTTTTTTTTTTTTTTTGGTGGGCAAAAGGAAAAATATATATTGAAAGGGTGGGGAAGGGAAAAGAAAAAAAAAAAAGAAAAGAAAAAAAAAAAAAAAAAGAAGAAAGCAGGCATCCTTCCCCCTCTGCTGCTCGTAGTCCCCTCCACTCCACACCAAAAAGAGCCATCGCCAAGTGCACGCCAGTTCTTCACTAAAGTGATCCAGCCGCTGGATTAAGTAACTCTGGGAGAACAGCACACGCACGCACACACACGGCAAAAATGAAGGAAAAGGCAATGTTTCAAACGGCTAAAATGCAAGGAAACATGATGGTAAGTGGCTGCTGCTGGCGCCTCCGGTGACTGGAAGTAAGTGGCGGGGCTGGGGTTGCCCGGAGCCCGCACGGTCGGTGCGGATCCTCCGCTGCCGCGGCTGCATCTTCCCTTGGTGTCCGTCCTCCCCCTCGAGAGGAGGGTCGCTGGGGATGCGGGGGGCTGCTGGGGCGTCCCCCCTTTCTAGAAGGGGGGCTGGGGGGCGCCGGGGCCGGGGCTGGGCAGTGCTGGGGCGGGCTGAGCGCCCGGCGGGCTCCGGGCACGGCCAACTTCGCCAAGTTGATGCCCACGGTGTCTGTGTGAGCTGGGGTGGGGTGGGGGTTACCTTGCCTTTCCTCCGGCTTTACTAGTGAAAACATTTGTCTTGTTGCCATTATTTTTTTTTTTTTTTTTTTGAAAAAAAAAAAAAACCAAACAAATCCTTTCGGGATGCCTTTTAAATCATCTCTCCCCCTCCACCCCTTAAGGAAAAAAAAAAATAAAAAATAAAGCAGCCAGCTGCTCTCCCGGAAGAAATGCTGGTTGCCATCTTGTGCTGATGGAAATACAGTTGTGTGTTTTGCCTGCTGGCTTGCCCCCCAGGGGCGGTGGGGCTGCCGGGGGGGTGGGGGGATACCCCCCATGCGGGCGTCCCCGGGGACAGCGCGCTGCTGGGGGGGGGGGGGGGGGGGATGCGGGTGGGCACCCCGCGGTGCGGAACGTGGTGGCTTCAGGGCTCTTTGCTTTATAAACAACTTATTTCAGATAATCTGGAGCTTTCAAAGGGTACCTGTTGGTCTGCCGTCCCCTCCCTCCTCTCGAGGGAAGTGCTCGTATCTGTTTCTTGCCTCCCCTGTGAGGGGAAATTCTAATATTTAAGGCAAAGTTAGTATATGTGTCTCTCATGCCTTGTGTTGACGTGTTCAAGAAGCAGCCAAAGTATTCTCTATCCTTTAATTAAGTTCCATAATAAAATGCTTCGCTGGCTTTTTAAGAAAATGCTTCCTTTTCCACCTCCAATAATACTGCCTTTTTCCGGCAGTAGTTTTTAAGAGGAAGGTGCAATGCTATGTGACCTGTGAATTCAACTAAGGGAACTGAATGGGAACTTCTGCAAACATTTTTCCATGAGAATTTCACAGCCTGTGTGGTTGCATTGCACTCCTTTCATAATGGCTTTTAAATGCATGGGAAATATCTGGTGCTGGAACTTTTTTAACGTGGGGAAATTGAGATTATTATTTGCTTAAGCTACTGATCCTAGAGGTCATTATAGTCTTTGATTAGGATGTTATCTATCAATAAGAAAAAATAATTAACCACCTGAGATGACACTGTTCAATTAAAGTACAGTATTAACCTCATTTACATACACAATGTCACAGAATTAATAAATATCTCTTGCACATTTTCCTTTCTGGTCTGTGAAGTCAGGGAATGATGAGCGGGCAGGGATTCCCCCATGGCCACTCAGCAAAGGGCTGGAGCTTCTGCTGGGATTTTTGGCTAGCGCTTCTGAGCGTGGCAAAATGGATCCGCATTTCCACACCTCTGCGAGATGAGCAAAGGCTGGAGCGATCGATCTGCACACGGAGCTGAGTAGCAGGGGCTGTCCACAATTCAAAACCTTCTGCCAGAGACAGTAGTTTTTGCCTGGGATTCAAACAGGAGCAGGATCTGGCCCCCCAGGCTGCTAAATCACTGGTATTTCTTACTGTCACTCGGCCCAGTCTCCCTGGACCTGAATGCAAGGTTTTGCTTTGAAGAACTAATTTTTGAGACACTGTTGGTGAAATTTCAACGCAAGGAAACTGTTACACTGACACAGATGATTTCTTTAATTAATGCCTGTGTTTTTATGCGCCATCTAAACCACACACACCTGGTTTCTGTGTTAATCTGGTCGATGGTTGCAACTGGACCTGCTGTTTATTTGAGCAAGAATTACATTTAGGTGAATATTTGAGCTTTAAGATGTCTGGACAGATTTTATATTACTTCAAGATAATAATTATTGGACCTATTCCTGAAATCTCATATATCCTTTCGATGGAAGTTCTAGCACATTAAGTCTACTACTTCTTTACTTTAAGCTGTTGTTTAAAAAAATACTGGTTTTACTCATTTATCACTTTGGCTGCAATTAAAATTAGAATCCTGCACTAGTCATGTCAAAACCTAATGCTGTGAGTGTATTCTCTCACATACCTGGCAGTGATTGAGAATATGGGGTTGGGTGTGTGTGGAGTCCAGGAGGTGCATTACAGTGTGCACTGCATTAATTGCCTAGCAGAATTTGAAAAGTCATTTAAACTTCAAAGCCCACCATGCTTTTCTTCTGTTTTGTTTGTTTTCTGGCAGTTTTGCTGTTGCTTAGAATCCTGACAAGCTTCTAACTATGTATTGATTTTTCTTCTCTTTAAAAATCTTTCTTAAATTGAGCTATTTCATTCTTAAAATGATGTGACAGCAAGTGATAATACTGGCACAGTGGTCCCTGGCCGTGCAGTGGGCCCTTTTTAAGTGCAGTGATAGCTCATGGAGTCACTACACCTGTGACTTCTTTATGACCTAATTAGACCAGTAAGAATGAAGCCATTCTTCTGACACTGAGATAAATGTTTTTATCCCTGTGACAGTATTTCACTAGGGCTTTGTTTTGGCTTTTTTAAACAACAACATTTACCTGGAAAGGTGCCTATTTTTAATTTTACTGCTCTATTTCCCATTCATCATTTGAGCCAGGGGAATTTAACTTATAGAAATAGTTCAAGCTCTTACAATGGGATTTCTCTTAATTGTACATAAATACTGTAGGGAGTGATTAATACACAGTGGTTTCTTCTAGTAAGAACTGACATACCCCATGAGTTTTCCACAGTCTTTTTCAAGTTAAAATGCAACAGTAGGGTGTGGAGATAAATGTTTATTGCCTTTGGAGATAAATTTAATGCACTTACATTTGATCCTAACCTTAGGTACAGCTGTATAATTTATTTCATTAAAATATTCCTGTCTTTTCTCTTACACTTCAGTTGTCAGGTCAAGGACAATAATACCAACTACACTTCTTTTATTCTACTTTTACCTGTGTCTTCCCAGGGAATGATCTATCATATATGTGTTTGGGGTTTTTTTGTTTGTTTTTTTTGTTTGTTTTTTTTTTTTTAAATGGATTTGCAAGCAAATACATCAGAAAGAGCTGCTTTGAAGAGGACCTTTGGAGCAGTGCCAGATTATTCTCTTATGTACACCCATGCAAATCCTGAGAACTCAATTTGGTAGAGGTATTGGTGCAGTTGAGATAGAAAGGAGCTTCTACCTTCTGATGTAGGCAATTAGGTGGACTTAGTGAGCGTGCATAGGGGTATTGAAGGCAAAATTTAATGTGCTGTATGTGAGCATGCTGTTATTTTGGCACATTTAGTTGTCAGTGAAAGGAGCGAGCACTCTGCTGTAGCTGGCTATCTCTGTTAGATGGATGTGGTTGTGAAACTCTTGTTCTGAATTTCAGTCTAGCCAGGAGCTGCTCTGATGTTTGGAAACTACTAAGAGAAACTGTGATGGATGTGTCACTTTTCTGCTTTAATCCGGTGATAATTTATGAATCGGGCAAAAGAGGCAGTTCTGGTTCATTGAGAGGACTTGTACAACAGTCTGGAGATTTAGATGTATAGTTTAACCATTTAAATCCCAACTCAGCAGCAGTTTGGTTGTACACATAGAAAACAAATAAAAATAAACCCAGCGTCAAGTGGTATCCCCTAGCAAGTCTGCTGGCACCTCTGAGGCCTCGGAGACCTCAAGGGTACAAATGGCATGAAGAGTAAGTTACTTTTGTCCTTGGAGTGCTCGTGCTCTTCCTGGAGACACACTGGTGTAGCCGAGTTGAAAATCCAGCTTTGCTCCTGCCCATTTGGTATTTCTGGTGCCTCCTATGAGCAGTAAATTAATATTAAAAACATAAATAAAAGACATTGATGTTCCATTGTAATTTCCCTTATTTGCCATATTTTACTGACAGGTTTATTGCTTGCAGTGATCAATCACTTTGCACTGAAACATGGCGTAATGCTTCCCAGCCAAGAATACAGCTGTTCTACCATGGGGTAAAGAAGCTGCATAGAGATTAATTTTTCTTGAAACTCCCACGCTGAAGTAGGTAGTGGAGTTTCTGATCCAGTGCAGACTTCCTGCTACTTTATCCTTCCCTCTGTCTCAGATTCCACTTGACATAGAAGCCAAATGCAGTCCAGATTTTGTGTACTATTCATTAGCTGTCTGCTACCTCAGCTGGGGCACAGAGACCTCCAGAGCTGAAAGCAAGGGAGCTGTGGTATCGTCCAGAGGTGAAAGCAGGAGAAGATGAGCTATCATGACTCCAACTGAAGTTTAAAGCCAGGCAGAAATTAATTTGCCAAACTACAGCAAGAATTGCAGCAAAAGATCTTTGGGCTGCTGCGGCTTAGTGAGAGGAAAAGTTGCATTTTAAGGACTGTAAAAGTCTGGTATTCAGGCATAAAGAGGAACAAGCATTCACCTTTGTTAGGATAATATATGCAGTAGGGGGTACACAATCCATAGGAGGTACTGGAATTGCTGCATTGTGGCCCAGTGGAAACACTGTACCATGTGCTAGGCCAGTTCTAATGTCATGTTGCTAGTGATAGGAATTAAGTCTTTGCACATTTAAGGTGGGATGGCAAAGAGCTCCACAAGGAAATATCCAGTAGGATCTCAGCATTGTCCACTTGATGTACCTAGAGATACCCTACATTCTTTCGTAGGGGACAGAAGTGCAGAGTCTGCCCATGGACCCAGGAAGCAGAGAGGGAGCACGGCCAGAGCACCAGACCCAAATTGGCCAGTGAAATATTCCATATCATGGAACGTCATGCTCACTGTACAGAGGAGGGGTGGTTGGGAAGGAGCTCTCTCTCTCTCACTTCCAGGATTGCGATTGCGGGATCTTGGTATCTCGGGGTCGCTGGCTGGGAACAGGCTGGGTATTGGTTAGTGGGTGGTGAGCAATTACATTGTGCGTTGCCTGTTTATATATTTACTCTTTTTTTTCCTATTATCATCATTGTTCTCGTTTTATTGTCATTATTAAACTGTTCCTATCTCAGCCTGCGAGTCTCCCTTCACCCCTCTAATTCCCTCCCCCATTCCCAGGTGGGGAGGGGGAAGGGAGGGTGACCACCTCCGGGGGTTGGTTGCCGACCAGGCTCAAACCACGACAATGATGTATTGGAAAATGATAAGGGTTCCACTGAAGTTGCAAGTTCCGTGAGAAATACGTGGGGCCAGGCTGTGTTAGAATAACTTTGGCAGTCATGTGAAGTAATCCACATTGCTAGCTCACTATTTAGCAATGTGAGAATGAAGGGGGGGCTTGTGGTCTAACTTTAATTCTCATAATTGGGAAGGTTCAAAATCTTGACTCTGTTGGTGGTTCCCCACCTGCATCTCTCTCTTCAGTATTAGCCAGCAGCTCCTCTGATTCCTCTTGCTTGCAAGGGAAGTAGGAACACTTATGTGTTCATTTTTTCCTCCCTCCTCTGAGTCGTCTCACTGTTCACAGGATAGTCTATCCCCTCTCCTCTCTTTCTGAGTCTCTTCACTGCTTTCCCCAAACAGTAAGAGAACAGAAATTGAAGGGAATGTTATGATTTTACTGCTACCCACTCAGCTGTCATTCAGTAGAGCCCTGAGAAGCAACGGAGCCACAGAGCTGTCTGCAATCGGGAAGACAGCTTTGCAGTCATCTGTATTTGAGAGGTTACTTTTGTTCATTAATTTGCTTGTTCTTTCTAAAGATAAATAGGTAAAATGTAAGTTTTGGAGATGTTGATGGCCTGAGTCTTTATTTGATGAGGAGAGTTTCCCTCTCTGCACTTTGGAATGAGTCTTTCAACTGCTGGAAGATATTTCATAGCTTGTTCCTTTGCACCAAGTATTACTCCTGTATATCTCGGATAGGTCCCATTTCTTGGCAGAGCTTTGCACTCACTTAGTATTGGTCTAACTGACTGTATAAAGGGAAAGGCAATAGAGAATCATGCCTAAGAACACTTCTGGTTGGTACAAAACCTCTAGTAACAACAGGCTCTTTAATGTAGCCAACAAAGACAGAACAAGATTCAAAGCTGGAAGTTGGAGTCAGAGCATTTTGGACTAGAAGATGAAGTAGCCAGTTTTTACAGTGAAGGTGATGAGCTGCTGGAACAGTCTGTAGGAGTGAGGTAGTTTCTCTAGCTTTTGAAGTTCTTCATTAGAATGAGATGGAGATGGGATTGCCCTGACTAAACATTGGCTTTTTTAATGTAGGCATCTAAGTTATTCAGCCTGGGCTCTCTTTATGATTTAGTCAGTGGAGTCTTGGGCATGATTCATCCCATCTTTTCATGTACATGCGTAAAATGGGTCAGAGAACCTGTGCTCTTAAATGCCGATTTCTCTCCATTGACTTAAGGAAATATGGGGCACTAGCTGAACCATAAACATTTACCCTGCAGATATCTAAATCTTGAGTCTGTTGCTTAAACACAGTCATAGATATTCCAGAGCATCTCAGATGACACTAAGCACCCTGTTAGGCCTCTGCCATTACGTGAGACAAGTACTACTCTGCACATCTTTCCAGTTTTTGTCAACTGCATCTGCAGTGGGATGTGGGAATACATGGGATGCATGTTTGGAGCTTTAATCTTTCCAGGTCCCAACATATTTCTGCAGAAGCTGGTTGGGTCTCACAGCACTACAGTCCAGCTGCAGCAGGAGAGGAACTTCATCTCAGTCAGATGCCATCTTGCTGCAGAAACTGCTTGGTCTGTGATTTGCATGTCTACAGAGCTGCCCTAGAACATTATAGTGCACCTCTGGCTTTAAAACGACTCAATCAAAATGGTTTAAAGTAATCATAAGTGCAATACATGCATTTATTCTTCTAGGTCTGTGTGTTTTCATATGTGTTGTCTGTACAGTATTGTACTAAACACTGACTCACATGAGATTAACAAGCAAAGTCTATTTATTAAATTGTTTTGTGTACTATAAATCTTGTGTAATCCACTAATGCATAATGCTGTCACTGAGGAAGCTTGGCATTCCTTCCCAATGGATCATCACATTTAGCAGGTTCCCATAGTGTTCACTTTGAAAAGGCTGCAATTGAGAATAAAATTTAAAAAAATAAATCTAATTTACAGAATATATCTAAACCTTTAGAGCCCGAATGCTTACAATACATTGATAACTGTGTCCCAGCTGTAGCACACATTCACCTGTAGATGCTGTGGATTTTCTGTCATTTTAAGGACAATGTAGCAGACAAAGTTTGCATTTGTAGTGTCCTGGTTGCCCTTGAAGTGGATTATCAACGTTATGTTAAAACTCTGCTTTCGCAAACAGTAGCTTTGTGCATCAGTGGTGATATTAGTAAGGTCCTGAGAATTCCTGGAGCCACTGTGTTGTAAAGCTTATGCTGTGCACTGGGAAGAAGAGTGTGCCTTGCATGGTTTCCGAGCACAAAATGTTCCCTATGGGATCTGTATGGCCAGTAATATCCCATTACTATAGAAGTAAAGGGTGGGAACAGGAGCAGTGGAATTGCCTACGGTATTTTGACTAGGGGGGAGAATTGTTGCATGTGTAGCTGAATCTGAGTTCAACCCTCGACTGTAAATAGATGGTTCTCAATCTGTATGCTTACAAGGCACAGTAGAAGAATTGCAAAGTCAGTGCACATCCAGCAACCAGTACAGGATTTTGTTTGTGATAAGGCCTCTTCCATGGTGTGACTGAATGTTTATTGACTTTACCAACTATGAAGTATTTCCACCATCTCATCCCTAATTACTGTGAAATAATGACCTTAGAGGTTACCCTGAGATGCACCCAGATGTCCAGCCAAAGCAAGTATGAGAAAACCAACTACTCAAGACAGTGCAATTAGCTGCAGTGGTGAATGTTGCATGCCTGAGTGAAGCACTGGATGGTAAACAGAGTGATCAATGCTGTGAAAAATCCCTCTCAAGCTATGGGGAATACTAGCCAGAAGATTTTGTCAACTCAGGCATGTGTAGAGACAGTTAGACTTGGCATGAATTCCAGTCACACATTAGATGGCCTCATTCTGTTGTCATTATTCAGCACTTACTCAAGCAAAAGTTTTGCTGCATTGAATGGGTTTACTACTCCACTGAAATGAGTAAGAAGTTTGTCTGAGGCTCAGGTGCCTTCAGACCTGAGACTCAACACAAAACCCCACCAAGTTCTGTGTCGCTACGGATATTCAGAATTTTTTTAATGGTAGCAAACAGTGAAATGTACTGGAGTTGATGAAAAAAAAAAAAAAAAAGGTGAAGGGCAAGCTAAGAAAGCATGCAGAAGAAAAGCAGAGTGAGGTGGTTATCCCAGAGGATGCTGCAGGATAAGAAAAGCACTCTGGAGTTTTTACTTCATCTCATTTATAAGTTGTCCCCCATGGAGAACCTCATCAGCTCCTCTCCATCAGATGTTTCACAGAGCATGCTGCATGCCTTGCACTTTCGCTTATGTTTGTTTTCACTGATGATGGTAAACTGGAAAACATGCTGGAAATGAAACATTTTTATTTGTTCATCATTTGGGACTGAAGTTATTAAAAACGTGGAGAAAAATTGAAATGATAGCTTGGCATGTTTTCTGTAAATATGGAATAGTTCTTCTGCAGTGTATGATATAACCAAAGTAACCTAGAAATAAGCTTGTATTGCTCTTTTCTTGTGCCTAATTATGAGGATGTGAAAAATATGCTCATATTAATGCCTTCTCATCCTGCTGTGAGGGGGCTGAAAGTACCTCTTATGAAGATCTAGTTTGTAAAGGGAATGATTGTAATGCAGGAATATTACTATTCATGAGCTCTGATTTTATTGACTTTGTTAAAAAACGGATCTGTGGTCCACATGAAAGGTATGTAAAATGCTGTGCGTAGACCAATAATTCAGAAATTAATTGTAGTTCATATCAGCATGACTGATCCTTTCTTGACCTCACTGTTTGAGAGTTTTTATCAGGGAAGGGAAGTTCATGCTATATTCCCTCTTGCTTTTATGTTATTCTCTGTGCATTTTATTTTGTTTGGATTAACCATGTATGTTTACATTTATAATTTGTTGAAAACTTCAGTAAGGAAGCTACTATTCAGTTGGATTTGGACATTCTTATAGGAATCAAAATCTATAAAAGATTCCAGAAATTTTTAAAATAAAATTTACTTATCTCCTTTTTTGTTCTGGTAACTTGGGTTTTATGGATACATGGTTTTTATAAAGAGAGAATCTCTCATAATTTTCTTATTCAGATTTTATCAGAACTGCAGTCTTGGTAGGGAAAGGAGGCTGTTGGTAATATCTAAGGGCAACAAATAAATAAAATCTGTATGTATGCAACAGCAATTAAAGCAAAAATCACGTACTCCAGAGGCGTGTTCCTTGTTACGTTCCCTGTTCAGCAGTGTACTTAAGCACCTGTTTAACATTAATTCTAAGCATATGCTTAAATGTTTCTGCTGACTTGGGAGTTATGAGAAGTCTGCCTTGCACACACAATAGTTGAACAGCCCGTTTTCCATCTGTGTGTGAGCCCAGAGCACGGTGCTAGCTGAGCATTTTCCAGGTTAATTAGATTGGCATAACAAGATCCCTAGCGCACCCTGTGCAGTCAGCAGCTCTTCTGCGCTCTCTGGCTATCAGGAGCTCTGCTTGAAGTTGTGTATCTTTTGCTAGTAACTGAAACAGAATATTGCACTGTATTTCACCAGTGTGTTCAAGTGGAAACAGAATTGAATGGATTGTGAGTACACCATAAATATCAATTTGGCTCTATATTGCTACCGTGAATATGGTGCATCCTTCAAATGCACAGTGTCTACCAAGGACTATTTATTCTATAGAACTACCAATAATGGCTGTGCTTTCATGAATTATGCATGTGTTTGTCCCTAAACTTCACCTGACCGTGATTTGGAGTGTTTAAGATTTGAAGCTGGCTGCAAGTATAAATGCAGATATTTTTCATAAAATATAATGTCCTTACATGTTTCTTTGCAATATTAGTCAGAGTCCATCATGTCTATATCCACAATAAAAAAACAACAACAACAACAAAAAAAACCACAACAAAAAAAACAAACCAAAACCCAAACCACATTGGAATCAAAAGAATTCTAATTCGGTACAGGGAAAAAAAAAGCGTGATGCTCTGAAGTCTTCCAAGAAAAGGCAAAATTACATGAAGTCGAAGGTGATCTATCCATCTATTCACTAAAGCAAGTGAAATGAGATGGAGTCCCATTGTAGAAATAAGAGGGTGGTTATTTACCTAATGAAGAAAGGAAAATGTCCCCACAGTATGCCCAGAAGCCACTGGCCAAGGTGTAAAAGTGTAGCAGTGAGAATCATACTAGCCATTCAAGCCTTTTGATGGGTTAAAATGAGGAGAAAAAGCATCCACTTTTAGGGAGAGATTAAATAGATGAGGAGGAGCATGATCATTTTAGCTGAATTCAGTGGCACAAAATTTAGCTTTCTAGTATTTTCAGGGAAAGGCTGCCTTCGTTTCCTCTGAAGATTCCCTGTTCTTCCTTGTTTATACAGTTCTATCACATTTGAAGCTCTGGTTTCTAGAAAGTTCCCAAGTATTTAATTTTCATGTTCAGGTTTGTTGGGTTTTTTTAACCTAACCTCTTAAGTTTTTAAGGAGTTATATACTTGTGAAGCATTGCAGATTAACAGTGACATCATGGAAAACATTGAGACAAAGTGGGCTAATCCACAGGACAGTGACAAATGGCTGTAGTGCTATCCTGAGCTCTCTGCTTCCTGCTATATTAAAGAAAACATGTTATGAATAGATGCAACTAAAGAAGGGTAGAGCAATGGAAAGACTGGAAGGCTTTGGGCAATTTGCATTTGGTTATGGGGAAGCTTTCAATCTTCAGTCACAATCTGAATCTATCCTAGATTGATGATTATTGA
This sequence comes from Tyto alba, assembly GCF_018691265.1. Classification (NCBI taxonomy): domain Eukaryota; kingdom Metazoa; phylum Chordata; class Aves; order Strigiformes; family Tytonidae; genus Tyto; species Tyto alba. The sequence continues at coordinate 33,446,435 of NW_024881313.1, read as the reverse complement.
TGGTTGCTAGCATCCATTGCTTGCTTGATGATCTTTGTGTGCTGTAGAAGGAGGGGAGCCCCAGCTGCATGAGTAATTGCTGTGAACCAGCCTGTGGCCACGCTGCTCAGGCACTCTCTGGAGGTGACTGATGGAGTCCACGTTGCATATCACTTGGCAGGAACCTCCCCTCTCCCTAACTGGCCTCGTTGTTACTGGAATTAAAATAATTTGCGTGTGTGTTTTCAATTCAAAGGGCAGGATTCAGTCCTTCCGAATGATGTTTTTGTTCTGTGACATGTAAACGTATGTGTGTGGCATGCAGGGGTTGGAAATGCAAGGCCCACTGAGACAAGCTACAAGAGAGCTGCAGGAAGAGGAGATGTGACCTAAGTGTGCCCCGTGTCTGTGGGGCAGGCTCTGGAGTGGACTGTGTTTGTGAAATGTGCCTTTTGCAGGGAGCTGACAGCATTGATTGGAAAGCAGCTTAGAGGTGAATTGCCATATATGAAGCACGGACGCTCAAGTCCTGGTTCCTGGAGTGAAATAAGGAGTGAGATAAATCTGTAGTCAGGACACACGCAGTCTCCACTTATGGGTAGACTCCATATGTCAAAGAATGCTGCAGTTGGTGAATTCATGCACAGGCACATCAAGAACTTGCAATGCATAGGAAGTGTTGGATTGGAGGATACAGAGTCTAGTTCCCAGCTATCTAAAGTAATCATAGCGTACTGTCTTTGTCACTGGTGCACATAGGAGAAATTGTGCTTCAGGCTAGAAGAGTCTATTGGATCACATAAGCTGAGCCCAGTAAATACATTTACTATCTGAAAAGTTAATTCAATTATTTCTCTTGTGCCTTGTAAATGTGTCAGGCTGGCACATTCACTCTGCTAGATTCAGTATCTTGTGCTTTCTCCTTTTGGAGAGTCTCATAGTAAGCCACTTTTCCTCTCACATAACTTAACATGTAGAGAATTGTAACAGAAATATTAAGATCAGTATGAATGAAATATAGATGCAAATCTGTTTCTGTAAACACTGGCAAAAATAGCAAAATATGTGTGAGAAAAATGTCATGTACTGATAATAAAGAACATTGTTGCCAGCAATAAAACTGAGGAACATGCTGTGCTGTGAAGTCCGGAAGGCCTGGGCTCTGATAAATGTCACAGTACAGGCATCTCTCTGGCACAAGACCCTACTTTCTAAAGACACTAAAAGGCCACAAGATACTAGCACATCATGCACACTAGCACAATTCCTTCTCCTGTTAGGCCAACAAGGAGCTGCACTGTAGCCAAACAGTTGTGTATTTTTTCAGACATACCCCATACAAGTAGAGCCAGATAATGAGCTGCAACCTTGCTAATACCCATGAATGCCTAAGTAGACAAGATTCTGAAGCAAAGGACCATCCCTTCTCAACTGTTGGCTCATAAAAGGTATAAAAGACCTGCCAAAAACCTTTGCTTGTCATTGCCAGTCAAGAAAAAACAAGTATTGCTACTAGAACTTAAAGGTTGATATCCTTTGTCCACTGTGGCACATATGGATCATCTCATCCAGACCACCTGAACGCACACATCTTGGTGCATGTGAACGTGGGATGAATGAACTCGAAGAGAGAATGAGTGTGAGTGGATAAAGCCAGCCTATTCAGATTTTGTTACTAAACGCCATTTTCTTCCATAAGGTCTTGCACTGGGGCTTGTTACACTAATTTCACACGTACTCAGGAATTTATGTCTTTCATTCACTGTATGCTAATAGCAAGGATCTGTATGTTGTGATGGGTCACACATGATGTGAGAATGGGGGAAGGTCACCTCCTGACCTCCCCAACCATGTGATGGCAACTGTGCCAGTGAAAGATGTGACTGGAAAAGATGGTAGCAGGGGGGCTGGGTACTGTCAGAGTCCAATGATGGAATGTGTTCAAATAATGAAGCCATGTGCATTTCCAAATGTCTAAGTCTATTATGCCTACACCATTACCTTTATCAATCAAATCTGTAATGTCGTCAGGAAATTAAGTCAGGTTTGTTTGACAAGACCAATTTCCAGAGACCTGTATAGACTAATATTTATTATACTCCTATCCTTTAGTTCTGTATTAATTGACTCCCATGTCAGCTTTACTACTTTCCCATTCTTAGAAGGAATCCTTCTAAAGGGAAACTAGCCAGGCTGTATAATTTCTGTGGGTAAATAGGGCATTAGTTTTGAAAAGGCTGGTTGTAGTTGCTTGAAGTCATGAGAGTAAAATTATCAAGGGTGGAGAGGAGATGCAGGGAGTGACTTTGTGATACAAGGTGAGACAAAGCACCATCGTCAAGAAGTTCCATCCGAGATTCTGCAGCATCAGTAAAATGATAGAGTGTGTGCATCCATAAGAGAACAGGAGAGTGTGAGGCAGAGCAAATTGATGGTAGTCAAAGTCCTAAAGTGGTGGCATTGTTTGTTACACATTTTATTTTATTTTTATTTGCGAGCAGTAGGAAAGTACGTTGAAGGTGTGAGGAGAGGCAAAAATGATATTGATGATTCTGTAGAGAAACAACTTGATGATGAGAAGAAAGGCACTAGCAATTCTCAGCTATAACGAGGACAGACTGGGGTGAGAAGCAAAAGAATACTGATGCAGTTCTGTTTGCTGTGCTGGAGTGGAAGTGTGTCACGCGATCTGACTGAAAAGTCTGTGCCACATTGCTATGATATGTAGCAACTTAAGAAGTTGTTAATGCAAATGTGTCCTGCCATGGGGAGAAAAGCAAGTCTAGAGATTTGACTATAAAAGAAAGGAAGGACTAAGCTATGGTAATGAAATGCAAAGTGTCTGATCAAAATTCAGCATGTTAATCTGAATAGTAAATCTTTTATATGAATGTGTCACTTGAGCCCCATAGTCTACAAGGTTTTCTTCTTACAGTGTATGTTGCCCTTGATGTCCATTTTGATTGCAGAGTGTGGTAACATGTCACTGTTGCCACTTCATTTGCCTGCCCGAGTTGCATGGAGTCAAATGGCTTTAAAGGTTCCCTGAGTACTGGAGGCTCCAGGATGTGTAAGACAGCTGTCATTTGTTGAAATGGAAAGTGTACGGCCTTTGTGCGTGATCGAGAGAGTGTGATATTTAGCCAGTGGACATTGCATCTGATCTACTAATAAAAAAGAATGAAATTTAAAACAAAACCCATATTTAAATGCCAGTAAGTATAATGCTCACAGGAACCCATGCTGAGTAGTGATCGTTGTGGTATCCTCAGCTTATCACCTTCATGCAGTCTTTGACATGCCATATGGTTTCTGAGGAGAAACACTGTCTTGCGGTGAATATGCTCGGATTGGCATCCAACAAATTGGAATTTAGAGGGAATATGATAATGATTTCCTGTGTGACCTTGAACAAATCTCATACTACCACCATTCATAGGATAGCTGGGTCAGTACAGGGCAGCTCTGCCACCTCCTGCATTACCCGCACCCTGCATGGAGCTTCTCACTGGGCTTTAACTCTGTTCCCCATTTGTAAAATACGGATGATCATTTATTCCATTCCCTTTCTTTCTATGATTTTGCTGTTGTTTTTTAAGCTGCCATACTATCCATCTGTATTTGTTTAGTACATAAACTGTGTCTTATTGTGCTTGTGCTAAATTCAAGTACTTGTCTATAATTAGCATTATATTAAATCATACAAATGTCATTGATCTATTGAAAGTTTGTCATTCAGTAAGAGATAATAGGAACATGTAAATCTGTACAATAGCAGTTGAGCTACACTTGTAGAACAGGTTTATTTTAAATTACATAGAAAACTGAGGTTAATGTCTTCTATTCATGTCCATGTCTGTGTCTGAATCAGGGTTTTATTATGCATCTAAGCAGTGCTTGTCACAGATAGTGCACAGCAATTAACTTTTTTTTTTACTGGATCAGACAATATCGTATGTATTAATAAATTTGTAATATTTCAGTTGATGAAAAATTCTGACAGTGAAATCTAGTATAAAATTTTCAGATCAAATATTTATTTCTGTACTTGCACCATTAACCTCATATAAGAACATAATGGTTTTGGTACTGCTTTGTTTAGAAAAAGAGGAATTCAAGTACTCTGCCAAAGTCTGACATCTGGAAAAAACTTTTGAAATGTAATCCTTGATGGTTATTTGCTTTTATGTTATATAAATAATATGTGGAAAATTATTTTGGTTTTAATAAAATTAGACATTTTGATTGATGGGAACTGAAATTTTGTTTACTGGGAAGTTTCAACGGTCCTTGTTTTCATCTTGCTTGGGAAGGAAAACAAATATTGAAATAATTTTTCTGCTAAATGGAGATTTAATTTTCTTTCCTCACCTTGGTTTTGCATTTTAGCACATAATTTTCCGATCTGTCTACAGCCTATCAATACCATTAAAAATGTATTGCAAATTGAACTGACTGAAGAAAGCATTTTTAGAGGGAAGTTATTAGTCAGTACTCAATTCATCCTTTGCTCATGCAAGACCACAATCTCCATGCACAACTCCTTTAATATCCAGCATGGTATTTCAAGCATGAATTGACTCCTTTCAGGTTGTTTGTATAAATGAAGTGAGAAGGATTGGGTCCAGAACTGTCTAAAAAATGGAAGCATGTTGTATTGAGGGATATCTTGTTTCTCTGTCCTCATCAGAAAGACAGGCATCTTCTGTTTGAGATCCGTAATGAGTGTGTATACCTTGCTTTGTCTTGATGCCCCGTTGGATGTGAGGCGATTCCGGAGGAGTCATTACAGCTTTTACAATAAGAATGCAATAGCTCCTTTGCAGCCATGAATATTCCTGTAAAAATGTTCTTTCCCAGTCGCTCATTACCGAGAGTGCACTGAGTACTGAAGGCATCCTTAAAGTCCTTGGCATACACCATGGATTGGCTTCAAGCAGACTGTTCTAAGATCTCCAAATAGACAAAACTTTCAAATGTGCCTAGCTGAATATAGCATCCATACCCCACATTGGGTATTCACTCCGGTTTCAGTGCCTCCCATTTAGATCTTGGTTCTCCATGCATATCATAGGCAGTTGTGCCTTTCAAGAGGAGCACAGTAGAAAGAAATGATACCCAGGATGAAACCACAACATATAAAGACACTCTTCATCCTGTTTTCAAGTAGTCAGACACTGACAGGGACTCTGGGTCAGGCAGCTGCTCTGAGCACCGTGTTCCCATGACTAGTCTAATATCATCCCAGACCTGCTTGTACAGATATATCAGAGCTGCTGTTACACCCCGACTGCATTTAAACTTGCCCTTGATCACAATCTCCACTCTGTTCATTTTTTTCTAAGTACAGTTTATTCTGTCCTTGTTTGCCTTGCCAAATTTGCTGAGATTTGTGAGTTGGCTTTAGACAAATAGCTCCTAAAGAGATGTTATCACTTAAGGTAATCCTTATTACATAGCAGGTTTGCATGGCTGGTAGAGTGTGGGGTGTATTCTCAGGAGTGTGAGTTTGTGGTGAGAGATCTCAGTGTCCCAGGGTAGCTGGCAGCTATCTCCAAAATGGTGCCCGCTGACTCAGAAAAGTTATGGACAAAAACTGTCCGAGTGGTTTGCTGTTTTTTCATAAAGCAGACGCCTCAAAGTTTACACTATAAGTCATGTGAGCTTTTTTAGAAGGAAGTAAAAGGAAAGTGCTGAAGCATAGCACTCAATGATTTCTTTGGAGCTAATCTGCAAAGGATTATTCATTTAAATACTGTTTCAGTTCTTACAGCGTTGTTACTCCTTGTGTGGACTGCATGTTTCTGGATCATTGTCTAAAATAACTCTGTGAAAGCATCAGTAACAGTTTTTAACTGCAGTCCTAACCTGGTTGATTTTCTCCCCAGCGTGGAAGATCTAGCTTCCACCTTCTCCTTCCTTCAGGCCATACCTGTGGTCACAAGTGTACTGCGAGATGAAAGTCATGCCCTTCTCATGTTTTATCTCTCTGTACCTTTACAGGGTTATGGTGTATATCTAGGTCATGGTCTTTATCTTGCTGTGATGTACAGGAGAGGAAGACAGTCTTTGAACTTCACCAGGAGAGAATTTGGATGTTACACTGCAGTGTTCCTATTTCTTACTATTTTTTCACTCACCAATGTGGCAAGCAGCACTTATATATATATTTTTGCAAAGTGTAACTGATAAATATTGTATCCAAAGCGCTGGATTTAGCCGCTAGGAAGGTAGTTGCATATATCTGTACACAAAAGCTGTCATGGAGTTTGGGTGCCAACTGCTATTGAGAATGAAGTGATGTGGCTTTTTTAAAGCAAAACCAATACTTCATCTCAAAGCTGCAGTGCATAAGGACTGTGTCTTTCTAGCCATGCTATCTGTAGTATTCTCTGATGTAATGACAAAAATTCATGGCTAATAGCAAATTGACCCAAATAGACTGAAGGATGTTTGTGTTTCCTTTGTACTTCAGCTACCCCAGCACTGCACAGCAGAGACTTGTGAAGCTGTGAGTAGGATGGAGTGATCCTATAAATGACCCTGATTATCACTTTCATAAATGACTCTGCATTTTCTAACCAAGTGACCAATGAAGCAAAAGACATTGAACAAGATTTTTAATTATAACAAATGGAATCTGTGCTTTCTAATCAGATTGTTGTATAGGTAGCTCTTAATCATTGCTAAAATTTAAAGCAATTAAACTCCAAGCAGTCACTGGGCAGATTATATCAAAGAATTACTTCATTTGGGGGTTTAGGTGGGTTTGTTTTGGTTTGTTTTGTCTTTTGTTTATTTACTATCTCTAGTGGAAACTCACAGTATATTGATCTTTCAAATCTGTCTAAAGGTGAAGTATTAATACTGGTGCCAAAACATCTGCTGTAGGTGTTACTGTTAGAGATGTGCAAACCTGAACAAATGTAATATTGGGTCCCCATTTTGGGAGACAGCAAAGGGAGTAGATGGTAATTTAGTTTTTTGTGTTTTGTTTTGGTTTGGTTTGGTTTTGTTTTTCCCTTAGCATGTCTTTCTTTATCTGCATTTTCTATCTATCTATGAGCTGACTTTATTAGCTTCTTTTTCCTTTTCTTTTCACATATATCAAAGCTGAATGCTTGCCTGTCAGACAAGTGCAGAGGGGGTATCTGTTTTGGCTCTTTTGGAGAGCAGGGTATTCTGGAGCAACACTGAGAGTGGACATGATCCCTCAGTTCAGTATGCAGCTTGTTGCTGATGCAGTATGATCCTGTTTTGAAGAATAAGGCATACTGCTCCTTTGTAACACATTGGTGCCAAGGATTTGCACAGATGCAACAAGTTTGGTGCAAAAAATCACTATTTCAGCACACTCTAATTAGCTGCATTGTATCTGTATTTACCCATTTGTAAAGTGGGCGACCTAATGTTTGTCTATCACATGGGAGTATTGTAAGGCTTGCTGAAGAGCAGCTTTTAGCATTTGGAGATCCTTGGTTGACAGACACTATAGAAAAGCATTGATTCTGTGAACTATTTTACTGCTCTTCTTTTCCATATCAAGTCCAGGTCAGCACTTACACCAAAATGTCTGTACAAAAGCAGGTTTGCTTACTGTTTTTTATTGAGAAGTGGTATTTGTATTCCCCATGCATGCACACACAGTGCCTTTAGAAATTAGAGTAAAGCCAACTAGTTCCAAATAGATTTAACTCACAGCAGGGCACACCAGGAAGGTGCTTCCACATCCAGGCTAAATGTTGTCAGAATTCCTCAGAAGGCTTTAGTTACAGAAGCGAGGAAGAAAACCAGGTCTGTAGTTTGATTGCTCTTTCCTTCAGGCCTGGTCATTTGGAATCACAGAATTAACTACTTGCTTAAGTGAGCTTTGAGTGGTGTTATGAGCATCCTTCTTAAAGGATAAAAGTTGCTGCTTAGTCGGATGTTTTCCAAAAGCCTTGATGAGATTTGAATGCCTGGCTTTCGGGAGACAGAATAATCCTCCGAGTGGCCTGGAAAAGCCCAGCCTCAACGCTGCGCCTTCAGAATGACCTGTGCTTTGTTCGCTTACCCTCGGGGTCTCGACTCAAAGGCATTTCGTTGGGCGGGCCCTTTGCAAGGCTTAAAATATCGCGACAGAGGGAGCAGGGTGGTGGTGGGGGTTGGGCAGCTGTCCGTGGTGCTGAACGCTGCCGCGGGGCAGAGTTGGGGCTGAGGACTGTCCAGCTCAGTGCAGCGATGGATGAGAGCCCGCCCTCCTCCCGGGTCTCAGCCCTCTTCTTGCCAGGCAGCACACGGAGCTTCATCTGAAACGAGCAAGTGATTGTCGTAGAATCCCGCGTGCAAAGAGTCTTGCTCCAGGGGTGCCACGAGAATGGCGGCTTCTTAAAATAGGGTCACAACCAGCCAGGCTGAAAACGCGGCACTACTACTCTCTGCCTTGTCCCGTATCAGTGTGTAGCATACAGGGGAGAACATTTATATACCACCAGCTGCCTCATCTTATTTCTGTTCGGACACTGTCAGAGCTCATCGACTTGGGGGTCCTCAGCAAGGTTTGCCTGAATTAGCTAAATAGTTGTCAATTGGCTATTTAAGCCACACAGAACTCTCATTTAAAATTAAAATAGCCTTCATTTAATTTTATTTATTTTACTCGTGGAGTGAATTAAGCTAAATTAAATTAAAGCTATTTTAATTCCATATGGGACTATCCTCTCAGGTATTTAATGTGGCATAACTCATCCATTCACAAAGCAAATTTGCATGTATCTTCCTGAGAATCTCAGTGTAAACAAGTCCTTAGTCCTTATCAAGAAAACCTTTATTGACTGTTAAACAGTGTACTTTGGAAGTGTTTAAAGTTATAATGAACAAGAGCACCAAGTGTTCACCTGGGGAATTGGCATGGATCAGAAAATGGACTATAAATACACATCCTAGTTTATTTGAAGTACTTTTCCCTCTGTATTGACAAAGCAGGTTCTGTTGAGGTTTATAAGCATTTTTCTGTGGAATTTATGACCCTAGTTTCTGCTTAGAAACATGGTAATCACAGATTCATAAAGTGAAGTTGGGATCTCAGTCCTGATTCAGCAGGGAACACTATGCACATGATTAGCTTTAAATATAGTGGTAGTTTGATTGACTGGTTATGAATTGTGCTGAATCAGAGCCAAAGTGCTGTGGCTTTTTGTGACATTTATATGGATTCACGTTATGGATCTTCACTGAAAACTTCAGTGACATTCTTCCTTAATAATTCAGAAGTCCCAATTTTTTTTTCAGAATTAACATCAGTCTGGGTGATACAATCATTCTGCAAATTTGAGTCCTGGCTGTATAAGGACTTGTTTGTAGAAAGTAGCTTACCAATTACAGCTTTATTACAGACAGCAGGAGCATTGGGCTGTAACCCCTTTTTTAAACTAAAGTTGTTTCTCATTTATTAAGGCTATTTTTAAACTATTTTTTATTTTCATGGGAAAGCAGTGGTATGCTTTACAGCAATTTTAATTTAGTTACATCCATATATGTGCAGCTTTTACTACAGGAAGTCTGTCTTCATCATTAGGAAGTGAAAAACATTAATAGCAGCACTATCGTGAAGTAATGCAAAGCTGTTGATGTGCTTTAGTGCAGGCACGGATTAATATTTCCCGGGGTAATAATAATACAAAAGGAATCACTGGGGAAGGATATCATGCAGTACCTTATAATTGCTATGAAATACACACATTTTTGCCACTGTAAAGAAATCCTGCATTACCAATCCTCTTTTTAGTTTTAAAACTAAAAATTAACATTTTTAAATTAAAAATAACATCTTTTAAAATGAAAAATAATTAAATTAATAACTAAGAATTTCCCTAGGCAGTTGAAAATTTCTAATATGAGTGACTGCTTCTCAGTCATTGAAATAGCACAGAAAACATCTGGTTTGTGGCCCTAGCATTCATGGAAAATACTGCAAAGCAGTTGCAAAGAACACAGTTACTTAAGATACATGTCACTGGGCCTCTAGGAAACATGAAGTATACTTCAAGAAGGAGGAATTTTGTTTAATGGATGTATATTATTCGCTACTGATGCATACATTATTTTTTTCAAGTGTGTGGACTGAGGTTACAGATATATTTGAATATGCTGAAAAACCTTAAATATCCTGAAGTTAATAACCTAAAATAAACTTATGTTAGTATCTCAGTAAACGGGGGGAAAAAACAAATCACAAACCCAAATGTATTTTTGTAGGAGTTTGAAAAGAATAAAATTATTTCCATGTAAAAAGTTACCTCTTGGTTGTAGTTGCAAACTTGCAATGAGTTTCTGCATAGATGTATAAAGAAAATTTCAGAAAGGAGAAATGAATTATATATAAAACAAAATCTATTTCGTAAGAAAGAATTTGCTTACTGAAAAGTTAAATATGCAGTTGAAACCTTTTGGCCCTGACCAGATATAATTTTCATCATCTGAGGCCGAGGCAAAAGTCAAGGCTTTGAATCTGTAAATGCTTAAGTGCATGAGCAACTTTGTGTCTGCGTTTCGTACTCGGAACTCACTGGAGAGTGTGTCATGGGCAGATGCTCACGTGGGTGAGCATTTGGAGGCCACCAGAGCAGGTCTTACACAACCGTGATGCAGCGCATGTTTGGAGCTGCACTGGTCTAACCCCTCCTTTTGCCGCTCCAGGGATTGTGGCTCTGCCACAACTGTGTGTGTTCAAGCTCTTACTCCAAAGCACGTATCAAATAATTTTTGATTGCTTGTAACCCTGTAAAAGAGGAGCTAGTGACTTCACTTATGCATGCCAAGAGGCAGGAAACAAGGCAGTAGAGATGGAGGTAAGACAGGACCTCAAGGAGGGGCAGAGGCAAATTTGGGATTAATATAGAGCTGTGCCTCTAAATCTTACTTAAGGCCCTGTATTGTGTAAGGTCAACCCTACCTTACAACCTGTTCCAATATTTAATTGTTAAGTAAATTGATGTAAAATTCATGTCCTTCCTATAAAGAAGATTCTACCATGGGAACTATTACAGCTTTTTCCTTTAACTACTTTTCTTCTGTGTTTAGTACAGGACTATTTTAAATTAATTATCCTCTAATTTGTAGTTGAGGCACTCAGTGGCTGTAAGTGATAACATCTCCACAGTGCAGTTAATGTTATGCTTCTTTGTGTATATAAATACTTCACAAATGCATTTTTCTGTGATATAAATTGAATTTTAATATGTAAAACACGATCATTTCTGTATAGTGATTAACAATGCATTCCACAGGTGTTTGAAAACAATTTTAGAAAGGGTGAAAGAATTCCTACATATCATTCATATTGTAGAATTTCTGTCAGTTTCCTCACTAGACCTAATATTCAGTTAGTAGGAAACATCAAAATGTTTTTGAGATGAATTTAGATATTTGGGTGCAAAGACAGTGAAGTAATTTGGATTTTCTGGATTTTTGATTGAGCTTTTTAGTGCAGGCTCACTTGAGAAATTCTGATGAAAAGCATATTCAGAGGTTAAAAAAAAAGTAAGGCATGATTCCTTTTATGTTTTGATATACAACTTTTTTACTACAGCGGTGTGAAAGCAAGAATTACAGGAGTGATTTCTGTAGGAGGCTTTTGTTTTTCCAGTGTAGAGGACATTTTAAAGGTTCTTGATGGAGGATCTCTGCACTTCTGGGAAATAAGGCCCAGTAAGGGGTGGGTTGCACTGGAGAAAAATTTATGAGCTGTCTTGGAAATCTTGGTCTTTAGAATTACAATCTTCCATTTAAAAAAAAATGGCAAAAGACCTAGCATGTACTGGGGTTCAAAAGAGCTGTGTGATAATGAATACTAGAGAGTACACTTTGTATTTGTGCTGTTAATACATTGTTTATCTTATTAATCCATCCAGAAGGAAAAAAAAAAGCACAACAAAATACATGGTTACTAGATGGGTTTTTGCTCTTTTAGATAAAGCTCTAAACTTTTAAAGTACTCTCTGAGACATTTTTATGCATGTCTTGATTGTTATCCCTCCATCATTTATGCTATAATGCATTACTAGAAGATCTGGAGTAAATTTAATTTCCTTACCAGCTGCAGTCTTTTCCTTTTGGGCACAGAGTGATTATGTTTGGCTGTGTTTAGAATGAGAATAGAAAAGGCTTTTCACAGGCTTCTCAGCTCTGTGGTGTTGTACTAAGAATTGAAGTAGGAACTTGTCATGGTGGACACCCTGCAAGATGGGAAATGAGACATTCTGCTAGAGCAGCAGAGTTCCTGTTCTTCAGTGACATTGCAAGAACTCGGAAGGAAAAAGCCAATATTCAGAATATAAACCTTATTAATACTGCAGGCAATATCACTGAAACTTTAAAAGTGAGAGAACAATGTGTGATATTTTTTATCAATCCTTCATCCAGGGTGATGTAGTTAAAAGACAGCAAAAAGCTCGATCAGCAGTTCAGCATTACAGATGTGATTATCAAAAATGTCAGGCGTAGCAGTGCTCTTGTTGAAGTCAGCGGACACTTCTCAATGACATTATGGGTTTGGAGAACTTGTATGTTTTAAATAAGCAGTTTGCAAATGCATGTCCCATGAGTGCATTTCAGAGTCTCAATGCAAGAGCTTCACCATCTTGCCCTTCTCATATTTTCTTTTGACTATACCGTTCTAATGTTGTCTGTTCTGATATGTGGGGTAGGTATACTCCAGTATCGCTACTAAGTTTGTTACTGGTAAGCATTTATTTAAGTCCCCAGTATGACCGCATCTTCAGGAATGGCTTTGCATCAAGAATGTTCCCCTGACCTTTATGCACTGTAAAAATCCCTTAGAAAACAGAGGAAAAGATAAATGCAGCATAACAGCAACAACTCAGCAAGCTTTCAGTCTTTCCTAAATGCAAATCAGCGCAAGCTTAGACTAATTAAATTCTGCATTTAATGACAGACTATACAAGCCTGATTTAGCAGATCCTCTAATGAGACCCATGGGACTTGGAAAGCATAAGCATACTGCCCTCCGAGATTGTTAAGGCATAGCATCACCCTCACCTAAAATTATGGAGTTGCTACCATGAGTGGGAGGCCAGGGCACTCAAGATAGCCAACCCAGGTTTCCTAGAGCAAATGAGATCTAAAAGAAAGAGTAGAAGGGAAACACAGCACCTTGTCATGGCTCCCCTAGTTATTGTCAGCTTACTCTGAGAGAAGAAAGTTCTCCAAGGAAGATAAAGCAGAGTTTGGGCCGCTTGCAGTATGTTATGCAACAAAAGATTATTGCTTTTGCCTGTAATCAGAAGGCTTATAAGAAATGTGATTCCACTTGTGGTTTTCAGCTTTGAACATTAGTTGTGCACTGTTCAGAGAAAGATGCCTTTTGATTTATTTTATTTGAGCATAACAGAATTTGGTGTGATTTGTCAGAGATCTGCAACCAGTGCCATTTTTTGGCACTGTACTTTGAAGTGTGTTGCCAAAGATGTTAAATGTGGTAAAAGAACTAGTGCCCTTTTTTGCATGTTAGAGAGAGTCCAGTGCACAGGTAAGCAAGGGCCTTGAACTTTCACTCTGAAGTCAGAGTTGGCACTACTATCTGCAAGCTGTGAAATAGCTGTGACATGGAAAAGCATTCTAGGGATTTACATGCAAATAAGTCTGTGGTTTGCTTCCAAATTCCCACACTCAGTACTCCTACAATAGACTTTTGAAAGTGGAGCAGAGTTTGCCCACAGGATAGGTTTATAAAATCATCACAGAAGCTTATCCACCACTGTTAGGTTTTATCACTCTGATGCACTGATTTGACTTCCATGCTAGGGTCTAAATTCTCTTTCAGCACAGCTCCAATTTCACAGCAAAGCAACATCAGAGGCCTGGGAATTGAAGTGTAAGGTTTGGGCAAACAAGGTAGCTGGTTTTGTTAGAGTGAGCTGGTTTTGTTAGTTGTGTGTACTTAGAAAGATAAAACCAAAAACCCCCTCAAACTTGACAATTGGTTAATTTGCTTCTAAGCAAAGAAAGCATCTTCTGAATGCATGACAGACTACCATGTCATACGGTCTCTTCATGAATCTGCACTGACAGCTTAAAAAGTTTTTCTGCCAAGTTTCTGTAATCTGAATCTGAGAGGAAATATAATAGTCATATACTGTGATATTCCATTGCTTGACTAGTCAAAGTGAGTAGTTGTTCATATAGGCAGTTGTTTACTAGTTTGTCAATGGTTTGTAGAGAATCTGGCACAGTAGGGCAGAGACCTAAGTCAGACCCTCAGATGTCCCAAGCCAACAGAGGCTGCCATAACCTTCTTCCTGCTGCCACATCTTGAGAGAGAAAGAAGATGCTAAGCTGAAGTACGTATTCACACATTCACAGTAGTTGGAAAATACACTTCATTTTCAAAGAATAACAAGTTAAAGAACAAAACATTGAGGGTGGAGGAAAAAACAGGAATTTCAGTGTTACTCAACATAAATTTTCACCAAGCTTTTTAAATTCAGAACTAGATTTGATGGAAACAAAGTGAAGTTGGTGTAAATTTACATTTTGGCAATTTCTCTTTGAGTGAAGGTTTTTCCAGGAGAGAGGAGTAGGTATAAGGAGAGGCACTCAAAGATGTTTAAGGATTAAGATCAGGAAAGGGTTCCTAGTGGATGGAGAATTAATCTGTCCTTGTCTGATTTATCCTAAGAACCACATACTACTTCTATTACAACAAAAGCAAACCTGGCTCTAATTCTTGTCTGGGAAGAAGTATGGGACTGGATGGTACAAATGAATTTCTTATCCTTCTCAAGCCCAATTCCCTGTGAATTGTTATTCCCTTGATGGCTGCCCACGAGAATTCCTTGGTCTCTTTCCTCCAGTCTGTCCCCAGTGTTATGGATAAAGGTCTTGAGTCCATCTAGTTCCTCACTTGCCCCTTTTGTATTTTGATTGTGGGATTTCTTCCATTCTTCAACCACAAGTCCTTACTCATCTCCACTGCTTGTTCTTGAGGGATTGGGATGTTGTCTTCGTTTTGGCTGGGATAGAGTTAATTTTCTTCCTAGTAGCTCATATATTAATGTGTTTTGGATTTAGTATGAGCATAGTGTTGATAACACACAGATGATTTTAGTTGTTGCTAAGTAGCGTTTATACTGAGTCAAGGATTTTTCAGCTTTTCATGCCCTCCAGAAAGAAAGGTGGAGGGTCACAAGACATTGGGAGAGGACACAGTCATCACAGCTGACCCAGACTGCCCAAAGGAATATTCCATACCATACAATGTCATGCCCAGTATATAAACTGGAGGGGGTCGGCTGGGAGGGACAGATCACTGCTTGGGGACTGGCTGAGCATCGGTCAGCTGGTGGTAAGCAGCGGCATTGGGCATCACTGGTCTTTCTCAGATTTTGTTTCACTCTCTTTTTGTTATCTTCCTTTTCATGACTATTATTATTTTTATTGTTACTATTATTGTTATTATTATATTTTATTTTTATTTCAATTATTAAACTGTTCTCATCTCAACCCACGAGTTCTACTTGTTTTCAATTTTCCTTCTCATCCCAGTGGGGCAGAGGGGGGAGGAGAGAGCAAGTGGCTGCGTGGTGCTTAGTTGCTGGCTAGGGTTAAATCATGACACGTGTTCTCCAGCATGGTGGTGAGAGGTTGGTTCCACCACACAGCACAGGGTGCCAGGGACTGCAGGGTCCTGAGGAGCTGCCGACTGTGTTGGACACTGCTGGGAGAGCTCGTTTTGAGCTCAGTAAAATTCTCTTAACCAATGAGCTTGACTGAACAGCTAAAACAAAGTTGTTGTGAGATGTGGGACACGATATAATCATTGCCTTTGATTATGAATTACTGTGTATGACTTTAGTGCCTGTGATGCCTGAGGTACAGACCAGGACTCCCATGGCACTCAGAGCAGAATAAAAGCATGGTAACTGCCCCCAAAACCTCATAATTTAAGATTTACAATCCAACTGGTAGCAAAAATTAGGCTCCAAACTGACTATGGTGTCAGAAAAAGAATTCACAAGGAAATGGGAAATCATCACTCTGAAGAGAGATGGGAGCTGAACGAATTCAGATGTAACAAGAAATCTACCAGTTTGAAAGTAGTCATCTGTATGTAAAATATTTTTTTTAAATGTGTTTTGTTAATAGTGGTTGATTAAATACTCCCTGTGTCTGGTCTTAGTTTGTTGAAAATGCTATTTTTTCTTTTAAAAAATTATTTTCCAAGGTTAAAATTAGTCAAAAGATCTTGCAAGTTTAAAAAAATAACCATGTCGTTTCAACTGTTATCAAAATCAGTGATACTTACTTATTTCCAGCATTTTAGTATCTAGATCTACTTTCATAAATAGAAAATGTTGAGAATTACTTCCTCTTCTCTTGAAAAGCTTAAATATTGGTTGCTAAGCGTATATATATAGATAGATATATGTGTAAATCTATACATGTATTTTTTAAGTCCATTGAAAAGATCTCAAAACAAAGCTATTTCAGCATTTGAAAACCAGATTTTAATTTCTCAGCTGACTGATGAGATTAACTTAAATCTGATGTACATACAATGCTAAAGAAATACATCATTTCTCTACCACAGCATTAATGTCTAATTTTCAAGTGACAGTTGAATTTTTTTTTTTTTTTTTATCCTGTACAATATCTTTGTCTTAGTTTGGGCTGAAATAGAGTTAATATTCCTTTTCAGGGACTAGATGAGTGCTGTGTTTTGGATTTAGCTTTGGGTTTGGTATGAGAAGAATGCTGATAGCACACTGATGTTTCAGCTGCTACCGAGACTTCAAGGACTCTCCGACTCTCCATGTCCTGCCCGTGCGCAAGGGCACAGGGAGCAGGGAGGGAGCACGGCCAGAGCACCAGACCCAAATTGGCCAATGAAATATTCCATATCATTGCACGTCATGCTCACTGTACAGAGGAGGGGTGGTTGGGAAGGGGCTCTCTCTCTCTCTCTCGCTTCCAGGATTGCGATTGCGGGATCTTGGTATCTCAGGGTCGCTGGCCGGGAACGGGCTGGGTATTGGTTAGAGGGTGGTGAGCGATTACGCTGTACATTGCCTGTTTATATATTTCTTTTTGTTTTCCCCCCATCATCGTTATTGTTTTCGTTTTATTGCCATTATTAAACTGTTCCTATCTCAGCCTGCGAGTCTCCCTTCACCCCTCTAATTCCCTCCCCCATTCCCAGGTGGGGAGGGGGAAGGGAGGGTGATTAACTACGGGGGTTGGTCGCCAATCAGGCCCAAACCACAACAATCTTTTACAAAGTTGGGCCTCCTGCTGGGGAGTAGAGTGCTGTATCACTGAAGGTAGATGTCAAAGCAAAGTGCATTTTTTTTTTTTTTTTTACCTTCTTTCCTGATAGGGTATAAAGCATCCTTAAGGGCCTAACCTCCACTGGGAAATCTAAAAGTATCCCACTCCTTCATCTACAAATAGTGAACTATCAGCTGGCACTAGTGTTTTAATTCACAATCCTGAGTAACCCTGCTGAGAGTGGGTCTAATCAGCACAGCAGTAATGGCCCAGAGGTGATGGAATTTCCCAGGTGTAGTCACAACTAAAGGTTAAGTGGTGTTCTCTCATTGTGTTTTTTAGGACGACCAGAGCTTTAGTTTTTCTTTCTTTGGGCTCAAGGGCTTTGTTTATAGTTTAGGTATTAGCTTTATTCAGTGCTGTAATCTAGGTCCTGCAAAGATGCTTGCAGCCTTATCAAGCAAAAAGAGGGGAGGATGAGGATCTGATTGTTCCGGCGTAATACATTCCAGCAAACCAGCACTAGCTTTGAAGATGTCTCTGCTAGTTAGGAAATGTCAGCATTATTTTTTCATAACTTACTGAAATTCTAAATTGATGTGAGGTAACTCATGAAGGAGTTTGATTTAAAGGAGACACCTAGAACAAAATAACCAATTCTGAAGCCCTGAAGGACTAATTTCTTGGGCCCAGTTTTGGTATACCTTAGGTGTGTAGGCAATGCTGAGGATTGGCAATGAAGGAGAAAACACAGAGCTTGTTTACGAAGAGGAGTTACTGCGGAGTTGCTACAAGGTAGATAAAAAGCTTGGTTATATTGTGCAGTAATCCTCTGTGTGGCCAGTCCTATTCCATAATCAAAATGTCATTGTCTGGGTTTTTGAAATTAGTGCCATGGCCCTCTGGACCTAGTAAGGGATGATGTTTCAGTATGGCAAGAGAGGTTGGGATGGATTTGAGTGAACAAATACTAGCAAATTCATAAGAACTATTTAGAGAGGGCTTGTTAGAAGCAGGACAGTCTGCTGCTTTGAGCTGGAATTAGCTAAACTGATGGGAATTTAAGACTAAACGAGAATAAATGTGAGTAAGACTCAGGAATTTTTTTACCACTTTCCTCTTTTGCTCTATGTACTTTGTTCTTTTTGGAGGTCTGATTAAATAATGCTCTGTGCTGAAGTCCTGGAGTCATTTTAATCAACTCACTGTTTGGATATCCCTTGAGTGAAGGAGCTTAGAGATGTCAAATGCAGTTACTCCTGTTGTGTTAACAGTGCTGGAAGATGGAGGAGCACGGAGAGACGGTAGCTGATCCCAGTGTGGTTGAAGCAGGTGGTTCTGCTCAGTGTGGTGCAGAAATCCCAGACTGTCATCTCAAATATAAATTAGAGAAAGATTCCTGGGGCTCTCTGGCACAGGTCTCCTGGGGCATGACACTGTCTTTGCCTAATAAAAGCCTGTCCCCAGAAGGGTGAGTGACAACTTATTTCCTTATATTTTACGAACTAGACTCCTCAAGCCTGGTACCCTTGTTCATTAAAAGCTGCAGAATTTAGGGGAGAAATGTAAATCTGAGTTTTATTTTTACATCAGAAATGACTAAAAGGTCATCAGACTTCCCTTTGTGATTTCAGCAATTCAGATGCGTTTCTGAACTTTGCTCCTTTTTAACAGGAGTTGCCTGGTTCTTACAGTAGGCTGATTACATGTTAGAAACAACTTTGAAATGTGCTGTGGGCAAAAGGTCACCAGACTACCAATTTATGAAAATGATTTAAATCATTCCTGTGAGGAATTCAGTTTAGATTTCAATAAATTAATTTCTTTTAACTAGATGCAATTAATTTTAGCTTATATAGTAGAACAGAAAAGATAATTTCTTAAAACCATTTAACTTCTGTGATATTTCTTGTCCACAGAGATAAAACTGCTTTTCAAAGGAGAATAAACAACTTAATTCCAGTTACTCAACAGGGGAACTAAGTCACCGAAGAGGTGACCTGAGCAAGTCACATACCAACAAGTCATCAACAGTGTGATTGTCTCCATTTGTGTTAGTTATTCTGGGCTTCCTTTATAGTCAGTGGAGAGAAATTGGCATATTTAGGGTACAATTCATCTGACCTATTTTAGATATCTACATTAGGAAGAGCGGAATCCTGCCTTACAGGATATTGGCTGTCAATGAAGCTGCGGATGGCCAGCTCGGAAGTCTACAGTATCTAAATTTGATCAGATAATTCCCATCCTTAATAAGTCTTTCATTCTCTGGAGTGATTTGTTGCAGTGTCTTAGTTTTCCTTTATGAATAGTGAGTGCTTAGCCAAGACTCATTGAAATCTTATGTGGAGGAAGGCTGAAAATAAAATTTGGTAAATAGATATCTGCCAAGTATCTCTAAATTGGGGAATGGTTCACCTGCCTCTTTTTGTAACCCTCTGCTTTTCAAGGCCCAGAGGTGAAACTGTGATACAGCTTATCACTACATGAACCTCACGTGCCTCTTCACCAGGAGGTCCGTACTAGGAGTGTTAGACAGTAGCTGGTTTATTGATTATCAATTTCCCATGTAGTCATCCCTTATCCTTTTCATACTCTTAAGAGGTTCCCACTCCCTGCAGAAGAACCTGACCATCTTTGTTTCAGATCTCTGCTTGAAGTTTTGATTCAGTGTTTGGCACAGCATGAAATGGTGGGAGGAACAGAGATGGGGATAGTGACTGTTTGGTCAGCTGCATTCTCCATTTATGGCACATCCAAGTATCTTCTTTCCCTGTCACTTTTTCTCTTCATTATCCCACATGTGAAGTTTTTGATTCCTGAGGAGTAGTTTGAATGGCTGCACTCTCCACATGGTGTTTTGCAGTCCAAGGCAGTCTAAAGCTAACTCCTGTGCTATCCCTCTCTGGCATGGTACTTTGCTTTCCCTTGCTCAGCAGTAGCACTCATGTCCAGTGAGATCAGCTCACCAATCCAGCTGAAACTGAACCTTATTTTCTTTTGCTGGGTCTGTATGGCTAAATGAGCCGATCCGAGTCACGACATCTGGGCCAACAAGGAGCACGCAGCAAAGAGGCTGGAGAAAGAGCCTCTCTGTTTAGCATTGGTATGGTGTTAGATGAGCTTAAACACGACTTAAAAAAAGGAGAGGGGAACCTTCTGGGTCTAAAGGCGATACTTTTTTTGTTTTGGTTTGTTTAAGTGTGCTTTTACTTGATTAATGAACTACCAGTTGTGCTTGCAAGGCAAAATTAGACAAAACCAGCTCACTTCACGGTAGCCCACACGGTATATATGGTGCAGAATAGTGCAGTGTGGCAGCAGCCTGGATAGCTGTGTGTGCACAACCTATTTCCTGCGTATTTCTCAGATAAAGGGTGTTCCATAGAAGAAGAAAAAATAAGGCGAACCTGCCAAATTAGTGAGCACTGTGGCTGCCTTGGAGCCAACCAGAGTGAGTGCTGACACCTGCATTAGTGGTTAGTTGATGTCACGTCCCACCTGTGGGGAGCCGGGAGGAGTAACTCAGGTTTGCATATCCCCTGCGCTGTGGACTAAGGTGAAATAACACTCAAAGTCCGTACACAAACATCAGCTTTATTGAGCTGTACATGTTGGCACGCGGTGGAGACACCAGTCAATCAAGAGAAATGACACCAGCCCCTTCCACGTGGCTTACTAAGGTCCCACCTGGGAGGGTGTTGCCCAGGCTCATGGTACAGTCTCTTGGGGCTCGTCCCTTACAGCTGGTCACTGCAGCAGTGCAGGGTAATAATCAATGCTGCAAGAACTTTCATTTTCTGCAAATGAAAAGCAATATAAATATCAAAGATTAATTATACTTCTGTTGCTGCATAGGCCTTTATTTCAGAATAAATATGATTTCATAATAAAAATTATTTTATTCTGGATTAGAGTGCATGCACTGGAACAATATTAATTTATCTGTAGCTATGTATTTTTTTTCTGCTTTGTAGCCACGGTATTTAATGTCCGCGTGTAGCTGAATACTGAAATGAGTTGGCTTTGAAGCTCAAATGCAGCTGTAAGTGAGATGTGATACAGTGTGAAAATTGATCTGAATGTCACAGCTTGTAATGTATAGGACACAGGTACCTGTTAGTACCTGTAATGTCCTACTCCTCAGCCTCGGGCATGATGGAGTAATCACTTTTAAAATTATCCAGAGTAGAGGGCCATCTCAGACAATTTGCTGAAAATCAGTTCCTGTGTAGGTGTTCCTGCTAAGCAAGTACCTCATTTAAGCTTCATGCTGATTAAGGAGGTCTTTCTATATACAAGGATATTAAAATGAGGTTGTTCATTTTTTCCTAGTAGATTTAACAGATATTTTGTCTCTGGGGAAGAACTTTATTATAACCAGTTTCATTTGTTAGCAAGTAATAAAGTTGCATTTATTACCAAGTAACCAAGGAGAGTGCCCTGCTATCTCAGACACTGTAGGCACAGAGAATAGGCAGCTCTTACCCTAAAAATGTGTGCTCTGTGTGAGACAGATTTGTGGGGAATAGGTCAGGAGTCCACATTTTAGTCTTCATAGAGGTACTAAGACAGTCTTACGTGCACAGAACAGTGCACTTTCATATTAGCTTCTGGGGCATTTAACAGTGTTTTTTCTTATTCAGCTGGGACTCAGCTAAAAGCAAAGCAGTGGAGCAGGCGTGAAGTGAAGCCTGGGGGCAGAAGATGTGAGAGGCAGAGGTGGGGAGAGCTTGAGCACATAGCGTATTAGTACACAACGGAGAAAGCACAGGCAGCACTTCTAGTGTTTCTGTGAACAGTCAAAGGCTCCTTGTGTGTTTGCTTCCACAATTATTTCTATTTTCTGGGATGTCTGGAAGACTCTCTGCTGCTTTTCCTGGTGCTCTTTGCTGGAGAGGAGACACCAAGAGGACTGCGCAGTGGATAAACCATCCTCTGCTCAGTTTCTAGATGGGAGAGAAGTTGTCCTCAGTGGATGGCATGTTACTGTCCCTATCTTTCTCTGATCCACTTCCCCATCTGATAATAAAAAAAATCTGAAGTAGCATTTCCACTGGCTTACTGGTAAAACGGGTTTGATTCTTGTTTACTACAGCAGTATTTCTATCATTTCAGCTTTCACTAGTTGTTGCACATATTTTATGGAATGTAAAGTTGTTGGTAATGTTGACAACGTTAGTTCTATGTAATTTCATGGGTAGCATCCTCTTCATAGGGATAGTGTTGCAATTACCTTAATAAAATAGTTTGAATCCTAGAATATTATTTCGATTTTAGTTTAAAATATGACTTTGTTTTAAAATTGAGTTATAGCAGCTATGACAATATAAGATATGTTGAGGTGCTTAGGAACAGGTAACTAGTATGGTGTTTGTCTTAATCACTATAGGATTCGTTACGGACTCTGAATCAAAACAATGGGTACTGGTTATGGATCTTGAGTCAAAACAATAGGTACCAGAAGAGACTGGTTTTGGTTTGGAAAATCAGCCAAAGATGAAATGAGCATGCGCAAGGATGGAGTTCAATCAGCGGACACAGTGATGAAGACTGTCGACGACCACCAGAGGACCCCTGTCCTACATAACCACGCATGCGTTAGAGACATTTGCATATAATAATGATTTCCAGGAAATAACAAGAATATGCTAATCATTACCTTCCCCCCATTCTATTTAAATCAGTCAGTAAAGATGACCAATGATTTCTGTAGAATAGGTAAGGTGAGGTAGTTGAAAGCCAATCATTATCAAATAAACTTTATGAATTTTGTTGATCTTCTGTAACCATGACTATGTAACCATGACTCTGCTGAAAAAGTGTATAAATATATCATGCTTTGTATCTGTTGGGGAACACGTCTTTGGCGGAGTTATCCCTCGTGTTCCCCAGTGCTGGACTAAAGAAGTGCCTGCTTATCTGCTTTGTGTAGGTAAGTTCTATT
The DNA here is from genome assembly GCF_018691265.1 of Tyto alba. NCBI lineage: Eukaryota > Metazoa > Chordata > Aves > Strigiformes > Tytonidae > Tyto > Tyto alba. Next base: position 33,423,244 of record NW_024881313.1, on the reverse strand, counting down.
GGCGATTGAGACCGCTAACAATAGTAGACAAAAGGAGGAGGTTGTAAAATAGACCTGTAGGTATTAAGTGAAATCAAGGCAATCACTAAGGTGTCCCAATCAAAAATGACAGCATTCTTCTTTTTTAAATTCAGACTGACATGATACCTTCTGTAGCCTGGCTGACAACATGTGCCACAAAACGTGCAGCAGGATCAGGGCTGATTCTAGGATTGCAAAACAAGAAACACCAAGCCTGAATCCCAGTTCTGACAGCTATTCCCAGTGACCTGCCACATTTGCTTCATTCTAGGACAGTGTGTGACTCTCAACAGCTACACACTACCCCACCCCCCTGCATGCATCATAGCACCTACTGCTGAGCTCTACATAATAAGCTCACATACTGCAAGGGAGGGGTCTTAAGCATGACATTTAGCCACCTGAAAAGGTTGGCTGGTCCACCCCAATTTAAATCATCCCTTCAGGAAAAAAACAAGACATCATCATTAACCTCTATATCCCTGTTCCCACACAATGGCAGAGGAATAAAAATGGAGGTTATTAGACAGGCCTGTAGCAGTAGTATTTATTGCCTCAGGACTTCACATCAATGAAGATAATAAAATGCATATCGATATTGGCCCACATACAGCTGTGCATAAGAATATTCTGGGAGAAGGGACAGTTTCTCATTCTTTTCTATAAAACGTCAATGAAATTATGAGCTTGGTGAGACCTATAGGTATGGCTGTGGTAAAAATTATAAATGCTAACAATTAGGGCTGTATTTCATGGAGCAGGGATTCCCTGGTAGCTTAAATGCAAAGTTGTTTCATGCCAGTGACTGTCACCACAAAGGATCCATCTTGTTTGGTGATACTGTTTTGGAATGATGGATCCCTTAGCAATAAAGAAAACTGCAAATATCACTTTCAATCTTTGAAATGTGAGACAAACCTTAACTGATGTGAGCTTTCATTCTCCCTCCGTATTGCAACCCAGGGAACAAGTTGTTAATATCACTACTTACGTGTCACCTGACTGTTAAAAGCAGCTTCTGATAGGCATTTAGCAGAAGGCTTTTTTAATCTCTGTTGTAAATGCTATAGAAGAGAAACTCTGTGTTACTCTCTACAGATGCTTTTCTGGAGTGTGTTGGTCTGGGGTTGGATTTCAACATTTCTGTATGAGAAATAATATCTGAAAAAAATGCAGTGGTCATATATTTAGTCTTTTAATGACATGGAACTCTTGGTGATAAACCTCTTTGCTATTTATGAAGGATATCTTTTAGAAGAGTATATTGAGAAAGAAGCAGACATTTGATTAGCACTGTCTTACACCACTACCTTGAAATCTCTTATCAAACTATATCATTTCTCAAGGCAAATTAAGGGGTGATATACATGCAAATTTATTGTTAATTATGGAGTTTAGGGTTTGGATAAACATTAGGTGGTAATTGCAAGGGATTGTAACTGAATATGTAAATTACTTTTACATCTGTATTTTACTCCACAAGCATGCTTAAATAGTCTGTGCTGAGGAGGCTGCACAAGGAGTGATTCTTCATTTTTAGTGGTGATTTTTTTTTTAATTCGTACATATTGGCCAAATTACGACTGTTTTGGTTTTACCTCTACAACTATAAAATAATTGTGCCAGTGATAAAGCAGTTTTGACTCTTGACTCCATGAATTTTCTTAGGCAAGCTGGGAAAAGGAGCTATCTACATACCCCCAGATTAGAACTTCTACAAAGAAATATTAATTTATCTGCTTCCTGATGTAAGCAGATCATTGGCTATAGCCAACAAGTTAAAATAGTGCAAAGGTTCCTGTAACAGAGTGCAATGTTTATTAGCACACAGATGTACTGGCACGCCTGGGGTATTATAACAGAAATGGTTTGAACTTCGAGAACTCAACAGTTGTACCTTGTCCTGTCCCTTTGAGTTACATGTGCTGAATGGAATAATTAGGTCAGTAATCAAGAGCTGAAACTTTGCTAATGGATAATAATCCACTTTCTGGTAATGGTTGACCCCTGTGAAGAGTCAGCGGGAGTTGCATTGCTTAACAGGATGAGAAACTGCAGCTTGATAGGAACTCACACTTACTAATGTAAAACAATAGACTTATTGTAAGTTGAATGGACTAACAAATGAGACAGCAGGAATAAACTGATGCTTCCGCACTTTGAGATCTCTTGATGGAAACCCTTCCATAGCATGAACAATAAGCTACGCGTCCTCACTTTTAACTTTCTAGAAGTGAGAGCAAAAGAGACCAGTATGGCAGAGAAAAAGCAATGGATGTTGAAGAGATGGTTGTTCATGGTACACATTGGTACCTAAATTATTACTCTACATAAATAATCTATGGTAAAGATCATGAGTGGTGACAGAAGACATAAATAATGTGTTTACTAAACAACTGACCTCCTAGGAGCAGATAAGAAAACCAATAATCTATAGCCAGTAAAATCATATATATGTTTAGCTTATGAAAAGTATATCCAGGACCTTCTCTGAGTAAAGTCAGAGAAGCGCCATGCTAGGCTTTACGCTTCCACTGTTCTCAGAGGTATGCAACATATCTGTTACTGTACATTGTAACTATAAGCAAAAAACTGCCAGGAAGTTTGGAACAGATTTAAAGCTGTGAGGTCACTTCCTTGAACCTTGTGTGTCACTCAGTTTTTCCCAGGTGGGACTGGGATGACATCCCTGTGTAGATTAAATGCCAGAGGGAGCAAGATCACAACACCTTGATAGTCTGTGCTAGAGAGAGTGTTCTTTGGTATGGACTGTGGGGTAGGAACCTCATATTTGTAATGAATTTTAGAAAGAAAAAAAAAAAGATATATTTGATGGAGTTTTTACAGGCTCCATTTCTTGACTCTCATAGTAAAGGAAATATCTGAGGAGAAAAAAAGAATTAAATACTGATTAAGGAAAAAAATAGACACATTACCCAACCTTGTACTGCTTTATAATTGGGACAAACCAGTATCAGGAAGGAAACTTGTATTATAAAAGGAAACCAACAGAACAACAGCAGCAATTACAAATGAAAGCAAACAGGAATAAAAAAAATGTTGCAGAAAAATCCCCAGCCAAGCAAAACATTTGCATTCATGATACGAATTTCCTGCTGACTTTAGGGAAAGATGGCTAGGAGCAAAGGTGCAGTTTGACAAAAGATGTTACTTAAACAGTCAAGACAATTCTGTTGAGCCTGTTGACGCTGAGTGGATACCTAATCTCACATGTGATGTCAGGGCCATAAATTTGAGATAATTTATTCATGGAGAATTAATCTGCTAGTGTCAAATGTTTATTCTGAGAGCTCCTTTACTGATATATGGCCTTAGTACAAAACACAGAAATCTACTCAGTGAAAATATTTTAACACATTTTGGCAGTAAGTGCTGATGTTCAATCATAACCATAAAAGCATCCTCATGGTCCTGTTGCAAATGCTTACTACTGATCAGTGATGCTTCTTCAGAGAAATGAAATCTAGATTCAGTGAGGGTGACCATTCTTGATACTTCCATGTCCTATGGAAATCTGTTCCTGAAAGGTTCTTGTAACACCTTGATCCTGTGCACAATGAGCTGCCACCGGCACGTGGAGCAACACAAAGACTGAAGGACTTTTGTGATACATAATCATGCCATATACTGTGTTGTGTTTTAGACGGGATGAAATTGTTCAAGTGGTGAGCTTATGCAACGGTGTATTTTCAGGTCAGCCAAAAGTTGTGCATAAATTTGCTCTGAATTTGGCAAATCACTCTGAACCCCAGAAAGGGGAAAGGAAGACTTACGAGTCAAAACACTTTCCTTTAGCATTTGCCAACAGCCAGCTTTTTGCCTAAAGCCTTCACCTCCACGCTCTCCACTTCTCTCTTATCAGTCACTAGCAAAAATTTAGGGATTCATACAACTTGGGTTTTATTCTTCATGGCCCCTCCTCTTCCCACTGAAGTCAGTGGAAAACATTTCAGGGAAACAGTAAAACAGGGTTGGATACTGTTTGTGTCTGCCTTAGAAAGGTAGCTATTAGCTGTCTTGAGTTCATCAGAACTTCTGGTTCCTTTCAAAGGTGGCTGGGCTAACCACAATTTCAGATTCAATTTTACCTTCTTAGAGGAGGGAGAAATTGTAATAGCAACAAACTGTTGCTCTTAATACGGTTATGAGTTCATGTTGGTGATTCCTGAAACTTGAAAGACTTGTAGGTTTCTGGGAAGCTTAAAGGGATGAGCTTCATTCAGAGAGTTCTCTTAATGTGCCGAAAACTTGTATGCGTTCAATGGCTTTTGCAGGTGGAGGTGAGAGAAACTTAAGGTGATGAAATGGCTAAATGCATTTCCCAAACTCTCAAAGCATGATTCTTCTTGTCAATAATGATGTGGTTTACTTTGTTTAAATAAAATCTCATGTTCACTTGAAATGTTGAATGAAGAACAAAATATAAACAAAATGAAGGAAAATCACTTCCTCATTAGGAAGCTGTCTTTTTTTGTTTTCTTTTAAAAACATTTTAGTATCAGATCTCTCATCTCTCTGACTTTGGGTGTACTTTTCCTTGTCCACATTAATTTTGTATGTTCTTGTCTAATCTATAACACTCTGATTTAACCTCTTCTTAAGAGGCTGTAGAGGATATGTGCACTTCTTATGCTTTGGGGAGATGGCCTTTAATTTGGACATCACCACCATCACCGGTCTATCATAAAAAACACCAGAGCAGTATTGCTTTGTCAGTCATGTAATTCTGCAGAATGCTGATGCTTGTGATATGATTTACTATGCAGCACAAAAATAAAGGGGCCTGATTCTATACTGTTCCTTCAGGCAAAGATCCTGCTATAATCACAGCTGGCTCCAGGATCTAGCCAGGGAGTGCTATTGCCCAGAGTTATTTCTGTTGCTTTGCAACAGCTAAATCCTTATTTTATTGTATAGCATTCACTGGTATTTCAAACCAACTTGTTCATTACTCCAAAGAAGAAGTGAAATGTGATCTGACACATGGTAGATGTCTTTTAAATTCTTCTGTGTCTCTTGGGTATGCATAAACTAGTATGATAATCTTTACTTTCAATAATCAATAACTATCAATTTACTACAATTCCAATAGATAATGTTAGAGTTTAGAAAATGGAGCATCTTAAATCAATTTTTTATTCCTAAATCAGACATGTAAATTAAAATTTGATCAAAAATCACCTATACCATTCTTCTCCCCTTCTATTTGATTAATTTTAACACACTGCAAGAATTAATTTGATCTGTAATAGTAATTGTTTTGCAGAGATAAGGATCGTGGGCAGTCTGTTCAGATGAGTTTTATTCAGTCTCATGAGCATCTTTTCCTCCTGCTCCTCCAAATTTGCTTTGGGAGCAAAGCTAAACATTTTCTGGGTTTCTCCTCCCCACACACATCTCCTATGTAGTATTGATTTGTTGTCCCATTTAAATACAGAGTTCAATATTCAGGTGTAGAAGTGCGACATAAATAAAATAGCATACTCCGCTGAGCCAAAAGAGCTGTTTTCCTGGGAGCTGCTGTAATTTACGGTAGGCTTGGCACCAGCATAAATATCGTTGGTTCGTTATCACAACCAAACGGTAAACCACTTTGGGTTCGTGGAAGTTGGGTGGTCTTGAAGAACGGGGAGAATAAAAGAGCTGAAAGTTGTTGCTGTACTGGTTGGGATGAAGTTTTGACACAGCCATGCCTTGGCGTGGCTGTGACTGTGACTGTGACTGTGACTGTGACTGGACCAGCACTGCCCACCACCACACACAGCTGGGGAAAGGAGGATGGTTTCCTTGAGTGGGGGAAATGGTGATTTTTATTTTGGTGATTGATTGGAACCTAAGGCAGCTGGAAGCTAATGAGAAAATTTATAAGACTCCGGGGGAGCAGGAGTGAGATCCACCTGAGCCTTCAGCTGGAGAAGGGGCCTCGAGCAGGGCGAGCCTTGACCTGCCTGGGAAGGGGAGTTTTCCTTCCCTCTCCCGCCGTCTTTGCCACAGTGTCTGTCGGTGATGGTTTCAGTTCAGCAGAGGTTGACCACCACCTCCTCCTCCTCCTTCTCAGCCTCCACTCCTCTCAGCAAGCTGGTAGGTGTCCTGCTCTCACACCCCAAACATGACCCTCCCTGCCTGCTTACCCCGGGTCCCCGCAGCCCTCCCGGGGCAGGGTGTGCGGGGCCGGTCTCGAATTTGCCCACTCGGGAGAAAAAAAAAAAAAAACACAAACTCCCCGGGGTTTGCGTATGGAGCAGCTTTTCCTCCTTCGGCTCCACCTCACTGCCCGGGGGAGCCGAGGCCGCTCGGCCCCGCGGTGCGGAGGCGCCTCAGAGGCGCTGTGGGGAGAGGGGTGAGTTATGCTGACGGGAGCCGCTTTTACAGCCGCTGAGAGCGCGCGTCGTAAAACGGAGGGATAAATTAATCTCCGCGAGGCAGTTTCACTGTTTCAGCGACTTACAAAATTACTATGGAAATTGTATTTCTCGGCTCCCTCCCCGTCCCGGCTCTCCGCGGGAGGGAAGGCGGTGTCAGCGGGAAGCGGCGGGCGGGCGGGGTTTACGCTGCCCGTTCGAAGTGTGGGGAGCGGCGGAGGGCGGGAAAAGAGGGAGAGAAAAACCTGCCGAGCAGGGCGAGTCCCTTTCGGTGTCCGTGGGTCCGCCCTGTGTCCCCGAGCGCTGAGGGGCCGGTACCTGTTCATGGCCGCGGCGAGGCGGGAAGCGGCCGCCGAGCTGAGGGCACCCGGGCCCCTCGGCTCGCCTGGCCGGCAGCGTGTGGGGCTGCGCCGAGGGTGAAAAAAAGGCTTAAATCTTGATCAGCGTACTCCTCTAAACCCCGGGGAGGAGGGGAGGCAGTTTTATTTCCAGGGACCTGGAGCTGTGCGCAGCGCCAAACTGGGCGATGTAAGATCAGCTGGTTATTTTTTGGCTTAATGGGTCCTCCTCTGGGATCGCACCCCCTTTCGCCCTTCCGATACTGTTGCCAGATTTTGGCTTAGCGCATTGCAATTAGTGTATGTACATGGGGGTTTATTAGCCAAGGAAGAAATAGGCAGCATCCCTCATGCTTCTTGCTGACGCTATTCCCTGAGAGATGTGAAGACCACTGAACCAAAAGTTAGTCCTAAGATTTAATATATCACCTGCATACCTGTAAGATCGATCACCAGAATGCCCTTAAGAGAAAGGCAAATATTTTTTGAGGAATAAGCTGCAAGTAGCAGGGGGAAACCGTTCCCCAGGATAATGTTTCAGTAATGCTTCACTCGGGTTAAAATGCTCATGTTTTTCATCCCTTAAGCACTTGGCTAATAGAAAGTAATAATTGGGTTGATTATAATGTTTAGTTTGTTTTGTTGGTTTATTGTTTCCCACTGTGAGAAATATGTTTAAGATGGCTTTAGACCGTTTCATTTTGTGGTTTGAAATCAAAATTAATCATAAGGGTTTTTTTTCTTTCTAATATAATGAAGTGTTTCTAGTTGTAAGATTCAGCTTGCATTGTACACCATCTCATACAAGCTGCATGCTTCATGGAGTTAAATAACAGAGTCAGGGCTTTTAATCATAAGTAATGGCAAAGGCAGAAGCAAATTGAGAGCTGCAGGCAAGAGCAGAATAATGTGTCCTGGTGAGATTTGAGAATTAATGGTTTATGTGATTATTTATACTTCAGGAGCACCTGTGGGATTCCCTTCTGGAAGAAGGGCCAGGTGTGGTAGACACAGGTTGTACAGGATGTTCCTGATGAACAACAAGAGGCAAAAGGTGAATGAAATACACAGATGGAGCAGAGGATGATGCAACAGAAATATGTTCAGTTATGTTTTTAGGAGAGTAGCTGTGAGCACAATATAGCTCTGTGGATGTTATGGACATTTGGCACGGCAGGAGTGGAAGAGGTCGAGTCATGGCTCCTTTGGGGGAGTTTGGTTAGTGTGTAGAAGCACGAAGAGATAGCGATGCACACAAAATGGTTCCAGGGCACAAGAGCTGCAGAGGAAAAGGTGTTTAAATTCGCAGTTCCTGGGTAATATGAAGAGATGGCAAGTAATTTAGTTCTAGGCAAGAAAATATCATCATGGATGTGATGTCATACTTTAAGTTGTATTAAAAAAAAAAATGAAGCTTTTAGTAATTTGCAGGAAATGCCAGCTCTTGCCTGGGAACTGAGCACAGTTACAAAACGCTGAGAAGAATCTTGACAGCTGAAACTTGCTGATATTTTCAGATTTCTGGAAAATCAATGCATGCAAAATGAATTGATAGAATTTCAAATCTTAAGAATTTATATTAATATTTATTAATGTACATATCTATCAAAATATGCTAATTCAGTGCAGTTGGATCATCATAGTATTTAATATGTTTGGCTGATCACTTAACTCATTATCATTTCCAGCTTGCCTCTCCAATGCTTTGTGCTTGAGGCAGTCATTAACAGCCTGGGCAAGGAGGAATAACCCTCTGCCACAACTGAATTGTTGTGATTTACTTTCACTTTGCATGAGTGGAAATCATTTCACATGCTGGGAAATAACCTGAGAGGACTTGGGAGTCCTGGAAGTAAACAACCGCAGGTTAAGGGAACTTTTTTACCCTGATATGGCAATTTTGATTGATACTCAGTCTATAGATGGACAGACTAAATTTCTGCTACTCTTCTAAAATTTTCCTGCTGCTACCTGTGCACCACCCTGCAAGTCCCATGCAGTGTCCTATGTAATTCTTGCCTCGCATGGCAGCATTCAGGATATATGGTTGCTAGTTTGGAGTACATTTTTGGATGTGGCTGTTAATAGCAAACCCTTTGGATTACCTACACCTTGTGCTCTGGTAAACACTAATCAGACTTTTCCTGTTCTTATTGGTTGTTGTAGAGAGCATCGTTGCTGGCTGACACTGTAGTGATCCTTAAGCTTGAGTTCTGCCCCTTAAACATAAAGCAAGCAGAAGTTTCCCTTTGCTTGTCCTGATGACCCCTTTTGGTCCATTTCTCTGCATTTACTCCATAGTTACCTTCTCCACTGCTTTCCCCACATCCTGCTTCCCTGAGCCCATAGATGTCTAGTACGATGTGTTTTCTACTGCATTTGAGCTTGTTTCCTTTTTGTGGCTGTTTCAGAGCTGGAAGCTGCCCAGATAGTCTGTTTGCAATGGCTTTAGGTTCTTGGCTTCTTTGCTTCAGTAGGATGCTTCCCTGGTTTGGACTTCTTTTAGCTGCCTTCTTGGCTGGATGGTCATTTTCCTGCTAGGCTGCAATTGTGTGTTCTGAAGGGACCATGCAGAATCCTGACTCCATCCTCTGGAAGGAGATAATTGAAGTGTCTCAACATTCTTGAGTAGGGAGTCCATATTTTCCCCCTTGCCTCTGCTGTTTAGTCTCTTGTTTTTCTCTACTGCTGCTTCTGCCTTCCTCCATGGATAAACGGGAAGAACTGGCACCACAATGCTTGTGTGTCTCAGCACAACAGATGTGATACCTGTGGCAAACTTTCTTTTTGTTTCAACAGTCCATGCTTGAACACTTCCAGAACTCTAAGCTTAGAGAAACTGGAACAGTAATCTGTGAGCAGACACTTCCCCATTAAGTGCTATAGAAGGTGGATTCAAGTCAAAGACAGTCCTCAGTGTTCATAAATTTGTGTTGTTTTTTGTTTTTTTTTTTTTTTTGCCATTGATCATCAGCTCTATGGTCATTTCAGTGGGTGCAGAAATGCTCTTAATTCCATGATCTTTTTCAATAACTCAAATTAATTTCACTAGCTTCCTGGGCTATATGGGATGGTTGTTTCTAGCTCTAGCTAGCTGTGTTCTAGTTCCTTACTTCAAAATATGTTTTTTGATTGTAATATAATTCAGCATAAAGCCTATGGTGACAGTTCTCCCTCCTGTGTCACATTAAGATTTCCTGATGTTGTATTGCGATTAAATCCATAGCTTGTGCTTCCCAGCAGTGGCTGGTTCTCCTGCGTGACAGCTGCTATGAGCTTTATGCATTACTCACCCCTGTTCTTGTGGATCTCTTATTGACATCCTGCATTTGCCCATTGGTCTCAACATGTCTTTATTGTCTATCATCAGCTCTTGCTCACAAGTATTACAGTCTGCTGTTACTTCCTTATCAGTGTTGCAGGGATAATATTGTGGCTGGCTATTCAATCCTGCTGGAACAGAATTGGTCATTGACCTAACAGCATAGCTGCCAATGTGGTGATCAAATTGTTGGCAGTTTTTTCCTATAGGGTGTACACATTGATAGCCCTTGGATTTCCTGAAGTCACATTGTGTAGCTTTGTTTAATTAGAAATCTCCACAACTTCAATCAGTGCATACATTGCCTTATTTCTCTGAATAGTTGTGGGTTTTAAAACTGAGGTAGTGATTTTCAGCACATCACGTGCCTTTTGCCTTCTCTACCCTCCACTCTCTCCATGTATCCTGGACCCAAATGCCTGTATATGGGTTCTGCTTCTTGTTTTCCTTTTTACCTTGGGCTTCAGTACTTGTTCTGACTGTTACTGTTTTAACCTTTTCCCTGTCAGATCACTTACCTTTGCTGTTTGCCACCATTTCTCTAAGGTCAGGTGCAATTCAAGCCTCTCTGCTATGGAATCAAATGTCCCAAACATTTGATTAGGAATCTGATGCCTAAAGAGTTACATGCTGATTGCAGAAAGGTCCAACTTACTATAAGACATGACCCCACAGCATTACATTGCTCAGCAATGCTTGGTCAGCAACAACCAACCACTGTATTCCGTTTCTTAGTTCTGACTATATGAAGAAAGGTATTTCTCTCCAAGTTGTGGTGTGGTTTTTTTTTTTTTGTTGTTGTTTTGTTTTGTTTTTCCTCCCTTTCTTTTTTCTTTTCCCCTTGAATGTCAGTACTTAGTAAACACTCTTATTAGCTGTTACTGGATTTGAGGCAGTATTCTTGGCAAGTCTGTCTCATAGGCTTTCATTTTTTCCACAATTACATTGTAAAAGTTCTCATCTTTATTCCTGATAGCTTTAGTACAGAATGTTCTTTCTTTCGCTGTCTCCATGTTTGTGCAAAGGTTTTGTGTAGAAAACGGTTTTCATTCAGTTGCCAACCCCAAATCTGAATCCCCACCTGTCTGCCTTAGTTTCTAGTAAATGATATTCTGTCCAGTTACCCTCACTCTGTTCTTTGCTACATTTCTGTGTTTTTATATCAATTGCTAGGTCATAAGAATTCCCATTTTTAAAACTGGACTCACTTTTTATTCAGAGAAATACTTGCAAAAATATTGTATGTAATAAGCAATGTGAAAATATGTTGATCGTCTTGCCTTCACCAAACTTTTTACAAGATCTGTTTTATTCTCTTCTGTTTTCATGGTGTTTGACCAATGTGGTAGACAAATGATTTGGCAATACGTGAGACAATGGAAAACTATTTAATTTCTGGAGTGAAAACTAATTCATTAAGGTTGTTATCCACCATTACATGTCTGTGTTTTCTGGGTATTCATCTTTCTAGTCTCTTGCTATTGGCTGTCTCACAAGTTTTCATGTCTTTATTGTTTTATCTTCACACATGGCTTGAGTAGTAATTTCATAGTAATCTGGACATCTGATTCTCCTCAGTCTACATCAGTCTTATTTTTTTTTGCACGGATTATGGGTAAAATTGTGATACAGACATGTTTATTGTAGGCAATGAGAACTTAATTCAAAAACAGGATTCAGCTGATTAAAGCTGAAGCTGTTAAGAATTTAGGCATCTAAACCTAGAATTACAGTCCTGGGAACCTTGGCTCAGTTACAGCCTAAAACTCAGGACACCTACATGACTTCTATATCTTACTTTTTAATCTTAGGCTGCCAAGTGTCTGGACAGCCTCTCTTTGTAATGCTGAGGTTTGTCTCTGTTTTCCAAAGTGGAACAGCCTTTGGCCTGTGCCATGGCAGGAGGAAGTGTCCAAGTCTCATCAAGGCTGTTCTAATAGGTGCTGCCACTGTGTACTTCCCAGACAGTCATCAAATATTTCTGAAAAAAACCCACTTACAGCTGCTGCTTCAGATAGGTGGGTGGAGGAGTATAGAGGAGGGTGAATTTATCTTTTTTTCTGTAGGACCTTGCGGTTGGAGTTTACACCTGTATAAGGCATGAGACCCTTCCTCTGTCTGAGTGGACTCAAGCCTTCGTGTCCCTCCCTGGATGTAGAAGAGAATTTTCCCTTTATCCTTTAAAATGCTAGCATGCATGCAATTTGGGATTCATGGGACAGGGGACACCACAAGACCCACTGGCCAGCTGATTAGAGTGCTTATCTTTGAATGGGGAGTCTTGGGTTCTCATTCTTGCTTCTAGTCCTGTTGATGTATTTTGAATTAAACAGTTACTAGTTATAGCTCTTAGTCCTTCAAGTTGACATTGGATGGCTTGTTTCACTGTGTTTTTAAATAGCATACCTGTCCTAAGGAGCCAGGTGATAAACTGTGTCTGTCAAATCAAAAACTAAATAAATGTAAATATCCCTTAGGCCAGGGAGATTCTTGGTTTAGCTTGCTATTTCTGCAGTAATAAAAACACTTGAAAAAATCAGCACCTCAACTGCAAGAGTAGTTTTATACAGGAGAAAAATGAATAGAGGAGAAATGTGTGCAAAAGCAATTTACTCCTTTCAGTGGCTCTCTAAAATCCCCCTTTCTTTAACCTTTACCCACAACATAGATCAGGTGTGTAGAGAATGCTTTTTAAATATAACTAAGAATCCTTAATCAGATCTTTGTCATATAAGTCTGTTGCAAATAGGAATTGGTGAGAAATCACAAATTCAGCATTTTATAAACACAGCAAATAACCTCTGGTGAGGTGCTTTGTTTTGACTGCAGTGGCACTGAGCTTTGTGACTTTGAGCAAATCTTGGAGGCTTTGTGTATCTCTTCCTACTTGTAAAGCAGTAAGAACCCACTTTGTAAAGGGTGTTGGGAGGGACAGAGTAACATACTGAAATACTTCACTCTTCTGCAGTTATTAATTTTGTTACATAGTCCCATATAGTTCTGAAAAGCAATCCAGGCTCAGTACCATGCCTGAACTGAAACTGGAGCATGTAATAAATCTGCCTGTTAACAGGCGTTGCCCCTCCTTTTGCTTTTTAGGAACGCCAGGAAGTCATCACGTAACTGCACCAAACTTCGGTCTGACCACCACCTGTGTGTAGGCATTGTTAACTTTTCTCTCTGGGATCCTGAAATCCAGTGAATACCTTTTGTAGCCATTGGTTTAGGCATTAGTTGATGATTAGTGGGACTTCTTCCAGAAATACATGAGGATTGGCCTGTAACCAGACTTAGGAAGGACCCTCACAAGACCAGCTGTGCTTAGGCTCTGTATTTTGCAAGAAACCGCTCAGCTTGGCATTACAGTACAGACATGCTTCCTCCTCAATGCTTAGACATCAATCCCTTGCACTTAAGGGAGAAACATCCATTACTAAGCACTCTTGTTTGTTTATTATCTGTATACACGCAGGTACAAGCATTAACAAGTAGAAATTTAATGGAAAGGCCAGAGCATAATACTGATGAACTGGGTGCTCCACCACTGCGTGTGCACTGTCCCAGTCAGTTTGGGCAGACTGACTTAGATTGTTTTCCAGGACACTTCTGCATTAATTAAATTTATTGGGAGGTAAAAGAAGTTCTATGTTCTTACTGACATTTTATATTAATATGTTGCAAAAACACTAGACTAAGCTACTTCTGTGGTTTATGCAGAGATGTCCACATTCTGGATTGAGAAGTAATTAATATTTATTTAAAAGCAAATGTATTTTCTGTTTATGCTATGGTCTTGTTATTGCCTTATGTTCCTCTCCTATCTTTGTTATATTTGGCTATTGTACTTTCATGTACATTAAGGCAGTAATAGCCTTTGTATTACCGGTTTATGTTTTTGAGAGCATGCCAGCATTGCTTAACATTTTATAGTGAAGTTTCTCCCATCTTACTGTCACAATCTTTCAGTCATGTGCTTATTGGAAAATCTAATATTCAATTACAGTATTTTTAAAAGCAGCTTCTGTCCATAATGTTTATGAAGGAGCTTGCGAATAGAAATTTTAGTTACTTGAAAAGCAAATGGCAAATAAAAGCACTGTGAGTAAATAATGTTTAGACCTCATGAGTTTTAGGCTAGTTGCAGTATTTGGGGAAGTCTAGCACTGGAATTAATTCATACCTGTTCAAAACTTGCAGAGCTGACTTTCTAGTATATGTTTTTATCATATATTCAGTGATAGCTCTGGGTACTACTTGGAAATATAATGAATAACAAAAACTTAATAAATTGGACAAAGTATAAAGAATATACAGGCATGCACACACAGAGAGAAGAATACACACTTCTATATTTTTCTCAGTTTTCTCCTCCAGTAAGAAAATCTCCATATTAAAAACACACTTTATAGAGATATAATAAATCTTCAGTAGAGTTCTAAAACTTAACTGCAGTAGGTGCTACCAAAAAAGACAATAGATCCTCAAATATCTTCTCATTAATTCCAGACTATTGTATATGGCACTAGACACATGGCACAGAATTTTAAACAGTACAGTTAGGCAGAAAGTGATAGTTTATCTACATTTTCCCTTATTTACAAGGAGATGGTCACCCAGCTTAAAAAGATATAAATTCAGGTTGAGTAGCACTTATGAGCCCCCTTCACAAAACCAGAAGTGTGACTTTGTCTGGTGCTATGCAAACACTGCACAAAGTCCTAATCCAGGTGCTTGGAATTAGAGGTATGTACGGTGATTTCCTTCTCTGCTAGGATAACCACAGGTAGAGGAGAATCTATACAGTGAAATAGGTTCTTTTGTGCAGGAATGAGCCTTGTTGGAGATGCTGAAGATACTGAGGGACCACCTTTAACAAGTGTGCTTTTTCTCTCATGTCTCCCTGGTTGTCAAATGCCAACTGATATTTGACTTTAACATCTTAAAATACATTCTCAACTCCAGTTCATATTAAAAGCCACCACTGTCATAAATAATAGTATTTCAAAGTACTTCATAATGGGTGGAGTACCTGGCAGTCTGCTTGTATTAGTGCGATGTAGTGTTTTTTCCAGTATCCAGCTCATTGTAAGACTGGGGATCAATTTTAGTTTTAGTTAACTTCCAAGGCCCAAATAGTGCAGAAGTTGCGTGTTATGTAATTTCAGACATCAAACCCCCTTAAAATAAAGAGCTATAAACGCTCCTCAGTCTTCTGCTTTTGAAAATAGTGGAGGAAAACACAATCCTGCTAATAAATCACGTCAGGTTAAAGACATTTCTATTACAACACAGTGGTCTGAATGTGGCTGTTGTATACTGTGTGTTTCCGTGTCTTCTGTTGATGACTGAGTTATTAAATAGTTTATTATGTTTTTGTTTTACGTAATTTATTTCCCCTCGGAAAATGAGTACAGCCAACCACCATTTAGTGCTATGCATCACTGAGGAGACAGAAATACTTGAAGTGTGACTGATAACTTTATGACCTGCTTCAGACAGTGGAGAGCTTGGTTCAAGTCTGTATTTAACCACAGTGATTTTTTAAAAACTCTCTATATTTAATGGACTTTCAGAGCATCTTGCAGAAGTGAACAGAATTGTTCCAAGCCACGTCTTATCGGTGTCTTGGCAATGGAGAAGATCTGTTTGGCCTGCCTTCCAGAAGAGGCCTGCTATTAGACTGCATGCAGCCATATATATTTTGCACCAGTATTTTTTTGTATGTACTGCCAAGAAGCAATGTGATTTTTCAATAGCAAAACTCATCATTCTTACGAAGTTAGCATGTGCAGAAGAACAGGTTTTTTGCTTCATTAGAAAATCAGTCTCTCAAGACTTTTTGCAGGTAGTACCCTCACCAGAAACAGTTGTTTTGTGTCTGTACTCCTATAATTTTTAGACCCACAGCAACAGAAAACTAACCAAGAGCTCAGCCATTTTGAAAGCTTCTGGAATGGTAAGGTGGATATTATTTCTGCCTTTGCTCTTTTGATTTGCCTTTCTGAGCTTCTGTTGGAATTGCTGTGAATTGCCCAGAATTGCTGAAACACCGTAAACAAAGATGGTTTTGCTATTCTGCAGTGTCGTGCTCCAGACTTCCTCTTGTCCTGTACCGTTGATGTTGAAGCTCTTCAAACTATATTAAAGCTTGATGGCAATACAGATCAGTGGGAATAGACAGGCCTATCTGTGTTCCCTAGAGAAGACAGAAGCTACGGCTTCAAAACCATTTGTACTCATCTGTGGACTACAGATCACCCAGCAAGATGAACTGGATCTAATTTGGGTTTTGGCACGTGCCCAGATTTCTGTTGGCTTCCCTAGCATGCTTGCTGGCTTTCAGGGCTGCTGTGGAAGACAAGACTGTACCTGATCTCACCAAAAGCCTGCTGGTACAACCTCAACTTCTCTGTGCTTCTGTAATTAATTCAGACCAGCAGAATGAGTTTCCATTGAGCAATGTTTTGTGTCATACAGCTAGAAGATTTTTGATCTGATTCTGTGAACCTTATGGCCAGGTTTGCTATATTGCTGAGTTATGGTCTGAGCAAGGCAATGTGAGGTTTAGAAATTCTTTGCTTCTTAGCTCTGCTTGTAAATAGTTAGAGGACAAGGACATACATGCTTTTTCTTGCAACAGGAATTTTAATAAAAACTATTTTAATAAAATTTAGTAAAAACTAGGTTTATTTAAAAACTTGTATGAAAATGGATTTTCATTAATAAAACTAGTTTATACTTTTCATAAAATAAGTTATATGCAAGACTTTTATAGCTTCCTGCAGTTGCCAATGGGAAGTGGACCCCTGAAAGCAGTACACTCCCTAATCCCACTGCTCAGACTGTCAGTATTGTCTTCACACGTCAGAAATTGGTAAGATTTCACTTACTGTTTTTTCTAGGAGATTGATCAGAGTGTGTAAAGAACCTGTACAGAAGATAAAGTTATTTTCTTAAGGCTTTGAGATCTACCCAGTGTTTGACTTTGACAAAGCATTTCACCTGATTGTAATAGTTTAGGTCAGGCCTCTTGCTAAAGTCTTTTTTTTTTTAATATGTGTGTGGGATAAGAACCAAGACTTACAGTAATATCCTGGGTTGACGCTGCTTGTCAAAGTAGCAGAGACTAATATATGCTAAGAACGATGCCCTTCAGCCTGACAACCTGAGTAGGTTTTTGAAACTGGGTAACTGAGTGGGTAGTAAACCCTGTCTTAGTTCTGCTGGTCTGTACTTGAATAAAGGATCCATGTAGTAGACATCTGATTGTTGAAAATCTGCTATATCACTAGACAAGATTTAATAATAAAAAATAAAACAAATGTGTAGTAAAGAAATAAAAAAGCAAGAGATACCAGACCAAAACATGTCCCTAGCATTATGCTTAGCAACAGATATTTTCATTATCTGTTCCAAGTCAGTCAGGTAATTAACTTCTACAACCCATCATACCTGATGTGCCCTGGAGACTTCTTACAGCTACATCTTCTCCTTTCTTTCTGTTTTTAAAAAGCAAGCTGCTTTCTTTTCAGTGTAAGATAGAATGATCTAGCCTTGATAGATTATCCCTTTACAAGACCTCACTTCTTTGTTACTTATGATTTGGCACTGGGGTGTCACAGGTAGTATGACAGTATTAGATAATATCTTTTCCCTTGTCCATCCTAAGGTTTCTTAATTAACACTTTTATGGCATGTCTTGATTGGATTATATTCCTGGCTTTAAGTTGCTTTCCCGGTTTTACAGCCTTTTTAAAATATGGTGATATAACTTTAGAAAATATGAGAAATATTAGCAGCATACAGTAATCTTAAAATTTGTAATATGTAGCTTACCACAGGCTTTTGTCAGGTTATATATTTGTATATATGCAGGTAAAAATCAGTCTTTTAGTGAATGTGTAAGGCTAGGAAAGGAAAACTGCCTAACCCTTCACTTCCTTTCACTTACATTTTTTTAAGTTTGAAGGGATTTGGCAGACTTTCCTTTGCAGGACTCTAGTGCTATACTTTATGCTCTGAGACTTATTTTAAGAAATTCTAGACTATTTTCTGACACAATACCTGACTTCAAATGCAGTAGCTGTGCATCTGCTGCCTTTTGTTGGCTGTATCCATCATACCAATTGCTATTGCTTAGAAGAGGTACAATTTTAAGGAGATATTCCTGGTTTGGCTACCATGTGGCTTTAGAACTGATGTCTCTGTCAGGTGAGGTCAAAAAACTGTGTTCTTTGGTCTGTCAATAAAAAAAAAAAGAAACATAAATATATACATCTTAAAAGATCTCCCCCCTAAATTTTGGAAGCTGTGCTGAGCGGTAAAAGAAGTCTTTTCATGTTCGTTCTCACCTTCATTTGTCTTTCAGACTCCAAAAGAACTAAATTAGACCTTTCCAGGACACTGCAAATTTCTAGCAGGTAGGATGGACTTCCAAAGAATTGGTGAAAATACTCAGAAGTACTGATGTGGGACAGGAAGAAAGCTTGATTCTTGGTGTCTATGTTTTCCAGTCTTGTTCTTTTATGTGGAAAAATCTCAAAAAAAAAAAAACCTCTTTGAAGTCTCAGGTTGGAAAATTGTTGTGTATTAAACCATTTTAAATGCTCTAATTGTTTTGCAAAGCATTTTTTTCTCTAATGTAAACATCAGTGAGAGAGTTGAGCGTGTCGGCTGAGAAATAATCTGACTGAGGCATTTTCCACTCTGATGCCCAGTGTGGTCGAGGAGCTCTAGATACCAGTTCAGAATTAAAAGCTCATTACGCACTAGTCTTACATGTCTCTGGTTATGTATTTTTGGGCAAGACACTCAAGAGAATGTGTGGAAATTTTTTTTTTATTTACTAGATAATTCAGTTAGCCAAAGGGATCCAGAGGAACATGGGATATTTTGTAAACCAAGGTTGGTTTTAGTGGCTTGTTTTCAAGTAGTTCCTGCTGCCTGCTGAAACCCTTGGCGTGTTGGCCTTCGTGCTTCTGCAGGCGAAGAGCTGGTAGGGCTGGGGGCTACCGCTGTGGGAGGCTAGGAGAGGGACCTGGGTGCTCTGCCAGTGAAGTGTGCTGGGAGTAGGTTGTCAGACTGTGACTAGATGCCTGATTTTTTTACTGCTCCTTGTGTACTGATGAGAAGGGAAGGGATCTCTAGCTGCTCGTTTTTCCACTGGTATATGTTTGGTTTTCAGTAGGTGGTTTTTCTGACTTCTTTCTTGATGGGTGCTTTGACCAAAAAGACAGCAGCATGCAGGGCCTCGCCCTCATTTCACTTCCAAGCTTGATGTGGTGAATCAGAAGAGATTATCTCAGATGTTTGTCCATGGTAGGGTCCTTATAGATGAATGTGTACATTTAGGATTTCTAAGAATAAGACTGAGATTGAGATATAATATATATATGATATATATTTTTATAAATATATTAAGATATGTTTGTATATATAATTTTAATATAATATATAAAATTATATAGTAATATATAATAAATATATAGATGCATGTATTGTATATATCCAATATATATTTATATATAAATAAATATATACTTAAATTACCTGATAACAGGGATGCGTCAGGGAAAGCTGGTGTCTTGCCAGCTGTGATGTCTACTGATTTGTTTCCAAAGCAGACTTTCTAGTTCTTTGAAAAGCTATTGAAAAAATCTACTTCTGTGTAGGAGGTTAAGGTTGGTCCTGTTGATATATCCTAAGAGTTTTTTCCTTGGATTCATTAATAAAAGCAGTAAGATTTTTGAGTGCAGCTGTGAGCTAATGGCAATTAGGCCATAGAGACTTACCAGGAATTCAGAGGACTCTTGTTTGACTAACAAATAGACTTGATACTTTCCCTGAGTTCTGCAAATACTACAGTCTGTTACCGATGCAGTAGATACACATAAGGACTCTTAGGAATTTATTTTAATGCTCAGAGTATTGATCAAGTAGTAATCTGAGTTCCTCTAATGTTGACATCAGTTTACAAAATTATCTCTGATAATGTGCTAGTTCAGATTCTGGAAAGAATCATAGATTTTGTGGCCTGAAAGGGATCATTATGATAACCTAATCACAGCTTCTGAGCAGCACAAGTCCGCAGGGGACCTGGTAGAGCTTCTGTGCTATTTTGGCTGTCAGGCTTTACTTGCAGAGTATATTGTCTCTTACCTTACATAAGACTTGGAATGCTTTCTGCTCTATACTTGTACTGTGCCTTGATACATGACAGGCTTCTGGTCCACGCTAGTGGCTCCAAAAATCTCATGAGGAAGGAGAAATATGGAAGGTTTTTTCCTTTTATTTTTGCATGATCTTGTGCCTGTTTGCTTATTATACTGGAGACTTGTTTTTACCTCCTACAAGAAGTCAAGTCGATAACCCTAGAGAACCCTAAGACAGAAAACCAACACAGGTAAATATTTTGAAATTTTATCAAATTCCCGAGTGGATAAAACTTTAAGCAAGGGCCTGGAGTCTGAACCGAGGTTCCTCACTTAAGAAACTTTAAAAAAGTAATTTGGAAATAGTAGAAAGGACAGTCTTGATAGAGGGGGGGAAAGAAAAACAGGTGGAATCCTTGGGTTATGTAATTGGGGCACTTGGAAGAAGACATTGGGTTCTCTTAAAAGCTCGGTCAGAACGAATGCATACAATCTTTCTTGTGTGATATAGCCCATAGTTTCCTTAAGTACCTCACTTCACAGATACTGCCTAGAGTTACTGTGTCTTTCTGTGGATTTCAAAATAAAATACTTGTCCAAAACTTAAATGCAATAAGGCCTGCTTAGGAAGCACAGAAAGTTCAGAGAATCATAGAATGGTTTGGGTTGGAAGAAACCTTCAAAGATCACCTAGTCCAAACCCCCTTCCATGGGCAGGGACATCTTTCACTAGATCAGGTTGCTCAAAGCCCCATCCAACTTGACCTTGTACACTTCCAGTGAGAGGGGATCTACAGTTGTTCTGGGCAACCTGTGACAGTGTCTCACCACTCTCATCATAAAAAATTTCTTATGTCCAATCTAAACCTATGATTTTTCAGTTTGAAATTGTTGCCTCTTGTCCTGTCACTACAGACCTTGGTAAAAAGTCTCCCTATTTCTTATAAGCCCTCTTTCTTTAAGTATTGAAAGGCCTCAATAACATCTCCCTGGAGCCTCCTCTTCTCCAGGTTGAACAACCCCAACTCTTTCAGAGATATTCCAGCCTGCTGACCATTTTTGTAGCCGCCTTCTGGACCTGCTCTGACAGGGCTATGCCTGTCTTGTACTGGGGACCCCAGAGCTGGACACAGCACTGCAGGTGAGGACTCATGAGAGCAGAGTAGAGGGGGAGAATCCCCTCCCTTGACCTGCTGGCAGTGCTTCTTGTGATACCACCCAGGATACAGTTGGCTTTCTTATCTGCAAGTGTGTATTCCTGGCTTATGTCCATTTTTTTCATCCACCAATGTCCCCATGTCCTTCTCTGCAGGGCTGCTCTCAATCCATTCATCCCTCAGCCTGTATTGATACTGGGGGTTGCCCCAACCCAGATGTAGGACCTTGCACTTGGCCTTGTTGAGCTTCATGAGGTTTGCACAAGCCCATTCCTCAAGCCTGTCATGGTCCTTGTGGATGACATCAGAGTTACTAAAGGTTATGTGAGAAAGAGCCAGTTAAAAAGCTGTATGAATTGTAACCTTTCATCTTAAAATAAGAGCAAACTCCAGGTCTGCTGTTTGGAAAGTTCTGAGTGTACCCTGATCCCTTCACTCAGGTCACAGTTTTATTAGTGCTAGTAAATGGTGAACACCTACCTAAAGCAAAGCATACACTGATATTAATGGGAAGTCTAGTTCCCAGACATAGCCAATGGGCAATTTTATTTTGTCAGTTGATTTCTCCAAATTTCAGTTCTGTGCAGTTTTTCCCAATTTTCCATGCAGTGGAAGGGCTATGAACTTCTGATCGATGCTACCAGAACTGGTTTTTACACTATTTTCTGAATAGCTTCTTGCAGCTCCAACTTTGAAATAGTTTCAAAGATGTAGTTTCGCTGTACACACAGATCCACTTATACTGCTTAAGGCAACATACCATTCTTGCATACCCAAACAGCTTTACTTAGCTACCATTTGTCAACAGCACTTCTCTTGCTCTAGGCTATTTTGGGTAGGCTATGTCATTCAAAACCAGGTCATTCTAGCTATGTGATTATGTGAATATCTTCAGTCATGCATGCACAGCACCTCCCCATTAATTAGGTACTTGTTCCTCCAAGGTGATTAACAAACTAATTTATTCTCCTAATTGCCAGAGGATTTGACCCCTGAACTGGAGAATTATCATAGATTTGAGACAGGACAGTGCTCAAGATTTCTCTGTGACTACCTGATTAGAGATCCTCTCAGCTGTTGACAGTCTGCACAATCAGGGGAACAGTTCTCTCTTGAAATGGCTTCCCATCAATGGTGCACTATGTGAGGAACAGCAGGAACTCTTTTATATGGAGGAGAGGTGAAGCATTTCCAGTGGAGTGCTTATCTTGATTGATGAACCACAGAAGTGTTCATGATGTCCTCAGTTTAACCCGAGCTCTGGAGCCGGTTTCCAAATGCTGGGGTTTAGAGGCTTGCTTCCATTTTAGGCACTCCCTTTTTACTTCTTGTCTAGTATTCCAAGATCGTCCTCTTATATTGTGTGCAGAAATCAGAAATTCTCATTTACAAAAGTCACCATAATGACTCTTACAAAAAAGGTGCTAGAGGTGTGGTTAGGCTGGCAGAATTCCTCTGCTGTGAAAGTAATGAAACTCTTTTCCACCTGAAGAACACTTCTACCTTATCTATTTATACTTTCAAGGGAAGATAATCTTGATGATTATCAGCAGTGTGAATTTCCTCAGGTTCAACCTTCATGAAAGAGTTTAGCAATCAGAAAAGGGTCATGACTTGATGTCTCCTAGCTCTCTAAAAATAATAGTTTGTCAATGGCAGTTATCTGCCAGTGTGAAACAATATTTTGAAAGGGGACCTAAACTAGCTTTTATTTGATTGAGAATTAGACCCTTTACACTTTTAATTCTGTAAAAGACAACTGTGTTTAGAGAAGAACAAACTAAAAGTAATCTACTGTGACTTTTTGAGAGCCTTTAGAGGTGGACTATCTTCTTGGATGTCAGGACTATTTACTCTTGGAGGGGCTCTAAGAAGGACAGTCTCAGCAATGTTGTCTTTGGCAGTCCAGTGTTCTTGATATTGAACAAGTATGCCCCTGTTTTGGGTGTAGGCTTCTTCAGAGAGTTCTATGAGATATACAGAGGCAAGATCTCATTCATGAGTTTTTTGTTCAAATCTTACAATTTCCAGTTTAGCATTCTGAAGCTGGAGAAGCTTTATATCTGAAAAAGTGAAATTTGTGTGTGGAAGATGCCCACTTAGGCAATGATGTGGAACTGCAGGGTTTTCCTAGTATTTTAATATTGAATGTAATTTTAGAGCATTTAGTAGAATGTAGTTTCAGAGTATTTTGAGGTTAGTTTAACTTGTAGGTTGTTAATCTTGTTGTTGGGGTAATTCTTCAAGTGTTTCCTCAAATCCAGCCTGTGAGTAAAATGTTGAAGGTCACTAAGGTTTTTGTCTAGAGTGGATTGAGGTCTAAAAAGAGTCCCAGATTCTCAGTATTCCTTCGTGCTGCTGCATTCATGAACTCAAAAGTGCAACTCACCAGGGAATGCAGTCACAGCAAACTAACTGGAAAACTCAGCCTTTTGAGGAATTTTGTCTTATTCTGTGAGCATTTTGTTACAATGAGATGAACATACCCAGTCACTTCTATTGTTTTTAAACAGTCTGCTGCATTCAGCAGCTTGCTGAAGAGCTTTTCATGTTATCTGTATTTAAGAACTGCTGGATTGAGTTACAGATCAATGTAGCCCCAGCTGCAGGGTTCTGCAGGGGTTCATCTGTCTTTCTGTGCTTACAGAAGCAAGCGGTGTCTTAAATAAATACATTCATGCCACTGCCATCAGAGGGACAATTTATAGGCATAAATGAAACCTGGAGGACAGTAGTAAATTGCAAAAAAGCCCCAGAACATTAAGCGCTTGTAAAATGGATTTGGGATTACTAATTTAGGGCTGGGTCTAGTCTTATTTAGTGTAGTGTAAAACCAGGAAGAATAACGCCATTGAAGTCAGCAGGAGTGATGCTGCTAAAGTGAGAATAGAATCAGAATATAATCAAGTGCGATGTGTCGTATAATGGAAATTATCTTAAAAATACCTACTCTGACACATGATGGTTTGAAAGCTCTGAAGGTTTTTTTGTGGAATTATATAATTTCAGTTGTGCTCAGTTTCCACAGAATAGAAAGAATTTTTTTTCCATACGTTTAAACCCTGCAGTCTCCCATGAGGACCTGAAAGTCAGACTGTAGACGTTCTATCTTGTTCATCCACAGGTAAAACAAAGCAAACAAGAAACAAAGCTCACCACCACCAAAAAAAATAAATACAGGGCTAAAAGGGAACATTAGGTTTTACTTAGTTTGTTGCCCAGCTGCAAGCCAGGATCAGCTCTGCCTTAGCCGCTCTTGGGATGTGTCTGTTTAGCACTTTGAAAATTATAATGTGTTAGGTTTCACAGTCTTCTTGGGTGATACTACAGCATCCTCAGAAAGGTTTTCCCTCTCTTACTTTTCTAACTTGTACTATCTGTTCTCTTCACCACAGTTAAAAAGCTGTTGTTTTGGGTTTTTTTTTACCCCTCTCAGCTAAACAGTTACTTCTCATTCTGTGTAAGTGTTTCTCCTTGTTTTCCTCCATGCTTTCACCATTTTGTGTTGCAAACTGTGGACAAAACGCCAAATGCTGAGTCAAGTAAAAATCCTACTGGCAGCATATTAAAAGCTTGCCTCTCCTTCGCTGGTCCCAGTACAGTATTTGCACTTCCCAAAAGCATGATGTTATTGTTTCATGCTGAGTTTAAGATTTGTTTTAATACATGATCCTTTCCCTCTGAACTTCCATTTATCTAGAAATTCCCCAATCCGTATTTGTACACTTAATTTTTCTCACTGAAATGTAGCGAGATCAAGTTGTCCTTGTTGAAACAAGTTGTACTTGTTGCATTTGTGGGTGTTTTGTTTTGTTTTTTTCCTCCGGTTTAAAATCTGTCTTGAGTTTTGATACTCTGGTATTGGCTAATATGGCAGTGTGTTGGTCAGCTTATTCCAAAATAACACATACCTGTGCACTGTAATGAGCTGGAAAGATACATGTTACAGGGGATGTACTCTCATTTGTTGACTTTGCAGTGGGTGGGAGGAGAACAGCTTTACTCTTGTCATGACAAAGTAGATGCTGGTTTCATGAGGACTGTAGATCTGTCCAATCTGTGATGTTAACATCACCTCTTCAAGTCAAACCTTAGCTGTCCATTAATGTAAACTGCAGAGTAAGACAAGCAATCTGCTCAGCTTCTGCTATAAAGGTATTAAATTCTTTGCAGAATTATACCCAGTTATATTTTCTAAATAATGAGATACTACAGCATTTTCCAAACATCTATTAATAACCAGGAGATACGAGTGCTAGTGATAAAAATCACTGCAGCATTACCAGTTTCTTCACAGAGAGAATGTTGTTGTCATTCTCAAGCTGAAGGGAAAGCAGAAGAAATGTATTTTTTCTGTAATGCTTTTACCCTCCAAAGAAATCAAGGTGAAATTAAACCCATCATAGCTATACTGAAAAATAAAATTTACACGAGGAGAATATGAATGCAGTTTGTGGGCAGACTCTGTTTTCTGCCTCTAGGAAATACAATGAAAATACAAACCTGCTGGCTGAGTATTGGTTTTTGTGAGTGTTTTTATAAGGCTGTAGGCCGGCCTGACAGGTCTCACACATAAACTGTAAGATCACACAATTGGCTTCCACCTCACACTCCCAAGCCCCTTGGCTTGTGCATCTTGTGGTTGAAGTACACATGGTTTCTCCCCTGTGCTGTGACCCCGTAGGATGCGTGCTCTCCAGCAGCAGCCTGGCTTCATGGTTCTTTTCTTTCATCGGACTGTGATGCATGGGGACA
The DNA here is from genome assembly GCF_018691265.1 of Tyto alba. Lineage (NCBI taxonomy): Eukaryota > Metazoa > Chordata > Aves > Strigiformes > Tytonidae > Tyto > Tyto alba. Next base: position 33,397,117 of record NW_024881313.1, on the reverse strand, counting down.
TACTCGCATCTGACAGAAGAGACTCCACGTATGAATATCTCTATAGATTTAATCTTGGCTTCTCCATGCACTTGATTCTGAGTATAGCACACACTGCCAAACTGTTTTTTTTTTTTAGTGGCCTGCCAGTGGGAGTTTAAGTACCTTGATGTTTGCCTGTGCATGGAGCAGTTTTGGGGTAGCTATACAGACACTGTTCCTCATTGCCCTTTCCATATTAGCCGAATCCACTGTGAAAGAGGATTAAATTAGAAGACAGTATTCTTCCTGTGAAATAAGTTGATTGTGGCATTACCCAACCCTCTCCATTATTTCTGTGGCTGGGACCAGCTCTGTTTTTCCTTTTGCATTCTCTGGTGAATGACTTCACATGTAGGTAAAGTCACAGGTTTTCTTTAATGATCCTTGCAGTTTTCACCACCCTCGAGTCAACTGGCCTCTGCATTACAGTTTCAAAAGTGAGGTAATGGTTAAAAATCAAAGGCATTTGTGCTCTTGTCAGATATGGAACTGAGGCCAGGCATCCTAGGTTTTGCAGACATTTAAAATGAGCATTTGTTCATGTTCTTCTGTGTTTGCAGTGCCTTTATTTATGGTATTTACATATATACTACAGAAGTGTTTATGCGCGCAATTAAGAAACCATACTTGGTTTATTTTGCTGTTGGCATATTTGAAAATGATTTAATACGCATAGGAATGTTGCACAGAGTGCTGGCTAGACTTAATTCAGGTTAGACCCCAAGCATACCCATTGTTTAACAGCTGTGGTGTCTCCTTTGCTGTGTCCTAATTCTGGAAAGCTCCCCTTATTTACCTAAATTCTCCCCAAGGTGGTGTCAGAATATATGTTTATTGAGGGCCACGCAATCTCAGCTCTGCCTTGTCCTTCTGTGGCCACACTGCTATAATAGCCATATGTAATAGTCTTTAATACTTTTTTATTCACAGTAATTTTATGAGAGGATGTGTTATGGTCCACTTAGGAGATTGACAGACACAGAGTATGATTAATTCATGATTCAGGATTCCTGATTAAATGTAGACATATGCAGGGTATACACGTTACATCTGAGCTGGTCATCCCAGTTTCCTACTGAAATTTGTGGGGATCAAGTGAGGGTACTTACTGAGGCTTGCACAGAACTCATCTCTGGATGAAGTAGGTGCTGAAATAGATCAAATGACTCCTCACTTGAAGTGGTTATTATAAAGGGAGCTTAGGTAACTACAGCTTAGCTGTAAATATTTAAATTGTAGATGCTTAAAGGTGTGGAAGAAAGCTCACCTCGTGCAGTGAGGGTATAACATGGCCAATAGCTCAGGTGATAGGAAAACCAAGTTAATTGTGGACTCCATACTTGTTTTCTAGGGAAAATATGACAGTTTTGGCTTGAGATCCTTCTCCACCATTGTTGGATTTTTCTTGTGTGACCTTGCAGATATAGCTGCTGATGCAGGTTGAAAGTGGGCAACTGTGGTGCTTTGGAGCTTCCTAACTGTGCGTTCATCTAAATATCACAAAAGAGAAGTTTTACCATGCAGGAGCAAATCCATAGAAGTGAATGCATGTCTAACATACTTTACACTGGCCTATTTATCCTGTTTCCACAACAGAGAACAATCTAGACAGGGGAAATTTGTCCTGTTGTATTGAAATGCAGGAATTTTGTGCCTGCTGAATGGTTTATTGCATGCTGTTAGTGAAGTTATATGAAGAAGGAAGACTTACCGTGTTTCTATCTGGAAACTCTGAGGCTGGTACTCAGTATTGATTTAGTCATTGTCCACAAGAACACTAAGAATTATGCCTTCTGTGGTTGTTATGCTTTCATCGTAAAGCCTTTATTGAGCAGCCTTGGCCAGTAATACTAATGGATGGAGCACTATTAAGCTCCCTGCTCTTGTAGGTCAAATGAAGTCTCAGAATTTAGTGGATGGTCAGTGTGTCCTTTCTTTGTCAGTGGTTTTGCTCACAGTTTTCCTGGAGCATGTTGCAACAACTAAATTGTGTGAAAAATCTTGTTCTTCAAATAATGTGGCTTCAAAGTCTCTAAACACATGAGGAATCTGAACTGACAGTTACTGGAGGCATTAGGATCTCTCACGTACACTGAGACAGGATCTGAACCTCTCCTCCTAACCCTGAGAAGACACCTATATTCCAGCCCGGGATACAACCGAAGTAGAGACTTGAGCAGAGTTTCAGATATCAGCACTGTGTTATCAGCTACTCTATTGTAAATACTGTTTTTCATCAAAGTTTTCAGAATGTGGGAAAACCACTTGCTAGTGGCTGTAAACTGCAAAACTAATGGGCCAGATAATTGTATAACTGTGTCATCGGGTATTATTAACAAGTGTTTTTAAGAGCTAAAAATTTCCTGTGGATCTAATGAAAACTCCAGGTCAGCGGACCCTGTGCTACTGTAGTTGCCTTTGATTTCATTAGAATCAGATCTCAGCATAGCTAGATACCTAATGCATCTTGTAAACTTCATTGATTTATTTGCACATAAAAGCTTTCTTGCTTTGAATGTTTTGTTCTCCGTTTTGTCAAAAGTAAAGAAGCATTGATAAAGAGTGCCCAGAAAGCAGAGCTGCTTTTAGTTGAAAAATGTATCAGCCTGAGGGAGTGGATAGGTGCAGAGGCGTGTAGATGGTATTTCTGGTGATGGTAGAGCCCATGGACTTGTAGTTAATTCCTAGGAAAGGCATTGGATCTTAACAATTGTTGATCCTTAGGGAGGCTAGTGGGCAAGTGAAAATTTGAGTTAGGAACATCTTAACAGATTCTTAATGTGTTCTTTTCTCTGTTAACTTTCTAAGAAAATCCTCCTATTCCACATAATTTTATTTCTTATATACCGAAAAGACTCTGCTTGTTTCAGAGAACTTTGGAATATGGCATTAGAGAATTAATTTCTTAAGGATATACACTATTAGTCTGTTGTCAGAAGCATTTTCCATAAGATTGAAATGTCAGCATTACAGTATATTTATTTAAATGGATACTTGTGAATCGTGGTCTTTCCTGACTCTGTGTTTATCTGCATATGGGAGTATGTATATTCTGTCTGGTACATTCATAAATAATCCTGGAATTATAGCATCAGCCTCCCCCTCTTGATAAAATAGTTACAAGCTTTTCCTTCGCTACAGGCAGCTTGAGTGCAAGCAACCCTGCTTTACTCTGTGGGTTTTTCCAATCTTGCCTTTTCTTATGTGGAGAAATCTCCTGAGAACAAGCATCTGTTGTGAATAACATCATTTTTTTGGTGGTGTGAACTGAGACCTCTGGAGTTAGTACAAACAGAAATCAGTAAAAATAGATGCAAAATAAGAGTACTGAAGGAAAAAAAAAAAAAGTGTCTTATTTTATTCTTCAAAGACTTGGTATTTTAGGCATGTGCAGGGTTTAAATTTGTCAACTTCACTTGTTGGGGATTTTAATTTCTCAAGAACAACTTATTAGTATGTAATTAGGCATCATATGTGAATAATCATTGTGACTGAGAGCAGTTTAAGAGGTTAGCAAAGGGCAGTCTATCATGATGCTTGTATATAATAAATGTAATACAAATGTGTACCAAGGAACAGAGAGGTCTGAGACAGAGAGGTAAAAAACCCCGTTAATGGCTTTAAGCCTAGCGAATTAAAATTCTCAAATGAAATTAGTCTCTGACCTTTTACCACCTTTGGACCATGCTCAAATGTTTCAGTGGACAGCTTGAAGGCAAGAGTTCTTCTGTCTTCACTGTAGGTTTCATCCTGCCTGTGTTTGAGAGATGCCACAGAAGCATAACAAAGGCATTTGTCTATTCTTGGAAGTTGATGATGAACCTTGTAGTCATTCCCATACTTCTTTCAGTGGAGAAGATCATGCACACAGAGATGAATAAATCTCCTTTATGCTTTCATAGTCTTACGGCTTCATACTTCAGGAGATGAGGTGACCTACTTAGGAAAAAAAAAGATGGTAAAAGATGGTAAAAGAGAAGTAAAGGACAAAGGAGCAATAACGTAGTGTGGATTCATGAAGAGTTATAGCAGAATAAACTGATCATTTTGGCTTCTGGAGGTGTGATTCAGCTTGCTTTCTTCTTGGGGCTTCTCATAGCTTAGCTTGCAGAGATTTTATGGAAAGTGAATGCGTTCAAGATGTCAAACTGTGTGGATTAGCAGGCAGTATGACAGACTGGACAGAGGAGAGGCTTTGGTATTTGGCGGGAGATGAAGTTTTACTCTTATCTTTGTGACTGATTTTGCTGTGTGTATGTTAGTTCTCTCTGTTTCTTTTCTCACCTTCTGTCTGTCTTGCCTCTGAAGACTGTAAGCTCTTCAGAGCCAAAATTGGCTTCCACTCTATGTTTATATGTTGTCTGGCACACTGAGAATCAGATCACAGTTGGGGTTTCTACATGCTGCTGGAATATAAATAATAAACCTCCTTTTTCTTTCACTAATTCTAACTCTGCATCTCTTCATATTTCCCTAGTTGCGCTCAGTTATTTGACAAGATTGCTGAGACATTTCAGGAAATCCATGCAGTCCTTGCCTACCAGTTATCCTGCCAATGTCAGAACAGAGCCCCAGTGATTGCAGCTGAGCTTGGGATGGAGCATTACCAGAAATAAAGTTGAAGATGTGGTCCCAAATGGCCTTCCAGTAGTGACAGGTGCAGGAATGGTGATGACTTTTCTGTCCATGTGTTGCAGTTTGTTTTGTTTTGTGCATGTTGAACTGATGTAAGAAGCAATTATTTTGGCCAGATGCAGCATCCTTCTTTTGCTGAAACAGTACTTATATCACACCTCAATATTCACAAATATCCCAGAGGATTTGTCGTACCTATGCCGGAACAGTTTCACAAAAGCTCCATAACTGAAATCTTGCCACTCCTTTGTTTTGTGCCACCTGTGCTTCAGCATAAATCAGTTGCTTCTTTCCCTAGAAGACCTTCAGAATGAGCTTTGCCACATAGTGCTTGTGGGGCTGCTCATAGACTGCCTAATATCCAGAGACCATTAAAACTCGACAGTCGCGTGTCAAAGGGAACTCGTGGGCTCCATGGAGGGGAATGTTTTGGTGAATCCACTAGATCCACAGAACTTTTTCTCTCCAAAATTGCCAACTTAAGGTATATTCGTTCTAGGCATTCAGTTCGGGTGCCTTAAGGAAAAACCTGGGCTCTCTGGGGTCAGTGGAGAGGAGGATACCTTTCCCGAGTGTGATTTCAGAGTTTGTAAAGTTTAAGCATGCTTAATTCCATTGACTGAAGACCCCAACTGTAGATAGTAGGTATACTTTTCTAATACTCTCTTGGGGTGTTTTTACAGTTTCCAAAGAAGGTGAGACATTCACAGTCATGCTTGAGCGCTTCTGTCTTATTTTCCCTATTTCAGTAATTTTATAACCAACTCTGGCAAAACTATGTCAGGGTTGAAGTCTATATTGACACAATTTTCTTTGAAATAGGTAGTCTGGTAAAAAAGGACACAATTCATAGGCCCTTGAAGGGAGACTGCAGTGTAATTTTTGGTCTTATCAAGCACTGGAAGCCTTATAAAGAAAGAGCTGTTATGAAATGCCCCACTTGCAGGACAAATTTCCACTGGACCTGATACCTCATTAGACATTAGAGAATCTAACCATTAGCTATGTCTTGATAGAAAAGTTTGTTTCACTAGTACTGCTGCTCCACACAAATACATGTTGGATTGTTATCTCCTGCTTTTAGGCCAGTTGTTTGTTATGGGACTGGCAAATCCAAGTACTGCAGTCTGAGAGCAGCAGTGCAAGATACCATCTGCTGTGAATGACTCTCATTGCTGTGTACCCATCAGAACATCACCAAAGACATATGTTAAGATACAGTGCAAGGCTTCAGGAGACAGAAATGCAACTGAAGCAACATTTTGCTCCATGCATGATGCCAGTAGGATTGTCTGGAGTTTAAATTAGCATATAGCCTGACCTCAGCTATTTAACATTAAGCAGTAGGGACAAATCTATTTCCATTAATCATGGCAGTGGTGGATGTGAAACATCTGCATTAAGTCATTGTGCTAATCTAAGAAAGCAAAGGTTGCTAATCTGATTTGAAACAGTAATAAATAGGAAGGAAATCTGCAGTAAGGAAATGGGCAAAGTGAGTGGTATCAAAAATTGCTTTCGTGCAACCTTTTTTGTGCTGCGTTAGTTTTTTGCATTGCTTTGCTAAAAGAAAACCAGTGTAATTCCAGCTGGAAAAGAGCAGTGCCCACTTAATACAAGTTTGTGCCATTGATATTATATGAATAGGCCACTAAACTTAAGGAATTTTCTGCCCTTTTGACATATATAGGAGGTTATTGCTTTTCCTGTGCATGTTTGATTTTCAAATACTAGGAAGAAATTTGGTTATTGCAGGTGGTCAGTGCATTCAGACTCATAGCATTTCTTAGCCTATAACATAGGAGCTTGGGCAGGACAGCTACGCAATGAAATAGTATTCTGAACTTCTCCTTTTATGGGCCATCAACAGGAAGCAGGTTTTGGAAGGATGAAAATGTATTTTGTAGTTGCAATATGCCATATATTCTACTGCATTTTAGTACACTAGTGAAATGTCTGGTGGTGCTTTGAAATGTCTGTGGTACTCATTTGTGCCAGTTATGAAAGATGTGTACAGACAAGGGCATCACAAGTAAAATTCAGAGTGCAGGAACAAAGTGAAATATTGCCCCATTGTATAAATAGAAATGCTTACTGAAGTAGCAAAAAAATGCTCATTTAAGCAGCGTGCTGTGGCTGTACTTCCTGTACAAGCAAGAAACCGGATTCCTCACATATAAAGAATCCCAGAGATGAACATAGTATCTCACACATGTTCTGCTGCCCTAGCAAGTACCTTTCTGGGTTTAATTTGCCAGTCTTGGGTGAAATTCAATTATTTTTTCACTACATAGAGGCCTAATGTCTGGAGACTGTGCAAAGACTGCCGTTGTCTTTAGTGGACTTTGGATCAAGACTGGATTCCAGCTTTAGACTGTCAAGAGTTTGGAAGTCCTGCATGTCTCCTGTCTGGACTGAGGTTCCAAACTTTGCCATTCCAGTTCATTGTGTGTGTGTGTCCACAAATGTGTATGTCAGCACTGACACACTTGCTAGCATTTCCAGAAGTGAATCTGGAGTGCTGGCAGTTAGCTTCTCTCTCCAGTCATGTCTGGGTATGGATGAAGGTGAGCTGCCTGTACTTCATCTGCAGCAATACAAAGGTCTTGAGAATAGGATGAGAAAGCAAGTACTATCTGTGCCTTAGAAAGAAGGAATTCCATCTAATTCCCTTTGGATAATGCCTGCTGACCTTTTGTTTCAGCTCCCTTGTCCATGCTTGGTCATCTATGGCCAGATTATTGTCACACTGTCACAGGCCAGCTATGGGGATGCACAGATTTTCCTTCTGAGGGAAACATTTTGCTTGGCGTGGCCAGCCCAGGATCTCCCCTGGCTTATTTTTAGGTCATGGGTGGTATGTGAGATGCCAGTTAAGATTTATTGTGCCTGGAGTGTGCCCAGCACAGGGATCATGCTTGCATCATCGAGCTGAGATCAGAAGGGTGCCTGACCCTTATGCCCACTGAAGGCTAAGGCAATTAGCAGAATGTTTCCAAGACTCTGGAATGTGGTTCTAATCACAGATCTGAAATAGCCCATCTTTAATGAATTAGAGTACGTTGCACATGGCAGAGAGGACTTTGGTTTTCTTCCTCCTGCACTGAACCAAGTGATAGCTGTGAAGGTGGCTGGCTGACTGGGTTTCTGTAAAACTGATTACTTTAAAGCTGTTAAAATTTTATTGAGTGGTTAATGATATTAGGGCACTGAGATTCATGGAGAGACAAATTTGCTAATCAATTTAAATCTAAATAAATAAGTTGTCATAGCACATACAGCATTTCCATTCTGTTCTTTATAAATTACCTTTTCTTCCAGAACACCCCCTTTGCTCAGTGCTACAGATGGAAAGCATCTCATTGATTTGGTCTGATGATTTTAAGAAATGAATGTGAATCACTCCATACTTCCTCAGCTCACCAGTAATCCTAGAAACAGGAAAGTAGCTGGGTGTAGAAACACTGCTTCTATATTCCTGCCTTCCCATGCTATGCTGCTCTGGATTGTGGAGCCCTCTGGCCACCCTGTGTGGAGAGACAGTCTGGAAGCAAGAGAATAAGGTGCTGCTTGTAGGAGAAAAGCAAGAGGGGTGCATTGCATGCTGTTAGCCACATAACCTGCTCATCTGCTGCCTGAAGACCCAGGGTCCTTGAGAGAAGAAAGGGGCAGCCTACCTCTCCTCTGTCCTTGTATTGACACATGGTAAATCAAAATTGTTGTGTGTAAGGGTGAAGTACATGTATCTTCCTTTGCTATGCCCTGACGCTTGGCAGAGCTCTGGAAGAGATCTGTAAATGGCAGACAATGATGGGCAGTGCTTTATTTATACACAGCATCATCAGTATGTAGCTCATTGCCCAGCAAACAACCTTCTCTGACATACCCAAACACAAGCTCAAAAACGAAATGTTTCAAAGCAGAACATGAATAAGCATTTGTGTCTAAACAGGGCAGCCCAGAGAAAAGCCCTCCAGAGCATGGAAAGATATCTTCTAAAGAGAAATGAGGTAGGGCACTACTTGAGACAGCAAGAAATGAAGGATGGTTTAGTTTTAGCTGTTCTTTTCTAGGGGTTCTGAATTAAAACCCAGGGTTGTTGATAAGTCTTAATTCTGCTTTGCATGTTTTTCACTCCTCCTGAGGAGCAGAAGTTGTTACTAAATATTGAGTAGTCAAGCTTTACCCTTAATAGAATGGTGGAGCTGGAGAAAGCAAGGAGTGAAAGAAGGATTGTAGTTCTTCTCAGAGTAGAGGTGAGGGTGCTGGTTCGTGAGGTGATTGTCCACAGGGTTACTGCCATAATATAAAGCTGCAGCCCTGCTCTTCCAAGGATTTCTGTGCAGACTGACCAACATTTCTTACAGGACTGTGCCATGTGATCACCTTATTAAGATCACCTGTTTCAAAGGATGAACATTTCCAACTTCAGGTGCAATTCTGCTATCACTGAACTCAGTGGAGAGCTTTGCAGGTACTTAGCTGATGCAGGATAGGTGCTTGAGTAAAGGATATAATGCATGAACACGCATGTTTTCCTGCAAAAATTGGACAGCAGATTGCAGTTCTGGAGTATGTTCTAGCTTTGTGCTTCCCCTCCCCTCCAGCTGTTAATTATTCTAATGGTTTAGATCTTAAGGGAGGAATTATTTATCTTTTGCTATTTGTGTTTCAGTGAAACATTAACAATCTCTTACTAATTGCCTGTGCTAATTATCACAACAGTAGCAGTATTCCTGCTCATCTAGTGAAGCCATGAAGGAAGAATGTGAAGCAGAAATAATGAATTCACTTTGTTGTCCCCTTTCTATGCATGCTGCATAGGAGTAAAAGCATGGTAGATCCTGACCCTGCTAGGCACAAAATGCTGTGCTCAAAACCTGCCTGTAGGAGGGCAGATGTTATAAAGTGCTTCTATGGAGAAGTTTGGGGTGTTTTGCAATATGCCATAATTCAGTGTTTACACAGCTGTCACTCTTTCCTGTGTACTTTGACACAAAGCAACCACATGCTTCTTTAAATGAAATATTTCAGCCCAAAGATTTGAGTGTTTTAAAAATGTTTGTGCATAGCAAACCACAGTGGTTTAATATGAGTAACAAGCATTCCTCATTTGTAATGAGTGCTTACAGGCATCTGCTATGATACCAGTTATTTACAGAAGGAAAATTAGAAATGTTACCCAGAATGTTAGTGGTATAATTAAACTGAATGAAATATAAGGTAGGAATGTGCAATAAATAATAAAACTATTGGAAAGATTAAGTGCTGCTAACACTTATCTAATACAAAAGATTTTGCAATGGAAGACTTAATGAATATGCCTCTTCTGTAGTGCTGTTTTCCAGAAAACATAAATTCTTTTTGTTAAATAGGGTGACCAAAGAAAGCACAGAGTTATGGAAATACATGACTGATGAAGAGACGGTGATAGGAGTTATTCTAATGTAAAAGGCTGTCTCACATCTCTAATGCTGACCTTTTCCCAGTGAAATACATTTACAGTGTTACATGTTACTTGTTAATAATTTCAACTATCCTTGTCTTTGAGTTCACAACTTTTAGCTTGAATATGTATTTTAAAGTAACTGTGACCATTTTCTAAGAGACAAAAGAGGCTGATCATTTTTCATATGTAGACGTAACTAGGACAAATGTCTGTCCTTGGCAGCCAGGTACTTTCCTACCATTAATCTTCACAGCCCCCCCTGGGGTAGGTGGAGGTTATTATGTACGCATTTTATTGCTGGGGTAACTTAAACAGAATCAGAGCAGCTTGCACAAAATTGTAATCCTGGTTTGACTAAAGTTAATAGGAGGTAAATACATCACTCTGCTGGAAGCGTTATTTCCCACATAGTAAATATGCAAGTCAATGATGAGTTCCTGTCTGTGTATCCAACAGCTGCATCACTTGGCTGTGGCCTCTTTGCTGACTCTTCCTATATGTGTAATCCAAGCTGAAGCTTCATGTAAACCTGTGTGAGATTGACTCATGTTCTGACTGAAGCCAAGATGGTATTCTACCTTCTTCTGCTATTCTTATATTTTAAAAAAGTCCTCACAGCAGTTCAGAACCTGAAAGTTACAACCTTTCAGAAGCTTGTAAAAATTATACATATCTTTTATTTTGCTCACTGGAAATGTTCATCTGGTATTTGTGACCTTGGTATAGGGAAGTGGGTAGGTCTTGTGCTAATGTTAATCATGTGTAAAGGTATTTATAAAGGTATTTAAAAGGTTACCATTGTCAGGAATAATCAGAGCACTGTCTGCAAAGTAATGAAAATTTAAAAATAACTAGTTGGACAATGTAACGTAGAAATGAATAGGCTGTAGAAAAATTCACATAATGTCAAGATTGTCTGCCTATTTCTAACACACTTTTTGTAAAGAAAAGGAATATTGATATGTTGGCTCTAATTTCAGATACCTTAGTAAAACAGTGTCTTGCTACATAGGCTCAGGGTTTACTCCTGTCTTTGTAAAGTGTCTATAGTAGCTTTTGCTCTCTTTTGCTGATTTTGAGTATTGCAATATAGGGGCCAAGTGACTCCAGTCTGTTAGAGGGCTAAGGCCAAAGAAGAAGTGTGTAGCTAATCATATAATTTGCAGCATGAATTTTTGGCTCTTGCACACCTCTCTCTGATACCTTCACCCCTATCTCATTGCTTTCTCTTTTGCTAGGAAAGTGAGATGCAAGCATTTGTTGAGCACTGCATATGTACTGCGTAAAGATGTTCATTGGGGTTAAATCAATCCTCTTTTAAATCTGAGTCATTTCCTTATCTATGTGAGTATAGCCCTGGGAAATGCATGTTGTGGATCATGGGTGGTATCAACTTCAGCAGCAGCATGTTGTTGAACAGTCATCTAAAGGAGAGGCCATGGAAGGAGGGTGAGCACTCCACCTCTTATTGCAAAGGACTACTTGTTATACTTACCTCTTCATAGATTATATTCACCCTTGCACCAGAGCAGTCTTATTCTTCTGGCTGATTGCAGTACTTTGACTTCAAGACCAAGGTCCAGGTAATCATCATCTTTTTCAACAGTTTTATAAAGCCTTTCAACCTACCATGTTCTAGTGGGCATCCAGCAAAGAGATTAGAGCTGAGAAGGACTTAGGTTGGTCAACTTAAATTATTTATTTTAATTTCGGACTTTTAATTTTTTTTTTCCATTGGGATTTCAAAATCATATCATTTTTAGAACTAAATTTGTGTTATTTTCAGTCTGAAAATGGTCCAATTATATCTTTTAACTTTAAACAATAAATCCCCTTCCACAAATGTCTCTGAACTGGGATTTTTTTTTTTTTTTAAATCAGCCCTTTTTTCACCAGCAGTTTTAACTTTGATGGATCAGCATTTTCTGTGAGTATCATCAAATAGTTCCCGACCAGCTCTCTTGAGTGTCTGATAAGAGTCAGATAAAAGAACCTAATTGGACATGCTTTCCAAATGAGAGCTCATTTTATGTGCAGTCACTGTGCTTTCACATATATAGTGATTTCACAAGTTTCTTTTAACTTCGTTATTGTCTATTCTTTTTTTCATGTTTTTATATTCTCATGAGCAAATAATGTGTTTTATGATAAAAGGGAGGTTCTACAAAATTGGAGAATCCTAGAAAAAGTTTGACTCAAACTCTCCATTTAGGTTGCTGTGGCTTTTTTGAACTAATTTCTATTGTATTTTGGTATTGCTTTATGTTTTACTGACTATTCAATATATTTCCCACAGAGACTAGTTCTGTGTGTTTGCTGTAGTGAAGATTATTCAGATGCACTATAATCCTGTAATAGTTTATAGCAAAATCAATTTGATATGCCTTGGAAAACATTCGCTTGTATTACAGTCAAAGGAAATGTGTGTGCAGAGCTGAGAATTTATACTTGTAATGATTTTTTTGAAGTTGGAAATGCATTTGCTTGCATAATTGAGGGTCCTCTTTTGTCCTACTTAATTTTTCCTTTTTCCATCTCTTCTTAAGGAGAATCCTATTTTATCACCTCAGTTAGCTGGGTAGATGTTAGCATTTAAACCTCTATTTCAGAACAAGATCTCCTCTTCAGCTGTATTTTGTGAGAATTTAGTTCCAAGTGTTCTGAGTGCCTCCATGGAAGTAATTACGTGAATTATTGCCATGTAGCTCTGTGTACAGTACCTGCCTGGTAGCACATCTTTGAGTTAATATTTAAGAACTACTGCAGCACCCTCAAGTGGTGATGCTGATCTGTATTTACAGTTTTTTGGTTTTTTTTCAAATGTTTATTTCTAGGATTATGAATCATTTTAATGTTTTGGGCTGACCTTCTCAGATATTAACAGACCCTGCAGTCCTTACTCAAATAAAGCTCCCACTGAATACAATTAATCACATCTGGATTCTGAACAACAGACTCAGGAAAGTTTTCCTTGGATTGTCAAATGATTTTATGGAGGGCATAAAACATTCTCTGTGCCCGCAGTAACTCTGGCTTTTCTGTCAGTTGGACTGGAATAAATAACCTGAGAACCCTACAGATACAGAATCCAGCACATTAAGGTTTTTCTCAGGACTGCAGTTGCAGAAGTAGAACAACTATGGCATAAGAAACACAATTGCTTGAGCTCACACACACAGAGTGACATCTGTAGTAATGACTTAGGAATAATGCTGTTTCTCAGGGAAGTTGTACAGTCTTTGTGGTGTGGTTCTATGACTTCAGCTCTTTTTCCATTAGCTGCCTATTTTAAGCAAGCAGCTGTGTACCGGACAAGATGAGTGGCCCTGGTTTGGGACCCATTGCTTCCAAAATTAGCAAGTGGCATCTGTCCTGATGCTCCACCTCCTTCTAATTTTGCTGAGCTTTCCCTGTGCTTGGCGCAAAGAGAGTCATTACCCCATAGAATAAATGGCCATAGGATGAAGTCTGTGCACTCTTCTGTCCCCAGTACAGACTTGCATGAGCAAATCACTTAGCTCTGCTGGTCTCGTCTGTAAAACACCGACAAGGAGTTTTATTTCAGAAGTTTACTGTAAGTCTTAATGGATGTTGTCTCCACTTTAAGGGCCTTAAGTGAAAACAGATATGAAAATGCTTACTCTCATGTCACTTATAATAGTGTGTGCTGGGCAGAGGGCACAGACTGGCGGGAGTGGAAGTGCTCCCTCGCCACCAGCGCTGCTTTGTGCCGTGTGTGCTAATGCTGCAGGTTAGCAGAACGGCACAGCTGCTTGTTTACCACTGCAACTTCTAGCAGGTCTGGCTTGTTTTCTGTATCAAAGTCAGTGAATAGGCTTGACAAGTACTTTAAACAAAACAATTTTATTTCTGAAGGGTAGAAGGCAATCCAGAGTCTTATTTATAAAATTGTATTGATCCCAGTGAATTATCTTCAGATTATTATTAAGAATTAATCAGTAATTAGTAAGAAAATGTGAAGGTTGTTTTTGCCCGCTCTCCCAGTTATTTGATATAGGAAATAGGAATCGCTAGCATTTTAGTCTTTGTCCTCATGTCATTTTTTTTTTTTTGGCTCCCTTTCCATAAAAGACTCATCTAATTTAAAGTGTGCCATCTAGGTTGTCATGTATGTAACAGGCTGCATTGTGTTCGCAAGAGAAATGTATCAGTAGAGGGCAGGGTCCTGCAGCAGTGAGTTTTCAAAGGGATATGATAAAGAAATGACAACTATTTTCTAGTATGAACTAGATAATAGACAAAAATTATGTGTGATGGAGCATATTTAATATAATGTCTGTGCTCTCATCTTAAAGGCCTGCTGTCAGTTTAGTAATCACACTGTGAACATATCAGGAATTTTTTTTTTCTTTTTTTTCTCCCTATAGAAAGGCACTACCGGTAACACAAAAGAGAGAGAGATACTACTTTGGAAATTTGCCTTAGGCTGCTCCCAAAATAAGCAGAAAGGTGCAGTCAGGACTCTCCCACCATGGCTGCAGTACTAAGATGGGATATGCTGACAGCCCACACTGCAGCTGACCCACAAACCTACTTTAAGACATTTTGGGGCACATGTGGGGCTTGCAAGGTGGCAGGACGTGCAGCTTTTGCCATCTCTTAAACTAGATGGCCTGGCTAGAGAATTACCTGTGGCAGAGAGGGGAGCTAAAGCTCAGCATGAGAATCCCAGTCAAGAGTCAGCCATGAGAACAGGGAACCCCTCAGCCCTGGATCATAAACTCAACGCACAAATACTTACAGATAAAGCAGTGTTTCTCTACAGCTCCCTGGAGAAAGCAGGCCAAAGATTAAATCATTGCCAGTGTATTTATTTAGAAATAGGCCTTGGTGAGTGTTCTGAAAGTAACGTTATTTTGGGCTTAAGAGACCAGCAAATTTTAAAGGTTTGAGCCCCTTGCAAGTATTTTCTTTACTTTTTCATAGAATCATAGAATCATTTAGCTTGGAAGAGACCTTTAGGATCAAGTCCAACCATAAACCTAACACTGCCAAGTCCACCACTAAACCATGTCCCTAGGTGCCACATCTACACATCTTTTAAATACCTCCAGTGATGATGACTCAACCACTTCCCTGGGCAGCCTGTTCCAATGCTTGACAACCCTTTCAGTGAGGAAAGTTTTCCTAATATCCAATCTAAGCCTCCCCTGGTGCAATTTGAGGCCATTTCCTCTTGTCTTATTGCTTGAACTTGGGAGCAGAGACTGACCCCCACCTCGCTACTCCTTTCAGGTAGTTGTAGAGAGTGATAAGGTCTCCCCTCAACCTCCTTTCCTCCAGACTAAACAACCCTAGTTCCCTCACCTGCTTCTCCTAAAACTTGTGTTTTAGGCCCTTCACCAGCCTTGTTGCTCTTCTCTGGACATGCTCCAGCACCTCAATGTCTTTCTTGGAGCGAGGGGCCCAAAACCGAACCCAGTATTTGAGGTGCAGCCTTGCCAGTGCTGAGTACAGGGGGACAATCCTGCCCTAGTCCTCCTGGCCGCACTATTTCTAATGTAAGCCAGGTTGCAATACTTTTTTGCAAATTCCAACACAAAGAAAGTTCTGTGTGTTTCAAGATGAGGCAGATGCCTTTGGTAGGAAAATCTCAGGTCATTTAAATTCTTACAAATCCAACGTGACATCTCAAATTCTAGCCAAAACACAGTTTTCCCCCTCTTTGGGGTGACTGTCCCACTTTCTGGTTATGTTAACTCTCTTATCCAGCAAATGTTTTCACCTTTGACAGGTTGTTGCCTGCATTTGTCATAATGTGCTGCAAATGTCAGTACTCCATGTGCTTTATCTTGAAGGACCCGTATGTTTCTAGATGACACAACTAGGCCATGCTAATTGGTTTTGAGGTGTCATCTACTTCCAAAAATACCAAGCAATACCAAGGCAAGGATATGTTCCTTTGAATGGGGAGACTCTTTTTGCAGAAAATAATATTTTAAAGAAATTTATTATCCCCAGAATCAGTAGTGAATTCTGTTTTACTGAGTTACTGGATAGGCAGAGACAAATATAAATTGGTGAATAATGGCTAGAATAAACAGTTCCCACAGAGAAATGGTAAACTTTGCTCAGTCT
This sequence comes from Tyto alba, assembly GCF_018691265.1. NCBI lineage: Eukaryota > Metazoa > Chordata > Aves > Strigiformes > Tytonidae > Tyto > Tyto alba. The sequence goes on along the minus strand of NW_024881313.1, from coordinate 33,380,913 downwards.
TATGAAATTGAAGAAGGTTTTAGTGTGGTTGTTTATATGAACTCATTGAAGATGTAGTGTTGAGAAACAATTTAGTGATTATCAAGAACCTTAAATTCCAGATAAATGGTGATGCTGTTTCTATCTGCTCGCTGCTGACAGTGTTCCTGGAGGGGGGGCATCAGCTAGCGTAGCAAGTGGTGTTTCATCAGAAATTGTTACTGCCTTAAGTCATGGTGGCTTCATTTTTTCAGCAATTGTTTCTAGTGTTGGTGTGTTTACAAAATGCAGCTCTGGCTGTGTTGCTGAAGTCTTGCTGATGTCATCATTGCAGAAACTGATGGACTCAAAGGGTTGGTTCCTGGAGCCCTGTTGTGACATTTTTAGCTGCCTAGTTGCTGCTTGCCTGCTTTGTGGAGAGGAACAAGAGGATCTGAATACTGCTGTGTACTTGTATAACTTGGAGGGAATTAGATTATTTTTCTCTGGAAGAGCAAATCAGACTTCTTTCAGAGGTTTGAAATTATCAGTTGCAGTCAAAATTTCACAGGATTGCCTTTGTCATAGTCGTATTCAGATCATGATGAAGCAGCTTGTATTTTCTTGCTTACCAGAGTCCTGGATTGCTTTTATCTTTGTGGCAAAATTACTGAATACCCCTAAAGTTAATTTTCACACTTTCTTCAGTTTGGTTCTCTTGGCATGCTTTTATGATTCCTTGGCATATGCAAATAAATATACGTATGTGTCTACCTCTAAGTCAGGAGGGACTAGAAATATGCATGTCTTGTTTCACAAAGCTTTGGGTTTATTTACTTTTTTAAGATATTACTTAGTAAGCCAATAATATCTATACTGGCTTAACTAGAAACTAGAAATCAAATGCCCCTAAATTTAGGTACATACATTGAGTATGTCAAGATGCATGTGAATATCCAGTGGAATTTTCCAAAGCAGCAGCTCATATTGATTATGTCATCACTGATCTGATTTTGATAGTTCCAGTGTGTATTCCAGCACCTCACATAGCTAAATACCTTCACAGAGCTGACCTTAGTGCCTCTGTCATACTTCAAAAGAGTGTGGTAAAGTTAAAAGGAACCACCTATGCTGATGAGTTAAATCAAGGCACAACCTCAGAGGTATTTGTGAAAATCTCTCTTTGGTTGGTTTCTTTATTGATTCTAAATAACTGTGCTCATAAGCCTCTGTTAAATTGGTAAGAACATAATTTATTAATCTCCTATCAGTACTCCATTCTTGTCCTTGTGTCTCCCACCTCTTGAAAAATGAATACACTGTTTGGGCAGCCATTTATAATCCTGTATATTTACTGTTACATAATGGCAGTTGACCGAAAGCATTAACAAAGCTTTAAAATAGTTTCCAAGACCCTCAGTCATTTCAGACTCTGTGTTACTAAGACAGGTGAATTGGACGAATGGGGTAATTTGTACTTAGAAAACTATAAGTGAACTGGTAAGCTTTTTTCCTGATCAATTTATGAAGACAAATGGGCAGGAAAGAACAAGCACCAGCACTAATAGTGAAGTAGTACAAACATCCACCAACTCAAATTAGTGCCAAATCCAAAAAGGAATTATTTACCTTTAAGTGATTTCAGGGGACTTCAGACAGCTAATCTAGAATGGTGTTCCATCAAGTCCCTGCTTACAGCCCACTTAACTCCAGATGACTGGAACTCATTAGATGCTTTTCTGTTCAGAGAACTTTCTGAAGTGGTAGTTCTGTACATTTCAAACTGCCCTGAGAAGACATCTCAAGACAGCTCCTTGCCTGTCTGTAATCCTGATGAGAGGCAGAAACTGGACTGAATTCTACTTACAGCCTTCAAGACTCCCTGACCCAGTATTTATTCCTAGAGAATAGCCAACATGCTCTCTCACAGGGTGGGTTTTTTTACAAACCTCCATCATTGCTCCTTTCTTTGTAAAAGTCTGCATGAGAAGAATATTTGAACATGCTGAAACTGTGCCAAACTGGAGGAAGAAATGTATGTCTGGCAAGGCCAGAATGCGAACAAGGGAGTAGGAGGATATTTTTTTAGCCTAATGGTATCTAGCCTTTTTGAGATGTCCATCTCTATATGCTTTTTCTCTGCATATTCATATTTCTCTCTAGGGTTTTCCTTCAGCTGTGGGGTTCCAAAACCTAAAATTGTGTCATTACATCCCCTGGGTCTTTTATTAAATCTGAGTTTTAGTTCTCTTCCAAGAAATGAGAAAGCTGTCAATTTAGTGACAGCTAGTCCAAGGAGCCACAGATCTGTTTAAAGAAAATCTCTGTATTATAAAGAAGGCTTTAAATGAAAGTATTTTGTCGTGTCTGCTCCTTTTGAAATCTGTGGCATGCATTTGAAATGCTGACTGGTTAAATCCCTTCTGTTTCTCCAAGATTCTGCATGCACAAGTTCTTTTCGGCAAGTAGAAATTCAGAACTTCTCCAAGGTATGCTGCTTTTGTGTGCTACCAATTTTATAGAGCTGAATTAGGGAGGAATTACATCAGCTTCAGCCAACATGGGCAATTGAGGATATGCAGATGTGGCTTATGCACTTAAGATGGAGCAGGAACCTTGTGCATCTCTTTCAGATATGGAACTGAGCATAATCTGTTGCTTCCAGAGTCCATCTGAAGTAGCTGACTGAAGTGCCAGTGGATACTTTTGCAAGATGGTTGCTTTTTTGGTAGACCTACAACAGCCTACTTTGCCTTTCTGAAGAAAAATGTATTTCCTTTCCTTATTTATAATCCCCATGAGAGATCATATTAATCAGTCAAACTAGTTGTTGTCATGACATATCTAACTTGAGCATCAAATACTGGCAAGTTACAAAGCAGAGTCAATTATTCATAGTGGAGACCAGTACAGCAACATTAGTCGAGTCTTGCGTGGCTGACAACTGCTCTTGGCATCCAAAGTGAAATGTATGTATCTGTAAGTTAGCTTAATTGTAATCTGTATCTGTAAGTAAGCTTAACTTCATGGCTTATCTTGAAGACATGGAATTGGGATCTTGTCCTAACTTCTCTCAGATAAAGCTTTGAAAGACAGAATATTAATTAAGGCAAGAAAGACAGTCTTCAGAGCAAATTCCTATTTGCATGTATGGCAATGCTAGGTACAGTGGTAGGCCAGGATCCCAGCGTGGCGGATGGCTGTACAAACACATGTGCATCTGTACCTTCTTTTACTTAGTCTTTGCAGTTACCTTTTCTAGCAGCAAGCTTGCACAACTGTTGTTCCTGAGTGCTATCTTCTGAGGCTTTTTTTTTTCTGCCTTTCATCACCCCTGCACCAGTTGCAAAATCATAAAAAATCATATGGGAAAGAGCTTCTCGGCCATGTGGTCTACCCTTTTACCAGTTGGCAGGATTATGCCTTACAGCACAACAGGCTATTTATAAATGTCCTCAGCATTAGGACTTTTACCCATTTCCTTTGGAAACAGTCCTGCTCACACCATCAGGAAGCACTTGCTGATATTCAGCTATGTGTTCTTGATTTCACTGAATTAGGCCTAGGTGTGTATCAAGACTCTTGGTGGATAAAATCACCTGTCTGCTAACCACTGAGCGAACATTTATGCACCAGGTGCCAGAAGTGCCCTCCAGAGCAGCTGATCTCCCTGGCATTGAAAATCCTCCCATTGTGTGGCTCCAATTAACCTCATACCTCTCCAGCCTGGCTCCTGACACTCCAGGCGTGCTGGTGCTTTCCATCTCTGCCAGCTTTGGTCTGTTTGTTTTCTGCCTCTTTGACCTCACTTGCCTTCGTCTCCTTTCTCTCTCAACCCTCCTGGTACTCCGTGGTGTCCCTGCCTCTTCTATGTGCTTCTGTTTTTCTTTCTTCAGTGCTCCCTCTGGGTCCATCTCTTCCCGCAAAGAGCTTTTTCTTCCAGCCTGCTTTCTTTTTTCCCCAAAACCTTGTATCCTGTACAAACATCTTTGCCTACTGTTCCCAGTACTTGAGTATCAGTGTTTTCTTTTCCCCACAAAAAGCCTTAATTCAACCACTTGTGGAAGATTTAATTATTCTTGCAGTGCCCAGAAAACTAAATTTTCCAGTGCTTCTCTTAGTCAAGCCTGGAAAGGTAGCTTATTTGTTTGTTTAAGGGTTTGGGTTTCTTTAGGTTTTCTTGAATCGTTGTAAGGCCTGAAAAAATATTTTTTTAAATAATACGTGTGATGCCAAAGAGAAATATGCCTCTCTGTGTCCCAAGCTCACTCACTGTCCAGTGCTGCATTTCTACAGAATTTTCTCCTCAATCCTACTCTCACAAATAATGACATAAGAAGGTGAACAGATCAGCATATTAATTCCACAGTATATAATAGTCCTCGGTCTTCGGCAGCCCCAGTGTCACATATCTTGACACAGTGGAATGCTCCCCCCAGCACACACGTTAGATCAAAATGAATGATCAGATGTATCCTCTGGGACTACTGAATTGGTGGATTTGACAAAGGAAAGAGAATTTCTGTTCTGTTTTGGTTTGTTTGGGTTTTTAGATGACACTAGACAGCAGATGTATAGATGGCATAAGCCTGGGGCCATTAGAGATTTGCAAGTTGGATGTTTTTATCTTGGCTGACAATAGTAATAGGAGTTAAAATAGCATATCTTTGTTTCGGTAGTGCCTGGAGAGTTGCTATTATAAAAAATCAGAGGGATTATAATAACATATACAGTAATTTTAAGAACAACTATGAATTTGAGGTTTGAGTTGTATGAAAAGATAACCAGGAAATTCTAAAATCCCTTTAAAAGTTCATTGGAAAAGTAAAATACAATAATAGAAATTGTACTTGAACTGTTGAAAAATTATTTTTTGTTAAAAATTCATTAATCAGCTGTTTATAACTATCACCAAATGAAAACTAGAAACATGTTTAGCTCTGCAACAAACTGTATTATTTAGATGACAAGTTCAAAGTTTATGCAAACATAACTTGCTTAGTCAGAACAGAAGACTGGAACATGCATGACAATGCTTGAATTCCTTGACAGACAGAAGTAATATTTAAAAAAAAAATATCCAAGCGAAGTATTACTGGATTGTTTCTTTGCCAGTATTATTCTGAGAAGGCTTGTCCAAAAAGAAATCTTTTATGTGCAGTTTTAAAGGCAGTAGGGCTTGGGTTTGACCTGCTTTTGATAGCGTTACATTAATAGTGCTGAAATGTGGTGATGCTGTTTATTTACACAACATGGAAAAACCAAGTGTCATTTTTATCTGTGTGCTTTAAAAATGTCAGTAAAACATAATTACTTTGCTGCTGCAGGGAAAATATCTTAAGCTAACACACTTTATTTTGATGGAAATGTCACTAGTTAGGAATCAAACCTTGCAAAACTTTGGATACTGAATTAAATATACAACTAAGAGATGCTTGAGGACACTGTTTTGAAATGCCTAGATTTTTATCTCGGGGTCTGTTTGCAGGATTTAGGGAAAGGATCTTTTTTGCATATAAGATGTGTGTTTAAAAACAATCTTATATTTGTACTTCTGAAATATTTTGCCTCTTTAAACTTATTTCACAATGCAAGTTGCTTTCTCCTGGAATCTCATCACAGGCTGAGAAGTTCTTTTGCTGTAATGAAACCTCTGTGATTGATATGATGTGTGTTTGTTGCCATTTTAATATCATGTCTCAGTGATTCCTGTGTTTCTTTTTTTGGGCTCCTTCCTGTTTTCTGTGCCCTGTTGGTGTGCACACTGTATGGCAGTATCTGGTCGTAGAACCGGGACACTGTAGAGGACTCTGGGCTCCGTGTCACGCACAGGTGAACAGCAAATTAACCGTGGAATTGCGAGTGGAGGACTTCCAGCACTGAGCTGTGACTCAGGAGCACTGGGTTGCGTCCCTGCGAGGCGGACAGGACTACCGTAAGACCCACTTGTAGGGAACAAGCTACATCCTGAGATAACTTGTGCACAGGCAGACTGAAGTGCTCTCCAGAGTCCCTAATGAAATCATCTGGGTCCCCTATGACTCAGAGAAAGCCTCCTGCTTTCAATAATGGCATCGACAGACTGATTCTGGTGAATCTTATTGCAGGTGGTTATTCAGGGTTTTTCTGCCTCCAGCTGCCTGCTCAGCCCTTCTACACAAGGTCACTCTCGCTGTAGCAGGGCTACGGAGACGTGTCTTGCAGTTCCCAACCAGTGCAAACCGCCTTCCTTCACCCACCACAACACCCAGAGCATGACGTGACTTTGCTTCTGCTGTCCCTGGTCTGTCATGGAGTAGAGAACTGGAATAAGGAAGGCCTTTAAATAGATGTAATTATTTATTTCAGGACAAATGAATCACAGCCCAAAGCTGCATGATCAGGATTTTTTGGTGGATGAGGACCATTTGGCTGGTTGTTTTTCACTGAGCTTTTAAAGTATTTGATGTTGCAATTTTATGTTCACTTAATATAATTTTTCCATGACTTGTGTACACACATACATGCACAATGTGTGTGTGCATGACTGGACAAACTTGATTATGTGAAATCTCAATTCTTAAGAATTAAAACCACAAACTGTATTTAGAACTGAATTGGTCCTTAGTGGCTTTTTGAGTTTGGAACTGATGTGTGAGGCAGAATGTATTCTTTTTTTCTGTACTTTCTTTGAGACATTTTAATTCAGACATTTAATCTTTGGTGTTTTTTTCTGCCTGGTGGTTTCGTCTTGCCTTATTTTTTTTGCTTTCTTTGATTATTTCCTTGTGTCCTAGTTTTCCTTAGAAGTTAAAAATGTATTATTTCTTTTAATTTGGTTCCCTCGTTCCTTTATTTTTTTTCAGAGCTAGTTGTCACCAATTTTGAATAGTAGTAAAATCACTCTTAATGCGGTTCAAGATAGAATTTAGCTGAGCTAACTGTGCAGATTTTTGGTAGTATGTAGCCAATTTGTGTCTGAAACATAACTTACGAGGGGTACAAGTGGCTTCTGGAAAGCTACCTCTGTTATGATGGATGTCGCTATGACTTAGAAGCTAGACCTTTGCTTCAGAGCATTGTGTGATCATCTTGTTTTTTAATTAAATGTCAGGATCTCAGTTGTGAAGATCAAAATGATTCTTTCTTTCAGGTTCTGTCAGGAAGGAGGCAGAGTGTTTGTTTTTGTTTTCTCACTTGATGAGATAAGGTTCCCTTTTCATCTAAATGTTAAGACTTTTCATCCCTGACTTTGAAGACACAAATAAAAAGCAGTGGGTGAAACTATTCAGATGTAAAGAGATTTTTGATCAGGCAGTTGTTGAAATGATAGAAGGGGGGATGGTTGCACTTTAGAGTATTGGATACATGATCTAATGAGGTGGTTTTTTTTTTAAGACTGATGAAATTACATATATCAAAGATGGTGTTTTCTTAACAGCTAAAACTTTAAGTAAGAACTGCGTTTAGAAACATCTCAGCCCATCAAATCCACTTGCTAAAGTATAATCAAGTTTGTGAGCTCTCCAGCAGCAAGTCCCTCGATGGGAATGGGCAAACTCTGGTTTACGCTTTGTGTGTTCCTCGCAAAAGGATGCCCGGTGATCCCGGTATCTCTGGCAAACTTAGAGGTGCGAGAGGATGAGGATTTCAGAGAGGAAAGGGGACAGCAACTCTGCCTTTTTCCTTTAAACCTAAGCATCTGTTGCTATGGAAACCCCGGAGCTTGATGCTGAAGCAACAGGAATTGTTCCCCTCTGGCCCGATGCGGCTGTGCCGTGCCCCCGCTGTTCCCCCCCCCCCCCCCCGTGTCTCCCTCAGCACTTGCCCATTCCCTCCCCCGGGAGCGGAGCGCTCAGGAAGCGCCCGCGGGGCCCCGCGCCCCCGCGCAAGGGCCGCTCAGCGGCGGCGCAAGGGCCGCGGCGGCGGGCGGTCCTCGGGGGCGGTCCCGCTCCGGATTCGGATTAGGATCCGGATTCGGATTCAACCCCAGACCGGCGGCCCCCGGAGCCGGACCCGCGCTTGTTTATCCTCAGCTGGTGGTGCCGGAGCCACTTCGGGCGGGTTCCCACTGAGGGGCGCTGGAGCACGTTTTAATGCAGCAAAAATGAATTAATACAAAAATAGTAAGAGACACGATTTACCGGATTCTTTACAAAACAAAACAAAAAAGAGACAACAACCACCACCTCCAAAAACCCACAACACCCCCCACACCCCCTTCCTCTCCCCAGCCGTGGGGAGGCGGGGGAAGGTGGTGACCGGCCACTTGCCAGCTCGCCCGCTCGCCGCGGCGGTCCCAGGCAGAACGAGCCGCTCCCCCCGCTTGCCCCTTCCCCGGGGCACCCCGGCCGCCCCCAGCTGCCGGTCCCGCCTCCCTCCTCTCCGCCTCGCCTTCCCTCTCCCCACCGCTCTTTCTCTCTCACGGCTGGCGATCAGGTGTCTGTTGCTCTTTTTTTTTTTTTTTTTTTTTTTAAGTTGTTTCCCCGGGAAAAAAAAAAAAAAATTGGGAAGAAGAAAAAGAAGGTGCCGAAAAGGAGGTGATTGTAGAAGAGCCCTCCCTCCCCAGAACAGCAACGTGCTTTGAATGAGGCTTCCCAGCCTCTTCCACTCCGTCTCACACTCTGTCACTCTGCCTCTGCCTTGTGCACACTGTTGGTATGCGACCTCGGAGCCGACTGCTCCGCCACCTCTGCCTGGGGAGCCGCTGACAGCGATTGAGCCAGCCCCCCTTCCATTTTTTTTTTTTTTTTCTCTCCCCCCCCGCTTTTGCAAACACACACGCACACCCCCAAAGCACATTTAATGCTGATCCACTCAGGCGCCATTATCGGGGGTACGTCTTCGTGGAGTGTTTTGGTGTTTTTTTTTGTTTTTTTTTTTTTTTTTTTTTTTTCCCCCGACACTGGATGGTGCAGCATTCCCGGGGCCTGTGGTGTTACGGCTCGATTGCGCTTTATTATTTATTTATCTATCTTCTCTCCTCTCCCCCCATCACTCCCCTCCTCTCTGCCTTCTCGATCCCCCCCCCCACCCCCCCCGCGCTTCTCTCCGGGTGCCGGTGCAGAGGACCGGGGAGCAGGATCCCTCCTCTCTCCCTTCCACTGAAGTGGGACTGAGCCTTGCCCCCGTGTAGCATGCTGTAGCCAAAAAAGAAGAAAGGAGGGGGGAGATAAAAAAAAAAAAAAAAAAAAAAAAAAAAAAAAGAGAGAGAAAGCGGGAGAAGCATCTCTCTTTCCCTCCCTCCCCCTCGTTTCCCGCGGATTGACTTCATGGCTTCACTGTACCAGCGGTTCAGCGGGAAGATCAACACCTCCCGCTCCTTCCCCGTCCCCCCCGAGGCGAGTCGCCTCCTGGGCGCCCCGAGCAGCGAGGAGGACGGTGCTGCCGGCAAACCCGCGCCTCCAGCGCACCAGGAAAGCAGCCGGCCCCGCTTCCAGTACCAGCCGCGAAGTGACTGCGAGGAGGAGGATGTAAGCGCCGGGGTCGGTCGGGTCGGGTTGGGTTGGGGTTTGGGTGCCCGGACTCCCCGCCCCCCCCCCTCTCCCCCCCCCCCCTCCCCACCGCCCTGCTGGACCTGCCTGGGTGCCCCTCGAGGCTGGCGGTTATTTCTTGTCCGTTCTTCCAAGCGGGTCTTTGCGCCCCCTCTTCTCTTCCCCCGAAGTGACGGAGATAGTCCGGGACGGAGCCCGCGCAGCCCCCGCACCCTTCCCCGTTATCTGGCTCCTTGCGCGGCTCCCCGCTACCGCGGAGCAGGGCGGAGGGGGGGCGGGGGGGGCGCGGGGTCAGCACGTTTGGAAACGGCCAGTGCAAGCTCAGGCCGTCTACCTCCGAGCGAGGCGACAAGGCTCCCACCCCCTTTTTTTTTTTTTTTTCTTCTTTAATTGTTATTCCACGTTTTACCCTTTAACACTCCCCCGGGGCACAAGTCTTCACCTTGTCCCTCCCTCCTTGCTTTCCCGTTAGCCTCCTTCCAACCTGGCAGCGGGGAAACTTTTTAACCCCTGAGCAGCCGTTTTTGGGGCTCTGTCCCTCCTCGCCGCCCCCGGGCGAGCCCCCGCGGGGAAGCCGCAAACTTCGGCCGCGCACCTTCCGCTCCCGCGCTGCCTCCGAGAGTAGCGACTTCACAGGGTGTATCTGCATATCGCCTTAGTAACGAGTGACTCATCCAGGCCGCCGGCTCGCTGCTCTTCCTCATGGAGTTAAACTTGCTTAGGTCGTTCGCGCCTTGTTCTTTCGGGGGGGGGGCGGAAAGGGGGATTTGGGAAGTGGGGAGAGGAAGAAGGGCCGGCCATAGCTGAAACCGGGTGGCTCCGCATCACTGGGTGATGGGAGGTTTGCAGAGGGATTTGAGTGTGGTTTGCCTCTGTAGAAGCGCGCACAAGGGGAAGCAAATGGCTGCGGTTGGGAATAATGTTTGTGTCTGTTAAAAATGCTTCTTGCCCGGGTGGGACACGTGAGCTTTGCGACAGGGCTGAGCTCCGGCTCCGGGAGCCCTCGGGGGAAAGGCACCGCTTCCAGCCGAGCCAGCCGGCTTGGAGAGAGAGTTGTGTTCGCAGGGAAACTTCCTCGGCTTGTCTTTTAATTTCCTGTCCGTTTTCCAGTCCCTTCGCAAAGACTTTGGCGGTCCGTAGAGCAAACGCGCCTTTGCCAGCGCCGAGGCAAACCGACCCAAACCTCCCCGCGGCGGTTCCCACGAGGGTGGCCCCACGAACCGGCGGTGACAGGACCTTGGGTTAACTCGTCCCTGTGACCCGCCCGCCACCAGCGATCCTGACGCTGCTGCTCCTTGGCCTTGGCCAACTGCGGGAAGGGACCCGTCCTGGTGCCTGGCTGGCCGCAGCCACGCGTGACCCTTCCGCGGCGTGGCCGTGGGCGCGGGGCCCTTCCCGCCGTGCTGGGCTGTAGGTGTCGCTGTGAGCCAGCGGAGTGCCGCCGCCGGGGCCCGGCTCCCACACGTTTTCCTCATATTTGACTGTTTTAATTTTACTTGCCTGGATTTGGAGATGGCAGATGTCTGGAGCCGCTTCTCTGATCACCAGAAGCGCTGAGCCTGGAAGCAAAGGACGCAGTTTAGCATGTGCGAGTGATTTGTGCTGACAGGCTCCAAAATAATATTAATAAGAATAATACTAAACTACTAAAAGAAGATTGGGTGTGTGTGTGTGTTTCTCTCTTTCTCTCTCTCCCTCTCTCTTTCTCTCTCTCCCTCTCTCTTTCTCTCTCTCCCTCTTTCTTTCTCTCTCTCCCTCTTTCTTTCTCTCTCTCCCTCTTTCTTTCTCTCTCTCCCTCTTTCTTTCTCTCTCTCCCTCTTTCTTTCTCTCTCTCCCTCTTTCTTTCTCTCTCTCCCTCTTTCTTTCTCTCTCTCCCTCTTTCTTTCTCTCTCTCCCTCTTTCTTTCTCTCTCTCCCTCTTTCTTTCTCTCTCTCCCTCTTTCTTTCTCTCTCTCCCTCTTTCTTTCTCTCTCTCCCTCTTTCTTTCTCTCTCTCCCTCTTTCTTTCTCTCTCTCCCTCTTTCTTTCTCTCTCTCCCTCTTTCTTTCTCTCTCTCCCTCTTTCTTTCTCTCTCTCCCTCTTTCTTTCTCTCTCTCCCTCTTTCTTTCTCTCTCTCCCTCTTTCTTTCTCTCTCTCCCTCTTTCTTTTTCTTTTCTCCCCTCGGGGTTTGGGTGTGGGTGGAGAGCATTTTTAGGTGATACCGTCTGTAGAGGGAAAGGTGTCAACCAAGGTGTCTCTTGCCATGAAATACAAAAAGCAGGGCCAGAAACAGGGATTTGGGCTGACTTCTATATGCATGTGGGCTCTCTGGATGAATTATTTTTCAAAGGGAGGGCAACCTGTTTGAGAAAGTGCAGTGGACCGAGTCGGACAGTTCAGAGGCTTTCCCGTCCGGCAGAGACCATGCAGCCTGCGCTGGGGGTCTGTGGTGGAGCGATGTTGAGGTGGGAAGGATGAGGCCGTGAGGGAGCCAGTGGGAAGGGCCTTCGGGGTGGGGGGGGTGGGGGTGTGTCCTGCCGTGGGGAGCGGAGGGACGGAGCTGTCGGCGGTGCTGAGCCCCACGGACCGGAGCTGTCCGCGGTGCTGAGCCCACGGGGCTGGCAGTTGGAGCTGTCCGCGGTGCTGAGCCCACGGGGCGGGCAGGAGGAGCTGTCCGCGGTGCCGAAACGCGGCTGTCCCGGCGCACGGGGAGCTGTCCGTCGTGCTGAACCCGCCCCAGACCGGCGTCGAGGCGAACTGGCCCTTGGCCGTGGTGAGATCCCGGCGGACAGGGGGTGTTTCTCTCCTGCCCCCCGTGGCAACAGGCAGGCCTGCCCAAGACAAGTGAACGCAGCCCCGGACATGAAATCCCCAAGGCAAAGGGAAAAGTGAGACAGGCAGTGGGCAAGGACTGTGGGAGAAGTGCAAGAAGGGCGGTTTGTGCAGGGTTTCAGAACCATGCGCTGTTGCTTATCATGGGGAAGGACGTAACACAACAGCATTGGCAACCTCTTCCTAAGATGATTAGACATCTGTTTTCTGTTTTACAGAAATACTATAGCAGAGCATTTGCATTTTCTTTCATCCTTCAATATCAATCTAGTAAGATAAAACCAGAGCTTAAACATACAGAAAGAAAGTTTTGTTGCCTGGCCATACTTGGAAATACCAAAATGAACCTGAGAATGAGACTGCTCTGTTCCTAAGTTTGTCATGTGATTAAAAATCAGAAGAAAACTGAGGTTGTTTTATACATTACTGATGATGACTTTCCCTATTGAAATATGTGCTGCATTCAGTACTATATTTTTAAGCACCAGTACAGACTTCAATGCAGTGTAAAACAGAGGGAAACACAGGATCTTGCCTTTGAAGGTCACAGTATTGTCAGTAAGCATTTTGTCTGCTGTAAGTACTGCTGATGGAAAAATACTAGATGAAACCTAGATAAAGCCTATATGAAGCCAAAGAGGAAATAGTAACTTTGTGATAAACAAACTTTAAAACCAAGATAATCATGACTTAATGGGATACTTGCTTGCTTCGTTTTACAGTCATCATTGAGATGGACTTGAGAACATTGGTTTTGTAACATGAAAATATAGCAAAGCAGAAGTCACAACATTCTTTAGTGTTTGAACAAGTTTTTACTGTGTTTCAAGTCATGGTAGGTATATGAGAAAATATATATAGTAGGCCTAACTTGTGAACAAAAACTGGGTTAAATATTGCAATTTTTTAATGTTAATTATTAGCCTGAGGAGACAGTCATGTTATTTATGGGAGGAGTAATGAAGAAACTAGATCCTGCATAAATGATCCCAGAAAACCGCTTCTTAAATGACTCCATGGCAGTACTGATATAGGAGTTAATTATTGCAACAGATATAACCAAAATTCCAATGACGTTTTTGCTTTGTTATATGTTTACCTTTTCACTACATTCATTTAGATATGAAGAAATATCTGTGAAGACTCTTAGTAAAATCTAGTGTGGCGGTATAGCAGATTATGAAGAATTTTGGTGACACAATTACCCTTTTTAGATTGATGAGGTTAATGTTTTCCATATTGTACTGTGGTAAAGATTTTCTCCTGGATGTTGACTTGAGATTTTTTTTTTCCCCATAAAATAAAGCTTCTTCACCTTTTCCAAGCTTTTTATTTGTTGACATCTCAGTGATTAATGAGTTTAATTTTTGCAGGCAACTGCCAGAAGGTGCTGAATAAGATGTATCATGCTGATTGTGTATAACCCTGTTCCTTTTAATTACTGCGATGATAACAATGCATTAATCAGGTGCGTAAGAAATTCAGCACTTTTCTGTAACACAAATATTGATCAATTTTTGTAAGGCACTGACTATAAAATGATGATCACAGAAGTCCTTTTTAAATTAAATTTTGTATGATAAGTTATGTGTTAAAAATATTGAACCCTCCACTGAAACATCATAGGACTTTCCTATATAAAGAATGATACACTGCATTCTTACAGGTTCATTACTTAGCCAAAAATCCTATTGTCTTTAATAGGAGAGTTAACCATATAAAGATGGCCAGACCCAAAGTACCAAAGCTTTCGTTACGGTGAATATTCTTTCTATAACTGAATGCAGACTATTTCTTTCTTTCCTGCATTTTCTTAAAACTACATTTGGCCATATATTATACTTCACTAGTTTTGCAATTGATTATTCAGACTGATTTACATTTTGAGAAGTTTTTCATTCAGATATAAATAATGATAATTTCAAAATGCTTCAGTAAAACTGTGTTTCCTGCTTGAATAAATTAAGGATCAAGTAAATCAAATATCATTTGTTAATAGAGTGAGTCTGAGAAAGCGAGAATCAAAACCATTAGTGTAAAAAACCTCTAATTTGGTATGTCAGACTTGCTGTTGCATATAATTGAAAGTGTTAATTCTCAGTTCATTATTTGCCTAATGGGAAGAGGTATTATCTCCTAAAAATGTATGTCAAGGAGAGTGTTTCAGAAATGTTGAGGCATGAGCTGCAGATAACAGGCATTTCAGAAGTGGTGTGGTCTTTTCCCAGAGAGATAAGTGATTTGATTTTACAGAAGGGTTCATAGGACTACAGGAATTGTAGCATTACTGTAAGTTATAATAATTTGAATTGTAACCAGAAGTTTATCTACGTATCTGAACTGCTGTGCTTATTGACAGAAACCAGTGTTCAAGTCTGTAAGAATCTCCTCTTCTGGGTGAGTTCTTGGATGCGTGACTCAGTTATACTACAGCCATTAAGATGTAGAGAACTGGGACTAGTTACTTCAATTAAAATAGTTAGGCTCTACTGACATTCTGTAAGCTCATTTTTTTGAAATTAATAAAAATTACAGCTTTCTTCCTTCAAAAGAAATAGTTATAGACCTTATAAAAATCATAGGGTTTTTTTACTTGGATGCCCCTCATGTTTTGTGATTACTGAATAATAGACACTCTGATCCGGAGGTGATGTTTTTTATGCTTTGCTTTATAACTATATTTAGATTTAAACCACCTTCTGATATTTGCTGCCAGTTTCAAATCAGCCTCTGTCTCTGAAATCTTTACTCACAATGATGATGATGCATGCACTAAAAAAAATCTGCCAGAGAGGATGTATTTTTAAGTATTCAGGAACAACCATGTGAAGAGGCTCAATCATATCTAATAGTAGTGAACTGTGCAATAAGTTGGGATACCTCATGTTGAGTACGCAGCTCACATTATTTCTCTTGAGCTAGTAGCTAGGAGCTCGAGTGCAGGAGGAAGACACTGAGCCCAGGGTCAGAGCAGCTTGTGTTGGTTTCCAAGGGGCTTTCAAAGATACGAGGGGTGGGGAAAAAAAAAAAAAAAAATCTATGCGTACATGTTGCTCTCCATTCTTCTGTATATTTTTGTTTCAGAAAAGGCCAGAAAGGAGACAGTTCTTAGGGTGCCCATCTCAGCTTTGATAATGCTCTTTGGGAGTCAGAAGATTTTGTCCCTTGAAATAAAAACCTTTTCATTAATTTGGGCTAATATATTTATGCTTGTGATGGTCCAGCAAAATCTCGTTATTAAAGTTCCTTAACTGCAAATTGACTTTACTGGGATTTTTGCCTGATGTGCTGGATGATTCCCGGCGTGTTGCTGTGATGTAGGTGCATTTTCATCCTGTGCCAAGGGGTGGCAGCGTGTCTTGATTACACAGTTCCTATAGAGCGCTTGGCATTTCATTGCTTTTATAGTAAAGCACTAACCAACCATTTGTTTACATACTCATACTTACACGTGAGGGTTATATTAAATTCCTTATTGCTTTCTCTAGGTTTGACTGACTTGATGGCAGTTTTGTAACTCTTTTTTCACCATCAGAGAGAAATATTTGTTTTCAAAGCTCATCAAAAAATGGTTCAACAACAGTTTTAAATGGTCCTATATTCAAGCATGGGGGAAGGAGGGGAGAAACAAATCTTTCTTCTATGGGAAAGCTTTTCTCTTTTCTTCAAAAGGAAAATGAAAAACCAGTCTTTTCCCAAAAACCTCTTGCACTTGTACTGGTTTGTGATACAGTGTCAATTTTCAAAAGTACGCATAGATAATTTAGATTTGTAAATTCAGGGTTTTTTTGAAATGGGATTTGTGGTCAAATCCAAAAATATGTATTGGAATCTATTTCCTAATTAGATGCATAAATACTCATTTTGGATCCGGTTCTTACTCACTTATGCACTTTTGAAAAATGTTATCTGCATTCATTAAATTGTGGGTGATAATTGATAATGATGAGATTCAGTGTGGGTGAGTTAACTGAGTTAAAACATATTTTGAGTCTGCATTAGTCTATGTGGAGAGGTCTAGTCTGCCACGGTCTTTACTGCCAATATGTAACTAAAAAAAGAGTCAAACATGGGCACTGGGTACATGTGTGTTTTGCAGCACAGAGCAATGTAGAAGGGAGCAGAGGGAGAGTGTAGTGGTACAGTCCAGTAAGGTGTTCTGAAGTGTGAATGGGCTGTGGATTTTGTGTAGTGGAAACACAAAGACTTCACAACTTTTCAACCTGTAGAGTGTTTGTGAACCTTCATTTTCCACATTCAACCAGAGTTTTAGTTGCTTCTCAGCTTTTTTGCATTTTAGAGATCTTTCATACTTTGTTTTGTTAAAATAGCACTTGAATGTCTTCCAAAGATTACAGCAAAGATTAGCACAATTTTTAAGCCTCAGGGAATTTGCAGTGTTGAACCAGTGAAAGAGGAAGAGAGAGGGGTCTGGTACTCATTCACATTGAAAGCAGTAAGTTTACGTAAAGCTAATGGAGTGTGTGAGGTAACATGAAAAAGGCCAATATTGTGAATCTCTGCTGATGAAATCTTATCAGATTTCCATTGAGCATACTTTTTAATTGCTTATCACTTGCATAGTGTAAATTACTTTCTTCTAAATAAGATACTTGTTAGTAGAGTTCTGCTATTACATAAATTCTTCCACGAGTTGCACTCTTTGTGCCTTTTAAAAATGTATTTAACATTATTATCTTCACTTTGCAGGTGGAAAATTGGAGGGTGAGTTGACACATTGTCTCATAGACAGTGCAACTCAGCTCTACAGCAGTGACAGTTTGCTGTGGCTCAGCTCAGTGAGCTATTGCAGTTTCTGGTTCTGGGCCAAAGGGTCTTTAAGAGTAAAAATTATTCCAGTTATTTGCAAAGATATTCTTACAGGTGTAAAACTAATTGTGAAGTCTGGCACATTTAAGTCTTTGCTGTATCTAGCACTCATTAGTGACAGTTTTCATGTGACATTTCAAATCTCTGATGTTCTCCTCTAGCTGTTCAAGAGTTTGGTGCTTGCTTTAAGAGAAGGGAGATTTAAAGCATCCAAAAGGAAGGACAGGAGTATATTAATACTTTCATTATATAATATTTTTGGGGGGGGTGGGGTGTTGTGTTTTTTGTTTTTGTTTTTATTTTTTCTTTTCTGTATTTGTCAATAGCATCTTCTCCAGCATTTCAAATAGTTTTCACTCTAGGAAGACCTCAAAAGCAAATGCAGATTTCTCCCCAGGCTCGCTATCTTCGACGTACAGCGCTATATGAAATGGAAAAGCAACAGTGGGAAGTGCCTGGTAACCTCAGCTCTAGTTATACCACAGTCATTAATTTTACAGTGTGTATGACAAAAGTATGTGGGTGTTC
This sequence comes from Tyto alba, assembly GCF_018691265.1. Lineage (NCBI taxonomy): Eukaryota > Metazoa > Chordata > Aves > Strigiformes > Tytonidae > Tyto > Tyto alba. The sequence continues at coordinate 33,363,315 of NW_024881313.1, read as the reverse complement.
CTTATTTTCCATTAAAATGAACTCCATCTCTGTGTAAAAGAAAGTAACTGTGGTATTTTGGTCAGAGGAGAAATGAAACCCATGGAGGCTGAGCAATTACGGATATTACTGCAGTCTCCAAGCTGTAGATTGGAAGACACTTGGTGAGCACAGCCAGCAGAAGGTTTACACAGGAGCCCCGTGCCTGCTGCTTTCCTCCCATTCTGGCAGAGGGAGAATAATGTCCAGCATCTGGGCAGCAGCAGGAGGCTGGTTACTGCCTGTTATTCCTTCTCAAGGGTATAAGCAATGGTTTGCAGAGCTCAGTCAGGTAGAGTTTGTATCTGTAAAGATGAACTCAAGTGTCCTGCCAGTGCCTCTTGCTAAGGTGGACCGAAAAAATACTTTTATTTATAAGGCCAGCTTTTGGCAAAAGAATGAACTGCTGACAGTAGCAAAACAGACATTTATGCTTGTGCCAGGGTCATAGAAGAGCAATCTGGTGGCAACTTCTGCTGCTGGCAGGTACGGTGATTTGGGAGGTGGCTCTGGGGTGGATGGGTCTTCCTGTTCACTCCCAAGACCTCCCAGTCACTTAAGAGCTATAGAGGCTGCAAGCACAGCTCAGCTTTCTCTCTCTCCATTTCCCCAGCCTTAGCTCATGGGAGAAAAACTCAGTTTTGTTTGCACTGCCAAGAAGCCATGAGTCAGTTCTTCCTCCCTATCTAACAGGTGGCTGCTAGCAACCTTATCTCTCCCTGCCCTGGCGCTCAAGGATGGATGTCCCAGCAGAAACCTCAGATGGCTCCTCTCCAGATTCTTCAGTGACATGCCCTCTGGCATTGTGAAATGCAAGTTTCAGCTGCTGCCTGTCTCTCCTGCTCTCCTCTCAGGACAGGCAGGTCGGGTTATCTTGTATTCCAGAGGAACACAAGGAGCCTTGAGCAGAATGGGAAGAGGATGTTGGGATCTGCTTTAAGTAGCACTTGACCTCTTGCATAGGAGACTGATTGTTCCAAGATAAGTTTATTGCATACACAGCTCTCAGATTTGCACACATTGCCCATGGGATTGTTTCATGTGACTGTAGAATCCTATCTTTATTTGCTTGTCATTTATTGCTAAATCCCTCCTCATGTTTTTGAATGATCTATATTAAATATGGTTTGTCTTTGTTTTCATTTTTCCTATTTTCTTTAGGTGCCAGAAATGAAAGGTAATATTTAAAAGACCAAACATCTATTACACACTGTCGATAGGGAAGCTGTAGAAATCAGCGACGATGTTGCCATAGAGACATAAATGGTTTATAGTGAACCAAAGATTTCCACTTTTACTAGTCTTCCTGCTAGGCATACTGAATGCAAGCACTTTATTGATACAGTTCCTATGTCAGTTATTATATAACTTTTTTTTTTTTTTTTAATTTGTGTGTTTGTAATCCCAGATAGAAGAGGAGGCACCTGGAGAAAACACTAAAGGTATTATAGTGCTTCTCAATGCTGTCTGTAATAAAGTGAGTGCTGTTGAAGCAGCTTCTTCGTTCTACTGTGAACTGCAGCACAAACAACGCTTGTCAAAACACATACAGTGGTTCATTGCAAACAAGAGTAATTAATAAAGACTGATGTAGCCCAGGTTTAGGATGTCAGTAACCTGATCTGTATTAATTGCCTTGTTTATACCCTATGTCTGAGTTCAGTGTGCTTGGAAGAGGCTTCTTCAAGGAATGGGTAGTTCTCACTGATTTCTGGGCACATATCTATACTTTGAAGTGGCATGGATCTGTCATAGAGCGTTGGAGTGACAATTAGGGAATTCCTGCCATTCCTGGGTCTACCACTGACCTGCTGCATGACCTTCAGCTAGTTATTTATTGCAGTGGGGCAGGACCTTCGTCTGTTGGGTACCATAAAGGAATCAAGGCTGTGACTTAATTTGTGGCTTTGCTGTGGCGGTGCAGAATTAAGTAACTTCTGCTTTGGGGCTAAAAAGAGCCCACAGAAACATGAGATTATTAATAATTAGCAGTGTGGTCATTAATTCTGACAGTGGCAACATTTGTGGGAGCGTTGCTAATAACCAAAACAGGGCTGATTGTGCTTGTTTATGGTGGGCTAAAGGTCTCTCTCATTACAATGTTTCACAGGCAGTGCCAGGAGCTGATAATCACTATAATGCACATTTTTCTTTTAGCTAAGAAAAGCTAATAAGCATCTGTAGTTTTGAAAATGTCAGACTGAGCCAAAGTGCACACAATTAGATAAGGATAATGTAGCAGATAATAAGAAGATACATGATGCTGGATGAGCAGTTATTGGACTGTTGTGCTTTGCCTGCTAAAGTGCTATGTGTCATGTAAAAGGAAGTGGTTGTTGGTTGAGGGAAAACATGCCGCAAGTTGTCAGAGATGGAAACGTGAGCTAATGTGGTAAAGTGACAAGGTTAGTCCTGGGGGAGTATAAACATGCATGTCAGGTTCTTGATAGATGGAAGCGTTGGCTGGGTTAAAAGTCATGTACTTGGGAAGGTGGGGAAAGCCACTGAGAAGAAAAAAAGGAAGCAGATGTGGAAAGGAATATGGGCAGAAGAGTAATTTGTGGTTGCTGTCTCAGAGTTTTCTTTTTTTTCTGTTTTCAAAGACTCTCTGTCTTGTGTGTGTGATATCTGAGCTATTTTGGCTGCTTTACTGTGTTAAAACCTTTCTGAGACAACTTCTTTGCCCAAGAGAAGATACGGCTGTGATGCACTGATTAAGGGGCTGGATGTAAATTTTCAAGCAGTGTCCTCCATTTAATTTGCCACTGGGGGAAAAAATGAGGCATACTCCAAAAGCAAGAGAAAACAGCAAGGGGATAAAAGCCAGACAAGGGACAATGAAGGGAAAGAAGAAAGAGGAAAGCTGTGATGCACAGAACTGGATGCCGGGTCTGATACTGGAAGCCAAGGAATTTTGCTTCTAAAATATTTTTTGCTATAGGACAAAATGTTTCTTGTGGCTGAGACAGAATATTCCACATTTGCCTTTACTTCCTATTTAGCCTAATCCAGGAACTAGCTCTGGGAAGGACATGTTCTCCCTAATCTGGGAGAAGGTGATTTTTTTTGTTCCATATTTTTTTCCTGAAATGTCTTTCCCATCCTTATCCCATCTCTGTTGAAGTGTTCTGGTATCCCCAGAGGGCAGAGGTTGGAAGCCATTTTCCCCATATTTTGGTTCTATGATAACTTTTAGCATTTTTTTTTATCTCTTTAGAATGCACCAAGTATTTCATATCTTTATAAAATACCTGACAGTAAAGATGCTTGTGTATAGTTCTAATCCTCTCCTCTTCTGTAATATCTTTAGGAAGATATTCTAGAAATTCTTAATTAGTGACCAATTATGTAGTATTACAGCTGCAATCCCAGAAAAAAAAATATATTTTCCTTATGAAATGTTTGCATTGTGGAGAACAAATTCAAGGTATATTTTGGCACTTAACAAAACATTGTCCCTTTCCCTTTCAATTTACACCATAATATATCTGTTTTTGGTGTAACTTCAGCCTAGATTAACAGTGTTTGTATTACAGGGTTGTACAGAAGCAGGTGTTTCATACGTGTGTTTGGAGTGATCTCAGGGAGGATCTCCTTATATTCTAAGGCCTTCACTTAAAGATGGGAGCTGAGAGTTTCCCACACTATCACCATCCTCTGCAGTCAGCATTCCTATGTAGCATGACATGATTGTAGTTATGTGGCTTTTCAGGCCAAGGCTTTGTCTTTCCTGACGCTTCACCATTATGCGTGGCTGCTCAGCTAGGAGATCTGTAACTGAAAAGCACATTTTCTATGCCCCTTTCTTGTTGCAGTCAGTCATTCTGGGAGACTTTTGTCCAGGTCTGTCAGTGTGGGTTTGCAAGAATGGAGTTCATGGCATGGGCTTGGGTTGGGTTTCTGGTAAGAAAGTTTTCAGAAAGCATCACTGAAACATTCACCTGTCTGTCAGCATTTAAGTTCAGGATAGGTTGAAATTCTATTACAGTGAATGTTCAGGGAAGGTTACTTAGCACATTCCCAGGATGCAAATTCAGACCATGTGTAAACATGGCCAAAAGGATTACTTTTGTGGTTGGGTTTGGTTTTTGTGTTTTTTTTTGTTTGTTTGTTTGTTTTCTTTTGTTTCTTTGTTTGTTTTGCTTTTTTTTTTTTTTTACAGTTCAGTCAATAGCAAATTATATGCTCCTCAATAAACTGTTCTCCAGGCATCAGCTGTCTTCTCTCATGTTGGGTCATAAGGGAATACTGTCTGTCTCTCCCAGATACAAGGATGCTCACAGAAATGACACAGCTCTGTAGTGGCTCTCTCCTCTTTGGACAAGCTAGAAAGAAGTGCCTCATGGCACCAGAGAGACAAGGTGGAGGTTAAAAGCAAAGTTAAAGCCAGTTTAATCCCACTCTTCAAATATGCATGTGAAATCCCTCAAATTACAACCATGTTCCTTCACTGTTTCTTCCTGCCCATGCTAAACTGAAGCTCTTCTGGAAATGGGCTTTTGACAGATAGCACAATGCTATTGGGCTGGAAAGATACGTGAGAATGCCATAGTCAGCTTTTTAATTGTGCAATTTAGTATAAAATGTAGGGAGCAGCAAAGTGAATCAGAGGATTGAATTTGCTCTGAAAGTTCCACAAAAGGCTCCTGTTTTGCTAAAGACAGATTGTGCCAGTCCAACCTGAAAAACTGTAATTTAATTTGAAAGCACTGTTCTGCATTCCTTTCACCTGATCTCGATTGGTGATGAGCCATAAAATTTCTCTGTGGTCCGCTGGAGTTCAATAGATGAGAATTTCCTAACTTCATAAAATGATTAAAAGCACTCCAAATGTATATTATTATAAAGGCTTCTGTGAGACAACTCAATCAGTAGGCTTCAGGTGCCTTTATGAAAGGTTTGGTGGGCATTGTTTGAATGGCAGATTGCTGAGATAGATATTAATTGAGGGGAAGACTAATAAAACGCAAGGCCTTATGCTTAAAGTAACTTAAAGAACAAATGATAGCGCATGTGCGTGACAGGTTTTTCCGGTTTGACACAATGCCGCGTAGATGAATTGTACAAGGATCAATGTGTGTAACAACAATAAGTGAGATCGGTGTGGCTGATTTTGGCAGCATCCCACTCCTGTGTTTTTCTTTAACCCAGTATCTTGCACAGCACTGGAAAGCAGAAAGAAGTAGATTGGTTTTATGTGTACTGCCTGTATCTCATCTAGAAAACTCATCTCCTCCAGCATGCTGTATCATAAACCAAAAACCGAATCCACTTTCATCAAATGTTTGTGAGTGATGAACCATTTCAGAACTGTTCTGTTCTGTTGAAGGCATTTCTACAAACAGAAGAAGAATGATTGATCGACTCATTGCAAAATACATATTGGGCATTAGGGACTGTCTTTCCTTTCTCCCTCTCCCTGCCTTTCATACAGGCTGGCTGTGACTTTCCAAACAGACAAGACAACATGACTATTTCTATCTTATTATTCTGTTCCATTTTTTTTCATGAATACCAGGCAGAGGCTTGTTAAGGGATGAATAGGCAACCAGATACCTGGAAACTGAGCCTCTTAACATCAGTTTGGATACCCGGAATTTCTAAGATCAGGTGAAGAAATCTGGTGGCTGCTCTTAGTTAAATGGGTTATTTGAGTTTGTCTGTTGACATTTCTAAACTTCCTGATGAAAACTTAGAATAGACATCTGTGATAGTGCTTACTTTTCTTTTCCTGGAGCTCAGAGCACTTCAGCAAGGTACAGAGTCAAAATCTGTTCTATACTTCACAGCGATGTAATCTTCACTTCCTAAATGTAAATTTATGTGCTCGCTAAGAGGCAAAGAGGATTTTTATACTTAATGGCACTTACATCTTACCAAAGCAGGAGATCAGAATTTTCTATGGCTTGGTCTCCTTTGCTGGTAACAATGGAGATGGAGAATCTCTCCATCCTCAGGATATCTATCTGCTTCATTGTCAGACACAGGCATTCCCATCATATTTCTTGGTCAGATTCAATAATCACTGCTTGTCATCTTTTCAAGTCAATGGGCCCTTCTCCAGGGGCCAGTAAAGTTTTTTAAAATGAGGGATATTGTTGGAATATGAATAGATGGCTGTAATATGGCCATAAATTGATTTAGGCTGGAAATTACAAGATTTCTAAGATCTTGAGCATTGAAGTATTAGAAGAGTCTTCCAATAAGAGTGGGCAAAGATAAAAGTCATATCTAGCTTTAAGATAGATCTCAGTAACTCTATTTTTATGGGTTTATATATCTGCCCTTGGAAGCAGAGAAAACATAAGGTCCCCTTTTAAAACTAAATCTGTTGAAATTTTGCATGCAGCTAGTGAAGAGGTCTCTGCTTCCAGCTAGGTAACAGGAAATCAAGTTATAATTATGCAGGCTAAACATCTTCTTGAAGAATCTGCTAAAGGGGTAAAGGTTATTACACTCAGTGTTTATATATATATATATATATATATATATATATATATAAAGTATTAAAATGGGTTGTACAGGGCTGAACCCATCCTTTTCACATATTTTTAAGATTGTTCAGTCATGTTTGTTCAAGAGTCCCTGGATTGCTGCATTTTAAACAAATTATGTCAGGTGTATCAGGTAAATGATACTTCTCTAAGGATTTCTAGCTACCTCCCCTGTAGGCCAAACACTTTTCTATTTCAAGAGGCAAGATGTTAAGAGGTCTGTCACTACAAGAGCAGCATCATTATAGGCACTTAAGCTGCAAATGGTCTGTGTGGGCAAATCTAATTCAGAGCAGTTATTTTTCCCTTATTGTTGTAGAATTGTATGTTCTTGTTTCACCAAAGTGCTTTGCTCTAGCATTTATACAGAGTCCTAAAGTCCTTTACAGACTGTACCTTTGCCTATCTCCATAACAAAGACATTGCGAAGGAAAACCTATGGCTGAGAAGCTACTGGAAGAGTATCAGACAGTTTGTTTTGTGTTCTACGACCACTATAGTGTAATCTGAATGAAGATTACCTCCAGATTATGTGAGTTGCAGATTTGGGTATGCAAAGAGAATTTAGTAATTCAATATATCCAAAAGATCGAGAAAACTAGCTCAGAGTTTGAGTAACGTTGCTGGATATTTCCCATTTTTAGTATAAATGATCCCTAGGCCATCAGAGCAGTGCTGTTTGTGTGACAGCACCCAAGTCCAGCAGAGTCTCTCTGTGAATCAGAAACAGGCAGAGCAAGAGTTCACTTCATCTAGCAACACACCTGGTGCCCTTCGATGGCTCATTGCATTATGTGGGTTCAGAGTGGGTTTACCATGCATTGGAAGGTTTGAGTCCATTATAAAACACCAGTTATTTTAGAAACTCTGCCTGGAAGAGGTAAAACTGCCAACTTTGCTACATGATGCTTTAGCAGCTGTGACATTCATCCAGTGAGAAATCTGGCTTTGGTTTTCAGCCTTGTTCAAAACCCCATCTCCCAGACGGAGCTCTTGGCTGTTGTTGCAGACTCAGAAGGGCTTACCTCTTTCTTGTCCTTTCTGAACACAGGAGAGATGGGTGAGTTGAAAAGGGAACTGAGGGAAAGTGCGTGTGGCTGTGTGGTGGTGGGAAGAGCTCTGAGATGTAGGGCTCTGCTCCTCAGCAGATGATGAGTGTAGGAAATGTCCAAGAAGAGGTTCCACACATGCCAGGCAATTCCTGTTAGCTGTTTCCCCTCAGTACCCCTAATGCTGATTTTCCAAGCTCACAGTGGTCTCAAAATGTTGACAATGTAGGAATGGCAGTGCCTGGCTTGTAAGCAGCTATGTCCTTTATTGCATCTGGCCCTGAGTACTTTAGAAAAATGACCGGTGGCACAGACTTGTTCAAAAGTAATGCAGCCAATTCTTCAAATAAAGCGATGAGAGGCATATGTGTGAAGATATTTAATGTAGCAAGACCACTCTAAGGCAGCAAATTTCTTACCAATTATTCCAACTTTGGCACAGTAGAAGAGCCCCCTCCCTTTTTGGACAATGCAGGAGCCGAACAGCAGAAGTGGTACTTTCTGAAATGCGTGCCGAGGGAGAGGTGGTGATGCTATATTAGTGAGGTTAGAGGCAGGGGATGCAGATGACAGCTTCTCACAAGTGTGGAGAAGTGGTTTGGGTGTACAGAAGGTATGTTGATGTGGTTGGGATTGCCAAAGAAATCTCCAGTTATCTCATCCCAGCAGCAGAGGGAAAGCATGCTGTGCGTGAGCAGTAAGACAGCAAACACCATGGCTGTAGCATGTGACTTGAAGTTAGAAAGCTGGCTGCTGTTCCTCTATGCCATTTAATTTTTCAGGATCTTTTAAATCCCTGTGTGGTATTGGGCAGATTTTCCAAAAGATTTTGGTTATGCATAAAAGCCATCTGATATTGTTTCTACACTGCTGTTAAGATGAAGCATTCTTATTATAGCCTATAATCTTACTCGTGCTTTTTATTCTTGATGATTCTTCTAAGCCCGGGGCTAAGAGGCATTGTGATAGAAACGATTCACCCAACCAAAGGTCCACACTGTGAAGCACTAAAACTCCTGGCTTTTTTTTCTACTTCTCAAGATGGCAGAGATCAAGTGGTATGCTTTTACTGCTTGAAAGTGCTAATATATGTTGAAGACTCCGGATTTTCATGGCTGTTTGAGCAGCAATTTCACATGCCCCCAAACACACAGTTGATCAAAATCAGTGTGTCCCCAGGGCCATGCCTGCCTAAGGGACGAGCTCCCCTGGCGCCAAGGCTATATGCGCATGGCCCAACGCAGCACTCTTGTGGAAGGGCTGAGGGTACTGCCAGCTGTGGTGCGCTGATGCAGTGCCAGCTTTCAGGTGCTGCTTGCTCATGTTAGTCAGAACTAATTTTTCTAGTGATTACTCACATGGCTGTAAACTTTGAGTCGCTGATAGAGGTTGTTCAGTGCTCCTTTAAATATCTCTGCATGGTATGACAATATACATCAGAGAAATCATCACCATGTCAGGCACTCAAAAAATATAAACAGTGCTGGACTTAAAGTTGCCAGTGATTCCCTTCATTCAGCTTTTTCTTTTATTCATTACTGTAGTTTCCTTGTGTGCCTTATGTTAGTTTTTAATTAAATGATTGCGTGTTGTTGTGTTTTTTTTTTTTTTTTTTTGCACAGGACCCCTCTTCCCATGCTCACAGTGATTTAATGAAAAGCTCTTAAACGTTTAATTTTCCCCCTGTTGTTTAATGTATGGCCCTAGGCCTTTAATCTGCACTCTCTTCAAATGCTGTTTAATTTTCTCATGGGCTCTTCTCTAGTGTTTACTGCCACAGTATTTGAATACATCTTAAAACCTAGTGAATTTGTTTTCACAGGACTGCTGCTGAGTATGAAGAAGGGTTTATTCCCATTCCATAGGTAGAGAATTGAGGAACAATTCTTAATGTATTGAGAATACCTTGATGTGGGGACTATTTTTATCAGAGTCCAAAACACAAGTCTCTGACCTCAGTGAAAATGCTGACCCTCAGCATTTCTACAAATAGTATCAGAAGTTCCAGAGGTGAATGTCTGTGAAGTAAATAACACTGCAGTGCTCACTTAGCAGAATTCAGCTTAAATGTTTTGCTCAGCATCACAGAATCTGGTTGTACGAGACACAGCGAAATCATCTGTGTCTTCAGGGTGTCAGTCTACTTGCTTAGTCATGAAACTGTCCTTCCTCTTTCTTTCCAGCTCAGTACTTCATTTACTGCATGCTGTTTCTTTTCAGCCATGCATGTCACCATGGGTCCTACTAATTCCCTCATAAGGCAATGGCCTGTGGTCTTGAAGACAAGACTAAATTAAGGTTACATTAGACTGCATAAGTTCTATATAGACCCCTGATATTGTGCCACACTTAGTTTTAAATCAAGACTTGTAGGGAGAAGTAATCTTTTATTAAGTTAACTGGTCTTATTGATGGACAAACTTTCAAGCCCTTCAGATTTGAAGCCCCTCCTCTTACATCAGTTGTCTTAATGGCACTTCCTCCTACAAAGCCCATCTCTCAAGTTCTCAGACCACTGAGTCTGCATAATCACCTTCACCTTAAAAAAACAAGCAGGAAATCAAGAGATGACTTTACATGACAGCAAATGGAGTCCCTAGTGATTCATCAGTAGGTTAGAAGCAGGAGAGTGTGACCATTGAGTTAGAGTAACTGAGAATAGTTTTGTTCTTCCCATCCTTTAAGAATCAACTGTTGCAGGGGAAATAGGTCCATATTTTCTCTGCAGTTTCATAGCTGTCAGGACTCTGGAAATACGTAGTGATTTGGGAATGTTGAATTCTTTTCTGATAGCAAAGGGCATATTTTGGTAATTTCTACCCGACTCATTAAGGAATTAGATCAACTGTTCTGACACATTTCCACTATCTGTTCCCCTTTTGTATCCATCTGTCTGTCTTTTGTACCATGCTTTAACAATAAATTATTATTGGCAGAACTTACCTTTCTGTTGGTAATATACAGTTCCTGGCACAGAGAGGATGTGGTTTGTGCTGGGGTAGTTAGGTAAACTTAGCTGAGCTATTTTTCAAATGAACTGTAATTTTTCTCCAAACTATAATTTTATTTTTCATGAAACTGGCAAGGTTGTCCTGACTTTATGGACAGTTTTGGCAATATGAATTTAATCTAGTCTAAATTTAAAAAGGAGAAGAGAGTTATAGCAATCTGTCCGGATGGGTGAAATCATTTTTCATAAAGTTTCCTAGTCACTAAGACACAGGATTTTATGGGTCTGCCTTATAGAAGCCATACCACCTTGTAGAGATAATTAAACGTTCCCAGGAACAAAGTTTTAAACCCAGGTATCCAGTTTCCCAAGAGAGTGTGTTAGACCCCGTGATAGAGAATTGTTATTGTTCTCTAACCTACATAATAATTTAACTATTTCATGCAAAGTGGATCAGCTCACACAGAAAAGAATCATCGTATCCTCTCCCAGCATATTTCAAAAATCTTTAGCCTGGGATGTACAAGGGTGAAATTCCAGGGGGTCCAGCAGTAGAACAAAAACAACTAAGCTGAAAGAAGCAGTTGTCTGCAAAAACATAAAGTACAACTATTTTTCATGATCCTTTTTGTTCTCATGCATGTTCTTCTGGAATTTCGTATTATTCTAGTTGTTACTGAAGACCGTTTATTTCTACTGAAGCATTTCAAGAGACATTTTATATCTTCAGTGTTTTTATTTCTGACAGAGACTAATTGAAATCTGTCTTCCATTCATCTTCCTGCTCTGTGGGATATCACGTCTGAGTTAAGTTTAGGCAGAACTTCAGAGCTGCTGTAACATACCTAGAGGATTTTCCTACTTTTAATAAAACAGAGCATCCTTAGGGTTTTAGAACAGTTCCTGGAGTCAACAGAAAGAAACGTTCATCATTGCTTAATGTAAAACAGTAGTCATCCTGCTAAGAGAGAAATGCAGCACCACAGGATTATTTTTTTTTTATTGCTTTATGTGACAGAAGATCTGCTTCCAAATTCTCTGAGGCTGGAAAAAAATCATATACCTGGAAAACAGAAGTTTTCCAGTGTCTTGAGTAGCTCAAAGGACTAAATTTGAGGAGGAAAATTAAAAGAAAGAAATGCAAGTTTATGAATGAATGCAGAAGAAATTATTCCTTTGTGTGCTCTGAGGACATAAATGTCTTTTGGGAAGAAGATTTGCATAGAGTTGGCCACAAATAGGAAAACAAGTGCAGAGTGTGGTCTGTTTGGAAGAAAGCTTAGTAAGGGTGAAATTTCTGAGACTGTTAAGAAATCTTTCTGAAAAGAAAGTTCAATTTCAGTTTGTGGCCTCTAAATATTTAGTAGTTTCTGTTCAGGAACAATCAGTTATGGATTTAAGATCAAACAGAGCAGTATTTGGTGCTATGTCCTATGCTAGAAGGAGTAGTTCTGAACTACCTGGAGAAATAAAGTAGAACTATTCACTGTTTTACATAATTGTGTTCAGTTTATCTGATCCTTAGGTCACAAGATTCTGCTGCATTAGAACTGTGGTTTTGGGTGCATTTACCAAACCAGCAAAGAACTTGTATATCTGAGAACACCAAACAATATTCAATATTCCCCAATCACCCTGAGCTCCTCTCTTGGAAAGAACAGGAGTGTTCCGGAAAAGTGATGGCATATTTAATGTAGACAAGGGCAGCTTTCATGCCTGATGTGTGCAATGAGCTTGCACCTACCTGATAAAGAAGAAATCAGAGAGTTTAGGCACATGAGCTGTTCAGTGGCAGCTCTCAGGCAGTAAGTGCCCTGTAAAGGCTAAACTAATCCAAATTACTTTGTATTTGCCATGGGCTAAGAGTATGCACAGAGAAAGTTATTACAAATCAGCTGCCAAGTGATAGTTATACTACTAGCTGTAGCTTGCCTGTTTGCACCTGAGCCCCAGGGAACAATCCATCCTTTGGAGACAGCCTGTTTGTGCCTTGCCTGGTGGAGTCTTGATCTGTGAGTGGCACTATGACAATATAGTGATGGACTGATCAGCGTGGGTAAGAGCTACCTGCTGTGCTGCTTCAAATCTCAGACTAAACTTGTGATCTTCACTTGAATTTTAAGTGTATAAAGCATCAGTATCCCTGTCCCTATCCTATCCATCTCATTACATGCTTCCTAACTATTGATGAAGTATTGTTTTAATATCCCACTAATTTGGAAGCTGTTTCTCATTTTCCCTGAGACTGGTAGGAGTCTCTCATCTCTGCAGATAACCAGCTCATACTCTTTCTGCGCCTTCCCAGAACAAATGTCTAGATATGCCTGTGCTGATTATATCTGGAATATTTCTCCTTCAACCAAATCTCATAAAGATGCTTTACTGGCATGGCAATCCATCGTGTCAATCTAGACTGGACTGTAATAAGTTAAGAAATGCTGCACTTGGCACAGATGTGTTTGTCTACTAGAAGATTAAATTCGTTGCAGTCGTCTAGTCTGTTGTGGTCCTTCTGGTAGCTCACGGGTCAGATGTGGTCCATGGGATACTTCCATCCATCTCTTTTAGCCTAGTGAAAACAATAGGAAGGTGTTTGCTCAGGAAATGCTGCACTTTGCTTATGGAATAAGGGGAGCTACTTCGGCCAGGGCTGTGTGGCAGATGTTGATGGAGCCAGAGCCATGTCTTATCCTGTCCAGGCATGGTCCAGCAATGCGTGGAGTTTGGTGCTGGTTATGGCTGAAAGGCATCTTCAAAACTGCAAAGTGTTACATGAGGTTGAATTGCTCTGAAGTTGTCTGACTGACACCTTCCTTCTGCAGGTGATGAGCTTCCATGAATTATGCCTGCTTTGAGCTGAGGAACTGTTTGAGATAGAGTGTAATCAGAGAAAAGTATCTGGTTTGATCTGAGCATGCCCCAGTGACAGAGAATCCATCATGATGTTTAAGTCATGCAGTCGTTAATCACTTTGCTCTTAACTGTGTGCCTCATTTTTCACCTGAGTTTTCCTGGCTTCAGATTTCAAGCAATCATCTTTGCTTGGAGGCTGAAAAACTTTCTATCATTCAAAATAGATGGTAGGGGAAGGAACTAGTTCTTGGTATGTATGGGTCTGTGCTAATGTCACTTCCTTTTTTTCACTTTTCCTCCCTTTGACATTTAATGTCAGAAAAAAACCCTTGACTTGCTTCTGCAAAGGCTTGGAATGGAATTACTGAAACTGTGGAGGTAGAACTGCAACTCCTGTAGGTGCAGCCATGTCTGATAAAAGGCTGTTTTGACTGGGTGTCACTAGGGCTTTAGTCCTGGTAGCGCAAACCTCACTATGGGCTCCTTATGGCTCCAGAGACAAGAAGCTTGTGTTTTCATGGCTGACCTTGCTGAACTTGCTGCTGGGACTTAAATGCTCCAGGGACCTGAACTTGCTAGAAAAAAGCAAGTGTAGGCTTCAGGCTCCTATCACTGGGTAGGAAGATATACTGTGCTTCTTAATTTATTTCTTCCTGATCCGTATCTATTGTCATGAAATTCAAATTAATTCTTACCACTTAAGAGTCAGCAAATTGCCTGTTTATTGTCTATGGGACTGATCAGAATGGAAATTCTGTGGAATGATATTACTGAAATTTGAATAAAGTTCACTTCTGGTATTCTCTGTCTGTCATAGTTTTAACAGAAGGCAAAGGTTTACAAAGCACTGCTTTTAAAAATCATGATACAAATGTTACAAATAATAAGAATAATTTGCTTGAACATCAGTCTAGTTATGTGAAAAAACTGAGCTCTGCAGGGCTTTGGCATTTAAGTATCTCTGTGGAGCTGACCTAGAATCCTGTGCCTTGGGCACCAAAATTATGCATTCGTGGCTTCTGTGTGCAGACTCCAAATGAAATTGAAGGATAAAAGAAAGAAAAGGGGGGAGAAGAATGGATAAGGGGGGGAATGGCCAGTTTTTGCCCAAAATATGCTATAGGTGTATAATGAAACATAACAGCCTATTGAGAGAAAAAGCAGAAACAAAAATACAATAATGGTGGCAAAAGGACTAAAAGGATATTCTGGGAATATGTGCAGAAGAAAATTTGACAGGAGTCACTCCTGATGCAGAAGGAGAGATTGATTTCTCTTTCCTGTTGAGAGGGTATATGGGTAGATGGTAAACCAAACTGGATAACTTTGGGTGTAGTTAAATTGAAATTAATAGCTGCTGGAGAAGCTGATTTGCAGAGATCTGATGCTTCACCGGATACTTCTGCAGGTCCACAGCACTGCAGCTAATGCTGGTTTTCCTGGTGTGCTTAGGTCTGCTTTTTAAACAGATGCTTCACAGGATGGCTCTAATGTTACTCCACTGGGCAAAACATTTTCCAGTTTAAGTTCTTAACACAGCTGAAGTGATGAGGAGAAAGGTGAGACCAAGGAAGTTATCTCCTGTCCTTCCAGAGCAGGCTTTTCTCCATAATACATCCTTGTGTTTGTCCAGTTTGACTTTAAATTATTCAGATTATGGGCGTCCCTGAAGTAGCCTGTTTTGTAAGTAGAATCTCAATGAGCCCCTCAGTTCACAGAACAAATCCTGCTGCATGCATCCAAGAGCTGTGTGTGCTGATTGGGGATGGGCTATGGACCATCGAATATGAATTGTTCATGGCCAGCCGCAGGGGTTGAGCATGACCTTGTGATCTAAGCTGTAAATCGCAGTTTAAAACAAACAGGCTGACCATGTGTGCATTAATCTCTCTCTGTAGGCATTTTGAAGCACCATTCTGTGCGGGCCATAGCAGGGATTGGTTGCGCTGGAGCCTTGGTTATAGCTGCTGTACACCATTAATGGGATTATGCATGGTCTGTGATTTAGCATTACTCTGCCGTTCATCTCAACGGCCAGTTTCCAGATCAATATGCAGAGTTCTGAAATCCTTCCTTTTAAGGAGCTAAGTCAGTGGAAATCCCCAAAGAAGACTTGGACTCCACATTGATCAGTAGGTGGTAGTAGGTCAGCAAGGCTTGTTTTGGAGCTTCCACTGTGAATGTCTGTTTTGCCATCTGGTAACAGTCCTTCACATCTTGCTTTCCCTTCTGGTAGTGAACATCGGATGTCGCTGAACTTTGCCAAATCTTTACTTTTCTGCTTTCATGTTGCTGCTGGGAAGGTGCACAGGATATGGAGGCACTGGGAAGACTCACATCGTGATCCCTGTCACATCACAAGACCAGGTAGTGTGCCATGTGGCAGGACATGCACGTGCCATTCTATTATACATATCACAAACATGTAGGCTGAGAAAAGCATCCAGAGCACAGCCTGTTATTGCTGCCTCCCAGATTCTTCCTAGCACAGGACAGCAGGAGAAAACATCTTTGAGTTGAGCAATGCACTGTCATGGAGAAATGGAGCAGGTAAGTACTGAAACAGAAGAAGTGCAGCATCAGTACTGCTGATTCCCATCATCTGTAAACTTGAACCTCCACAACTTGAGGTTTGCTGAAGATAATCAGGAGATTAAACAATTCTAAGTCACCTTAAGTTCTTTTACAAGCTGCTTCTATGATTTCAGGCATTGAGGTTCTAAAAGAAAGATGAAGTCACCAAGTAAATTCCAGTACTAAAACACAGCAGAGTGCATACTGGATCACACCAAAGGTCAAAATTTTTTTATTTTTTCATCTCTTTGACAATTGTCAATAGCAGTTGCCTAGAGAAAGAGTATTAGACTTGTGTAAGCAGACTGTGTAGCTCCTCTGGCATGTCCTCCCAGCAGCCTGTGTCTGAGGATGTTTCTGTGCCCAAGGTTGTGTCACTGGATTTTTCATACAATCACATACAAACATCTGGTATACACGGTGTCCTGGAGCAATGAGCTTCACAGTTTACCTATATACTATTGGGAAGGTAAAAGAGAAATAAAGAGATCTTTTGAGAGAAGGGAAGAAAACAATAGTAGCATTGCTGTTCCTGTATGCCTGAGCCCTGATATCCCTCTTCACTGCTTGCCCTGCCCCTGCAGTGAAGCCATCAGTTCTGTATTTCTACATATGAACTGGTCAGCCCCTATCGCCCTTTTTTCTGAGACATCAGTGGAGTAATCCCTTTTTTGGGACACAGTGGAATAATTTCCCTTATAGCCTATCTCAGTGTATCAAGGAACAGGGCTCCGCTCTGCAGTCTAAATTACTGCTTAGCAAAGTGAGACAACCTGGGACTGACAAAGGCTGACCTTGTGTCCAGTCAGAGCAATCCGTGGGCACAACACAATAAATTTACTGAACTACTCTAGGCGAGAAACATATTATTATTTACCATTGAGGTGAAGAACTTGGCCGGTTTCCCCAGGTGAGGGGTGAGCAGCAAAGGTCTGGATGTTCTGGAAGTCTCTGGACTGCATTGGCAGTATGCTTGAAATACATGGAGTGGAGAATAGAGATGGGGAGGGCAGGTGAGATTACTGTGAAGTTAATGTGCTGCTTCCTGAGAAGGTGTGTGTGAGCCCAGCTTTGCTGCCTGTCTTGCCCTCATGCTGGGAGGTTGTGCTGGAGCAGAGAGGGAAAGCACCAGTCTCTCCTAAGCAGTGTCACACAGACTTGAATTTGATTTTTAGCTCCCAGGTGAGAATTGTGTAAAACTTGCGTGAGTTTCAGGCTGCTATAGAAGTTCTCCAAATTTCCAGAAAAAGAGAGGAAGATAAAAGAAAGGGAAGATAGACTGATAAAGAGATAGTAAGGGACAATGCATATAAAAAGGAGGAATTAATAGATGTGCGTCATTGCTTTTCATCCCAGTGGCTTTGCCAACAGGCTGGCATGCTTGTGCACTGTAATGCATTTTTCAAGCTATATGGTGATTTGAAACCATGTCTAGTATCAGAGACTGGAATGAAAGTAAAATGCTGTCTGCTTTCTGCCCTGAAATTCACTCCTTGCCTTGGCTGTAAGCCACTAAACCACAATTAAAATAGCGTGAACAGGATGTCTCACTGAAATGAAGATCACAGTGTTCCCTCAGACCCTCAGGTTGTGCCCTCCAGAGACCCTGCAACAGAAGGTAAGCCCCGTGTATGGCTTGCATCCCTTGGGTGCTGACGTGCAGGTAAAAGGCCTTACAAGCACAGCCAGAAATCTATGACAGGAACAGACGAGGAGACAAAAACAAGAATATAAAGCGACAGAACTGAAGACAAGACAATTACAAGTAAACTGTCTCTTCTTTTTTATCCCTCCTTTTTAGTACTAAGAACAGGACGCAGCATTGTCAGGGGTAAAGAAATGTTCTCTGTGTCTCCAAGCCATTCAGCATGTCTTCAGAAAATCAGCACTTTGACAATCACTGCAGCAGCAGCAACCCTCCTTTGCATTGGCACTGCTGTCTGCAGTAGTGGATTTCATGAGCTGATGAAGCCATGCTGCATGTATTCTGACTGCAAATTCAGGGCCTAAGCTACTGTCTCCATTGCCTGTTTTGGCTCTTTTGCTGTACAATTTCAGCTCTAATTGTTAGGAGCCTGGTGACACACATAAAAGATTTTAGACCATTATTTTTTGAGTTGCCTCCTGATGTTTCATCATCCTCAAGGCATTTGACAGGGACAGAGCCCATCTCCCTGGCTAGTAAAATGATTCCTTCTCCTGCTAGGGGATATTTCTGTAGAAAACTGTGCTGAACTCAATTGCCCAAGCTTATAATGGCTGCTTAGATGGCAGGGTGCTCTGGCTTCATCCACTGCTCCAAGTGCTAATTGTGTCCCACATTTGCTAGTTCCCTGACACCTATTAACTTCAGCTCCATAGCATTTCTGAGCTTCTCTAGTGTGACACTGACTTAATTTGAGTCTGTTCCTTTGTTTACCTTCAGCATGCATCAGTCGTGCCCACATCTACCTTCAGCATGCATCAATGCATCATCCGTGCCCAGAGACCCACCTGACCCCGTGTGCTCCATGTGCAGCTGCTGGAAGTCAGCTTGCACATGCTGCCTCCCGGACTTGGGGGCAGGAGCTCTGCTCATTCTTCACGGGGCTCTTGGCTCAGCAGAAGACCTGTGTTCTCACAACATACTGGTTTGAGCATGTGCTTAAAACAGAGTACATGTAAGAGCTTTGCTGAGTCAGGGTAAGCAAGAGCAAACTGCTGCGCCATAAATAGCAATGAACACCAGAAAACATTTTTAAGGAAACCATCAACTTGAAAATCACACTCTGCCTGAAAATTGTATCTGTTCTAATTAACAGCTGACCCCTGACTGAGAGGAAGTAGCAGGTCATGAAAAGTCTCTCCTCTTGGGTTGATAATTGTTCTCTTGATTGTGCTTTGAGCTGTTGTTCTTACTGCTGTATTTGTTTTTTCGTGCCTGCTTTGTCTTTGCCTCGTGCATTAGCAAGATGGCCTTGCTCTTGCCTGTGGCACACTCCTTGCCTCAGGCTGTGCAGAAGGGCACATCCCCGGAGCAGCAGCAGGACTCCTCACACTGCTCTTGGGGAGCTGGGTCTCTGCAGGTGTCTCGTTTTCCAGTGAATCCTCTGAGGGCAGAGGAGCAGCCTTGATGAGTTGTATGATAGGCCTGAGGAGCGAGCAGACAGCTTTCATTGTTGAGCAATAGCACCTTTCTTT
Source organism: Tyto alba (assembly GCF_018691265.1). Classification (NCBI taxonomy): domain Eukaryota; kingdom Metazoa; phylum Chordata; class Aves; order Strigiformes; family Tytonidae; genus Tyto; species Tyto alba. Next base: position 33,344,197 of record NW_024881313.1, on the reverse strand, counting down.
CCTTAGCCCATCCGTTGGTTTTGGAGGCTCTCTCATGGCAATGACGGGGAACAGAAATTAATAGAGTTAACTGAGCTCTGGTGCTGGGTTGGGAGCAGAGGGTGAGTTCTGGGGCAGGGTAAAACTTGTCTTTCATCCCTTTGCTAGGGCTATTTCTAGCTTCCCCAGTGTGTGTCATCATGTGGCCCCACAGACATTTGTGTCACTGGCAGAGGATGGAGAAGGCAGGACATCTTCTGGCTGTCGTATCAGCTTAATAAATTCTCAAGCCATCTTTGTAGTTACAGAGGTAGCGCCGTGGAGCAAATGGGTTCTGCTGTAATAAGAGCAATAGAAATGCAGTTAACCAGTTTTCCCAGCTGTTTCCAGTCTCTCAGCTATTGTTCAGTCCTAGAAAAGTGCTCTGTGGGTCACTTGGAACCTGTTTTCAAGACTTGTCTGCAACTTGGCACCTGAATTTTCCTCCAAGGTGCAGTTCAGAGCCTGGGATGGGCAGGTTGTGGTGTGGAGCCATTGGGCAGGGAAGAAGTTGTGATTTATGGGTCCCTTGCCCACCTTTTTACCTTCCCATCCAGATGTATCTCAGCATGACGAGCTTTGAGCCAGGCCTTTCTGCTGCCTAGCAATCTGCCGGGAAAAAAACCAACCACTGAAAATACTGATAACTCCCCAGTTTTGAAAGAGAAACACAGTGTGGGCACCTAGCAGCTCTCAGCAGTGATGCCAGTGCCTCAGTAAACTCTGGCCATGGCTCTAAAAATCCAGTGACCTGCTGATCTCTGACCCTCAAGTGCTATTTTGGTTTTGATGACTGGTTGGATTTTGGTTTATAGCAATCATAAAAGTATATATGCTACAACCATGTAAATTTTTGCAAAACGGGAGGGAGGCATACATTGTTTGTATGGTTCAGATAGAAGCATATTTTTGTGCTAACCTAATGCCTGTTTGGAAAAATAATTTAACAAATGTCTTTAAATATAGCTGTTGGATCTAAAAGAAGGCTTTTTCCAAAGATCATACCTAGATTTCACAATTTTCCTATTGTATGTGAAAGGCTTTCATTTCTGATTGTAGAAATGTTATAAATTTAGGACCCTGATTATGCCAATCATTTATTATCTCCACATTTTTTTTTGCCAGTATTGCCTGGTGTTGAGCTATCAAAGTAGCAATGCTCAGTGTGTGAAATGTGTGTCTCAGCTTTGCCCGTGTGGGGTCATAGTTGCCCTCAAGGATGCTCTTCTATACAGCAGCCTAAGTGGCTGAGACATTTGCTCTTTCAGTGGCAGAAGGATAAGGCTGGACAATAATTTTGTAGTATTTTGTGATCAATCTGGAAAGAGTGGTTGTTTCTATAGAAGTGAAGAGGGGTCAATATGACATGATTTGTTTATGTATGTAATGCACAGTGGTCCTTAGGGTAGGTAACATGAGCATTTCTCTGAAACAGAAGTAAAAAAAAATAGTATTTTTTATGATGACCTTAAGAGGGAATAAATAAATCCAAAGTATGCCACTGAATGATTTCTTGCTTGCATTTTTCATTGCAATCTGTGTGCAAATAAGCAAGAAACCAAATGTGCATATAGATATGGCACTAATGGCATTTAGTCAGCAGAGGGCAGGGTTTGCTGAGTAGAAATTCTTTCTGCTAAGAGAAATAAGGATCAGTAAATTGCTACAGAGCCCCAGAAGGAGGAATTTTGAAGATGTCAGTGAATCAATACTTATACTGCCACCATTCTGTCTGTCCATTCCGTCCGTGTGTTGTCGTCGTGTCCCTGCCCTCCCCCACCATTCTTGTTCTCAGTTTCAGCTTTGGCTTTCTTCCATCTGCTTGCAAAAAACCTGTAATTCTTTCTGGGTTTCCACCTACAACATACCACTAACACTTTGGTTCAGTTAAGCTATTTAGGATATATTTATTTATATGTTCAGGGACTATGTTTTAATTTTCATAAATATAGTTTTGAAAATCATTGCTGGCCATATTCTCTCTTTTGGGAAATGTTAAAAAAGGGGCAGAGTTCAACAAAGTAAAATTGTAATACGGAGAGAGTCACGGGGAATTTTTTCTGAGCTGAGGTCAGGAAGAAGCCAAAAACTCTTGCAGGAAGGAGTTTCAATTACATTGAACAAGAATAAATTCTAGACTTTCTTGTCCTAGTATGGTAATAAGTACCAGACAAAAAGGTTGAGGAGAATATTAAGTATGTTGGCAGTCTTTTACCTGAATTGGTGATAAAGACATTTGAGGCTTTAGACCTTCCAGACTGTGCGTGGCAAATTATTGAGCTGATTGTGTTATCTGATATTGATGTGTAATATCTGTGAACAGTGTGCTAGTAGGAAAGTTTGTTGAACTACATAAAAACTCCGATGCTTTCCCTTCTTTGTTAAAATTAGAATAAAAGGCACAGTGCGAGGACTCATAGGCAATGAGTAAGAAAACTGCTTCCTTTAAAAAAACCCTGAAGGAAAAGCTGATTATATATAGGAAGACTTAGATACGGACCTGCTAGCTTTTAAAGTTTCCCTTTAGCTGCTCTCATACGTGGCTGAATTTTGATCATTTACATGTGATTGCACATATGAAATGTGTGCAAGGTTATTTAGAGGAAAATACGACTGAAAAGTAAGGAATCACAGTGTAAACCATGAAAATGTTATTTGCGGCCTCTGAAATACTTGAGATAGTTTATTTTTGTGTTAGCCTAATTCTGCTTTCATTAAACTGTAAAGTTCCAGTGCATATTATTAGATGAGTTTTGCCATTTGTTGAGGCAGTTAAATTCTGCAGTAATCTAAGGAAGTGCTACCGATGCTTCAGACATGTTTAATACAGAAGGGATGAGAGAATTAGCTCTTTTAATTTTATTTCTTGTTCTGATGAGTGCTGCTCCACTGAGAATCCACTGCTCTGCTTCAAATAAATATTAAGAAATGTGGGAATAGTCAGATCTTTGGAGGGGAATGAATATTTTGGAATAGTCACATCCTGAGTGGGGAATGAATGTTTTGTCTGGGAGAGGCTAGTCATTTTGAGGAGCCTCTTTTAGGCATCAGCTGATGTTCTGAAATTGGGACCTTCAACCAACAACATTCTCTCACTTAACCCAATAATATAGAAGGATTTGGGTAAGGAGAAGTTAATTGGTTCATCATTAATAGTTACTTCATTGTTTCTTTAAAAAAAAAGGAGGGACAGTATGATGTCTAAGCAGAGAAGCGGTAAGATGTATTGCCATGGAGTACTGGAAAGTCCCATGACTCCCACCCGCCGACTGCGCTGATGCGGTTTGTTTCCTTAATGTTTGAGGTGATCATTGATGAATTTAGTCTGTTGGACAGGGAGGGCTCCAAATACCATTTTATAGGTGGTGAACTGAGGGAAGAAGCAATGGAGAGCAGCATTGCCTGTGCTGGCCGGGAAGCCTGTGGCAGTGGAAGGAATTAACCCTAGAGTCCATGATAGCACTTCTGACCATAATCCATCCTCCCTTCCTGCAGCTTTTACCATTTATTATTGATAAAGGATTTTTTTTTTTTTTCTCCATGTCTGGCTCTCTAAGCAGTGAGACTCTTGCAGAGGTCTGCTCTTGGCTTTGCTGTTCATACTTACAGTCTTTCAGAGAAATATAAGCAGGTAAAACCTGAGTTAAAAATTTTTTTTTAGGACCAAACTTTGCTGGAAAGTTGATTTCAGAAGTAAGTTGTGGATTTGTTAGACATGTTCAGATTAATGTGCACTGCAGTGCAGTGAATATTAAAGGAACTGTCAAGAAGGGAAGTCTGTGTATCGGATAAATTAGGACTCTCTAGGGATTAAAAAGATGTAGGATTTTTTTTAAGTAGCTAGCCTACTATTGAAAAATAATGAGTAGTTTCCATAGCAACCTCACTTTCACATGGCGCACACATACCGTAGCAACATAAAAAAGAACAGTATCAAAGAAGGAATAAAACTGAGCTGTGCTATTTGGATTTTAAAAAATAGTCCTCTCTCCTAAACTCCATGTTTACAATGTAAACATCAGTAAATCGCAGAGGATTTTTTTCAGATAAAGTAATTATTATAACTTTAATTCAAATACTTGGAAAAAAGAAACAAAGCAAGAAATATTGCTGAAAAGACGGGAAAGGATTATGGTTCTTTCCTGTCTATACTGTAGCTTGAACAAAGCCAAGAGTATTTCAAGTTACTAGCATCTTCTCGTGGCCTTGTGTGCCTAGTTGAGTTTAGTATGATAGGGAGAGTACTGCTGTTATTTCCTGAATGCACGTCTGGGTGTCAGACAATGTGTGATACACATATGTTGCTCATCATTTGACCTATGCAGAATATTTGTGAGAAAAGCCAAGGGAAAGTCAAACTCTCCTGGCTATAGATTCTCAAAATTAAGGTTATGTTCTTCTGAAAGTTGACTAAGAGTTGTTGTGATTTCTCAAGCAAGGCTGGATTCCTTTATAGTTTTGCAGAGAAATCAAGTAGAAATGACATAATCTCAAAAGAGAAAGTCCAACCAACAGCTGACAACTTTGACAGAGGTTTGCTGAGATTTTTACGTGTAAGTTTGAATCCTGAATTTGCAGCAACTGCTGAAGGCCATGGACTTCAGGGAACTGAAGCTCAGGAAAGCTTCAGTCACCCTAACTTTGACAAGAAGCTCTCTGATGGTGCGTTCTGCTCAGGAGAGTCCTCTAAATGACCTGACCCTGCAGGCTAGAAAGAAAAACGCTATTTTTCTTTTCTAACCTATGTGTTTTAGAGAAAAAATAAGAGGAGATTTTTAAATGCAAATAGGGAAGGGATTATAAATATAAAAATACTAAATCAGAATGGGAGCAAAGAAAAAAATATTATTAGTAATCGTTATAATAACTTAGATGCTTGAGTTTCTAGACCTTTGGTAAAGGAAGACAAAGATGATAACATCCTAGAGGTTAGGTCTCATCAGGTATAATCTTTTTTCCCCCAAGAACAATCTTAGCTGTGTAACGGATGTAACATTGGAGAGTTCACTGGCTCTGTACCACAGCCCCACACAGCACTCAAGAAACTACAAGCACACTAGTTCAACATGTGCAGCTGGGTTAGACTATCATCTGGCCAATGACTGTATCACAGTATAATTATACATGGAGAATCATCACAGAGCAAATATGTTTCTCAGTCCTTCAAGGGTCGGTTCTTGATCCACCATCTCAAACCTTGTGTAAATCACCCATAAGAATGCATGAAGCAATGTCAGATAAAGCTTTCTGATTACATTATACTGATCTTTGTGTCAGTACTAAAGACAATGGGACAGATCCAGGACAGCTGGGATCTGTTGGTAAGCCGAAAGATCACAAAACCCATCTATTTCAAGAAAGCCACATATGACAACAAAAATATCGGTCATATTTGAAGGGTGATGGAAGCAGTGTCTATGAAGAAAAGACTTAGTATCACTGTGGAATATCAAGTAAAGAACAAGCTCCCTGTGCATTAATGTGTCCAAAAATCTTTATGTGTACTTGACCTTCAATAAGAAGGAAATTACAGTAGATCTTTGACTGATGCTGATGGGATCCTTAATTAAAAATTACACAAGTGACTAGTGTCCATGTTTCAAAAAGAGTGTTGAATACAGTGAAGAGGATCCAGAGAAGACGTGATGTTGAATAAAAGAAAATAAAATATACCTTACTGAGTTGAATGAATTTGAAATGTTTAGTTTGTCAAAGTTAAGGGTTCTATTGCATCTCTCTGGTCGGCTTGAAAAAGAGGTAAACAGCATAGAAAAGGAAACTGAAGGTAGGAAATGGTTTCAAAATGAGGCAGGTATATGCACCCTGGCAGTTGAAAAACTTACCAAGAGTTATGTATAATGAACTTAATCTCAGGAAATTTTTTAGTCAAGACTAATGAATAATTCAAACAGAATTCAAATTCAGAGAAGACCTGCAGCCATCAGGATTTCTGGATAAATGACTATAAATGCACTTTATAGTTGATGAATATATTAATCTCTCTGATTTGTGAAAGCTTTGCCCTGTGAACCTGTTATTGCACTACAGGAATTACTTCAGGACAGGTGCTTCAGGATTACTGATATACATCTGTCTCACTCCACCATCAAGTCCTTGAGGTAGCTTGTCCCCCTTTAACTCAAGGTGTATTGTTCAGTCAGTCCAGGCTTGATTAACTCAGTTTACCTTACATTTAGTTCTGAGTGCCAGGTCATAAAAGTGGATATGTGCATAGTTATTGCAGAGAAACTGATGGCTACTAATTTCTTATGCTCAAGTCCTTTAGAAATGACAGCAGGCAGGATACTATAAACTGTGTTCTTTTTTTCTGCTCCTAGTTTTCAAAAATAGAAAGGAAATATTTACTAATTTCAAACAAGTGAAAAAAGCCATAAAGATAATGAGATTTTGCTTTTGTAGCATAAACTTACAGACAGTAAAATGTGGCAATGTCTTCCCTTTAAAATGTAGAGAGCAGCTTAGTTTCTGAAGCATCAAGTGTGTTACCAGAAGGCTTGTATCCTTGAAATTAAGAATTTGCTTATGTGATTCCCTGAACCCGGGCTATTTATTTACAGGGAAAAGTGCCATTTTCAAGTCAGAATGTTACAAGTAATTGTTTTTCTTGCTGATAATTTCCATCTGTTTTTCTTCTTCCTTGTACAGAACTTTTCATATAGCTTTAATTTCATTTGTATTAAAACAAAATTTGACAATAAACCAAAGGTTCTGATTTTAACTCTACAAAGACAAATTAATGGCAAGACCAACAGTAACCTTAAACTTTTAATTAATACTATCCAACAATTCTAGTTGTGCTACTTAGAGCTATAGTAGCTTTCTTGATAAAATACTTCTTAATGTCAAATGCTAATTACTCTTGGAAATATGCTTTTCTGTAGCCCAAGGTTGTTGCACAAAATGACAGCTTTTGATATTACTAAATAAAATAATATATTGTTTCTCCTGTGGCATTTTAATGTGTACCACGTTTAATGAAATGTAGATTTTTAAGGTCATTTCATTAGTAATGAATCCAATAGGGTTCTTTTCAGGTGTCTTATTGTAATGTAGTAGTTTTAAAAACAAGTTTCAGAGTAATTTTATTTTTTCTGTAGAGTTCATTGGAGTTTCTTGAACTTTGAAAATCTATTTTCTCTACTTATATCAGAAAAAAAAAATCTTATATGATTACTAGGAAGAAAGCTGTGATGTGAAAAGCTGAAAAAGTTTCCAACTCATTTTGTTTCTGTGAAGATCTGAAGTGCATTTCCCCTTCATCAGTTATATGACTCTCCATCCCACATCACTTACTTTTCAATTAATAATTTTTTTCAAATTCCGTGCTCTTTGGGGAACGTATTTTTATTACTTCATGAATCCTCTGCTGCTTTTTACAACTATTCGAGTTATTTTAAATACTTTCCTAGTAAATTATGAAAGCCTCTAGCTGCTATGGCAAGACATGGTGTTCACCAGAGGGTTGTTTTAACCCATGCCTGCAGGCCTGATCCTGACCTGGATGAATCAGTCGGGAATTTTGCTGGTAATGCTATGGAGATGTGTCGCAGCCTGCTGTGTTTTTTGCAGATGAAGACAAGGCAGTGCCTAAGCTGTTTCCTGGTAGGAATTTCTTACCTTTGGAGTCACTCAAAGCCACTGATCTGTGTGGGGCCACAAGTCGTGGCACAAGATCAGCCTTTGTAAAGCCTGTCCCCATTCAGTGTACCTTTTCAGAATGCCTCTCTTGCTTTTCCCATCTGCCATTGCTCCAAAGGGACATTTGCACTTCCAATAATTCTTCTAAACCCCACGGTAACACTGAAATGGTTAAATAACTGTCCTTTTTTAGGTGCCACTACTGATAAAAAGCACCTTCTGGTTTTGTTTTAGCTTCATGCCAAGGCACGTCGCTAGCTGCTGGTGGTGTGTCTTCTTCAAAGGATGGCTGCCATCCTTGCTTACTTCTCTGCAGAGAGCAAAAAGCCTTTGAAAGTACCTTCTGCCTCATCGGAGTAATGAGCGTTTAAAAAAAAAAAAAAAAAAAAATCACCAACCCGAGAGTCAGCTCAGTGGTTCAGAATTTTGCTGGATTCTGTGTAATTAATTAAGATTTTTTTAAAACGTTGGTTGCTCTGCCAGTCTGTGTATCTAGGTTGTGCCAGTTTCCAGGATTCCCCTCCACCCCCATCCCCGCCCCTCGCCCCGGTTCCTTGCACAGACGTGAGCAGCTGCAGCAATGGAAGACTTCTTTGTAGAGGAGGCAGCTCCAGTGGAACAGGTAGGCGGGCTGGGGTGGGCGCCCAGCACCCTGAGCGTGCTGCGATGGCTGGCAATATTTAGAGCCAACGGACCTAGGCTCCAACCAGCTTCCAAGCTCTTGCTGCCTTTGAAGGAGCAGGGATGATAGGATCTCTGAGACACGTCAGGTGTGGCTGAGAGCCGCCTGTAACACTGGATGAAGATGCCCTAGTGTCTGCCAGGAGAAGGTTAAAAACTTCCCCAGGTGACCAGAAACCTCTGTGTTTTTCTCACGGGGTGGGTGTTGCTGTAAGCAGAGCTCTCTCTTCCAGGGAAAAGGGAATTCAGCAGGAATGATTCTGAGCAGAGAAGCTCTGAAGTCTTGCAGGAGCGGGGAAGGAGAGGAGCGGGCTGGAGGTTTCCTATGCGGGCCTGGGCGCAACGGGTGTTTCACTGATCTCTGCTCGAGTGGGTCTGTCGGCACCTTTATTACTTCTCTGACTTTTCCATTTCACGTTGTGTTGGAGCTGGATAACTGAGGACATCATTGCAGTACAGGTTACATCAGATTTGCCCATTCTGCCTTGTATTGACATGCGACGTTTTCTTCCTATGTGATTTCTTTTTTCTTTTATTTTTTCATTTTCATTTTCATTTTCTTTTTTTTTTTTGTTTTGCATGTTGGTTACTCTTTCGATATTTACACCTCTGCTAACCCTCTTGCTCAGCCATGCCCTAGATAGGCATATTTCCAGGCAAGCAGTACCCTTGGACAAAATGATTTATAGTGATCGTTGCGTGGGGAAGAATTTGAAGCTGGTTAATGCAATAAGGTTTGACCAAAAGGTTGCAGTGCAGCAGGTGACTTGCAAATTTTGCAGGTCCTTTAGGCCAAACTTGATTTGCTGGGCATTTTCTTCGTTAGGAGGAATGACAGCTGCAGCAGTTACCTGTTACACTTCTCTGTTTCCACCATAGTGACGTTATAGTGTTTGAAAAATTGTACATTAGTGTTGATCTAGGTTGTTGCCTAAGATGCAGCTGTACAAAGTGATTTTCAAGGTGGAAAATAATGTTAAATAAATACTAATTGTTTGAACTGGCTTTTTAACTGATGGGCATATTTTGAAATGAGCTATTCTCTTTGACCACATTGGGAATGTGGGCTGAGTTTTGCTGCTGTTTGAATAACTTCTAAAAACATCTGCTGCATTAGCAGTATCAGAACCTGCTGCACTCTTCCAGTGATCCTAATCCAGAGATAGCGTGCGGGAAATAAAAGCTGAGAGCACACAATATCCTATGCTGACAGATAAACCTGTGAGTGCAGGAGAAATCTGTACAGTGAGTGGGAGTTAATGGATCTGATGTTGCTGGTGCATGCCATGTTGATGTAAGGACTGGTTGCCAAAGCAGGACATTGTGTTCGAGTGATGGTTCACCCAAAAACACATTTCTCAGCTGGCTTCTGGTCAGACTCAGAATGCACCAATTTAGGGACTCACTATCCTGAGCAGTTATTAATTTGTTGGGCTTTCAGTCCTTCACTTGAAAGGGGGATAATAGCATTGCTTTACCTCCTGGGGATGTGATGAGGGTAAATACTTCATGAGTCTCCCAGATACTGTGGGACTGCAGCTACATAAGAGGGCCTAAAATGGGTAGATTATGTTCACTTCATGCCTGAAATGGTGTTCTGAACCTCATGAGGAGATCTGTGTCTCTGATTAGAGAAGCTGAATAATTCGAGCCTGCTCAGTAGCTTCAGAAGAGATGTTCAGGACATTCATCTGATGATAATATTTTGAAGTGGAAGATTAATGTTTTTCAAAGTCATGTCATGTTTCCTGACTTTTCTTTGAAGTAAAAACCCATTGTTTCTAAACTAATTTGGCAAGTAAAGTTACATTGAGCTTGGCAATTTTTCTTTATGGATAGATGACAGTATCTGTGAGAAGAGTGAGAAGTTATATTCCTGTCTTAAATAATGAAGTAAGCACATCAGTAATAGGCTACCACTTCTTTAAGCAGATTTATTTGAGTGGTTTAGATATAATCTCATAATTCAGTCTATATGGGAAATTTTCTTGTGCTGGATAGCTTGTTTTCATCTGCATTGATGCAGATGTTTGGTTGCCAAGCAGAACAGGACTCTGGTTTAATGTTATTGTCAATATGGAATTTATGACTTTGAAAGTGCCCTGTTTAATTCCCTGTTTCCACTCGGAGTGGTGTGTCAGCATGTAAAGAGCACTATAGGACCCCTACAGAGGGTTACGTTCGGCTGTTTCCTTTGCAAGTACTCCTGGAAGGAGATACTGGGGAAGAGTATCTTTGAATTGGTCTAATTCTGAACTGACATATTTTTTTGGTGTTTCTTTTAACGGAAAGGCCTTACTTAAATGATTATATCTTACTATAAATTTCCACGTGCTTGCACTCTTTTTATAAAGGCTGCTTTTTTAATATGAGGAGAGAGTGCACTATAGCTACGTATTTGTTCTGTAAGCATCTTGGATAATGGAATCAGGAATACAATTAAAGTTTGCAAAATTGGTAATTGTAAGCACTCTCAAAGAGGACAGGTGTAGAATTTCAGATGATCATGATAAATTTGAGTGACAGTGGGAAATCACTAAGATAAAAGTCAATAAAAACAAATGCTAAGTATTGTAGTTAGGATGGAAAGTCATATGACAGCAGGACGAAATGGGGAATGCAGAAAAGGGGTTTTGTGGCTTATATATATAGTGGATGACAAGTTAAATATAGATCCAAAATGTGTGCAATTGCAGAGGTGGTAATGCTTTTTCCAGGGTATATTGACAGATATGTTGTATTTAAGTTATGGGAAGTAATTATTCAGCTCTGTTTGCTACTGGAGAACTCTGAAATTGAATATTGGGTGTACATGCTTGGAGGAAAATAAGGGAAACTGGAAGGAGTCCAGACGAACTCCAAAGGGTTGAGAAACATGACAGAAGTTTGAAAAAATGTATTTATTTAGTTTTAAAAAAGAGAAAACTGAAACAATTTTAGCAGTCTTAGCTATGCAAAGACATTTTTTTTTGTAATAAAGGTTTCTTCTGGGAAATCTTAATTTGCAACAGTGAGATTTTGGTTAGATTTTAGGAGAAACTATATAATAATACATAGCTTTAGAAAAGTTAATGGAGTACTTTTTTTGTGAAGAAAATGATTCAGAACAGAGAAGACAAACATCTGTTAGTAGTAGCTGGGAAACTATCTGTGCTGGAAGTGACTGGAAATTCTCCTGGGCTTTCTTCAACAGTGTCTTTCTGTAGAATTTACTGCTGTGTGAAGTACATGCTATGTGCTATGAAAAAAAAATACATTTTTTTTTGTTGTGTGCTTCAGAGGAGTTAGTGGTGGCATAGAAGAGGTATACAGAATGAAGACCTATGTATGTGCTAGCAATAAGGTCCCGTGGAGTCAGACGCAATGCATAGCATCCTTCCTTAGCTGTTGTGATTATTTCTCATGAACAGAAAAGTGCTGCTGTTACTCTCATTTGGGTTAAGTGCCAAGGAAGCATTCCTATAACTCCTGCAGATGAACAGCTTACTAACAAAACATGAGTTTATAAATGTTCATTTTGGAAGAATTCTGGTTTTTCAAATGATACAAGTGATTGATCCTATATTGCTCGACAACATTCACTATCATCAAATAACAACCTATCCGTACTGTAAAATTACCTGCTGAGACATTTGCTTGCAGAGCTGATCATTATTTTAGAGCTTTCCCAGATTTTGACTAAAAGGAGGGAGTTTGACTCTGTTTTATGTTGAGGTGGGGGACACATGAATAAGAGTGAGCCAGAGAAAGCTTTGGGGGTAGCTGCTGTGATTACTTTGCTGGAAAAGGTTCCATTTTACTGCTGGCTAGCAGGGGAAAAGCTAAACAGAAAATGTTTTCCTGATGGGTTCCAGTAAACAAAATCAGAAATTGAGAGTTGTCATCTGCTCAGCCTATTCTAGAAGAAGATCTGTAGCTCTTGTGCAGCAGGCAAAGGATTTTTCTGGTGAGTCAGTATTTAGCAAAATCCTTAAATGAAAGTAAGTAAATGAGGTTGCTGCTGGTAGCTTGATATTTTTGGATTTCTAAGTCTGTTGATATTTACCAAGGTTATAATGCAAAACATGAACAACTCTTAATTCTCTCTGCTGAGAAGGGAGGTTGTTACAGCTTAAGCATGATTTAACAGAGCAAACTGATGTTTTAAGAAGCACACTAATGTGTCATGCATGTTTTGATCACTTTGATGGAGTTCTCCTGGATTATCCATTGCTGTGACATTCCAAAACTCTAGTACAAAGCATGAAAAGGGCCAAATCCATTAGAATATAACTAGCAAACATTTTTTTTTTTCCTGAAGAAAAAAAACCACAGCCTTGCCAACAACCAATTTCCTTTATGATCAAGACAGTACATCAGACTGTTTGAGTTTCCACAATAAAGAAGGAGGAAATAGAGAAAGCTGTACTATGGTATCACTAGAGCTGGATCAATGAGCAATTAAAATAAATTTATCCAATTAATTTGTCCCTTTCATCTATTCTCAAGCTGTTTGCAGATCAGCCTTGTCTCCTGTGTATTTCTCTTTTCTGTTTAAGTACAAAACACATTTCAGCATCTAGATCCTCTGCAAATTATGATCACAGAGTTTATCCTGTTCTGTGGCTGAATAACTAATGAATTTTAAAAAGGATACTGTAAAACCAACATGGTCTTTTCTGGTTTAGTTGTTTAGATTACTAAACATCTTGTTATTTGTAGATTTTCAGGATTCAGGAAAGTACTCTTAGATATTTTCAAGAACATATTTGTATCTTCCAGCAATTTCATGAGCCAGAGCTTTCCATGCATGTAGCAGTCCTAAATGAATTTTTCTTCTATGAATTTGTCCAATACTTTTTGAATCCATGTAACCTTTTAGGCCATTTTATGTGATGTTGCATAGTTGTTATATTGAAAGATAGAATAAACAAGCATTCCCTGCCCACCGTCTCCATTCCACACCTCCTTATACAGACCCCTATCCTCTTGCCTCTAGGCTGAAGGGACTGAGTTCATATAGCTGTTCCTCATATGGAAGCGAGCCTCTGTCCCATCACCCCTTGTGCCCTTGTCTGTATGTTGTTGATTTCTACATCCTTTTAGGGTCAGGGAGCAGCATGGGAGTTGCACACTAACTTCAGGGTGAGAGTGTCCCATAGATTTATACAGTGGTATGTTTTTTTCCGTTTCGTTCCCTATCTCTTTCCTAATAATTCTCAGCATTTGATTTGCATCCTTGACTGCTCCTTATCACTAAACTGACATTTTCACAGGTCTATTATAACCCAAGCTGTCTATGTAAACTTTAAGATTGTTTCTCCTTTGTGCATCACTTTACATGTATTTACATTGGGCTCTTGTAGGTCATTTCATCGTTCAGTCACCCATGAGGGCTTGGTCTCAAGATACGTGACAGTCACTTGAACAAATCTCAGTCATTCGTTTCCTATCTGAATTACTGTTTGTGACACATTGGCTCTTCTGTCTTTAGTTGTTACTGGAGCCAGTTATTGGCATTACTCCTACTGAAGGTGGTGGATACATTCATGGGGCATCAGTGGGAGATATGTGTGACCTGCACATGCCATGTTAAATTCCCTTTCCACATGATCTCTAACCTGTTGGTTTGATTTAGTAGTTGATAGTATTCATTTTCTTTCTGGCAGCATGATCAGAGAGGCAGTCATTTTGTTCAGCAAGATAATAATTTTGTTACAAGTTATATAATAAATCATAAACTAAACTGGCATTTTGGGGTTCTTCTTATGATTCTTGCAGTTTTGCCACTAGACCTTGGGAGATCATGCTATCTGAAAAATTTAGTCAGTCTATGGAGATAATTTGTCAGTGGTTTGAAAATTGGACATGCTAGATTTATGGTTCTGGAAAACTAATGATCTCTTTTTTCAGTGCTTTGTCAAAGCCTGGTATGCTGCCCATAAGCCAGTCTAAGCCTTGGTGTCTGTAAGGGAATGTGTTTTGGTGATTAACAAGGTGTTATTTTAATCATATATTTATTACAGTGAGTCTTATCAGAACAATTCTGATCCAGCACATTTATTAGATTGTATCTCTTCATGCCATTGATGCCACTGTGATAGTTTTCTGTGTCTGGTTGTAATAACATTTAAAAAGAAAACCAACTAACCCAAAGAGCAATGTATATATTTGCATAGATTGCTGGAAAAGGTGTCAGGTAAAATATTGCTGTATTTTTATGTCTTGAATTGCAGCCTTCCGCCAGCTGATAAATTCCCTAGGCCAGGGATGGTTGAATGAGTTTTTACCTTGGAAAGTCAAAATAAAGATGTGTGAGTTGTTGCTTGAAGAATTCAGAAGGTGAAAGGAATATGAAAGTTAATGGCTTTAGGAAGTGTGATGAAGGTGGGAGAGTGCATGTGCTTTCAAAGCCTGGAACCGTTCATACTTGTTTAGGTTGCATCTGTGATGTGAACGTAGATTTGTTTCTTGATAAGAAGAAACCAAGAAAACTCTCTTTCTTTTAACAGTAACTCAGTAACTTCAGGGAATATCTGTGTCCCCTGTGTCCTCTGCATCTGTATTTGATGTGAGTTACATTAACACTATTGCTCACTAAATCTTTCTGTTAATAAATACTGTAACCATGTAGACTGCCTTGCTATGATTTAAAAATACATTAAGGGACATTTTTCAGAAGCGCAGCAGGAATTCAGGTGCCTAATGCTCTTTGAAAGTCAACAGAAACAGTAGTAATTTTTGCCCCATATGATTTCCAGACCAAAAAAGCTCAATGTGCTGTGCCTGTTTCTGGGTTTGCACCACTGTGCTTTGGGATTAGCACAGTATCACTCTACAGCAACACGTGAAACCAAATTCCTTCTGGCTTCAAAGGAAAGGTTCATTTCCTCCTTTGAGCATTAGTGCCCCATATTGTGCTTTATCTGCTAGGACATTGATATGTAAGCAGGTGAGCCTACTTCTTTCTAAGTTAGTAGGATAGTATTGTAGTGGGTAAGAAGCCACAATGTAATAAGGCTACAGATAGGGAAGGGAGCATGTTGTTAGTGGCTAGGGGATGTTTGTTTATTTATTTTTTTTTTAAGTTTAGTTTAGTTTTGCTGTAGGCAGGAGTTGGAGCTGCTAAAAATTACTGTTAATTTTCTCCCCAAATAAAGTGGTTTACAATTTGTGCTTTAAATACTTTACAAAGCATCTTTCCTGAAATACACTCTATCTATTAGTGTCAGTAAAAATGGTTTAAAAAAATCTAGTTAATATATGCATTTTTTGATCATATCTTGATCACGTTTTTTGCTAGGTAGATTTTCTTGCCATTTTTCGGAGCATCTGATAAATGTGTTTCATGTGTTTTTGTCGTTTTGGGGTCTTGGGTTACTTTCAGGCTGCAGGTTTATTTAGCAATTAAACAATGTCACGACATCCACTTGTTAATCAGGGTGTGAAAAACATGGCAGGTCTTTCCTGAGCCCTTATTAACAAAGAACAGAGAAACACAGACTGTGTGAAAGGACGTTGTTTTCTCTGGCATCTTAGAGCACATCCATTCTAGAAGGGCTTTATAACAAAGGTCTCCTGGAAGAGCCCTCTAGCATAAGATGCAGCTTAAAAAGCAGAAGGAGCTTTTTTCCAGTGTAGCTAGCTGGCCTTTCCACTAGCAGAGGATACACTGAGTCCTTACAGAAGGCACGTGGACCTGCTGCTGTAGGTGTGTCAGCAGGAGGGGTGAGGAAGTCAGCGTGGGGGGAAAGGTGTCAGCTCCCTCATCTTACCTTGCTGTGCAACCAGCCTTTCCCACTGTACACCTTTGCCTTGGCAGAGGATTGCAGTGTGACCTCTGGTGCACAAGGCGCAGGTGTGACTGTGTCATTTATTAAAAGCTTTCTTCCATGCATGTGAATGCTGGTGGAAATGTGGGCAGCTGCAGGAGGATGTGTCTCAGCGAGGGCATGTGCATCCCCTTTAATCAAATTCAGACACCTAATGTCAGTTCTCCCAGCTAGTTCATGCTGTCCATGCCGTGACACCCCTTCCCTTTCAAGTCTCAATGTAATCCTAGGAACTGGTGCTTATTGCTATTTCTTAAGCCAAAGGTTTCCTTTGAAGAGACTTTTCCTTAAAGAGTTGTGAAGACTAATGCAATCTTCAAATCTTTCTCCTGCAATCAGCTTCTCTCCAGTGACCTCTCCTGTCTGTTCTTTTGAGGAAAGGCTTTGTGCCTTCCATCAGCCTTGCACAGGCTCTGCAGCACATGGCCCGGCTGTATCCTGTATCCATTGTGTGCAGGGGTTCAGCTGGGTGTTGGGTGCCTGGAGCTGTTAACAGTCAGGAAAAAGAGTAGGAACGATTTGAGAGGTGTTTCAGGAGACAACATATACTGCCTAGGCAGCTTGAGGAGGAGTGATTCATGTGATCAAGGGTCATATGGGAAGAAGGTAAACAGGAGTTTTAGGTACACAGCAAATACTATCCTGTTGTCTGTACTTATGGTATGTTACTCAGTCATTAGATGCTTATGTTGCATTTCAGATAATGACCGTTCCTTATGCAACAGCAGAGACCAAACAGGAACTCAAGCTGGGTAGGTGACACTTTATGTAGGATTCACACCTCTTGCCTATAGAAGAGGCTCCGTGTTTGAGTAAGGGTTGTGGCTGTACCTATCAGGACACACTTTGTATGTAGTTTTAAAAGCACAGCTACATCTACTTACTCATTCAGCCTTGCAAAACTGTCAGGGAAATTTATCAGCTCAGCCACAAAGACTAATCTTCCAGCTTTAGCAGGATGGAAATACTAATGACATTTTACTCGTCCATCAAAAATAATTACTCGTCCCAGCTGAGTGGGCAAGTAGACTTTGCAAGACTCAATTAAATACCTACATTTAGGAGAGTTTATATGATGTTCTTGTTGTAAAGCACTTTGATTCTTACCAGAGCTGTATAAATTAACCACTTCAGTGCTTTCCAAGAAACCTCCTATGGGTCAGAACTCAGATTCATTGTCACCTTTTGTGCTGTTAAGAGTGGCTTACACTGAGAAGCAGTTAATAGAAAATGTCTGTAGTAGCAAAGTAATTGCCACTGAATGCACTAGTGGTAAATACATAATATTAAATGATACAGAATAGTAAATGAAGTGACACTGTATAAGAAGGACCAGTATTTTCTCAAATCTTTTTATGATATTTTAGTGCTCACTTAGTCAATTAGGAGCCACACATTGAACTGAGACCCACTGAAGCAAAGCCCATCAATGAGGACTGGTGTGGCACCAGTCCAGAGATGGTTGTGGAGAAAGTAATTTCATGGAGAAACTGGGCTTCCCACATTTCGCAGCTGTGCCTCTGGTGTGCATGTCCTGGTCATCCCTGCTGTCCTCCAGAGGCCAGCCTTGGGGAAGATGGTGACAGTCCCTTTGCTTTCTGCTCTTCCTTGGGGAGAGTTGAAGAAGAGGCACTATGCTGTCCTGAGCACTGCAGCAAGGAGATGCAGCTGGACTCTAGGGCACCTTTTACCTTAACAGTGTGATCTTCTCATCATCAGGGTTGTGATGAGAGAAGTCCCTGAATTACAAAAAGCCAATGTTTCTGATGAATAAAGCACACGTTTATCCATGTGCCATGAGCATTCCTTATAGCTACTGTGAGTCAGCTAGAGATGTTCCTGAGAAACAGGGGCCCAGTGGTCATCACCTGCAGGGACACTGCATCAGACATATTTGTGCCTGCCTTTTTGAAGGAGAACAATTCCTTGAGCTGTTTGCGAGGACCTTCCCCGTACCTTAGCAGCTGAAAGATTTCTTCCAAGTAGCTGGTTTCTACTGCTGCAAAGGCAAATATTCTCCAGGTAGGTAGTTCTGGGTCTAATTTTTGACAAAGAGGAGATTAGTTCAGGATTTATGTAATGAACTCCTGGATGTAGGATAAATTGAATAGCTTCATTTGTTCTGACATAAATCACAAAGCACCTGCAGTCTGAGTGACTGTCCCTTAAATGTCACAGGGACATGGGTCATTGTGGGAATATTACAGGTTTGAGTCACACACTTAAATAGAAACATGAAAATCGGAAATCAAAGAGGGCTGTCAACTCGTGAAGCTCATCACCTCACTTGTACAGAATACGCCCTAGGACCCAGCTGGAGCAGTGTCTCTTGGCTAGACTGATACTCCACCATCAAATCAGCTCAGTGCAAATCTTGGAAGATACCAATTAGATATAAATGTTAAAGGCACTGATGACATAAATGCATTCAAAAATAGTTTTTGTAAGTATGCCTGGCTAGGGCTTTGGGTGGAATATTTCCGAAGAATGTAAGAAAATAAAATCACTGTTAACAAAAAGGACCAAGACAGGAAGATTTCTCTGTGTGTTCTGACATGTTTTATAGCCAATACTGAAACAGTATGTAAAGAAAAAAAAGGCAAATAATCAAACATTTTCATCTTAAAACCCCAAAAAGCTTCCATTTGTATTAAAACCTATAGACTACCCTCCAGTTAATTAAGCCTAAAGCAACATAATAACCATTCAGGAGTATTAAACAGTGGGAATTAAGCAACAAATTTGCTCAGCCAGCCAGTGCTGTTAAATAGCCATGCGTACATAACCTCAACTAGTCAATGAATCAAAGCTACACAAAATCATTACTCCCTTGCATATCTTTTCTTCCCTGAGATTTCTGCTTCCTTTCCAACAATTATGCACATTAAAGGCTTTTGCGGGGTGGCTGTTGGAAGGGCATCCAGTTGAGATGGACAAAGAGAGGGAACAAGCGCCAAGCCTTGAAGAAACAGTCTGCTCAGGACTTCTTCCTACAAGAAGGGACTTACAGCTGAAATGCCTCTCCTTTGTGCAAATGAATAGAAGTACTCCTGGAGACTAGGCAACTACTAGTTAAATCTGTTATGAGTAGATTAGTCCTTGTGCTGAATTTCATAATTTTTACTGACAGTTGGTCAATGCACTTAGTTTCTCAGTGCCTTGGTTCTCACCCTTTAAAGATTAAATAATATCAGTTCCTTCCATCACTGAGAGAATAAATGTGTTGCAAACAGTGAGACAGTCAAACACCAGAGAACTGGAGCCAAATAACTACCTTAAATTATAGGACGTACTAGATCATGACTGATGTGTTACAGTCAACCCAAAGGCCACTCCGCAGGGACCCTCAGCTCATCTGTCATGTTTTCCATGAAATGCTTGATATTTATTGCATCACCCATGAGCAGGTACAAGGTGAAGCCTCCTGGAGAGTGCATCACTTTGAGCTCATCTTACAGTTGCATGGTTTTCTGTGACTTAAAGTCTAGAGGTTGCCCAGTGTTGTCACAAGTTATATAATGTAAACTTCTCTTGTTTGAGCATGTCTGGGTCATCCCATCAGACTGAGCAGTGAAGTTCCTCGCATGGAAAATTGGGTTACTAGTCAGATAGCTACTGGGAGACAATCTGTGACCTGAAGGATTGTCCTTGCCACCAGGTTTTTCATTCTTCTTAAACCAGACATTTATTCCTAAGCCTTCCCTTGAGCAGATGTCACTGGAGGTTGTATGTCAATATGTGAAGTGCAGGGTGACAATGTATTAGAATTTTCTTAGAAAAAAATGTTTAAAAATTTCCAAACAGGTCTGTTGAAACTCTGAATTAAACTTCTACCTCTTCTGATGCTTTCTATGTGACTCTAAGATGGGAAGAAATACAAAGAGCTCAGTTGTAAAGGTTGCGTCTGAAAAATGAAGGCAATAAAGAAGTACAGACAAGACAGAAATGCAGGTAAGGACCAAGCCAGTGGGCAAGAGGAAGGATGAAAGAGCTGTAAAAACCAGATAGAACATTATCTATTTGTAGCAGACAGGAAAACTAACATGAAGCGTAGAAATATTTAGAGATAAACTATGAATATTGATCCATGTTATTCACAGTTTCCAAAAATGTGCTGGGAAAAATGAAGAGTCCTCTTCTTGTAAAATGCACTATTCAAAGGGCTGAAGAAAAGTTCTTGCTGTATATACAGTTGTGTTTCCTGTATTCTATTATGGAAACTACTCTCAAATTAATTCTTCCCCTTACAATTACCAGTTTGTAATCATGGTGTCTTTTGGTTTAGAGAAGCGTGGCATTTAATGAAGAAGAATGCAAATACAAAATCAGGTAGAACCAAGGACTCCAGAAACCCAGAATTTATGATTATTGTAAACTCTATATGGCAGTTCCTGCAAATTAGTCAAAATGTAACAGTGCAAGATTGCCAGTTTATCAGGTCAAACAAAAAGTGCATCACTCACCCAAGATCCATCCAGCACCTGCTGGATTTGAGTCTGTGGCAAATCTGTTTAGACAGTAGTGACATCTGTACAAAACCCCAGCTGATCAGGTTTGCAGCATGAACCCAAAATGAGTTTGTCACTCTTTTAAATTCCCATATACGCCGGTGGAAAATTGCTGGAAAATGAAATGAAGAAATGGCAGAAACAGTTTAGTTTCCTGTCAGCTAGAAGGTGCAGCCAGCCTTACACAAGTATGATACACAAGCAAGCTCTCGTCAGCGAAATCTGAGTAGGCATGCTAGTATAAAAGAGAAGGTGCTAAGATATTAATGGTCCATGTCTGGAATTCTGTTCCTGGGTCTCTGTGGTCTCATCATAGCAGTGGACATCTCCATTGGCTTTTTTATCCGTTGCTTCTCAGGTAGGCTGAGCTCAAGCTGCTCATCCTACAGCTGGTCATGCACATATGAAAACACTGGGAATCTGCCAGGCGACTCGAGGTTGCAGTTGAGAGGTTGCAATCCTGGAGCTCCAAGTTTCTTATGACACACAGTAGCTGGTAAATCTAATTTAGTTTAAATGTGGGCCCAGCACAACCTGGCTGTGATTTTTGCTGGGCCTGAGGGCATAATCTAAGTTCTGTTTATGGATTAAAAAACAAAAAAATAAGAGATGGGTTGAAACCAGTGAGTTCTTTTTTCTGCTTATTATAAGGTTAAGTGGTGCTGTTCACTTTCAAAGAACCTCACTTTGAGATACGCTTTATGTGTATAAGACTGTGCACATGGTGAGTTACTTGGAATAGATTTTCTGGAACAGCCATTTCTGGATTAATTTCTGTTTTAAACAAGCTCTTTAAACAAGCTATTACTTGACGGTTGTCATTCTGCCAAGCCCAAATTTACCTTTTTTCTAGCCTCCTTCTAGAAGCCAGTTACAATTGGAGACGTTGCAAAGGATGTAGAGTCCAATAGACTAGCACTGCAAATACTCAGTGTTAATGCTAAGCTTGTCTCCAGCTGATCTCTCTCAGATCTGTGCCCAGGTCTTGGGTACTGGAGAAAGAGGGGAGCAGAAAGTGTACGTTGTGTATTTGTGCGTCAGAGGATTTCTCCTGAGAAGTGCTGAGTATTTTATTATTCATTATTTAATTCCAGGGGATATATCGAGAGTCAATGATGCAAAGTCTCTCAAATGATCAGGCCCTTAATAAATAGTAACAACCCCAGGGTGACGCACAAACTGGAACGGTGTGTGGGGTCAAGCCTCTTGAATGGCAGCAAGTGACTTACATAAGGAAACCCATGTGATTACAAACAGGTGTCACATCATTTTTTCTATTAAAGTGATCAGATGGGTTGAAACCCCCAGGGACTCTTTTATTGAGGTTTGTGCTTGGGGCTGCGTAGCCCAATTGCCTGCAGTCTCAGGGGAGGGTGAGCTTTGCATGGGAAATGAACTCTGGTTGGCTGAATTTTCTTTAATAATTGCCTCAAAGTCTATTATGTGTGCACCACATCAAATAATTACAGGTCCCCCTCTTTCTTTTTAACCTGTTACAGAGGTCTGTTTGGCTTGGAAAATTAAACTTAGTTATTTTCTTCTCGAACTGTTTCTTCCTCTACCTTTACTGTGTTCAGGATTTTATCACTGAGCAGAGTAAAACCCCATGAAGGAATAGTAGTCTTCAAAGTATAGTGATATGTGAATTGGCCAAACAAAGTAAAGAGCACTGAAGTGAGGCTGTTGTTCCTTGCAGTGTTACTGATAAATGGAATAAACCAATTTTTGGCATTCATAAGTTTTACAAACGGTTCCTTTGAGCTATTTTCAGGTTCATCTTTCATTTTGCATAGGGCAAAGCTGTTTATTGAAAACAAAGCATTTTATTTCACAGTGATGAATTGTCAGTGCATTATTCCTGTGAATCCAGGGGATGTTTGTAATCTCTGGGAACCCTCGTTTTGTGCAGCTCCCCCAGACTTCTTAATGAATAGCCTTTCATCTCCCTTTTTGTGAATTAGGATCCAGGTTATATGGTTACCTTTTCTTCTTATTGTTCTAAACTAATTGAATCCAGGAGCAGTTTTAAAGGGAGGAGATGCCTTTCTCCCTGCAAGATGCCAGTGCCCTTGACTGACCACACCAGGTTGTTTGAGAGCCCCGCTAAAAAGCAAATATGTACCCTTGAAAGCAATCCTACGTGACAGCTTATATTAAGCTGCGAGTGGTAAATTAGGCACTGATGCACAGCACTTCTTGGTGCTATTTCTCTGATACCAAAGGGTGGGAAATAACACACAAGCACAGGATTTTCCCTTGCAATCAAACACTTTCTGACTCTGATGGATATGTGCAGGTGCAGTGAAGTACACAGATGCTTGGAGGGAGTTTTGAATTTGAATTTCTGTTTCAGGCTGGGATTTTTGGTTGCAGTGTATGGGTGTGATACAGTAAAAACCACCACCACGTTAAGCAGTCAAAATTATTTCTTTGCATTTGAAGTAACATCACTCATCTTTTCATATCAGATAACTTCCCAACTTCCCATGAATGCTCAGTCCCAATTCCCTTGTAATTAAGTTGTTCCACTTCAGACAGAAATATGGTCAAAATATGGTATTTTGTAGCACTGCAGCCGTTGGACTGCAGTCCTTCTGCAGGTGTGCTGCAGTAAGCCATGGAAATGCAGCTGCCACGAAAGCGTCTGGGAGAGCAGGGCCCAAATTACTCCAGCTGCATAGCAATCAGGCTAAATTGCTGTCGGTTTGATTGAAAGGACAAATAGGTTGACAATAATACATGACCGTATTGACAGACAGCCTTTTGCAACAGCTATATAAACTGAATAGAAGAAAGGTAGAACAGGACTTCACTGCATAACCTAACAATTAGATTGCCCGTTTCTGTTTTATTTCTCCACTAAATGCTATTACACTTGACATTTATGTGTGTTCACTGCTATAATTTTAAATTGTATTATTGAAATAAAGAATGGTATATGAAAGCCACAAATGATAGCTCATTTGGTGCTTTCCTTGTGGCTTTGGCTCATCATGTTTTTTGACTTACAAAAGACTTGGCAATTGCACAAGTGAACACACTGGGGAAAAAAAAAAAAGCACACATTTTGGACCAGATTTTTAACTAAGTTGAATCTTCTTTGCAGTGGTTGTGTGTGGTCTGGTAGGGCAGATTCACAGATGGGGCATTTTTGTGGTCATAACTGTGTGACATAATAGTTTCTGATATTTTCTAGTGTAGGCAACAAGTTACATAAGGTTCAGCTTTCGGAGGTCAGACTGTTTCAAAAGGCAACTTAGAAAGCCAGACATGCAGGAATAACACAAGAATTTGGAAAGAGTGGAAACTGAACTGAGGCACAGAATAACCTTCAGCAAACAAGTCACCTAAAAGACAAGAAAAGGTACTGTAAATACGTTAGGAAGATGTTAAAGTCAAAAGAAAGTGAGACACTTAATGTGGAAAGAAAACAAAACAAGATGACTGAGGAAACGCTGACATTTTTATTGTCCTTTGTTTCATTCTTGTAAAATAAATTTGTGACCCTATAATTAAAGCGATTAATTTTAACAAGGAGACAGGTGACCAGGTGAAAACAGGGGAGGAGAAAAGTCTACAAAATATGTAGATAAGTCAAACACATTTAGTTCAGGAGTGCCTGACTAAAATTGCCTGTGAGTACTTGGGGAATGAACCACAAGGTGGGAAAGGAAGCCTGAGAGAATGGTCAGCCAGTCAACCTGACTCCTATATCCCAAAGGAGAATAGATCTATCCAATAATAAGCCTGTAGAGCATAATAAGGAGACAAAAATAGACCACGTGGATTTGTCAAGTATAAATTGTGTCACCCTTGTAAATGGATAAGAACCGCCAAGTGGTTAAAAAGTAAGTGGTAGATGTGATATATTGTGAATTTAGTAAGGCTTTCGATGCCATTCCAAATTAGATTTCCCAAGCGGTGTAGAGGAATATGCATTAGGGTACAGTTGTCTTGAAGTGGGTGTAGAGCTGCTTGAAAAGCAGTAGAGTGATCTACCAGTGGTTTGCTGTTGGGCTGGGAGAGCATTTCACTGGAATTTACCCAGGCATCTAGTGCTGGGCCTTGTTGTCAATAATTTCAGTGTTTCAGATGATGGAGGATAATCTACCTTTCTAACATTTCCTGTTGATGCCAGTCTGGGATGGGTTACAGACACTTCAAAGTACAGGATTAGAATACAGAGTGACATGGATATGCTTACCAGATAGCCTGAAAACAATGAAGTTAAATAAACACAAATACTAACTACAAGACTGAAAGAAGAGAAATCAAGTGCAGAGATATAAAATAGGGAATATTTCACTGGGCAGCAGCAGTGCATGTAGAGACCTGCTGTTAGAGTGTATCATAAACTAGATAGTCATTGCTGAAGCTGTTGTAAAGATGTAAGGGAATTTCATGTGGGGATGTATTAATAGGAGTAGCATAAGCAGGGTGTGGGAAATAGTTATTCTGCTATATATAATTTTTGTGCTTTGAACCACACTTTAAGAATGATATGCACAAATCCAAGAGAATCCAGAGAAAAGCAAGAAGAATAACAAGATGTAAAAAATAAAATAAAATAAAATAACCCTGTTGGGAGGCGGAGTTTGATTTAAAATGGGGGGATTTCAAGACATCTCCAATGCAGAAACGCTTCTTAGAAAATGGAGAGCAGTAAGTCAGAAACAGAGTAAGAGTGAATGGACTTAATTTTGAGTAAGAAAGATTTAAGTGTAGTAGCAGGAAAAAACTTCTTGATTCTAAGAATAATTAAGCATTGGAACAAGCTTGAAATGGCTGATAGCAGAAATAGGAAATATGACCTTGTCTAATTAAGGATCTTATTATGATATTATGGTGATGCTTTTTAATAGCACTGGAGAAATTTAGTAGTTGTTTTACTATGTACCACTCGGGAATTCTTGCAGTCATCGGGGCTGTGATGTAACAGCAAGTCATTGACCAAGGCAGCTTCGATTTTTCTCTGACTCACTCTTCGCCCACCCTCAAATCTAGGGCAATATTGCAATTCATCAGGTGCATCCTTGCAAAAAGGTCAGGTTCCTCCTTACTCTTCTGGCTATTCCCATTCAGTGTCTCAGATTCAACATCTAGCAAATGTACAATTGTTGTTTCAAGATGCTCAATGATTGTTTAATGACAGATAATTAAACAAAATTCAAACCACAGTGAAACTATATATATTATATTGCATATAATATTTATATATACTACTATAGCATAACACAAAATATTACACCCAACACTAAACTTGACTTGAAATAAGTTAATGAGGACAGTTTGCACTGCAATTTTCCAGATATATAATTATCTCTGTTCAGTGTCATTTGCCTGTGAGCATTAGGGTGAATATGCATGAGTAGAACTTTGTGGTGCCAGAGATGGTGAATGAAATCCTGGTCCTGCCGATATCAGTGATCATAGTCCTGGTGCCTACTATGAAGGGAAAATTGTACCAAATGGGGTAAAGAGAAGAAATGAAATGTAGCCAGTTTGAAACTTAGAAATAAGAGTAAGTCACAACAGCTATGCCTGACGTCCCCAAAACAGACACC
The DNA here is from genome assembly GCF_018691265.1 of Tyto alba. NCBI lineage: Eukaryota > Metazoa > Chordata > Aves > Strigiformes > Tytonidae > Tyto > Tyto alba. The sequence continues at coordinate 33,317,956 of NW_024881313.1, read as the reverse complement.
CAATCTAAGCACCCATTTTTATTAAGCTTGGGGATGCAGGGATGTATTGTGCTGAGACAATACAGATTTTTTTTCTCAGTCACTGACAGGAGAAGTTAACTGTCCTTCCTAGTAGGACACGTGAAGGGTGCTGGAGAATGATCAGCATTTGTAGTCTTTGCCTACTGAAATGTGTAGAGGTCAAAGGCAGTATTTCAGTGAAGCTAAAGATCTAACCTTGCACTCCCACACAGGGACAGAATTATTTCTTTCCCTGCCGCCCCTATATACACCAGGAAGGCATGAGGCTAAATTTAAAGAACTTTATAGTATGTTTATTCTCTCAGTAGGTAATATATGATGGATAATTATCAGCGATAAATATCTTTTGCATCTTACAGAGGGAGGTTTTCTGGGAAAGGTGTCCCTGGTGAGTTCAGCGTATACTGAAACAGATACATTGTTTCTGGGGGAAAAAAAAAAAGAAAACTGTTCTGATCCAAAATTGTTCTGGATAAAAATATTATCAGTAAATGAAAAAAAAGAAAATAATCAGTTCTGTCATTTTGGTCCTAGCTGCAGGCTACAATGTTTACTAAACTTTGAGAAAGTGAGGGGGTTTTGTGACATTTTAAAGAAGGAAAACAAATTCCATTTGTAGAATGTCCCTTTTTTAACATTCCTGTTTATGAGACAACAAATGCATAATGCAACATAGGTCTCTGTATGGTGCAAATTCTATTTGAAATAGAAATGCATTCCATTTCAGAAACTGTATGCTATTCTGAAAAGTTAAATATGAGCTTGAAAACATGGAAATAAATGAGGTCTTATCATTTCTCTCACTAGTAAACTTTAACAAATAAAATTTAATACCCTTGAAGGACAAATGATTCAGAGCACTGAAAGCAGAAAGCCTCTATGGATTTGGGTCGTGCACTCAATCATTTCTTCTAAACTTAAGCATAGCTATGAGAAACACCCTTGCTTCTTTACACATTAAAGCCTGGATCTAACTCCATACTTTTGTCACAATTTGATACTGAGATATAAATCACTAAACAGAAATCTCCATAAAGCCTCATTACAGAAGAGGCTTCTGTTAGTATCATTGATTGATTTGCCGATTTATTACATGCTCGTCATTGATCAGATGAAGTTTTCAGCCTGCTAGATATATTTCACATACATCAAGTGAAGTTGGTATTTATGAAATCAAATACATTGAAACTCAAACAGTTGTGCCTTTCCCAAACATAGTTGGGGCTTGGTGCATCATGAAATGGTAACATACATTTGTAATCATAACCCCAATTAAGGAAATTACTTATTTCTGAAAATGGACTTCCATCCCATTGAAATCCACATATTTATGCTTATGCCTAATTCTGTTAAGCTTCTGATTTAATTTTCCTGAATGTGAGCTGTAGTTTAATATGTATGGTTTTGTATCTATGTTTGAGAACTTTGGTGTTCAATGTGCACAGTAAAACTTTTAGATTCCTATTTCTTAAAAAAAAAAAACCAACCAAACAAAAAATTCCAAAACTTTTAATTTTGATGCGTGTATGCTACTACTACTACCACCACTACGACAACTACTACTACTACTACTACCACCACCACCTACAACTTTGGGTCCTGACAGATACTTAATCACAAAGTCTGCTTGATACATTAAAATACATGTGGTCTGAAGTATCCAAAACAGACTCTGAGATACAGAGGTCACAATCTCCTTCGGTTGAACAAGTAATAAAGAACATTATTTCATGGCTTCTTCACAGAAGAAAGTGATTCCTCTTTTATTATATTTTCTTCATTCAAGGGCATGCTCAGATTAAATAAGGATTTTATAAAGTTTTTCTGTGCTATCGATCCAAATAAATGCAGGTGTTGGCATTTTTTCCACATCTGCAACTAGTCAGAAAAATATACCCATCAAAGTGGAAGCACTTTGGTCACAGTGATGTATTTATTTCTACTCAGGTTTGACTGCTATATCTCACATCTTTTAGCAGAAACAAAGTGGAGAAAGCTTAAGAAAATGCAAAGGAGGAGAAATATTTTCTTTAGTCAGACTTGGTAGTCCTCACTTCCAACACAAAGTTCTTACTGAGGTTTGGACAAGATGAGTAGTTTGTGCCTCCTCTAAAATAGGAGGGGATTTCTTTTTTGTTTCTGTTTGTAATCTCTTTTGTCACTTAAAGTTTGTCACTCTTGTAGAGGACATTCTTAGACCATTTTTGTATAACACTTAAAGGTCAAGGCACAGAAATGGTTGCAGCATTAATATAAACGAGTGCATGTGACTTTTGATGTTTGCATTCATAGTATGAGCTCAATAAAAAAATCAAAAGTAACTAAAACCAAAGATTATGGCAGGTACTTAATTTGGAGAGCCATACTTCATGTCTCATAGCTTCATGATGAGGAAATATTTTTCGTAAGAATCTTAGTGTAGTCTTACTCCAGCAAGAACAGAGAATTCCTTTTGGAAGAACAACAAAACTGAGAAAAACACAAAAAAACCACAGCAGGTTCCACTTCAGAGAAGCAGGCATTCAGAAAAGCTTCTAAAACTCATACAGCAGGCACTTATATGGGTAAAATGTGATGAAAACACTGTGACAGGCTCATCTTCATGCACTACACACCTATCAGGTCAGTTACCCTCCCTCTGTCTGATGAAATAATACGGCATTTTAAGCCTGACATTGCTGATGGCTTATTATTTTGTCCACTTCAACCTAAAAAGGTGCAAAGAATGTGAAACTAGAATGCACAAACCCCTGGTCCCACTGGCAGAAAGTCTGACTTACCAGATTTCCTCTAACAGCACAACTGGAATATCTGAAGAGGAAGAACAAATGTGTCTTGGAAGCAAAAAATGGAAACCTGATTTTGTCCTGTGCAGACAGCTCATTTGAAGCATAGAGTGTTTTTTTCTGTGTGCGCCAGAGGAACCAGGGCTGTCCCTGGACCCCTCTTGCTCCATACCTTGTCTTCTGACAGATTTGCCGAATACTGGACTTTTCAACATTTGTATCTGCTTTACCTAGGCAGTTCTGCTGTCTTGAAGCATGACATACAGAGCTCTGCAGTACACCCTTTGCACTGCACGGGCAAAGTTCAGTTGTCTTAAGTTGACTTGTCTACCAGACATTTGAATTAGCTGGCCATTTCTGTAAGACTTGTTTGTCCTTAAAACTGTAAATCCATTTTAAGAAGTAAGTTTCATGAGAGCACTCTGTATCTTTCAGCATAATTATACTGTCTATTCCAAGAGTTGTGGTGAGACTACTTCACCCTTACAACTTCTGCTAAGGTGTTTTTAATCCATGTTGCACTGTTGGTCAATACATTTTCCACTTTGTGACTTCTAAAGCCCTGGAGATACTTGATCATATTCAAAACAACATCAAAGTTGGCCATTTACAACAAGTAGGATGAACTCTCCCTTATTTGGAGATTTAAATTATATTCCAACTCTAATACAGTGTCCATGATTTTTAATGTCTTTGAATGCATTAAGTGATGGTTAGCGTCTGTCTCTGTGGGAGGAGAATGAGATAAATTTTACAGCATTTTTGGCAGTTGCATGCTAAAGACCAATGGGTCTTAAATTCTGTTTGGGACAGAGGGAGGTTTCTTCCTTCCTTCCTTCTTCCTTTGGTAATAAACATGTCCCTTATGCCACAGGGCACAAGTGGGAATGGCACTGAGAAAGTCTGCCTTTAGTGAAGGGGATGTTCAAGAAACAAAACCTTCAGTCCCAGTTCTGTGTAAATTTTCTGAGTGAAGTCATCAAAGAAGCTGGCAGCTCGATAAAGGCATCTAAGACTATACAGCCCTTTAGTTTTTCTTCTATGGTTCATAGATGTCAGATCTTGTTTCTTTGATTATTTTCTTCTAGTTGTCTCCATCTCTGGTAATAACAGCTGAGAAGGATGAAATCTGCAGTTTGTTCATGGTCAAGCAAGGTACTTAGGCAGTGGCAGTTTATTTAGAATTAGAAAAGACAATAAAACCATTGTGCTTTGGGTTGTATTATTATAGAGCATTAAAGTCCCAATAAATGGTAAAATTGGTTAAATGCAGATGTTTCCAGAACAGAAAAATCTTTTCTGCCAGAGTCATTAGGCCATGGGCATGCTAACTTAATAAAGCAGGCAAAGTCATTGTTTACCTATCTATATTCCCAAAATACAGCCTCTAAATTCACTTCAACTAAAAAGCCAATGTTATTTTTAAAAGTTTTTTAACAAAGACCCCAATGGCCTTGGTTCTGTACAAATACAGAGCAGACAGATGTTCCCTGCCCTGGACAGTTGGACTCTGAGACCTTGCATTTCTCCTGCTGACGTTCTGTGTTTCCTCTGATTTGGACATAAGCACTGGCAGGCCAGAAGACCTTGTTAGCCACTCCTTCCCTTAACTTCTTTCATACATATGCAACATTCATCAGAGATTTGGACTTTCGATTCTTTTTTCTGTTCTTTCACTACCCAGTATTACTTCATAAACTCCTTCAGAGTCTGAATGGTGCCAAGTCAATGCAATCCTTCCTTGTTATTGCATCCCCTAAAGGCTCTATCAATCTGGTAATTGGTGCATTACTCCTCATCTGCAAGCAAACTGGCCTTCTGAATGGAGGCAGAAGCATTCAATACCTAATCCACTATAGAAAATTACTCTTTGATGTCAAGTAAATAGTAGGATCTACAATTGTACTGCTTCACATTAATAAAACAAAGTTATAATATTAGCAGAGCTGCTATCTTTTATTAATAAATTAAACTTTATTTTTGTCTCAAAAGAGAATAATAGTTCATACAGGTTGGAAACATATAGTGACTTGCATTTTGTTGTGGAGAAGGAATTTGCTCTCTTTCCTTCTCTTTCCTATCCTTTTTACTTGATTTGGCCATAAAGTTTTATGCCTTTCAAAAACTCCGACAGCATTTTTGTTCCCTGTTCTAGTCTTTCCTTTCTCTGTGATGTCACCTCTCTAGAGGTGAGAAAAAAAGGATGGGTTTGTGCCTTTTTCCTTTCTTTCAGATTTACTGGAAAAGAAGGAAGGAGAGGAAATTTTCTAGTGGATTTTTTTTTCTTTTCAGAGCTCTATTTTTTTTTTCCTTCTTTTTTTCTTTCTATTTTTCTTTTTATCTGTTTAGGTGTTCCGAGATTAGTCTAATAAGTCTCTTTCCAGCAGACACCACTGTGAGTCCTAATTCTCTACTCAGTCTTATCTGGCTGTAGAGTACCAAACTGCAGAAGGCACTTTCCATATTCACGTATGTGTGTCTGAATTAAATGTTGTTTGTCATTTCATTGGGACAGAGGCTACATCATTTGTATGTTTGTACCACTCCCAACATGGTGGGATTCCTTAAAGACGTGATCATGCCTGTTGGGATTTTTCATTTATCAGCTTGTTTCTCTTCTTAACTTCTGTATCTCCTCTATCTTTCCCTATTTTCTCTCAATTTCTCCCACACTTCCCAGTTTTCTGAGTTCTTCATCTTCCTCTGTGCCTGCTGCACTATTCTGATCTCCTTATGTCCACTGCCTCCTTTGGTTCATCTATCCCTAGAACCAAGTTCCTTCCCTGCTTCACCTTCCTATCATTCCTTCCAGCCTGTCCAAGTCATTGATCTCCCTGTGCAGTGGTGGCTTCCCCAGGCAGCAGCATGATGCATGGTTGTGGTGGTCAAAGTCAACAGCACTTGTACATACCGATAATTAAAGGGTTAGTAAAATAATGCAGTGTTAAGTGTAAAGGATGTCAGATTAAAGGTTATGCAATGAATTCAATTAAACTGACAGTAGAGAGCTGGGAAGGCAGGGGTTCAATTTCTTATCCCAACTGGCAGTTATTTTGTCTCCCTAGCTATCACTAAAGAGGAAAAAAAGCTAAACCCTAGAGACACCCCTAACTTCCAGTGCAAATATTCTCATAAAGGTACAATAAAATCCTTAACGTGTAGATAGGACTTATACCTTCCAAGCAATATACTTGACAGTCCTTAATCCTGTTGATTTAAGGCATCCTCTGAATATTCTTTTTACATTTCTGTAAGAATGTCTGAAAAGTGAGACAGGAGATTTTCTGTCAAAAATTGTACGTAAGCATCAAATCCATTTTGCAGCTTACAGATGTAGATTGTCCTGGAAGTAAATGGAAGGTATTTTGAAGATAAGAGAATACACCGTAGATCCAATTACATGTAAGAGAAGTAACCGCAAAGTCAACTGGTTTTGTAAGTCCCAAACAGTATGGCAACTTTTGGCCTCCCCATGTTCTAGCTGACTGAAGGAGTCAGCATGAATATAACCGCATTTATAGATGTCAAGGTCAGAAAGGACTATCCCATCTAAATTCCTGCATGTAGAGGTCCTTAAATTTTCCCCTGACATCCTGGTATTCACCCCAATGACTTTCAGTAAAGACAGGGATTTGAGAACATACTGGGGACAGCAAAAGCAAGCAATTAAAATACAGATGCACTATAGCTCCTTTGTTGTACTAAGTGCTAATGTTTTAGAGAAAGAAATGCTAAGTAGAAAATTCTGGTTTGTAATTGGACTAAATATGTTCATGTATCCTTTCCATGTGATGGTGTGGATGGAAAAGAAATATACTGTCTTTTTATATAGAGGTATTTTAAAAAGGCTTATTTTCTATTTTCTTACAGAATTTTAACAAGAATTGGGAAATAGGGTATTTCTCTAGTCATTGCAGCCTTCCTGGCTGCCTGCTCTGAACAGCCACTGTATGCCGTGTGCATGTCAGCCCATTCAGTAGTGTTACAGAGTGCTGGAGGTGGCTTAAATTCACAGACTGAGACACCTAAATATCAGTGTCTGCATGACTGTCTAAATTAAATGCATGACTGTCATGCAGTCTGTGTGACTGTCCCATTACATCCTATGCAAACCGAGCCAATACAGCCAATAGTGACTAGAGAATTAAAGATGATCTTCAGGCTAATATAGGCCCTTAATTTTAGCTACTTAATTTTAGGTACAATTTTCAAGTTGAATCCTATCTCTAGTATCCCACCGCCATCTGGTGACAGCCCCAATAACCAGGCACAGATTTGATGGAGGAGCTGTGGGATTTTTAGCTTTGTTTCCACCCCGCTGTACCCACATGTGGCTCTGGGCACTTACCTTGTCTGTGTGAGGTGAGACATTTAGGGAGCTACTGGGAAGCTATGGCTCTGGGAACAGCTTCCCAATCACAGCAGGGTTGAGGAATTTGAAGCTCTGAATCACGTAAGACCTACCTTTATCAGCAATGGAGTCATTTCCACCTCTGATATTACAGGTCATTAATTATCTCTGTTCTCAGTAGTGAGTCTGGACACCTCCAGCCTGTTCCCCTTTAGGAGTGTACTATTATTAAAAGACACTTTGCTCCCCATCCCAGAAGAGGTACAGCAGCACAAGTAACATTGCCAGGAGATCAAGGACAACATTGTATTAGTAACAAAACAACTCCCTGTTCACAGAGGGGAAGAAAGGAAATGAAGAAACATACTGTCCTTGCAGCAATTTCAATGTTACTTTCTAGCTCCCCAGAGTGAGCCAGGCATCTTCCAGATGTGAAATACTCAGTTTTTACTTTCAGTAGCTTCCCACATAGTCCTAACTAAATATTATTGCAGCACATAGTTTGGCAGATCAGAGAACGTTTCCTTGTGGTTGAAGACCAGGGAATCGGCTTGTCCTGGTTGTGTCACAGCCACTGGTCCTCAGCCTGGTCCTCAGCCAGCCTGCCTGCCCACAGTCATCTTGAAAGCCAGAAAGGGCTTTTGACATCACCATTCATCAGTGTCCAGGTTGGAGGAAAGTAATTGTTATTTCAGCTGCTTACTCGAAGGAGTTACCACCTCAGTTGAACCCGTAGGGAAAAATAATCACCTACTAAGCTTTTTTATTTGTATTTAGTATATTTTGATTCAGTTGGTTTTAGGCTGGTAGACCCTTGGCTTTATTCTTTTCTCATGTGAATTGTGTTTTCTTTATAGAAAGAGTGCCGACATTGCTGTTATTTTAGAAGTATTTTACATATCAGAGAGGTTCATTAAAAATCAGTATAGTTTAACAATCACTCTTTCTAATATAAAAACCAATATATTTCACATACCATCTGGAATTAGGCAGTGATTTCTTTCAATTATGCTAGGCATATAATTAAACTAAATGGAAATAATAGTTTTATATTTTGGTGATAGTTCTGTCACTTTACTAAGCATAAAAATTTATGAAAAAGTCAAAGTTATTTATAAGATTTTCATCTGCTTTCAAGTGATGCCTTTCTTCTTGATGGGCTCTTGATGGGCTTTTTTGTTAGGATATAGGAAAGTGTCACTCTCAAAGTGATGGCTATGTTCTGATACTTCTTTTTTTGACTCCTGTAGCACCTTCCTCTAGTTTCTTTTTCAAAATGATGACTCTGAAACAAACTTAAATGGGAGCTATACTCTTTGCACTGCGGTAGGTGGAATATGTTTCTGTGACATTCCCATATACAGATACTGATTTATGAGATACCAACATCTTCTATAGTCCTAATGCAATGGAATAATGCAGAACTCACTGAAGTTAATCTGGACCCTACCAGTTACCAACGGTGTGAGTTTGCTGCCTGCTTCCACACAGGTGGTACCTTCAGAAGAAGTAAGGTACTACAAAAGTAAGGCACTGCTCAGGAGAAGAAAATAATGTACAGTCAGCAACCTTTGACAGTAGGACTGTAAACACAAATCAACCCATTAGTTGGAAAATTTACATTTTCTTTCAGTTTCTCCAGAAGTTCACTTTTTCTTCCTGTGTTATTAGAAAAAGGAGATGCGTCTTTCCATTCATTAGTGTACTCGATCTCAACACCTCGATTAAGTTAACAAATGAAGGCACAGAGTCACTTGTTCTGTGGCAAGGCAAGAACAAGCAGCTTTTAAAATAACCTCTGATACCGAGGCCTGATGGGAGATACTGAAGGTAATTTTTTTCAGAAGTAACAAGCTCAACTGAAGCCACTGGACACCCAATAAAAGGTGCTGTTTTTTAAAAAACATAGGTAGTGACTATGCTGTTTCTTTCAGGAGTCTTTATTGGCTGATTATACTATTGTGAAGGATAAGTTTCAGGACACTGGAGTTTATGTCACCATATATCATTGCAAATGATGTAGTGATATTTCCTGGGCACATCTCCAGACACAGTAGAGAGACAGAGAGCGGCAATGTCATTTCAACCAAATAAAAAGTGTTTTATCTACAGATGCTTCAAGAACAACCACATCTGTGAGAGCATCACCTAGAGCATTACCAGAGTATTACCTAGAGAATCCAGTTAAAACAATAAAAATCAGAATAAACTCACCTTTCTGTGGGTAGATACTATTTCCTGATGATAGGTCTTTTGATGAACATGTCTTTTTTTAAGGTGCACAATCAGTGAACTTTTATTCCATGAATTTTCCTTGACCACTGAGGTTACCATAGTACCTAACTCTTTCTTGATACAGAGCAGTATTTATAGAAACCCAGATCTTTAAGAAAGCCCAGTTCTCATCCTCAGTTGCTGGGCAAACATTACAAGGAGTTCTGTTTTGTTTGCTTTTCTATAAGGACTAAGAAGGACCATCAGCTTCCAAAGTCAGGGATCACTGACAAACCATACCTCTCTAACAGATCCCTATCAACAACCTTTAAACTGACAGATTCACAGATTTTATGGTGAACCACGTAGCATTACCTGTCAAACCACTTGTGTGTTTCAGATGATAATTTGAGAGTCACACATAGCATTTTATGTAATATATAGTAGTTCTGCAACTCATACAAAGCAAACAATACAGCCGATATGCAAAAGGCAAGCGGTACAACTCAATATACAAATACAAAAATGGTGCAAGACAAAATAATGCTAAGACACACCTTTGTTGGTGTCTTGGTCAGTGAATCCTGCCATTGACCTCCCCTGGAATTGCCTTGTGCTTCACAGAAAAGCTAGACTGAAAATTTGAGGGCAGAAGTTTTGGGTTTACTCCTCCCAGTGGAGAACATTTGGCTACAGCTCCAAGACTCCTGTAAAAGGTTGTCTTTTTTTTTTTTTATTAATTATCAAACAGATGAGTTTGATGCTAATGTACCAGGAATGTCCTAGGATATTTAAACAGTGTAAGTGAATAGAAAAGGCCACCTTCAGAAAAACAAGCCCTTCACAGGAGACAAGCTGGAGCTCTGCTGGTACCTTATGGTTTGTTGGATGGCACCATCACCTGTGTTTAGGCGACTGAAACAAACCCGAAGGATGGGATCTAAACTGTAGGCATCTAAATGCGAACCAGCCCACTAAGTTCCCATGATAGTGGAGGTTTGGTGGAGTGAGAAAAATTCAGATGACCCTAAGACAAAAATCTACATCTCATCAACTGAACTGTGCCTGAAACTCTGTTAACTGCATTGACTGGATCTCCGTGGTCTGTAGTGGGAACTCAGAGATGTGGCTTGCATGGTTACACTCAGGCATCAATTTGCAAGCCCAGTTCTACCCTAAATGCTATGTAGTGCTCTTTTTTTTTTTTTTTTTTTTTTTTAGCATTGTGTGAGACTCTGCATATGCTGTTCATTATAGCCTTGTGGAGGGTGTCATAGTGGAAGTGGCAAGTTTTAAGACAAAATAAATAGGGCATTTGGACCAAAGAACACCTGGGAGAGATTTAGATACTGTATGATAATTATGCTTGCTGTTTTCATGTAAAAATCATCAAAAGGGAAACAGTTAATGAAGTGATTGTCCCAGTTCAGTGTTTGTTTAAAGTTCATGGTTGAGAATCTATTGAGGGGACCAGAACATATACTGCTTTCCCCATCTCCGCTCTCTGTTGTTTCACAGCCATCTATCTATTGAGAAGGAATTCAGTACTTTTGCTTAGCTCACACATTTTAGGGTTTCTTCATAGCCCTTGCGGCTAGAAACAGCACTTCCAAATGAGAGATGCAGTGCTATTTCATGTTAATGAAATGAATGTGACAGCAACCTGAAAATGTTGCTAATCACAACTCTGCCTAGGGATATGAGACAGAAAGCATTATTCCTGCCCTGTTTGGTAGAGTATTAAATACTGATTAGACTCCAGTGAAAGTAACAGGTATAAGAGAGAAAATGAGCTATCCCTGTTTCAAGCACTGCTTCCTTTTGTCACAGTGGGTAGTTTAACCTGTTTAGGATCTATTTTTCTAGCTATAAAAATGTCTGCAGATGACTGAGAATTACTGACTCTGCATCACGACTCAACAGTTTTGTGTCTCAGCCTCTGTTAGTCACAGTTCTGCTCCTCCTCAGAAACCCCACTTCTTCATGCTTTTTTTCCCCATTTACAAGGAAGCGGGCACTGCCATCCCGCTGCTCGATGCACTGCATCGTTACAGCTGCCTCTCAGACTCTTCATTGTGAACCTTGGAGGGCTTTTGGAGAGTGAGGAAATTTCTGTTCATCCTTAAATTACCCTGGTAAGTGGCAATTGGCTTTTGCTGTGTCCTAAATTGTCCACTACCTCTCCTGCGAGCTCAGTTCAGCCTGAACAGTAAGTGAATGAGGAACTCAGAGGTGTTGCAAGATGTTTTTCAAGCCATGCTTAATTAAAATGTGTAAAACCAGGAAAGAATGAACCTTTCTGTCTTTCTCAGATCCTTTATAAGAAGCCCCTGTTTAAGTTTAATCTCGTTGAAGCCCAGTCCCGCCCTCTCATTTTTACTGACACTTAGGCAATCCATTAACACTACATCTAGTGACAATTAGGGAAAGTTCAGTAGGAACAGATTGTGCTCTGGGCATCTCAAGAGTTACCAATAATGATTTTAGAATGAAAGAACTGCTCAAAATCCAGAAGGTGTATTTACATAGGGTACAAGGAAAGGCTGCAGTGAAGATAAAGGTTTGGGTTGCAGGAGGCATATGCCCTGCAACTATCCTTGGGAAGTCACTGCATTCAGTGTTCCTTTGTTCTTCTCTAGTCCTCTGTATGGATTTATTTTTTTTTAATGGTAGTAATTAATGACAAGGAGTGCCTCCTGGTAGATGTTTACATGACAACTAGTCCACAGGCTCTAATTTCAGAAAGGGCTGTGGGCAAAATTATAAGGATCATTAATTATCTCTTCTGTAAGTAATTGAATTTTTTTTGGATGAGTAGCTTGTTTGCAGAACTATCAGTCTGCTAAATAATAGCACCTTTGCATATTAAAAAATTTAAAGAACAAGAAAAGTCTCTGCTCTGGAGCATATGAAGGATACAGTAGGTAATGCAGGGCCCTACTAGTTCTTCTGTTTTACTATTTCACTTTTTTTTAATGCACTGTTGATTCAATAAATACAACAACCTGTCCTGAACTCAGTTCAGTTTAAAACCAGCAGCTTTTTCTGTGATACTCATGGTGATACTGATCCCCCTCATCCCAAATTCATCGTAACCCTCCAATGAAGTGGACAGTGAGTCCAGAGAGATGTAAGGATTTCAGGGACTCTGAGATGACTCTAAACACTTTTTTAATATTTACCACTCAGGGAACTTGAAATGTAATGGCCAAAATGCTTAAGTAAATGTAGGCATCACTATGAGTATCAAAGACTTCTGATTTGCACGTGACCACTATGAAAAAGAGTTTGATTTTATACTTTATAGGTTCTTTGTTGTTCAACTGTTTGGTCTGCTTTCAGGGCTGATTGTTCTTTTCAGCCTTTGAGTATTGAGGTCAGCGAGGGACCAAGCTGTTTCTAGTTGTCCTTGAAATGCAGGCAAGAGGAGATTTTGCGATGTCACATTGGAATGCTCTGGCATCTATTGTTTCTTTTGAAAGGGGAAATAAAGCAAAATGTTCAGTTTAAATACAATGTTTAAACCTGTGGGATTGTTTTCTTTGAATTTGAGGTAGGCAGGTGAATTTCTAAAGCCTCTCAGGTAGTTTTGAAGGCAGGAAACAAATGTAAGTGGTTTTATGGCAGACTACCATGTGGCATTTATGTAAATGGCCATTTGAATTGCTAGGTTCTTGGGAATTCTAGAAATGTACTTTTGAGGTACAGAAGCTATTTTTATACCTGTTAGATAATTTCTGAATCCATCCTGAAGTGGTGCATCCCTTGTTTTAAGCAGGGGGTGGGTGGCTGTGGGAGCCTGCTAGAGATGGTATGTTGGGGAGGAGACAGTGGGTCTTCTCAGAAAGGGAAGGTGGGCCAGGAGCCAAGGAGCCAACAGGACTGGCAAGGCAGGGCAGAGCAAGGCAAACAGAACTGGTCCAGGGATGGTAGCCAGGGCTTGCCAACAGGCCAGGTCTCCAGACATGTCTATAAGATGAGCTAGGTCCACAGTCAAGCCAGAATTCAAATCAGCAGGTCAAGACCAGTGGGGCACATGTCCAGGCTCGGATGTAGCCGCGGCATCGCTCAGGCAAGGCCCCCGGGGCGAGGGCTGGAGCAAAGGCAGCTCCCAAGTGAGGGGTCAGGCCCCGGCGGGGATTCTCCCAGCGCGTCTCGCACAGCTCCTTCCCCAGCAGCCTGCTCCCTGGTTGCAGCCACGCCGCGTCCGAGCTGGGCTGGAGCACGGGCAGCCAAACCCTCAGAGGGGGGACGAGGTTTTGCAGAGGCCGTCGGTGCACCCAAGGGCTGGATCCACTGGCATCTGGTACCAACTGTCCCAGCCCACGAGGGAACTCGGGAAGGGAACCTGCCTTTCCCTTTCTGCATTTCCCCTGGATGCCTCCCAGTTACCTGCAGAACTGCCTTTGTGTGACGTCTCTACTGCACAATGTTGAATTTTACAGATTCTCCTGAAGCACCTGCAGTGAGTGCCCCTCGCCATGTCCTTTCTCAGCTATGACATTTGGGTGTAGCATAAAAATGATGTCTTGGCCACTGCGGCTACATCCCCAGCCTGTTAAACAGAAGTAGAGATGATCCCTACTCTTTCCTCATCATGTTTCGGTGTGGAGAATTTAGGTAGAGACACATGAATCACTCATGTACTTTCTATGCAGAAGGTGACCTCTTTGGTATCGTCATCCTGCTGCTGTAATGAATGAGTCAGAGATGATAACGTGTCCTTCTTTGTGGTCAAGCTGGCCACATGATTTTGTTGAAGGATGCTTTCTTACATGGAGAGCAAGCATTAACTCAAGGGAAGTTTCCAGGTCTCAGGTTCTGCAGTTCCGTCTCTGCTGTCAGTCTGAATGGCCTTTGCTTTCTTATATGATGTGCTGAACTCCCATTTAACTGAGAGTTAAACTGGTGCTTGTATCGTGCTACTCTGGAAACGCAACCTTGTGCTCCAAATCAAACACTTGGTACAAGAAGAAAAAAAAACAACTATAAAATATAAGATATGAAATATGCTACTTATTTTTATTAGACACTACACAATGCTATTTGTGTATGGATCAAAAATATTCAGAACTGAGTTTTACTCCCAGCTTCTGCAAAACCACTGTGCAGTTATGAAGGAAAGGTGACGCTGTACTACTCCAGTATCTTTGAATGCATTTCTATATCTTCATGAGGCACTGAGGAGAACAGATGGCACAAAATACCATATAGCATCCTTATTCCGATGTAGCAGTGATACAGATCTGATCTCTCCCTCCAGGGCTACTCTGTGTCTCATGAGAGCTGAACGGATGGGCTCACAGCGAGACATGATGTGTCATGATTGCCACTGCTGTGATTTTAGAAATATTCTGCAGAGTCTGTCAACACCATCTGAGATTATTTGATATTCCACGTTCTTCAGCAAATCAGACTAATCAGTTTCTACTTATATGAGAATACAGAAAGTTCAATAACTCCATCCCTATTTGTTTTATTCATTGAGAGTGAGCTGTGGAAAGCAGGCTGCATTATCGTATGGAGGATTCCAGGGTCTAAAGTTACTGAAGGATCACGTATCTAGGGGTGAAAAGGAACATGGAGATTTATGTAGGTAAGTTGAAGAACAGTGTCCCAACACATTTGCACCTCTGTATGCAGAATGCATGTTCACAACCACATTACATGGTGTAGACATGCAGTGGCGTGTCACGGATGCAGCCAGCTTAGAGGGATGGAGAGGTCAGACTTTCCCCATTACTCAAGTAAGGGACTTTAGGAAATCAAGGATATGCAGTACAAAACTATGCTAGGAATGCAGACTCATTTTCTGATGAGCCTATTATAAAAACATATTTTGTTCACTGCAAAATCAAAACCTTTTCTTCTTTGCTTTGATAGGGAGAAAAGGGAGATAACATTAAACGAAGGTTATTCTTAAGAACTTCAATAGAAACTCCTTCCTTGAAGTTCCCAGTGTTGCATTTGGCAAGAGGGACTGAAGTTGAAATATATGGCCCTTTTTTGAAATGTTTTTAAATTCATAGAGACCCTGTGCTGGTCTTTCTTATTCAAAACAAAACATTATATCTGGAGGGGAGAAAAGAAAATGCAAGTGGTTAAACACTCAAGGAAATTTCTAAGCTTCTAAGTAAGCTGCTGAAAATGAGAATGAATAGCAGCAGGAACTATGTTTCTTGTAACATTGATAAGAAAGAGGATAAACCTGGTGCTACAGTGTTTGTGTATGGAGCTGGCAGAACTCCCCTCTTCACTTTGGGAAACTGGAGCTTGCAAGAAGTTAGAAATGAACATGAATGCGGTCTCAAACTTTTTAGGACAATGCTACCTGCAGGAAGAGGCAGAGATTGCACGGGGAAAGGCAAAGAGAGCACTGCACAAACTCTGCATCAGGCTTCAGAATGGTAGGAAAATCAAAAATCATTGAACTTCTGTTAATAAATGAAGAGATCATACCGTGCTATAATGGCAAAACAATTCCAATCCATTACATTGCCCCGTGATTTTAAGAACTTAAATTTGGATTCTGATAGTGTGATAGTAAGTAGCCTAATGAGGCAGGTACCAGACAAGGCAAGCTGGCTGGCCAGGAGGTGTCAGGTTTATGATCAAACGTTGGAGTCTTGTCACTGTGTCTGCAACATGTCACCCTGGAATAGGATCAGTTACATTGTAAACCTCATTGCAAAAAACCATTGTGAGTATTTCATTTGTATGTTATTAGCAGTTCACTGTTTGTTCTTATTTTGTATGTGTAGTGCTTTTCAAGTTTCTGTTTTTTATAGAATTTAAATCCGCAAAAAAACAGGTGATTTTTTTCTTTTTTTTTTTTTTCTTTTTTTTTTTTTTAAATTCTACCTATCTCTGGGTTAAATCCTGCAATTTGTGCAATTTGTCATCCAGGAAGACATTCTGTCTTGACTGGATGTTTAAACACCGGAGAATTTTCCCACTCTCTTGTCAGTGATGTACACCTGGTTGTAAAATCAGAATCCCTGATATCTCTGATTTGACATGCAAGACATTTTGTTTGGCTGAAGGGAAATATCTCAGTGTCCTTAAACCAGGTTTTTTTTTTAGATGCTTAAGTGAATTATGGTGGGTACGCTAATTTCATTCAAACGTGTTATTGAACACGCTTTTCAGAGGCCATGTGCTCCATCCTGTGCCCAGGCATGTCCTTGGTGCATAGGGGACACGTGCATGGGTGTTGTCTAGGTGGGTGTTGTGCTCCTATCGACCACAGCCAAGACTGTGAAACCTGAGAACCAGGTCTGTAATGAAAACAGGGCTACCAGGTATCTCAGCTATGACAAACAGAGCATTCTAGCAGTTCAGGATGAGGACAGACCCAAGTGTAGTTAACCCAGATGAAGATGTTTGAGTTCATTTTGACAAACCAAAATGTTGTATTTCAGTAGTGCAGATATGAAAAACTGAAATTTGTGAGCAGAAGTCTTTTGTGGAAAATGCTGATTTTTCTGGAAACAGTGTTTCCCACTGCAAAGAAAAAGTTATTTGAGTGGTATATTCCCAACCCACTCTAACACAGAGTCTGTCTGAATCTTAGTATTGCCATCTGGCACCCAGTTGGAGAACCACAACAGCATATGCTTCTTTTATGTTACTATTTGATATTTATGAGTAAGACAACTTGATAATATATTTAGCTAATTACTTTTTAAAATTCCATGTCCAGAAAATTCATGGGAAATATGCTGCAAAACTTTGTTGAACACAAGTGAGCAGGAAATTGTTTTCAGCCTGAAATAAAGAGGAAATCTAAAGCAAAGATACAGCACACAGGAACACTGCAAAGGAAAGCTCTTCTCTGCAACGTGCTGGGTTGATCATGGAAGATTTCAGTTCTCAGGTGGGAAGTGGTGAGCAATCAGGTAGTCAAAATCTTGGGCTCCCAAATCAGAAACATTTATGATAATGTTCTAGCTGAAAATCATTGCTTTTAAATGTAATGAGTATTGCCATCCTTGGGTTGGTCCTCTCTCTTCCATGCCCCTGAAAAATATGTCTGCTTTCTAAAGGACATCCAAATATGAAATTTTGATTGAAAACCACCTTGGGTGGGTAAGAGTCGTGGAGTAGTAGGGAGGCAAAGCCAGATGATCCCTACACCTTGTGGGACAGAGGGGCACACTCTTAACAAGGCAGCCCCCTCCTCCTGCTTCTCGCCCCAGTGAGGTAACAGCTTTTGCCCTGGTCCCTTTTTGTCCCTCCTCTAAGGACAATGTTCCATAAATTTTCCATCTCTCCTATCAGTAACTGAAACAGAGCATCCAAGTTTGTGATGGGCCTGCAGAGCCCCATGAGAGCTGGTGGAGGACAGCAATTATGAAGGGGGAAAAACACATTTGGCCCTTTACATTGTGCAAGAAGCTCTTCTGGGTGTTGCATGAACTCATAGTGGTTTGAGAGTGTAATGTTGGGGAACAAGTGCTCAGTACATGTTGGGGGACTTCACAGTCCATTGGTTTGGACCTCTGTGCTCTCCTTAACGGTTGGAGTACATCACATACACATCTGGAGTGGGTCTGCCAGTTTGGTTTTGTTCAAAAGAAATCTATTCATTGTGCTAGACCCACTTCCTAACCTGCACTAATGTTTGGTGAGGACTACCAAGGGATCCACCTCAGAGGTGCCCTACTGCTCCGAACTGAATGCTGAGGTCAGCCAGAATTTCTGATGACCTCTCTGCTTGAAGAGCCAAGGCCATGAGAAGTTGTTGCTGTTGTATGTCGTGGAGTAATCCAAAACATCTGGGATGGGAGGCACCTGAACAACAAATCTCCATTGGCCCCTTAGCAGCACTGCCAAGTATAACTATTTTGTATTCCCCTTAAGTCATTTACTGCTGAGCTATTCAGTAATACAAGGAAAAAGATGGGCATTTATATTTTTGCTACACAAAGTTGCCACCTTTTGTGAAATATTTACTAAAATAACTGTATTCTGTTTGAAAATCAGTTCTGATCATCCCTAACATAATTTTGTTTAAAATATAATCTTGAATATAGATGCTTTTTTTTTGACTGAAAAAAGCCTGTGATTCTCTTAAATGCAGCAGAACAAAGAGCTGTGGAGGGTGTTACAGTGCCATGTGGAAACTCCAATAGATATCACTAGGCTGTTACTGGAATCCTGTTATTTGTTGCCATTACTTAACAACTGCAGATTTTTTTTTTTTTAATTTTTTTTTTTTTTATTGGTAGCAGTCTTAGAAGTAAAAATATAAAAATCTTTTTCTTTAGATCTTAAACTGAATCCATAGGTGTTATGGAAATGACAGCCACCAACTTTGCTGGAAGTTGGCTCAGATTCTGAGAGACTTCATGAAACTATATATTACTTTAATAGAGTCACATTTCACAATGCAATGCAATTTAACAGATTTAAATTGTACAACAAAGAATGTACTATTTTGTAAGAGCAGTATAAAAACTAAAGCTACCTTTGGTAGAGTGTGTGCAGAGAAAATGAGACAGGAGCAGATGGAGAAGCATTTACATAGGAGATGGCAGGCAATTTTATTTTTTCTATTGGCATGCTAATTAATGATATTTCCAAAGAAGAAATGCTATATAAATCTCCTAAAGGAAGGATAATAGCAAGATCGGAAGGATAATAGGAAGATCAGATGTATCTTCTAAACTATGCAGGAATTTGAATGCACAAGTATCGCAAAATCCTGTGTCAGATTAATAACCTGTTCTAAAGAAAAATTTGAAATACTTGGTAAATACAATTTGAAATGAAGATACAAGATAGAGGGTGATGCATTGGAATTTCAAGTTGCAAAACTTGAACTCTTGAGCTGCCCTGGATCCTTCGATTTGTTTAAATATATTGCACAGGGTGAATGTTGAAAAGCAGAAGAGGAACTCATATCTGTCATTTTCTCCCCTTTCCCCAGTTCATGGATGTCTTTGAAGGTCTGCATAGTTTAGCTGAGAAATAGGGATTCAAGGACTTCAAAGCATTTGGTTTAACTGAAATAAACATTTGAAATAGGGGAGGCTTTTCTATATCTTAGAATAATAGTTATAATATTTGCAGTACTAGATGTAACAAAAAGCTATGTAATGCTACTAGCTCTGTAGTGCTAGTAAGTTCTAATTATTCTGTCTGGTCCAGCGGTACAGATCACAGCTACCAGGTATTCCAGATTGCAGTGTCTGGAGTGTGGCTCAAGTATGGAATGCCACAGTGTCTTATGCACACCAAACACATGGCAGTGTAGGATTTTTCCCTTTTTCATAAAACAAATGGTAAAATAGTCTAAGATCACCCCGACGGGCTATGCCAGAGGACAGTAACCCAGGACTCGCCATCCCCAGCTTTGTCTGTAAGACTGCATTGCCTGGGTGTGTTTCTGCAGTCTCTCCAGCCTAATCTCTCTCCTTATCTTATAGTCTCTGACATTTTTGGCTCTTTCCCTCTATAATCTCTGATGATTTTCTGTCCCTGCAGCCAAGTCCCTGAGAATTCAGGTTTTTGGCGTCTCCGGCTGTGCTGAATTATGCTTTTTAGCACATGGAGATTATAAACCTAAAATACACTGTGACTGGAGACCACTTAGAAAACATTTTGAATAGGATGACTGTGAGGAGAGTTAAAAGATGCGTTTCAGAGGAAAGACCACAGGGTCATGCTCTGTGTAGCAAGTTGGCTCAGGACTGCAATTTTGGGAAAAGTTTGATCCGTAATGTCTGCAGGAAATCTCCGTGCTCGCTCAGCGCCCAAACTGCTGGCTGTTAAACTGAGCGAGAAACTGCTTGTTCAGAGCAGGTATTTGATCAGTTCCACTTGTAAATAGCTCTGGGCTGAATTCACGATGAAGACTGAGATAAGCTCCAAAGTCCAAATTGAAGATCAAGAACAGCCCCCTGACAGCCTCCTTGGAAGCCCGGCTGCTGGGCTTGAGCAGAGCGATGGGCGCCCTGGCAGTGGAGCCACGTGGTTTATGGATCTCACATTGTAGGACTCGGGCTTCATCCACTCCACTCCTTTTCTTGGTATTTCCCAAACTAGCCGAGGCTCTTCTGTACAGGGAATTTTTAATGACTTTTCATCAGCCATTAGTGGGAAGCTGCGGATGTGAATTTCATATCCACAAATTACTTTTGCAGCAGTAGGGCAAAACTCCATGTACGTCTGCAAGTAAACCTTTGGGAAACAAAGAGAAAATAAGGTACAGAGTTGAAAGTCAAGACTTTGAACTATAGTAGCACAAATGTGATTGTCAGAAGTAGCAGTTGACAAAATAATACCGTAAGGTCTACTAATGAGTATACACACCTCATCAGTTGGAAGTCAGTCCCCATCCCAATATTTAAAAGGAAGGAGTTTAGGTTGAATAGATTAGCATCGTGATTTTGTTTCAGTAATAGATGGGATTTGTTAACAAAATGTGACTTAGAGGACTTCACAAGCAAGTAGGCTTCAGACAAGTATACCTACACTGAAAAAATTAATGAATACAACTAGAAATACATGGCAAGCATTGAAAATTAATCTTAACCTTGAGACTGCCGAAAATGTTTGGTATTATATGTTGGTTTATTTGTGTGAAAAGGTGCAATTTCTAAGTGTTGCATGAGCAAAAGAGGCTAAAATTTCCAGCAATAAAGCTTCTGAAAGATTTTTTGAAAAAAAATTTAGAGGTAATGGTGGGTGTTGACTCGGCCGGGTTAGCATCTAACTTAATAGAAGATGAGGCACTGGCAATAAAATAAATAATGCTGTTTAATTACAGTCATGACCTTTAGTAATTGCTGCATTATTGCTTTGTATTAGTAAGAGATTTATTGTATTTACTGAAGCAATTGGTTTTTTCCTCTGCCAAAACCATCAAGCATTGGAATTGGAAAATATCTATTTGATTATCTGGTTTGTGTATCCCCTGCTGTGCAATGTCTTGTCCGGTTCTGCTGTAAATATCTTCAAGTGTTGTTTTGTGTGAAACTCACTGGAAGGCTATTCTACATCCTGAAATACTGGTTATTCTTACCATGGAAACATTTTTGCCTCTGATGAGTTGAAATGCAGGATTACTTCCATCTCATTTCTGCTGGTTGGATTTTTTTTTTGGTGCTTCTCTTAATTTACAATGGTTTTGTTAACCCATTCTTCTTCACTGACTTCACTCTTTTCTAAGAGTTAAACCCATATCAAAAGGGAATAGTTTTTATCGACTCAAATGACTGCTTCTCTGATATTGAAGAAAATATGGGAATGTGCATTTTTTCATTAAATCCATACAACATTTGTGCAATTATTAATGCAAAAAAGGAAAATAATGAGCACAGTAGAGCTGGTGTACTTTGAAGCTGCAAACTCAAAGAGATTCCCTGCTGACCCTAATTTCACAGCATCCTAATGACAATGAAAGAAATTCCTAGGGCAAAAGGTAGTCATTTAAAAGCAAAAAAATCAAACAAACGAAAACCAGACCCCCTAGCATCTTTTGCCTGTCCAGGCTTAGTGAATAATATTGGAAAGGCTTTATAAAAGCTGCACTACAAGGGAGGAAAATAAACACGGGGGACTATAGCTAATATTTAAGATATATAACCAGTTGATGATTGCCTGGCATGTGTAATGAGCTCTCAAATTATTACCTCAGATCAAAATTTAAAGACTTATCAGAAAGCTGCAATAATCCATTATTGTTCCAACCAATTTATAACATTTGGCTTTATTGAATGGTCAGGTGAAATATATAACTGATTATATGGGACTCCTGAGTATATGTGCAAAGGTTGATAGGGGATGCATGTATATACATCCAAAAGTAGATTTAAAAAGTCACTTACTAAATGCATCTGACTCATGCATCATCCATACACAGGAAATTAATAACTGAACCTCAGGAAAAAAGAAAAAAAAAAAAAGAGAAAGAATAAATCAACAACCTTAGAATAAATAAGTGTGTTGAAAGAGTCAGTGTTGAAAGGACACCAAATGGTTATTACATACACCCTGCTGTCACTCCTCTGCAGTCCCCGGTGCCTCAGTTTCCCTTCAGCACTGCCTTCTGACTGCTTTCTTTCTGAGGCAGGTATGAATGAGTGAAGACAAGGGTCATTTGTATGGCAGAAGGCAAATCCCAACCTTGCTGGAAGCTGAACACCATGAAGGGACTTGAAATTAAGTAATTTTCCCATATGAATAAAACATCAAACATTATTTTTAGAAGCTTGACTGTTCTGACAGACCCAGTAATTTTTCAGCTAATCTCACCACTGGTCCTCCTGAGCCAAGGGCTATCCCTCATTCTCCAGAATTCAAAAATAACAACATTAATGATAATACTATGATTTTGAATGGAATTTGCTACCTTTTAGCCAAGTACATTCCACTGGGGCCTGGAGGCTCATTTCAGAGGCAGTCTCCCTTAGATAGGCTACCTTGGCCAAACTTTCAAAAAATCATTCAAATTATTTAACTGAACCTCTCGCTCTCACAAGGAGATACTGCTTATATTCAAAGACTTAATAAGTCTCCTGGTCTAGATGGTTCCCTCTCTGATCATTACAAGAGGCAGGGCCATTAATATCAGCTTATCAAGCTTTGCTGCCCTGTCATATTTTCTCTTCTTTTAATTTTACTGAAAGTGTTATATTAGCACAGTGCTTCTGAAGAAACGTGAATTGATTTGGCCTGATTTTCCTCCTGACTGTCCATATTTTCAAGATAGGCTATTTTGTTCATCAGTTCACTGTAGCAACAAGCCTTCTATTTCCTTCTCAATGGATGGGAAACACACTTCAGCAGTGATGGCTGCCAAGGGGGTCCTCACGGGGGGCTGACAGATGCAGCCAGACCTAGAAATTCTTCTGACTCCACATTTGTCAAATCCAGACCTTACATTGCCTCCTGCCACTGCACTGGGCACAGCTTGGGAGATGACAGCACCACATCTACAGGCTTCATAAGGTCAGATTGCTACAAGACAAATGGCTGTATCTCAGCTGTCTGAAAATCTCTGGTGTTGAGCCCTTCTCGGTAGTGAGTCACTCAGTTTATCTGGTTAACATTGCTATCTGATGATACCACCAGAGGTCAGAGTTTCTGCAGGTAGAAAAGCTATTTGGTGAAGCCCATGTCCACTTTCTCCTGCTAGGCTCTAGAATTTACCTAACAGAATCCAATCTGAGCACATATTTGCTTGTCCACTGGTTGGTACAGAGTATAAACTTGGGGTTTAAATAGAGCATAGATTTCCCATGGCTTTCTGAGCCAATCTCCAACTCATCACTTATGGGGGAAAAGCAGTTGGGCTATAGTTTCCAATGACAAAACTGATCTCTCTTAGGATCCTCTTTCTCACTGAAAGTTGCCTGCATCGGTTATACCACTTCAACTTTATCTCTGATAAACACACAAGAGGCTCCCAAAATCTTGTACTAGTTCACTAAATTCTAGTGGTAGCAGAAGAGTGGCAGCTTCAAAGAAACAAACTGGCCAAGAGATCCAACAAGGAATCTTTTTTTAATCATCCCACTTATGTACTGAATAGATTGCATCCATCTTTTGACACTTGTAAAAATCAACAGAAGTGGTAAAAATTGCCCAGTAATGCTTCTGATACATTTTAAGAAAAATGAAATCTATATCCTTTCAGAGAACTCAGCAGGATGTTGCCTGTTCTTTGTTCCCCTTATTGTTCATTGTATTCAGGATGGAATTAATGATTTTCTCAGAGGCTTATTCCTTTCAGAAATCAGTTCAGAAAAATCATCTGTCTTGGCAAAACAGCCAGAACTCTTCCAAAACAGGCCTTTCTAACTAATGGATTGCTCCTTGAACTTCGATGACCTTCACAAGCGCTTCAGCTCAGAGGAGGTAGCTTTCATCCCACAGAAATGTTCGCCTCAGTGTGCAGGTAAAGACAATGTTACAAATGTGCATTACCCCACATACAAATGATGAACTTTTCCATGTGAATATCAGCATAGTCTTGAACTTGTTTAATGTGACTTCAAACAGTTGAAGTTTTTGATTGAGGCAGCAGGAGGAAGAAAGGAAAAAATGTGGAAGTTGTTAAAACATGTCTATAGATAGGAATCGCCATTTCCTACTCTAAATAGGGGAGAAGATTATGTTCTATTTTGGGAGCTACCCTGTCCCAGATAACAACATTTCTTCTGTCTCTCCTCACTTTGTCAGGACCGGGTATCTTTCCTCTTGGCACCTCTCTTCGCCTTTCAGCAACCTCCTCCTCCCATAACCTTCGCTTATTCATATCCTTCTCACCAGGCTGCTTTATCACTGTTTCCTTGAGATTCTATATTTCTTTCTTCCCTGGCCTTCAGTCTCCTCAGATGTGCTCTAAGAGGATCTTTCTCATCCCATATCTTTCAGCTCCAGGCTTGCCTTCCTCATGAATTCCTTCTCTCTTGGCCTCCTCTCCCTCCCAGCTCTGTGGGAGGGCTCAGGTAGAGTCAGACGTATGGTGTACGGTCCTGTGCCTCCAGAGGGTAGCCAGCACACCTTAACCTGGACATTTATGGCCCCAGGAGCAGCACTCCTGGCAGGTTACCTCCTGCCCTGGGGCACAGCTGCCCTGAGCTGCTACCCAGGTTGTCCTTCCTTTTGTCCTGGCAATTTGCTGCTGCTGAAAAGGTGGTTTTGGTGAAGTATCGGGTAGCATGACGAGGCAATCAGAAACTTCATGCTGCATTTTGCAGAAAGTCCTAGAACTGAATTTTCCATACTCCTCAATATGAATGTTTCTTTTTGCCAAATACAGGCTCTGTGTGTGTGTGTGCATCCTCTGCCCCTTCCCCATCCCCAGGCACTTCCATTGCTGGAACAGGTGATCTGGGGGTTTGCTATGGAATGTGTGAACCTACTGTATGAGACTGTATTTGTTCAGGCCTTTATCTCAAGCTACTTTAATTCTTTATGTGAAAAAATGTGGTCAAAATATTCAATTCAGTGCAAATCAGACACTTGGCTATTCAGGTATCAAAAAAATTCTCCAAGTGACATTTCTGAGATAAACAGTCTCTTGGATGCCATTCCCCTGCTCAGGACTGCTGGTGCAGATGCACTCTCACAAGACTGGGTTTAGTCCAACTGGTTTCTATTGTGAAGCAGAAAAACAATTCTGGCAAATGCTTGTTCTGGAAGAGAGGCCACACAGATGTGAGTGGAGAGCTAAAAAAGAGGCATTTCAGCAAGATAATATGCTCTGTCTGAGCTCTCTGAGCAATGTGTCCCTCTTTCATAAGATGTACAGAAATAGCAGGACCCTCTTGTCCCTAAATCTTGGCTTCTCCAGACTCTGGGTGCCAGGTACAAGCGTAGCATTTGCCTCTGGTTGCTCCAGAGTGCTCTGCTGTACCTCTGCAGCATCAAATGGGAAGGAGGGCTGCATGTCTGATGTCACCAGTAGCGACGCAGCTTTGCATCCTCTCTGCTCAATGCGATGCCTTATTGGTACAACCAGCCCCAGAGTAAGTTCATGCAGCAAAGTGCATTTAATCAGTGATTAGTATGTCATTGCTGGTGCAGCCCTGTGAAACTCACTGGCAAAGTCACCACTTTGACGTTTCATCATGGTGACTTAAGGGAACAAAAAGTGGCCAAAAAAGGACATACAAATTTTCCTATCAACCTCTGAGTGCAACCATAATATATATTTTAAAAGGCCATACAGCAACAAGGAATCCTTCATGAACTCAACTGGAAAACAACAAATCTTTTTCTACTGGGTGTTTTCAGGCCTTACTCAGTTTATAAAAATTAATGGGTGAAAATTATCTACTTTCCTATGCTATTTTAAAAAACAACAAAACAAAAAACCTCATTCAATTTCTCAACTTGTACCAGCGTGTTCTAATAGAAACTGAGGCAGTTTGCCAAAGGCTAGGGATTCAATTTTATATTTAGAGGATCTAATCCAGATATTTAGAGGAACTAATAATTTGTTGCATTGCTAATCTCTAAAATGCCTGCAAGGACTCACAGTTAACTACACTACTTTAGTCATGACATTTTTTTGTTCCTATTTTTGTTCGATGTTGTTTGGAATTAATATGTTAATCTAAAAACAGAACAATGGCAAGATTATATGACCCATATAATTTTTCACAGCTTGGCATCATAAGGGTGTATAAGCAAAAACAATGTAATGGAGAAGTACCTAGATAGAAGCTGGAGGTTTAATTAGAGAAAATTATGTGGCTATAAAATTGTCAGTATTATACATAGCTGACCTTGATCAATCAAACTGTCCTTAAGTGGGGGCACAGCTTAACCTTCTGACTGTTTCTGCAGTTTAGAGAAGACTTTGGTACTGCAGTGTTATTTCAACGATGGCTGATAGCTTGGGATGCTTTTATTCTTAAGCGTAACGTGGAAAGAAGTCTGATATTCAGAAATGTAGTGAAGACCAGTTCCCTTCATGATCTTTTGTGCTGGACCTTTTGGACTCTGATATGCTCAGTATTACTGATCATTTCTAAAAATACAGCCTATTGCATGTTGTAATATATTCTTTTTTTCTTCTGTACCCCTCTAAGCACCAGCCAACACAATGGGTTCGTAAGGGAACTTTCAGGCATCTGTACTATGCCTACTGTAATGCTACGAAACACTGCATTTACTGGTACATATGATGCGGTACTTAAGCTCATAAAAAGTTTAAAAGACATCTGCTGAATCTGCAGATAGCAACTGTGAAAAATGTTCCACTTTTCATTATGTGTCTGAAGTAGCAGTGGCAGCCCAGCTCTCGACTCCTGAAATCTGCAATGCCTCTTTCTTCTCTCCAGGTACTGTGATGTAAAAATCTCCACCAAAAAAAAAAGAAATTCTTCTCAACAGGAAGGGACCAGGGGGGAAAGTCTTTTCCAATAATAAAATTGACTCAGTCTGGGCTCTGTGGCCAATGACCATCTAAATTGTTGTAAAAATTAACATAGGAATTACCAGATCAGAATGTCACAGACTAATGCTCCATCTGGTCCAGTGTTCTGTTTCCAGAAGTGACTTACACCAGATGCTTCAAGGGAGGAATAAAATATTAAACATCTAGAGAGTGCTATAAGTGCCCTAACCAACCTCTAACATGGTCATTGGGCAGCTGCTAGGAAATCTAGTGGCAGAAGGAGCCTGCCAGCATTTCTGCTTTTCTAATAAATAGAGCAAAGAAATGCACTTCCCTGTGGGATATCAGTATCTGCTGTATCCAGCCCTGTGTGCATTTATCATTCCTCTTGACCTCACGTGCACATGTGCATCCAGATGCACACACAAATCCTGTTCTCTAAGTGAAAAAAATGCACAAGGGTTGCAATGCAATGGATTTTACCAGAGGTGAAAAGTTGCTCAGGAGACTCACAGGGCAGAATTTGTTTTAATCAAGCTAAGACATTTCCGTCTGATCTGGTCACTTTAGCCTCCCTTTATAATCAAAAGAGCAGTACCAGCACTTCCAGGTCATGGCTCTTCTGACCGGGTTTAGATGTCTGCTTTAGGAGACAGTAACTCCACTGACTTGAGCTCCCTCGGCTGCAAAAAGAGTCCAGGATGGCAACTCAGATGGAGACCTCTACATAGGGCAGATGTCTGTGTTTTGCCAAATGAGTCCCACCTTTGGTGGCAAAGCTAATATTTTTAGAACGATAAGGGGGTTTAAAGAATTAAGATCCAAAATAGCTAAGGCACCTGGGGATATATTTCAGTCTGCCCCTCTCCTTAGTCTCCCTTATCGCCTGACAGTAATTACATCTAACAGAGTCTAGATGATTATGGGAATGGGATAAGGGGTTTTCTACTTTTAACTAGCAGCTCAGAATGATCCGTCTTCATAATGCCCAAAATGTATTAGCAGTAGATGGCCATGAATGGGTTGATTGCATTGCTAATGGTTGATCACACAAAATGCCCTCTGGATTAACATTACTTAGTCACCTTGGTGGAGACCAGATGAAAAATCTGTCTGAACAGAAACAGTGATTTGGCTTCTGTTTCCCTTGTAGAGTTTGTCCTTTGAAGGAAGTAGAAAACCCCTGAGGGCATGATTGCACAACCACTAGATGTACAGTTACCCGCCTTCTCCAAGTATGGTGTCTTCCAGAGCTTGGTGTCCGTGTCTGTCCTAACTGCTTTATATTTCATGTTGTTTGTAATTCAGTATTGGTTATTTAAAATACTGGTTATATTCTCAGCGGTAGAAACTAGCTTGCTGTGTATTTTCTTTAAGTCAATTTTGTTGATCTTTCATTTTATAAATTTTTGCCTCCCACCACTGGGGACTAGCTGACTGTAGGTGGCTGAACAACTCTAATGGAAATAATATCAGGGCTGGAAACCCATTACTGTTCCTAACAACCTAGGTCTACACAGGATATATAAACAAAAGCAGGAAACTACAAGGCACAGTGTTGTATCACCAATCAATGTCAGAGACCAACACAATACGAAAAGATGAAATACACACCCCAAAGAGCAACACATAGTTAAATACTATGTAGAAATCTTTATCGGTACCCAGTAAGGGAGAGAAACTAAAACTGTCCCTCCTAAAGAACATATGAGGTATGAGAATGAATATTACACCATGGATGGAAAATTAATTTGTAAAGTATAAAACTAGATATTGTTTAGTACCTTCCCCCACAAGGAGACAAAGTGAGTTTTTATTTATCCCTAGGCCTTGTGTAGGCATGGCATAGAATAACGAGTTTGAAAAATTAGCTTTCTAGATGTAGAGGCTGAGATAGATTGTCTACAAAGGCTGTCAGGTCTCCATCAGAGGAAGTTTCTAAACTAGGGTTGGACAAATATCTGTCAGGAAGGGATTAACTCTCTACTCCTACTTTGTAAGGTGCTTTTTTTTTTTTTGAAATTTTATTTCAGAGAATCAGGACTTTCTTACAACAAGGTGGAATGTAATTCACTGTCTTTTGTTATATGTAGAACAGGTATACAGTGCCATGGTTTCTGAGCTCAAACTACAGGAATTCAGTGCAGTATAGCCCTGGAGCTGCTTGTCCTGAAAGTTACTGCTCATCTGGGCAGCCCCAATTGCAGGGTACCTGGGAAGCTGAGATGCTCAGAGAGATCTGGTAACTCAGACAAGTGGATCTTCACATGGACCCCAGATCTCTTGTCTATGCGTATTTGACAATTTGTAATAAATTAGCCTTTTAATATATTTTCAAGATAGTTGAGGTTTGCACTGTCTTTTGTACTTCTGTCTAACCAGTTCTCTCTTTCCTACTCACTTCCTTAGTCCTCTTGCTCCGGGTTCACCCCTGTCTCTCTTAAAGTGGACAGTAGACCCCACAGTCCTCAGGAGTTGCTGCTCCCAGTCCTGTCTGCAGTCCCAAAGTTCAAGACATTGGGGTCCTGAATGCAACAGCATGTCACGTAATGCTGGTGCTGCTGGTGGAGGAGCTGGGACTTCCTTCCCAGTGAGCCCAGTGGCACAATCAGGAGTACCCGTTGCTGTAAAACTGCCACATGGGTGAGAATGAGAATTTTCAGGCAGTTGATTTAGAAAACAAAATAAAAAATCTGATTAATTACTGACTGTATATACCCTAAATATAAGTAAGAAGGCTTTGCTTCTTGGGACTGAATTTCATGTAGGCACTGAGTATCTTGGATACCATGGTCTAAACACACTGGTGGAGAAGTGAGAATGTTGTTTCTTTTTATTGTCTGAGTTCAACAGCTTTTATATATGCCGAGACACAGAACATATGCAATGCAGGGAAAGAGACCTTATTAAATGCCTCATACTGGAACCCTACAATCTGTGTAGCTGAGTCTGATGAAGACACTGCTTGCAAAAAGTATAAAATCTATTACAAATGGGGCATTTTGTGACAGACAGTGGTGATGGCAGGCTGTCTCAGAGTATTTTGTTCCACCCAGAGCACATGCTGATTTCAAGGCTTCTCTCCCACATCTCCTGCAGTCTGGAAATCAGCCACTGAGTGTGGCTTTGAATAACTAAGCAATAGGTGCTACTTTTTGCAAAGGCTCCATGCCTGGAAGTGTGCACACTCATATATGAGGAAGGACTTTTTTTTTTCCTTTCATATTTCTCTAGCACAGTGCATGGATGTGGCTGAAGTATTCATTTGAGTTAATATACATGCAAATAGTAGAGACCATTAAATATACATTATCTCCTCCTGCTAATGATCTTCAATACTTTCACACTGCTGTACTGTGACTTCTTCCCAGGGCTTCTTGCTTGCAAATGGCTGATTCTCACCCTGAGAAGCTTTGTGTTTCCAAGGAGCAGGGGGCAGGTTCAGAAGTTTGCTGCAACTCCCAGCATGTGGGGCTGGAAGGTAATGCCAGCAAAGGTTGTTGCTTGTCCTCAGCTTGCCAACAGAACTACTTGCACAGCCATGCTGTGAGCCAGATCACTGTGCCAAGAATTGAACTGACCTGCTTTGAAAATAACCTGGTAAAAAAGATGAATTTTCTGACCCACCTCACATCATGAACCAACAAGCAGTTGCACTGGCACAACCGAGGGGGCTGCACACTGCAGTGTGGTTCACCTTTCAGGGAATAACGTCATTAAAAGTATCTCCTGGTTTTCTCTGTTAATGTTACTGAAGTAAAGTGAACAGGATTTCATGTTCAGCCATCTTTGTAGCTCATGTGGGCACAATGTGACAGGGTGATGTGGGGTAGGCAATGAGCGTGTTGTTCATTAGTCTCCTGATAGTGGCAGTCAGCAGGAAAATACTATTTGGAGGTGACATCTCACTGCTGCAAACAGGCAAATGTTGCCATGCAAAGTCCTGCCTCTAAGCATGCAACAGAGTCAGTCCTGTCAGTGGCAAACTGAGTACGGCCAGTCCTGGTGGCAAGGAAAGAATGGAACACTTCAGTTTTCTGGGTTTTGGCCAAAAGCTGATGTCATCTTTGGGGACAACAATCAGCTCAGGATGGAGAGATAGGGGAAAGGTCTAGGTGTGAAATTTTTTTCTTTCCAGGCTTCTGACCGTGAACCACAACTGTCTGTGAGCAGAGCTGGGTTCAGCATCTACCTGTCACTGTAGCATCGGGTGTTTGCACCCATTTCCATCACAGTGCTCAACTATATTAACGCATGTCCAAGCCTCAGCCATTGTAAGATCTTCATGACATAAGATGGAGAATTGTTTCAGTTTCCTTTCTTTTACTTCTGGCACGTGCTGCTTTTGTTGCAGTAATACATTATACTTTTCTCTGGTTTTCTCCATGAGTTCAGCTTCTCGCTTTTCCTGTTCCTTGGTTTGGGCTGTGGCTCTACATACCATTCCCATTTCCGGAGTCAGTTAATGAGCAATGATAGGAGACAGTGTGTGATTCTGCTCTTCTTGCTTATGGGAACTTCATGAGCAAACAGGACTGCAGATTGCCATCTTTTCCTCTCTGTAGCTTTTCTTTGTTGTTTTTTTGTGTGCATGTTTGCTTTGGTTTGTTTTGGTTTGGTTGTTTGTTTGTTTTTGTTTCTGTTTGTTTGTTTTTTCATATTTTCTTTACTTTGCTTGTCGGATAATTCTACATCCCTACCTTGTGTGTCACCATGGTCTTGTGCAGATACTGGTTCTATTAGCTGTTAGAGAAATCATGTCCTCCAAATTCCTCCTGTTAATAATGATTGGATATGTTCAAACAACTAAGTAGCTGCTCCTTCCTGTGCAGTTAGGAATCCGGGAGAAGATTTAAAGACTGATAAAGGCTGTTAAAATAGGAGTGTTCATATAACAATAAATCCTAGGCTAAGGATGACACATCTGGACTTGATAATGGACAAGCTTTGAGTGTTGTCTCATCTGTGAACCAAGTGGGTCCTGTGCCTTCTTTATCTTGGGAGCCAACCAGCCGATACGTGAACTGAGTTAGGTTTAAATGCAAAGGTTCAAATTCAGATGTGATTTGCAATGTGAATGCACCATGCGCATCTAATTTGCTTGCAAGGAGATGTCTGGTTCTGGTGCAGGGTAAGGCTTCAGCTGTTCTGTTCTTTAGTATGTTCCCAAAATTGGGCAGCTCTGAATTTGAACTTGGCTGTTGTGACTGATCCCCAGTGCGGAGGTATGATCAGATCATGACCTGATGAGCGTGTAATGCTCTGGTGGCGTGTGGACCCATGGGCTTACATAGGTAGATGGTGAAAGTTAGAGCAGTCCTAAGGCCACTTCATGGGGCAGTGTATGCTTGCCGGGAGAAGAGGGTCATAGCTGGTACTCACAGTGCAGGTGAGCAGCAGGTTCAGTCTGCAAAGGTGTTTAGTTCTGTCACAAGAGCGCTGTGAGCAATAGGAAATTGTTCATAGATTCTCAGAGTGGTTTGCTCCTCATACGACAGGCACTCTGTTGTCCTGCCCTACTCATAAACTACATGACTGTGATCTTAGAACTGTGTAACATTTTTGCCTTTTTGTTCTTATTAGAAAGGTACTCTAGAGTTAGATGGTTCCAAACCGTTTTTTGATTTTTAGCTTACGTTTGTCCTTTCTTGTTCATATACATCTGTCCTGTGTTGGTGTTGACCTTGGGTTTAAATAGCTCTTCTTCCCCATTTATGCTTCCTTTCCCGGTGTATTTATAGATGGCAGTCATATGCCCTCTTAGCCCTACTTTAATTAGGATTCTGTAGTTTCTCTCACATGATAGGTTCTCCATTGCCCCAATCATCTGCCAGCCATTATTTGCATCTGTTCCAGTTTTGATTTAATTTCTCGTGAATATGAATGACCAAAATTGAACCCACTATCCAAATGAGGTGTCAGCAGTGCTCTCTGACTTCCTACTAACGTTTTGCTGGAAAGTAAAAACTTTCTCAGTAGTCCTTGCATTGCAGATTTCTTTTTCACTGCCTTCCACACTGGTGGTTTATAATCCTGTGATCGATTAGTACATTCAAATCTTCTTCCTCTTCTGTTAATTTGAGAGCTGCTATAGGAACCTGATTATACTTACAGGAACACACACAGCGCTATTGCTCTCAGTAAATGCAGCTGAGGTAAGATTTTGAGCTTGCAGTAAATATTCTGAGATGATTTCACTCCATTATGTTTAACTAAATTACTGAGTAGAAGCTGAGCATCTCACCTTACTGGAAGCAAAGCAGCAAAGCCCACAGAAGCAGTTACTGCTGGATGGCACAAAGATCATATTAATGTGTAACTCACTAAAGCAACCAAATGGAGAAAGTTAATATTGAAGTATGATCTGTAAGAACTTGAGGAGATTTTCATAGTTTTCATGTCCAAAGTGTTCCGCTGCTTTTTTTTACAGAACATCAATATGACTTTTTTGTACCTGTGTTTGTCTCCTTTTCTTCATCTAACTGTTTCTTACAAAGTGCTGGTCATGTAGGACAAGTTCTACAGTTTAATGAAGAAAGGACAGGAATTAGACTGATGCCTTATACTTGCTCTAAGGAGGTTTATTTTGAGGACAGAGTTTATGGAAAGGAATTGTGGGACATGAGAGAGTGATTTGGTCATTAATAGCTGGGCTCTACTCCAACCTCCTCCAGCTCCCTCACCTTGTTAGTGACACCTTGGAAATGCCAGTGCTTTCACATCTGTGGGTTTCAGACTTCTTAAAGCTAGGGAG
Source organism: Tyto alba (assembly GCF_018691265.1). Taxonomy (NCBI): domain Eukaryota; kingdom Metazoa; phylum Chordata; class Aves; order Strigiformes; family Tytonidae; genus Tyto; species Tyto alba. The sequence goes on along the minus strand of NW_024881313.1, from coordinate 33,283,973 downwards.
AAGCTGTTTTCCTGAAGTGCACCTGTCAGTGTTATGAGTGTAGTGAATGAATTACACCAGTATATTTATGAATTAGGATGTTATCCTGAAGCCATGATAAAAGTGTGCTGGAAGACACTTTTCAGCACGTTACAATGTCAAAAGCCCTTAAATTGGTGAAAGCATTCTGATTCATTCTGAGGTGGGTTTAATTCAGAAGAAATATGTTTCTTGGCTTCTAACGATAATATTCAAACCACAAAGAAGAAAGCTACAAGGTAGAATCACGTTTGACTTGACCTTGGCCTGAACATGCAGTGTTATTTTTAAGCCCTGATCATACCAAGCGAAATTAATGTCCTGGACAATCTCACTTATTGTAGTATGTAAGGCCAGAAGCTCATGTCCATGTTTTGAGGACAAAGAGATACAAAGCAGATTCCTGTACAACTTAGAGTAACCATTCCAAGGAATGACTCCATTTAATTTTGTGTATCACTGGAGTGTAGGAAGATGCACGTTCAACTGTAGGTGTCTAGCGGTGCATAAACAAAGATAGGAAAGAGAAGAATAGCACTGCAATACCAATCCAGGTCTTACTGGGCAGGCACATGTTAGCATAAAGCTGTCAGAGGCATGGTTAGATGCAGAAGTCATACAACTGCACCTTAACTGCACCTACAGTTACTGCATTTGCTCCCGTATCTGCAATTGTTTGCATTTAGCTTAACTGCAAGTGCTTGGTGCCTCAGCACTAATTCAAAAGATCATCAAGAAGGGTTTCTAGACATTCTCTTACATTTAAACTAATCTAACTAACTATAAACACTAAGAAATTTGAAATATTCTTATCTGTCTTTCTGATGGCAGGCAGATTAAGAGCGCATTGTCATAATGACTGAAAATTAAGTCTGAAAAAATTAAAGTTTGGAATACTATTGTTAGATAATTGAGAAGCTGATTACTTAGAGGGGATGAAGTGCTTACAGAAAATCTAATGAGGTATATATAGCTAGTCCTTTTAGATAAAAATGAGACATGAGTCACTTTTATTCTTTATTAAACAAAGGTCAGATTCTACTGCAGTTAAAATAAATGGGAATGTGCCTAGTGGAACAACATTATAACTTAGACATCAAATGTGAGAATAAAATGATCAAATAGATCCCTAGGATCAGTCTGTCACTTCTGAAAATAGTGCATAACAACTCTTGATGTCAACTAAACTTGGTATCCACATTTGAAATGGAGCTTTACATTTGGTGAAACATCTCATGACCATTAGAAAGCGTGGGTCAAGTCCTGAATTACTGGTCAATGCACATCCCCATAAGGGTTTTTCTATACCACGTAAGTAATGACACATTGCACAAGTAGAACCTTGCTGCTTCAGATCCACAACACTTCTGTCTAGACTTTTACTTGCAGAGAAAGAGAGGGCAAGTTTCAGTATTGACTGTTAATATCAAATGTGGCTTTATATGCAGTGTAATCTGATCAAGTGCACACTGCATAGTATTTTAAGATGAGAAGAGAAGGTTTCAGTGATGCCATAACACCAAGGTAGGTATCTGGGGTAGCACAATGTGGCAAAGAAGGTAGTATCATTCACATGAGAAGGTGGTGGTCACCCCTTTATTCCTTGTGGAGAGAGCCACTTGGTATACCAGATATTCGAAGTAAAGCCCTTTTATGTATCTCTGCTGTATGACTTCCTTCCAGCCACCTGGGTTGCTATACTAGCAGGCGTCCAATTAGAGCTGACAATTAAAGAGAGTGTCCTCTATGTAGTCACATCCGTAAAGATGGCTCGTTGCGCACCGCAGCACCACAGGAGATCAGCTTTGAAGCTGTAGTTACCTGTAATAAATCATAGTGTTTGTCAAACAAACTTATTTTCTTATTCCTGAAATGGACTTGAAATATGGTGGAGTTTTTTATGTTTTGCCAGAGAGATATATTTCACACACCTTCTGTTTTCTTTTCCATTTCCTGAACTTATAAAAGGGAAAATAAGAAGCCCAGATGTATAAACAGGAAAACCAAATGGCTCTTTTAAATTTTTTCCTGGTTGGGACTTTTGATGGGATCTCCCTCCTGGATAGGTTCTCTCACTGCCACCTTTCCCTTAAAATAAGGATCAGTACAATTTCCTGAGTCATTCATTGATTTTCAGGAAACTTAAAAATTAGCATCTTTGAGGCTTCTACTTTATATGATTTTTGATTTTTTATTTAAAAAGGGACAAAGGGTTAAAAATCATTTGGGAGGGATGACAAGGTATACACACTCCCACCTCCAAATAAACCTCACATCCTTAGGAAACCACAAAAATAAAGTATAAAACACTACATGAGGTATTTTTCAGCATCATTCAATTGCAGCACATTGCAGACATTTTTGTAATATCATGTGATTTCCATACTTCTTAAGTAGCTTTCATTTTTTTTTTTTTAATATAAGATTAAAACGATCCCTTTGCAAAGACTCATCGTGACAGTGCTTTAAAGTGCCATGACTGTCAGCTCACAAGTCTTCCTAAAGTTGGATGGCTGACATAATAGCATCTTTTTTTTTTTTTTTTTCACTGACCTAAATCAAGTATTGGATGGATCAAGACTTCTCCCTCTATGATCTCAAAGGAGGGATTTTGTATTTTTTTCTTTAATGTCATGTTCGGCTATTGGTTACTTTATGCTGAGCTGTGAACTGTGTGGTTATTGGAAGCGGCATTAAAAGCTGGGGAGTGCCTCTGTTTTCAAGAATATCTATCACTAGGCACCCGACTCATTGTAGAATATATTTACAGCCATATAGGATACATATTTGACCTACAGACATCAGAGATGAATAAATCCAAATTGACCAGAGTGAAGAGATTAAAAAAATTATGGAGGGTGAGTGAAAACTATGCATTAGTCTATTAGAAAGATTGCAATGGTAACAAATAAATTACAAGCAGATAATTTTGATGTTTGCAGGCAAGCTGTCCTGCTGCATGCATGTTATTTGATTGGACTTTTTGTTGCAGGGTTTGATTGTATGTTTATTGTTTTGCAGATCAGCTGCATCTTTTCAAATTTCTAGAGACATTAGGCATTCAAGTTAGTTTGACTTTTGAGAAAAGTTTTAGAGATTTTGAAACAACAACAACATTTGTACAGTAAAAACCCTTGAGGAAACTAAGCTAAACCGATTTCCTCTGTGGCCTTTAAAAATGCCATTTAAGGGTGGATGAATATAAAAATGATGTTACAAAAAAACCCTCTTTTCCCCTCAGGCTGTATTTCAGAGCTGAGATATATTGTGGAGCTGAACTATATGGAACGTGCTTAGAGCCTATGTAGCACTGGAATCTTGAATGATGGTCAGATGAGTTAAATAATAATAGAAGGGCATATTTACTTTATAAAAAATTGCATGTCTTAGAGGTTGGAAATAAGACCATAGAGAAATTGAACAGATAATGCTTTACCAAACATGAAGTTAATTTGGTGCAACAAGTGAAATGGGCATCTCTCTGATGTCTCATAAACTCTTTTTAATGGGTTTTCCTGAGAAGTTTGGTGTCAGTTTTTGCCATTGTTAAATATGACATGAACAGTAGTTATTTTATAAGTAATTTTAAAGTCATTAAATAAATTTGTTTGGATGCTTTCAGAAAGTGGGACTCGGATACCAGTTAATTAAGTTACATAAGTTGTCTTGCATTATTAGTTAAATAACATGTATTTTGCCTGATCTGAAAATCTGTTGACTTGCTTCCTGTTAATATTGATTTGAGTATTTAAAAATAGCTTTGATTTGAAATTCTATCAATGATGAGAAATGATTGATTTCTGTAATATACAGCAATTTATAGTCAGGACATTGAGTAGCAGAGGATTTCTACATTTTTAAATCTGTCTTCAAATAGAAGTAATGTCGCTATTTATGGTTTTGTTTGTTGAAAAGTGTTATTGCCTGACTGAAAATTATATTTTTATCATTGTACAAGTTTCATTTGTGCAAACAGGCACAGTTTCATTTGAAATTAAAACATATCCATTAAGCAAAAGTAGGTATTATATCATATTAAGTGACATGAGATAATTACCATAGTCAAAGCATGGTACTTAAATGGGCTCAGGGAGCGGTTTAGTTTTAACAGGCAAAATGTCCTTCTTGGATAGAAACATTTTATTTGCATATAGCTGCGTATGTTGTTGTGCAGCTGAACACTTTGTCCTTTACCTCCTATTTGTAAGAGCTATTAAACTGCAGGCTATTAAGCATCCTTTAATTGATGCATTTTCTGCTCTTCTCCCTAAAGAAATTGTCCCTATTCCATCATTGTGGTACCTGATATTTCAGGGTAATATAGCTCAAAATTAAATTTCTGCAGAAGCAAATGTCAGTTTTAAATGCTACTGTTGCTTTCTTCCTATTTTAAATTATTTTGGATAGAAGTGTTTCAAAATCACAAAGAGGGATTTTATGGTTGAGACTAAAACAAAAGGGGTAGACCTTTTATTGTGCAGAGTGTGCATTTGTGCATTTATAATAAGCCATAATATATTTATGCAAGGGATTATATGTCTATGATATGGCGCACACTCCCTTCCTCCACTTAACTCTTGGCATTAACTTGCTCAGTATTTATGGATATATCAAAATTATGATTTACACTGTACTTATTAACATCCCTTTCAATAGCTCTCCATAGTTCTTGCCATCCTTCAGAACCCAGTCATAAAATGAAGAGATTAACAGATAATTAAATTTAATCCTTAATTATTTGGGGATGATGAATTCACTCTGTGATTCCAGAAAGGTATAGAGAGCCTTTTTCACAAGCTGTATAAATTGAAACCAATGGAGCTATGATGATTTATGCCTGTTTGACGATCTGGCTCATACTGTTAATTATCTACTCCTCTTTTAAAAACATATTAATAAAAATTGGATGTAGGAACTGTTTATTAAAATATGAAGCTTTCAAGATATTTTTGAAATATTATATATACTCAAAGATAGCATCGCTTGAAAAGTATTGGTCATTTTCCACACCAAATAGAATGTCCTTCAGTAAAAGGCAGGGAAACTTCACTTTTGTTTGTCCAGCAATTTCTGACATCCATGGGAAACCTCTTTATTTTTTTCTTGATCTGGCCCGTATTCCATGCAGATCTCCAAAGTTTTGGCATATATCACTGACAGTTAAATAATCCAAAGTGTTCAGCAACTATCGACTCCTGTTGGTGAAGTGGCTGGTAACTAAACATTCTTGAAGATACATCCAATTCGGCTAATTAAGGACAGAAAGCCAAACTTATTGGAAAAAACAGGAAAATTAATGATGGGGTCTGCACAAGCAGCAACAATAAGCAATCAGTCTTTCTGTGCTCAATTGTGACTACATTTGCTGAAAAAAAATCTCTGTATAGTCATTATAAAGAAGATTACAGATTACAATATTTAATGGGCATGCTGGGCTATCATGAGGACTGAAGGTTATAATATTTAACTTACATACTGAACTGTCTTGAGAGCCCATTAGTAATGGTTGTTAATGATGTGGAGATACTTGGTTAACACTTGCAGCAGGCTTGGAAGGAACACTGTGCCAAGTTTTGTTAGTAATAAAAAAGTAAAGCAATTGTCATGGAAACATGAAAATTGATATGAAGTATATAATGGCTACTTCAAAGCCACTGAGCCTCTTGTGTAAACCTTTATTTAGAAAATGTTTAGAGTACACATTATTTACTCAATAGTACACCCCATGGTGATCCATCATACCTATAAGTATATAAGTTCTATTTTTTTTAATGGATTTTTGACCCAATAGACTATGATGGCTATAAGACCCTATTATGGTCTTTCACGCCAAGTATTTGAAGGGATATTTGGAGTAAATATGCCTTTTTTAAAAATCTCTGGAATGTGCTGATGGTGGTGGGCTGAAGCAGTTTGTTCTCTTCAGGAACAGCTCCTGAAACTGTCACTGATTCCATCAGGAAGCTGTACCTTCCTACTTAATAATTTGTGTATTTTAGGCTGTAAATTGATATAAAAGCACTGATTCCGGAGCAATTTCTCCGTCTTGCTGCTTCTTAAAAGCATATCTTGATAAATACTATTTTAGGTGGCTTGTATGCATAAGGGCTGAGATAAAAAAGGAATGTCTTATTTAAGTGCTTTTAAAATGCATTAACACTGTAAAGAATTATAGCCTGACCCCCCAGCCCCAAAAGCAACAAGGCTGAAATGCTTAACCTGTCAATGGAATGCATAACAAGTCTTGTAAACCTCACATTTAGATAAAAAGGCTTTTGCCCTCACTAAAGTAGCAGTGACCTGGAGTTTCACTGCTGAGGCATAGGGTATGAGTGCAGGTTCCAGTTAGTCTGGCCTCGTACATTCTGTTTGCTCTCCGTAACGCATCCATCAGGCATCAATAAAGTGTAGCTTTAAACCTTTTTGTAGAATGCCATTTCTTCCTTGCAGTGTGCAAGACAGCTACTTCTGGGTCGTGCTGTGCTATGGCAACCTGCAGGGCTCTGCCTCTTCTGCCCAAGAAAGTGTATGGACGTAGTAAAAGCTGATGGCACAAGATTTGAACAATCAAAGATGTTTTTAGGAAGGGAGCATGCATCTCAGGAAGTTGCTTGATGACGTCTTTTCTGCCTCTCAATCTAGTAGCTTTTAACAGGAGACTAATGGGTGCAAAAGTCCATCAATTACCACTCCCCCTGCTCTGCTTTCCATTTTCAAGGGTGCCTTGCTCATCCTCTGAGCTCCACTAATGGGAGAAGGACAACTGGGAGAAGAGTGGGAAAGAGGGAGGAGACATCTGAAACTCTTCAGATGACCCTCAGTGCAGGCAGGCAGGGAAGGGCTTGGGCAGGCTCTGGCCTTTGCCTGAGTACCTCCTCCCTTCCTGCAGCAGAGAATGAGCCTGCAGCACCCATGGGTGCCTGCCCAGGCAGAGCTGGAGCAGCCCTCCTGCAGCATGAGCAGCGGGGACCTGCCCGATGCCGATCTGGTTAGTGCTGGCAGGTAGGAATGGGGGTCTGAGAGGCACAAGGATGACAGAGACCCCCCCGAATCCGAGGTGCAGGGGTGGGAGGTGGGTTGAGGGAATTGCTTACTGAGTTGGGAAAGGGCAGCAGATGGGTCAGGATTTCTCGTTTTGTGGTCCTCCCTCTGCTTTCTCCTCTCCTCCCCTTCGGTGGCTTTGTGATCAGCTGGTAGAGTAAAGGAGGAGGAAGGAGGGTTCTGGATGCAGCAGCTCACACCACCACTGCTTCTGCTGCGACCAGCTCCCGGCCCTCAGAGTCCTTTGTCCCCAGGTAAGGAGCAAAAGTGACTTATGTGGCTTGTAGTCCCCATGTTTGGGGAAGGATTCAGTCATGTCCCCTTCAAGTCCCCTACTTTCAAGGGCTTCTCCTCTCCAAACATGTGGGGTTTGCCCTGGCTCAGGGCTCAGCTGTGCTGAAAGGACTTGCTTGGAAAATGCTCAGGCAAGTGGACCAGGAAAACTAATAAACAGCAACCAATTGCACATAAATGCAAATCAATCACTTATTACTTTCTGTTTATGAAACTGAAAATGTCCAGATGTTCATCCTGGGGACGCCACTTGGCTCTGCTGCTCTGAGTGTGATGCATTTCGCTGCTGAGGGTGGCTGAAAACAAACTGCATTGATTTAAAATAATAATTGAAAACATTTTAATATGTTCTTGAGCAAGGCAATTAGTGCTACAGAGGTCTTCCCTGCAAAGATAGGTTTGCTTGAACTGGTCTTAGTTAGTCGGGGCCTGTCCTTTGTGTTGTGAAACTACTGAAACTATAAATCAATAGAAATGTAGATTACAGATATTGCTGTGTATTACTCCTTGCATAACTCTTATAATGTTTCTAATTACGCTTAACTATTAATATCTGATGTATTGATTCAAAATGGGAACTACTTAATTCACTACATATGTAAGTTGTAGATCTATCACTGCTCATTCCCCAAGGTCAGTAAGGGACTCCCAAGTATGGTAAAGCTGTTAAGTGTAAACTGGATTAGAGAATTTACACATGCTTACAAATCTCAGTGACCAGGCTTTAAATTACTTGATCTAATTTTTAAAATGGCCTTTGTAAAGCAATCTACAAATATATCCTATTGCAACTTTAGATTAAAATGTAGAATGAGTGAAATTGCACATGCTGTTTTAAAATGCTGCTTTTGCCTTCTATCTGAATTTTGCAATCCCCTGTGATTAAAAAACAATATTGAAACTTAAAACACTGATCCTGCAAACCCTTATGCGCATAAGTGATTTCACTCATGACAACAGTTCTTTTAGTTTCTGTGGGGACTGCCCATAAAATTAAACTTATCTATAAATGTTTATTGCACCATCAGATAAAATTAATGAATTGCATTGTTAAAAAATTAATGAAGTTAGGTGTTCACTATCCTGGCAAAGTTGTGAGGTTTTTGTATAGAGTTGATTGTAATGTAGCTAAACCATAGCCACACAGCTCAGAAACCTAAGGGTGGTCTGGTGGACTGTGTATTCACCTCCCTCACCTGTGGGATGTACAACCCTGGCAATAAACAGCCAAGGAGACCTCCCTGGGGGGAAAGGGTCCCTCCCCACATTTTGGCTGTCTTAGCAAGTTCTTTTAATTTGGAGGTTATTTTCTCTGAGGATATAGGGGAGGCTGCTTGCTTATTAAGTTTGTTTCAGTTTGAGTTACAGTCATACCAGGGATGACATTAGAATCTCTTTAGCACAGGGGCAGCATTTTAAACAAAATTTTACAGAAGAAATAATGTTCTCAAAATATCATACTGCAGTTCAGGCACTTCAGCAACGTAAAGCTAAAATGGAAAAATCAGCAAGCAAGTGAAAATATGCATTTAAAACTTTCTTCAAAGGGTTGACTTTTTTTGTAAATAATTTTTCACCTGTGATCCTCATTTCATGATACAACTTGCTAAGAAGTTGACTGCACATTTATTTGGAGGTCAGTCTTGCTGATGCTGTACTAATGGCTGTCTGTAATCACTACTAGCAGTGACAGCATGTGGTACAAAATTTAATTTAGCATTTCTAGTCAGCCATTTCACTGTGAATGATGAGATATGAAGTTTCTGGAGTAAAATCTTGGCCCACTTGAAGTCATTGGAAGACCTCCATCAGCTTTGATAGGTCAAGAATTAGATGCTGAGGGTCTTCTGGGTGAATTAATCTAATTTAACAAGCCATGTGTCACAGGGCCTTTGCTTCATTGTTTGCACAGTTCAGTAGCTCTAAATATTCTACTCTTATTTAAATGAGATGCAACATATTCCTAATTGATTTAATTTATTTTTAAATTATAAAGAGAGGGAAAGAGAAAAGCAGCACTGGAATTCAGCTCTCCAAAGCATGGACAGCATGAGCAGCTTCTCTGATTCTGCATTATTTACCTCCAAGGTGGAGGGACCTCTTACCGCCTCAGCTCCGTCTCCTTTTGCTCTTTTCTGAAAGTGCCCACATGGACTGCATCAGCATGTGTTTAGCTCCCATGAAACGAGCTTCTCGGGACTAACAGAATAATGATGGGGAGCTGGTACTTGGCCTTTGATTCATTTTATATAACCACAATGATCTTCTTGGTAGAGCCTTTATTAAAATAAAGGGTCTGTATGCCACTCTTGGATATAGGAGCTTGAGTCTAGTCCTCCTAATTTAAGTTACTAAACACCATCTAGCTTTTTCCGTCTCTTTCCAAGCAGGAAAAACAGGAAAGCTGTGAACAGTTTTGTCTTTCCAAAAGTGCTACTGGGGGAGATGCTGAAATGTAGTATATTTACATCCAGCAAAAATAGCTTTTTATGCAAAAAAAAAAAAAAAAAAAAAAAAGACTTTTTATTGCCCATATTTAAAGGACTGACAAAATACTAATGTAAAACAGAAGCTCCCATCTCTCACATTTTTAGTACCACAAATCACTTCCTCACTAGCAGGATTCAGGGGTTTCTCTGCCTGAGAACAGAGCTCTGGTGGGTTGTCACTCTTGACTGGCAGTTTCGTGGTCCTTTGAGGGCCTGTCAAGACTTATGGGTTGTCCCGCACAGCCCTGTGTTATGGTCCCAGGATGAAGGCAATTCTTTGGGACATGCTACCTCCCCATCAACTGGCACAGTGAGAGGTCCCTGGGGTCTGAAGGGACTGTGAGAGCTGGGCTGTGTTGTGACAGAGCTTGTCGGTACCACAGCTGGTGACATTGGTCCCCTCTCCAGTACAAAATGCTGAGCAGGGACCATCCTTTTCCCTTTTGCTGGCATCTCTATTGGGAAATGCCTTTCTTACACAACACAGTTACAGTTTGCCTCCTTCAAGTGGAGGGCAAGTGTTTATTAACCCAAGGGTTCATACATCTTTGGTACAAGGAATGGCTTACGTAAGCAAGGCAATGCATGAGCCTGGTCCAAGCTGGCACCTGAGGAGCACCACTGCTGGTTAATCTTGCATGTGCCCTGTGCTAAATTGAATATTTAATCTGAAAATTTTATAGGTTATGCTCATGCAAACTAATGTGGAGAATTTAATGGCAATTAACACAGTCAGTGAAGGCCTACTTAAAATCATATATTATTGCTTTTTGCTTGTTGGGGTTTGTTGTGCTTTTTTTTTTGCTTTTTTTTTTTTAAAGAACTGATGAGGTTGCACTGGGACTCCTCTTGACCCTGTCTCCTTAGAGGGTAATGATGACTTCTCCTCCTTTGCCCAGCAACAGCACTGGAGGGTGACAAGGTGAAAGTATCCTTGAAGTGTGGCGCAGAATATCTGTTTGGTAGATAATTGCTGCATTTAGAGAGGGTACAGAATTAATGGTGTGGTGTCCTTCTGGCAAAAAAATTGCGCGCAATAAAAAAACAGTGCTAATAGCTCAGAATGCCTCTGCAAATGCAGAACTTTGCATAATTACACAAATTTGGTGAGTGTAAAAGCCATGTAAAAGTAATGAATTCTGATGGCAGCAAACAAAATGGCAAGTCTTTCAGTTCATGAAGAATTTGTTTATGAAAACTCTGGAGTTTACTGAACTCTAATGACTCGCTCCCTTTACTTTTAAGTGTTTTACTAGGTGCTCTGAGACAAGAAGGTTTTTTGCCTGCAGTTATCAGTTCATATCTTCAGGCAGGTTGATCAGCTTTTGCCCACACTTCAAATCATATGGTGAAAATCACAGTGGTCTCCAGCTTAGGCTGAAGACATCCTAAGATAGATGATTGGTCAGGAAGGTGGTTACCTTCTTCCTCTCCAGTGAATTTTCGACAGCTTTACCAGAGGTTAATAAACAGAAGAATTTTCCTTTCCATGTCCCTACCAGAGCACCTCCCAGATCCCCTTTGTCCTTGCTTCAGATATACTACTGTTCTCCCATTATGATTTCCTTTATTACTAATGGCTTCCAAATAACTCATGAGTGAGGCAAGGGAGAAGAGTATTTCTGTGTTCTCCTCTAACACCTACAAGGGGGAAGAAGGGGATCTCTTGCACCTTTCTGACATCAGTCTTAATTTTGTCATTCTTGCTCATTGGTGAAAAGGAAATGCCCTTTCCGTTTTCTGCACAAAGGATAACAGCTGGAGCAGAGTGATGTCAGCAGTCACCCTCATATTGGTGGAAAGCCCAAGAGGGCATGTTTAACCAGGAGGGTGGATGGAAACCTGCTAGGGTACATTTGAGAGCGTGTAGCTTAATTCTGTCAGCCTCAGAGACTGAGAAGGGGAGAAAAAAGGTCATTCTTAATATGTTGACTGTTAGTCTCAACCATCTGGAAAAGCCATTTTTGTTATCAAAAGCTCTCGATCATTCAAAGTACTCATTTGTTTTGAACGTCTCTGTTGTGTTAATGTATTAGAGTAGCTGAGCTGCATTAAGAGTAGTAAAGCTGCATCCTGCGGATGTTCTCGGAGAATAAAGAGGTACAGTGATTAGGAGGAGGGTACACTGATTTACCCCAAGATGATATTCACATCTGGACTTTGGACTTGTAAAAAGCTGAGCCCTTGCAAGCAGGGAGGCCTTAGAGTCAACCTGGCTGGCCCTTTGGGAATATGGCCAGACTCCTAACTGGAAAGTCAATAGTATGATATAATTCATCATCATTTGGTTTGAAGCTGGGATCTGATCCGTACAGAGTGTGAAAGGATTTCTAGTGGGCATTTCTTGCCATTCCTTCTCTTGTCCTGTTGTTGCTCCCCATAAAGCTTGGAGCAAGCACTTGCTGGACCACATGAATGAAACAGGTTTATGGCTCCTTCCTAAATTTCACTGCTTTTATTGCTTCTGGGGAGCTGTTCCTGAGAAGTAAGTATCTCTCAAATAGTAACTTGATTGACAATAAGTGGATGGAATATTACTCTCCTCAACGTCTGCTACAGTTTCAGGCTATGTATAGCAATTGATAGGGCAAAAAGTCCTCTTGCAGAAGGACACATCATCCTGCTGTCTTTCTTTTGTTGAAGAGCAATCCTTCCTGGAGCTGTATCAAGGTTGATAGATAGCTGCAACTAAAAGCCACACTAGAGTGGACTGAAGTTTTTTAGCACTTTGTACTTCACAGAGGTACTGCAAAGAGATGTGACACAGAGACTTCCAGCTCTCAGCTTCAGTTATGGTCCCTGTCAGCTCTGCCAGAATAATTTGTTTGCTCAGAAAATGAAGCAGCAATTGCATATATTACTCTAGAATAAATTCAGTTTATTTTAAAAGCAATAAAATAATAAAGTGAAACTGAGATCTTTTTTGAAAGACACATGAACGTCTCCCCAGAAATCATGGGATTTGTGGTGACTCACAAATGTTTTATGGATTCTTCTTCAACAACTTTTTGCCTTTTAAATATGAACTAGCTTTTGTTGGTTTATAACTAATTGGTTTAGTCATCTCGATACTACAAAAGCTGATATATGAAAACTGTAGATATTAAGTACAGGAAAGGCCTCTGCTTTCCCAGTCCATCCCCCTAAGGCTTGATGATTGCCTCAGAATTTGCATCTTAGGTATGTACGCACATTAATTTTGACCATTGGAGATTACAGACTTGATTTTGCAGTGGGGTTGCATTCAGTGCATCCACTGAGCACATCTGTGATGCTCTCCAGGTTCAAAGTCTGTGCAGTTTGTTCTAGTTGTCCTGTGCATGGATCTCCTCTGGATGACAACCTAAATTAGACCCTGGTGTCTGAATGCTAGGTACAACTCTGGCAGAAGCTATGTCCTGCTGATAGAGCTACCTAAAAAGCAGGGATCACGATCCTTTTGGCAGGATTCAGCCCACTGTTCAGGCCAGCTATTAGTTTCTGTGGTAAGTTCTCCTCCTGTAGTCATTTTTCTCCTCTACTTCTAATCATGCCTCTGTATAAACTGATCATATTTTTAATATTTCTGCTAATACGCACTCCAAAACCACTGGTTTGTTCCAAGGACCATGTCTGAGTAGCCAGACACAGCTCGTGGAGGTTTTGCAGAGAAAGTGAGCCCTATGCAATTCGTTATTAAAAACTCCCAGTCTCTTTCTTTCACCACTGGGTCTGCTCCTGACAGTGAGTCTGCTCCTGCTTCCCGTGACTGAGCACTCAGGGACCCACGGGAGTCCCCTGAGGAGTTTTCTCCTCGTCACGGGGTGCAGCAGGTCTGGGTGCAACCTCGTGCCCAGGGCTCTCTGCCTTGCAGGGGATGCAGGTGAGCGTGTTGCTACTGGTACCCTTCGGATATGTGTAAGCTGTGCCTATTTTCCTTCCTCATTCTCTCCTCACCTAAAGTCTTATCTGCCTGTTGTACACGAGGACACTGTAAAGAGGACTCTACCTCCTGATTTGTGATAAAAGTATTTCTAAGAATATCTTGAAGAGATCCCGTTGGCCTCTCTTCCTACCATATCAAATACAGAAATCATATGTCCCTTACCCTTGTTTTGCTTTCTGCTATGCATTCGTCTCCTTCAGCACTCTTTCATAGGATTACACATGGAGTAAGAGGAAATGATCAAAGGATTGGAAAAATTAGTGTATGAAAGAACATTAAAATATGTATAAAATGCTTTGATTTAATGATGAATAATGTGGAGACAGGTTTATAACAGTCTACATATTTATGAAAGATGTAAACATGAGGAAAATAAGAAAATATTTGTCATAACAAGTTGGGGTTTAATTTACATTTAAGGAATTAAACTTTAAATGGAATAATGTATGCTGAATATAAAGCAAAGCTTCCTGCCTGTAACATCTCTTCAGCTATGGAATAGTTCCCAGGGGATGCAGCTATTTGCCATTATATGAAAATCTTCAACTGACCTAGAAGAAACACTTAAATATTGATTTAGGAGAATAGTCTTGCATCAGTAAAGAGGTGGTCTGAATGATCTAATGGTTGAGGTTGTTTTCCATCACTAATTCCCAGGATCCAATGGTCTTTGAATTTGGCAAGATCTGCAGAGGGTAAGCAATCTCAGAGATGTTGTTTCTAGATTTTGTGCTATGCAGTGAGGATAAACAGCAACTGCTGCAATGAATTCAGGCCTTCATGAGGCTATGATGGTATTGCATCTAATTGCTTTGCAGACTATATTATATTTCAGCCTGATGCCGTTTAGGGAAAAATAAAAAGTTTCTTATTTCCTTTTTGCACCAGCAGTGCTTTAATTGAGAAGTGCTAATATTCTAGTATAAATGGTATCTGTGTGGTGTGGGTGATAGGGGTCCAGAGAAAACAATTTTTTAGACTACCTCTAGCAAAATTTATTCCTCAGCCCTTCCATAATATTTAGAAATTTCACAGGGCAATTTCACAGAAATTACACAAGCAGTAATTAATTCTCAAGCAGCCCTCTGAAGCAAGCAAGCACCAATATCCTCATTTTACAGGCTAGGATCTTCAGAAAGATGTTCAATCTCTCCCAGAGTTAGAGACATGATGTGAATATCCACTGCTCCATGTGCTGGAGTTACTCAGCACCTTTCAAAACCAGCTTACTTGTGAGTGTCTGCAAATGGGTTTAGATGCCTAGCATTAGTCTTCTAGGTTAGAAAACTGCATCTTTACATACCAGCCCAAAGGAACTGATGGCAAATTTAGCATTATAATGTAAAGTACTAGCTTTTTCCTCTAGTTCAACTTTTGTGCCTGTTTGCTTTGAAACAGGCATCCCCTGTTCGAGTGCTAGTGGGTTCTTCAAAGGTTTTTCAGCAGTGTCTGCCTGTCTCACTGCCCGGGTGAAGCTCTCCCTGCTGAATATGCACTGGGCAGCTGAGGGAGATGGGCCCAGACTGTGGGTCAGTGGGCTATGGTGCTTCCCAGGCTTGCACGGGTCAAAACACTGACATCCTCCGTGGCCCGGCCGTTACCCACACGATGCAGAGCTCCTGCAACTTCATCACACAGCTGGGAGCTGGCACGACAGCTACTGAAAACCTAAGTATGTCCTTCCCCAGAGGTCCAGCACTGAGAATAGTCTGGGGCAACATTTCACCTGATGCAGAGTTGTGCCATAATGGAAGTTAAAAAGATGTAATACCCGTGCAAAGCTTTCAGAACCTAATCATGTTTTGCATTTTCAAAGTACACATACCACTCAAGATAACACACTAGTATGCAGTTTGCTGTGTAGACTGCAGATGTGAGTTGGGAACCATGAGTTTCAAAGGAAGAGCATTTTCCAAAGAAGTGGAGCTCTTACATTACTAAATACAAATAATTTTGCTTTGAATTTTACATACTTAGTAAAAGGTGATGCAGAGATGAAGTGACAGGTTTATGCATTACAGTCACACAAAATATATGAAGGTGTGATTATGTGGACAGGAATTGATAAAGAAAATAAATGTAAAAAAGAAGATAATTTGTTAAAATCAAAACAGGAAAAGAACAGTAACAGGCAGGTAACCTAATCGGGAAGAAAAATCTTCCCTGACTTACCTCAGGTCAGAGGTATATGTTAAGATTCAGGAGAGGTTTCAGACCATCTGCTAATGTAAAGCAGGTTCAGTGCCAAGGAACACCATCTTGGTACAAAACCAATCTGCTTTTTATTATCCTATAACTTGTATGAAGTTAGTTTAATTTCTCTAAGGCAACTAAATATGGTATTATTAAATTATCTTAATACAAGCATGGTAAACAAATATCCATACTGCTAATATGAAATTATTTTACTCTGCAAGGTAATGAATATATTTATTCACTGATTTGGAACTCAGCTGGCTTTCTGACTTCTGCCTATGGAAAGCTCCAGGCCACTTGTTTTGAATCTCTTTAATGCTAATGTTTTCTGGAAATTTTTATTTTCTATTAGCATAACTAAACAGAACAGATGAAGCCTACAGTTATTACTTGTCTGTGCTAAGCTCCTTCGTGTATTGGTACATTATTTTGGATATCTTCTTATTGTTCCTTGTATTATCTTTTGCTAAGTAATACATATAGAACTACAGAAAGATTTAAGATTAAATGATAGGACTGCACTTAACTCAGTCTTTCTGCCATTCTTCAGCATTACTTGGGATTTTGATCAATCATCTAAGGATTCATCTCCTAACTAGCAGATGATAGGTTTTCTTTGAATCATTAGGTCTCACAGGTCTGTTCTTCCCACATCTCTGAAGTGGTTGATGAGAGGCTCTTTCATTTCTAAGCTCCTGGCATGCTCAGATAACTTTCTTACATGGCTCGACACAGTATCAAAGTCCATTATTTACTTCCCAACCATAATCCTTCCTCTGGCCTCCTTGCAGTGGAATACAGCTGAAGCATCAGCCTGTCTGCGACTCAGCTGATCCCTGGCTGAGGGATGCTTCATGCAGAAGAGCTTTTCATAAATGACAAAATCCCCTCATTTGCAAGCCCAATGCTAGGGGCAAGAATTCCTCTTATCATCACAACCTCAGTGCAGGGCGGGGGGAAATAGGAAAAAGGCAAAGAAATTACATACTTAAAATAACAGTTTGATGTAGATATGGAGTTCTTGGTATCAAATGTGATTCAGAAGAGTTCAGAAGCAGATTCCCTAAATGATTATATTCTGTTTTTACCTATATACATAAGGATATTTAATTATACATGCTACATGCAAACTCCATGTATGCCATAGTCACATTACACATGGCTGTGGATGTGCATGTATGGCAGTCATTCTCAGGGAGAAGGGCTATATTGCTTCACCAAAAAGTGTTTAGAGAGGTCTTTGAACACTGTAGTGGTAAAGCCATTCCAGCAGTACAAACTTGGGGAAGATGAACCTCTCTTAACTTAAATGAACTCTGTGTAGGTTGAAAAACCTCTTTTCAACAGTGCCAAATCTTTGAAGTGGAAATCTGCACGTTGTGAGGGAATGATTGAAGTGTGAAAACCACCTGCCCATGAGAAGCCTATAAAGGATACCCACCAGCACCGATCAGTGTGACTGTATAATATGAGCTGTTGCTGTACGCTGGTCTCTCTTTATACTGTGTATTTCTCTAGCCCCAATGTCAGTATACAGCTAATGCCGTAGCACTATGGGGTTGCCTATGAAATGCAATGTCACAAGGCCACCCTGACAATGTAAAGGGCCATGGGACACAGAACTGGGGCAGCCGGCATAAGAGGATAAAAAGCTTCATAACCCAGGAACACAAAGAAAAGTCTTGCAACGAGCAGAGATTAGATATCTGAGTGGTGCTGTTTGGGTTGCATGAACATGGCAAAATTCATAGGGAACTTAATTGGGAAGAGAACTTGACCCAGGTGAAGGTTTCCTCTGTTTTTTGCTTAAGGGAGAAAAACCCTCTTGTTCTGGTATTACAAAATTCCTTGCAATATAACCAGGCCCTTGCAATCCCTTTGGCCAAGGGATCAGCACCTTCCTCCTCCCACCTCCATAGGCACAAGGCACACACAGGACTCCCATTCCAAAGCACCAAGACTGTGCTTGAGACCTGGGGCTACATTTCTCAGGGATATGCAAGTCCAGTCATGTGGTTGGGGTTTGTCTCGGTCTTTATCGGCTGTTCTCCATTGCAGTCACAAGCCAGATTTCAGAAAAGTCTAATCAAGGTGAAAGGATGGTGGCGGGCTGCCTGGGTTATGTGATGCCCAAGCAGACAGTAAAATAACACTTGGGTAAAGGTACTATTAAGCACTTGTGGTAGATAAAGATTTTTTCTGCAGGGAGAAAATAACCCTTTATTATTTCCTTTTTTTTTTTTTTTCTTTAATGGTACCATTGTGCTTCAACTGTTACCATAAAGCAACCACTGCATATATATAAAATGGAAGGCACACTATGATGGCTGTTCAGAGAGTTTGACAGTGTGATTGGTTGAATGTCCTATAACTTGTGAATTGTGAATGGCCTATAAATATTTTAAAACTCCTGCTTGAGCTACAGCCTCACTGAAATCCATACTGAGGCTTCATTTTCCTGACAGCTGCCTTCAGAGTTGCAATTCTGTCTGGTCTTGCTGTGCAAAACTTAATCGAGAAAAACAGGTCATTGCTGGTTCAAGCCTATTCTCAAAGTATTTGGTTTAAGTTTGTATTACAGTCGTCACCACCTTCTTGCATAGTCTTGTAATCGCAGACTGTTTCCCCAGACCAAAGGGCTATAGGTCGCTTTGCAAATCTTTACAATATTGTCAGGTATTAGTTACACCAAACATTTATTCTGAGGCTATGGGGGATGGGTACCTAGAGTTTACAGCCCTCTGGTAAAAATGGTGGCTCCTCTATCCCCTTGTTTCTCTTGGGATATTTTATGTACATTGTTCTCCATGCCTCAAACCTAAGGTCCCATGAGAAGTGTGTGAGGACAGTCCCCTGGACAGGGCATGACTGGAGAGCCAGGCACAGTTCCCTCTTAGTCATGGGTGCTTTGACAAGTACTTGCTTTACCTTGCAAATTGATTATCCCTATTAAAAAAAAAAAAAATGGTTATAATAACATTTACATACTGTACAAGCATGCTGGGAATATCCACTGAGGAGGGAGGAGTGTTCAGACACAGCAGTGATTAGGATTGGATTTGTGCATAGATCAATGACAGTGAAACAACCTTGAATAATCTCTGCCTCAAAGCAAAATTTAACTTGACTAATGATCTCATTTTGTCTTGTTGGGTGACTAAAAGGTTATGATAATCTCAAGGGATCCTGTAGTTCCTCTGCTGAATGACTATGTGCAGTAGGGCTACTTTTTCTACACAAACATGAAAGAAATCAGTTTCAGGGATTGGTGGCTGGAGGAATTTCCGTAACGGTTAGGAGTACAAAAGGAATATAGCATCTGCCCCACTGTCATTTCCACAAGGGTCACTGACAGGTTGGTGTAAATTAACTCCAGCCTATATGTACCAAGTCAATAATAGCAGGGCTAACAAAAAGTGTAGAAATGTAGCTTTTAAAAAAACATACCCTCTAGGATTCATCCTGATTTTCTGATTGGTTTACATATGGTATTCATACCTACCAATACCTACCAATTATCTATAAATACACACTAGAAAGCTCCTAGATTGACCAATGATTTAAAAATATATTTTATTATTAACTAATATCCTGTAATGCGTACATGGCTTTTACTTTTTCAGACCTACAGTCTTCCACCATCTCCCAAGTCCTGCACTTTTCAAAAAAACAAAAACCCTCAGCTGACTATCTCACTGAAATATTTAAGAGAGCCGCTCCAGTTGTGTCTTGTTTTCTGTACTCTATAAGTACCAAGCAATTACTCTGTGGTTATGTAATTTGTAAAATTGATCTGCTAACTAAAAGTCTGATTCACTGACAAAGAAAAAGTAAAGGCAAGTGAAATGTCTTCTGTAAAGGTTAAGTGCATATTTTATTTGCAAGAGAGGATTATGGTTCTTCCCAGCAAAGTTTTTTGTATGTGAGCAAACTTGCAAAAATTAATTTTCTGGATCTGAAAGCTGTAGTCCTGTAGTTAGTGCATTTTCTGATTCCTGAGTACTGTGGATGGTCTCTGGGATAGATTCTGCAGTGCCTGCTAATGTGACTGTGTTCATCATCTATCACTTCAATCCATGTGGATGTTAACACTCATCTGTCTTCTCTATGAGGCTGCACATTTCCAGAAAACTTCTGGGACCTTTAATATATATGTTGAACTTTGCCAAATTTTGTTGAGTAGCCACAAGTCCAAAAGTGAGCAGGGCAGACACACTTACAGCATGGTCACATCATTTGTCTCCTTAGAAAACCAGGTTTAAAAAAAAAAAAAAAAAAAAAAAAAAAACAGATTAAAAATAAGCAGCCAATTAAGAGTTCTGTGAATCCATTTCCAGTGTTTCTGAGGACATGCTGATGCTCTGCAAGGTCTCAGCAGAGTTGGCATCCACAGTCAGAAAAAAAGAGCAGTGAGAGGGGATTTAGGTAACAATTCATAATTCAGGATCCTCTGCAGCAGATTCTCTGCAAAGAGATTGGGAGATACAGAAAAGAAAAAAAAAAAAGTAGAGCAAAACTTGTCTGAGCAACGTAATGTAAAGCTGGAGATGGCACAAAGTGTTTACCCTCTCACTCTGTGCCTTCTGCTTTCTGGGCATCCCATGAAGAGAAGGCATGCAAAGCTTTTCTTCCCTGTACTTACTTTGCTGGTTACAGAGCTGCTTCCCTAAGTTACGAATCTGTTGCCTCTAAGAGCAAATGGGACAAAATTAGTTCATATTGTGCTCTACTCGGTAAAGCACAGCAAAATTATATCCTGAAAATGACCCAGACTTGATTGTTGCATATAGCAAATCTTGATTGACTGTTTAGTGAGAAAATCATTTGTGTAACTTCTATATGTGGTGTCTTAGTTTTGCAGTCTGTTACACCCATTCTGGAGCACAAATACCCCTCCCAAAAGACCATAGGATGGAAGAGGAGACATAAATCTCTAATCTTTGCAGTCAAAAGAAAACGTGCTCCCTATTATGTAAGATTCAACTAAATAGAGAGATGGGTCCTGGTTTGAGCACCCTTCAACCTGTGATCCAACCTGTAAACCAATGGCACTAAATTAAGCATCACACAACCTTTTCCAGAGCAAGATAAAATGATGTTTAAGCACCTTGCCAGTTAATGGGTGATTAGTGTATGCCTCTGCTCATTACTCCATCAAGAAACTTGCTCTCAGTCAAACAACAAGCAATGAGAAATGCTTTAATTGTTCTTAAATAATTTTGCAGTAATTAGTAAGCTGCGATCATAAGGAAGAGAATAAGTTAACGGTAGTATTTCCTGAAGAAATATTTGTACCCATAGTGATTACCTAAAAGCATGTTAATGCTTTGCAGCCATGTATGTGTCTGGGAGGATGTGTGCCTATACCAGAGTCCTCAGTCTTTGCTGTATGCTGTCCGAGTACTTACCAGCAGAGCGTAAGTGCCAAAATTGTGCCCCTTTTCACATCTTAGGTCATGCTTCACAGTTTGTCCAAGACTTAATAACTACAAAAAACATAAATAGGGGAACTTTCTATATTTAGGCTGTGTGACCTCCATTGCAAGGTTAAATCATGTAATCACAGTTGTCCACCCCATTGCCCTCCATTTACAGTGATGACTTGATATGTCTGTCATTAGTCAGTTGTTAACTGTTGCAGCACGGCTCTTGCTTGAAGTTTCTTGGCAAAATTTGAAACCCACAGAAACAATGCTGTGAATTGTGGCTGCTGCATCTTAGTCTATCTAGTGGTAATGCAGGGATGTGTTTCAGTGTGGAAAAGAAAACCACCTCTAAAATTGAATGTGTACAGCTAATTTTGTGAATGCGTGAAACTTTTTGTGCTTGTGCATTTGCAGACTGGTACACATAGTTTGATGTCATTTTATTAATGATAATGAACCAAAAGAAGGTAAAAGTATAACTCAACAAATTGTTTAGAATCAGATTACTCCATAATTTCCTTGATAACTTTTATATTTCTGGGCATGCAATGTAATTTCTTCTGTAATCATAATTTTGGGATACTCCCAAAATCTTCCATGTTAACCTACTAAACGTGTGTTTACTTTCTCTAGTGATAAATACTATGTGAGTCAAAAGTTTGGTGTTTTTTTTGTTTGTTTGTCAGTTGGTTTGTTTTTTGTTGTGTGGTTTTGTTTTGTTTTGTTTTTTTCCCAAGTACAGTTACCAATAAAACAGTGTCTATTCTGGACAGGTAATTGAACAGCTGGCACTAGTCATGTTCGTGAGTACAAAAGGTACCGCTAAAGGTACCCCAGCAGCTTTTCTTCTGTAGTTGCAACTTGCACAGTGCATCCTGCATTTTTTCCCTCTGTCTAAATCAGGCAACTGTACAGCAATTACTGTCAGCATAAATTGAGCAAGCTTGCAAATTGTCTTCAAAGTCATCCAAGAAAGCAACTTTATCCTTCAAAGTAACTGAAATATTATGTTGATGGTATGTACAATTATTCAGATAATTTATAAGTTTTCTTTGGAACAAGTTAAGTGCACTTTATGTGTTTTATCTGGATGACTCCTAATGCATGGAAGTGTGAATTATTCATAAGTTGCCTTTTGGTTCTAAGTCTTTATATAGCTTTTGTTTGCTAATGCATTTGATAGGCTATTTTGTGCACTAACACATTATATAGATAATGCTGGCAATAAAATAAATGCTAAATTATACATTCTATAGTTCTGCATTAAAAGCTAGTACAGTGTGCTTCATCATTTTTTCTCTGTTCTACTTCACAAATCTAAAGATAATTGATACTGTGAAACTATCATCTAACTCACTGAAAATACACTGCGGCTGAACTATTGCTGTATATGTTGATGTAGAACTGGTGTTGTTGACCGATTTGTTAAAGCAGTGAAAACCCAAATATCTAACCTGGAAGCTTCAATATAATACCCAGAGTCCATTTGGGGCTTCTTAAATTTGTAATATGAACAAATAGAATTTGTAGTTCTCATCCAAACAAAATAAGTGATAATAATCTTCAGTGTTTGTGTATGAATGTTGGCCTGTAGCTAAACTGATGACATAACTTCCCCTTCCACAAAGAAAAAAAAAAAAAAAAAAAAACAACAACAAAAAACAAAACAAAACAAACAAAAAAACAGGAAAAAAGAGAAAAAGAGGAGAGAGCAACATCCTTGAATTTTCACCCCAAAAGACATAAGATCTAAAGGACTACAAACATTTTTTGCATCTTTTTGTATCACAAAGGGCTTCTTATGGATGAAAACATTGCCAAGGCAACATCCATTAAAGTCTTCCACTGCAAAATGATGAATCTTTCCAGGGAACCTACTTAATTTGGTCAATATGGTGCCTTGAAGCTGCTGGGTGGACCAGAGCTTCATTTTACTAGTGTCTGTTAGGAACACAAAAGGTGGTTCCTGCTGAGAAGCACCTGCCCGTTGCTTTCCTGACATGTTCATGGTACGAATGAGCCAAGGTGATTTAGGGAGGACTCTGCAAACACCGAGTCCTACGTGATGTGAAGGTGGCACAATAGCTGGCTCCAGCTACCTCCTGCCAGATCCTCTGAGGTAGCAGCTCCCTCACACCTTTCCCCCATCAAGCATTGCCGTGATATTAATTAACAAGCAGCTTTAACACAATACGGAGTTTCAAATGCTTATCATCAATTAGTAACTGAGTTAACAGTATTCACTTATGCTCTGGGGCACTTTGCACTGTTGGATTTCCTCAGAGACATCAGCAACATGACTGTTCAGCAGGGCTAAGCCTGTTGCTTTGGGTTGTTCACACTGTCCTTGGAAACAATTCTCAACAAGTTAGCATTGCTTATGGTCATTTTTCATAAGCAGTATCTTCTTAATAGACTTCTGCAGTCTCTCGAAGTCTTTATTAAGATTTGTATCTCATCTTTACTGGCCATCTTGGTGTAGGATTGCTCTTGAACTCTGGGTTTGCACAGCTAGATTAGGTGTATCTTTCCCCTCAAAGGTCAGCATTCAAAGGAACTGTTGAATGATTTAAACCCTACTGCAGTCTTCCTATAACACTTGGCAGTGCTAACTCTGCCTCAGATATATAAAGTGGACCCTTGTGGATTTGAACACTTTGGGACCACAGCATCATTCGTCTTAGTGAAAGTAACTATTATCAAAATGTGGCTGCTGTGGCAGATATGTATCCCTTAGGTACGCTGAGGAGATTTTTCACTGGAAATAGGTATTTCAGGAGAGACGGCAAAAGAAACAGTAACCCTGGAGAGCAAATACCAGCCACAAAAATACCTGAATTAACAGCAAAGGCAGGAGCAAGAACCATCTTCTAACTTAGTGAGATTACCTTTTGTGTGGAATTTATAATTATGACTTTAGCCTAGTGTCTTGCACATTTCCATAGCTGTTTGGATACTTAGGTCACACTCTTCTCTACCATGTGTAAGATACATTTCCTCAAAGCTACCTGAGCACCTTTTGGTGCTAGCACTGTATGCTACCTTTACACTATTGTTGAGAGGCAATGGAGGAGATGGATGTCCTGTTGCATATCTAGTAATTGAATTGCAGGGGAAAACAGTCACCATTTCCAATTTTGCACAGGTTGTGTTCAGCTTGAACCTGGCACAAAATCCATGTTCCAGGACCAGCCTGAGTCCTGCTTAGTGTCTGGTTTGCTAGTTCCTGTCAAAAAGGTGTTAATCTATCAGGTTGGTAGCTTGCCTCTGGCAATGTTCAATACATAATGTTTCAGAAAAGGGACTAAAGGGGAAAAACATAATGCACTAAGCCAGTTGTGCTCCACTATCAATGCATTCTCAGTGCACTATAAGCGTTTTTGTGAATTCTCCACCCTAAGCTGAGTCTGACTCTGGACTCAGGTTGCATAAATAAAAAATAATTACTGCTAAAGAACATTTTTAACATCTGGATTCAAACTAGCCTATCTTAATTAACTGAGAGCTGTTTTTTCTTAGTTTTTGAAAAAAGGAGCAATCTGAAGTAGAACTAAACACCAAAGAGGATTTGCAGTGCACATTTTCCCAATTCATACAGACTACCAGAATTCTTATTCCATTGGCACCATTCAGGTTCATTTAATAAAGTTTTCCCATTCCTCTTGTATTCACATACCTCCCACTCTGATATAAACGTAATGGATCCCATTAATAGCATTATACCTTTCTTAAGGATCCCTGGTTATCCCTGCCTGTGAATTAAGCTTTTAGGTAGTTGAAAAACTGTATGTTAACATTTCATGAGTTAGATTAACAGTTATTACTGGAAAACAATCTTCCATTGATTTTTTTTAATTTGTTAATGGTTTCTCAATGATATGCTGAAAAAGTTCTCCTTTTCCCCTGCATTATCTTTCCTTTCATTATGGATTTGTATTCCTTCTGACAACTTAGTTGATAGTCATTTGAGCATATTTGTTCCGGGGAGTTATACTTACCAGAAAAAGTTGCAAGAGATAATTTCTACTTTTGAAAAAATAATAAAAATGGTGTTTTGCTTTTTTCTTTTTCTTAAAGATTGTTTAATTTTTATCTTAGAATTTCACAGCTTTTCTGAATTTCCAGGGGAACCATTGGTTAAAAGTCATGAGGGTGTAGTTATTAAACTCTCCTGAATTAAGAGCGTGGATGAATGAGCAACTTTGGAGGGGATCCAAATCTTCATAAACTTTGTGAATTAGGATATAAGCACTTATTAAAACATATAATTATTTAATTAATCCTTAATATAAGGAGCCTTGTTTCTATATTACTTAATCTTTATGCTTATTAGTCTACTGCTTATTTCCATGCACGGTAGACTACACTAATAAGGATTAGTGCTTAAACTCCAGTTTAGGAACCTGTTTCTCCATTGCCACGTGACTCAAGTGGTCTTTTCACACCAGGGAATGTTTAAGATTAAATATTCCTAAATTAGAATTCTCCATTCACATCACTTGCAGTCTGATGTTACTCTGTACTTTTTTCATGGAGATGTAGTTATATGGCAAGAGCTGCAGGCTCACGTGTTGCACAGCTCCCTGGGGTTGAGAGGAGTGTGGAGATACTGAGCTTGAGAGGACAAAGCCTCAAAGACATAATGTGGTTCAGGACCACAATATAACCACAGTGTGAGTCCTATTGCAGATTTATCATATGTTCCTAATGGAGAAGGGTCAGCTTGGTGTCTCATTGAGAAGCTTTGCCCCTTCGGTTCCCTTTTTGCCCCTGTAGAGGAAGTTATAGCTCAGAATGTAACAATAGAAGAGGAGAAGGGAGCTCATTAAGCTTCTCTTGGAGCATTAGGACTGTCGGTGTACACAGATCTGCTGCAAAGGCACAGATTTGATAGAAAATTTCATTTATCCGGTCATACTATGTTAGCTGCCATCTTCGTATGGAAATGACTGCTATGGACTAGTCCTAATCACATAATAGGTTTGAAAAGTCATTTTTCATGGAACAGGATATGGAATGGGATGCAGAACACTTTGGAGATCATCTGGTTTAGATTTTTGCTTGGCTTGATTCCAGATTAAATAGGCTCATCCAAAAGAAGAGACATAATAGCAGTTGCAACTGTTCATCCACTTTCAGAAGTAAAATTTCAGGTAGGTCAACTGTAGAATGACAGCAGAAGGACAAATAATGGAGAGAGCCGTGCAGCTCTGAAAAGTCAGAACCAGTAAGCAATGTGTGGTTAGGAAAGCTGTTTCCCAGATGTTCCTATTGCTTCAGGAAGTAAGGGGACTGTGTACTTGCCACTGTCTCTTTTAGTGTGCCACACACTTATCCACATTGAAACCAACATGAATTTGTTTGTTTGTTTGTTTTTTTTTCCATTTGCTGCTTCTTTCTTCTCTGCTTTCCTTGTTGGGAAAACAATTTACAGAAGTCAAGAGTTGTGGATTTCAACTCACTAATTTATTTTAAATATAACACACCAGCCAGACTTTTTAAAGAGAGCAAATCTCATGTCTTCAGAAGTTCTTTCCTGTCAAGATGTAAAATACGGAATCTCCCAAATATAGTGTATAGAATCATTGTTAAGGAGATTAGGCCAATTTGTGCAATTGGTTCTAGAATCCCCTAATTTAATAAAAACCATGAAGTAAGTGTTGTCATCCTGAGGAGAAGAGAGAATATTAATGAGGCAATCATAAGATTTGGTCTCCAAAAATAATTCGATTATTTTTTGTTTTAACAGGGTAATCAGAAAAAGATTATTCACATTTTACTGATTTCATTTCCTATGGTCTGTATAAAGACATAAAAATTATTAATAAAATACCTATGTGGAATACTGATTTAGGTATCTCTTCTTACATTCCCTACTTAAATTTTGTGTTCATCATTATTCTTCATGTATTGCAGTACTTTACAGCTGAGATTTCTGAGATATACACTTCCCACTGACATTAATGGGAATGGTACATCAAAATCTACCTGGTGGCTTTGAAAATTTCAGATATATTTTCAGTGTGCTGTGGAAATACTGCTGAATTTATCCTTACACCACCCCTCAGAGACAGGTAAATATCCTTTAAATATATTTTATTGAAGTTGAACTGTGCAGAACAGAGATGTGAGAGACATAATGGGTCTAATCCTATTGACTTAATCTGGCATTGGAGGCGTAATCATGAGCCAAAACCATTAAGCATTCATCAGAAAAACTAGCCTGATACCATATTTGCCTAATACTATTTTAAAAGGTGAGTTAGAAAAAAAATCTGTGGCACTGATTTTTTTCTTTGATGTGTGGAGGGTGGAGAGTGCATTTTCATATATTTTGAAGTGAAAACCAAAATATGTATTTATAATTGGCACCGTAATGCTTCATGGGAGACATAGCTCTTGAGCTCTATATTCCATTCCCCTCATTGGGAGAACTACATATTGTTTTTTGTCTTGGACTCAAGAGCACCTCTGGTTATGTCCATCACAAATTAAATCACTTGGTTACTGTGGGTAGTCTGGGTCGCCCATAAATAAGGTGGTGAATCCTCCATTAGTCAAACCAGCATTTTTTTTATTACAGTCATTTAGTATTAACATTTACTGCAAAAAGGATAAACCTGTTAAGAACATTTTCATTGTGTTGAAACCAGTTTCTCATCAAAACAATGTTGACCAGCTGATTATTTATCTAACAGACTCTTCCAGCTAGGCCATTTCTCCCATTGCCTTTAATTTCTGTACAATTACTCTGCACTTTATAACTCGCCTTTCCCCTCTGTCCACCACTTGTGAGACCTCATATGGGGTACTGTGTCCAGTTTTGCGATCCCTGGAGAAAGAAGGACATTGATAAACTGGAGTGAGTCCAGGGGAGTCCACCAAGATGGTCACGGGCTGGTGAGGGGGCTGTGTGAAGAGAGGCTGAGGGAGATGGCTTTGTCCAGGCTGGAGAAGAGCCAGACTCAACACCTCTTGGAGAGGTGCACAGATGAAAGGATCACAGGGCAGGGTCACAGGTTACAGCAGAAGAAATTAATGAGTTGGTGTAGAATTCCATTTAAGTCATTGTGCAGTATGTCTTCACATGAGAAATAACAATACAGTAAGGAGACCTCAATTAAAAGTATTACAAATCATGGGTTTGTTGTGATTATTACAAGAAATTATGGGCTTCACTAATGTGTGATTGACATCAGACATTAGGAGATAATGGTAGCATTAAGCAAAGGGGGCATAGGATCAGCTTTCAGTAGTGTCGAATCCCCATTACTGGAGGTGTTTCAGGACATCCCAGATGAACATCTTTCAGGATTAGCCTAGGGGGAGTTACTTTTTTTGGAAGAACAGTTAGACAAAACAGCCTCTCCCAGGTTCTTCCACACCTGTTTTCTATGTTTTTAGAATAAAAGTGTAGGGCAAAACTTGGGGTAGGTGCCTTGGCTCAGATTCAGTCTTCTTATCTGACCTTGGGTACATCAATTAATTTGAGCTGTATCTCAACTCTCCATCTCCAAAATGGAGATTATTAGTAGTGTTTACCATGAGAGGTGCAGTGAAGGTATAATCCATTAATGCTTTTAAAGTGCTGGCATATTACATTAATGATAAAGATAAAGAAATGTCCTGGCCCTGCAGAATTTATAATCTAAAAAGGTCAGACAAAGAATGTGAGAGGAAACATCAATATCCTTGCCTTACGGATGAACAACAGAGCCACAAGGAGAAGTCATTTGTCAAATACGGTAAAGCAGGACTGATACAAAACACCTAGATTTGTCGCGTATTCCTTAAAGACAAGACTGTGCTTCCTCTCTTAGCGTAAGCAATGACAAATATTGTAAGTGATTTCCTTTCTTTAAGCTCATCTGTTGGTGTTTCTTCACAGAATTAATTTTTCCTGCCAGCCTGCAGCCATTCAATTTGACTTTACTTTAAAATGGCAGCAAGTATTTCAAAATCAACAGGACTAACCCACTGGTGTAGCACATCCTCCCATCTTCTGCCCAGCCATTACCTTGTTCACACTGACATCTTTCTCAAAGGGTGGCTTGTTTTACACTGTGAGGGCACTGCTATTAATAATCCATCTGTTACTCATTTTTTGTGGCTTCCTGCTATTGCCTGGCATCCCTTTGTGCTTTTTGACTTCAAGATCTTTGGACCAGAAATTCTGCCAGTCAGTTTGATCCAACACTCACTCATGCTCAGAGTAGTTGTCCTCCAGGCTGCCATGATCACTGCACCAGTACTGCTCATTTTCCATAAGTAAAGATGATCTCTCCAGCTTTGCTCAGTTTTGTAGGATTTACTGAGGCCTGAGGGAAACCACATTAAATAACTTATTTTAAAAAATAAATTAATCTGAGAAAACACATGAAAGGGCTGGAGAGTGCTTCACCTTTGGGTGAGAGCTGTTTTCTCTACACCGAGTGAAAGCACACACAACTAGTGACTCATAAAATTACTGTGCTGTTGGAACAGCCTGTCATAGGCTGATGCATGATGTCACAGCAGGACACTGTCTCCTAGCAACTGCCCAGAGCTGCTGTCTTTACATTTAACCCTTCCAAATTTCCATGCATGCCAGAATGCCACCAGGATGTGTTTGCACAGCAGCTTCTCCTGCAATTTAATCAATACTTCTCTTCCACAGTTCTTTGAACAGTGCAGGGCAGGCCAGAGGGCTCCAGCAAATTGACTTGGCTAAATGGGACGGATCAATCTGCAATGCCAACGTGACAGCATGAAATTTGTTCCCCTTCTTTTACCTTGCCATTTCTTTTCTCTGTGTTTTTCAGAGGTGGGATTGTTTCTGCTTTATCATGTGTCCAATAACTCCTATTTTTTCACTGAAGTCTACCTTAAAACATGCTTCTCTGCAAGGCTCTGAATTCATGATATCCAAAAGGAATATTTTAAAATGATCAACTGGTTTAAATAAGGTGAGGGAAGATCCAGCAGCATTCTGAACTTTAAGACTTTCGCTTTGTTATAGACTGGTAGGTAGATGATGCGTCTCCATGATGCAGCAGCTCCTCTCCTGTTTCCAGTTCCTACCACACACAATAGATGTGCAATGTGACAGCGGGAGAGATGTTTCCATGCAGAGAAGAAAATTGGTAACAAAACTCTCTGCAAAGTCTTTCGCTACACTTTTCTGAAAAAAAGGATATAAGTGGATTTTATTCAGTCTCAGCAAGCAAAGGAAATCATAGTGTCATTGATTTAAAGGTAGATAAGTGTTAGCAAGGTGAAATAAGGTACTTATTAGTTGTGTAACGATAAAGGGATGGCTTGTGCCCAAGTCACTGTGTTTAGTAAACTGACTTTTGTCTCAGATCGTGGCAGAGATGAGCCTGGGTCTTTGTTCAACTCTTCTTGTTTGTCTGTGCATTAGTGTTCAAGAGCCATTATCTGAAGGAAAACTCTTCATATTTTGCCTTGGATCTAATTTTTGAATCGTTTAGGCATTCATTTAAATAGCATTAGGGAAGTTGGCTCAGTGCAGTTGATGTTGGAATTGGTGCTGTTCGTACCAGTTGGCTGTATGAACTGACATTATCCCTGTGATTTGGCCTTAAGAGTTCACATGCTTGTTTGCTGTCCCATCTCAAACCACACATGGAATTTAGACCTTTTTGTACCCAAAGCCAGTGGGAGCTGAGCAATTGGCACATGCTGAGCACATACAACTTGGAAAATTAATTTGAGATTTGAAAATTAAGACCAAATGGAGTCCTCACCCCTCATGGTGTTTCTCCGTTCCCAGATTGAGTTGTGAATCAGAGAGGGGTGGCAAGTATGCAGAGACAGGGTGCACACACTGCATGTCTTCCCAACATACATAACCTCACAAAGGTCCCGCAGTCAAAGGTCCTTCATTTATCTCTACTTACCAGCACTAAAATCCCTGTTGTAAATCACTTCGATAGTAGCTGTCATTAATTTATTTTTGTGATTCACCTCATTGCAACAGCGCGACTGCTGAATGGCAGTGCTTTGTTGTAGCACAATCTGTGTTCATTAAAGAAAAAAGTTTCAGTCACCACAGGTTTGTGTAATATTGCAAATCTTTCAACATCTATTAGACCCGAAGCTTGGGGCTTGAATGCTAATAGTACTGAAACTTAACACTGAGGTGATCTGACAAAGTCGCCTAAGGAGGTTTTCATAAACCTTTTGTACAATATCTCTGCTTCTTTGCCAGTGAAAATTAACCTCTACTTGCACAAAAACAAAACTTCACCTAACTCATTTAGAAATAGCAGAGGGAAAGAGAAAATCAATCCATAATGAACAGTATCACATTAAGAAAATCTAATTAGAAATGGCTTTTCTTTTATTGCACTGATAATGGTAAGCTTTAAGAATGACATCATTACAAAATCCAATAGCTTGTAACTGAGTGAATTTTTTAAAAAGTGTTTAAACTGCCAGATCAATAACTTCACACACCACATAATTAAATTGTACAGAAATTCTCAATAAACACTAATGTTAGAAACGTGATACTCTATTTTAAAATAAATTATATGTTATGTTGTGCTGCATGTACTTCTAAAAGTTGCCCTGATGTTTCTGAAGAGTGAGAATTTCTCTTCACACATTACACTGAGGACAAAGTCATCTCTATTCAGTCCTACTTATTTGTCTTCATCTGGAGATGGATGGAATAATTTTCCAGCTTTATGCACCAATTTCTCCCTGGAAATGTTACTTGAATTTGCATGGGTTTTTTTTAAGACTGAGACTTGAAGAAATAGTAGAAAAGTTCAAAGCTCTTCAATATAGCTTCCCATATTTTCTTTTCAAATTATTATCTTAATTCCTTCAGAAATAAACAAAACTAAGAACACTTCTACTAACTGGAAACAGGCCCTAACTGTAAAATTTTACCTAAGGTTCCCTCTGTTCCACAGTCGCCAAGCAAACTTCAGTTTTACAAAAATAAAACACCCACTAATGAGTTTTTACTCAGACACTGCATGATTTAATACTTCAGAAAATCCATCAAGGTTTGGATGCAGCTAAAATACAATAGTGTGCTACATACCCATTATATCCAACGGCCTAAGGTATAATTTACCAGTGGCAAAATTATTTTTTCTAAATGTGCACAGATAATCCGCACTCACATATTGTGCCCACTGAGGGAGCAGCATATCTAATGTGTAATCTTTTTGTAATGAGCCTATTACTCTGGTTTCTAGGTAGATTTCCACCAGGCATATCTGTGGGCAGTTTTGTTCATACTCTCATTAAAAAACATCTTAGTAAGATAAGCTGCTGTTTGGCAATTTGCATGGCTAGATATATTTGTTTATAATAAGCGCAAGAGATAATTAATACACTTTATACAGAAAGCTTCAGCCATGAAAATAAAGATGAACAAGATAAAATCAGTTCTGTTTTCTTTTTAACCAGTCAAGTGTTGCAGGAGTTTCAAAAAGTGTAGGAAAAGGATTCAAGGTTACACAACAAAAGAATTTCTCTAACATGGAAGTTGCAGATAAGAAACAATGTGCTGCACATAATACTTCTGAGATTTGAGTTAAAACTGCCAGGGATATTGGCAGTGGAGATGAGCACTGTAATGCACTGTTCTGCAGAAGGGGTTCATCACTGGTAACAGAATTTGAATTATGCTTTACTAGATTTCCTGCATATGTCAAAAATAAGTAATTGCCAATTATCCTGCTCAAAAGAGCTGGCAGGATACAATCATTTCACTTAAGCATAAGTGCAGAGCTGCAGAGCACTGAGGAAAAAAGCTCTGTGGAGGGAAGGCTTCAAGAAGTAGCTGCTGATAAATTGAGATAACTTCAACTAAAGCAAAGGCTAATTTTAACTTGGTCCTAGCATGTAGATGTTCAATAGTACTTAATAATCTGCAGCAATACACTGACTAAAGCAGTGGGTTAATTCCAACAATACGCTTGCTCAATAAGACAGTACCATTAACTTTATTGCTCAGGAAAGAAACAGCCACAGAGACTGTGTCTTGCTCGGAATAATTGTGGAAGGCCAAGAATGAACCTAGATCTCTTAAACTCACCACCCTGTGCACTGGAGTCTGCTTTCTCTGGGTGACCAGAAGAGAACTAATGAGAAAATACAGTTCCTTATATAGTAGGCTTTTCTTCTTTTTCTTTCTTTCTGCAAAGTTTATTGAATCCATATAGGAGCCAGAATATTTAATGGTTAGATCAGAGTTCAGAGCCAGAGCTCCAGATTTCTATTCCAGGTTCTTCTGCTACTTCATTTTAGGCAGGTCACTTGTTAGCTTCCTGAGTGGCTGAAATGGAAATAATTATATGGAGTATATAGTGGTGCTGTGAGACATACTTGTTTTAGATTGCTTTGGGAACTTTGTAAGAAAGATTATAAAGAAATGTCAAGTGTTGAAATATTGCAATCTTTTCAATGTCTGAAAAGGTATACCTAGAAACTGTGCACACAGTAAAAAAAGAAAAAAAAAGGATAGAATGAAAAAAAATATATAACTATATCATAATTGTATAGGTTTGCCTATAAATATACTCACTTTATACAATGCTTCATATGACTAAACTCCCTCTGGCACCAGTAGAACTGAGTTCAATTCCAAATGTCAAGCAGTTCTAGGTTTTGCATATTTTTGGGCTTCCGTATATGTTTGTGTGATAAATGTATGGGATTAAGAGGAGATTTTGTAAATAGATTTCTGTGAGTCAGGCTTGATTGCAGTTTAGAAGTGTTGGGAATTCTCTAAAATGTATCCCCCTGGTCCTTAGTACCTACACATAAATTCTCAATACCTGAGGCTTGCAAATGGGACCCATAATAACTGTGTGGGAGACAGCCAGAGAATTCCCCAGGAGAAAAGCAAGCAGCCAGATAGTCTCCTACATTAGCAAAGCAAGTGCTCTCAGCTGCGCTTAACAGGAAAAAATACCACCTAAACCTCCTCAACCCCAGTCTGCTGTGGGGATGATATAATTGAATTATATGTAATTAAATACTGTAACTAGCACACCTGTGCAGCAGACCAGGCAGATCTGCCCCAGGTGATCCTCTTTGACATCTCAGGATCCTGGGGTAGCTCTTCCTCTCTGGGTGCAGAAGGACATCTGTCAGCAGGTTATGCTGGTGCTTCCAGGCTCACAAAATATTGCAGTGGGACCCTGTGGAAATCTATCAGGGTCCTGTAGCTTCTGGGATGTGCTCAGCACAGAGTGCTTTGGGGACTGGAGTTGGAGGACTAAAAGCGCTGAGAGGTACTTATGCAGGTTGCACGTTCTGGAGTCCTAGCTGAGCATTTGGTCTTGGTGGTTCCCTGGGTCTAGGCTCGGGTTCCTGAAAAGAGGGACTGAAATTGCTAAGAGCAGCACAGCAAGTGGTGAACTTCACCCCTAAGGTTAATTGGGTTTTGGATTACCATTTAAATTAATCTGTGAGTTTTGGCCTAACCCCTTCCAACTGTTTTCCTGACCCGACAGATCTGACAGCTAGCAACCAAGGGCGTGCAAGGGTTGACTGCTCAGAAATTAGGAGAGAAGCTATGTAAGGCAGTTGTTTCTAAAAAATCGTAATAGCTTCTTAGTTTGTCTGAATCCTAAATTTAGAGAAAGAGAAGTGAGGGGGAAGAGACTGGTAAATTTAGATGTCTGTGAAACTCTAGCAGGACCTGAGCTGGATGCTGTCATCCACTTTGGGGCTTTATAGTATAGAACATGGCTTGCGGTCAGCAGGGTGATCCAGTGCCTGGAACATGTTGCTGGGGTTGTGTGGTTTCCTCTGCCAGCTCCAAACCCACATCAGCTCATTGCATGCAGTAAGATCACTGCAACATCTATTCTTTTGAGAGGATTATGTCCATCTTAAGAAAATAGGTTCAGGAAAAGGTGATCTTTTAGGTGAAAGTAAGAGTAAATCAGGTTTGTTTTTTTTTTTTTGTTTTTTTTTTGTTTGTTTGTTTGTTTTGTTTTTTTTTTTTTTAATGCAGATAAATAATATGCATATTACTAATCAATCATCTTGTCTGGAGGCTTGATAATTCCTGAGCTAGGTTGACCTCTGTAAGAGAATCCATTCCCTTCCCCTTCCATGGGAGACTGTGGGCTCAGCAGGATTGAGCTGTGGAGTGAAAATCCAGCCATTTTCACAGTACTGCCTTCCACAGAGAAACAGCTACTGCATTTTAATGTCTGTCTGGAGAGAAAAGTAGGTTAGAAGGTTTTGGTGTCCCCCCCCTGGAGTTTCATCCCTGGCTGAGCGGATAATAGCTCTCTAGGAAAGCACTCCAGCGGTCTGGTGTTTTCAATCCTCCTTCCCTGCAAAACCTGCTTGCTGCTCTTCCATAAGGAGGGTGAACCTCTGCAATTAACAGCTCATCCTGCGCTGAGGAGCTCAAGGAGATTTGGTTCGCATTTCAGGTATGGGGTGCCTTTGAAACAACTGGTCCATAATCTTCACTTGACGTCCCTCAATACTACAGAGCAGATAATGTGCTTCAGGCAGGACCCTGTTTTGCTGTGAATCTGGTCTGTAACGTTGGTGTGTTCTGTACAGGTTTAATACATATTTGCAGTGGGTAAAAAACAAGAACGGGACCTTAAAGGCAATGATGTCAGGCTGTATGGGATATCTCTCTCTGAAGTATAAATACTAGAAAAACTTATATCTGGGTATGTATTTGACCTAGTCACTCCAGGCTCTCTTTATAGTCATAGAAGAGAAAATGGCACATTAAGAGTGTGGTTCTGACTTGGGTTCCCTCAGGCTTCCCAAGGAATAGATTGGCAGATAGCTGTTGACTAGAAAGCCACGGGTTGCATGGAGGCATCAGGTGTGGGTATCTTCCTTTAGTCAGATGAAGCCCATGCCCAGGAGCTGGGGCAGCCAGGTTTTAGGACTCTTTGCCATTATCCTGCAATGTGCCAAGAACAAACGCACATCTAACATTATGTTTTCTTTCCTAAAATGTGACAGAAGTCTGTTCTCCCCCATCCCTGGGTTATTACCTGGATATCATCCTGAGGACAGTCTGTTTGGAAGGTCTTTTTGGAATTCCACTGTTATTCTTTAGCTTTTTTGTTATGTCTGTTCTGAGAAAGAGTAACACGCTTAGTGGCTTGACCCCAGCTTCCCCTTCTCATCTTATTTGGCTCAATTGCTCTGGCAATACTACAGTGGTTTGCGGGTTTAGCCATATATGCTCATTCTTTATAATAAGCACTGAATTGCTTTTTCCCATCCTTTTCTTTCTCATTCAATGTCCCCTCTGCCCTTCCTTGTTACTGAGTTAAGCCTGTGTCATGCGTAGCTCCTAGCCCTCTCTCACCCTCTAGCATCCTTTTTAATAGACAGACATTGCTTTGGCCACCCCCTCCCACTTTGAAGCTGTGATTCAAATAGTTTAATACTAAAATATACATTTACATTAGAAGAAATGAAGGTGAGTGACTACACTCTTGGAGTGATACCAACCAGCATGAGTGATTTATTGCATTTTAATTTATTGAACTGTTCTTTCGCCTCTTTTCTCAATACATCTGCCTTTGCAGGTGCCTCGGCTTCATTACATGTCAAGTGTCACCTTGGGATGAATATTTCCCCTTCACCTTCTGAAGAGAAATGAAAAGAAATCCATTTAGCTTTTCCGCTCTCAGACTGAATCATTTACCTTCTCATTCTCTTTGATCACCACTTTTACACCACAGTGGTGCTGCTAACAAAGTTGCCTGTGGGCTTCCTGCTGCTGGCGAACTGGGAACTGGGTTATTGCTCTCCTTCATAGTTTTGGTCAATTCATCTTCATCTCTCTACCAGCTCCTCTTTAGGAGGAAGTTTGCAGTAGACCCAGAAAGTAAAAGTGTGCACATGTGTGGGTGACTTTATTACTTGCCTCTCTTTGCCTGAATGTTTTTCTGGCCTTATCTCATGCATCCTGCTGGTTAATTGTATTTGGGGAAAGCAGAAGAGCTCTCTAGTAGTCTTGCTTGTTTGATTTTTGTGGACTTTCCTGGATTCTTACAAGTTGGGCATTGTTAAACTGCATACAGATTTTGTCATTTTTTTCCAAGG
The DNA here is from genome assembly GCF_018691265.1 of Tyto alba. Taxonomy (NCBI): domain Eukaryota; kingdom Metazoa; phylum Chordata; class Aves; order Strigiformes; family Tytonidae; genus Tyto; species Tyto alba. Next base: position 33,246,516 of record NW_024881313.1, on the reverse strand, counting down.
GTGTCTAGGGGGTCATAAAAAAATAAAAAGGATTTAAAATAGTTTACTGTGACTTTGTTATTTAGAAAGTCCCTAAAAGGAATATTTATGAGGGTAACAAGAAGTGTCTTAAATCAGCATGGCAGTAGGTAAGGAACACCTTGCTGGAGTTCCTGGAGGGTTGTCAAGTCAGTAAACAGAAGCAGACGTTGTGCATATGAAGAAATGGCCCATCCCCTAAGTCTGTGGTTTTAAACCACTCTAAGAGGAAGGGAATTACTGCTGGTACTGCAGGGCTTTCTGTCTCCTAGGCAGTGGGTGAAGGGCTCCAATATTTCCCACCTGTCTGCTCTGGGATTATTTTGTTTCCCCCTATTTACCTAAACATAACAAAGGATTATATCAATAGCACTATTGCTGCTGCTTCTAGCAGAATCTAGCTTCAAGGTTAATCTGTATAAAATGGGGCTGCTTTGACTTGTTGACTAAGTCACCTCTAATTACAGAGTAAGTGCTTGTATAATACTGGAATTTATGTAAATTCCTCATTTTTCCTTTACTGATTTTATTTATTCTGATTCTACTTTCTATTCTTAGCAAAAATCTCAGATCTTTCTTTTTTTTTTTTTTTTTTTTTTTTTCTTTCAGTTCTGCAAAAGTGGAAATTTATAGACATGGAGCAGTTTCTGATTTAAATTAGACATCAAATTTGTTCCGAGATTTAGACATCAGGATCAACTACATTGTATTTAGCAGCACCAGGGTTAACTTTTCCTATCAGGTTCCTGGATTTGTTCTTGTTGGACTACAGTTTCTTAGCCCTGCCTACCAACATCTAAAACACACATCTGATCCCTATAAATACATAGTTCTGCTCCTTTTAGGATTAATCATCTGACATGATTCTTCCCAAGCACCTTTTGGCTTCTTTTCCCCACTTACCAAATCTCTTCTACCAGTTGCTCAGATATTACTTATTTTTATTACCAACAACATGCATAATTTTTTGTCTGGTGTGTAAATCAAGCCTTCTTAATAGGCTCCATCCTCAAAAAGTTCCCTGCTGCCTGTTTAAGTTAACCATTAACCACCATTCTTCCACCTTGTCATGTCCTTAACACGTGGAGACAATGCAATTATGGTTTGGGTGGGGTTTTTGGGTATTTTTTTTCTTTAGCTATATCCAGTTTAAACCTCTCTAAAACACAACAGTTGGCAGTTTACTCTGCCACTGGAGCAACTGGAATGCAGCACTTTGCTTTTCAATTACAAAACAAGTTTGCAGCCTGGGCCTAGCATCAGCTAAAAGTCACGTTAAAACAGAGTCAGACTTTGTCCTTCACATTAGATGGAATTAGTTCTTACTGACCAGCACCATTTTATATCCTGGGTTATCTAGAGAAGTTTACCATTCTTTTATACCCCAATTTTTTAATAGAGTTCCTGATTCTGACATGATGTATTTAGCAGCTTCAATGTGGTCCTCTGTTGTAATCTTTTATATCCCATATAATGACTATATACTTTATACTGAACTTTTTACTTCAATTTTGTGAGATTTTATTATTTCTTAGATTTTGTTGTATTAGAAGTGCACTTTAGATTACATTCTCCTAAAAAAATCTGCATTCATTAGGACTAACACCTTTTCCTTTATTAGTCCAGAGACTGCAATTCCTGTCTTACAGGAAAAGACCAGAAGCGATTGCCAGCATTCACTGTCCAGTTTCCAAGACTTAAAAACATCTCCATCTAATTCCTTCTGTGGGAAAACCAGGGAAACTACTGTCAGCAACCATCCTTGAACTTCTGTGTCATTACCCAAACCTGTCCAGGCACTACTGAAGGAGCACAGAAACCCATAGAAACTCTTTTTCAAAGAATCCAACATTTGAATGAGTGGATTCACTGTGGAGAGAAACTTGCAGTAGCTGGCATATGTCCTGTAGATAGTAAATTAAATTGTCCAGTTTTGTTGGCTTTGTCATCCAAAAGGTTCCTCTTTGGTCAAGATGCTCACTTTGCCACCACACATAGGCACCTGACAAGTGTTCTTGTATTGTTTGTGTGACTTAATAGAAATTCAACATCAAGACTCTGGCCCTGGCCAAAACCAGAAGTTGTTTAATTTTACCATTAGGATCATTGCTAATACAACGCTCCTCATGTTGAGGCTGTCTGTTTAATCTGGGGCTGGTGCATACAGTTTAGGGGTGGTGTGACCCCATCAGCAGGAAAACCCCTCTGGTTAGCAGAAGCACATGGAGGCTCTGCCCCATAGCAATAGCAACAGAAGTTGGGCAGTGTAGATGGGGCTACAAAGCAAGGGCAGGAAAAAATCTTTTTACTTGCTAATGCAAATGTTGAAAGCTCTGCATTGAGTTTGCTCTGCTTTACTTTAAAGACTTGTCATCAGAAGATTCTTGCAAAAGATAAACCGTTTTCAATAGGTAGATTTTTGGTTTTCTCCTACTGGATATGTCTTCCTTTTCCAGACAATTCTCATTAAGAAAAAAAGAAAAAAGCATTTCTGAATCACCTAGATGTCCAGAATTCTTTGGAAGTGAAAAGAACATAATGAACAGAACTTTCTTGAGAAAAGTTACCACTTTAAAAGAGTATGAGAAAGGAAATTTCAGGCCTAGGTTTACCCAGAAAAATCTTCTGAAAAGCTGTGATTAATAAAAAAAAAAAAAAAAATCCTGATTCAACATCCAATGCCACCTCTTCTGTTAAGTACTAGTATCTAAATGAGCAGATAAATAAATAACTAGAGCAAAGCCAATTGTTGCAATTCTGAAAAATTCACAACAGAAAATTAAACACTAGAGATGGGGATGAGGGGAGGTAATTAAAACAAATTGGAAATCTTAATAGGTAGAAATAAAAACGGAGAATTTCTATCAATGAGTAATCTCAATGGCTAAAGTATTTGCAGGCGGCTTTCAGCCTAGAGGATTTCAGCTGGGAGGATATTCAGCAGTACAATGAGCTCTGTGAGTGCTGACCCGTAGTTAGTATCTAAACTAATCTTCATTTAAAATACCTGGGGAGTGAGGAAACAACTGACTCTTACCCAAGCTTTTCTCAGGTGCATTTTGCAAAAAGCTCCCAGCAGACAGAATGGAGCTGCTCACAAAGAAATCAGTAATCTTCCCAACCTCATCTGTTTTTGTACAGATTTTGTATTAAAAATGAAAGAACCCTGGTGAAATTAATGCAAAATACAGTTTGGAACATAATGAAAACTCTTTTCTGACAGTCTTTAGACTGCTGCAAGCATCCCTCACTTCTCTTGTTTCAAAAAGGATATAATAGTCCTTTTTAGGGTTTTGTTATATTTGAAAGGGGAACACGTAAGTGTTTTCTATTTTTTTTTACCATTTTTTAGTAACCTAAAATGCAAATTGGATGAGGACAACATATAATGTCCTCGCTTATGATTTTTCTTTTTTTCCCTGCAGAAAAGATATGTTCAGTATTTTAATAGCACCATCTGTCACAGTAGCAAGTGCCAAGCTGCAATATTGATCTTGTCACTTTGGGGAATGGTATGATATTTAGGATTATAAATAACATTTTTCTTTGCTCTGTTCATGTATTTAGTTTTTATATAGAAACCAAACTCGAGAAACTATTCTTATCACCTAATAAGACAAGTACTTTCTTAGAATGCACAGCAAAAGTACCATTAGGACCTGAAGCAGTATTTGTATTATTAACTGTCACACCTCTAGTAATGTGAATAACCTAATTGGTCTATGCAAGTTATATAGTGACAACTACAGTCACAACTAAGCAAAGATAATTAGTTCTAGTGACCATGTCATCACTGGGCACTAGTGTTTTTTTCCCATTAAAAGAGAGATGATTATGCTGATGAGGTTTTAAATGAATAGCATTCATACTGAGGTTACAAAGGAAGCAAGTACTGCATTTTTCACTATTTCATATATTGAACCACAGTTTTGGGGTGTTTAAAGGCTCTGTTCCCTTTGTATCACTCGGATGTTTTAAATTTTCATTTAGTCTGCCTCGGAAAAGAGGAGATGAAGTATGTAGCTTGTTTTTATCTCTAAACAGACTCTCTGGAGAGGCCAGAATGGTAGGATCAGGCTGAGGTTATCACAGAATCATAGAGTGGCTTGGGTTGGAAGGGGCCTTAAAGATCACCTAGTTCCATCCCCCCCGCCATGGGCAGGGCCCCCTTCCCCCAGCCCAGGGTGCTCCCAGCCCCGTCCAACCTGGCCTGGAACCCTTCCAGGGAGGGGGCAGCCACAGCTTCCCTGGGCCAGTGCCTCACTGTAAAGAAGTTTTTCCTTATAGCTAATCTGAATCTACTCTCTTTCAGTTTAAAACCATTACCCCTTGTCCTGTCACTACACCCCATGATAAAGAGTCCCTCTCCATCTTTCCTGCTGGCCCCCTTTAAGCACTGGAAGGCTGTTATAATGTCTATTCCTGAACCTTCTCTTCTCCTGAACCTTCTCTTCTCCAGGCTGAACACCCCCAACTCTCTCAGCCTGTCCTCGCAGGGGAGGTGCTCCAGTCCCCTGAGCATCTTCGTGGCCTGCTATGGACCCACTCAAGCAGGTTTGTGTCCTCCCTATACTGGGGTCCCCAGAGCTGGACACAGCACTGTGGGGGGGTCTTATGAGAGCAGAGCAGAGGGGGAGAATCCCCTCCCTCGACCTGCTGCCCACACTGCTCTTGATGCAGCCCAGGGTACTGTTGGCTTTCTGGGCTGCAAGCGTACATTGCTGGCTCGTAGTCAGTTTTCCATCCACTAATATCATAAACCTGGAAAGGTTTCAGTTTGTTGAGCTGCTTGATTCAGAAAGAGACTTCCTGGCACGATGCTGGTGAGGAGGAGGCAGTTCTGTTAATGTAAAATCTTGTGGGTGTTTCCGTCCCCATTTGCATTTCTGGATGTAGATGTATTTTTCCGTGCACTGGGCAAAACTCTGATGATCATAGATGATTGAAGACAAAGATGCTGGACAGATGTAAGGGGTAATGAAATTTTCTGAGTGATAATGATATTTTCCAGGATTTACAGGGATGAATACTTTTGTCTGTAGCACTCTGTTGGACCTGATTAACATTTTCATAATATGCCAGCATTTTTGTCCTGCTCCACAAACAACTTCTTTTGGGTTGGATATTACATGAGTTTTATGCCTGCTATAGTAAGATTTTACCTGGTATTTGTAGTATTAGAGTGCTAGAATATAAATACTTTAATACTGTTGCTTCTGTTAGTAGTTCTCCTACTGCTGAATATATATATACATATATATATTTATCCTCTGCATGCAATTTCACTCACAACTTCAAGGCAACACATAGTGCTTATAAGTACTTCATTTTATAGATTTTCAGCAGTTGTCATTAAACATCCCTCTTGGAAAAAAAAAAAGAATACCAATAACATTTACACAAAACATCAAAAGTTTGTACTAAAATAATCCATTATAATCCCATTCTTCATTTCTCACATTCTATGAAAATTATTTTCATCTAAGATACTGCCCAACTATAATTCCCAACTATGTTGGGATTGGTTGTTTTATCTGTTTCATTTCCTTTAACTTAAAGAGATGTACAAAATGCAGTGTTTTTATTGGGGAAATATAAAATCTAGTAAATAGTTTTCTGGATGCTGGATGGTGGGATACGAATAATCTGTTCTCTAACTCATTGCTTGGTTTTGCTGCCTGATTACTCAAACACTTGTTCAGCTGTTTCTGAGTATTAGCATTTCATTAAAGTAATACCTGGTGTAGAGGACAGCCCGGCTGTAGCTGTGGATGCAGTAGAAATATATACAGATGGCACATTGAGCTGCTTAGAGAGGCTGTTGTATGTAGCTTTACAAGCAGTCTGTAGTAGAAATCAACCAACCACAGCAGAAAATTTCACATATAAGTGTGTGTGTATGTATATATAGTATGGGATAAGGGCAGTTCCCAAGTCTCCAAAGTGGTCCTAGCATTGCCTTTTGATACCACATGTAACTCCTTTCCTAGTGTTTCCTTTGGATACCAAATATGAGTCCTGGTTAGCTTTTAAACATTGTGTGAGGCTCCGTTGGGGGCTGATCAGCAGCTTTTGAGGCCATAGAAAGTCTGGTCAGGCAGTGTCCAACCTGTGATTTGTGGAAACTCATCCTGCTCTCCATGGACCTTTACATCGTGGCAGATGGGCAGCACCATGGTGTGGCAGGGTTCAGGGTCCCTGCTTCTCCAGAAGGAAATAATGGATTACAATAGGAATGGGCATTTAGTTACATATTGTTGGGTGGAAAAAAAGCAGGGAGATTTTTTTTTTGTTTTCAAGTAAAAGGGGATATCTACCTTGCCTTCTCCTTGCTTTCTAGCAAAACTGGCACAGAGTACTCCTGCATCCATTGCCTTTGCCTGTAATTGTTCAATGCTAGTGTTTTCTTATATGTGGGTTGCTGCTTACAGGTGCTAATTGCTAATCTAACCTCCTTTACTGATGCCCCACTAGCTCTCAGAGCCAGTAATGCCTGGCTACAGGTGGGAAAAGAGACAAGAAACACTGCTCTGTTTGAGACTTGACACTGTCAGCTTTTGCATATATACTCTCATCTGTCTTTTGGTGGTGAAGGGGAGCTATACATGCATTATCATCCAGCAGGATATTGTAGGGGATGCATTTTTACAATAAATTCAACTCCCCTGGTGCCTTATGTGTCTGTCTGCCTTCCCAGGTGCAGAGAGTGGAGGAAGCGCTGTGCTGTCTGGGTCAGCAGGAACTGAGCTGTTGAGGAGAAAGGTGAACTGGAAATAGTTTCCCCTTTTTCTTGGAAATGTGGTGTGACCTGCCTGGTCTGGGTACACCAGGGGGGTGAGGTTCTGCAGAGAGCCAGGGCAGGAGGAGAGCTGCAAGGAGCCAAAGGGGATGGGGTGAGAGCATGTTTTGTAGGTAAATGAGCAGAGGGAATGGATGGGGAAAGGATTACGTGGATCTCTGTGGTCAAATAAAAGATTTTGTGTGCTTGCTTCACCAAGAGTTGCATCCCTCTCTAAGCTGGATTACACAACTAGCTCTCAAACAGAGATTTCTAAAGCAAACACAGGTAATTTTTCCCTTTCAACGATCGACCAGGAGAGATACATGAAACTCCCTAAAGCGTCTGATTAACAACAAATATCCCCCCTTCCAAACGCCTATGCTAACAACTGTTTCTAAAGATGGTAAGTTTTGCCCAGCCTGTATGCAGCCTGTACAGACAAGACTATACCTGAGAAAAAGGAGCAAGTAATATCTCCAGGGAAGCAGAGAGGGGGGAGGTGAGTGCAGCAGGGAGCCCAAAGCAAAGCAGAAGCATTGCTCCAAGGAAAGGAGAGACAGGTACTCTGAATGCAAATTAATTAAGCAGAAGATTTAATCTGAGGTTTATGGGTATGACTATGAAAGAAAACGTCAGACTTATTACAGTTAAAGTATTTATTTCTGTAAATAGATTGTACAAATTCACAAATCCAAGAGAGCATAAAGCGTGGCTGTTCTGGAGATGTGGACAGATGTAGGAAGGTAGACACTCCTTCATCAGCATGCTGGGAGTGGCTATGAAGGGTTTGTGGGGACTAGTACCCAATGTGATAGCTAAGGAGGGATGAGTGGAGAATGATGCATGGCCTTGTTTGTTAAGGAAAAGAAAAAAGAGGGAAAACGTTTGTCTCTAAGTATTAGCAGAAATAAAGAGTAGAGGCAAGTGCTTTGAGGCAAGTGATCTCTGGTAATAAATTGTGCTGAGTATCATGACAACTCTTCATTAGAGAGGCCAAGAGGATGGTTAGAAGTATAAAAAATGCCAATAATGTAACTGCATCAGGAGCTGAGGAATGTCCTGCTTCAGTGAAGGGCAGAGTGAATCACGTAACAGACAGCAATGCTGCAAGTAACTTCCCTGTCCTTAGTGGGCTACTGAAATCGCCTTTCCAGAAGTGATTTACTGGCTGTTCAGTGTCTCAGTGGAGCATCCAGAACTGAGATGCTCTCTGGTGCCCAGTGGGAGGACTTGCACCTTGGCCCCGGCATCCTGAGGTGCACTAGTTCTAGCACTTGCCCTTATTATGGCACTTACTGAATTTCCTGCCCTTGAAATGTAGATTTGGCAGGGGACTGAGCATCCACTGTCTCAGCCATGGGTTCCGAGGAGGGATGCAACTCCAGAGCAGCCGTGGATGCATTTTGGGTCTAAAATGAGAGGCTCAGGGCTGCAGGGGTTCTGGCTGTGATGGCTGCTTTCTGTAAGAGAAGTTTGGGCAGGCAACCTACACAATCAAAGCATCAGAGAAAATAGGAATGGAAAGGATCTCTAAAGGTCATCTAGTTCACCCTTTTGTCCGAAGGCAAGTTTAATTATACCCAAGCTGTTCCTGAGAGATGTTACATCTCCTCGGCCTCTGCCTCTCTAAATTACACCATTTGAATTCTTTCAAGTTTATTCTCAGATATGATGTATTTTTGGAAATCTATGAGCCTCTTTTGGACTCTCTCCAATTGATTTGTGTCCTTCAACATCCCAGGGCTGAGTGCAGCTGGTACCCTATACATGACCTCTCCGACTCTGGAGAGAACTGAGGATCACCAGTTTTGTTTCATGCTGTTGATTACTCTATAGATTCATCTTTTCTTACTGACTCAGAGGGAGCATCTGCAGAGATCAGTTTAACATCTTGAAGAACTCTTGGGTTTGTGTTATGGGCCTTTTTTACTAACTTCTGTCAGTGTAAAAAATGGGCCAAGTCTAAATTTGAAAACTTGTAGAAGTTGCTTCAATGTAAACAACTTTAAGTGGACTGAAAATTAGTACAAAGTTTTTGATAAATGGCAAAGACTCTATTTACAAGGAAATGCTTATTGCAGCTGTCTTTGTTAGGTCAGGTCTCATTTAGCATCTTCATTTAATGATCCTGAAGAGGGAGTAAACAGCCTATTAATGAATTTGTGTGTGATGCTATATAGGGAGGAACTGTGAGTAATAGGCAGAAAAGAAAAAGACTACAAAGAGACATAGAGATGATAAACACTCACAGATAATGGTGTTAATTTTATCTTTGCGTAACACAAATTAATGTGTTTGGTTGGAGTGGAGGAAGAGAATATGCTTAAAAAAAATGGCCTAGCTGTAAGCCTTTCATGAGGAAAGTGGACTTATATTTGCCACATGGTATTACTGTCCAAGGAATCGGTGTCACACATGTGGGACATGGGAATCTCTCCTCTCTGACTGTTCCAGGTCTGTGTGCTTTACAACCAAGGAGATGTTTGAATATACACAAAAAATGGTAGTGAAGATGAAGGGGGAACTGGTTAATGAGACTGCATTAAAAGAACTTGGATTGGCTGATAAACCCAAAGGACAGAGCAGCCTATGATGCAGGTTTCATCAGACAAAACAGAGGTAACATTATGGCAAAATAGAAGACATATGAGAAAATGCATTTAAGAATGGGAAAACAGGCACCAGCAGTAAGGCTTTTGAACTTGACGTGTGTGATGGATAGTTTAGCCTGGTGCTTAGAAAAGTCTGTGTAGTATATGGGGAGAAAAAAAAAAGTAGAGAAAAACTGAATTGCTGGGAAAGACGGGATAGAAGACAAGGGGTGTCATCCTCATTCTCATTTTTAACTACCCTTCTCATTGTTCTGACAAGAGTAGCACAGGAGGAAGCTTAATGTAAATGAAAATCTGGCCCTAAGAGTCTCTGCTGAGAACAGGTTCCCTCCAGTGTTTCAGCCTTTCAGTCCCTTCTGCAGAGACAAATACAGGGATCAGACATATCAGAAACTCAAAGATTTGGATGTAAAGACTCACAGATTTTTATTTCAAATTATTTCCTCTCTTCCCCTTGTTAGCGTCCCAGTGTGCTGGAGGTTTGAATAAAGAAAATTACCTATCTAAACTAGAACACATCCAAAACCAACTCCCAAATGAATGTGTGTGTGCACATATATAAAGAGAATGAGGGAATGTTTAATTATGGCTTTCCTTTTAAAAAAAAAAAAATAGGGCCTTTGTATAATGCAGCTGTTAGTCTCATCACATCACTGTTGTGAGAAAAACTTTAATAATAATAATAAAAAATATCTGCATAGAAAAAAACCAAAGGCATCCAAATATTAAACTGGGCCAGTTAGACAGTAACTGGATTATAGATAAACAGCAGTAATGTCCTTAAATATCACAGAAACAATGTAGCAATGCAGAGGTCAGCAAGGGCATTAAGACACATGAAGTAGGGAGTGACAGATGAGGTTGTCATCGCAAAGAGCCTCTGCGAGTTCTTTGCCATTAGTATTAACAGAAAAAGCTGAAGGTCATATCAGAGACTAGAATACATTTCCTGGGGGCAATATGAAATGCTAAAAGGTTTTATGATTATGCCAGAGCAGATAGTTAGGCAATTAGGGCTGTTAAAAGTTGACAAGGCACTGGGTCCTGATGAGTTACATCTGAGAACTGAGATAGAAATCAAAAGCTTTGGCAGATATTTTTTGATCCATCTCCAAGGATGGGTGATTCAAGAGGATTAGGCAGAGGGGCTAATGCAGTTGCTGTATATAAGCAATGATCATGAAAAAATCCAGTGTCCATTCTATTCTTTGGTAAGAATATAACTGATAAAAGAGAAATATGTTTCATTTCTGCAAGCACATGATAGAAGATTGTTTGCTTGTACTTGGGAAAGGGAAGGTATTAGCTTATAAATGTACTTAAGTTTCTGAAACACATTGTAGCACCAGAAGACGAATGTCAAGCAAAGTCTATAATTTATCTGACTTTCCTGAAAGCATAGCATGCAAAATATTGATAGACTTAATAAATGCACATTATCTCCTGAAAATGATTAAAAATTAGCTCAGGAAGAGCAAATAGTGTCAGTAACAATGCAGAGGGATAACAGAGAGCTGGAAAGCAAGCATGCATTGTGCGCTATCTACTAGCATTAAGTGGGCTCTTACAACATCCTTGGGCAACATTTGCATTGTTTTGAGCATTAGACTTGAAATACTGTGGAGGAAAAAGTTGGAAATCTTGTCCTTCCTTGCGCCACAGTTCAGGTTCAGTAAGGGCCGGGACCATGACAAGCCATTCAAGGCTGTGCATGATAACTTTTAGTCTGTGTAAAATCTTATGTCCGACGCTGGCAGAGACTGCCCTTCAGGCACAGTTCCTTATTTGAAGGAGCTCAGCTCTGTCAGGGGTGATGATTGGCCTCATAAGTAGTAATGAAGGCAAACTAGATTGTTTCAAGCACAACTGAATGTGATGTCAGGAGCTATTTAACAGAAGATAAAGAATGCAGCATGATGGTTTCAACATTTCTCTCTGCGCTGGGCTCCTTCCCAGGGAAGACTCCCCCACTTGTTTGGAGACAGGAGTCTCCAGAAGCCACAACAATGGGCAGCTGTCCATCCCCATCCTGTGTGTGATGTTCTGCTTGTCTCCTTACATTTCCAAGTGATAGAGGTCAGCGTTACATCGACTCTGCAGTGTCCTGGGGCAGTAGATGTGGACTGGAGGAGCAACCTGTTTTTCCCCCCACTCTTGGCTATGTGCATTTCTTTCTCAGGGGTTTTTGTCTTCTTTTGCAGATGGAAAAATCTGTAACAGGTTGCTTGCAGGTGAGATTTTTATTTGAAGCAGATGGAACTATAGTCAGACCATGACACTGTGGGACAGATCCCACGGTGTAAAGGGAGCATGCTTTTCATGCATGACTTCACTGCAATTCTCTGTCTTGCACTCTACCATGCCAGAACAGCCCTCTTGCACTGACCCAGCAGGCATGCAGATAGGAATTGTTACTACTCAGCACCTTCAGGGATCTAGCATTGTGGTAATCTCCTCTAGCATAATCTTCATAGCTGAACCAGTGTTAATGTGTTTGCTATTCATCTGTTCAAGCATTTAAATAGGAATTATTAGTGGCATATTCTTTTGGGTGATCAGCCCAAAGCTGCACTGGAATAGTGTGACCTTGAGTTTTTCTACAGACAATGGAAATTAGTTGATAATGGACAACAGTAATTGCTTGGATGACAGTGCACCTCTGGAGCTACATCACCACAATACATCACTGAGGCCAGGAGCTTAGCAGGATTCAGAAAAAAAAAGGAATTAACAAAATGCAAACAAAATGTTGAAATGCATAAAAAATGGGATGGAGGATAATACAGAGAGTAATTATAATGTAATTATAAAAATATAATTATATAAGTAAGCACTGTAGCTTCACTGGGAACACCGCATGCAGGGCTGGACTCAGAGATGGCTGATGAGTATGTTTTGAGGCTTGAGCAAGTCTAACACATAGGGAAATTGTTAAATATTGGTCTTATTTAATTTTGGAAAGGAGATCTCAAAGAGGACATCAAACGGCTACACAGGGCTCTCCAGGTGTCAACCTGGGGGCCAGATCTAGCCCATGAAAGACAAGCGTCCTGCCAGGAATCAGCATGCCCAATTTTACCCCATGCATGAGGAGAATGAAAAGTGATGAACGAGGAGCTGAGGGCCCTCAGAGGGAGATGAGTCATACCACTGCTTGTCCTTAGGGTGATGAGGAAACCTGGGGCACAGAGGGTGGTTGTAGAAGAGGGATGAAGTAAATGGGCCTGTGTGAAGGCAGGGAGATAAGAAGGTCCTGGGATGGGGGTTTTGGATGAGTGAGAGATGCTGAGGTCTAAAGGACTTGGGCAGAAATGAGTAGTGTCCTGTAGAAGGAGGTAGCAGGTTGTTAAAACTAAACAGTCAGTCAGCAGTTGGACAATAAGAGGTGTATTTCTGAGTGGGGATGTACAATATAACCTTAGGGTAGGAGGGGGAAGGGATGTGTGTAGAGCGTATGGCCAAGGCACCTGGAAGTTTGGAGCCCTTTTCTCTCACAGTAGAAGAGGATGAAGGACAGGGATGGAACTGAACAGATTGCCAGGACACCTTTTCCCCTTCTTCGCATGCAGATGGACAAATGGCCGTGGTCATTGTTTAACACAAGAAGCTACTGGGAGGAAGAAACCAGGGTAGCAGAAACCAGAGCAATGTGATTTCTTACCGACTCCTGTTAAATAGTTTTCCTTCTCACCCACTTCCCCCATGTATTTCACTGTATCACAGGAAGTTCTGCTGTAAGGCATGATCCAGAGAAGGGAAACCAAAAGCTGCTGAACAAGTGGAAAGCCTGACATTTCCAATGTTTGAATTCAAATTGAGCACAAGAACATTATTTTCACACATGGAGCTTGTTGCCACAAGAAGGTGTCAAGAGAAGAATTCTTCCAGGTTTGGGAAGAATATGGGAACTTGTATCAAAACTAAGAATACTGCTCTTGTTCTGATTAGCAATAGCACACTTCAGGAAGGATAGTCAAACTGTATAACTTAAGTCAAATTTTAAGTGTTAGGGATGAAGATAAAAGCTGAGCTGGAAGAACAGCGTCCTTCCAGGTTGTTACACTTTCTGGAATTAATTATGCTTTTTACATAATTAGCTCACCCACTTGTACTTTCTAGTCAGGTGTTCTCTGTGCTCCTGTGCTTATGTGATCTAAAACCACTCAGAATTGTAAGCATAAAGATTAGAAAGAGTTTTGGAAGGAATATTAATATCTCTTAACAACAGAAATTTTGTGCCTTTAAGCATATTTGTGGCAGTCTTTTTGCACTTTACTCTGGCTGATTTACTCTGGCAGTCATACTATGAGCTGTGCTAAACTGATCGTCACTTTGATCCAATGTAATGTGTTTTGTGTTTTTTATCTTGCATGCTGATGCAAACATATCCTTCATTCAGAAATGGCCTCACCTGTAATGTGTTTGTACTTATAGGCTCCAATTTTATTACAATATTTGAGAGATTGATGCATTCATTCAATTTAGTATTGCTATATCACAGATAACAATAGCAAAACTAACTACAAAACCAGAAAAAGTCTTTAAATTTAACATATTGAAAACTGGTTTAAATTAATTTTTGACTGGGTGGCCTTCTTCAAGCTGAGGAGGAGACGTGTAATTTCATTACCTTATGTTAAACTGTTATTTTTTCTTTTAGAGTTTCTCCAGTGAAAACAGCATGACAAAAATCTTGTTCACTTTTGATTGTTTTTTTCATGAAACTTGAAAATGGGTAATATTTCTGTGATTTTTCCATTCCATGGTTTTATTGCTGGGACAATATTGTTACTGTTACGGCTTGCGAGCAGTACTTTGTATCTGTTCTTAAACAGATCTGATGCATGAAATGATGATGTTCCTGTGCTTTCTCAGGCTTTGAAGTTATTAGAGCTAAGTACTGTCAAGTTGGCTAAATGTTTGGGTAGACAAGCTGCTGTACTGTCAGACCTGAATGTTCAAGAAGTAATAATCCATACTAAAAAGAAAAGGAGTATCAGCATTTAAAATAAAGAAGGGTTTTGGCATTTTAAAAAGGAATGAATTTTCAGGCCTCTTTATCTCTCTTCTGGGTTTTGCACTTTTTGTTTTAATGAAGTCAAGCTTTTCCTTTTCTCCAGGAAGGCCAGAAATTGATTGTTTTCTTCTTCTTAATAAAATTTGGGCTTCTCACATGCCTCACTGAGTGAGGAGTTTAAGGCAATCTCTATACATCGTTCTTTTCTGAATATTTAATTGCACCTTCTAGCAACCTCTCCAAACCTGCCTGTATGCAATATCCTTTATCATAAATACTTTCCCTCTTTGAAAATGTAGTTTGGCCCTGAGTAGAAGGTTGATAATTCAAGGAGATCCCAGGAAAAAACTGGCCGGTGATATTTCTTAGTTGCTGACTAACTTGTCATTAGGGGTTGCTGTGATTTGGGAAGAGCTGCCGCTCTTCATCCCAGCACTGACTGTGTTTCTGTCGTGGGTAAAGCAATTATTGTCAGTTTGCCTTGTAAATGTTGAAAGGCATCTGCTGTTCCTCTGAGTTGAATGGTGAAATGGAAATTGATGCTGATAATAAACATAATTATAAAGAAGACTGCTGGAAAGACTCCTGATCTGTAAGGGAAAAGCGACATTTTAAGAGCTGTGCTGTGGATCTAATGAGAACTAGTATTGCCTTTTAAACCATCGTACTGAGACTGGAATGATATGTCTGATAAAGTCACACCCATTATGTGACAGTATATTGCAGAAAGTTCTTGTTACATCAAATGTCCATGATGGCACTGTGGATTAGGTTGGAAATTCTTTCTCCCTGTATCTCATTTTCAAACCTCTGGGTTTGGGCTTTCATTGGGGTTTGAGTTGGTTGGTTTTTTAATACAGAAGGGAAAGCAGTCAAAGGCATTCCCTTTGAATCATTTCCTGAGTTCAGTAAGGCCTAGACTGGCCAATCCAGACCATCATCAGGGACCTGTAGGGTTGCAAGATACAAAGAAATACAAATGTCTTGGTTTGGTAAAAAGCGTCTGGCTTGACACGCCTGCAGAATTTAGTCTTGAAATTTTAATGTCAAAGAGGAAGAGGTTGAGAACACATTATTCTAGAAGATTCATGCTACCTGGTAGTTTATGTGCCAGGTGTCTAAACTGAGATCACAGAATATCAGCCTTTAAATTAGAGACAGCTTTGTGCAAATGTCAGTGGTAAAAGAGTCAAGTTGAAAATAACATTAAATAATTACTGTGAAATTAAAGGACTATTTTGAAGTTGTAATCGGGTTTGATGCGTCATGATTATGTTATTGGTAGCAGTTCATGGCTCATCCAATGTTATTATTGTAGAATCAATGTTTTCATTTAATGTTTTCTGGATCATTTTAATCTTCTGTGGTACTTAATTGAATAAAATGCGAGGTTCACTTGGAATAGATGCAGATACAAAGTATTAAATTTCTCAGAGGAAGAATGTTTTCACTTTGTTTAACCCAAAGCATTAGTTTATTTACAAATGTAATTGATACTGGCTTGAAGAGCATTCCTAGAGTACATTAAATGGTATAGCCATAACAACAGTATTAGATTTATAGCAGATGAGTGTAAATAGTGCAATATTAACTGTAATGGATTCTGGACTGTAAATATGCCATTGTGTCCCACTATATATGGATCAGGAGTCTTGTTCATGAATGACTCTTTAGATGTTCACTGTACGAAAGGAAAAAAGCCTTGTACTTTGAATTACCTCCTTATACTAAACATAAAGCTGTACGTTTCTGTAATGCTGAGCTGCAGGGCAGACCTGGGTCCCAGCAAGGCTGCGGTCTCAGTGTCCAAGCCCAGCACAGCAAGTAGAAACACAGCGTTGAGTTCAGTGGAGGGTGCATCAAACCTCAACTGCCAGTGGAGGACTGACAGAGGCTGGAAGCCTGTGCAAGGAACTGTACCTTTTAAATCCTTGCTCAACCCAAATGGAGATGTGACACTGACAAAAGCTATTGAATGATGTAAACCATTCAAGCTTTTTGTATCTAGGAAGGGTACTTTGAAAAAGTCTGTGAAAGGATGGGGAGAGATGCAGCACTGCACACACAGAGTCTTAGCAGGGTGCCTCAGAAGCGAGTACTGGAAAAAGAAATGCCTGTCCTATGTAGCCAGAGAAACTCACTAATAGTAAAAATGGTCTCTTTAGGAATAGGCAGCAGTGTGCTGGCCAGATGGCAGGTAGAATATTCTTCTCGGACTGTATGTTATTTTCAGCAGGGTCTGTTGTTCTGTTAGAAACATCTCTAGCCCAAAGCAGTGGGAACCCCGGGCAGTGCAGCTCCTGGGTGTTGCTGTAATACAAATAATTTAAAGAAAGAAGTTTATTTTTCATTTAGTTTTATTACAGTGAATTCCTAATATGTTGACTGTATTGATTGCATACAACTATACTACAGCACTACTTTATGAATAGATGCTTTTTGGTTTTGACTTCAGCACACAAAAATGTATTTTTATTTATACTGTGTCTGCATTGCACTTCTTTGGCTGTGTAAGGAGGCTTTAAAATTGATGTGCATTGCACTTAAAGCCACTTATAGCCACTTTACAGAGCCAGAGTAATGTCAAGGAGCTTTAGTGCCTGAGAAGAAGATGCATAGGATTTTGCCAGGTTGGAAGCTCTATCAGCCTTTTAAAGAAATCAAGTATCTTTGATTATAGAAATTTAAGCCTCATTTACAGTGCAAAATCTGATGAATATACTCAAGTTTCTGTCTCCTGAAAAAGGATTTATCCCAGGTAAATTAACTACCCCTTTTTCCTCATGGAAGGAAAGTCAAAGTGAAGTGGCATTCTGGTACCATGCTCCATAACACAGTGAGGGCTCTACTACTTCAGCAAAGGTCTACATGTATTATAAGAGTTTATTCTACCATCTATGTTAGTGTTAACTTCTGTTAACAGGCCATATTCTTACTGGGGAGAAAATTAAATCTTTAAAAAAGGTTTCTTTAAAGGAACTGCTTGAATGCTCTGTGTTGCTAAGGAATGTATCTGTACCAAAGAAAATGATACTGCAGAGTTTATTTAGCAATGAGATACAAAAGTTTGTTTTTATTACAATTTGTGACATCCTAATGAACCAGTTGATAAGAAACCATTAAAATGTAATGCTGGGTGAACTATAAATGAATATTTATTTGCCTTCTACAAATACCACATAGGTAGACCAACAATCTAAGGCTAGTACCTAACTGGTAAGATGAACTGTTGAATGAAGTGTATGTTATTCTATTGCCAAAACTATCTGAAATGAAATCAGTCTGAATAATATATCAAATGAAAACATACTTTCAAGACTATAACTGACTATTCTGCTATTTTTGTAACTTTCAACCACATGCAACCTGTCTCTGACATCTATGAAGGGGAAAAAAAGTTGAAAATAGATTAATCTGTTTTGAAAAGCTTGTCTCTTGACTTCATTTCTGGATGTAATTAAAAGCCAGATCTGTTGGTTAGAATTTTCCCATTTACTTTGACTTTTCTTTGACTACTGGAAGGGGCAAAGTACTGCTGAAGAATCATGTCCATTAAAGCTTTGTACAATAGTTTCCCTTTCATGCTGAGCTCAGATTTACTAGCAAGCATGTATGTGCATACTTTTCCCATCATTCTGTTAAGCTTTCTATTATGCTTTTTCCTCTTATTAATCCTTTCAGAGTAGCTGTTGCTTGTTCTGATATCACCAAACGACAACACGAGGTGAAAAGTAGTTAACCAACTATTCAGTACTCTGGATTGCTTTATAAGGCAGATGGAATTGATCCCTGCCCCCCCGGCCCCGCTGGCCAACTTCTATATCCACTATTCCAGGCTCTTGCAGCTTAAGCCTCTGAATGTCCCATTCTGCAGCCACTTCCCACACCAGCAAAAGTCTTGATCTAGAGAGAATAGTAGAAATTAAAAGTCTGCTTATTCCATGAATAAATATAATCCCTAATTTGTCTTATTATCCCTGGAAAATACGTTCAAAAGACTGTCTTTGGGTGATATTTGTAATAAAAGGCTGATAATATTCTCAAGTGTGATGAAATCTGCCCCTTCTTGTTTTAAAAGGTCTGATTTGCTCAACAGAGCATGCAGTGATGGGTGTTGCAACTTTTTCCAGTGTGAGTTCATGTATGAAGGTGAGACTTTGTAAGATTTCCAAATGCAACACATTGCAGTTACAGATATTTCACAGGTAGGGTTGGGCAATAACCCAGGGCTTTCAGAGCACATTGTGTACAGCAAAGCCTGATCTGAGCACACGGTATCGATCTGCTATTGCCTCCTACTGCTGACATTTAGCCGATGGATTTTAAGTCCTTCTGCATCTCATCTTGTAACTAGGCCATAGGGTGGGATAACAGAAGGCTTAGCTGACAACTGGAATCAGGAGTAGGCTCAGCTTTTGTCTCTTTGTGGACATTGTTGTTGTACTACAGCATGTGTAGGCAATCACATGTGCCACTTGTATCTGTGATGTACACATGATCTGATTTTTTAATATGTTAAATTATATATTACATATACATATGTGTAATTACATGCAATTTGAGAGGTACATGAATGAGACAAGCATTAGTTATTTGTGACAAGGATATGGTTCTGTCTGGTACACTTTATCACACTAAAGTTCAAATGTAATACTTGCATGGTTTCCTAAGGGATATAAGTTCAGGGAGAAAAATACACATTCTTGCATAACATTTTTTTAGCTCTTAGGATTTGTAGGAGTTGTGTAGCAATGTTATGGAACTTGCCATTAGTCTCCAGATATCTCAAATTCCCATCCTTGTGAGAATAGTTATATATATATTATTTTTGGTATGGAATAATTCAGACGTGATAATTTATTCAGCTGTAGGTGACTTAAATGCTTGTCATTATTTCTTCTATACTGTCTTCAGAATACAGTAAAATGGAAAGGTCACAGATACCATATGAAACAATAATATAGTGAAAACTGTGTTTTTGGAGACAAACTTACCTGTGAGTGCTGTAGAAAGGATGCATTTGTTGATTTGGGTTGTGTGGGGGAAGGTGTGATTCACTACATCACAGTAAGAATCTGTGTAATGTTTTGTGGAGGCTGTAATGTATTTTATTCATATTCACAAAGAATACTGAAGCTCTGCAAACTGTAGTGGGACAATCTCAAAGTCATATTGAGTCACTGTGTGTGTAACACACTGTGTGAAGCAGAGGTCTTTAGTCCCATAATGAGTGCTGCTCACCACTCCCGGGGCCCTATGGCAGTACTTAGGCATCCAGAGCAATTACACGTACCCATACTCTTACTGCTTCACCCTTCCTCTGCCTGACTGTTGGATCTCAAAGGACCAAACATTTCAGATGGGAAGACACAGGGAGTAGTCTTGAACCCTGGCAAGAGACTTTTTATGCTGCCTGTACGTTTTGGACATCCCACCTCTGCTGCTGCTGCTCTTGTGCCACTGACAGTTTTAGCCTGTTCTTGCTTCCAGTAGGGACGGGTGGGAGCAAAGTTGAGGCCCTCTTTGCCATTTCAAGTAGAGATGTGAGGGCTTTCACACCTCCTCTGCTTGCAGCACACCAGGCACAGTGCAAACTGCCCTCGCTCCAGCTCTGCCTGAGTGCCTGAGGTAGCATTGCTGAATACCTGCTATGTCTCTGTAATTAATGAACATTATCAATGTTAAGTATGTTTTATCCCCTTTTAGAGGTCTTATGCTGTGCTCGGAGCCCTACTGTTCTTCAGAAGATCTCAGTAAGATGTATAGAATACATAAATCTTATGCACCCCTTCTGCATCAATGCTCTTGTGTTACAAGCAGATCAGATAAATGAGTGGGAACAGGACTTTGCTGCTACATTACTTGAATTACTTATGCTGTTTAAGTTTGCATTCAGGCAGTTATGTATTTTATGTGTTTGCATATCACACAGTAAGATTTCCACTTTCTTTACTGTGTCATCTGGTTTCAGGTGAGTTGAGAATCTGGTTTTGTGCGGTATTCTCAGACTTGAAGAGTACCCCACTGAGGTAGCTAAACCAAAGACATAGTGCTAGCACACTTTCGAAAAGCACCTCTTTTCTGCTGAAAATGAAACCTCTCAAAGGTGCGCCAAGTAGCACATCAAAACTGCTGGTCAATTTTTTAAAATTAGAACAAGTCATTTTTCTGCTTTCTCTTTGCTTCATCACAAGGAAAGCAGACTATTGAGGCTGTACCAGTAATAAGTCAACTCTGTTTATCCCCATCTTTCTCTTTATCTCTTTACTCCTGTGTTAGGGGTGCTGGGTAGGCTTTTTCAGTTGGCCCATTTTCCATAAATAGCATTTCCATTACAGGGCATTCAAAATACTGGTAACAGTTTTTAGCTGTCCTCTGCTTTAGTACATGTAGTGTGCAAGACCTGCAATTCAGAAAGGTGAATGCTGGGGAGGTACTGAAGCACAGAGCGGGAATGTGAGTGAAGTGACATGAATCTGTGGACTATTTGTTTCGTCCACCCAGTTATGGCCAAGTGTTGTTTCCTGCCTCTTTACACCTTCAAAGACTTGAGTACAGGAATCTGAAAATATCGTGGGTTTGCCTTCTCCAAAAATAAAGACATGAAGCGGACAAGAAGGGCCTTGGACCCCTTTGTGCCTCTTTTAGAGGAAACAAGAGTCTGCAGTGTTTTCGTTGTTCAGACTCTTGAAAAGGCTATTTTGGTCTGGTGGAAAAGCTTATCTACCATAGAGCTAGGTAGGAATGCAGCAACATATGTTTACCATAACAAATTTAATCCCAAGAGATCTTGAAACACTTGAGAAAAAGCACACTAGTATACAAACACTTGCAGCCACCACAGCCCCCACCAGTAATTGAGGGCAGTGACTACCACAAGCCGTCCAGCTCCAGTGAGCATTCTGGGGAGGCAGTAAACACCAGTGAAAATGCTAGTGGAGGTGACAGAGATGACATCTTTACCCCTCTTGGTACTGTTTGGGAACACTTGTGAGAAGCTATCATGAGGCTACCGTGATGTTCAATGGGTGACTGCTCATCAGGGTCCAACGGTCGCACCCTTTGCTACAGGTGGTAGCAGTCCCAAGGAGATCCTCTCCACTTGTGTAAAGCTGAGCTCAGCCTTGCCCAGCATACAGGATCCAAGGCAGCCACCTGTTGTAGGTTTTATGTTCAGAAACTGAGGACATTTGGTCCTTATGCCTACATTGCTTGTGAGACCTCATCAGTTGTGGTGGTATAACCTCCAACTAAATACGACACCTTTAAGATGAATGTATGTTATATGCATCTATCTGCTTGAACAGTGTCAGTATTTTGCATAACCTCACTATTGTGAGCGTATAGATTGTGTTGTAAGTTCAAGTATTTTTATTTTTTTCGGTTAAAGCTGATATAAAAGTAAATGAAAAATAACAACCATTGCAATGAAAAGTGTACTTCATAAAACAAATACTTAAAAAGCCACTTGCTCCAGCTGTGGCTTTTATGTATGAAGATCTCTCAGGCAATTGTATGTGCTTACATAAGAAGTCTTTCACAACATTTACATTTAAACCAGTCATCATCTTATATGCAGATCATTTATTCATCCTATAAATCACTGCTACAGCTAAAAATGAAGATGAGGCTCTCCCTTTTCAAAGCAGTGGGCTGCTAAATAGCCTAGTATGTTTGCAGCTGTTTTGAAGATGGGGATTCTCTGTTTGACAGTAATTTTGGGGGGTTATTTTGTTATCTCTGTTTTCTCATCACTGGTGGTCTCTTTTAAATTTTTTGACCTGGATATTTGAGTTGCAAAATATATACTGTGGCTATTCTGTAAAACTTATGGTTAAATAAAGTAGAGAGTGAAGAAATAAATCCTTCCACTCCTAAACCAACAGTCAAAAAGATCCCATACTGAATCAGTGAAGAAGGGATTCAGCTGCTCCCCAGAAAGAAAGGGGGGGAGGGGGGTGGCACGGAAATGTCAATGAAGATAGATCCCTAAGATCACGGGGAGCAGAAATACTAAGCCAGACTGTGAGGAGGCAAACTTTGAAAAACCAATTTGGAGATGATTCACAGCTGGCAGTGAAGTTGGGGCCTCAGAAGTCTCTCTCACACAGATAAACAAGCGAGAAAGAGGCATCTGTTGCGTTACAGCTGCCAAGGTCACACCAGCAGGAACAGGCAGAGAGGAAGAAAAAAAATCCAGTGGTACAGTCCGTATTCCTTGCAGGGATAATACAGTGCCAAAGAACTGTGGCACTGCTAATTATGTGCCTTTGAGGCTGGAATGATGTATTAAAATGTATACGCTGACTCAAAAAATAACCTCACAGTGGATCAAAAGTAATGTTTTTGAAAAATATAATCGACTTAAATAAGAAAGTCTGACTGTCAGTGCACGTACTTGATCTTTAATGTAAGCAAACCAAAGTGGATACATAATCCAGAAGTGAGAAAGGCACAAGTACCTGCTGTGTCCCCAGAGTCACGCTCCAATTTAGGCAGGAAAGTGCTATGCAGACTAGCTCTAGCTGCACATGAGCAATCAGACTTCTTCACAGCTTGCATCCCAGTGTTGTCTTATTTGTTTACCACAAACTGTGGTGTCCTGGAACTTGGAGCACCAGCAAGAAACAGGAAGCAGCAGAATACAGTGCTTCAACTAAAACTATTACAATCACTTTAATCCACCATCTCAAGTTTTCTTAGAAAAAGCAACTTAGTGAGGTTTTGGTAATGCACAAATAGTAGCAAACCCTTGGGACTGTTACGTAGAGCCACAAGTCATTCTTGCAATGCCCATTGTCTCTGTCATCCGCTCCAGGTACCTGCTGTCTCAGATAGGAGTTCTCAAGCTTGTAGGAACATTTTGAAGTGTATCCCCTGCAGGAGCAGATATTCATGCAAATAACTAATGAATGGCATTGACTAAATAAACTGGATTTGATCTGTTAAATGAAAATACCACACCAGATTGCTTTCTTAATGATCTTGGTCATGGGCAGTGGAAATATGATATATTTTTATCTGCAACTATATTCATAATCTATTATTGCCTCTAGCATGTTCACAGAAAATCATGAAATCTGGAAAATCATCTGAATGGATTGCCAAACCACAGAGGTCCTCAGTGGAGCTTCTGAAAATTCATCTGGGCATAGAGACTCCACTGTGACTAACCTTTGGCAGGGCAAACATGTTAGAGACAACCAGAGAGGAGCAACACTAGCAGGGCTGGTGCAAGATAAAGCTAATTAATACATAACCTTAAAGGCCAAAGCTTTTTCACCCATTATAATAAAACTATTTTGGGGATGCCCTTTGACATGCTGAGAAGCCTTGCCAAAGACAGGGATTAATTTGGAATGAGATTAAGTGGTTTTGTGATTGCCTAATAAGAACAATGTTGAGAAGCAGTGCTGGGGATGGTGTGTAAGCAATAGGGATGCTCTGCAGACTTTGCAGGAGTAGGGCTGATGTCAGTTGATCTACCATCTAAGCATTTCCAATTCCCAATTCTGACTGGGGACGTTGCTGTACAATAATGTGATATTACTGTTGTCACATTCTTGGAGAGGGGCAGGGCACAAACTGTGCTTTCAGAACAAAACAAAATTAAATTCTCCCTCTCCAAAGCTTATTCAGATGATAACAGAACAGAGATCTCCAGAATGATCAGCCAGGATGTCTGGCTGCTTTTGCAGCATCTAAAAGCATAAACTCCTTTAAAGAGAGTTTTTAACCATGCAGCCCTCGTTGTTTTACAGCTCACTCTTCTGCTCTGGCATTCCCTATATGTGGAATGCCTGATCTCCAAAAGGTTCTGCAGTGGAGGAGCACAGATACCTCTGGCTCATTGCACCTGGGCCACAGAGGTTCAGAATGAAGAGGGGCTGTGCCATTGCTTTTTGTGTGGATGGAGTGTTGGTACTGGGACTGAGGAGAATTAATTGGTCACCAGCATGCCTTGGCACATCTGCAGGACTGTGATGATGCTGTGGACAGCCTGCTTTGTACAGACTTTACCCTCTTGTTCCTCTTTGAAATTCTCTAGGAAAGCTGGAATGTTGGGGCAATAAGGCAGCTGCAAATGAATTAAATTGACTTGGAGATTAAATGGATTTACTTTTTGGGACTATGCCACTGGTCTTAGAAGAGCATGGGTCAAGTAAGACCTTCTTCTCAGATAGTTGCTGCTGGAGCTACCAGGAGCTGTCAGCCTTGTGTCCCACCCTGCCATCTCCCCTGCCGGAAAGCAGCACCAATGCACCCTGTGGGCCTGTTTTGATCCAAGCTACATCAGTAACCTTTTAAATGATTGAATGCTAAAATATATGGCTGCATTTTTACAGGCTCATCTCACCTTTCTTACAGTGGGTGTCTGTGCTGGCAGACTGTCTCTCTTCCTGAGTTATCTTACTAACATCTACTACCTCCATAACACTGTATCCTAAAAACCTGTAGCCCTTAGGACTTCCCCTTTGTAACCCACCTGTGAGAAGGTGTTTATGTTGTCATAGCTTGACAGAGTGTGTGCTTTCCTGGGCCATGTGTCCTCCTTGAACTCACAACAAGCCAACCAAACCAATGGGAACTGGTAGTGAGTGTGAAGCTCACAAAGACTGTACAAAAGCAAATGGTGTGGTGTGTTCTGCTGGAAGCAACACATTACCACACCCCAGGCACTAATGGTTTAGGCCCACTAAAAATTTTAGATACGTAGCTCTCCATGGGATCTGGTCTTTATCTGGACAGGGGAGAACATTAGCAGACTGTTCAAAGTATAGTTAATCAAGTAGAATTCATTTCTGCCCACTGGCTTCAACTTCTTTGATGTGGTAATGAAGGGGGAATAAATAGTCCAGTGTGGTACCGCCAGAACCCCAGGTTTCAAAGGAGCAGAAGGGTTCTGCATCCAATAACTGTACTCACTGCTGCTGCAGGCTCACTGCTGCCCTTGCTTAGTCTATACTCCTTGGAACAGTCGCGTGCAGCTGGAGGGCTCCCTGTGAGCACAGGCTGCTGCTGGACCTGGCCCCAGTAGCTTGCAGGGGATGGGAATGCTCTGCACTGACTCTTGAAAGCCCATTGCTGCTTCCCATGAAGGGGCTGCTCTGCATCCATGGGCAGCAGAGACCTCTACCTACATGGAGGGGCGGAATCAAGGATGGTCTTAGTAAACTGATCTGCTTAAAAATGGTTGGGAGCAATAACAAATTGCTTCTTTCCCTACCATGCGTTATTGTAATGCATGGTCATAAACAACAGTTATTGTGCTTTAGCTCCTAAGAGTTTATAGGTCTTCATGGAGATGGCTTTTTAAGGTTTTAGTCCATCTTGTCTTCCAGAGCCATTGCAGCATTATTTCCCATTTGCAGTGTGCAAGGTTTGCAGCAGCCTTTGAGCATGAGGGAGCTTTATGGTGGTGGTAGAGATGGTCTCCAAGAACTCCAAGGAGTGTTTTGAGAATAAACCCAGACCACAGTCCTGTTCCTGCCAATCTCAAGAGAATGAAACACTTCCCTTCTAAAAGGAAAGTCTTTAGGATACGTATGTTTAATTTGTTAAAAGGTAGTTAAAAATTATCTGTCTTACTGCAGCACTGCATGATTTTGTTGAAACAAGCACTGTGGGTGAAGATGAGTTGAGAAGCTGGGAATGTTTCCTTTCACCTGTCACTGGTTTCTCTCCTTATTGGAGGGAAATGGCTGTCTGTCCTGCCATGGTGCTGGAGGAGCTGTCATGTGGGGATGCCATTCACATGGCTGTAGTTGGCGTTTTGAATATGTGTCTTAGTTAATAAGGAAAGGTGTCTGTGCTGACAGCGGTGCTCCTGAGCTGTCCCAGTGGTGGCATGGTTTGGACCACATGGATTAATGGAGGATGCTCGTGATGGGAATAGAGCTTGTGTGGCCAGGAGCAAGCCTGGAGATAGACCTTGCACATAGCCCAGGCAACCAGTGGAGACAAACGTGGTGCAAATGATGGGGGGTAGGGGGATGAACAGCCTGATGCATCTTAAAACCTGGCAGGGAGGAGCATTGTGCAGACTGTATCCCTGTGATCAGCTGGGATGCTGTGGGGTGGGATGGATTGGAAGGTCATATTCCCAGGGTCCTTGTCTGCCAGTGCCTCCTCCAATGCCCTGAATGGGACTGTATAAATCCTTCTGCCTGGGCAGCTGCTGGGGTTGGCAGATACTGATTCTTGTCATGTGATAGGGATGTATTAATCTTTCATAGGTGATGACTCAGCCAAGCAGTAAAGTTGGTACCTTAACATAGCACATGGGTCAGGAAGGATGGTCTCAGCCCTGCTAGTATGTGAGCAGCTTATTCTGTGCCTGTTAGTAATGAGTATTTCTGAATGGCAATGTCCACTGCTTCTGCCTCTAGCATCTCCCTGGGAGGTGTTTGGCAACGTCTGAATCCCTTAGATCAAGGAAGGATGGTGGCAGAGAGCTGGAGGATGTGACTGTCCTCTGCTTCCACGTTCCTCCTGGCAGAGAGCTGCAGCTCGTGGCCATCTGAGGGGATGGAAGTCCCCCCACAAGTCAGGGGTGACAGAGAGGTACCACCAGGCAGAGAGATCAAGTCATTTCAATAACACCGGGGTAGCTGTGCCAAAACATTGGGAGGTGCAGTGAGAACAATCAGCATCGTAATGCACCTATGTAATGAGGCTAAGCCATATGTATTTGCATAGCTAACTGCTGGACTAATTAACACAATTAACTTCTTATGTGTCCAACAACAAGCTTAGTGGAAAAAATCTACATTGTAAGGAAGAGTGGCCATTTCCAGAAAACTAGTGAAAACTGTGTGACCTAAATTGTTGACTGTGCAAGAACTGAATATACATGGGGAGGGCATGCAGGGGTAAATAGACAGGTACAAATATAGTTATTTCTGTAACAATGCAGTTAAGTTCAGTGATTGCCAGTGTAACTACTGAGGGTTCAGGGACACAGTGAATAGTCTATGTTTTGAAAGGGATCTGCTTTGCAGAAATTTCCAGGATATAATGTAAGGAAGTAAAAAAAAAAACAAAACAAAACAAAACAAAACCAAAACTAAATACAGTTTTGTTTCATTTGAATTCCCCTTGGAAAGAAAAATAGCAAAAGTGTCGAGTAAATTAAGCCTTCATTACTACCCACAACAGGTAGAAAAATAGACCAAGCCAATTGGAAAATTCAAACTGATCCACTTATATAAGACCTTGAAAGCTATTCTGTTCTGATGTCTGGGGAAAAATGTATGAGCAAGAATAACCTCACTATAAACATATACAAAATATTGTGACTAAAAGTGTTGGGACTAAAGAGATGAAATTGCAATGCTAACTGGGACTGTGTCGCAGTGTAACCTAGCAAGAGGTTGACACAGGCTGTTAGATTTCAATGTACATTATTGCTTCTTGTTAGAAAGGTGCTATTCACTTTTTTTTAATGAGCTGTTGACTGGATCCTGGCACCTGGGTCCAGGCAAGGTTGTCCAGTTTCCTACCAGCACAATTCTGCTTTGCAGATCTTTTATGTTGTAGTTTCTATGAACTGATGTGATATATAATGGTGAAAATGCAGAAATGCTTAGGAGGTCTGAGTGGTGGCTAGTAGATAGATAATCTCTAGAAAAATTTGGCCTGTGATTGATCTGTCCCTGAACCAAGGATCAACTTTATCCCGGGTGTAAGGAGATGTTGCCTCTAGCAGAGTTGTGTTCTGGGTGAATGTGACCTTGTATAATAGATCTGTGTTGTAAAATTGAGAATCAAATGGGGCATAATCACTTCCTTGTCAGATAAATATTCTGATGTTCCCTTTCCTTAGCTGGTTATCTGCAGACTCAGCAGAGATCCCAGTATCACATGAGTGAGAAAACATTTAGCTTTTACAGTGCCACAGCACAGAGGTGAGCTCTGGGCTTGTCCCAGCCCAGTCCAGTCTGTTGGGTGTGCCGGGAAAGAGGTGAGGAGGGGAAAAACATCAACAGGGCAGTTTCATGTCACCTGATGTTGAGGTGAGCAAGGGCTTGCATCAGAGCCGAGCAAATATTGAACAACCTTCATGCTGCTCCAGGTTTTGTCCCACTACGTAAGGTCCCCTGAGGGTTAGTGGAGAGTGGGACATGCTTTATGCCTCATGCTCAGGCACACCCCATGTCACCCCACGCTGACAGCAAGGTGGGAGAGCTGGCTAGGAAGGCTTGTTTGACAGCTCTGCCGTGTTGGAGAGATCTCTGCTATGGCAAGGAGTCTGCAGGGAGCGAGCTACGGCAGCGTGGAGCGGAGCAGGCAGCACACGCTGGTGTGTCACCCTGCAATGTGACCTACATGGCAGCCACACTGTCAGAAATTCAGAGTGGCCCCTGTCGCATCAGGGACACGGAGAGGGCCGGGGGGAGGCGGGGGGCATGTTTTTCCCTGGTGAAGGTGCCGCTGAGGCAATCAGCAACCCGGGGAGCATTGGTGCTCTTAGCGTCCCATCAGTGGGAACCTGCTTCCCTGGGAGTGCACGCTGCATCCTCCAAAACTGCCCCGGCAGTGGGGCAGAGGCTGCCCTCGGCACAGCTTGGGTTTCACAGCCGGGGGATGCCCGGTCACTGAAACCTCCGCAAGTTGGGAGAAGACGAGAGCGCGTCTATCCAGAAACTCCGCATCCGCGGGACTCCCGTCGCCCGTGGCGCCGGGGAATGAGGGATTTCGTTCGTGAGCGCCTGCGGCCCCTCTCCCCAGGCTGTGGGAGGGGGCTGACGGCCGAGCTCTGGCTCTGCACATCGCCGGCGAGCGGCACATTGTGCTGCGAGGCAGCGGGTGCATGCGCAACGCGCGGGCTGCCGCCGGGGAGGTGGGGAGCGAGGACCACATCGCTGCCTCCCGGCTCCGAGCTGCCAGTTGCTGGTTGCCAAGCAGTTATCATTGTTTCTGTGACGATTGCAGAGGCTGTTGCTAATTGAAGAAGCCCCCACAGCATCCTTCTCTCTGCTCCTGCTTCTGCTTTTATTTTAGAGGCTCAAGGGGGAAGACAGCTAGACTAGTGTTTTTTTACATTGCATTTTTATTTATTTCTTTTTGTGGGGGTGGGAAATTTCTCAGCTGGTGATTAAGTGATGGACTAGTTACTCATCCTTATCCCTTTAGTCTTTGTGTGTGTGTGTGTGTGTGCGTGTATGTCTGAACACACACAGACAAGCTTACACACACACACACACACACTGTAAAATCCTGTTTGCCACTGCAGTGGGCACAAATAGGTGAGCATGACTACAGCCAAGGAGCAAAATGCATCAGGGAAACAAGCCCAACAACAAGAACAGGTAATGCTTATTTTCCTCAATTTCAAACAAATACATATTTGCATTGTATAGCTCTGTGTTTCTTGTATCATTATTATTTTATTTTTTTAATCTTTTTGGTGTGCATTCCTAAAATTGTCAACTGAGTCACCAGTCAGTAGAAGGAAAGTACTGTGTAGCTGGGTTCAAGGTCTGCTTTCTCCGTGTGTGTGGAGGCTGGGGGGGGAAGCTGAAATTGTGCTATTTTTAACAGCCTGTACCTCTTGCTGAAGGCTATAGAGGTTTGTCCTGTAACTTGTTCCTTACGTACAGGGTGGGGGGGGCAGGGTGGGGGGGCAGGCTGCTGGGACAGAGGCCCCTTCTCACTGGGGGAAGGGGATAGGGATCTTTAACAGCCCCTCTGCAGAGGGATATAACATTGCAAAAGTGGGTTTCAGCTTCTTACTTTGTCATGCACTTTCAGGGATTTTTTTTTCTCTGACATTTTCTTGGAGGGACACTTCAGAGTACAGCGTGTGCTCAGGCTGTGCGTGTGCAAGCAGTGATGGCGGGGGGGGAGCAAAAAACATCTCTAAGTGGGTATAACTCCTGTTGACTTTGGGGAAAATTGCAGTGCTCACACCATGTCTGAACTTGATTAATTTATTTCTCTTGGTAGGTGCTTTATGTATTTCTGTAGAGGTAGAAAGTTAAGGACTTGATTTTCTCTGTCATGCCTGGTTTTTAGAAGGTATTCCTATCTGCCTACACTTACCAGGACAGAATGAAGTCAAAACTTTCCCTGTCAAAAGCAGCGGGTGGTAGAAAAAAAGGACATACCCTCAGCTATAAAGGATAGGCATAATTAAAAAGTGGTGGCATAAGGGACAGTCTGGTTGCGATCCCTCAGCTCCTGCTGAGAGCACGAGCTCCTGGAGCACGAGCAGATCAGCAGCTCCATCCTCCCCGCACTCAGCCCCATGACTTGGGGGGACCATGGAGGAGCCTGTACGCTCCAGTTCTTCAATTTTTGTCTTCTTAAGACATTGGAAGTTCACTGCTTTAATCTTCGGTTAGGACAGCATGGAAGGATAATTTAAACAGATCTCTCAGGACACAAATTAATTCTTAAAATAGTTCTTACTGGCTTGATAGGCTGAGAGCCTCGCACATTGGTTTTTCTTTTTTTTTTTTTTTTTTTTTTCTTGGAGCTTTATTTTATGGAATTGGGGAAGGGAAAAGCATGGTAAGGCACTAGACACCACAAGTAGTATCATATAATCTGCATTTTCAGGGTGACATTTTACTAATGGCCAAAACAGGCTCAATGGTTCAGTGAAAATGAAGAAAACAACTTTGATACTGAGGTTAAAGAAACTGTGCCTTCATCTGACCTTACATCTGTCAGGCTTCTCTGCTTCTCTGTCTATTGCTTTTTAAAATACGTATTTTTGCCACTGTTTGCTACAGACTAAAATTAGTCTAGCTGTGTTTCTGGGAGGCAGGGGTGTATAAGTGCCTTTTCTGAACAAAGAGATCTGTGGGGCTGTCCCCTCCTTCTTCTTGAAGCTGTGTAAAAGTGTCAGGCTTTGTAAGTCAAGGAGTGCAAGCCTTTTATAAAGGAGCACTGTTTCCGTTTTAAGTAGTATTACCTGCCTATTGCCATTTTGCTATTGGCATGCCATGTCTTTGCTACTTTGCTTTTCCCATATGAAGTATAAAATGCTCAGAATAGGTTTTTAGTATTATGTAGACTCTTGATTGAATATATTCTATAGCTGATTGAGTTGCAATTATACCCATATGGTACACTTAAATATTCTGAAAGTAATGCTCTCTCAGATCTGCCCTAGTGTGAACATGAAATAGAAATATTAAGCATATATAAATGTCGTTGATATTGATGAATATTAATGTTTGAGTCTGTAAGCAACTTTGCTCACTCTCATGATTGTTTTTGTTTTCACAATACATTATTAGTAAAATGGCTTGACAGTGGGGAGTCGAATCCAATCTGTGTCCATTGATTTGAGTGCATTTTTATGTTCCAACACCAAAAGCAAATTTAAACCCTTGTTTTATTTAAAACAGTTCATAACTGAAAAAAGGCTCTATCTAAATTATATTTCCAGCTGAAATTCTATTTCAGGCTTGTGCATATCAAGAATTGCTGAGACTTTTTCTTGCTTAAAACTGATCAAGAAACTGAAAATTGTAGCTGGGAGAAAATTGAAAGCAAAGTACTAGTTTGTCTATAGAGGACCGAGTCTTTCTCAGAAGCAGCTGCTGCTTTCCTGAGAGATTGTGACTGTCCCCTTTCTGTATTCCTTACTGTGACATCCCCTGGATCCAGAGGCAGGCAACTGACACAAGTGACTGTGTCACTTAAGTCTATTCTGTGTCCTACCATGCTAACCTGAATAGAAGTTGAGCACAAAAAGACACTGCAGGAACAGGGTGGGGAAAGTTTGAAAACATCTGCAGAAGCTTTGCGAGCATAAATTCAAAAATATAATTCAGACACATGTATCTATATGCAAATGAAGGCATATTCTGTCTTGAGATTTACAAAAATTATAATAATTAGAAAATTATTGGAATGTAGAGATAAGCAATGCACTGCCTTACCTGCTTGAAGACATGCAATAAGTATCCCTTTCTTCTCTTTGTTAATTAAAAATGTTTCTATACAGTTTTGTTCTGATAAGAGATGTTGCTAACCTCCATGCCAGTTAAACTATTCAGAATTTTAATCATTTATCTTGTTGCTTGTCTGTTTTGTGAGTCTGAACTTTAAGTCTTTTGGGCATCAATTACGGAAAACATCCTGTAAGTGATGTGTAATACTGTCTGTTACTGTCAAGTTGTGATTGCTT
The DNA here is from genome assembly GCF_018691265.1 of Tyto alba. Classification (NCBI taxonomy): domain Eukaryota; kingdom Metazoa; phylum Chordata; class Aves; order Strigiformes; family Tytonidae; genus Tyto; species Tyto alba. Next base: position 33,213,943 of record NW_024881313.1, on the reverse strand, counting down.
GATTGAGATGTAAGTTGAATGCGGTTGCCTCTGTATACTTAGATACTTTTGACATAGCTATGGTTTCTTGTTCAAATGGCTGGAGTTGGATGCCGTGCAGTGTACAATGATTACAGTTGGCTTTCTTATAGACACAATGATCAGAAGTCCTTATAAAAGCCTGCAGACCCTAATATACTTGGGATCTGGCTTGTTCTCTGTCTTGGGGGTTGTTAGCTGGATGTTTGGATATACCATTAAAACCACTTTTCCATTAAAAAATTAAAAAATAGCAACAACAGGTGAAGTACGGGGTCAATGTGCTTTAGTAATTTACACTGGCTGAAGATCTTTGTGTTTTAACATAAGCCTGTAAATTTGTTATCTTAATTTAACCCAAGTCTTTGTATGTTTGTATTTGTATGTAAATATCTCTAGAATCATACATAAAAATAAGTATTGTTTTTTAATGAAAATGTAGCAATAGGCATAATGCTAATATGAGAGTTTTAAGTATTTTAAAAAATGAGTCAGCATATCAAGCATAACAGGATCACAGATTCTCAAAGAACACATCTTATAAAACGTATTTGAAATGTTGGTTGGTTAACTGGGTACTTGAACACTCAGAATAAATGATTGTTCCTGTTTGTTTTACTGTATAGAGAACTGTCCTGGACTTACAGAGAGAAAGATCCTACTCCTAAATGTTCACATGTCTTAGACAAGGTTGTTAATGATTGTTTGCATGCAGCTCCATGTAAAAGACCAAAAATTAAGTAAGGAGGGAAATAGCTTGAGGGCTGACTTTTTATTGAAGTGGGCTCTGTGGAGAAGTGAAGTCAGATCAATAGAACAGTTCTGCCTATTAGCTGTCATTAAGGTAATCAATTTTGAATTTTACAGAACAGATGGAATTCCGAATAATAGGTGTCTTCAAGTGGAAAAAGAACTTGTATAACTTGGAAAACCTAGGCCAGACTCAGGAATAAAATGATGGAAAGATTAATATTTTATGCTCGTAATGTTCCCCTGCCACTCTACTTCACTGAAATAGACTGTAGTATATTGAAGAGTGAGTACAGTTGGAGTATCTAATATAATATGCTGAAATGTGCCTCTATTTGAGTAAATTTATCCAAATAAGAAAAAAAGGGTGCACTTTAGGATCATTATGGAGGTTTCTCCCCTACATAATTGTAATTCAAGTAGTTCTGGGATTCTGATAGCAGAGCGTGTTGATCCCTGTTTGCCCTGCTGTCTTCCTTCAAGGTCATAAATACCCTCAACTATTTTGAGCTGAGTCCAATGCTATTACTTCATTCCCAGAGCAGATTAAAAAATATGGGGGTGATTACATTGGGAAGTACTGTGGACCGAACCTATGAGAGTGAAAGAGATGGTATTGAGGTCCCAAACACACATTTTGGACAGGAGGCTATTTCAGACTAGTTCCAGACCAGTGTGAATGTCCAATAGTGATTGAACAGCATCTTCTCACTTAGCTTGATCCAAAAAGGAAGGCAGTTTGTGTGGTCTGAGGCTACTGTAAAATATGTTAGAGCATGGTAGATGGATACAACTGAGAGATTTGCTCAGTGGTGCAGTTCTGAATTGAATAAAAGTACTAGATGCACCCCACATGTCTTTAGTAGGGATGGGAAGATGCAGTTAAATAAACGTAAGTTGATGTGAGCTGTGATCCTGTATCTGGAGATATTCTTAAATGTTTGGGTTTTGATTGGTTGGGTTTTTTTCCCTGTGAGGTGTATCTTAAAAACATTCCAGATCTGCTCTGCTTACCCGAGTGTTGTCTAGAAAACCATTGTTCCTGGGTGCCAAATGTCTTCGTTGTTTCAACATGCTTTACCTGAAAGACTGTAACTATCCTGATTCTCTGTGACACTAAAGTCTCCATAAATAATGTGAGCAATACAATTGGCTCCAAAGAGTGCAGGATCCCTTCATGTTTTAGACAGGCTATAGTGTACAGCAGGTTGAGGCACATATTGTAAGTTGTGTATTTTATCTGTTGAAACAGGGAAGGGACTTTGGACTTTTATTTGTCAGTACCATCACCTGTATATGCTAGACTACAAAGAATCACTACTGAATCCTCCACGTCTTCTTAGCAAGGTTCAAGACTGTGCATTGTAGCTTTATGTTTGGAAGCAGATTGCACTGTGAATGCATTACAAGAGAGCCCTGATTTATGGTTCCATTAGCTGGCACAGTCAGACTTCCCACTGCAGCATCCCAGTGGCATAAAATCCACGCAGAGGAGTTGAAGAGCACCGTGACATACTTCTGCAGTACCCAGATTCAACAGTGGGCTGAAAGGAGCTTGGCCTGGAGCTGTTGAACAGGTGGGAGTGAGTCTCCCAGGAGATGAACTAATTTAGCGTATTATCTCAGTGACTTGTGATAGCAGAGCTCCTACGTTCTTGGCTGGAGTTGAAAACTGTCATATCCCAAAGGTGAGTCCCTGCTTGTGAGAATCCCTCATTCTCGCTGTCTTGCTGCAGTATTCTGGTGCTGGTTATTACAGCTGTGCAGAAATCAGGAGTGATGTCAACTTTTGGAAGGTGTCTGCCAAAAAGAAGGGAAAGAAGATAAACCTGACCCTACCTTGTATAGAAAACAAAGGTGTTTTTTGTGGTTGTAATGGGACTGTTTAGTGTTAGTTTAAGTGCATAATAAAATTGTGCAATAAGACAATGCTCTTGTTCTTGGTAACAACTCTGCAAATTGCATACCTTATTGTAGACCCAACACAGACTTTATTCAGGAAGTCATAGTGAACATTTGTGCTTCATTCTGTTAATGGTATCTGATCTATTTCTCAAGAGATTAAATTTCTGTAATAGTGCTCCTGACAGCACTGTATTAAAGAACATGAAATTGCATCAAACTGGCAGTTTTTTCAAGCTGTTAATTTGCCATGAGGAATGCGGGCAGCTAAGCAATGGGGAGGGAGGGACAGGGATGGAAAGGAGCATGTTTGACATAAAACTAGAGTCTCAAAAGGAGAAGGCTGTAGAAAAGCTTTTTTGGTGTTCAGTACTGAAATGGAAGTGCTTCTGGAAGGCCTCAGATGTGTCAAGACTGCATTATGGTTGGCGATCTTCTAAGAACACAGCTTCTAAGGGTCGTATACTTCCATAAGATGCTGCTGGAGATTGTGTATGCTTTACTCTCTGGCTATACCTTGACAAGTCAAGTGGGAGGTGCTCTTCCTCTTGTCCTTGGGACAGTGCTGGTTGACTGCTGCTCCTTCCATTCCTAGCAGAGGTACCTTGCACTGCAGTCCTTCTCATTAAGTCTTTCTTTTGCTGTAGGATCAAGACAGAATAATTTGTCTCTGAACTTTGTCAGTTATCTAGGGGTCATCAGAGTATGTTTGAACTCCACAAGAAAAAAAAAAATCTTCTTAGGTTGTATTTTTTTTTTAAGTGCTTATCTTTGAGCATCTGATGCTTCATTCCAGTTGTGGTCCATTAGCAGTGCTATGCATTGCTACATTCATTTTGTGAACAATGGTTTCACCTGCTTTCAGTTCTTATGCCTTGAATGCTGCTTCTTTGTGATCTTTATTAAGCATTAAGTTGAGGTGAATCATGGTCACTTTGGATGATATGAGATAAGGTAGCACTTTTAAAATGATGTAGAGTACAGTAATATTTATTATTTATGTAGTTTATTTTGTATGTTTTGCATTCAAGTCTTCTGCTCTTTTGCCCTTTCTTTTTTCCTTCCTTTCCTCCTTGTTTTTGTCCTTTCATCCTTCCTTCTCTGACTCTTAAGCGGGCTTTAAGTAAGTAAAATAGATTCAGAGAAAGGAGAGTGATGGCAGCAATAGCACAGGACAGCTGAGAACACACCTCCTCCAAAAGGCTACTGCAGACATGGAGAAGAACTGATTACAGAAGTGAGAGGAGTACATTGATCAAGGTTGCAAAACCTTTGTTAAACAGAAATTTAGAGAGGAACCTATATTTGAAATCAATGGAGGTGATCAAGAATGGAAAGGTGAGTTAGTATTCATTTCTGATTTAAGAGCAAATCTTGAGTGGGATTATCAGGTGGCTTTGAGTGATAGTTCAGTGGTTAGAGCATGGAACTTAGTGCTTCTTGTGCTGCAGACTTCCATTGTGGCTTTGAGCAAGAGTGTTAGACTTGGGTCCTCAGTGGCAGTCAGCAGCTGTTCTTCTGCTGAGATAGTCCATTGTTGCCTTAAATTGGGAAAAAAAAAAAAAAAAAAAAAGACCTGGGGGTCTCCTGAGGATAAGTACATGAAATATGAAGTTCTGAGATACTGTAGTAACTAAGGTTCACAAATACCTGAGATATCAGAGAGATGTACTCTTTGACATTTAGAGAAGGTAGGGAAGAAGTCATAGGAGAAAACCTGAAAGTTAAAATTCATTCTGAAGCCTTAGATATGAATAAGAATTTCGTCAGGAAAAGATCAAGATAAAGGTAAATTCTGGCAGGACTTCAGATAGTTATAAGCAAACTTGCAAATGAGAAAGAGATAATGCATAGAATTTTGGGATCGTATCTGATTCTAAGTTTTTTGGAAGTTGAAGCAATTTTATAGTTTGAGGTAAGATAGAGATGCACCTTTCAGATCTCTGCTGCATAATGCAAATAGACCTTTTTTGGGAAGCAGTAATTCAGGTTTGGGTTTGTTTTTTTTTTTTTAATAGGAAAACTGTGGTGTAATTAGAAGCCATAGAGATGAAATGAAAAATGAAATGGGGGGATGACAACCCAGGGATATGTGTGGTCAAGGGTAAAAACAAAACCGTTCAGAAGTGGAAGCCAGATGCTGAAGTTAAGGGCTCAGGAGGTTGATAGAGAGCATCTTCCTGAAAGTCAGAATGAGTCTAGAGCCAAAGCTGAAGCCCAGAGCCTGGTACATGTCTACTTCCCACCACCATTGGTGAAAATCCTTCACAAATCAAGGAAAATGAGGGGAGAAGAGTGGGGTAGAGGGTATCTATCAACTATCTGGAGGAGTTATGGAAATTACAGCAGAAGTATGATTGGATTTGGTGGTGAGAGATGCTTGTAGAGAAAGAAGCTGCAGATAGACATCAGGGAGCACATGGCGGCATGCTTCCCTGTCCCATAGGGAGGTGGCAGCAGGAGAAATGAGGCAGGAGAAGGAGGAAAATCAACTCTCTCCATGTTGTACAGAGTTAGGGTTAGGGTAATAGTCCCCCGTACAACAGCCAAGTTGTACAGAGCAGCAATGACGCTGGTCATTCCCAGCAATGCATTTCATGGAAGATCTCAACCAGCTTCGCAGCTTTCATAAAGGCTCACAGTGAGGGACAGTGGCTGCTCTCCATGCAGCGTGTGGATGAAGTTGTGACACCAACAGAGGAATGAGGTGCAAGGTGAGGACTAGCTGCAAGCCCCGTGTGACAGAGGGAGTTCAGAGCACTGCCTCTCTTGCCTTTGCTGGGCATTCATGCGGTGACGTTGGGTGGTGCTTTGTCTCAGTATCTCCAACATATAACTCACTGGTAACTGTTTACCTGCCTGCCTTGAGGGAAGCAGTGAAAACAGCTATATTTTTGCCAGCTCTCAGGTACCCTGTGTCTCCTCAGAAACACCCTGCCTTCAAAATAAGTACTTAAATATCACATTAAATAAAGACACTGACTTCTATTCTGTCACATGGTGGGTGCAGTGGGGAAAAAGCAGCAGCTGTCTTTGCCAGGAGAGAAGATTCTCAGAAGAACAAGAGGAAGAAAAGGGTTAAGGTCCTCTTCTTGCCCAGGGAAAGGGCTCTGCTTCCCTCATTGTCCCTGGTATTACCCATCCCTGGTTGTCTTGCCCTTGCTGTTGCTGGAGTAAAGCTTTTTTTTCTTTTGAGAGACAACCTGTGTGCTGTAGGCATGATGTATGGTAACTGGCAAGCAACGTATGGCTATTACTATTATGAGATATTATTTTGTGATGGAAATTGCAGGTGAAAAGTGCAGATAGACCATAATTTCTCAGAGTGGGATTTGTCCCAATCTGCTGGACAACATCTGGTCACAGAGGCATAACAGGGACTCTGTTTTGGGATCTTGTCTTGTTAAATAGCCCTGCAGTGTCAGCATCATGGCTGAGCAGCCTTGATGGAAGAGATTGACAAAAGGATGGGGCAATCTCCTTGCATCCATGCGAGTGAGGAGTGCTGTTGGAAGGCATTTCCCTGTCTCCATGTCCACCTTAAAAAAGCCGAATTGCAGATGATCATGTGCAGGAAGAGTGAAATAGTAAAAACAAGCAAATCTGAAGGCTGAACTGTTGAGTGGGGTTTTTTTTTTTAACCCTTCTGCTTACATTCTTACTTTTGTCAGTGAAAACAAATGGCTGTTGTTTTTATTGTTTATAAAAACTGAGATAAAAATAAAAGTAAATTTTATATAAAGATTCAAAATGCCTTGATTAAAGTAGTTTATATTCCTGCTTAACTGCTGCAGAGCTTGAAATTGGAGAGATAATAAGCCTTCATCTGAAGCAATTAGTCTGCAGTTTTTGACTCCATTACCTTCGCTTATGTCTGTAGCCGAATAGTTACATGCAGATATTTAAGGCTTCGTTGTAGTGTATTATTGTGAAAAGTGAAATCACAACTTAGACTTTAATTTATTGTTAATTTAGCTTGTCAGAGATACTATAATAAACATGGAATTGACTGGGGGTGAATGTATACAGTATCATAGTATGTGGAATGCATTTTGGGTCTTTAATTTAGCTTAGTCACACACTGTGACCAACCTCTCAACTCTTTTTGTGTAGGGTTTAAAGGGGTCTGATACTTAATCTTAATATGGTTGTAGGAATTAATGAATGGTACATTAAGTTGTAACCATCCTTAAGTATGCTGACAGCCTTACACTTTTATCTTTCCGCTTTCATGGCCAGGAGCAAGCAGGTTATTTTCAAATGCATATGCATCATTTTGTGACTACTTGAGAGAAGCTCAAGGATGGACAGGGAAAACATATTGCAACTTAGCCCATATTAAAATGAGAGGGAGAAGAGGCATGAAGTCATGGAATTTTAATTATACAAAACAGTCTATGGCAAAGCAGCTGATACAACTTGAAGGATGTAATAAGCAAAAACTTCAGGCTCTTCATTATTCTGAGATATTGTGGTACTAGATAAAAAGAAGGTATTGCTTAAGTTAGGGAAAGATAATGAAGCTTCGTTTTTTCTTTATTACCTAAATTTCAGATTCTGTAGATGCCATTGCACCATGTGTAATACTAGTCCTAGCAGCAGGAAATTTGTGTCTAAACTTTTTTTCTTTTACTTAAGAAAACCTGGCACCTCACAGTTTAGTAGACTCTAATAATTCTAGCAGCCTTCTTTTTTTTTATGATTTTAATGTCCCAACATCTTTGATGTAAAAGTTAATTTACAAACATTGCTGAGAATGCTGATCCATTGAATCTAATGAGTATTTGAGATTAATCTTTGTGAGCTTAATCATTGGAGGCTTCAGTTGCATTAAATTGAATTATTTTCCATCGTCTTGTCCTCATAAGGTATAATACATAGTTTTACATGGATTACATTGATGCTTGACTTTACTGTTGCAAGTGATGCTATAATTAGAAGTTTTATTCCAACAATCCAAGTTAAACCAGCCAGATAAAACAAAGAGCAGTTATGAATGTATGGGACAGCAAAATCCAAGGAGCAATTGATTGAAATAGCACTGGAAAGTACTTAACCCATAAGGTTTGTCCATTAGTAAAATGTATATTGATTAGGAAATGTTTTAACTTTCCTTGCTGAAGGCTTTTCACTTTTCTCTTGTTAAAATAGGTATCTGTCTCTTAAGAGGTAGTACTAGCTGACCTCAGCTACTAGTAATCTACTAGAGAAATGTTACCTTCCTACCCATAACATCTTTAAGGTTGATAGTAAGTAAATAGATGATGTCTTCATTTGCTTTTGTTCCTTGTTTACAATTTGGGCTTTCCAATGCCCAGATTAGGAGACTGTCTTGTTATCTACTAGACATTTTTTGATCAAATGTGTTAAGGAATTCAGAGTTGATACTGGGCTGCATGTTAACAGAATATCCCTGTATAAAACAGAGAACTTTAAGGAATTCTGGAAAGTGTATGTATCTGAAATGTGATGAAGAAGAGATGTTGGGAGCGAGTAGTCAAATTGAGAATAAATCTATTGACTTCATCAAGCCTTGAGCTGGCCCTTAAACTGTTTTTCACTAGTCTGAAAACTCTTATGTAGGAAATAGAGGCTTTGAATCTACAAGAGCAACAAACCTGTAACTTATTGCAACTGACCCATTCTGTTTTCACGTGGCTTTTGTGATAGAAAAATCTGCTATTGTAAGTGGCTCTTCTTTGTACTGGTCTGTCATGATGGGGAGAAATACTTCTTTCAGAAGTCAAATTTCTCTTAAGTCCTCAGATGTGTGAAGTCTGATGGATCTCTGTCTGAGGATGGACTTCAGGATTAGGACCACAATATAAATGAGGCCATGTTTACATGCTGGAATAAGGCTGCAGGCATGGTTTCCTCATCATTTGTTTCAGAAGATTTATTTTAGCACCAATTGCCTCCTATCCTTTTGTGAGAAAATACTGTTCATGCTGGTCTTCTCCTGACCTTGAGGTGGGAGGTGACTAGAATGCACTCGGGGACCAAGTAGGTCCACTGCCAAACCTCCATGCTAGATAGTGTTCTTCCCATAAATTCCTGTAGATTCCTATAAATTCCCGTAAGTTCCTATAAATTTTAGAACTTCTCCAGTCAGTTATAATGCTTTTAGTACCTGGGTGGGTCAGTAAATAAATTGACATCCTGTATGTTTTGCTTGAAGGGAGTGATTTTTTTTTTCTCTTCAGCATCCTGGTGTAAATTCCAGAAAGACTACAGTGATCAATAGCACATAGCCACTGTCACAGGCTAAACCCAGATTTTAAGTCTTTAGTGTTCAGCCTGCTGTAAATTGGAGATGTTTGAAACTATGATGTATAGTTTTTTTTTTTTTTTTCTAAAAAATACAGTTCATTCATGTAGGGATACTGCCACTAAATCATCCAACACAAAATATTTTGGGGAGACCTTTCAGATCTCCTTGTTGAACATGTTTGGACCATAAACCTAGTTTTACTTAAGAATTTATAGGCATCTACATTAAAATGGAAAACCAAAATAGATTGAAATTGAGATTTGATCAGATGGTGAATTACCAAACTAAAAAATTCTCATTTTTCTAAAAATTGTTTCTGCTGGCAAAATATGTGATAAGCTTCTGGTTTTATTCTTGAGGGTTTAAAATATCTGCAAACTGAAATTTTTCGTCCCAATTTGTGATACAGCTGGAGTTAATTACACCGCCCAATTAAAAAAAAGTTCTTCCCCATCTTACTCTAGAAAGGAAAAGAGTGCTTGGCTGGTTGCTACTTCTGTAATAAAACATTCTGGAAATACAGTTTTATGTACACAAAGATCTGAAGTAATTGAGCTCAACAGGCCATGTAAGATACACATGAGAAATAACATATGTACTTGAGGCTAAAAATATAAGCCTAAATGAATCCTAGTGGGATGCTTGGGTTCATGCTACTTCTAGTCCTCTCACTGAAACTAGAGCTTATTTCTCTTTATTTTCTCATTTTTCCTTGACCTCTACGAAAAAGTTTGAGCAAGACTCAATTCTTTCTTCAGCTAAATTGCTGCGGCACAGCCTACTGTAATACACAAGTTGTGCATAATCCTACAAAGAAGAATAGATGTGGCAGAGGTTTGGGGAAGGAGTTAATGAGAGATTATAACAAATCCATGAGTGTGCTCTTTGGGAAGTCACTGATATACATTTTTCAAACCATGTTCCAGATTATGTTTCATTCTGTTCTATTGAGGCTCTTGTATTTTTTGTCACAAATGCCTATGGGTTGCAGGAAACACGGCCTTCAATATCCACTGAAACTGTGTTTTGTCTTTCCTTGGCCCATTTCTTGAGTAAACACTTTCTGTCAGTCAAAGAGAAACTGGTTTGTGAGGAAAAAGGAATTAACTTGTGCAAGCTATTCACCAAATGGTTTGTACTTTCATGTGTGGTTGGCTGCTGATCAGTTGTAATGCATAACTTTTGTTTATTTTTATTGCTGAAACTGCTTATAAAACGAGATGACAGTTGCTCTAAAGAGACTGAATTTAGGTGACACTCAGATGTTTATACTTCATTACTTTTAATTTTCTTGACAGTTTCCATAGAGTTTCATTCTATCATATAAGCTTTCAATTACCAAATGAAGATTATTTCATGGCCCCAAGCCAAAAACCTGTTGAATGGCATGTTTTTGTATTATTCATCAACATGGATAATATAACTAACTCAAGAATAGATCAACTTCAGTTAAGAGATTCTTCAAGACTGGTTGTGTTGGCAGTGTGCAGAACTGAAGACCTAAGTCTGCCTGAAAAAGGTGTGGCATTCACTTGTCCATTTGTGCTAATTGTCCTTGCAAATGTTAACTACCACTACCTTTCCATTTTTCTTTCATATCCTGGGAGGGATGAGAGTAAACACAAAAAATGTGTATTAAGCCAGATTATTAGTTTAAGCAAACAGACCAGTAAAATCATTGATGTTTGCTTTGTGAAATTCCAGTGAGCAAGAGAAGACTAGAAGCTTTCTTTAAATAAAATAAAATAAAATAAAATAAAATAAAATAAAATAAAATAAAATAAAATAAAATAAAATAAAATAAATAAAATAAAATAACAGAATGAAAATCCATCTGTGACTCTTGCCTGCAGGAATTATGGATTTACAGGAAGAAAGATTTTTGCAGAAGAAGCTGCTGCTGTTGCTAATCTCTCTGATTCCCTCCTCCCCATCTGGGAGGTGGTTTGTAAAGGGGTCTGGAGATGGGATGCTGTCGCTTCCCACTGCCTGGATGTGGCATCTGTCCTCCCGGTGCCTGGGTTGCAGCACTCTCTGACACCGGAGCAGAGGCAGATGGCTGAGGGTGACACTGAAGGTTCCCATCTGTTTTTTAGCAGCAGATTTCAGTATTTGCTAGCCATTTACACTTTTTGGCAGTTGGGCAATGCTTCAAACTTTGGCCACATATTCAGCTTTTAAAAAGCTGGGGTAGCTCCTGATTTGTTTTTTTAGAGCATTTGGGACATATATCCTCCTGAGTTTTGTCTCAGTAATGCCACTGAAAGATGCAATCCTGTTTGTTATGAAATGCACTCTGCATGCATGAAACGCAGCTATAACTGCTGAACAAGCTGCAGAGTCTTATTTAGATATCTGGGATTTGGCAGGAGATGACCAGTTAACACAAAAAGCCAGGAAGAAAAACAAATAGTTGTTGGAGATGTTGAAAGTAATAGATGAGAAGAGGTTGCTTGCAGAATTTTGATTCTACACAATGAATTTTTGCTGGCAAATTGAACTGCTGCCTACTTTTCAGTGATATTAGAGATCTGGAAATAATACATATTTTGGCCGGGCAGTCATCTACTGTCTTTTATTGACAGGCAAGTAAAACCTGAATGGTTGAAAAAGACTAATTAATCATTACTATATGTAACCTTTACCGGCATGATACAGTTTTGACATTTGAGTCCTAGTGTGCAGCGTTCATTTAAATTAAGTCTAGTTTTTTTGGCTGTAAGATCCAGGAATAAAATGTGGAAATACTTAGGGGTGTTTTAGGGGAGCCTAGTAGAGTTAGGTGTCCAGGTACAATCAAAAACAACAGTCTCAAATGTTTTAGCTTTCTGTACACCACATAGTTGTTAAATAATGCCCAGGGGGAAAATTGTTGAGTCGTGATAAATTGTTGAGCATCCAAAAGCTATTGTTTGTCTCACTGGGGACCACTGAAAGCTCAGTGCTCTTGAAAATCCAGCTAATTATGTAGGTGCTTATGCATGGGCTTTGAAAGCTCACTTTTCTTGTATTAAAAAGGATGTTTTTTAAAAGCTTTCTGCTGTTCCTGGACATTTTTTTTTCCCTCTGTTTTCTTTTGAAAACACTTGAAAGGGGAGCCCACTTGAAACAAGCGCATTTGAACTGATGTGTAGTCAAATTATGGCATTTAATTCCAGGAAACTGAGGGTGGTGTCTTCATCAATATTAGGAAAGAAAAGGTATCAATTTCTCAGATTTTAGAGCATTAGATAATCCTGTTGAGTTTTGTCTTTTTCTTTGCATTCAAGAGATAATAATGGAACTGAATTGCCATTTTAGTGATAGAATATAGTTTGTTTTCTTTTTTAATCAGAATGTAACAGACTCTGAAAGACCTCAGGACAGGAGATGCTCTAAAATAACTATTTGTACTATTAATGATAATGAAATGTAATTATAGGGTTATGTTATTTAAATATAGCCTCCTTACAGAAAGGTGTGTGTTGCTAAAATGGCGCTTTCCACATGTAATAATAATACCTAACTCAATCTTCATGCTTTATGTTTTCAAACTGCTTTTAAAAATATTCTTTCTGACAACTCAGTGATGTAGGTATTGCCCACACTTGGCAGAAAGGGAAGCTTAATAGGAGAATGAAGTGACTTGCCCAGAGCTAAATTGCTCCTGTGTTTCATCCTCTGAGCCCGTGCAATGCTGTGGGGATGATCAGTTTGGGTCAGCCCTGGCTTCAGGCAGTTTGTTGCAAGGTGTAGATGTGTCCTACATTGCTTAAGCATTTTGAAAATGTTAACAATGATTTACTCATTCATTCATTCGATTACTCAGGTTTAAGTTCTTCTAAATAAGATCAGACACCCTTGGGTCTATGGATCTTTATGGACACCTCTTGAGATTTGACAGCCATTTAAAGAAACTCCTCCTAAACCAGACTCTAACAAGTAACTGTGGATATTAAGACTCCATCAGGAGAACTTGTGCACATTATGATTATCTATATAATGGCAGTATCTCTACCCTTTGAGTGGCAACATTTTCCAGCTCCCACTGGATTTCTACTGGCCTAAGTAATAACTGACTTGGGAAAGAGAAAGAAGACTGGTACACCACTCTCAAAAAAATGTCTCATCTCTAGAGTAAAGAATAGTGCCGTTCCCCTGCAGATGGTTTTAAATTTGAAGTGGCTTGTTATTTGTTCCTGAAGGAAGAAGAATTTCATGATATCTGCTGGTTTGTGTCCAAAAAAATCCAGGTGCCGTGGGTGACTGCTTTTCAGTGACAGGAGAAAATGAGCCCCAGAACTGCCTGACGGATGCACTGATATAACCTTCTCCTGTAGCTGAGTGCCTCACAGCTGTTAATGAATTCAACCCCAGCAGTAGGGATGCTGGCATACCTTATGAAGCTTGAAAAGACCATTTTGGTTACCTGCTTAGTCTTCCTAACTATCACAGGCTGCACACTTTTATTCATGCTTCTCCTTTTACAGGAGAGTATAGAGACACAAAGAGATGATCCAACTCTGTGTCAGACCTGGTGCTTAACCCTTGCCTCCCAAGTCTTCAATGCTTTCACCACCAAACTAGCCTTTCTCCTAGAAAATTCAGTATCTCCTGTCCTCACCCAGCAGTGACGAGTATTTTATAACCTGCAAAGTGTTTTCTTCCCTTGAGGGGCAGAATATATGTCATTCCTTAGAGGGCAAATAGGAATGGCATGAGGGATGTGTGAACAGTGCTGCTTTCAGCTCTCCTACTAGACAGATAGTTCTGTGGCCATGGGTCTCTGGCATGGGAAAAAGAAATACAATGAGGTTTCCAGTAAAATCCCTGAAATTTCTCTCTTTCTGGTTTTCATAGCATGGCAAAGCAACTGTATTTTCAGTAGGCTACAACTAATGAGGACAAGGAGGTCCTAAAGGAAGTATGGAGGTTGGAGGAAAGGAAGCCTTCCCTTGAAAATAGATGTAGTACTGTGTTAAAAATATATATCTGTGGGGAAGAGAAAAAAACACTAGAAAAATAAATCATCACCACTCTCTGTTTCTTGTTCTTTACGGCAGTTCTGCATCTGAAACTACAGTTTCTGTCCTGAAATACTCCAAGTGGGTTTTCCCCTTCACTGTGGCTCTAGCAGTGTTAGTGGCATAGAGCTGGCTGGAAAGTCCTGCATTTTCCAAAAGACAAAGATTCTGGAATACCTTATGAACCTTGATTGACTGCAATAAGTGCTGTTTTCAATAAATATTTTCCAATTAAGTAAGATAGCCCTTTGCTGCTAATGATTTCAAATGACTCTCCTTCCTTGGCTTAATCATTCAGTTTTAAATGTGTCTATAATACATATGGTTTTGGTTGTTTGACTAACTTTGAATCCTTTGTAAAGATTCATAATACGGAAAACTACCCAAAATATTCCTTTTATTTTTATTACATTCATGTATTATCAAGCAATACATACAAACATGCACACGTAAATGGACATATCCACCCACTCAAAACCAACCTCTCCTGTCCAAAGGAGCAACCAAATAACACTTGATCCAAATGTTAGGAAGCTTGAAAAAAAGCCAAGATGTATAATTTAAGGGCTTTCAGACAAGCAGTTTTGGATATTGAGGATGATTTTTTTGGAGTGTAATACTGATGAATTTACTATCTAGGACTTCAGGTTCAGTTGTAGGTATCAGATCGGGTGTAGGGACCAAGACAGATGGTATGATGGCTGAGGAGGTTAGATGCTATCATGGGGCCCCTCACACCCTTGTGCCATAGTTTCTGTATGATACTGACTGATCCCATTAGCCCAATTTTTCACAGGTTTCATAGTTCCCATTTGTCCCATTTTTTTCCAATGCTCAGCTGGATCTGGTTGCTCAGTAAGACTCTGGATTCTAAACCAACTTTTTTTTTTTTTTTTTTCCTCTGACTTTCAGAAGTGCTAGACATTTCTAGCTACAATTGAACTAGATAGGAGCTATACTTAACTATATAAAGTTATGATAATTACACTCAAAAAAATCTGATCTCAGGAATCTAAAATTGAACACCCTAAATTAGCAAAATGTTTGACCTTAATGATTCTCTGACTCAGCTCCCCATCTGTGCAATGGGATAATATCTTCTCTTCACCACGGAGAGGTGCTATGGAAAGAAAGTGATGAATTTTGAAGCACTCACATATTGTAGTGATGAGCTCCAGAGAAACCGCTATGAGAAAATTGATAACTCTGCCTTTAAAGTAGGTTGGGATTGTGTGCTGCATATAAGGTTGCACACAGAACAGTGAGGATCAAATGAAATATTGAAGAGGCCTCATTACGTGTGAGCACCAGCCACTTGGTGCAATGGCTGAGGCAGTTGAAAGTGCGTAGGGTATGTGATTAGAGTCTAGCACAATACGTATGCACAAGGGGCTGAATTACAGCTTGTGGACCTTGAGGCTTAAACCTGACATTTCCGAATTTACTGCCTGTGTGTGAACCTTAACCTTAAGGTAGATTTTGTCTGTTATTGCTGAATACAGGTGAGATTTTCAAAAGCATTTGGCTCTGTTCTGTCTCTGTTGCCAGTAAAGATAACAGGACTTTATGGATGACTTCAGCGGGAGCAGAGTTAGACCAGTGTTGAGTACTTTTAAATCACAAACCATGATTTATATTCCAGATTTTCTGAAAAATAGACTAGGAAAAAATTCAGTACTTAATGCTTGAACTCAGTGAAGCTCTTGTCATTCCTAAGGGCTGTTAGCTTTCTCTACTAAGAACAATCTTATATGTGAGATGCTAAAATTAGGTATTAGCAGTGTTTATTGTTGTTTGCTAGTGCATAAGATGAGTATGCACAATTTCTCATATTAACCTTGAATGCAGAATTTCATTGACCTGATTCTGAACATCAGAAACCTTGAGGTAACCTACAGAGGTTTTTATCTGACATGTACTGAGTGGTATTTAAATGACCCAGAGTCATGTTTTGCTATTATTTATATTATGACAAGCATCAGAGATCAAAACCCCATTGTGTCAGATTCTTATCAAACACGGCCATGAAGATCTGGCAGTATAAATTGACAACTGGAGTTTTCTTATTCCTGTTTTACACACAGAGGAGGCAGAATCTGGCCTGCCAGGAGCAGAACTTGTTTTACACTTACTGAAGAGGATGAGCAACTTCCTCAAAGTCAGGCACAAAATCTCTAGCAGAATCCAGAGCTGTTGGGTCAGAACTGTAATTTAAGCAGCATTAATTTATTCTCTGCAGATACAGTCTTCCAGCCTGCAGGTTGAGATTTTGCTTTTTATTTTCCCTCCACACTTTTAAGACTCTTTCTATCCCTTTTATGTATGCAATGTCTTATGTTAGTAGCAAATAATTGTCTTCCTCTGCAAAAGAGAAATTTTTTCATCACAACTTTACTCATGGAACCTACCATGTCTCTTTTGGACTTTAGAAATTACAGTGTACTGAATTCAATGCTACAGTGCATTCTTCCCACCCCCAGCATAATTTCCTACTGCACCCTTGGCATAGACTCTTTGATCCTGCACATTTTCTTAGCAATAAAGAAGAAACATTTTAACAGCTAAAATTTATGGGACCTCATAGAGAAAACATTATTTCCTTAGAAGCTGCAGAAGCAAATAGAAGTATTCCTCACAGTGAGACTTCAAGTGAGCTAGCACTTGAATTGAAATGCCTGTCTTAACTCCAGGAAACTGTCCACTTTCACAAACTAAGGGAGTGCTTTGGATAACATCTGTTAGCTCTCTCCCCCATGGAAGCCCACTGGTCTATCACACTATCTTTTTTCTATTGTTTCATGGGTTCCACCTGCCATGGTGAGTTGTGGTATCAAATAGCAATAATAATCTTTCAGTAGCACAGATACAGCCAGGTACAAACGGAGATGTACATCATGGAAGAATGTTTCTTTACCATGCTGGACAGGGTCTTTCATGCTGAATTCTGTTTTGGAGATGACCACATCTAGAGGTGGCTAGACTAGATGAGGAAGCTATCATTTTGGGGAAATAATTCTCTAAATGTTTGCCTACGTTTTTCTAATTTGATTGACTTTCTAACACCCTTTATTCATTCTTAGCCACCAAATCTAACTCCTATTTTTCGGTTATCATGTATTTATTCATGTTGTGATAATATCTAGTAGTTCTGGTCATTATGATGGTCTCTATATCCAAAGAAATGAAGATCTAAGTGTAAAGTAAGAAATCATGTTGTTGATGAGCACAAACAGTGAAACAGAAATAAATAGGAAAATAGACAGTTCCCTTTCTTCCTAGGATTTCGTAAGGATCCTAAAGTAAAGGGTTATATATTGAGCACATCATAATACCTAGGATCAATGAACGGAAATGAATGATGTGCTCATCCCAAGAGTGTGACTTTTTTAAAGTCAGTGTATTCTTCAGTGGGACTTTGAAAGGGAGGAAGAGTCCACTTGGAAGTGGAATCCATTCTCCCATTGTTGTATTCAGGAGGGAAGCTGAACCTGCAGATCAACAAGCCCTGCTGGATGGTGGCACAAAAGAAAGACTCTGCATTGTTTATTGCCTGCAGTGGTTCTGGCAACCCAATTCAGAGGGGAATTCGAACAAAGTGATATCATTATTCCTTCACTCCTGCTATCTCATCTCTTTTGTTTTATGAGTACTGAACTCTGTGTTTTAAATTTGTTTTAAATTGCATTTCTGTATTGTTTCATTTTTTTATTGTGTTTATTATTGCAAAAAAAAAAGTTCTAACAACCCTAATGAGCAGTCCATATGATGATGAGATTTTAAATGTTAGATAGAAATTAGTCTTAGGAATAACAAGGTTTCATTCTCTCACACAACAGGAATGTATCACTATATCTCTAATATTATGTGTTAAATGTGTTTTTTAGCCCAGTGGGGATTTCACATGGTGTGCACTCACGTAAGCCCATCTGTAAGAGATGAGTCAACTTCTGGAAGTCTGTTGTTTTGTACCTTGAAATCTCACTCCTCTATCACACTTCAAGATTTATTCTTACAATGATCAAGATTATATTGGTGAAAGACTGAGACCAAACTCCATGTGCTAGTGCACATCTACGTTTTTTGTGGGCATCTGTGAGATTGCTCTCTATTCCTCTGAAGGAAAAAAAAAATCAGTCACTTTTTCCAACTTAGCTGATTTAGCAAGAGAGTAAAAACTTTGATTACAGTAAATTTCTATAAGATAAAGAAAACATATGAAAATGAGATTTCACCAGAAATTTAATTGTGGTGTGCACTACAAATCTCCATTGAATATTGAAGTTAATGAGTAATGTATTTTCATATTCTGTTATTCTGTTTCCTCTGAGACTTCAGCTGTTTTTCTAGAGCTGGCTGGAGAAGCTATTCCTCAGTTGAATAGGAACAGCATTCATCATTACTGTGGCAGGACAACTCCTGGGAGAAGTTTATAGGAAACAGCTTTCGTCAGCTCCTAGAAGGCTTCTGCAGCTCCTGAGCTGTTCCATTTCTGCAGGTCAGTCCATTGAAGGACCTGGACCATCCCACTCTTTGCAGAGTACATGTTCATCTGCATGAGCCATTGCAAATGGGACCATCACTGGAATCATTTTGTTAAACTGAACAAGATACAGTCTGCCATATCTATAGAAATCGGTATAACTACTCCAGTTGCAACCTTCTCCAAATCATAACAAGAAACACGATGAAGCCATTTAAACAAACCAACAAACAAATCCGATTTTTAATTCTGGGAACTATGATTACTATTTAGAAAGAGAATGTAGTGTAACCAGTAACTGCACATCAGGCTTCCTGAAATAGTAGGCTTATTTGAAAAGTACCTACAAGGCAAGTGATATTTGGAGGCACTAAACCCTACTACTTGAAACACTGTTATCCTTTTAGTTATATTGATTTCTTTTGTGACTCTTGGTTTCTTTCCCAGGAAATTACAACACTTGCTAAAAGCTCATGTTATTTATCTTCCATGAACTCTTGCAGATCTGTGATATTTCAGCAAAATTCTATTCCTTAGCAATCTGCTGTAGATGACATATTTTTTTCCAGAATTTAGCCACAGGCCATATTTTTCTCATCTGATATCCAAATTATTCAAAGACATGACGTCTGAGAAATACTGTGAGCAATAAAGGGGAAGGTTTATGGAAGTCCTGGGTGCAGAGCTACTTGAAATCAGGATTTTTGTCAGTATCTCTCTGAACCATCTTTCAGCACAGCTCTGATTTAACATTATTTTATGTTTTCAGCCCTCCTTGCTCCTCTCTTGAGCTCAGGATGCCAGTCATATCAGTGTGGGAAAATGTCTAGAATCTACTTATGAATGTCTACTAGAGAAGAATTCTGGGCTCAATATTGCTTGAAGTATGCCCAAATTATAGGAGCTATTCAATAAGTCTTAAATTACACATTTACTACTACTGCTCTACTACTGTATGGCCTGTTGGTAACTGCATTGCCTTCATGTAGTTTCCTCAAACATCTTTTTGATGGTGAATTTGGATGAGACATCCTCTCTGTGTCTGCTAGGGCAATGTCTGCTCTTGAGAAAAAGGAAATAAACTGTTGGTGTCTGCAGTTTGCATGTCTGCAGTTATTGTACGTATTTCTCTACTGGCAAATGTGCAGGACTGAGGGCATTGGAATCATTTTCCCTCATGTACACATTATGAGCCTTTCCCTGTGTAGTTCTGAGAAAATATTTCTTAGTGTCCTGCTTTTAGCTTAGATACATCAAAGATGTTATTGATGTCTCTTGATAAGCAGACTTCTAGTTATGCTTAGTATCTGCCTTTTATTATGATGATATTTTGCAACTTTCTGTGTGAAAGACTTAGGAATAGTTCACTGCATTTCAATGAGCTATTTGTGTCTGTTCAGTTTTATTACTAATATTAGAAAACATGTGGTATTTAATATTGTTATTTGATACCTGTAAGGAGAAAAATGGCTGCTCAGCACTACGTGAACCTTGATAGATATTTTTGGCTTAACATTCTGCACAGGAGAAGCCATTGTTACACAAAGCATGAATTTGCTTGAATTAACAATAGGACATTGAAAGTTCCTGTAGGAATAGTCTCTGCAGTGACTTCGGCATATTCTTTGAAGTGCTATGTTGGAAGAAATTCTCTATTTGTGATAAAGGTGTTCTATTTGAAATGGTGTGAAATAATCATTACTCACTTCAACCCCTTTGGCCAATGAACCTGAAAACATCCTCAAGCATTAAACTTGCATTCTTCTTAACACCCCTACTGTACCAAGACAAGGATAATATTGAGAAATGTCATTGCTGATTATAAGCAGGGATATCATTAGTCATCAGAGTCATTATTAAGTTATATGATCTGTTTAATGGACCTATAGTATATTTAAATTGCAGAAAAATCAATTACCTTTTTTTCTACATTTGGAATTAGAAGAGAGGGCCTACAAGCACACATAAATAGAAATTTATGTGAGATTGTTCTAGTAGGAACTAGACTGGAGACTGAATTGCTGTGATAATTACTAATTGCATAAATTCTTTCTTATTTCTAAGAGCTTGAGCTTGGTCCCATTGAAAGATAGCATTTATGTTAAACATATTTATACCTTGGCCTTAAGTCAAAGCTTGAAGTTAGGCAAAAACGACATTGCTCACAGTTATTCATTGTGTCTGCAACTGATTTCAGATATGATTTTGTTGTTTTTTTTTTTTCTAGCATTAAGAATGGAATTAATTTATTTAAACATAAATGCCTAGTGCCATTTTCATACCCTTAGTTGTCCAAGACATTTGCACAGGTTTGACATCTGCCATATACAGAGAACTTAAGACCTGCATCTTTCTGGAGTGGCAGAGTGAAGCCAACCAGGATGCCCCATGACATCTAAAATAGTATGTGACATCTATGATTAGAGAATAGAATCCCACTGTTATTCTTTTAGTTATATTCATTTTTTTTAGTGACCTTTCATTTCTTTCTGGTTTCCTGCAATGGTCTCTATCAGCTGGTGTTGTTTTCTTTCCATGCAATCCTCCAGATCCACAAGACTTCAGCATCCTTTAGTTTCTTAGGAGACTGTTCCAGCTAATGCTCTTTTTAAAGTTTTTACATAAGTTGTCTTTCCTGTAGTGTCTTTTGCATCCCATATCTGTAGTTTCATATTAAGGTCTGCATATCTCATATCAGATAATAATTATATACATTTACGAATGACTTAAAGATAACAAATGTCTTTACAAAATATATACAGATATGGTTAATACTTCCATTGAAATAAAATAAAGCTGCTTGGCATTTACAGAATATTTCTTGTCTAATTGAAAGACAGTGAGGATTACCTCTGTGTTCAAGTTTCTAGCATGCAAAAGTGATTTTACCTTTTTTATTTATCATGAGCTAAGCGTTGCATATATGAATGACAGTATCTGACATCTGTTGGTTCAAGAGAATGTTGGCAGAATAGACTAAATGATTATGAACTAAGTTAAAAATACTATTTATGCAGTCCTCTAGAAAGTAGAATTTTTGCATTTTTCAAGAATGATTGGATAAATTTTGTATGGCTCAGCAAAGGATAGTAATAATTGCCAAAAGATTATGTACCTACTTGCTGTAATTTATATAGAAGAAATTTCTCATTTGCTTACACTGGAACAAGATGAAGACATCGTGCCACCAGAGAGGATCATAAAGGTAATTCTGGTGTAACTTTAAAGCCCAAAATTCCAAAACTACTTTTTATTCATAAATGCAGCAGGAAGTACAGAAAACGGTACAGGGGCTGCTGAAGAATGAGAAGAAGTAGACCAGAGTAATTCATATAGACAGTTTGGAATGTAATAAAAAATGGAATAAAGTTATTTGCAAGATTGTTTTGTACCTACAACTATACATTCTGGTAGGACAAAATCTTTCTATATTGATACCAAAAACTTGTAATTGAAAAAACACCTCTAGGCTTGATTTGGAAAGATAAGTACGATCATGCTCTTTGTGCCTTCACCTTTCTGTTCATCTCTGCCAGTAACTGTGGAATCCAGCAGCTGATTTCAGCTAAATGTGACAGAGCAGGCAGTGATCACAAAAGTATTAAGTCCAAATATGAAAATTAAGGGCTGCATAGGAATAAAGAAACTCATATTAATGGTGCCACATGGGGAAAGGATGGAGGATGAGCTAAACAGTTGCATGGTCTGGCTGTCCTGCCAGCTGGCTGATCAGCACATGGAGTAGTTTCCTTTTCCATGGCAAATTTTCTGATCTGGGCTGTAGCTTGGTCCGGATCACAGCTGTAAAGTTCCCTGACCTTTTTTGTGTGGATTGGAAGAGATTTGAAACTCCCTTTTTCAGCAACATGAACTTTCAAGGGAACAAGATAACCAGAATTCATAAACTGTAACATTGAATTAATGTTGAAAAAATGTCTAGAAGGTAGAAGTTTGAGCAAGAAAATGTTGGAAGTTGTTCAGTTTGGCTTCAGTCCTCAGGATTCCTGTAGATTTTGGCACTTGTCCCACAAGTTTGCCTCAAGCAAAGAAATTCAGATTTTATAGTGGTTAGTGACAGGAGTATTGCAGCTTAGGAAGTGAGCTCTAAATCCGGAGTGGCTGTAGTAATTCCCAAGGGAATAGCGTATGTCACCAGAAATGACATGTGAAGCTGAAAGCTTTTCTATCTCAGATACATCATAGAGAAAACTCATGCAGTAAGGACTCATCAGCTTTGTAAATCTCCACCTGAAAGAATACAGTTTGCTTGAAGGACTCCAGGCAGACTAATGGCTTCCAGCTGGAATTGCATGTATGTGCGGTTTTCGTATGTTGGATGTTATATTAACATAAGTAATGGGTTTCTTTCCTGTGAAGGCCTGAATAGGGAAACAGTTTTAAACTCTGGTAAATCAAGAATCCCCAGACAGAATGTAGCCACTTGAGATTTATAGTTGTAATGTTATGTTTCCTTAATTTCCATAATTTCCTTTGTTTCTTCTCCATCAGTCTGCACATCTCCCCGCATTCTTGTAACAGAGATGCACTGGCTTTCTTAAGATGTTATTTTCCACCATCATAAACTCCTCAATGCAGTTTGATTCAGCTTGTTTTCTTTTTTAATAAATTACAGTTTGTCGTTGTTGTTGTTTTAGGTATCAGCTTTGCTTGTATCATCCAGACAAATTACAACATGTGTCTGAGCTTTCTAGCCAAAATGAGGAAGACTAATATTGGCCTTCAAATGAGCGTGCAAACGTCAGTGTGCCATTCTATTTGCTCCTTAAAATTCAGGACTTCCCTGTTGCCCAGATCCAGCGAGTCGATAATCACTCATCAGAAGAGTTCATGGCCCCAAACCTTTTTCCTGTAGTTACCTGTGCCAGACTGGATGTTTGTGCACACACAGCACCATGTGGTCTTCACTAGGGCTCTGGATGGAGGAAAACGTGCCTCTGAGCAAAAACTATTACAAATGGCACTAATCCTCCTCTATGAATCATGTATACCCACAGAATGTACTCATAGAGACAAGGCTGCCAAACTACAATTGGAAGTCATGTGCAGTTCAGGGGAGGATCTATATTTCTGTTGATTTCTGCAAAGCATCCAGGATACACCCATCCTACACAGATGTTTTATTGTTATATATTAATATGCATATTGAAATACCACCTGAAGCCAGGAACAATTTATCTGTATTGTACCGGTCATAAATAAGTATAACAGTAAGCAACAGTCATGGCCCCCAAAGGGCTGTTGTCTGAAAGACAACATGGACCATATGGAAGAGATGGGCAGCAGTAGGAGGTACTGAGAGGGAAGAGAAGCAAGTAACTACTAATGAGATAGATACAAGACAGTAAAGACTAATATAACGTGGAATAATTCCAGTTAAAGATAGACTTTATTCAGTAACAAATATTTTTATCTTAATGAGCTGCTATCTCCAAGAAGACAATCATGGTAGAGTGAGGATATCTGTTTTCCTGTGCATTATTGTGATTCCATATGCGTGGCAATACTTCTGATTTCTTCCAAATGCAGTTGAGATAAAGAACTTACAGCTACTTCAGAGCCAGATAAAAGTGTCGCCAGAAAGCCTAATTTTTCAAGATGTGTTAAGAATATCCATGATTTAAGTTGTAGACCAATGTATTTATTAAAAAGAAAGCTGCTCTGTGCCCCCTTTTTCACCCGCATCTTTTGTATTTCTTTCTATTTCTAATTACATAAACTTATTAATTATGCATCTATAATGAATAAAGTATAAGTTGTTATTGCAGTTACTGCTTTCTCAAACCTTTGTATTACTGGATGTGTCATATTTATGGGAAAATCCTGCACACCTGACTCATGTAAGTAGATCCATTAAGTTTAGAGGAGGTATCTTTTAATTAAAACTAGTTCATATAGTAATGACAAATCAAAGTGACATTCAGCTGAGAATTTTTCTGTCAATATTCCCTCAATTTTAGAAGTACCCATGAAAACAAATTTTGTTTTCTCTGACTCTCCTCCCTGTATGAAGTGTTGAAGAGAAAACCATAAAATTCTCAGTAGGGGGGCTTTAAATCCTGCATCACTATCAGGATATCATGGTCTGCATTCTTTTGTACAAGGTTTCCCTGCTGTCTGCAACCCAAGGGAAACAATCCACTGCAGGAAAAGCAAACCTTATTTTAAATGGTCATATAAACTCAGCTTAAAGGACTGTTTATTTTATGCACAGATATATCTATACTTGCATTTTCTGCATTAAAAAAAAAATGTTTGAAACATCAAGAATTCTAGGGTTTGATTTCTTATTTTGAAGGACTATAGAAAGTCAATTGTGCTGTCTCTTAGTTTATTAAAAGGCAGTCCAGGCTATTGGATCTATCTCAAAATCCTTTACTGAAAATTGTAGGTAGACATTGAAAGACATTATAATGCACATAGCTATATAGAGCATAATATTTTCATGGCCTGTCTATTTATCATAGTCACCATGAAATAAATAGAAGCACCTGTATCAAGTGGAGGATGTCGGGTAATGGAATAGGAAGCAACCATTTAAAATCTTTGTTTTCCAGAAAGAAGCATAACTAAAGTCTGGATGTAAAATGCCTTGGTATGTGAAAGGGTTCAGGGTCATGTATGTGACTATGTATGTGTGTGCATGTATATACAGTTATGAATATGTTTTGCATGCAGCATTATAGAAATATTAGCTCTATTTTCCTATTTCCTCTGTATTATACACAATATTTTTTTCATGCACAGAGAATTTTCAGTCTTATTAATGTAGATTATTATTTAAATTTGTTCTCAGTACTTTGCTATATTCTTGGCACGTCTTTTTTAATTACTCTACTGGTTATTTACTGCTTGTTTAATAGTTTTGTCCAGCTCTAAGGCTCCTTTACAAGCTGTATTTTGATTCAAGAGGGAGACTCTTACTATGGTAGCCTGGGTTTCTTTCACAGAGGCAGCAGGTGTTGGCCTCAGGACACTCATTGAGCTGGCAGCAGCGAACAGGTTGTGATTAGGTGCATGTGAGAATGATATTTTGCATCTGTGTGTGCAGAATTTAGTTGGAGATTATTTATTTCCCTCCAGCATATTTTGGATGAGACCCTTTTTTTTTTTTTTTTCTTTTCTTTTCTCTGTAGTAATGCTCTCAGTTTTACCTGCTGGCATTTTATTCTTCCCTTCTGCAAAATAGTTATGACTATTCTATGTCATCTCTTAGTAAATATTTTTTTTTTTTTGGTTTCACTATCAGTTGCTGAATTATCTCTTGATCAAGCAAATCAGCATTATGAAGGATGAAATTTTATCCCAGTTTACTAAGAGCAAACAAGGGGACACCTCATAACCTTAAATAACAGTACTGTTAACCTTAATACACAAAGATAAATACACATAACCACCCTTTCCAGCAATCAGATTAATAAGGACATGTCTCTGACCTGAGATTAGTCTTTAACTTCCATCATGAAATGAGAAATTAAATGAGGGAGATGGCCTAAGAACCTAAATATACTAAAATGTTCCTTTGGTGAGCCTGCAGTATCTAGTTTTTATTGAAGTAAATAATGTTACTAAATTATTTGAAGTATTCACTCAGTTTGGGAGTTTTAAACTAGTCCGTACAGGGCCAGGATTTCTGCTTATCTAATCCTGCCTGCTCTCTAAGGCATAGCTCTTTATACTGAAATGTGCTGTTATCAAAGAGTCCTACTTGTTCTGGGTTTCTTGTAGTTGTCTGTGGAGCATATATGCATCTCTCTGAGCTTAAAAGTGTTAGTGACACTTGGAAATAGGGTACCCGCTCAGCTAGAGAATCATTCTGATCCTCAATATAGAATCTAAGTTCACTTTGTGTTTTTTTTCAGTTTGATTTTACTTGACTGGAGTTTGAAAGTTCTGGGGGAATTTTATCAGTGTCCTATTTCAAGGAAATCTTATTAATCACTTTCAGTCATGCTACATAGTTTCCTGCTGTGTATTGTTGCTGAAAAAGGAAATTCCAGCCTGATATTTTTATTAATGATTGCAGAAAGTTGGACTGGCACTACTCACAAATGTTGAGCCAAGAGAGGTTATATGAAGACTTTTCATAATGTGAACTACATCGTAAGAGAAAAGTTGTACCATGGTCATATTCTGTCTCTATTAAGGATTATACTACATGAAAGCAGCAGCTAAAGCAGTTACCTGCAGAGAATAGTAGCTTTAAGAAAGCACTGTAGGTGTTTCTAGCTACCTCTTAATATGCTGGAACCTTGAAAAAATACAGGGAGTCAAGCTCTCAATGAGTTCTTGTAAAGTTTTTTTTTTTTAAATGCAGGTTAATGAATGATAACCAGAGGTACACCAACACTGTGTGAGCATCTGCTTCTGTCAATGCTCTGCATTTTCGTAGACCAATAGCTTCATCCTTTCTTATTCAAGGATTACATACTCTTAAAAAAAGAATTCCAAACCTTCTTGTCCAGAGTTGCACAGGAAAATAAAGTTTACTCTAAACTTTATATTTTCATTTGTTGTTGGTATTTCTCTCTGTTTTATTTGCGTTCTTGTTTGCCCATGAGGTAATTTGTGTTACCTTTTGGGGGGCTATTTTGTGAACTGCCTGCTGGTGAGATGTGGACCAGCAGTAGCCCAAAGACTGTTGATTGAGATACATTGACAGGCACCATAAGTTGGGGATCCATGAGCCAAGCTATTATCTAACAAGTCATACCTCATGAAATGCTTGTTCTTAGAGGATGAGACCCCTCAAACTCTTATGAAAATGTAGTTCAAAATTAGATGCCTCCCATTACTTAGGATAGCAAACTTGCTCTCCTACTCATCTAGTTTACATGAAGGATCAGCATTTTGCTTCTAATTCTGTAGTTATGTATTTGCAGACTCCTGATTCATTACTTATATTGATATATGACATGAGTTGGTTATTGAAATGTATTTCAAATCCCATTATATTTGGAACATACTCTAAGTATAGAGTATACGTATGCAGTGTTTCATAGTGGTTCAGAATAGACACAGGTGACTCAGAATCAGGGAGAAGTGACTAAATTATTTTGTCTGATCTTGAAGGCATTTCTGTCAAAGGAGATACTGGGAAAGTATACGAATATTGCATTAGAAGGGTACAAATTAAGTCAGAGAAAGAAAATGGAGTGCAGCAATGGAGAGTATTGTTCTGGATTGGATGGAAGATAAGAAGCCTGTAGAACAGATAAAAGCGAGTGTTGGCATGCTTCAACATGCTATTTGGAGAAATATAATCTATAGCCACTGAGATTTTAGAGAATAAAGAATTCATAGAGCAGTACTTATGGAATAATATTGAAAAGGAAAAGAATTAAAAGTTTCTCTGTGAGTAACTCATATAAATTCTTGCTGATTTTGAAGTTTATATAGTACGTATTAAGAACTTGTTTGATGTAAATTAGGTTATGTATCCTTGCTTGGCATTTGGAGTGTTGCATAAACTGCCACAATACTTTTAAATACTTCATCATATATAAGTACTGAAAGTTGTCTCATTTTTTTTATTTCCTCTTGATAAATGATTTGCTTAGCTTGTTGAAGAAGGACTTTTTATTGAATTCTGGTGGAAATCTCCGTGAATTATGTATAAGGTCTCACTTAATTGGTCTTTTGGTCTTTCCATTGTCTGCTGAACTCACTTTACTTCCTGACTGAGTTTAATGAACTTGCTGTCTGTAGGGAACATTGATATTAACACTGTGGTAGTGCTAAAAGGCCCTGAGCAGGACTGGTACACAGTGCTGTGCCAAACACACAAATGTGATCACAAGCCCTAATTTCATTTTGCCAAACTCGTTACTTTAATTCCACACATGCAGCAACTTCAGGTAAACATTGTTTCCTTTCGAAATACATCGTGGTATCATAACCACTGCTCAGCAACAAGGGCAGCCCCTCAAACCCTGCACAGGAGGATTCAAGGGACTGAATGTCTGGGACCATTAAAAACATTATGTCGGGTCTGTCCATGTCCTCAAGTGGGAACTGTACAGGAATAAGGTCAGTAGGTCCTTCTGCATTGGCCCTGGGAGCTCAGCTTTCTTGAGTGGGGATGGTAGGTCTAGTTTTTCTGCAGCACCTGGTTCACTCCGTTATAACTGCATGGATCACCATGTTATGTGGTGAAGGGGACAGGAAAAACATCCTCCTAATATTAAGCAGATACTAAGGTCTTGCTAAAGATCTCATTCTCCAGTTTAATAAAAGAGTAGTGTGAAACACAGAAGTGCTGGAAAGGAGAAGTCCTTCCTCTACACACATCTACTTTATGAGAGAAATTTTACAGAGTGATGGACACAGAGCTGTGAAACTAGTCCTGTGCACACACCAACTGGGCATGTCTGATCTAGCCTTGTGGTACCCCACCACCTTGCATGGTAGCACAGTGCTGGGACACTCTCAGACCTTGCAGTCAGATGGTTATTGCAGAGACCAGTGCAGACCTGGACAACTGCTCTGGTGCCAGACAGTGACAATGATATTCTGTCTTTAGTTCTCTAGTTATACGATCAGTAAACAAAAGAGCTTGCAGGCTCTAACTAGGAAAATGTAAAGATGGAATTGATGTGCAGGCAGAATTAATTTTCATTAATTTAAATTAATTTTTTTAATTTTACATTAATTCATTTTAATAGAATTTTTTCTATTAGGAGATCTGACTGCTACAGACAGTCATTGTGATCACCTCTGCAACACAGTTGCAGAGAGAGAAGGACTTTTCCAAGATTAATGTATGAAAATTGGACTGTCAGTGTTCCTATTCCTGTTTCCAATTTTATCACTGATTATGAGAGTAGCTTTGGTAAAATCACTTATTCACCCTGGATCTACTTTCACTTTTTTCCTCTAAAAGAACTCTGTAAAAGTACCTCTTAGTTCACACGGGTAACGTAGGTTAAGCTTTGCCAAGTATTGTAAAGTGTTTTGAAATTACCAGATGAAAACAAGTTATCAGTGCAGGGTATTGTTAAATTATTTGGCTGCCAAATGACTCATCCTGAGAAGTTAAAAATAGGGTGCCAATGGGTTTTGTTTTTCAATTGTGTCGTGACTCTAGAATTACATTATCGCAGTTGCACGATCAACTCAAAGGCCATGCCGCCCTATGGTAAGAAAGATTTGATCAGCATCCTCCTGCTCTGATGGTCTGCAGGCATTTGAGTTGTTTGTATCTGGGGCAGATGTTTACAAGAGACTTCCCACTTGAACAGTGAGGAATTGATATGACAGAAAAGACTTTTCCACACTGCTGTGAGGGAAACCCTACAATTCCTCAGACTTTGGTCTTACACTTGGAAATGCATTTTGTGATTTTTGTAACTGCAGCTGAAAGGTTTGCAGAAAGTACACCTTACCTGTATTTCTGTTTTCCTGCCTCAAGTGAATTTGGTGAAATACTCCCAGTTATTCACCTCTCAATCAGATTTATTTCCTCATCCAGGCTAAGCAGTTTCAGTATGCTCCACAGTTGGATACGTTCAACAGTCATGGCAAAGTTATATCCACTTCTTCATTTTCAGCTCATATACATCTGGTTGTTTCTTATTTTTGTTTTGTTGAGGTAGATGAAAAGAGGGCAATGGGAAAACAAAAGAGGAAAATGCATGTGTGACTTCTCACAGTGATTTCTGTCGATTTGGTTTTGCTTATCTGAGGTCAGACTACTGACATTTAAACCTTTTTGGTTTAGAGAGGAATATTAAAACCCATCAATGAGTGTTTTCTCACTTGACACCAGCACAAAGTTAGTACAAGTTGCATGTGATGGAAGGACAGATCAGTTCAACATTTCCCTGCCCCATCTCTTCAGTCTGACTGACACTGAGTCCCCTGATTCGCACAGTCTTGGTGTCACCCACATCCTGGAGTTTTCCATGCCTATAAAAGCCTAGGGGCAGCCAAAAAAGAAGCACTATGTGTTGGGATCTGAATGAGATCAAGCCTGTGTGAAACTGGGGCAGTGGTGCTCCTCAGAGGGATCTGCCCTTTTACAGAAATTTCTTACCAGTGAATTTTGCTCAGGGCCAACCTTTTAAATTGCTCAGAGGCGGTATGACTCTCCTGGGAACTGGTTATTGATGCTTTCTGTCCTTCAGCTTCTGTCTTTTATTTAATAGAGCTTTTCTCAGTTCTGAGAAGGTGAGGTATACCCAAAATACTGTTTTCAAATATCCTGCTCCCAGGAAGTGGGATGTTTAGAGTTAAGCCCTGATGACTTCTGAGATGCTGGAGCCCATGATCTTTGTGTTAGACCTTTACAGCTCACTTTCTGAATGGGTTTTCAGAAGGTGTGATTTCCTATGCTTTCTGGTTTCAGTAGCAGCTCTGATTGCTGACTATTCATGATGAGACCTAAAAACTCATTTCCTTTACTCTCCATTTTCACATTCCTGAATGGTGACAGGTCAGGGGGTGCTTTGGGTCTGTACAGAATAACATCTGTAATGGGAGCTCAATTATTTGATGCGGTACGGCATGAAGTAAGATGGAGACTTTATACATCTCTGTAAAGTGGCCTGAAAGGGGATGAATATTGGTGGCTCTATTAATTTGAGAGTGAGCTTTGCTGATTCAGGTTGATTCAGCCAGGGAGGACTAGCCCTTCAGTCAGTGAGTCTCCTGTATGAGACTTCTGAGGAGCTACAGCACATGGATTGCAGTAGGAGAGAGGAAAGCAAACCAGAACAATAGACTTGTCTAAGTAGGAAACCAGGCAAGAGCATCCTGGTATGGTGCAACCTGGTTCCATGTCAAGAGTTATAGCCTTCTCAAGGTCTTGCCTTGCATTTTTGCAAAGGAATTATGCTTTGAGCCTTCTACGATCTTTCCCAGGGCCAGATTTGGCCATAAATCTACAGGTTTGCTTTGTTATTCTGATGTCTCTGTAAGATCCCCAGTCTGCCCTGGAGGCATTTCCTGGGGAATATCCCCAGGCTTGCCTGGAACACGTCCCTTTTCTCCATGGTGTGAGATACGTTGGGTTCATGAGGTTGCTTGACTGGAAGGACTGTGATACTAAGATACAGCTAGAAAGCCCACCAGGTAGGTGAGCTCCTCTGAAGCTGTGGCAGATCCTATCCTCACAGTGTAGTACAGTTCGTCAGTGGCTGAAGGACTCAGCAGCGGCTGTATCTGGCACTGGGGGAAGGAGTGTGAGAGAGGCTGCAGAACTGCTTAGATCTAACTGCGTGGAAGCAAGGGGTGGGATACAAAAGTGTGGTCTCACACCGAATGTACTGAACTTAACAGGTCTAATAAGCCTTTTGACAGTAGCTGGATAATGCAGAAGTCTGGTTGGGTGGAACATCTTGCAACTTTATAGGAGTTTTGGGTGGCTTGCTGGAGATCTTATATGCCTTTTTGGAGACCCAACAGGTATCTCATGCAAAAGCGTATTTCTAACACAAGTAAGAAGTGGGTGGTGAGTAAAAACATGTCTGTGTAACCTTGATATGTCTATGTAAGAATTAGCTTTTACATCTGTCAAATAAAATACTGTGTAAACTTTCTGTGACCAAAAGGTGACATTAACACAAAATGAATTGTAATTAATCTTAGTTGACTGCTAATTACTTGTAAAATCTGATTAAAGAGAAAACTAAATTTGCCTGCAGTTATTAGTGTTTCGATATGAAGTCTATGTCCATGTAAATATGTCTAGTTCCCTGTGCTAATTTATCACCACTGTTATTTGTGAGCTTTTTTTTTCTTTCTTCAAAGGTTACAGAGAATGAAGGTCAAAATTAGAATAATGAGTCTTTGTTTATTAACAAAGCAAAAGAACAACCATTGTATAGACATTTTATAGACTCCAACATTTCGATATTGTCAGAGAAACATAGTGTTTCAAACATATTAGCATAGAAATAGGTTTGTTTCATATTACTTCAAATAGTTCTGCTTGCACTGGTTTGTCATTCAGCTGTCAGTAGAAAGACAACAAATATTCCGTGTGAATTGACCCCCAAGAAAGGACTGGCGATTCTGCTATTCATTGACAAATGGATTTTGAAATATTCACATAATGAAATCCCCAGAGAAAATGGACTTTAATAGCTGATAGGATTTTGTAAAGTAACATAAAATCACAGCTGGACATCCAGAGTGAATTTTCAGTAGGGATAGCAGGCAAGTATATACCCACTTACTAATGTGATTGAAAGGAGTAGGCCGTGTAATTCTCCAGCCTGACAGGTAGTAAGTCTTTTCTCTGTCTTTTTAGCACAAATTCGTTAACTACCTTGTCCTCCATCAAATTGTCTTAAGAATATTCCTGTAACAAGAAAACATTGTAGGTATCATGTTCGACAGCAGAAATAGCAATCTGGAAGGTATTCTTCATAGAAAACTCATAACCCCACACTCTTACTGCTACACAGCAAGCCATTATTCAAAACAGACCCCATGCTCATGATGCAGTTAGACATTGCTGCATCTGCACTGAGGGGAAAATGCACATAGCCCATCTAAGTACAACTTTCATGCAGCAAGATATTTTTTCTATGGAAAGAATTACATCTTTGAATAAAACACCTGAACAACACACTTAAGCACACTACTAGAAAATATCTTGGGGCTTTATGCTACTACCCCATGTGGGATACAGAGAATCACTCCCTGATTACCTCCTGCATTGGAAAAATAATGTTTGCTGATTCTCTCCCTTCTATCCTTTGAACAGTTCTCCCAGACCTCACCAAAATGATTATCAGAAGCTTTATAGAATCAGACTGTGTGAGAACAAATACAAAAGCTGCCAAAATATCTCCAAAGCCACCACAAAAGAATTGTCCTTGACAACCAAATCACCAGTGAGCTCTACACATGGAAACTTTAGAGTGTGATGTACTTTCTGTAATACACCAAATACCCTCCTGGAGTTATGTGAGTGAAACAGTGATTTTGCACCAAAATACTTCTGCGCCAATAATTGGAAAAGGACAGACAAGCCAGTACTCAGAGAAGAATATTTCTTGCAAACTACTTTATCTCTGACTTGCTGAGCCTGGCTCTCAAGGGAGATATATAAAATACCTTTGAGGGAGACGATTTGGGATAAAATGTATAACTTTGCTGGATATTAGAAATAAAGACACAACAGATTCATTTTTATTTTGAATTTCAATTTTTTCTAAGCCTTCCTTTTTGATAAACCCTTTCTGTTCCACCTTCTGTCCAACCGATAAGGAAATGAGCCTTATCACCTCTCCCCTTGATTACCCTTCATGACGTTCTTCTCTCAAGTTGTTTAGCTGATTAACATAACTAAACGAAGCTCCGAACAGTGTGTCCCACTTTGTACTGAGATTGAAGTTTGCTGTCTCTCTTTCAGCCAAAACTGTATTGTTCTATAAAAGATACCCAGCTCTTCAAATCTTGCCAGTCTTATACAGATAAAACATGGTATTTAGATGTTTACAACAAGGCTACTGGTAGCTCTCTCCTAAATTGCTCTCCCATGATAACAAGGGAGCAAAAGTTGAGGTAGGTTTTGTCATTCAAATAGGAACTGGAAAGATATCAAAGCAGCTCCCTGAATGTGATCCCTTTCTCTGTTTCTCCCTGAAGTAAAGGTAAATGGATGTTCTCATAGTAGATACATATCACCATGCTCTGCTTATACAAAGTTAAATAAGAAAACTGTAAATGTTCTCAGCAAGATCTCAACAAAATGCAGTTCTGATTTAGGCCCTTAACACTGCCTTAATGTGCCCAAAGATTATAGTATTAGTGGTTAATTACTAAATAATCTAATGACACAAGCTCTTACACTATCTGTGTATGCCTCTCTGAAAATTTGTACTGCCACATAAATCAAGGTAGAGCAGAATTTGTTCCTGTACAGAGAAATTGATAAAACATTTTTGTAATGCAAGCTTGATGATATCCTTGATTATTTCTATGCTATCTCATAATTTTAAAAGTCAATATTTGTTACAGAGAGCAAAATTTACTCAGAAATGCAAATATACAGTATATACAAAAATACCCACAAAAAATAGTTTGGTAATTTCTGTGGCCTATACTTTCTAACATTTAATCTATATTCCACTGTTGTAAATTTAACTGGACAATCCACGGTGACCAGACTCTTGCCTGATGACTGTTCAGTGGTTTGCATAGTTCTTAACTGGGCCAGTGTCCTCAAGAAAACTTCACGTCTCTGAAAAAACTGTGCTGTTTGTCACCCTGGGAACTGTTTCACCAGAGGTGTCAGAGATCACAACTATGAAGCCTGAGCTGCCCAGTTAGTCTTTGAGTGGACATTTCCATGTTCAGAGCTGAACACCAGTTAGGTAGGTGAGACTGTATTTAGATAAATCCTTATGGGTTTTCTGTCCATTAATGTTAGTTTAGCCAAAAAGAAGGGCTACTCTTACAAACTAATGACTTGACTACTTGATTCTGTAATAAAATTGACACTGAATTTGAAGATAGTGAGGTTGTACATCTGTGGGACTGTGTTGTTCCATTCCTGTACCTTTGTTCTTTCTTTCTTTCTTTCTTTCTTTCTTTTCCATATAAAGTCATTTCATGCAGTTCAAATAAAACTCTATTTGTCTTTAAGCTGGGGTCATGCATCAATTTCAATGCCTGAAAGTGTGAAAGCAGTTTAGACTAGAGCTTTTTGCGATAGAAATAATGATGCACTGGAAACCTGTCTGATATGTACAAAACGTTGAAAGGGCATTGTAATGGATCCTTTGTGGCAGTTTTTCAGGCTACAGTGTTTGTTCTCATTTTGGTATGAGAAAGCATCTCTCATTCATTTTATTGTGGGGAGCAGGAGGTGAGCTCAACATCCTTTAAGGAAATGTTTTGTTTTGTTTTGTTTTCCCCAGCTGTATTCCTCTGCAGTGGTTTCCTTTGATTTTTGATCATATTTAGAATTCATCCATTTGGTTGTATTTTTCAGAAACTGTTAGATCAGTTGCTTATATTCAGCAGATAGAAGCCCAAATTGCTTTGGTCATTAGGTACCAAAGAAAATCTTATGTCTACTCTTTCCTAACACTTACTTGCATCTTACACAGAAACAGTTTTAAAATTGCATCTTTGCCTTATCTTCTCTACAGATAGTTATTGGCATAATTATGAGAGGCTGAAATACTGATGCTTCATTTGGCATTTCAGCCCAGCAGAAAAGCCTACAGAGGTTTTTGCCTGTTTAGAGGGCAGGGAGTGTGTCCACATTTCATTCCTGCAACACATCTCAGTTTCTCTCTAGAAACCCATGAAGA
The DNA here is from genome assembly GCF_018691265.1 of Tyto alba. Taxonomy (NCBI): domain Eukaryota; kingdom Metazoa; phylum Chordata; class Aves; order Strigiformes; family Tytonidae; genus Tyto; species Tyto alba. The sequence continues at coordinate 33,178,231 of NW_024881313.1, read as the reverse complement.
AGAATACATGAATCAGTGCTCTCATGCCAGCTTGATTTTGTCCCAATACTGCTAGTACTATAACCTAGATTCTCTGTAAATAGGACTGGAGTTATACAGTAGTAGCATACTACTTTGGCAAGTTGCAACCACTAGGAATTGTTTGTCACTGATTATTCTTGTAAATGTAGTGAAATCTGTGTAGTGGATCCAAACTTGTTCCAGCCAAAATTGTTTAGAAACCTGAGACCAAGAAAAACGGTAAAAAATCCATTACTTGCATAACACCTTTTTCTTGCTCAGTGTTGCAAAGCTTTTAATATTTTTGACCTCAAACCTTCCAGTCTTCCAGGTGAGTTCATCTGGTAGTCAACCATTATGTCCTGCAGTAACAAATACTTACTTTCTCAGAAGGCATAATTCCAGCAGACCCGAGTCGATGTGAGACAGGAAATTGCCTGTCTGTTGTGCTACAGTCCTGAGCTGGACCACTGGCTTGCTGCAGTCTTTCATGCCTGGCCTTGCTTCCTATTAGCTTGAATTTCAACTGATTCTCTTGTTATGACAACTGAGATGTTATAAACACTTTAAAGTCTCCCAGAACAAGAGAGGAACTTAGAGCATCTTCATGAATAGCAATAACATGCCTTGCCAGGAATGACTGAGCTTTTAACTTCTGGAAGGAAGTCATCATCATAGAATACCATGTTAGAAGGGACCTCAAGGATCATCTGGTGCAACTTTCTTGGCAAAAGCACAGTCTAGACAGGACAGCCCCAAACCCTGTTCAGCTGAATCTTACAAGTGTCCAGTGTTGGAGAATCTACCACTTCCCTGGAGAGATTATTCCAGTGGCTGCTTGTTCTCATTGTGAAAAACTTTCCTCTTGTGTCCAGTTGGAATGTCCCCAGGAGAAACTTGTATCTGTTACCCCTTGTCTTTTCCATGTGACCCCTTGTAAAAAGGGAGTCTCCGTCTGCTTTATAGCCACCCCTTAAATACTGGAACATGGTGGTAAGGTCTCCCCTAAGCCGACTGACTCTTCTCAAGGCTGAACAAACCCAGTTCTCTCATCCTTTCCTCACATGGCAGGCTTCCCACTGTTTTGATCATCCTGTGGCTGGCCCTCCTCTGGACCCTCTCCACCCTGTCAACATATTTTTTTTATAGTGGGGACCACTGATAACATTGCCCCTTTGACTAACACTGAGCTGTAACCATTATTTTTTTGAAACTGGCTGCTTTCATTTATCTTCTTTTCGTGAATGCTGTGTGTAGCAATGATTTCAGAAATTAGTGTCCCACGCTTCAGAGAATACTGACCTTCATTAAGAAAGAGACATCCCAGTGATCAGATGGTGCTTTCTCTCCAGCACTGGGCTGGGGTTCCTGTCCTTTCCTGTGCCCTGTTGCTGAACTTAGGAGTGTTGTAATAGGATGATACTTAGAAATGTATTTGAGAAATAAGGTCATGAACCTTTCTCTGCTACAGAGTATTTTGCAGCAGGATGATACATGCAAATGGACACACCTGTTTGTCATGTGGAAGTGTGTCTCATAATGCTGATGTAATTGAAATGCAGCAGAACTGTTGTTAATAGGTAAAACTTTTAATCTGAGTGTGGAAAAGGATGGATTTGAGAGCAAGGCAAACCTGCAGTTTTTTAATAACTTACAGTAATCAGAAAAGGGAGTTTATAGGATCAGATGAAAAAATGTCCTTTGTCTCATGGGAGAATCTGTACCTGAACATTTTTAGATGGTAAAAGGTAGAGAATGCAAAATGACTGAAACTACCAGGTGAATTTTTTCTATGGACAATTTAGGGACAATCCCATGATAATATAATAGGGTCAAGTATGCCTTTCTTCTGATGATCATTATCAAAGAGCTGGTAAAATATCTAACCAGATTAATAGATCTTTGGTTATTAGGCATTGGCTAGAGGGATTTTAACAGTGCTCTCTTTATTCAGGGGGCATGTGTGTTTTTTGGCATCAGGAAGTAGAGTGGTCTTTTTTTTTTTCCTCCTAGTGTTGAGATTTAGCTCTGATTACTGAGGCTGATTCTTCTTTCATGTAAGAGACAAAAGCAGCCAATGATTCAGTCTATTAAAGCTGAACTGTATCGAAATGACTGGTGATTCTGTACTGAAAATCAAAAATGGGCTACTGCTTGTGTTAGAATAAAAACCAATCCTGATAACATCATTGATTCAAGACTATCCTTAAAATTACATCTTAAAATTCATACAAAAAACAAAAGGAAACTTAACTGCTGAATTAATCAGAGGCTGAACTTCTCTCCAGCAAACATATTCTCTTTGAAAGAAAAAATAATAAAAATAATTAAGAAAGAAAATTAAAAAAAAAAATATGAGCAAGCAGATAAGAAAGATGTATGACAGGAGTGTAAAATTGAAGCTACAAAAAACAACAGACCCTGAGCAAGCTTTACACGCTTCTGATTCAAGAAGTTAGGTAAGATTAAATCCCTCAGCTTCTTAAGAAAAGAGTAGAACGATCTCCTCCTGGCTATTGAAACAGAAGAAGGAGGGTAAGGGTCTGAGACAAGCTTGCATATATTCCAGTGATCATTTCCAGGTGCCTTGTTTGCTCCTAATTCCTCTAGGCTTCTAATTTGCCTGTTACTTTGACTCAGATAACCTGGAGGCTAATCATGTGCTTGAACCATCGGTTAGAAAATAAAGGGCACAGCAGGACAACCTAGCAAGCTCTGCTGAATGAATGCAGAAGGCAGAAATGATATGCATCTTCACAAATCCTAAGGAGAAGGTAGGTGATAGCAAGTAGCCCTTGCAGTAACAGTGCTTCCCTAGTCTGTGCCAGCTGGTTCTCTTCCTCCTCCCACTCCCTGCAGGAGTCAGAGCCCTGAACGGACTGATGCTGGGTTTTGCCACTGGACGTTTCTGGAAGTCTGTTCAGCATAAACTGTTCCTCTCAGCTGTTTTAAGTCTCTAAAAGAGGTGTGATCAATGACAAGTCGGGGTGAATGACAGGTGTCCTAATTCAGATCATGTCTCGTAGTGGATTTTGTACAACCAGGCTACTGCATATAAACTGCATGGTCTGACCTAGATTTTCCTTTCCTTTAAAATATAGATAATGGTAAAAAATGAACATTTTAAACTGAAGTTAATAATATTGGACCAGAATCTCAATGGGTACAAATAGCTCTGACTTCTGTGGAGATGCTGAGCTACCCCAGCTGAGAGCCAGAAGGGGCAGCAGTTTTCTTGATGTGCTGTCTCCTTCTTCTAGTCTAGCTGGGATTATCACATTGCCTAGGGGAATTAGGCAACTTCAAAAGTAGCCTAATTTCCTTTTGGTGTTTTGAAAATAGCACATTAGTGTTTTTTCTTCCACTGTGAACTGCGTGCTCTTTTCTTTCCCCATGCTGTCCAGATTCATCTGCAGGGTGTGGGAAGGCCACAGGACCATGGATCTGCCCCTGCTCCTTTCCATTCCCCATACTGTCACATCCACAGTGCAGTGCAAAGGAACATTTTTTTCTTTCTACAGCAGTTCCAAAGCAAAAATGAAAAATGGTTCTTCCCAAAGGGCTGAGAAAAAGTTAATAGCTTTGAACCAAATTAAAAATATTGTTGCCTGTCTTGGTTTGTAGCTAGTATACCTTTGAAAAGAGACAAGAGCAGACTCATTTTGGAAACATCAGAAGGAAAAAGAAATCAACTTTCTATTAATCAAATGTTTTGTCAGAAACTCTTTTTTTGTTGTTGCTGTCATTAATACAGTGTTCTGCCCCTCAAGTTTTTGCTGGCTCTAGGTCCGCTTTACTCCTGCCTGTCTGGAATCGAGTCGTGGTCCATGCAAGTAAATGTCAAGGCTGCTTTGCAGTTTCAGTGCTTCACTGAGGCCACACAAGTGTTTTTCTGTGCCTGCACCACATAAAAGTGCAGGAAAAGCTGACTTATTTATTGTTCTATCACAGCCTACAATTAAAAGGTATTTAGGATGTCTTTTGTTAGCAAGGATGTCCTGCAGTCTTCCATATCATTATTCCAGCTGCAGCTTTGTAAACTGATGTTCTAGGTTAGAAAAAGAATTTATTGCAGAGTCAGGTATCTGAGATTAAAGCTAAAATGCTGTTTGAATGCTTTTGTGTGGTGTCATGAATGTAGATCAGTTGAAACACTACATCTATGTATTTGTCTAATCATATACCTACTGCTTGAATCAATAAAGTTAAGCAGATGGAGATCTATTTGAAATACAAATCCAGAGAACAGACACTTACTTTCTTTAATCTTGGACTGATACTTGTATGGAGGCTGTTTCATTAATATATTATCTCTGAAAGGTAACTGGGTTTGTCGGAGTTGAAATAAGATTAAATGAGTCAGCTATTGTAGTTCATCTGTTAAACCACAGCACTTTGCTCTCAGTTTGTAAAATAATCTCCAGACTAATGAAGTAGGGTCAATCACATGCATTTTTTCTGGAACCAAATTGCCATTGTGTCACAGCTATGGATAGGTCAATAAGTGTTGCCATTGTACATTGACTATTGCAGTGCCAGAAGATAAGACATTTTTTCATTACGTGGTACAGATTTAGACTCTGCACAGATCAGTGTCTAATTTCTGCAGTGTAAAAGCTCCCCACATAGCTCACATTTCTTGCAGAAATACCACTGTTTACTTCATCTGAAAGTGCCCCATTGCTGAAACGGCTGATTTAGCAATGTGCAGCTGGTATTTAGCAGTGGTAGATTCAGGAATCATTCAACTCCCACAGTTCCCTTTGTAACTTCAGTATATCAAACAACTTCTGAAAGTCATATATTATCCACACCTGTGCCATTTTGGCTTGTGGTTCATTGGCAGATGAGAATGGCAGGAAGAACATTTGTGATAAGTAATGCATGCAATGTGTTGACTAGCTACTGCAGTGATTTCATCAGGGCACATATTTTTTATTAGCAAATTAAATACTCAATAACCAGGAATGGAAGGGAGGGAGGGAGGACTGTGTTAGCTGGTAGTATCACACCTCCTGGTTGATGTTTCAAGGGATATCAGACAACATAGGGCCATCTGCTTTGATGTGCACCTCTGACACTCTGCAGAAGAGGTTTAACCAGGCTGATAAAACACAGACAATGAAAGTGACCTTGAGCAGTGTTTCAAAAGGGCAGGTGAGAGGAAGTGAAAAGGAGAGGAGAAAACAGCTGCCCCAACTCAAAGGGTATGGGGTAGGAGTGACTTCCATACAAGGCTTAGGTAAGCTGGAATTCCTAATGGATTCTTCTCTTTTTATTAAAACTTTCATTTTTTCATTCAGTCTTTATGCTTGTTTAATTTCTTAAGAGTTGATAATCTTTGACCAATCTGATTACTTCTTCTAACCTTGGGTTGCAGTCTTTGGAGCGAAAAGTGTGTTGGTGCCAAACCAAGTTGGGTCTGGGTGTAAATGCTACTGATGCAGACCCTGCTGTGAGATGTCTTCAAAAGGGAGGGAATAACTAGATCTTTTCCTGAAAAGCAGAAATGGGGAGAGTCTCACCAACTCAGACTGTCCATAGACAGACCAAAGTTGAACTACACATTTTATTTGTGTTTATGTGTGTGGAGAAATATTTCCGTCTAACAAAAATGCTCAGTTTTGTGGTTTGTTTGAGGTTTTTTGGTTTTGGGTTTTTTTTTTTTAAGATATGCTCTTTTTTTTTCCTGTTTTGTAGGGGTGAAAACACAAGAACTGAGTAAGTTCTTGCTAAAAAAAACAGCTTAGAAGAGCAAACTGCAGAGGAATGAGGGTATTTGCCATTCTCCCACCTCTCCAAGGAATGTGCTAACCATTCAGCAGTTAGCTGCTCTGGGCTGGTTTTCTTTCCATCTTTCTTGTTGCAGCTGCATAAACAATTAAATATTAATTGGGCTAGAAAAACAGATTGGCCATGTGGAGAAAAAAGCCACTCACTTGGGACATGAGTGGCCAAGTTCACCTCTCAGCTCTGAAACTCGTAAATTTTTCTGACTTACTTCTGAGTTGTCAGTCACCAGATTATATTTTATCTTCTTATTGTTATTGCCCAAGGTCTCTCCCATGTTAAGGCCATTCTAAACATAAAACACCTTTTCTAATCATTTAATCAAAATTAGCACATTCCCAGCAGAAGTGTTGGTTTCAGCGACTAAATCATGTCAGGTTCAACACCCTTTTTTCCAAAATTTTTGATTAGCACCAAAGTGTTAGAAATATTTCTTAAATGGACCTTCTGCCACAGTGGTTTTTTCCCTAGATGAGTTTTGGAAGCTAAAGCATGAAAATATATGCCTGTTAACTTACTCTGCCCTTTTTAATGGGAGGATGAATATTATGTTACCTTTTGCAAGTTGCTAGATGCTTTCTTATCACAAGACATAGCATATGCTATTTCTCTGTCCAGATACATTATAGTTGCTCCTGGGTATACAAATACTGAGTTTGTTGCCTCAGAGGAGCTCACAAGCCCCTATATTTTATCAGCACACGTAGTGCAGAAGGGCCAAAGAGAAGAATCTGGTGTGACAAGAATGTCATACCTAATTCAAAAAGCGAACAAGAAGGACCAGATGTCCAAAAATGACCCCAGGGAGGTTTGCATGGTTATACATTAGGAAGGAACAAGGCTCTGGTTTTTGCACTTTGAGCATAGAAATTTTTCATATACCAAATCACTATTATGACATAACTTATGTATATTCAGGCTTACCTCTACTTGACATTCCTACTAACATGGAAACTAAATTAAGAATATTGCTCAAAGAGGAGTATTGACTAATATTCTTATCTTTCAGTTGGTTTTAGCTTTGAATTCGATCCCTTTTGGTCTCAGAAAGGTTAATAATCAAATGTGATATTTGGGATGCCGTTCTGTCCCCAGTTTGCTTATCATAATTATCTCAGGATTTCTGTATCTGAGGTTATAAATTAGTTACTGGATAAAATTTAGCAGTGATGCTCTGTATTGAGATGGCATATTTTGAAAACTGGGCTTAATTGTTCTTTGTTTCCTGTGCATCTTCTTTGAAGTTAGTAGGGCTGGCGTGGGAAGAACAGCATTTGACTACTGCTTTTGCTGCCTGCTGCAGCTCATCTTAAAATTTTAAACTGGAAAAGGCACAGGGCAATTTCTCTGGGGATCTCAGCTGTGAAAAGGGCATAAGATTGCCAGTAATCCTCAGAGAAGAGCTTGGGTTCTTGTTGTCATTGTTTTTAACACAGTTATAACAAGTGTGCTCTGTATTTGTCAGTATTGCAACAACTTAGTACGCTGTTAAATTCAGCTGGGTAGCAGCATTTGCCAAAAATTGTTATCCAGTGAGGCAGATAAACAAAGTATCGGGTTTTTTGTTTTGGTTTGGTTTTCTTTCTTGTTAAAATAAATGATTAAAAGCGAAGTCACATAGACTCTTCTTTGAGCTATTTTAATCAGTAAACCTGCAGGAGCAAATGTGTTACAGGGGCATCTGTTATGGGAGGATGGAAATTATTACAAAGGGGTTTGAGCCACACAAGTACGAATTTCAGGGAAAGGGGCAGTTTGTTTCTTAATATAGTCTGAGATCAGAGTCACTCCCCAATGCCAGCCCTGCATTTGGCTGTTGTCACTGGAGATACAGTAAAGGGCAATGAGGCAAACTGTATTAATCATGAATCTGTTGTGATTTTGTTACCCATGCTGGTCTTTTTAAGAGAGTGTGACTTTGCCAGGAGCACAACGTTAAGGACGAAGCCTCTGAAATCTGCAAGTCATTCAGATGCATGCTTGTTTTTTCGCTTGCCCTACTTGCGCTTACGGGCAGCGCATTACAATTTCCAGAGGGCCCCTGGGAAGTCCGGCTGCTGGGTCGGCAAGCAGAGCAGGGATCAGAGAGCCTCATAGTGAGAGATGGGTTGAACATTGTCCCTTGCACCACATTCAGCACACTGGTGGATTACAGTAACGCTGCTGGGAACTGATATTGTTGCATGCAAGGTTTCTTTTTAATATATTTTTTTGCCCCAATGAAGAAAGTCCAGCTGCCGGGGCACCATTCACTGGTAGATGCCTTCAGGTACCAATACATATTTACTGTGCTGCTCAGCTAAAGCAACAAAGGGGTTTTAATCATTGCAGAGATGTTGACCTCAGGGGTTTATAAGTCATGATTTGAGTTCTCAAGAAATTAATGATTGCCCTAGAAAACAGGAAAATTAAACTGTTATGTTGTTTGAATTATCTTTTGGTTTTCTGAATCTCTAAGGGATCATTGAAATCACGTTAACAAACTTCCCCTGAACCATAAAAGCTTTTTTTTTTTTTTTTTTCTATAAAGAAGATTTTTTTATTAATCACATGGCACTAGGGAAGTATCAAGAGTTTGCCAATACTGGTGACTAATCTGCATGCTCACAGCTCTTATTAAACTAAATAAGAGTCATGGGAATTGGAAGACTCTGGAAAGGAAGTTTTAAATCGTTAAATCCTTCTGATATCTCCATGGGGGCATATGTTTTCTAACTATTTTATTTACAGCCTTCTGGCTCCTTTACTCGTCACTGATCTACACTTACAACGTTGCCTGGCACTGCACCAAACCAAGGGACCCGGCTGAGCACCAGACGATCCAACACTGCTCTCAGGGTAGAAGTAGAAAACAGACTTCTCCAGCCTGTCCCAATTCCCATTTCACAGCACAAGTCCCATGGGATAGGAACGCTATTCTGATAAGAGAGAGACAGACAGCAGAAATGCTTCTTTGGAAAGGTTTTAAAAAATAATGATCTGTAGCATGTTTGGATTGGACATTATAAGGAATTGAAGTTTTGCAGAGTATCCCTCCGCTGCAGGAGAGAGAATTAACCTCTGCAGCAGTTGGTCTTTTTGCAATGTGGGCTGTGTTTGGGAGCTGTTGGCCACAGCTACTCTGGTCATATGTCTGGTTGACCGGTAATTAGGAAAACCTATTAAGTGTGAGCATGATTCCTGATGATCCTTCAGCTTTTGGGTCATTAGCAGACAAGAGAGTGACAGGGTTGGTGACAACCTTCTTTTTTAGTAGGCTTGTTGCCCTTGCTGGCATGTAAAATATGCACTGTATTATAAATCCGAGAGGTTTTTTTCTCTGTAAGGGTGAGGGAGGCTGTGTCTGGTGGTTGTAACACTAACTGGAGACCCAGAAGCTGTACTGGGTGGCACTAGAGGAGTGTGGCAAGTTGGACTCTTCCTTCATTGCAGCCAATGGGACTGTTATTTTTTTCCTTTGTCTCAGTACCTTGAGCCTCCTTCAAGCAAAGTGAGCCCAGGAGTACTTCAGCATTTCACAGGAACTCAAGGAGGACAAGCACTTATGATTTACCTAAAGTGAAGCTAGTGTGGTTCGGCCTGACTAATGATTTAAAAATCAAATAAGATGCTAGATCTTATGAATGAAGTTGTGAAACTTTTTTTCTTTTGGCATGAGTTGCTTTTATGAAGCATTCCTAAAAGCAAGGAAGCCTTCTGCTGATTAATCTTACTTATCAGGGGGAAGCAGGAATACAACCCCAGTGTTTCAAACAGTCCTACAAGGCTGAACTGATACGAGTTGTTTTGTTCCACTGCTTCAAAAGACAGATGAAGTAGAGAATTAATTATAATATTGATTCCAAATTAACCAAGTTAGATTAAATGGTTTGGTCAATACCAGGTGATTTTAAAAATGTATTAAACAGTGCATTATTTACAATCTCCACTTAAACAAGAGGATCCAAATATTTTATGTAATTAAAGAAATGGATTCTGAGGTGTAACTCTACAGGCTAAATGAGTCGGCTAGGTGCACTTCTGGAGATTTTTGGTCTACAAAAAACCATACGAATGACCTTAGGAGTGCAAACAGAGGATCCATCTAATCTAGTGCCTTGTTTCAGAGAGTGGTCAGTAGCAGATAGCTGTAGGAGAGCATAAAAAGGGGCAAATGCACAGGTGTATTTTTTCAAAACGCTTTTCCTGTTTCCAGATATATGTGGAGAAGGCTTGCACCACCAAATACAGATTTCTCTAGATGTAACAACATATTATGTCACTGAAATCAGTGACATATTGTAATAGTTTTACACTGCTGAAACAAGTGTAAGGTCTAGCTTTTAGCTTCCCACCAGGAGAATGCCACTGAGTCCTTTACTGACTCCAGAAGAAATAAATGGGAAAAGGTGATTTTATTGCATTATATCTCAACAAGACCAAATGGACACCTTTAACAGGAATCAGACTTCAGTAAAAGCCAGGAGTACAGTAGTATGTCAGTGATAAAAATCACACATCAAGATTATGAAGATGAATTATACAGTGTTTGCTGTTTCTTTGAGTCTGAAAATTTCCCTAGAGAATTTGAGGTTTAGATATGAAATATTTCTGGCTGATAGAGCTGCTCATATTGTAGCCATATCTTGCTGATGTTTTCCCCTGAATTGATATATTTAAATAACATCTAAGGTTTGTGTCCTGCAGTCCTATCAGTGCTGACACTCCTTAAGTGACAAAATGAAAGGAGATGAGTATCATCTCTGAGCTGAAGAAACTGGTTTTGACTTTAAAATTTCCAGGGGTAGGCAATATCTCAGGATTGTCACTGTAACTGTGCTCAGTACATGGATCTCATGATCCTAAATTTTGTCTTTGGCACTGATGAGTCAACAGCCCAGTTCATTGCTAGGCAGAGATGTGTTCATGAAGATGGAAAAACAGTAAAAGGTGGTATTCTCACCAGTCCCCATGCGGCCTCTTTCTCATCAAATCCCTGTTGTTTGTGTTCCTGACCCATCTCATTAAAATCCTGGCCACACAGAGCTACTACAAATACTACAGCCTTTTCTCCCACTATCAAGGATGCTCTATAGCCACCAGTGTCTCTGCAGGTTTCAAGTGAGATTTGGAGAGCAGCAGATGTGGGTCTTACCTGGCTTCCTCTGGCAAAACCTGGGTGGATGGGGAGGCTTAGCTGGGTTGTAAACTACAGTTTTTATCACAGTTCTCACAATATTTGGCATTTCTCTTACTGTCCCTACATCAGAGGTAAATGGCTACATGCAGACCTCAACTTAAAGCAATCAAATAAGCAAACAAAAAAGCCCTTGAAATGAATGTGTCGGAAAGATCAAATCCAGAAAGCTAATGATACAATTTAGGTTTTCTGTTTGAAAATATTCATGGCTTTTCAAATAATCTCATAATTTGGTGTATGTATGAGTCTGACTCATGGTCTTTGATTACTGAAGTGTTAGCAATGCTCAGTTATCAAAAAAAAAAAAAAAAAAAAAAGGTGCAGAATGATGTTCTCTGTCTTTTTTGGCCATGGTATCCACATGTTTGAGTCTCCTGTGCAGAGCAGAGGAGCAGTGTATGAGATTTGTGAAGAGCAGCCTTTTCTTGCAGCATATTTTCCTTGAGTCTGGGAAAACTTCCTAATGGAAAAGTGTGAGAAGCATGCTTTAGGGAGGGTTTATGTGCAGCAAGGCAGGGAAAATAGCTGCAGTCATATGAGGTAGCTCTGTTACGAAGGGATAGTGGAATCCTGGAGCAGAGCAGAGCTTCTCCCATACCTGCATTTTGCTATTTTCTTAGCTGTTTACTGGATAAAATCCCAGCCAAGTCTCTTCTCTGTGGTGGTGAATCAGTGCGAATGCCCTGTGCATACTCATTAGATTTCAAAATCCCCATGCATAAAGAAGGGCTCACAGTCAGAGCAAGTGACGATGTTCAACCAACTGCATTTTTACTGAATTTCTATTATGGCCCGTGCTGAGAAATGTTGCACTTGAAATTGTAGTTTGTTTTGATTTTTTTGTTTTCTCTTAACATGTTTTCCCACATGGGGAATATTGTCCTGTTTGATAGATGTTAAGCAATTAATAAAATGGCATATTTTGCATCCTATTATGTGGACAGAATGACAGAGTTCTTTTGTGTACAGATAAAGGCAGCAACAATAAATTCCCACTGTACTATGAAAACATGTCTGTTCTGTGCTAGACTTGCACTGTGCTGCTGTAATTGGGTTGGTTTTCTTTAATGTTACATATGCTAGAATATCTTACATTGTATGCTATTTTAAAGGAATTTTTTATTTCATTAGTCAATGCTGGCAGCAAAGGATTTTTACATAATTTCCCTTAGCCTTCTTTACAGTATTTGAAATCCTATATGGAGAGTCAGTTTTGCCATTGCCTTGGGACACAGAAGATGTAAATTCTTCTTCTGCCAGATATATCCTATGTGTCTTTGGGTTTGTAGTAGCCTTTTGCTATAAACAGGTCAGAGGCAAGCAAAGATTGTTGACAAGCCTTTGACTTGTGACGCATATAACACCTTGATTATCATACAGAATTTGTTTGAAATGTATGTGGCAATTTATTTAGAGAACTTTGGAAAAAAACAAAACAAATAAACAAAACAAAACAAAAAAAAAAAAAACAACAAAAAACCAACAAACCTATTTCTGTAGTCATTAATTTAGGGACACAACAACAACACTCTGTACAGAACTGCTATCAGGTCTGGATTGAGAGCATCTATGTGGGTCTCAGTAGGAAGCATGGTCAGATCCTCTCTTGAAATCATCTGCCCGGGACTTCTGCTGTGCAGTATACCAATAATCAGGGAACCATATGCTGCATTTGATAGTTAAACTGAAATAGCCTTAATTTCCACTGATAAGAGTAGTAGGAATAATGTCATATTTTGCATTTAATTAGGAAAAATGAGTAGAGAGAGTGTGTCATTTTCTTTTATACGACAATTAGAAATGTGCCAAAAATTTCAGTCTGAAATTTATGTGCAGCTATCCTTTGCAATTAGTCATCTTATTTACTGCCAAATAAATGCATTTTTAGCAGAATTTCTGTGAAACTGCAATTACATCTAGGGAATGAGTAGATTAATCCCATCTGCATGGGCTGTATGGATCTTTCCACAGATACTCTGCACCCCATCCCCAAATGCTGTATTCATGGGTGACTTTCTGAACCTGATAAGACTGGGAGAAGGTAATTCTCTGCTCTCTTCAAATGAAAAACTGAAGCAATACAATTTAACCTTGTTTATCAAAGAAATATTACATTTCCCTATGCCACCTACTATCATGGCAATTCTGAGCAGGCAGAATGCATTGTTTTGCTTTGAGGAGAATACTGGTTGGAGGTCAGGACCTAATCCTGCAGCCCTTCCTTCTTTTGTTAAAAACAGGCCAATTTAGAAGAGAAAGGACTACAGGATCAGGCCACAACACAAAGAACAACTGAAATATTGCATGAGAGGAAGGGGATAATAAATCATGTCAGGATTAACTTTTTGTTTTTCTCTTTCAGAGACAGCATGTGTTTCCAGAAACTCCCATCCTTTAAAATTACTATGATACAGAGGTCCTGTTTTGAGAACTAATTGGGATTATTTGTTGTGAGAGTTGTTAGGTGATAAATTCAGATAATGCTTTGAGAATGCCACGAATCACATTTTGTACTTGTATACAATACATGAAACCTTGTTACATATAAGATTATGCACTGCAGAAGTCTATGTTTGTATTGTAAGGCAGCAAAATGTGTCTCCCAGGCATATTTGAAAGCCTACATGTTGCAGCACATACATGAATATATGAGTTGACCACAGGGCTGGAGAGAGGCCTGAGCACTGGCCTTACTGCTCCCATTAGTTGCTCCTCGGCACTTCTTTGTCTCACGGCAGTCAGTGCTCTCCCAGGAACACCAGAGGAGCAGTTTGGGGAACCAGGTGGTCCATGACCCCTGCAAACATGACCACCCTGCTTTGAGGAGCAGTTGTGGTGTTTAGCCTCTGAAGCAGAGAATGAACTCTGGCCTTTTCCATTTAACAAGATGTAGCTTTTCAACATTGTTTACTGACACATATCTTGGTCTTGTGTTTTACATACCCTGGAAGATATTCCAACTGTGTCAAAAAAGAGTTGTTTCAAATTAGGAATCATGGAGTCTGAGCTTGACAAATTTATTATTACTAATGGTAAATCAGTTAACTGTGGTCATGTTTAAGTTTTTTTGTTAAACTACTTTTTGGAAGTGAAGACTATCTGAAGGAAACATCCTCTGAAATTTTACTGACATATTTCACTGAACCTATCCAACCAGAAGGTCCCATTCACATCTGCAGGTTGGTTTTCCTGAAAATATTGCTGTTTTAACATGTCTTAGGAGTTAAACTGTATGATGATTACAGCCATTCGCTAGACCATCTATCTGTCTTTCAGGACTATCAGAAAGTCTACATGGATGATACTATAATTTGGAACTAGGTATTTCATTCCCTGGAATTTACTTATGTCAGATAGAATATTGCTTACTACTATTTCCAGTAATGATGATCTAATTGCCTGAGCCAAACTGTGACATCTCAAGGGGAATATACATTTGTGTGATGCTTACTCGGTCATGAGGAGACCTAGATGGGATTGTAAATAAATAACCTATCATATATGAGTATGATTGTACAGATGGTATCTTTAAAATTATGTGGATCAGGAATGTGCTCCATTTATTTCCTTCTCATTTGGAACAATGAGCATGTCCATGGTGCAATGGGAGAAGTCTCTACACCACACTACACAGCATAAGCTGTGTGGAGACATCACAGAAGGACAGTCACAGAAAGGCTTAGGTTGGAGATACTGCTGCAGTAGGCTTGCTCAGGCCTGCTCCAAGCAGGGCTAGACTGCAGTTGCATCAGGTTGCTCAGGGCCTCTTGCAGACCAGCTTTGAAAGTCTTCAAGGGTGGGGATGACAGACTCTCTAGCCCTTGTTCCAATGCTTTGCCACTCCCATTATGATTTTTTTTAATGTCTAATCAGAATTCCCCATGTTGTAACTTGTGACCATTACACTTGCACTTTGCTGTGCATGCAAGAGCTACCAAGAAATCTTCCTCTGTTCACCAAAGGTCTATAAAAAACCCCAGAAGAATCAGGAGCATGAGAGACACTCCCGTTCATTAACAGTGTTCACTTAGAAATTGCATGTAGATTGACCAGCAGAGTCAGGCTGCATATGTCAGTCTCTTGCATATATAGGTATCCTTACACAGTCTTTACCCCAGGTGTTTTTCTCACTGCACCTTCGATCCTATTCAGTCTCCAGGCTTGATGACTTCAGAGATTAAGCTGAGGTTGTGCAGTGAAATAAGTTGTTGTCTTCAAGACTGGTTGCAGAAGTTGAGACAGACATAGTGAATATCACATTAGGCATCTCAAATCAGAAGTAAATTTGGGCATTCATCTGTCTAGGCATTGATTCTACATTTGTCAAAAGTGGATAATAATTCTCACTTTCTTGAAAGTGTTAGGAAGAAAAGTTCCTTAAGTGAATAAAGCTTGAGGGTTTTAGACTGATGAATAGCACAGACTATGCCCATACTGCTAGTTGAAAAGCAGGCTCACAGCTTTTCTATTCACGCTTAGGTCCACAACCGATATGTGACCTGTCAACATTGACACCTATAGTAGAATCTTAACAACTGCAAGTCTCAGAGGAAGTGGTGTCCAGATATTTATTAGCGGGCTGGGGTACAGTACAGTCTGACACAGACATGCCCAGTCCATCCAGACAGCAATGAGAGCTTGAAGCAATACTAAAGTGCTGAGTTCTGTCCCAGAGTCTGTCTACTGCAGAATATGTGCTTACAAATCCACCACGTGCAGTGGGAGAATCTAGACTTTGCAGAGTGCTCAGACCTCATCTGAGGGTGTAGAAATCCTAATGGAAAACTCTTAAGAGAGTTAATAATCTTTAAATGTAACGAGGTTTGAGTGGTGAGTAGTAAAAAGGTGAGAGATGCAAACAGAATAAAAATAATTAGTGAAAGAGTTGCATTGAGCATACCCACAGTGTGAAATAAACTTTATGAAATAAATGAGATGCAGTCTTAGGCAAGGATACTCTATGACCAGGGCATGGTGTTGCATCCAAATGCTTACAGCATGAAGAGGCAACCTAAGTCTTGTCTTTTTCTAATTCCTGAGGAATGACTTCGCAACCCAGGTCACTTAGTGTATATTCTTTTAAGCATTTCATGTTATTAGTATTAAAGCATTCAAAACCGGGCCATTATTTTTAGAGGCCGAATACATTAGCACTCATCTATAACAAACATGTTGCATATTCAGATTATTCATATGGTGCTTTGGAGAATCAGCTGGTAATGGGTATTTTGCTGGACATGTGGAGATTTGTGATTTGTGGTGAAGGACAGACTAGCAATGGTTTTGAGCAGATGGTGGTCATTACTTGTGCCAACATGTGACTGCATTTAATTATAACAGAAGTGCTGAGGCAGATTATTTTGCTGAGCTCTTTACATATATCTTCATAGCAAAGCAAGTAAGTATTCAAGGAAGCATTGCATATAAAGGATCATAACTGCAACAGATTCATTTTAATCACTGCTATATGACACAGTGTCCAATATTTGGAAATTCATGGTCTCACATATGTTTCCAGGTAGATCTTTCGTTTGAGAGCAATAGACTGTTCTTCTCAATGTGCAGTGACCACTTAATGCAATCCAATTTGATGGAAACTACATTTTTCCTTGAATTCATGAAGCAATAGAGTAAACTGACTGCACATAATAAATATGTCTGTGCACCTTAAAATACAAATACAGCTTGCCATTTTAAACCACATTATGTGGAATTATCTGTAATGCAGTATGATTCCATCTTGGAGACCACACTGTTTTATGTTTATACGCTCTCAATGGGTCATATTTCCAATTTTTATGGGTTATTTTATGATTGTTTTGCTAATGACACTCAAGCTTCTTTCTTTCTCCCTCATAATACATCTTCAGTGACAGATAGTGTGGTCTCTTGGCCATGAGTTTGTGGTTGTGGAAAAACTTTTAGCAATTAAGCGCTTTATTGATTAAACTGTTCCTTCTGCTCCATGATTCATATCATTAGAGAGCGCATGGGCAACAAAAAAACAGCTGCAAAGAGAAGAAAGTGCAGAGAAGGAGGGCTGTGTAGGATTCTTCCTCACCGACCCCGGATTTTACAGCTAACTTTCAGCCTCAACAACATCTTGCAGCCAACATCCGTGCTGAAATGCTGTAGTAGAAAACCACATACCACCTGCAGAAGTAGCGCATAAAATGAGTGCTGCTGGAAGCAGTACTGATACTTCCTATGTGCTTTGAGGTATACACTGGAAAAGTGGCAAAGAGCTGGTTGCAGGCTTAGCAGCCTGTGGTATTGTATTGTCTGCCCTGCCTTGTGTGGCTTGGGAATAGCCTTGCAGAAGCACTTATGGCTGGGATTCAGCGTACTCCTTTTATACTTAGAGAAAGGCCTGTCTAGCTTTTTCAGAGATTTCATCTCTCTGCGTATATTCTAGATCCCATACAGTCTGCATTATGTCCTATGGCTTGAATTTCCCTGGGACAGCTTGTACTTTTAATGTCAGAGGAATTATGGTGAAACCAGCTGAAAGTATTTGCACATGTTCCTTTATGAATGCAAAAAGCAGTGAAAATAAAGTTCTTCCTTCAGTAATATAATCTTATGTTTGTTGCCATATGGCTCATTTTGCTGCCCATGGTTGCTGGACCATCTCTTAAACCCAACCCTTGTCTGCCTGCCAGGGTCACTGGTGCCTACTGATGATGTAGGTACCATTCTGTGCTTGTCAACTGTTTCCATATATCTTTTGATGTGCTTCTGAATCAGTAATTCTAAGCTGGTTTATATCAATACCTTATTTGTCACTGTATATTTGTTAATATTCTAGTAGTAGGGGCTTCTGCTTCATCCAGTGCATGATGCAAAGGCCTTTTGAGGTCGCTTCCTGGACATCCTCAATTGGTGCTGTTCCTTTGTTTAGGGAATTTTAGTTTGAAATTTGGGACTCAAACACTTTTAAGGTATGTGGGGTGGACACAGAGTAAGGAATTTCAGTACTCGGTAGGTCTCAGTTTGTAGCTAGGTGTAGGTATCTGGGGAATAGAAGCAGACCAGGCATCTCTGGGAGTCCCTGGCTCTCTCTGGCAAGGGAGAGCAGGGTGAGATGTCTGGGGGCACAACCGGGGCTAGTTCAGGGGTGGAGGGAGCCATGCTTTCCTGCTGAGGCAGAGCTAGGCGCAAAACAAAATCTTGCAATTTATTCTTTGAAGCTTTGTATGCAACTGACCTTCACTTAAGCATTTTGTACTATATAAATATTTCAAGTGAGCTATGAATCAAGATTAATGCATTAGGTGACTACCAAATCATTAGCAGTGCAGGATGTAATAAAGTTGATGCCAGGGCTTTATTAAACAGGGCGTGTTAGTCATTAAGATAAAATAATGGTGTAGTGTAAATGTGAGCATAGAACCCCATTTCCTCTGAGTGTCTCATCTGAAACAGGTAGTAATGTTAGGAATGGCAAGTAGCAAGGTAGGAAGTCAGACATGGTTTAAATCGTTATGGTGACTGAATTCTGATTAATTAGTTTCCTGCATCTCCTCACAAGGAGGATGATGCTATACTTTATTTTCTATTTGGCCTCAAAACTATAATCTGGATAGTGCTAAGAGAGATGATTTGTCAGAGTCAGAAACAAATACTGAAAAGAATATAGAGCCAGGGAGCAAAGCAAAACTCATAGTTTACAGCAAGTACACAAATGTCTAATCTTCTCCCTTTTTTTTCATAGTCACTGAATAAGAAGATGCAATAAAACATTTTTAATCCATTGTCAAAGCAGACTTTTCAAGAATAAATAGGAAAAGCTCAGAATCCACAAATTCCATTTACACTTGAAAATTCCCTAGTTTCACTGATCATCATCCATTTAGTTTATTCATTTTGTTTGAACCCCCACATGGTTTGAGTTTGTGCTATATGAATTAGATCAAAAAAACACTTGTAAAGAGTTTTTTGGCCAATAGCTGAAAAAAATCACTATGCTGGCATCTTTCTTTGTGTCCATTCCTGTGAATTCCCAATGAGGAGAACATCAGCCCATTTAATAAATGCAAACCAAGATTTGTATTGAAACAGGAATTCTTGCACTTGCACCTGTGTTCACACATGGAGGGCTGAGCACTCCTTCCCCATCTCTTGGTGGGCTGTGGTTAGTCCCCCAGAGACCAGGTCATACAATGACCTTCAGTGACACTCACTTGTTATCTCTGCTGCCAGCAGCTTCCTTTCCCCTTCACTTGCTGTAACTCAGGTTTCTGTAAATTTTAGGCCATTAGTGTTGATTTCATCAGGTGGTCATTTTTTTTTTGTTTGTTTGTTTGGGGTTTTTTTTTGTTTGTTTGTTTTTGGTTTTGTTTTGGTTTTTTGTTTTTTTTTTTTTTTTACTCTTTGTAACTTAATCTCTCAAGGTACTGGTGCTGATTGTCCTGCTTATTTCCATTTTTAGTCTTGTTCTGTCTTGTTCACTTCTATGTCAAGTAGCAACTTTACCACTCCTACCCTCATGGTTTCTGGTGAAAATGCTGCTTTTATCATCTTTACATCCCCTTTAGCATTTAATTAATCACTGGCTTTTCTCACCGCCTTATACCAATGTGTTTTAGGGATCCATCCAAACAATGGATTCATCCTAACAGTAGCCACGCAACCTTGGCTGCCATGATTATCTAGCCAGAACAGGAGTCCTTTTATATTTTTTTTTCTCTTTCATCTCAAAACAAATTTTGGAGATTTAAGATATTGATCTGCTCTTTGCTAGTGCAATGTGTTTTTTTTTCACAGGTTTCTCACCCTCAGCTTTCATCCTGAAATATCATTCATCATCTTCAGACAGTTTCCTTAGCTGTCAGGGAGTCTTTATAAGTATAGTAGTTACAGGATAAAATACCAACATAACATTTTCCAGTGGCCAAATCCTGCAAAGCAGTCATCTGCTATTATATAGTTTTTGGGAAAAAAAAAAAAAAAAAACACATGGTGACTTTAAAAACTGATAGGTGGGACTAAGGTGTGTTACTGAGGAATTTAAACTTTATGTAGATACGTGCTTTAGCTGATGGTTCTGCCTTGTAAACCGTCCTGTCTTATACATTAGTTAAAGTAAACATGTTTTTTGCATTTCTTATTTTCATAAGCAGTAACTAACGTGATTTAAATGATCAATTTATAACTATCCGAGGTTTATACCTTATCTTATGGTGATTTATTTTTGTGTAGGATGTGCTTTTACTACAAGTGACATTTCAATAGTGTATTTCAGTCTCTGGAGTCCTTGAACTCTTTCCAAACAGTGAGCCTGCTGGGGTTTAAGCCAGTTTGGAGATCTGTCTGTTGTGTTGATGGATTATAGTCCATGTAGTGAGCACTCAGCCTCCACAAGGTTCATGGCATCTTCACCTTTAAGTATCTAATTTATGTAGAAATGCCAATAAATTATTTAGAAGGGCATGCTTGCTGATATCAGCAGTTCTGAAGCAAGTAAAAATGGTATGACTTTGAAAATCATTGGAAATGTTGGCAGATCTTCAACAATTCTTTATACGTTGTGGCTATTAAATATTTGAGAAGAAAAATGCTTGTTTTTCTTCTTTTCCTTGAGATTTTCTTGCCAGTTCTTTGGGAATTTATCAGATTGTTCTTGGAATAAAGTCCATATTGAATTAGGAAAAGGGTTCATCCCGGAAGTGTATGAGAGGACAGCAAATGTTTAATACAACATAATTATAAAAGAGCTTCTTCCTTTCTTCCTGGCTCATTAAGGATTTGTTCCTGAGTTGCAGAAACCTTACATCTATGTCAATAAACTCAACACTGCAACAGCCCACTCAGTGACAGCAGGACATGCTCTGACACCTCCACACTGTTCAGCTCTTTTATGCTGCAGATCAAGTTGGCCACTTGGTGCTCCTGGGCTGAACTCAAAACTTTCCTCTGAGACTTATTTTTTCTTTGCTTGTGGTATGGAGATGGAGTTGCTATGATATGGACAACTGAGTCCCACTGCCTGGGCCAGGCCATGTTTAATTCCCTAGTATAGGCATATCTATAGAGGCAAGGCAGGGATCCAGGTTAGCACAACATGCAGCGCATTTGACAATGTACAAGTTTGCCCTGAAAGCTTAAGTAATCCTTCTGTAGAACTGCAAATGTTGACTCTTCAGGTTAAATACCTAAATCTGTCTGAAGGTGTCTATCTAAATGGCAGTGTTTTTGCAAGTGCTGAACACCAAAGTTCTCTATTAAATCAAGAGGAATTTGAAAATCACCTTGTAAACACAGTGGGATAAAATTAACATTTATTAATGTACAGGCTGAAGAGAATCTGCTTTAGGACGGAGAGCAAAACCCAGCTGTGCCATTTCTACACTTGGGGTTTGTAAAATACCACCAGTCAGAGGAACATTTGCAAACCCTAATGCTCTCTCCTTCCCCAGAATTTCCTCTCTGCCCATGCCCTGAGGTATCCCTGAAAGCAAAAAGAACCAGGGAAAGCAATGACAGCAAGTGAAACAATAGCTTGACTAATTTTTAATTGATTGCAAATGAAAATTGTTGTTGCACTGCTGTGTTAGATGTCTAGTAAAAGGCAGGTGCCGCTGTGCTGCCTCCCCTTTGGGAGGGTGTTCAGACCCAGGGTTCTGCCTCTTCCGCCACTCCAAAAAGTCAGGTCATTACTTGGCCACCTATTGTAAAAAGAAACATGCTTGTATGGAAGGTGAATAATTTTTACTATTTTTTATTTAATGTTTCATCATAATAGCAGTCACTGAGAATCAGGCTTAAATTTTAACTTCATGCACAAATGAGAAAACAAGCTATACTGCAGATAATATTTTACTGGAATATGACACAGTATATTGATTTTCTTTAATCTTGAAATTCACTGGAGTAGTGGTGCAGCTTATTCTTAGCTTAGATCTGTTTATCTAAAACTTTAATGACTAATTATTTTTTTTTTGCAAAGCCTAATTGAATTTTACAAACAGGATTAGATCTTTAAACTCTGAAGAATAGCTGGGAATGATCATGGAAAACCAAACTAAAGCAGTTTTCTGTTATTTGCAGTGACAGCATGGCAAGCTGCTTTCTAAGGGCATCATGTGCAAACAGCTGTTATCTTAGCATGGATCTGGCTTATGACTTTAAAGCAATTTGGAAAGCTAGCGGGTTTTCACCCACTTTCAGCTTTGGGCCACAAATCCTGATTTCTGTGTGTGAACACACGCTGCAAAGCTGGGGAGCAGTGTGCATCGCTCGCTACAGCAGCTAGTGCCGCCTGCCTGGACTTTGGTGCTGTATTGGCTGCTACTGACTTCTGCGTCGTGTGGTAGCTCATTGCTTATTTGAAAGGAGAGAGCCATCACATCTATGCAAGAACCTTATTTCAACCAGTAAACATATGGTGAATGTAGTTGCTTTTTACGATGGCCAGAATACTGCAATTCTAGGTGTGAATCTGCTTCAGGGCATTGTCTTGAGACAGAATTCGGTCGTGGAAGATGGAGCTTCTTGAAATAGATCCTAAATCACATGAATTTGATTCATATTAACAGACTAACTCTCTGACATTGTGTCAATATGTAGAGGTACAAGGAGACTCCGAAAGCACTTTTTTACGGAGAGGGTTGGGAGGGAGCACCTTCACCATTTCAGAGAACATCATGGTTTTTGGCTGCTGGCTGTCTCAGAGGTACGCTAATGATGTGAAAACATTTCAGGTTGTCAACAGTGATTTGCTTAACAGAGTCTATAGGGTCAACACTGCTTCTTTTAATTAAGCACTTTACATGTAATGTTAGGACAATTTCTGACACAGGGAGGTCATAGTTTTGATGGGAACTTTTAGCATCCACTGTCAAGACTGCTGAGAATTTGAAAATCTGGTTATTAGCAGAATGATAGTCACTACTGGTAAATTCTCTTTTATTTGTTGTGTATATATGAGTATGTCTACTGCCTGCACCTCACCCTCTCCGTGCAATGCCAACCTAAACATCGCCATCTTCTTTAGCTGCTGCAGCATTTCTTTTGGTAATTGTCAATTTATCCAATCATCCCATTACCGCACTGGGAGGCTGGATGAATTTAGAGAGGTCTATAAATGAATGATTAATCTGAGGAGCAATAATATCTGAGAAAGGAGTAAAGGAGCAGTATTAGTATAGGAAATTTTCTTTTTGAATAGTTATGTTTCTATTGTGGTCAACTGTGGTCATTACATTTTGTTCTCCCATATGTTTCTTGGCTGCTGCAGGAATGCTTTTAGTTTTGCATTTATTTCCAAGCATTTTTCAAATTATTTGATGTGTGCTGGGCTTTATCTTTTAGCTCTATCTGGAGACCTTCCTCAAAGACAAGTAAGGACTTGTCTGGCTATCTCAGGGACTGTATCTCTGATAGCTGCTTTGATAAGTAAGTAACCACCTGTCTTGCAGTAGCTGGAGTTCATGTAGGGAGAGAGACATTTCAGAGCTACGAACCAAAATAACACTAATGGCTGAATCCTACAATAAGTTACAGCATTGTCCAGAAGACCCTTGTTAGTTAAATTGAATAAGCTGCCTCTTCAAATGCTGAAACCTCTCAGAGAACTCCCAGTCTAAACAGAGGAAAGAATAGAGGATGTTATCCCCCCTGAATAAGCATACATTAGGAAGGCTGCAGGTATATAAAACTATAGGTATATAATGTGGTTTTGAAATAAGAAAAATACAGTATGAAACCTGATTAAAAAGGCAGTCAGGATGAAGATGGAAGTGTGAGATCTATATTTCAGGTTTAATTTTTAATCACTATCAAGTCCATTAGAGAAGTGAAAATAGAGTATGATCAATTGATATAAAAGTATTTTTTCCAAAAATGTTAATGTCTTTATTATGAAGTACCACCTGCTACTGCATCGAAAGTTATTAGATTGTATGTGCATGAAGTAATAGCCATAGAAGAAGTTAGATGAACAACCCATAATAAATCATATACCACAAGGGTATGCAGTTAATATCAAGATTAATTATATGCTGATTTGTAAGTCGTTATATCATAGATATGAATGTTGAGGTTTAATTTTTCTCTAAAAACTGATGAATTCTGATACAGCTGTTTAACTATTTATAAGCACCCTTGAGATGCAGGCCAAAGCAAGACAAGGAAACATACCATGGTTTCATTGGTTTGCTTTGTATAATAGAGTGGTTAAATCTACAGTATCAATCATATAAAAACTTAATTAGAGTTTGTTTTCTTAGCCAACCTTGTAAACACCTCATCATGTTTTGTCTTCCGAGGTGTGTGGTAACAGGCTGTTTACCTTATTTTTACACTCCTGATAATCTTCTCTGGCAATGGTAAAATTGTGGTATCGTTTTTATCTGAATTATTGAAATTTTTAAAAAGCTGGAAAACACAGGATATATTCTGCCATGTTGATGAAGTTTTATGAGATATTTAATATGTTGTGTCAAATATGATTTATGTCCTTGAGTCATTAGTATGCGGAACACCACAGAATTTAATTCCCTTTCCTGATTAAGGGCCAGATCCACTTAGAGACAGACACCCGTGAGTTGGGCTCAGCTCCCCACACTGTGCACAATGAGGGCTGGGTGCTGTGGCAGGGGTTTGTGCACAGGCAGGCATCCTCCTGTCAGGGAAAGGATACCCCTGCTATAGACACCTACGTTATATCGTGGGTCTTTCTCTGCAAAACAAGTATTTCTGTTGGTAAATCATATACTGAAATATTCAGAAAGTGCCTAAGCACTCCTATGTGCATCCCACTGAAGTCCATGGGACTTGAGCACAAATTTAAGTGGTTTCCCTACTACAAAAAGGCATCCCATTAAATACTTTGCTGAGTTCATCTACAGCTGAGCCTATGGCGCGTGTGGGGCCAAAGGAAACCATTGCCCTTTCCTGTCAGTGTCTTCCCTGTGGACGGAGGAGAGCATCCTATCGGAAAGGAGGCAGAAAAGCCATAGTGCAGTATGATTCATGAACTGACAGCAGCATTTCTTAATTGGTACCAGAAGGATTTAGTAAAGTATTAAATACAGTTACTGATTTTAGAAGCTGCACATAATATGTAGTGTTAAATTTATATTTAGATGAAGAAATCAACAATACTCCAAGGCACACTGTGCAGTTACTTAATAAAACATAGACAGACAACCAAACCTAAGTATAACAGTCATGTTTTACTTTTTGGGAAGTTATATATTTTCCATTCCTTTGCTTAATTTTCCACATTTCCCTTAAAAAAAAAAAAAAAAAAAAAATTATAAATGCCTACATGCACACATGAATGACACAATTTGGAAGAACTGCACACATCATCCCTGTACACCACACACTGTCCCTTTAAGCTCAGAGCTTAAATGATGCACAGAGGGTGATGGATGCCATCTGGACAGGTAGATGTCATCCCTATTGGACATGGGAAGCATTTTTCTGGAGGCTGATTCCAAGTGCAGCCCCATTATCAGGCAGGCCAAACATCCCCACCTCTTGCTGATCCTGTGTCCTCCCATGGCAGTGGTCTTTGCTGAACCAGACTCCGTGAAAGATGCTCAGGCAGTTTGCTGTGGCTGCTGCAATCATCCCAGCAGCAGCAGAGGGAAACGTGATTCTTCTTCCCTCTGCAACAAATGTTTTAATAATTGATAATTAAAGTGGTAAGCTGGAACTGTATGTGGTATCCATTCATGCAGTGTAACAGGAGCTAATAAAATACACGGAGTGCATCTACCTGTGCAGAACAGCAGATAACAGACAGCATGCCCGATGGTATACTTCAAGCCGAGTTCAAATGCTCCTGTCCTGACAAGGCGATGAAGACAGTTGATTAGCTGTAACCACCTATTCCTTTTACTTGAAATGATACCCTTACCCTCCCCACTTGCTGCTCACACCACAGATGAGCTGCCTGTGGGCACGGATACAAGACCAGCTGCAGCGCAGGACCCTGTGTTTTTGCTGTCTGGCCACAGCTTCACAGGAGACATCGCTGGCACGTGAGAGCAGAGCGGGGAGGCTGGTGTGCCGCGGGTGAGCTTGACCTCTCGTGCTGAGCAAAAATAAGGGGAGCTGCACCCTTGCTCTGTGCCCTGGCCAGCAAACCTCTCGTGTTAGGCTGACCTTCAAAGGCTACTCCTCTACCTCAAAACCCTTGCGGGAGGTCATGTTTTTTGCTGTATGTGAGCAGGAAACCAGTAGGAATATGGCTCTTAAAAGGTACTGTTGCAAATGGAGAGGTGCTTAGGAATCGGGGCATCAATTTTTACAGATGTTTGGGAAACTGAGAGCAATCAGGCATCTAAATGGCTTTTAACAACATAGTCCTGCTTTTGATGTAATTACCCAAATATCTTGTATAGATGACCTAGTAAACCCTCCATTTTTCCCACAAATCTATTTTCCTAGAATGAGGGTGTCCCATCTCCTCACACTATGAAATGGAAAACTATGGAGAAAACTGGCAGCAAAAGCTACAAATCAGTGAGGAAGTAGGAAGATGCAGATAAGGGAGTTAGCATCACTACTAAGTGAGGTTAACAAATTGTCCATTACTGGATCAAGAACTGAATCCGTACTGTGGGCTCCCACCATGCATGATTAGTCACTTCTTCCATGGAGTGATTGACTGATGGGGAGAGGAATTTGTCCAAAATCAGAAAATTGAACTAGTGCAAGCATGAAAAGGTCTATGCAAATGAAACTTTTTTCAGCCA
Organism: Tyto alba; assembly: GCF_018691265.1. NCBI lineage: Eukaryota > Metazoa > Chordata > Aves > Strigiformes > Tytonidae > Tyto > Tyto alba. The sequence continues at coordinate 33,151,552 of NW_024881313.1, read as the reverse complement.
TTTTTCTCATTTGGGATTTTCCACATATTTTTTTCTGCAAAAGATTCACTTGCTGGTTTAGGAATTTAAACTCTTAATATAAGGCTTAATGTAAGTGAGAAATTAGTTGAGTTGTAACTAAGAGCAATGTACAATGTGGATGGTACAGAATACAGGAGCCTCTTGGGAAGTCCATGTTCAGCATGAACCCAAGCATGGGCGTTTTGTAGATTCGTATTTTGAGGGTGTCTGAGTTGCGAAGTCTTGTTGTCAAACGATCAGGATTATATCAAGACATCTTTCATTCCCATGGGGGATAATGACTTCCTGCCTGGATGACAAATGTTCTCATTTTCTATGAAAAGTTATAGGACAAAGGTTAAGTACCTCCTGTAATTTCAAAAAGAAATTTTGTACAAGCCTCTAGCTGTCTTTTCTATCTGTGCCAGACATTTTTTGTTGTTCTAGAAGGTGACTGCATGGTACATCCTGTAACACAGGGGCTTGTTAGGACCTTGGAAGATTGATTATTTTACACTTCATGTCTTCAGCCTGCAAAGGGGATGTGCTGTGTGACTCTGTAACTCGTGCTGAGAGTACCTCCTCATGTGGCACTTGCATCTTGACTCTTGGCATTGCTGGAACCATGTTATCAGACTCCAGGGAAAAAAGTAGAACCGGGCTTATTCCCTGCAAAAGAGTTTCTTTGTTAATATATATATTTTTTTTTTACAGAAGCACAACAGGAGAAAATTCCAGCTCTTTGTCCTATTACCCAGAAGAGTTTTTCTCTCTCTCAGGAGGGGAAAAAATACTGAAGTCACAAATAAATAGTGATGAAGCCATTAAACAAAATGGAAATTAAGGGAAAAGTAGGAATGAGATACTGTTGATGTGAATTTTAAGTCTTTCCCAAAGTGTTATGTAAGAGAATGAACTAGATTCTGATTTTTTTTTTTTTTTGTTAAATTCATGCCAAGAAAATGAAAAAAAGAACAATCTGGGGTTTGTAGTGCCCCATTAATTTGCTATGAGGTTTCCTGAAAATAATATGTCTTTTTCATTTTACATTATCAGTCTATGATAGCAAGATTTTACGAAGGCAAAATGCTGTGTACAAAAAAAGCAATGCTTTTCCTTTTCTATTTCAAGACCACAAAAAAGTGTTGAGCACTAAGACACAGCCTTATCATATTTCTTTCTAACAGGAAGAGGTCATAAAACATAATTTTTCCTCCTCCATCCTCCTACTACTAAAAAGTAAATGAGAGAACGCCTGCTTTGCAGTCACTGTCCCAAGTCCTAGCTTTAAGATAGCTCGCTGGGGTCCCAAGAGCATGTGGCTGCAAGAGCTTAGCCCAGGCTGACTGCCCCAGCACTTATCCCAGCTCCTCAGGCAGGTGTTGCAGCACTGAGATCCATGTTTCAAAGACAGCACAGTTCAAGGTGCCCTAGTGAGCTACTGGAGACAGAGGGCAGATGTATCACACCAACAACCATCGTACTGTCAGAAGCACATGTGGCAATGGGGTGTGCTTTCAGATTTAAAGGTGTCTTTTTCCCCATGAGACCAAAAAAGCTCGTGAAAAAAAATAAAGAAAAGGAAAAAAACCAACCGACCAACCAAAAAAAAAAAAACAACCAAAAAAAAAAAATGACCCAAACCATAAAACCACTTTTACTTCTGCAATTCCTCAGATTCTTTTGAACTTCTGATCAGACATATTTTTCATTAATTATTCACTACCTGTGATAGTCCCGCACCATATGGGGAGGGGATTAGCTGAAACAATAAACCTCTGCTGCAGTTTGCTGTTGTTGCTTGGTCCTACCCAACAGGGAAGGGGCTGCAGCTATTGACTTGTGAGGTGTTTCCTTAGAGGAGCCAAGGTCCATCTCCACTTTGCTGACAAAAGGACAGTTTGATTCACCTTTCAAAGGAGGTGAAAATTAATGTGTAAAAAAGAAATTACTTCTCATACAGACCTAAGTAGGTGTGTGTGTAGAGGGTGAGTCTGTTTTCCCATGCCAAGATGTGGAAAGAAAAAAAGAGAAGTTTGTGTATACGTATAATAGAAGTACATATATATATATATACTTCTCTGCTGCAGTAATGTAATGCAGTGAATGAATCTGTGCAAGTCTAATTATTTTAATTTCTTTTTTTTTTTTTTTTTTTTTTTTTTAATCCTGCCTCCCTCGTTGGTCTTGTCTAAATGAAGATGACAAAAAGGACTGCAAATATTTTAGTACCATGGCTTGCTTGTCGGTTTGTTTTCAATTTTTAGGTAAAGTGGTGGGCTTTGCCATTGTGTTTTATTCTGGCAAGTGAAAGAATAACACTTGACACCGTTCCCTTCATTGATAGCTCAAACCATCTATAAGAGGAGGGAATAAATGGTCTAAAAAGACTATAGTAATATATAATCACGTACTATTGACTTTGCCAACAGGTGAAGAATTTATGGAGAGAGGTAGAAAATCCCACAATACTGTGAAGGGACAGGCAGTGCAGTGTGGAGCATGATCAGCAATGTGGGGGACAGTGCAGGAGAGTAAAATGCCAAGAGCAGATGAGCTTTGACCTCTCTTCTTCAAGGCTTTCTCAAAGCAACATTTGGCAATGGTTGAAGATTTATCTGTCATCATTAAATAACAGATTCTTTACATTGACAATTAACTGCTCTGTATAGAGGAAGGTTTCAGTGATGGACCAGATGAAAGGATGCTGAATACACAAGGGGAATGACACAGGTATTTATGTCAATGAAGTGTGAAGTGGAAGGAAAATAACACAGCTGATTTATCTGGAGTAGCTCATATGACCTTTCTGTCCCTTCATTGTGCTGCTGATATCTTTTGGCAACCATCACAGAAGCCAATGTATGAGCACAGATCAGTTGTGTCATATTCTTTCTTCACTTCATTGACACAGAACATGTCATAAAATCTTGCTGTCCTCAGCGCCACCTTTCAATTCCTGAGTTTGGTGACAGCAAATGTCACTTGAGAAAAGCACAAGGGCTATGACTGGTGATAGTTTTGGGAAACATCATGTGGAGCTCTGTCACCTCGAGGACATGTTCTTATTGTAGCTTTGAGTGTGAATGTCACTGTACTACTGGGTGTCCTCTTCAGGTAAAGAAGATACCCTATGTATAGTTGTTATGAAGAGGAAAGGAGTCCATAGTTTGCAACACATATAATGGGGAATTGAGAGCCTGTGACAATGCTGTGAAGTTATGGGAGCTGTTTTAGCCACCTTGAAAAAGCAGGATTTCAGCTGAGGTTTGCTTTCCTGTAACTTAAGATTAGTGGAAATCTGAAAACTTTGGTTCAGGTCTTCTATACAGGTACCATGAGTCCAACAGCATAATCATTTCTGCCCTTAAATTTCTTCATGTTCTCAGCTGCAGAAGGGCCAGTGTAAGAGCTTGCTGAATGGGAAGTCTTGAGTTGAGAAGCCAAACCCTGATTTTTCTCAGTATACAGAAGTGACTGGAGGTAGAGGGGTCGCAATCTGGTGAACGTGAGGAGCGCTGACAACTGGGATTTCTAACCAAAATAACTTTATATTGCATTACAGAAAATGTTAAGCTGTGCAGACTGGTAAGAGGGAGCATCCTGCTTCTAATTATGATTCAACATTATCTTTCACTGATAACAGCCTTTTTGTAATCAAAGAATGTAAAAATGAAATGCTTGTTACTGATTTTTGTGTGTGCACCAATGAACAATGCAATAACAAAGTACCTTTAAATTAAATTCTTTTGTTCCTTTTTTTTTAATTTGAGTTTGATGGTTTTCCCTGGTGCCAGAGCCTAATTTATAGCAGAGAAAATTCCCTTAAATTGATTTTTAAAAAAGCACTTACACACACTACATTAACCTTTTCATTCCCTTGTGGCGTGTGTCAAAGAAAAATGATCCTGTAACTCTGTTTATTGGAGAGACACATCTGTAGAGTATATTAATTGGTAGAGTTCCCATTCTGCTCTGGACAGATTTTTCACATGGTAAATGAAATCCTGGCTGTGCTAATGCTCTTCTCTTTAAAAATACCGGTGCTCTAGCCCCCATCATTTTCCTTCTCTCACTGCTGCATATCTGATCACTCCTGAACTCTTTTATTGGTTACGGAAGAGACTTATCTTTGAATTTAGACGGGGAGAAGAGAGGCACCAAAGCCGAGGTCCTCAGGAGTGTTTCTGTGCCTGACTCCTGGTGAATCCACAGGCAATTAAGGATCTGAACACCTCTGAGAACATTGGCCTGGGCATGGTACAATGCGATGTTTGCAGCACCACGAGAGGGCTGGATGGGATACTTGGCAGGGAATTCTATACTGAAAGGTTCATTGCAGCATCACATGAGTTTAGGATGTCTTCAAGTCTTGCAAAGTGAGTGAGATGGACAGGGAGATGAAGATTGAGGACTTTTTTAGGTGTATTTAGAGAAGGAATTGGTCTGAAGCTCCACTAAGCACTGTACAGAAATGTGGGCATGGCTCTCTCTGCCTGCTGGGTCTGCTGAGACCCCTTATTTTCAGAAGCCAAATCCTGCTTCTTGAGAGAATAACAGGTTGGTGAGGTACGGAGAAGAAACTCCTTTCTTGGACACTTGCCTTTTTCCTTCCCATCTCTGGTGCATTTTTTCACGGGATCCAATGAAACTACCACACACAAGTCACCGTGTCTGCTTGGGTCATTCTTCCCTTTTCAAATCCTACAGCATGTTTAAATCAATATGATATCTCTACATTTAACTTCAGTTTCAAATACAAAAAGGACCTTTCTAACCCATAGTCTCACACTTTTGACATCAGAAATAAGATTGTCACAAAATTAAAGGAAGAATTTTGATTACAGCAGAAACTTTACAGCTTGAAGCCAGTCAAAAGCAGACAGATAAACCAGCAGCATGATTCAGAAGAGGTGCTTTTGTCAGTGCTGTTAAGATGCTAACATGAATTGTGCAGGGAGATTAAAAATGACCATAATAATGCAGTGGCTTTGCTGCTGGGTGGCAGTGACCCTTATGAAATAGATCTGTGAGAAAAAAAACCTGCAATTTGTGTGTCAGCCAGTTTTGCTTTTTTTTTTTTTTTTTTTTTTTGGAATGGGAATGTGGATGTTTCAGTTCCATTCTGTAATTCACTTTCTGAGTCTCAGTGTTGTATTGAATTAAGGATATTTCTTTCAAATTAAAAATGAACAAGAAAAGTGTTCTTTTGATACAAGGAGTCATGCTCTTGTGATGCTGTGATACAGTTAACACAGCTCAGTATGGGAAAGAAAGTTGGCATCTTGCTTTCCCTAGGAAAAATTACTTACTGTTTGTTGGTTGTGTTTACTGCCACCCAGAAACTTTTGAAAATTAAAATAAACGACTTTGCAAAGCTCTTTGTAATGTGCTGTGAGAACCCTAGTAAAAATAGAAATCAATTAAAACAGACCAAGCATGAGACTCGTAAACCTTTGGAGACCTTGGAGTCACTTTGCCTGACAGCAGCACTCGGTGCTGAGCCAGCCTCCTGGCATTTCACACCAAAAGCCCGAACACCCTTCAAAGAGCTGTAATTCTTCAAACTACAGTTTTCCTAAGCTAGAGCTGGACAAGGTCCAGGGGGAATTAAGACTTTTTTTTTTTTTTTTCTTTTTAATTTCATAAACACCAAATCGGGATATCCATGAAGTGGTTTCTGGTTTAAGAGTATCTTAGGAAAGCTCAAGCAAATTGCATTAGGAGAACTGAGATGTCTCCCAGCTATTTTGAGGACAGTCTTGCAGCCCGTGGAGTCTGGTCCCTGCCTCATCATCCAGGCAATGCTCTCAGAAGTCAGCACAGGTTGCTGCTAGCCTGAAAGAAATAGTTAACATTATAAAAATGGAAAAGACAGCCCTCCTTTTGCTGTTGTGTCCCTTGCTCCTTACTTCTGCCTGAGTAACGGTACAAGCTCATGGAAGTTATTTTCCTTAAGAATAAGAATTGTAGAACTGGGGGTGAGTTGGGGACTTTAGATTTCAGATTTGGGATTCAGGTGAAGTTTAGGGCTGCCTTTATATGGTGAAGTAACCTGGAGGGGTGCAGGGGACCAAGCACAGGTGATCGCTGGTGTAGTTTGTTAGCATGCTCCCAAGCACAGTTTTGGCCCATTACTAGCAGGACTGCCCCAGGAATTCTGCAGCAAAGCCTGCGGTTCAGAACGGGCCAGGGACTGTTTCGGTAAAAAAGTTGTGATATGGTCATGCTGCACTGCAGTGTAAGAGGGTTTGGCTGTTGTGGGTGAGAGGTGTGCTCCGCCACTTGCCTCTGGGACAAGAGAACAGGTTTTGTTGTGATTTATTTACTGATTCATATTTACTTATGAAACCAGGAATGAAAGATTCAGGAGATGAGAAGAAAGGGAGAGAGACTAAGCAAAAAGATCTCGGCTCTGCAGTCTGGGGAAAGGGGACTTAGCTGGGAGAGAAGAGCTTTCACACTGCCTCCTACTCCAAGAACAGCTAATGTCTTTTCATTTAAAAGCATTGTGTAAAATACAGCCCACAATTACACATTGTTTTTTCATTGCTCAACATTGCTAACATTTGTATCAGAGAAGAATATTCCTTCTATAATTTTCATTAAAATCTTGGCGACATACTACGGATATATAAAGCATTAGAGACCCACACATCAAATAGAACTTGATCCTAGAAACAACAGAAAATTAAGATTGTCTTAAAAGTAAAATTGTAAGATAGGTAGCATCTTAATATAAATATTGCTACAGTGATGAATAATGCAATTGTGTTGTCTTTGAAACACCCATATACCAAACAATTTGTACTTTTCAAAACAGTAGCTGACTGGTGCTTGAAATAAAATTTGTGGAAAAGACGCATAAAAGTTATCTGTGAATTTTAGTATCCAGAATAACTCTGGAGTTTACATTTTACACACCTCCTACACTGTACTTTGATTTTAATAGGATACTTAGATGCTTGAGAAATCTGGCACCATTATCTGATTAATTATGATATGTGGAAGATATTAAAGAACTCAGGAGTACTACCAAAAATGTTGTTATTGACCTCAATAAGGGAAGGTTCTGACTTGAAATGGGGAGGAACTTTTCTTTCTTAAGAGATCCTACTGGCTTATTTGAGGAATTTATTTTTTTCTGCTGAACTCAACTTTTATGTAAAGCATGTGTCGTTCAAATTCCACAGACACAGAAATATGTGATTTTTACTGGTACTTTACTAAATTCAGTAAGTCTTTTAGTGAGCATACAAACCAGATTTTATCATCACATGCTTGTTAGCTTGGAAATTTTTCCTTGTTCAGTACATAAAAGAATTTTATGTTGCATCTTGTCATGGAGGTTCAGGTAATTTTCATTACTTTTGAAATCCCGTTATTATGGACCCTGATCTAATGTTCTCTGCCCCTAAAAGCTCTGAATTGTCAGTGCAGCCCCCTTCTCCCCACAGTGCCATCCCACGCCATCCTCCTGCCCCTTGGTCTGTCTGTCCCTCACCTCCCCATGTAACTCCAGGACCCGGGGGTCAATCCCATCCCTGACCTGGTTTGCCCAACTGCTCCCAAGGCCGTGGGACCTTCAGGAGCTGTCACCTTACAGCCCTCACGCCAGCCAGGGACATCATCTGAAATCCTTAATCCTCCACCATCCTGTAAGAAGTGATAATGAGAGAAATGTATTTTGAACAAAAAGCAGCTGATGTATTTCAAATAGTAACGATAGATGGTGGTTGGCATGGTAGATTGTACTGAGGCTGCTTCTCTTTTTCTTTCTGTTTTTTTATTTCCCCATACATGCATGAAGCTTTGATGCATGGTAATGAGAGTTACATATGTCGATCAGCAGAGGAGCCATCCTCCCCTAGCCCCAGCTGCTTTAATTCACGCATGAATTCATATAATAATTACTGTATCACAGAAGTGTTTGCAAGTAACCTGGCAAGTTAATTTTTACTTCCTTAGCACACAGTGCAATTTCTGCATCCTGAGTTTGATGGACACCTCAGAAAAGTGCAAAATGAAATTGATAAACTTGTCTTCTCCCCCCTGCTATACACTTGGTTTTCGTTTTCCTCTTCCCACTGTCTCTGCAGTGCAGTGGCCTCAGAGCTTGGCTGTCTTCACAGCTCTTTCTTATGTTGTTCCCAAACAAATTACTTAGGAATTAAATTTTGTTCACCTTGTGTTTTCCTTCGTGTACCATTCAGAAGCAAATTATTTACAAACTCAATTACAGGAAAAAAAATGCCTAGGAGTTAGTAAAATATAATATTAAACAGAATTTCTAATGCTGTCTTTCTACCCAGGGAGGTTAAACACCTCACTACTTCCCTTATCACAAATTCTTCCTTGGTGTTCAGAGTCATAAATTGAATGATATTTTCTTTTTTTCTGAATATAGTTTCAGTAAAAAATGTAGTAGCCTGTTTATAAATGTATGCAGAATGGCATTTTGTTGGAATTAGGAGAGATGACAAAGCTGAGAGGTCGTTTTGCCAAACTCTCAAATATTGCAGAAAAGCATCTTTTCCCATTTCTTGAGATCATAATTCTTCAAGAAATAGAGTAGGGAGATGTCATCCTGGCATGCCTTGGCAGCATCACCTTTTGCAGATGCTTTCTGTGTGGGTATGAACTGTTTCAAGGCTCATGTGTGCGTTGCAGCTCAGTTTGGAGGGAGCCAAGCTGTCAGAGCATTATAATGGAAAAACTGGAGCTAAGCAAGTACTGTGGCATACAGCGGTCCTGGGATCAGTGATATAATCTGTGGCATTTGGGCTTGCCAAGCCTTTTCACAGATCTGATGATAACACAGACTCTTATGGAATAAAATTCTAAGCATCAAACCAAGTTTTACTGGTGCCATGACATATACTTCACCCGAGGAGATGATTTGGTTCTATTTTAGTGGATAAGTGTGTGTGCTTTTATCAAACACTGAAATAAAATCAAAGAAATTCTGTTGATTTTATGGGCTCTGTCACTATTGGGAATGGATCTTTAATTATGACTTGAAATACAGTAGCAGCAAAGGGCTCCTGTGAGGATTCACAGTCCCACTGCGCCAGGTGCTATAAAAACATCTAGGTTACAGCAGATGAATGAACCAAACTGCTGGTGGGAAAGGGAAGAAGATTAACATGACATTAAATCAAGACTATCACAATTATTGGCTAAAAGTATCTCTAATCACATGGGTACAACGTTGCCATCTTCTTTCTCCTGGGCATCAGTCAGAAGATGGCCATGCCCTTGGCTGGAGCCATGCTTACTGCAACAGGTCCAGCTGGTGTTCACAGCTTGAATTTTTCTCACCTTGAGAATAGGCTTCTGGCAGGATGTCACGGTCCATGTTACTTACTTCTACGTTATTTTGGAAATTCCATGTAGTCATTTTGTCCTTAAACACTAGGAATAATTTGGGAATGCTTCAAACGGCAATACTGCTTATTTATATCTTGTAAGGGGGGTAGGAGGATGTTGCAGTGTGGTTACTATACTTGAGTACAAAAGTCATGTGAGATGCCAGTTCAAAATGTAGAGATGCTAAATTAATCTTTTAGTGCTGCTACGTATGGAGGGGATCCAAAACTGTTTCATCATAATGCTCATAAAAATGATGGGATGTTATTAAATATCCATTTCTGCAATACAGTACAGCTAGGAATCCCAGATATTACTGCATTTAGAACTTTTTACAGATTTTTTTTCTAATTTAGAAGTCACACTGGGTTTCATTTGTAGCTGACAGACTGGCTTTACTCCAGTGGAGCCAGTGATCTGTGTCAGTCAATGGTAGCTGAGGATCTGGTGCCTTCTGCTCTAAAACTGTGGAAGACCCATCATCTGTTAAAACTAACAGTTAGGTGTAAGGTGCAGGTGGCATTCATTTTCTCCTATTCACTTTGTAATAGAAACATATAAGACTGAAAGCTCCGTCAAAGCATAAAACATGCTAAGTTTATTTTTGCAAAGAGCTGAGCGTTACAGCTACAGCCTTTTCCTTGCTCACTCTCAAACACTCCATTAATGCCCAACCCCAAAGCAATTGCATATGTGCACTTTGCAGAAAATTGTGAGAGGAGGTGGAGCCACAGGGCCAAAAAGAGTGACGTTAGGGCATTCATAAAAGAGCCTCCCAGAAATGTAGGGCAGAACAGTGTGTTGCACTGTGTGCCAAGTAAAAGATTTTTCTCACGATGCTGGGGAGTAGACAGCAAAGATAGTAACTGTTATTAAGTCATTGCTCCCTGTTAGTAAAAGCATTTATTACCAATAGAAGATGAAGAAAAACATAATGTAGTTGTCTTTCATCACCGCAGCAGGCATGATGGTTTTATCCCTCTGAATTTTTCTGTTGGGGTTTTGCAGGAAAGCTCATGTACATGCCATGCCTCATTTGTAAAAATAAACCAAGTTTTTATTCCTCTCACTCTAAAATTTCACCTTTAGCATCTGAACAACTGAGTTTACTGTAGCTTCAGGCATAGGCTGTCTATCTGCAAACCAATTGATATTCAGCATCACACTTCAACTGGAGCACAGCTCAGGGTGCTCTGCAGCAGCAGGAGGGGAGGGAGGCAAGTGGGGAGGAGAAGGAAAGGAAATAAAATTAAAAACAAAACAAAAGTAACTCAGCTTGAATTCAGAGATGAGAAGGATGCAGTTAGATGCTTATTATTGTTTATCCATACTACGATACTGCCTAAGTTCTCTAGCGATTGAGGTTTCCACTGTGCCAGGCAGGATACCAAAAATTATTCCTGCCCTCGAAGAAACTCCATCCTAAATTTAAGGCAGGAGAGCAGCAGAGGATCCAGACAGGCAGAGGAGTGCCATGAGACAGTAAGGCAGTATCGATCAGCAATATAACCAGAGGTCTCAGCAAACCTCCTCCTGCAACCTCTGCAATGCATCTAGTTTACCGCCATTATCATTGCAATTAATATTTCTTTTTTTGCAACACAAGGTTAATTATCTAACCATATGGGTTACCTACTCTTCATCTCATTTGTTGTGCTGTTTAGCAGTAAAAATCTGCAGCAATTTTGTATTATAAAGAAACAATTAACAGCAAAATTTTTTTCCACTAAACTTCATAGGAGTTTTTGCCAGGGACAACAGTGCCTCCATACCTTAATTCCTCAGCAAAGTTTCTATTCTAGGCCATGTTCTGAAACTGGTGAGCTGACTTGGCATTGCACACACTGTTATGTCATCAAGCAAAGGTTCTGATTCAGAACAAGAAGTGAAGGTAGAATATGTATTCCTTGCTTAACTGTGTGTTGACAAGCTTGCTAGAAGATTTTTCATTTACTATGTTTGTGAGTGTATAGTATTTAAGGTAATTTAGTTAAAACTTAGAAGTAAATCCAAAAAAGCAAGAAACAGAGCTTTGGAGAATGGCAGGTATGGAAACCATACAAACCCTTGCTATAAACCCCATGCTACCACCTCTGAAGCCAGTAAGGGAGATTGCACCTGCTTTTGTTTCATACCATTCATTTCTTGTTATAACACACCTAGGTTTTGTTGTTATTGCCCAAAAGTGGCAACTCCATGTTGAAAAGGACTAAGAGGCCTACCATGACTATCCCACTATTGATCCTTCAGAGAATTTGGTCCAGGATGTATAGCTTTTATTAAATAATATAAATACTTAACAAGTGAAGTCTATATTGTCCTTTCATTTTGCAATATAGATATTACTATTTAAAAAAATGACAAACCTGTGCCTGATGAGTTTTTGTTTTAAGGAGCTATTCTATTATTCTAATATGGCCACCATGCTGGCAGACTTTTGGCAGGTTTCAAATAAACATGCCAGAAATAATTTTGTTGACAGCATCTTGTATTGGAACACATCCAACCTTCATTCATAACATGTTAGCACAGTGATTCTTTCACAGGCAGGAAAACATGTCATCACAGATCTGTATTTTAGAGTCTTAAAATAATGTAGGTGTCTGAATTTATGGCTTCAAAGTCAACTTCACAGGTGGGTAACGTTATTTTTCAATCATAAATGAAGATGGAAGTGATAACATTTACAGTTTTTAATATGCAGCATCAGTGAAGTGTGCTTGTGTTAAAACCTGTGGTAACATCTGTTTTACTTTCCTAATCCAAAATCAATTAAGGTTTTATGTAAGAGGAAGAAGGGGATGGAAACCAAACAGCAAAGGAAAAAAGGAGAAAAGACAGGCTGAAGGGCTTTAGCTTGCTTGCAGAGGTCATACAGGCATTGTGCTAGTTCTTCATGAGAAGCAGAGTAGGTGACTCCTACCAGTGAGTGACTTTATTTTAATGTTTTCCTTTTATACTGTTTCCAGTAGAATCATTTCACCAGAGCAGAAATTGTGCATGCTTGGTTTATTTCCATTTATGTAATATGTGCAGATTTCAGTATTAAAATCAAAGTGGTATCTTTAGGATTAGCAGCCATGGTTCACGAGGGGTATCTGCTTGCTGGTTGGTTTAGATCTCTGTGATTACATCTGCAAGCCGGGATCTTTCAGGAATGGGCAAATTACAGCTTTGTGCTGTGCATTGGAAACAAACCCTTTGAGGTGCCACTTCAAGAACATTATTTGTGTGCTTGGATCTGTACCTGCCTAGGGCTTAATTAAACACCTTCCTGGCTTCGGTCCCAAGCAGAGAGGCTTTCCTGAGCAGTGTGAAAAGGCAGCTGATGTCCCCTTGTGGGAGCTCCTGTGGAAGGGTGGGAGTTTTCTGCCAAGGGCATGGGGTATCATGGACCGGTGGTGAAGCTGTAACCTCCTGGAAGTAAAATCTTGTCACAGTGACACAGCAACGTCTCTCTGGAATTAACAGAAATACAGATAGGAAAGATCTAAGGCAGTGGTGCTATCATTTATATGGTACGATGTGTGTGCAGCAGTTTTACTGTGAGTGATTCCATCAAAAGAAACTTCAAATGACTGAGAAGAACAAAAAAGCTGCTTTCCAAACCTGTGCTGAATAAAGCTTACCTTTCTTTGAAATATCATTTATGTCTTCTTGCTTTTTATCAGGGAAACTTTCCTGATGGAATTTGAAAATAAAGTGACATTTTTCCTTTCTGCTTCCTTGCAGTGTATTAAACCCTGGAGTTTTATTTATGAATAGTTTTCATCCTCCTGATACACTAAAAATTCCCAGTCTTTTTTGATGTGATTTTGCTCAAATATTGATTGGATGACTAAAAAATTAATGGGATTATGATGTGATAATGGATTCAGTGGAAGTATTGATATCCTGAAACCTTAAGCACATGTGTGGATTTCTATCACACTGGGACTCGTGGATAGGGAAACCTCACTTAATGCAAGGTTTTATTAAGCTTTTGAACTACATCTGGGTTAGTAGATCTAATTCAAGTCTGCAAACTATTTTTTTCATTTTTAAAGATTTTGACCATTTGGTGGGGAGAGGGTTGTTAGATCATTTTCAGGAATGTGACGGTTGCCACCAGTCCTGTACTGCTGCCTGCATTTTACCTCTGTCCTTACACATTGTTAGGGCTTAGATGGTTTCTCAGCTGCTTCTCACCAGTTCTCCTGTCATCACTCTAGGTCCCACTGTGCCCTGCCGTGAAGAATATTTCTGTCACTTACTAAGAAACCCTGGATTCTTTTCATGGCTTTATTTCTCAATTTGTATGTGGCCCTGGGAAAGTCACAGGCTCTCTTTTGAGCCTATTTGCATCACCTGAAAAATGGGGACCATAACTATTTCATAAAAAAGGTGTTAGAAGACTAAATTAATTAATATTTTTATTTGTGCTTAGGGTAAAGATGCTATAAAAATACAACTGTTTATATTCTTTCTGTTTGCTTGTTGGCAAAATTGCATTTCTCAGGGTTCCTGACCTACTTTTCAGATTTTTCTCCAGTAATAATAAACTATAAATTTGTTCCTCCAATTGTTTTTCATTTTAAATAGAAAACTAAGTGTAAATGAAGGGAGGGCAAGGAGGGGAGCGGGTGCTAACCTCTACCCCTCTTTGCCAGAAGAAAGAGAACCATCATGTCTTTTCCAGAACTAGATTAAACACTGAAATACAGATGCTACCTCAGATATTTAATGCCTCAAACCTGGCTTTCCATTTCAGATTTATAACCTTTGTAATGGGCAGATGCCCAAATGTATAGGAAGAGAGTCTCAACATTATCTTTTTCTGTGAAATGGATTCTTAATACGGAAAAAGTCAAAGAATATTTTCCAGTGTTTTCTGAAGTTCAAAACTGTGAGGTTTGCCTGTCCTCCCTGTTCAGGTCATGTTGCTATGTATAAGAAAAGTTACAGTAAGTGAAATTCCCTGAATTGCAGAAAGACTTAGTCTATTATAAAGCTTTTTTTTTTTTTTTTCTGAAAAAAATAATAAAAAAATAGTATTTTAAAGAAGTACCAGCAGGTCTATGTTATACACACCATGCCTCATAATAAAGGAAATGAGGCAAAAATTCTAAACTGGTGAGGTCAATAAGGAAGAGGAGCATCCAGAGTTGCTCTGGCTGTGAGGCCAGATCCCTTGGGCAAATTCAGTCTTCCAGGAAAGTGGAGTGCACTGATATTTCATACAATTCCTGTGGATGTTTCAATGTGAGCATGAAATCACATTTAATGCACAGTGCTAAGGGGAATCCAGCAAAAAGCATTAAAGAGATAAAGTGCAATAAATATTGACGATCTTGTGAATTTAGACACAGCACTTCATAAAACCCTCAGTCTCAAGAGCAGGGGTGCCTTATACGTTGTAGACAGAACATATGGTACAACCACAGTGAAGTCAAAGCTAATCGGGGAATAGTGATGGAGCTTTTATTTTAAAGTTTTAAGGATGTGATTAAATTTAATGTATATGTTAGAGGTGGATCTTGTCTTCATGTCCTTTGTCCTACCAACCTAGAAATGCATGCAAGGTGGCCTGAGGGGATGTAATGTTTTCTGGGAAGGCAGAAAAGTTCACCATGGGGATATCCTTATTGATTTCTATCTCCATACATGCCCCTGTGAATTATTTATCTTCCCGTATTCTTCTCTGACATCTTATTATAAAGTCTCTTGAAAGTTACTGTAAAGCTCTTTATTCCCAGACTTAATGAGGGTTGGTAGGAAATGGGCTTTTGATAGGTGAGTTTGGATGAGTTGGTGCTGGCGGCTGGTGCCTGTGTGCAAGAGGGTGGTGGGAAGTGTGGGTTACACCACCGAGCATCCTATGGGTGCATTGCATTTATTCACTGTGTAATATGAGCTGGGGTGGATTCAATTAGTACCATGAGTCTTATTTGGCTTACAGCCTTCACCCACCCTGGACGCAGGGTGCACGGTGTAGTTCTGCAGGCATATGTTGCTGTTTGGATTTTGCTGCTTGTTTCCTTGACTAAGTACCTTTTCTAAATGTTCACTTTCCTTTGATGTTTCTAGGAGCTGGTGGGGAGTAACCCTCCTCAAAGAAACTGGAAAGGAATTGCAATTGCCTTACTTGTTATTCTCGTTATCTGCTCCCTGATTGTCACCTCTGTTATACTCCTGACACCAGGTATTTATAACTTTTAACTCACTTCCATTCTGTTTTAATTCTATAATTTTACACTTCCAAGGGCAAAAGGATTGCAAATTGACTGCAAAGTCAACATCAAAGGAATCATCCTTCCTATTCTTTATCTTGATGTGATGCTGAGTTCAAGGCCTTTCTTAGGTAGACTGTTTTAGAGTTTTTATTTCAAAGATCAGGGCTGTTGAGCTGAAGGTATGTGAATCTTGGTTGCCTAAACATACATAGGGAGTGTCATTTTATATGAGAGACATCTACATAGGGTGCTCAGTTAGGACACAGGACTTCCTGAAGTTTATGCCGACATGGAAGAGCAGCCGCCAGTTGGGTGGCATATCCTAGACCATCTAAAATGGCGTTAGATGCCTATGCTTAGGCACCTAAATCCCATCCCGTTCAGCTGGATTGATTTTTAGATTAGACCATAGTGTTTCAGCTTTACAAAGCAATTGCAGATAACTATGTGCCAGGTAACACTTAACCACAGCAAGTAATTAGTAACTTCCCAATAAGGGATTCTTTAAGTTAATCCCTTTACCAAGTTTCAGCAAAGTTCTGTGCACGTAGCCTCTGTAAATTACTTTTCTTACAGTAGCTGCTGAGGTTGTAGGCTTGAATTTTAATGTGGTATCATTATGATTATTGATTATTACATATTTATACAGCCCTGTAAATTTCCATGCCTACTTACAGACTAGAAATAATGTGCTTTTGCAGCTCTGGGAAGATTGTGGTCTGAATACTAAAAGACAAACAAATGAGACAAGACATAGAAAAGAGAATTCAGAATCAGAAAGGGTGAGGAGCTACCAAACACAGGAGAAGGCATACAGTCCCCTGCAGAAGGACATAGAGAAGAAAGGGGCTTCTTCTTAGATGAGTACATGTGAGTGATTCTAGGGGACAGCAGGACAGAGAGCACTTGAGCTGAGGAGCGGAATGGAGGCAAGGGAGAAATGAAACCATCAGAAATGGAAAGTCACGGGATGGTGAAGTAGAAAAAGAAGGTGGAAGTTGTGTGGCAGAAGTTTCTAGCTCTGTGTGTGAACTGACATGCAGTTCAGCAGATCTGAGTCATCTTCCCTGACACCATTCTTAACCCACAGTTCTGCTGTATGGTAGACTGGAGACAGTGATAAATCAAGATTTACTGGACTGCACTGGTTTAATTTGGAAATGAGTAAAGCAATCGCTGCGTTATCCTTTTGGTTATTTATCGTCATGCTATATTCAGTTTATTTCATGAAGTTTTCAGTGTGCATGTAAGTAGCACAGGGTCATGACAGAGTAATTAAGTAATTAAATTAATTTAGGCTAAACTTAATTAAGGATCATTTTTTAAATTACTTTTGCTAGGGTTCAGATTTAACACCTTTGGACAGTGCAGTTCATCTGAGATGTTTTGGGGCACGGTCTGTGGATTTTACTCACATCAGGCACCACTTATTTGCAGTGAAAAATATCATCCCTTACCCATTAGGTATGGAAACTTCACCTTCTATTTTACAGAAGTAGAGTCCCAGACTTTTCAAAAATACATGCTGAAGCCTAGATTCCTAAGCCTATACCTGTGAACATCAGAAAGCTGTCAGTTGCTCGCACTGCATAGATGAGACCATGGGTGCCACTTCCATCGAAGACCAGGATTCCATATAGAAGGATACATGGGGAGAAGCATAAGCATACCTGTACAGTCCTAAATACAGCCAAAGTCACAAGTCTTTCCTTTCAATGGACCACATGTAATAGTGATTTCTTTATAAGGATGGTGAGAATGATACCTGGTGGGGATTTAGCAGCTCTGGTTTCAATTCTGGGCTTCACTATAGCCCTCATTTAGGACTTCTCCTAAACCCTACTCCCACTTCTCCATGGAGAAAATCACACGTAAAATCCTCTAATGACTATTATGACTATAGATCCTGCAGTGCTGTTGTCCAGGTAAGTGCCTAGACAGAAAAGGTATACTGAGTACTGAGACCCTGTAGTTAATGTTCTCTAATTTAGGAAGACACAGGTAAATATGGGTTATTATGATGACCTTCTATTTTGCATAGTATGAAGTGGGAATGTGAAACACCCACATTCAATTATAAATAAAACTCACAAGTGTATTTGTGTGTTTATATTTGTAAATGCATACACAAAACCATTATCTGTTTGGGATATGTATGCACACACATGTATACATAAAAATCACAGTTTTTAGTATGTACTTAGCAACAACTCCAAATAGCACCACTGAGAGAGTCTCTGTGCTTAAAACTTACAAATATGCAAAGTCAGTTTCTATGCTAAAGTTTCCATTAATTTTTTATGAGATTTTTAATTGCTTGATTTGCTGGTAAACTGGGGTTGGGTTGTTTTTCTCCCATGCTGGTGTTTCAGAACTGTGTCCTACATGCAACCACAAAAACTCTGAGCTCAGCACTGCCTCTGTTTTTATTATGGATCCAGACAGCTTCATGGCGAGACTCTGCCAAGGGTAAAAAAGGTAGCTTAGGTTGCTGCTGTGGCTTGACAGCAGCCAAGTTCGGTCTTCTTTTGGGCCACTGGCCCTGGAGCTTGTTACGAGGACGCACTGTGGCAGAGGGTAACAGGAGGCTCATTTCACAGACATTTCCCACCAGCTGGTGCTGAGACAGACATTGAGCCTGGTTTGACAAACATAAAAAATATTGCATTGCTAATCCTGACTGAGGATAGCACATCCTAACAAGATAGGACTGGGGAAGATGGAGGAGCCTGTCCAAAAGGAGAAGCAGAGTCTGCATTTCCCTGCCATAAAATAGATCACTGGAAGAAGAAATGTTTATCATTTGGTAGCCAAACGGAAAAATAAATGATAGATATTTGAAAAAGAGGCCAGGAAAGGACAGGAGGACACCAAAACAAGGAGTTGAAGTAGTTTTGTGGATGTTCATGGGGAGCTGCTGCCAAGTCTGAGAGTAATATCAGAAAAAAAAAAAAAAAAAACAAAAACAAAACAAACAAACAAAGAAAACTCCTCCTCACTGGAAATTTCCCAGGTGGGGTGATGCAGTCTGGCATGAGCAGAGCACAATGCTGGAGAATACTTCAAATATTTTTAAATGTTCCTTCTGATGATAGTGTTGGAATCCAACCTGACACTGTCATACTAGTACAAATAACCTTTTGCATTTTACCTCTGAATTCCTTACTTTTTCCTGTCTATCTTGGCCATCTCCCTGACTGGGAAACCTTTCTTCTCTAAGTATTTTGCTGTTGGTTCAAAGGCCTGTTTTGCAGTGCAATACCAAGGCATGCAATGCAGTGATACTCTAAACCCAGTGCTGAACATTATGCAATGCCTACAGGGAGAAACTTGGGACTTACATGAGATAGAGTGCAGCATGCAGTCTTGTAGTCTGTGTTCAGACAAAAGAAGTAGTTAACTGGGCCCATAATTTGCATCATGATGGTGGTATTTCCCAATACTGTGAAAGCTGGTGTAGTCTCCTGCAAAACCAAAAGTAAGTGGTAGAGTGGGGAACAGGGAACGTTTGCTTAGCAGAACAGATAATGATTAAGGTATTTAATAGTTGAGGAAAAAGGGGAATTATATATCTCTTTGAGATTCTTTTGCAAAAAGAAAGAAGGTTTTAACTCTGGATTCAGCTGCAGAAAGTCTGAAATCTCTACTGGTCTGGGTTTCTCAGAGGCAAGTCACTCACCCTACTTTAAGATTAGCTCATAAACTGGGAACAGTGCTCTTTGCATTCAGCAGATATTGTAATTACAATAGCAGTGTTTTATTGCTAGCTAACACTTAGGTCTTATTTATAAAATCCTAATAAAATTTCAACATTTCTGTGATGTGATTTGTATATCCTTTGGTATTCTAGAACAACATTCTCAAAAGAAGCAGTAACTGCTGAAAGCCTGCATTTAATTACACTATAGTACACCTCATGCACACAACTACCTACGCTGAGGGACTCTTATTTCGTGTGTGTGTGAATTCTGCCATCCCACCCACCTTTGAAAAATGTGAAGCTATTTATACAAATGATAAAAGTGTGGGACTGAGCCTTTCCTAATTGATGGTTGCTCACTTGTCACAGCATATGGCACCTATTTGAATCTCATCCTAGCAGTGTTGTTTGCATATTTACATAGATATGCAAAAATTTATAGATATGCATGTATGCTCATGCACACACGCATATCAAAGCTGAAGAGAGGACCCAATCCTACAGAACTTTTGATTAAAAAACCTTCCCCAAATTCAATTAGACATTTTGCCTAGGAAGAGTCTGCTTTCTTGTCCCCTCTGTTTGGAAATGGAGGCAAACAGGGACTTTTTGCACATCTGCTCCTAATATTTAAAGCTTTCTGGAGATATATATCAAGTTTTCTCCTTTCAAATCTGACCATTAGCTGAAAAAAAGAAAGTACACCCAACTCCATATCAAAATTTTTACAAAATTCATAGGAAACATTTTTCAGAGATGGTACTAAGGTAGTCATTGCATAACATTAATGCACAGCATGCTGTCAGAGAGCCAAATGCATTTCCTAGAAAGCTTTGTAAGGCTTTTGCTAGTGAGGAAGAGCAAGGAAATACCCTGTGACCAGCTGTGCAGGAATGACATTTGTTTGTTTAGAGTTGTTATATAGAAATGTGTATTATATGCCATTAAAAAAAAAAAAAAAAAGTGGGATCTTACAGAAGAGAGAAAGGTTGCCTGTTTGCCTTGTCTGGTCACTGCCTTTTGGGTACAGAGAGGTCATCTGGGAGAAAAGAGGGATTAGGTCTGCCCAGGGATTGAGCAGGTATGCTGAGGTGGGAAGGGAGCTCCTGGCGTGCTGTCCACCGAGAGGTGGGCATCCATGGGCACACACTCACCCATGTGCTTGCAATGCATAATAGCCCAGAGTGTGTGAGAAAGGCATCTGGCACTGACTTGTAGCTCAGCCCTAAGGATGACGGAAAGAAAGGTGGGTACCCAAAGGTGACTGAAATCTTCTGAGCCGTGAAGCAGCCTCTGAGTATTGATGGAGTTGAGAGGAAGCTTGAAAGAAAGGATTGGTACTGGAGAGGCAAAACAGGGAGGAGGGCCAGCTCATAGCCCTTTTCTGTTTGAGTTTTCTGGGTTTCTCGAGGATCTTTGTTCTGCTTGTGTTCTGGAGAGGAAGGTTTTATCAGTTCAGCCCATTTCCCTTTGGGTGCACTGACTTCAAGGATGAGGTGCAGACAGATGAACCCGATAGGTCTGACCAACACATGGCTCCTGTCATGCCTTTAACGTTGAATCAAAAACAAAATGGACATGGTTTTCACTTGGTTCTCTCAGCATGTAATTTTGCTCTTTGGATGGTGGGTTTCTGATGTGGCACTCAAATCATAAGTCCTTGTGCCACCTGCACTACTGCCATGCTGCTGTGCTGTCAGGCCCCGGTTGGCAGCTGCCATCTGGGTCTGCTGGGGGGGGGCGACATGACTGCAAAAAAGGTGGTGACACATGCTTGATCCTCTCCTTCCATAAAGCCAAGGAGGCCTCAAGGTTTCTGCAGTTGGTTGTGGACACAGCTTGTGTCTACCAGCTCGCTCAGATGCTCTGAGGCAATGCTCAGAGACTGCTGCTCTGGGCAGGGTGGACAACCTGAGATCCCATTTCTTCTTCCATAAATGTCTCCACTGGGGCCAGAGAAATGGACTAGGCATTCCTAATGAGTGCTCTGACTTACTTATGTCTTAAATGAGAGGTCAGTAAATCTGATTTTTTTACAAAAGTATCACTGATGGGTTAATTAGTTATTTTTTTTTCTCCCTAGCTCTATGGCTGAGATTAATGTTGTCCATGGTTCATTATGGGACCTACTGCAGCTATTAGACCCCACTGTGGGAGACAGTAAGGGAGTCCCAACAACATGCCTTAGGGAGGCTTGTGGGTGTGCATGCTTCAGTTGCTACCTCTCCTTGCTGTCCCATATGAGGAGTTTGAAGTGCTGTGAAGGCACAGAGGTGAGGCAGCTCCCAGACTGTCTCCATCCTGCACAGAAAGAGGGAATGAGAAGGGCTTCCCACCCAGCCCCTTCCTAAATCTCCAGCACAGAGGTTTGCCTGTGCCTGCCCTTATGGTGGGGAAGAGGGTGTCCGAGTTCCCCAGGGTGACGTTTGGGAAGCGGTGCCTGAAACAACTGTAAGCCCAGGGCTGTATGTGGGCTCCGACCTCCTGCTTTGCACCGCCTCATCGCCCTGGGTATCCTGTGCTGGGGCCTTGCGCCATGGTGGGAACTAACTGGAACAGTTTCCTGGAGTTCCTCTGATCTATATTTTCCATTTTAATAAAGAAAATTATGCAGAAGAACTTGGCACAATGCTGTCACATAAAGAGATTTGGCTGAGAAGTTGTATTAATGTGTCTTAGTATTTGAAAGCCACATTGAGCAGTGTGCTTGAAACCTCAGACTTGGAAAAAATATGAAAATTGAAGTATATTATTTAATTTGGTAAAAATGATAGTTTGTATTGAAACACCTTTTAGTGGAACAAAACACTGTTCATACGTAATTTCCAGTGGTCACAGGTAGCTCAGGAGCTTCAATTTAGTGTAGTAAAGACATTTTACCTCTAATAAATGGCTTCAGAGAGGCTGATTCCACTGCTTCAAATCATGAGTGTGTTCAGTGTAAAAAGTTTAGTACTAAACAGTGTTAAAGACAGCTATGGCTGCATGATACCAATAAACCTCAGGCATGAGGGTGCTGTAGTGCTGAGAGATGCTGAAGCACACAACCCTGCTGTGTAAATACTCAGTGTGGTCTCATGTGTTCCTTTAAAGAGCAAATGTGTTTAAAGCTGACTGAAACATTTCTAGGAAAATATTTTTTCAGCAAAAAATTGAATGTTGGCAACAAATTATTCATGGAAGGTGACTGCTTGTCATAACACAAAAAAATACTGTTGGGAAAAAAAAAAAAAGAAAAGAAGGAATATATTAATCAAAATTGTTGGGTTTAGTTTTTCTTTTAAAATTTCAGCTTTGAGAACATGAAAATCCATCTTCATATTAACTAAGTACCCACAATAGAGTTCTGTTATGTAATATATATACTCTTCATCTGTAAGGTGCAAGAATCCATTGATTCAACATAAACACTTCAGTTATAGGCCCAGGAGCCTCTGTGTTGTGCTTATGAGAATTGTTACATAGAGGAGAGGTGGTGATAGAAATAAGAAGGTATAATTTTGGCAGAGAAGATGCTAGCTGCGGCAAGTTCAAGTGGTTAAATTTATGCCTTGGTTTTATTTAGTTGGACTCATGCATGTTTAGTCTTGGTGGCATCGTAGATGAGACAGATTTCCTTGTAACAATATTATACATGCAGAAAGAAATCAGTTGTGGATTTTCTTCAGATTGTGCTTTGCATCAGAAATCTGTTGACGATCTCTGACTGAATCATGGGAAGTGTGTAGAGGACTGTATGGAAGACAGCAGAGGAAGAAATACAGCGAGTATTTCTTTGTGGGGAAAGTGGAGTACTACAGAGCAGAGTTAAGAAGAATGAACTAAATGAAGGACACTGTTTATTACAAGCTGATCTTACAACATCTTAAACTAGCAGTCTGGTTCTTCAATGTAAATACTGTCCAGATTTCCATGTTTGAAAATGAAACTTTATATCCTTTCACTAAAAATGAAAATTAGTACGGGCCAGCTATGCAACATCTAAGGATTTAGGGTTATGTCTCAGATTTTTCAAAAACAGTTCTGCAGCCAAGTTTCTGATGCCCATGGAAAATTTTTTGTGAATTTCTGAAGTAGTCTGTATGAGCCCTTATAAGGCTAAATACCTTTTCAACTGTGGTTCTGTGTGACAGTTTTTAAGGAAATAAAAATATAAGCTATAAAAACTTGTTTACTTTTAATTACTTTTTAAAAATATAGCTAATTATTTCAGAATAGTCTTAGTGTTATATTGCTTTAACATTCTTCAGAATAGTAAGCATTATATAGCACTATGACATCTATAAATGTTTTTTTTTATAACTTTTAAAATATTTTTTATCAGGCTATGTCCGAAACAGTATGTTTTGGACCATATCTTGGTCTTTTTGTAGTTGATGAGTCCAGGCATAAATAACCAGGAAGTTTCTGTTTGTGAACCAGTAAATGGTTCCTCTATAACACTGACAATGGGAAGGGACTTACATGTGACAGAAAGCTTAATGTGGACTGTTTCCAAATGAGATATGACATAGCACTATTCACAGTTGCTGTATGTTCAGATACCTTTCAAAGTTGAAGTAATGGCAGTTTGTTTTCAAATGTTTTACAGTTGAAGATAACAGCTTGTCTCAGAAGAAGAAGATAACAGTGGAAGATCTCTTCGGTGATGATTTCAAAATTCATGACCCAGAGGCTAAATGGATAACTGGTGAGTGAGGCATGAATGTGTTGCAGTGTCTTTTCTTTGCTTCCTTGCTCTCTGGGCATCTCTTTTTTATTTCCTTCTTTATTTTTCCCATTCTTTATTTTGCTCCTGAAATTACAGAGTCAGAGTGGGTGGGGTTGGAAAGGACCTCAGGAGATCATCTTGTCCAACTTCTGCTCAAGCGAGGAGCACTAGAGCTGGTTGCCCAGAACCATGCCCAAAAATTCAATCCTCAAATTCCTATTCCAGCTTTTCTCCTGATAAATATGCAAACATCACTGCTCTGTCATTATAATTTTTTTATTTAGGGCTCTCCAGTGGGCTCCGCTATGCATTGAAAACTACAGCCTTTGGCCCAAATAGCTTCCAGCATTCTGTAGGTTATGTGGCGCATGGTTGGAGGAAGTGGTTGGAGCACTATCAGTCATTAATTTAATACAAAATAAAATAAAAAAAAATGTTTAAAAACTTCAGGATTATATTACCTTATCAAAACTTTTTTTTTTTTTTTTCCCAGCAGAGATGTGAAGCGTTGCTAAGCAACAGGCAAACAGTGGTCCAGCAGCAGCTGGGCTGCTCCTTGCACACAGGCCATGTGCTCTTTTTATCCTCTGCTGCCTTCTATTTTCTAGTCAGGGGAAAACCAAATAATACTTGAATTAATGCATGTAGTATTTGCTAGAATAGAGCTGTTTTGGGGCATGTAGATTCCAGCTTTCACTGGAAATTGCTGCAGTCTGAACAAGCTTTGGCAAAAATAAAATGATTTGTGTTATACCATTCATGTAGGTTCCAGTCCAGCTCCTGTTACCACTGAAGTTATTAGTTTTTCTTTTTAATTTAATGGGGAACTGGATTGCATTCTTCCTTGTGTTTGGCTTTCCTTGTCTGTTATGCCCATTGGGAATAATTTTAATACCTGTAATGAAAAGGGTAGTTCTGAATTAACATGTTCCCCAGCCACCCTCAGCACAGCTGCCTCCGACTTCTCCCACCATCTCAACTACAGGGAAAAGCAATTGTGGATGATAAGCACCTTCACAAGCACACCTGCCGATGGGCAGGTCCTCTCTTTCAGGTTGTATAATCTGCGACAATGGTGCTCCCCATAACCACTTTCTAGGAGTAATGATAATGGAAATATTAGCTGCACTGCAGTTCAGAATTATTTGTCTAGTATCCTTTTTTTTTAACACTGATATGCCTAATGAAGGAAGAGGTGTTTTATTGAAACCATTACTGCTATTTTTTTTATTTGCTAGAGTACAAGGGAATGATAATGAATTAAATAAACCTTTGCAGGAACAAAGAATGATTTCCACGGAGCTATGTATAACAAGCCCCCTCTGATGAGTATAGCTTTACAGGGATATAAGGCATATTTTCCACAAAACTTTAGTCTTCTATGAAAGAACAGTATTTCTCATGCTTTTCCCATTGTGATCACATACTGATGCTTTATACACTCTTATTAAGACTCCAATCTTGACATATTTTAAACTCCATCTCCCTACTCTATGTACTTTCACTGACTCCAGCACAATTTAACGTCAGTCTTACCTTATCTGAAACTGCTAAAATTTTGTTTCTGTACAGGACAAAGCACAAAGTAGTATTGTGCAAACATGCATAGATATTTTAGAAGGACTTGTTCTGTTACTGTGCTACTAATATCACTGATATTGGTTTTAATATGTCTAGAGTAATTTTATGAAGCCAATAGATATTCTGTAGATTTACCCAAGGTTGACTTCACATTTAAGGGTAAGATGCTAATCTTCAATGTCATTCATCCAAGGACGCAAAGCCATTTTACAACATGAATTACTTTTCTGCATTATAGTTGCTTTTCACAGCTTTCTCTAGCTGACTAAGTGGTTAAATCTTGATTAAGGTCCCTGATAAGCAAGATGAAAGACCAGTAGCCTGATATCCCAAGCACACATTCCTATTGGTCTCTTAGCCTCAGATTTTAAAATGCAAATTAAAGACTCTGAAAATGGCTAAGCCAAACTAATAAAACTTAGTATAACAAGAGTGATGGAATGCCTTAGCAGAAACATTACATATTTTAAAGTTGCATGTTTAACATTGTGTATCGACTCACCAAATGAGTTGATGTTTTGTAGAGAATTTGCACATTATTAAAATAGAGGTAGCTGCTGTGTATCCCTCTTCCCCTTCTTCTGCAATTAATTATATAGCAAAATATCATGGTCATTCAGAGATCTGCAAAAATCAGTCCTCTCAACTCTTCAAAGCTCTGTTTCCTTCCTTTCCCTATTGTTATTGCAGAAGATGGGAGTTTGGTAGGCTCACCAAATGAAGCGTGTTGCATGTTTAGGTGTATATGAATCATGTGAGGGATTTGCTTCCGAAATAGTTCAGTCAGTAAAATATCTGTGTTCTTCCCAGTAAGGGAGGGGCTGATTCAAACTCTCTGAAGGAGCAAGGTCTTTCCTTTGATTTAATTAAGTCTTAGAACAAATGTTAAAATAAAAATTTTAAAAGTATTTATATTCAGAATTGCACTTAAAACTATGATGAAAGCTCACTGAAATTGATGGAACGAGCTGATGTTTAAGAATTTTCTTGATTTGCAGTGGGCAAGTGGAAAAAATAATGTATTTATGATGAATAGCTCTGTCATTTCATTGACTTCAAAGGAGCTAGGGTAAAAGGGGAAAAAAAAAAAAAAAAACAACAGAGAGAACCAGTCTCAAAAGCTGACATAACTACATTTCCAGTACAAAGACTACAAGCTTTTCTAAGTTTTCACTCACAACTTGTGGCTGGTTTGTGGATATGCCTGCATCTTTTTTTATAGGAATTGCAATTAATTTTACTTAAGTGAAAGATGTGTCAAAGATTGAACTTTGAACCTCTTGGAATTTCTGTGATGCCACCTGTAATTTCAAATTCCAGTTTGCATTTTTATCTAGCAGTTTAGGGAGAGGAAAGAATATTTTGTTTAATTAACTGCTGCTTTCAGTGTCTTCTGCTGCCCCAACTTTTATTGATTCAGTTAAGAGCACTCTAGGGGGGAGTGACACATTCATAGACCATAACTGACTGCTCCAGAACTTATTTCTAGTTCCACTTCCAGGAACTGCTATTGCTTACTTTTGTCCTGTAGCATAAATAAGCACTGGATTTATTGTGAAGTTTTCACTCTTCAGGACAACGTAGTATATAGAAGTATAGTATAGTATAGTAGGAATATAGCAATATAGTATAGGAAATTTTAGATTGTGATGGTGATCAAATGACATCCCCCTACCCTGCAGTTCAAGTGCAAAGAATCTGAATTGCGTCCCTGTTGCAGCCCCATCCATCCCGTGCCTCCTCCTGCGCTTGGCTGCTCATCGCTCCGCGCATCGCACCCCACGTCGCTCTGTTACCATCCTCTGTTGTGAACTTACCTTTCCTCTACAACTATAATTATGTTGTCCATATGCTAAGCATGCATATGAGCTCCAATTAGCAGCTCATTTCATACTGTGTATCTTAAATGTTGTATTTGGACATTTCCTCATTTGCATATCCTCCTCCATACACCATCAGCAGTGTCCTGTGCCGTCCTTTTGTTAGTCCTCTCGCAGATGACAGATGGCCCACTCGTTAGTCAAGTCTCTAACTGCTTAACAGGTCTGCTCTCAAGCTCCACATTACTTTGTAATTAGGCTTCACAGTTACTGGGCTTTTCCTGTAATTCCTCTCACACAGGATTTTAGCTCAGGTTTCTGAAAAGCTCATCAGGATGCTGCAATGTTCTCGTAATGGTAGGCAAAACCCAGGATAAAGAAAGGTACTGGCATTTCATGCTGAAGACAGCTCAGTCATCTGATTTCTCCTGAAAACAATAATTTGTAGTCATTACCTGGACCTGGCCGGAGAAGCCGGTCGGGTTTTGAGTGCTGTCTTTGTGGCCCTGTGGAGCTGCAGTGATTCCCATCAGCTGTGAATCTGAGCCCCAATATCTCAAGAGCACTCCTCATTTTTCACAGGGAGGCAGCATCGTGCCCAACGTCAAAGTATGGAGTAGAGACTGAATCATATACCCCAGTTGCAGAGACTTATGCTTATCTTCTGTCTTTCTACTTAATGGCAAATCCATTTTGCCCACATTAAAAGTACTTGGCTGCTGTTGTAATTAGAAAAACATAATAGCAGCCTATAATGTACGGCCCATGCTTATTGTGATTGATTGGATGCAACGTGCCATCATTAGTTACTTCTTGGAGGATGTTTTTCCAGCCTTGCTGTTGGCATCTTGCAAGACAGAGTGTATGTAGCAGTGGCTGCTGCCAGGCTTTTTGGCTGTGTGTTAGTGACTGGAGGCTCCAACTAGGAGTGCATCTTCTTTGTGCTAGACACTGGCCAGACACAGCGAGACAGTCCTTGCGGAGAGGTTGTAGCCAAATGAGAAGAATAAAGGTTGAAAGGAAGAGCACAATATATTCAAGCAGCGAGGGGCACTGAGGCACAGGATACCAAAGGACGCGTTTTGAGGTCATAGGAAGTTGACTTTAAAAAATTCTAAAATCAAGTCCTGCTCTCCAAGGTCCCTGCCCACTTGCTTTACCTGCAACACTGGCAAAATAGTATTTATTCTTGTCTGAAGAGGAATAGTGGGTAAATTAGCAAAAGGCTCTGAATGACATTTTCTGAAATTGCTCAGTTATTTGGAAACCTGCCACTCAGTGAGAGCTAGAATCACCGTGTGCCTAGATCACATCTGAGAATGGCAGCCAGGCTTTTATCTCAAAAGTCCTTCTGAAAAATGCACTCATAACTAAATCTAAATATAATAGAGTAATTCTTTTATCTTTAATACTGAAGCACATATGTTTTGTTGTATGTTTTACTAATAGCATCATAGAATCTCTAGGCTCTTTTAAAGTCTAATATTGAATTTAATGACCTAGAACTAATAAGTTTTATTTACCATGCTGAAAAAAATCATCCTGTAGTAACTGAGGTAATTTATTTCAGTTTACCTTTAGTAATAACGCTCAGATCAACAACACTTGGATAGCCCAAATGCCCCCAAGTCTATTCTGTGCAGTGTAAATCTATTGCACTGTATTGATAAAAGCATTGATGCATTTCAAATGATGCAGATGCTTGTAGAGTAAATGAATTATTTATAGTTTGCTTTGCATAGATATTAAGAACTTTGTAAATGCTAATATTTTTCATCATGAAAATGGTTTGCATTCAGGTGCTGCTTTGACAGCCCTTAAGACTAAGATTGAACTGCTAGACAGCTATAACACAGTTTGCTGGAGTCCAGGCTTCTCTGGGCTGCTTCCCTGGGCCAAAAGATTGTCTGCTTCCAAGTGACTGCCCGAATTGTAAGGCAGGAGGAGACTTTCCCTTGGCAAGGTTGGGCTGTTGACATGAAAGAAAAACATCCTTCTGTTTGTCATCGGAGGAACAAAGTTGTCTTCCAGTTCAGTTTGCAGTGTTGTGTGTGTTAGGGATCTGCTTTAGGAAGGAGCTACGCCTCTGTGCAGGCACCCTTGAACCCAGGCGGTGCCAGATGAGGGCCACCCCAACGTGGATGTTTTGTTGGGAATGGCCTTCAGAAACCATCTGTTGTGAGTCATGAAGACATGGATGCTAGTGAAATAAGCACCCAGTGAACTTTGAGGTAGTGTTGGTGTTAGTGGAATGTCTATCTGCTTTGGAGATGGTTGATTACTATTCTTAATCTAAATGCCTTCATGAAGTAATATCCTGTGTTGCCAAAGCAGAATAGATAAGGACTCATACTCTGTCATGGTTGCCACAGTAAGAAAGAAGAGAGGAAAATGAACCATTTGAACTGTACTTTTGATTTTAGACCCTACTCTGGATCGTCTTCAGAGATTTCTACATTTTCATGTGCAGAGATATCTGTACTCTGAGAGCATTGAAGAGAAGTTGCCCTGCTCCTGCCTTACAGCTGCTGAGCAATTGCCGAAGTTCAGTACTGACAGTAACCTATTCATTAAAGACAGAAAACCTGGGAATTAATGGTGTTTAAACATACTGTCATAGGCCATGGAGGAGAGCATTTCTGCCTTGTAGCTGTTTTGTTCATTACTGTTAGGGAGTATGAAATGAGAAATCAATTTGGCTCTTTTAAAAATTAATATAGTCTGCAGGGGCAAGCTGGGGAGGAGCTCTGTACCTTGGCTTTAGCAGCACCTCAGTGCCCAGCTTCTCTGCAGAACTGGGGTGCTGTTGGGGCACATGGGTTGCTGTCAGACTGAGAAAATCATCCTTTGGCATGTACAGCAACTGCTGAATTTGGAGGCAGAAATATACTGGAAAAAGTCCTGTTTGTGAAAAATATCACACTCTAGAAAAGCAGAAGTAATGTTGTAATGGTCAAATAGGGGTTTTCGTTTGTAGGTTTTTTAAGTAGCTTGATGTCATGAGGAGGTCAAGATTTTCATAACTGCCTAACCCTATATTTAGGAGCCCCCCATAAGTAACCTAATCTCTTCAAAGCCTTCTGAACTGAAACCATTCCCCTGCATGTCACCAACTGCTGTTGAACCTGTGAGTCAGATGTCCTCCTGCAGTACCTAATAAGTATCCTCAGACTTTCAATGCAATAGCTTTGTATTTGTTACATCCCTGCACCATGCCAGGTTGAGTGAAGAGTCCAGCCCACAGACGGGGCTGGTGGGATGAAGTTCGCCTGGGAGAAGCAAGATGAAAGGCAAGAGTGATGGTGAGGGCACTGACAGTGTGATGCTGCGTGGGGAGGACAGGCTGCAGAGTTGCTCA
The DNA here is from genome assembly GCF_018691265.1 of Tyto alba. NCBI lineage: Eukaryota > Metazoa > Chordata > Aves > Strigiformes > Tytonidae > Tyto > Tyto alba. The sequence goes on along the minus strand of NW_024881313.1, from coordinate 33,120,801 downwards.
GAGGAGCAAGGCAAGCGGGGAGGATCCTGGTGGTGTGCAAGGAGGAGCAGGAGCTGGAGTTGTGCAAAAGGTAAAAATGAGCCTGGAAGTCAGTATTGTGATGTTGCCTGAGAAATGGCTTAATAGCCTAAGATGAAGAGCTGGAAAATACATTGAATTGCTAGGGTAATATCAAAGGGAACAATTATCAAATTAAAGATGCCTGGAAGAGGCAGGTTATGTCCTTGGACTTCTTTTATCCTTCTTATCTGGGTTCTACTAACATCAAGTTCCCATAACTGTCTAATTCTGTTCCCACTGATTTTTGAAACAAAGCAGGAAAAATAGGTTCCCCCTGACTGGCAGCGTGATGGTCACACTCTCACACGTTGGACCAGCAAGCTGGTTTCCTATACTTTTTATAGCCATTAGCAAAAACAGATTGCCCATTTCCCTTTCAAGCCTGGCTCCACTAAAATTAGTGCTTTTCTCTCAAAGTAACTCAGAAGCAAGTCAGTGCCTCCTGCCGTGACCACGTCTGCTAGCAAGGAGCAGCTTTCGGGAATAATTTGAAGCTGTAACAGGTGTGTGAAATCTAGGACTGCTTGGGCTCCTTTGTGTGTTATATTTGTTTGCAGATTTAAAGTAAAAATCCATGGGAACTAGGTAGAAGCTGCCCTCTTTTCTCCTCCTCATCATCACGCTTTATGTCGCACCATGGTGCACAGCAGCATTTCTGTGCTCTGTATTGCTGGTGGTGAATGCAAAGCTGCTAAATTCAGTGCTGGGTCCTTTTACCCTGCCAGCCAGGCAGACATACTGCAACTGCACCCAGTTCACAGGGGGTAGCCTTCTGATTAAAAAAAAAAGGACACCAGCAGGAATGGAAGCGGGAAGGAAACAGCACGCTGCCACAGGGAGCGGCTACATCCACGGGGGACTTTTGAAGATGTGACTCACATCAACAGTGTATCTGCTGCTGGAATAAAAGAAACGCACACAGCAGTTCTGCCTACGTGCTTAACAGTTTGAATCCAGTTAAAAAAGGATCAGTTTTTTTTTTTTCATCTAGTTCAGAGTGCTTTGAAATCAAAACCTACTGCTCTCAGAGCCGTAGGAAAGGCACTGGTTTTACGGGGGCTTAACTGGGAAAGAGATTAGGTGTTCTCTCAGTGGGTGCTGGTTAAAAATCCAGGTGAACAACTAGAGGTGCATTGTGACACTGATAGATGCAGTTGACACCTGTGAAGCAGGTAACGGTGAGCTCCCAGCTGTCCCCAGCCTCTGGGGAAGGGGAAACTGCTGTGACAAAAATTGCTTTCGATAAGCCTTTAAAAGGATGGTCGTAATTGCAGTGTGGCAGGTTGAATTTGTACTAAAATAAATTTGGTATTTTATTTCTTTGGCCTCTTCAGAGAAGTATAACACAGGAAAGAGGAGGGAGAGAAAAAAGGAGAGCCATACTCCTGGGTGATGGAGCAAGCTGGATGCAGCAGAGGGGGATGGTCTCCCTTTCCCAAGAGGTTGGCAGTGTCTCACCATGAGGAGTGTTGCTTTGGGGGGGAGTAAGAAATATATTTCATTTAGATCCAGCACTGCTGAGAAAATCTGGGCAGACAGGTGGGGAACTGTAGGTAAGGAAGATCAAGAATGAGGGGTTGCATGAACTTGCTGAAGGTTTTCCTAAAAATCAGGCTAGTGGAAGGGTGGAAAAGTTGTGGGAAAGGGAGAGCTAGGAGATGAACACCTAGGAAAAAGCAGAGGGAAGAAATGAGGTGCATAATTGCAGGATATGCTGGACAAGAAGCACATTTAAGGGAGGACTGTAAAGGGATGATGGAGAAAGGAGAGCTCTGCAGGCTGTTTGAGCCTCTTGTTAAGCAGCTGATGCCCATTACTACATACTGCTATACCTTAATAGTGATTTCCAGAAAGGTTTATGTCTTTTGATACAGTCCATTTTTAGGTGGCACATATTCTGTAGGAGGCAACTTGTTTTTTTTTTTTTTTCCCTTCCAACCAAGTCAGTTTTCCATTTTTCACACTGCCCTGCCCAACTCTGATTCCTTCTTGAAAATTTTTACTTGGTGCAAAGCACATTTGCCTAGCTCAGTATCTCTCCCTGAGCTTCTTCCATTGCTCTTGGACACTTGTTGAACATGGAGTGCTTACCAAGGATTAATTAGAGCACTGTGTATTCTCCCATTTCTTCATTTTAATGAACATTAAATAAATATATGTGGGCATACCATAATTTCATAATTTGGAGATGGGAAATACTGTAGATCAGATATTTGTAGATGAAAAGTCTATCAGGCAAAGATTTACTTATCTAAGAAGGAAAGTCCCTGGTGACTTTGGATCTCCTGACTGTATTAAGCTGTTGAACATATAAGAAGCAGTACTTTTTTTCTTTTTCTTACAAGGAATAGTACCAGATGCATATAATTCATTAAAAGAAATTTAGAATGAGGTAATTATCACTGATCAAGGGAATATAATTATACTTTAAAATGTAAATATACAAATCTTACCTCAGTGAAAATTCAATTAAGAACAGAAGAGACCAAAGGTTTGCCGAGCCCCAAAACCTGTTTCCATGAGCGGCAATAAGTGTGTGCACAAGGACAAGTGAGAGGGCAGTGAACTTCATGCACTTTTTAGGTTGGGGAATTACTAGATCCTCTTGTATTTTTTCCATTCAGTAACATCAAATGTTTTTTTCTTTGAAGTCACTTGACAAGTGTCCTCCAGAGCCTCTTTCATCCACCATGTCCTTTGTCATCTAGTTTCACTGGCCTAAGACCTGTTGGCAAGAGGAACTGCTTCCTTTTGCTTACTTGGGAGCTTGCTCCTATTTGCTTTGCCTGATGGGCCATAGATCAGTACCTTGGACCCTCCTTGTCATTTCTTGAATGTTTTCCATCTCTAAAACATCATTTTAGAGAGCATGAGATGGGAAATACGCACAAGGATTACACGGGAGTATAAGGGTTGGCTTCTCAAATGTGTTTGAATTATCTGAGTTTCATGGCACTTTAAGGCTAGTGCATGCATGTAACATAATTTATTTGATGCCAAAGAAAAGCCAGAAGATTTTGCACTGTGTGAAGAGTTAAAATCTATAGGTGCCGATACCAAATTATACCACAGTGAGTGATCACAATGCCATAAAGTCATGTGTTGTAGGTCTCCAGCAAGACTTTCACACCTTTCTGTGAAACCAGCGCTGGGTTTATATGCATGCTCCTAAGTTTTAAAACTGATTACTTTGCTGACATCTCTTTCCATTGCCAGTAATGAGGAATAATCTCTGAGAGAAAATAAGGTGATCCTGTAAATGATCCCGAGACAGAAGTGGCTGTGCATGCTGAGAAACAATCCCTGATTATCAGGGTATAACACCTCTTAAAAGCCCCTTCTAGTCTCATGCTTATCAGGAAAAGAACTCAAGGTAAAACAAGAAGTATGAATAGATTAAAGAAGGAAAACAAAATGCAATGGAAAATTGAGTGGGAAAAAACTCCCTAGAACATCTGATTGATGGAGAGGGAGAGATGAACACCTAAACAGGTTTGTGTATGGCTGTGCAGGAAGTTTGCCTTCACAACAATTCCAGCTGGGTATGATGCCAAAGTTTCCCTTTGCTACTTGACTTAAAGTCCCAGCTGACGGGGATAGGTGACTGACTTACAAAAGTACTTACTTTGGTTCAAAAAGAGAATGAAATAAATCTTACAATTTTTAGTGCTCAAAGACATTACTACGATTGTATCTAAATGGCCCTGTAAGAGCTAAACATATTTGGAAGGTAAATGAAAAGAATCCAATGTTTAATTTCATTAGAAAAGATAATTTTAAAGTTTCAGGTTCTTTTGAAGCCTTATGCCTGATTTGTCAATGCTTAAGTTTTGCAATAATTCACAAAATCTGGATTACCAGCTTCAAAGCATTTTCACTTTCCAGGGAAGGCAGATTACAATGTCATGGAGGGGAAAAAAAGTAAACAAAGTTCAGTAAAAAGGCAGTGGGAAATTTCAAAGCTCAAGCCAAGAAAAGAAATAAAAGCTTCAGCTCAGAAGCAATTTCCCTATAAAAGGCAAAATTTTAAATCCACTGGATAAATGATGGTTATTTTTGCATGCATTGGACCTTGTGAAAAATCTACTGTACATTGCAGGGGTGGTAAATCCAACAGTTCAGAGAGACTTTGGGCTCATTGCAGTTATGTTCAGTGAGGTCATTTATGTAGAGTAAGTCAGTCCAGGTGCTGCTTGGAAGTGTTGGCCTTGCCACACACACACTGTGGTAATATCTGAATACTGTGGTACCTTCAGGTGAGCTAAGAAGAACCAACAAGACTTGGACAAACATATAAATTCGTCCAATTCTGTCTGGACAAAGCGTCCAGAAATTTTTCCAATAGTCTAATTTATTATCACCCTAATAAACACTTACTTTCTGCTCAGCAGCTGATTTTCTTGTTTCCTGGTGGACTAGAGCCTGTACCCAAGCCCTCCTGCTGCAGCTGGTGCTGGTGCTCAGCTGGCTGGCAGCATCATCAGGGAACAGAGCTGGCGAGGGCTGAGCTGGCCCACCTGCACCATAATGGGGTTAATGAACATATGCTGGGCCACGTGACGCTGTTTTCACTGCTGTTTATTATTGTTTTAGTTGAAGGACTGACTCATTTTACAAGACATATTTCCTGGAAGACTTGTGCGTAAGCCAGGACCCTTATTAAAAGTTTGGAGGTATCTTTTACTTCCTTATTCTCCTTCCCAGTAGGAGTGCAGGCCGTGAACTGTGACATAAAAAAAGTCTTCAACCTTTTTTTAAAATAACACCACGAGTATATGTGTACGTATAGACATTTATTCCATGTGTTCTGTATTTTCCTTCTTCCAGTTTTCAATTTCAGGGGCAGCATTTGTGAGAGTTTACTATTATCTTTACTCTTGAAGCATTTAGCTGATACCAAACTCGGTAGCATTCATATGACCTTAAAACAAACTAACCTTTAACATTTCTTCTTTATTTCTTTTCTATTTTTAATGTCTCACAGAAGAAGATAATTTTATAAGTAGAATTATGTATCAGTAATTGTTATATTCCTGATTTTTGTTCCTAATGGACACAAAATGGATACTATGGCTGAATTATCATGCCAGAATAGTGTGAGTATGAAAAACAAGACATGGTTTATTAGAATTCCATATTTTATATTTTTATTCCTTCTCCTAGGGCAGGAAACTGGGAACATACAATCAATTTTCTGTTGCAATCAACTCTTGTAGGGAAAACAATATTGAACTATATTCATGAGAGAACAATACTGGAAATAACATGTTTTTATCCAGTTTCAGGGACATTGTTACCTTGATCACTACAGTGAGTTTGTGTTTTTCCATCCAGAAATGTAGATTGTAGTGGGAATAGACATGGTCCAGGGAAGAATAAAGACCATGACAGAAGCATGGAAATGAACAATAAAAAGAATTGTGATGAGTAACAAAGAAATTATGTAAGAATATAAAATAAAGAAAAATATGAAGAAGTCAAGTTCTTTTCATTGAATAAGGGCATTCTTTGGTTTTAATGCCACCTGCTGAAAGTTTTTAACCCATTGACAAGATATTTTTGGACAAAAGATTGACTAGGATTCAAGAAAGGAGCAGTCATTCTTTTGGTGTAACCATTTTTCATCCATTGCACTTAAACCAGATGTGCATATCAGCTCAACAACACTCAAGTCATTAAATGGTGCATGATGTAGGTTCCTCGGTGGAGAGAGGAATAGGAAGAAGAACAAGTAAAATAAAGAATATGGGGATCATTTCTGGGTTTGCCATGGGGCTCCCTGATTGAGCTGGCACAGTCACTGCAGGCAAACTGATTTGAGATGTTAAGGGAAAGTTATTTACTAAGCTGACACTAGTTTTGTCATTCCCTTATGAATTAGTTTAAAAACAATGGGATTGTATGTATAATTGCAAACTGCTCCTCCAATAGCAGTTCCCTTGCAGTTGGTGCAGGGAGCCTCTGTTCTCCTCCAGGTGCTGATCCTGGCCCGGTCTGCAGCCCAGCATCTCATCCAATTATTTATTAGTGGTGCTCTGCAAGTGTTGAAAGTGTTTCCATTGACTCTGTAATATGGTGCCCTCTTGTGACCATCCAAAACCAGTAATTAACGCACCGGTAACTAAAATGTGTAGGACTTTGGATGTCATGTCTTATCTGTCTTGACTTTCAAAAGCCTGAAGTCAGGGTGATGGCCATGGCTTTGCCAGACTCCTTTTACAGTTAGACTTCAGCACAGTCATACTTTGCCAAATGTGTCTGAAGTGATAGAGTAGCATAAAAGGGATTGTGAAATATTGCACACAAAGTAATTAAAACTTTATCCAGAGTTGTACACACAGCAGAATCACTTGTTAATATACAATGATCTCATTGTGTCTGTACTGAAATTTTAGTACTCTGCCCACAATAATAATAATGAAAAGGAAAAAAATCCACTTTATAAGTTTCTTCTCTCCATCATGGCCACTAACAAGTGTAATTTTCTTGGAGGCAAAGAGAAGGAAGCAAGGAAATGCACAGAGGAATTAAGAAAGCAAGCTGTGGGGCCCCATTTTAATGAAAATTTAATCACAGATCCCTTTTTTTTCCTCAGTGTCGAATGGATTATTACATTTACATGTAACACTTTGGGTTATGCACTCCCCTGTGTGAAGCCAAACTATATGAGGCAGGTAAGACCAGTGCGTTTGGCAGAGAAAGAGGGAGGTCGCTGAGCGATGCTGCACTGGCCTGGGGCACAACCAGGGAGTGCTTGGAGCAAGTGCACCTGCACGGAGCAGGAGAGGTGGGGACAACAAAGCAGGAATGGTAGCTTGGGCTCTCATGTGAGCTGGCAACTACTATGGCAAAAGCCCTGGAGGTCTTATACTCCCAGTAAAATCTGTGCCACTATGTATTTGTGCTGCGCCACCCACGCTGGCCACATTGCAGAGCTGGGATAAGCTGATACATGCTGCCCGTTGTCTGCACTCTGTTTTTCTGTTCAGATGCATGGTGAGACCATGAAAAATATGAGGGGTGTGGATAAAGGCATCAGAGACCATTTCCTGGGAAATTAGTTATTTGGGGTTAAATTGCTTTTGGCCTGTGCTGAATGTGGGAAGTTTCTGGCAGGGAATCAAAGGGATGAGTGTAATCTGGTATCTCCAGCTGTCTGGTCATGGTGTAACCTAGGGGTCATCGGCACTTTTCCTGCTATAACATGTAGGGTTTGAAAAGCACATGGCATGAGCGCAATTGAACAGGAAAAGAAGATGTCAGAGAATTTTTGAGGCAGATTTCTCAGATCTGGAATATGCCAAAGTCATCTCAGTGTGCTGTGAAGTCCCCATGCTGCTGTCAGTCATTACAGAGAGATAAACTGAGAGCAGCAAGCAACAAGATGTATGTTTTTACTGTTGTTAGGATTTTGCAGCAGTTTTGTAATTGGGATGATTTGCCCTGTATGGAGTCAAAATGGATTTACTCCAGAGGATTTCATATTTTTTTCCTAATTGTAGTGTCTCCCTTTTTTCCCCCCCATGCATTATAATAGCAGGTAGAAGCAGGGAAGAGGAGTTATTTGAAGTTGAAATGAGTTCTCTGTTTCTCACACGAACTTCAGCTTTTCATGCCTATGCCACTAAGCCGTGATCTGAACCTACAGAGTTCCCAGAGTGGGGCTCTTTGAAGCAGAGTTCAGTCTCGCAAATGAGAGGCAGCAGCAGAATTGTACCTAGTTTCAAATTTGGGACTGAAATTTCAAAGGTGTGCTCTGCCCGGATTTCAGGCTTGGTGATGAGGTCTTCTCTGAATGAGACTGAATAAGCTTTTTTTTTTAGTTTAGATCTTGAAAGATTTGGGATTAGACAAAAAGTAGAAAGAGACTGGCATTACTGATTTTTATAGTTTTAAGTTTTCCCAGGACTCAGCCTTCTTCGAGCTTTTGACACATTAATTTACAAGCCTGCTAGAGATGCACGTTGATATGGGAATTTTCCTGAGCTATAATTGTGTTTTATTTTATTGGTACTACTGTAAAAGCGCTATATTGGTGCACCAAGTGCAACTGCATTGGTGTGATGAGCAATTAAAACCACTTATTGCATAATAAAGTACATTCTATCATGTTGCACTTACTTAATGTACCAATGCAATGTGTTCTACAGCATTTAGCTAAATTACAGTAAATCACCTATTTAAAGAAGTTTTCCTTTCAGCCTCTCATGTGAAAAAAAAAAAAAATGCTGTAGACAGTAAAAGGATAATGACCCATAATGCCAGAAAGATAAAAATGGGATTTCAGTTGTCTCCTGGAATTAAAGGCTGTAGCAATGTTGTTAAAGGCAAGCTGTTCTCAGTCCCCTGTTGCTCCCTTGCATCAGCATCACGAAGTATAACAGACTTACTTATTTCTGCATTGCAGAGTAGCAAGGCTGAAGAAAAGAGAGTTGCTGGTGGGGGCAGGTGGATTGAAGACAAAAGGCAGGGTGGTGGCAGGGTGCTGTGATGAATAACAAGCGCCAAGGTCTACAGGGACTGTCCTTAAGGACCAGCTCTCGCTGAGGGTGGGGTGAAGCTGTGGGTATGGAAATGGGGTTTGTTGCCGTTCTCCACTCGTGATCATTGCCTCTCTCTCTCTCTGTTATCCCAGAGGCAGCTTACTGCAGCACCAGGGGACAGGGGATGGGAAGCCTTCCCTGCATTTTCTCTCTGGGAAGCAGTTCAGTATCAAAACAAGCTTGGCTTCTGCTTTGGGGAGGGGATTTCAGATTCAGATACATGCTATAAATATCAAATAGATGCACTGCAGTATGTCTTGAAAGAACAACAGATCGTAGTATTAAATGCATCATAACAACGGTCTTCTTTTCCAGCTGAATTTGGAATTGCATCTGTTTGGACACCTGAAAAGACTTCCATCGGGGACTGACTGTGCTTCTATTTTGCATTATATTCTATGTGGTTGCGTTTCACATCAGTTAGTGAGCAGGCACAGGCCTAGCGTTTGTTGAACATCCTTTCCCTGTGCTTTTCTGAGGAGTAAACCATACCTGCCCCAGGGAGTACAGGTCCTGGGGATCACTCTCCTTGTCATGCAAAGGTATGTGACTCCAGTTAGGCAGATATTGTCCTAAGTAGGTCAATAATCCCGCAAGCCTACTAAATAAGATACAATTTCCCCTTTCGTGAAAGCAAAACAAAGTAAGTATTTCTCTAAGCCTGTCTCCTTGCTCATATCATGCTCAACCTTCTTTCTCTTCTTTGGTGCTTCTTGTTAATGTTTGCTGTTTTTTTCCGACCGTTTTTATTTCCTCTGTGAATTTATCCTGTTCTGTCATTTTGCTCTCTGCTTCCATTACCCAAAGCCTTAGGCTCTCTCTCTCAAAACCAGTCTCTAAAGATAGCAGGTCTGTGCTTCTGCTGCATCTGGCAGGATTAAGGGTTTTTTCAAGGTCTTGGCCCCAAGGCAGTAGCCTCTTAACCTCAGCTTGTCCTATTTCCTCCCCTGTTTTGCTCAGAAAGCAGGTTTTTTTTACAGGAAATCCTAAGTCGCCCCCAGTTTCCTTTCCGTGCGAGATGCTCACGTGAGCTGCGTGGATGGCTGTACTGAACGTGGAGATGCTCATGTGAGCTGTGTGGATGGCTGTATTTACTGTGTACGCCTGGTGCTTTGCCTGGCTCTGACGGGCTGCTCTCTCCCCTCGGGGCTCTGCTTTGCGTGGGCTGGCTTGCGGGGGTGAGTGCCGATAGTCACAGCGGCGAACACTCCCTGCTGCCGAGCCCACAGCCTGCCTGGGTACCCGGTTCAGTTGTGACACCGTTTCCACAGAGACATATTGTATTTCAGTGTAAACTGGCAGCCTCCCCCAATCCTGCAAATGTGGGTAATCACTGCAAGCCGTATTTTTTTTTCCTGTCTGCCACAGGTTTGCTTTCTCCAGCCAGACCCTTCTCTTTGGCCACAGTGTGTGTGTGCTGGGAGTGAGGGCTGTGACATGCCCAAGCCCACCTGAGCGGCACAGCTGCTCCTTTTCCCACCTCTGGTCTCCATCCACTGTGCTGGGGCTCATTTGGCCCTTCAGAAAACTTGTTGGGATTCTAAACAAGCAGAAGACTTTTTATTTTAATTCCACTCCTTCACCGTCATGTATTTTTCCAAATGAATATGATTGTAGTACATGCTGTTGCCAGTCTAAAAATACCAGCTCTATCTGAAAAAACATCTGTCCTTCTGTTGCAACCTTCCTGCCCATTATCTTGTTAGATGGTAAGTGCTAACCAGTTGTGTCTGATCAATACTTGCCTGGGAGGACTCCAAGAAACCCTCAGCTGGTTCAGGCGCTGCCATGGCATTAGCAAAGGGTTCTGAGCCTGGCTGAGTGCTGAGTGATGCCCTGCACCGCGGCAGGCAGTGCTGCAGGGCTGGTAAAAGACCCGTCCTTCAGATGTAAGATAAAATTCTAAAATTCTGACCGCTTTGGGTCATTAAAAACCCCACAACAACTTTTCTTTTTCAGAAGAGAGCGAGTGATAACATCAGGCTCTTGACTTGTTTCCAGCTACAGTAATTGGCTTCATTGGGTTGAACAGGATGCAGTGTTTTCACTTCTGGAAATCTCAGAGGACTCTTCCAGGGTTTCTAACCCCACTGTAAAGCCCATCAGACACACGCTGCCTGCCAGCTGCTGTGGGTCATGCCCGGGGTCAGGTCTAGCAAGGACCATCCTACAGCAGCAGGGATGAGAACTAAGAGAAGAGTGCCAGTCCTCTCTTGGTGGCCCCGTGACATCCGCTGTGCCAGCACAGAGCTCCATCCCAGCAGCACACCTGGCCTGGTGCAATGTGACCTCGGTCCCCGGGGAGCGATGCGGGCTCTCACGGGCTGTGCTGCCGTCTGATCTCTTGACATGGCATAATTTGTTTGCCAGCCTTGCTGGTCATGCTAGTATCTGGAGGCTCATTTATCTGAAATGGTTCAGAACAACTTCAGGACTTAAATTTCTTTTATTCACCAATCTCCCTTAATCTTAAGGATTGAGAACGATAATTCCCCCGATGCTGACTTTCATCAGACTGAGACTCATTCAATTATCTTTCACATCTGCTGATCTGAAACTACAGTACTTGAGAAGTTGCCTTTTCCTCTGGGTCTGTGGATCTAAATGACTAGAGCTGTCCTAACAGTCCTGATCCTACCTTCTGCCTTTCACTAACTCTTACTGTTGACTTGCTGCATGCGAATTTTATAACTTTTTTCCTCTGTTTTTAATTCATCAGTTGTTAAACTGATAGAAAATTACAATTTAATTAAAAATTATTTTTTACAGATGGATTTATTCTTTCCCATCTTTTATCACATAGTTCTTCTTTCTGCTTTCCTTAATCTCTGACAAATAATGAAAATTCTCCTCAAAAGCATGCAGGCCCTGCTGTTATCCTATAAACCAGTCTCTCTGATAGTGTGTACTTACTTAGTCTCATCAGAGGAGCTGTAGAGCAGTAAATTCATGAGCAGTGGTGCTAATGCAAATCTGTGTTCCTATAGCTGGCTGTAATTCCTTCAGCTTCTTTGCAGTGCCAGCACTCAAACTTAGTCCTTCTAGAGGCAAAATTGTCCCAGACTTTCTTGTCCACTGTGATGAGTTATTTAGCCTGGTGCCCAGTCTGACACATAGCAATGTAAAAAAGAAGTCGTGTTGGCTCAGAGAAGAGCCCAGTGTTGGCTCTCTATCCACGGCAATAGCTGAAGTTATGTTGAACTTGAGCCTAGCCCCTTTTAGAGGTCCACAGTGAGGCAGCCCTGCATTAGGGATGATAGATGGTATATCCTGCCTATTTCCTTTAATATCTCAGTTTATCAGTTGTCCATGAACTTTTGTGCTTCCTTGTTGTATATCATGGCAAATGAACCATGCTGTCTTGCCCTCTTGATGGTGTCCAGGCTGTTTAGGCTGCCTCTGCATATTGAACTGATGATTCAGAGTCCCCAGATGATACCAGTGACAGCCTCATGATCTTTCTTCTTTGTTTCAACTGCCAGTTCCAGGTTCAGCATCACAGCAGCACCAGTGGGCAAGTTTCCATAGGCCTCGTGCCTTTTCTGGTGGCAAACCCTTGGAAAGGGCTGGCCAGGTAGCGTGTCTGAAAACGCAAAATCTGCATCAGGGCCATAGTGAGTAATACATTATTATCTTAAGAAAAATCCCATCATTTTCTCTTGTTTCACCCTAAACAAGAAGCCAGCGGGCAGAGCTGCCAGGCTAAGCAAACTTACATGTGTGCTGTTCCTGGTGAGGGCTCAGTGACTGCAAGGGGCCCGAGCTCCCTGTCGTTAGATCTGTTTTCTCTGCATGTGTATTTCCTGACTGAATTTAAGAAAGATGTGTACAGAGAAGCTGGGAAACTCTGACACTGAAAATATATCATTGGTCTTGGGTTTTCTGATTTCACCTGTTCTGCTTAACAGGTTTTTAAAAATTTCTTCCAAGGCTCCTCTATTCCTTTACGCTTACTCTGTACAGCACCAAGGCTGCTCCATTATTTCTAGTAATCACTGCTTTTTGTAATCAGTCACTTTTGTAAGTGTGACTACATATCTGTGTCTACACTCAGAGACATGTAATATATTCTACCAACCAGACAATTTCCTGGAAGTTGAAAGAGGGGGAGGAGTTGGCGGAGTGAACTCTGCTGTTGAAGAAATGGAATAAATGGCTTTATGCCTGAAAGTTACAATTTTCAGCATCATTTACACTGAACAGCAGCCCCAAAGAAAGGCAAGTATAAAAAATGAGATGCAGTGATGACCTTTATCAGCTGTGGTGACAACTATAAATCAGGCTGCAAATTCTCATCAGCTCCTTGGACAGAATTCATTACAGACAGAGGTTGCTACACTGCTTTTTGTCTTTGATTGAGGTATGTCCCATTTAAATAAATGCTTTTGCACTGGAACAAATCACACATTTCAAAACAGAAGTCCAGGAATATTATTCATTGATTGTTTTGAGGACTAAGATAATATGACTTACAGACCAGCTAAACCTCACAGTGTTCTGCTTGGAGTATAATGCAGATCAATTTGTTCTTCTCTTAAGCAGACCAATTTTCTGTTCATTAATTCAGATGCTGTGTTGATGGCTTGTATTGAATATAATAGCAAGATTTACAGCCCTAACAAATCAGCACTGCTTCATTTATTCTTCCTTATGCATACCAGAAGTACATGCGGCAAATTAGCACCTGATTTTGAACTTGTTACACTTTAACAAATAATGGGAAAGTCTTTCATCTCCTACTTCCAACTGTGGAGCAACTTTTACGTAATCATCTTGAAATTTCACAGTTTATTAGAATGTTATGTTTTTTTGGAGCATAGGGAGCAATAAAAGTTTACTAGCAATGTCATTATGGGCAGTAATGTATAGCTTCCATCACGTCATGCAATGCTCAAGAAACAGCTACCAAATATTAACAGCCCCACAGACTCATTAGATTAATAAGATACTTTACCTGTGTACTGAACTTTGAGCTGAGTTTCATTGCTATTTTTTTCTGTAACTGGGAAATCCTGAGAGGCTTACAATTATCCAAATGATTTGCTGGCTGTATTCAAAAAGTGATTTTTCTGTCTAGATCCTAGCATGCAACTGGAAACCATTATGTGTTGTTGACATAGGGTGATTATTAAAGCAGTAATCTTTTTCAGAATATCTGATAATTAGGTAATATTCTGTCTCTCGGTTTAGATATTCCTGTTATTTCTGTTATACCTGAAAATAAAAATTCGGACTGTATACTTGCCTCATATAACAAATAATGCTTCAGCCTTAATGGCCTAAGGATATAAAGGCAAGGTGTGTAGGAAGCATTAATAACTTTTATTGTATCATTTTCTAAATTGTTTGCATAAAGGCATTTCTTAAGGATCTGGACACAGAAACTGGAAGTTAAAATTGTAAATAAGTTGGTGCTGGATCAGACCCCAGAGATCATCTGATGTCTGGCCTGGGACAAGAGCAAATGCTTAGGGGGAGTGTTAAAGAAGCAGGTGAAATTCTCAAGATGATAACTCAGGGCATGCTTCTAGTCTCTCACAATCACAGGTTCAAGAGCTGTCTGAAAAGTGTTTCCCCTCAAGACTCACAGTCTTTGATGGATTTTTCTTCCATTTGTCTAATTCTTGTTTGGACCCACATGCACTCCTGGCACCTGCTTTACTCTGGAACGGTGATTTCTACAGCTTGTTTACCTTCTGTGTGAAGAAATAATCCCTTTTATTTGTGTTGAACTTGTCACTGGCTGGTGTCATTTAATGCCTCCCAATATTTATTTTTGGAAAAGGCAGGTGTCCTGGGTTTGAGCATTCACTATTTATCTTCTCCATGCTGCTTCTGACTTTTTTGACTTCTTTCCTAGTTATGTTCAATCAGTTCTTTCCCAGGTTTTAGAATCTTAGTTTGTTCAGTCATAAACTGTATGAAGCGATATTTTAAAGTCCTGAATATAATCAGACACGCTTATGAAAATGCCATGCCCTTGGACAACACTCCAAAACTAATGACAAAATGTTAATACTGTCAAATCCAAACAGGAACTCTATTCATTATTTTGGTCTCAAATGCAAGCTTTAATCTATTTCAGATCCTGCATTTTTTATTCAGAACCAAAGGTGTTGATAAAATTAATTCCATAATTTAAAGAAATAGATGTTTTGAGAAATTTGCCTATGAGTCTGAAAGGCTGATGCTGTGATTTGGACACTGACAATCTTGTCTCTAAAATCTTGTTTGGAAAGAATCATCTGTATTGCAGCAACAGTTTGGCCTCACAAAATCTGATTCATCCCAATCTCAGAAAAATTTTTTTCTTCCTATGCTTCCATGTAAAACTGTGATATATAGGGAATGGCTTTTTATTTATAGTAATAAGTAGAGTGTAGAAGCTTTTTGTCTGCACTCTCAGAGCATTTTACAGAGATGGTTAATGACTGTGATGAGGATTGTCATCACCAGCTTAGAAATAAAAGAAGACTGAAACATGGGTAAGGAAGAGTATACTAGATATGTACACCAGAATTTTGAAAGAACTCAGTCTCTGGACCCAGTACTGTCGTCAGCGGGTTACCCTGAGCCGGTCAGTGCACATCTGTTTGTGGCTACAATGAGCTGGATCTGTCCTTGTATGAATCCTGTAGGATTTAAACTCACCTTTGACTCATCCCAGGAAAACAGATGGATAATGTTTAACCATTCACATGTCCCTAACTTTTGTGGGATGCATCATGGTAGTCACGCTGGGGTAGTCATAGTGAAGATAGGCAATGAGGAATTATTTTCCTAACAGAATCTGGAGGCAGAAGTTTGGTAGCATCCATCAGTTCTCAATCTTAGTTTAGCCAGTTTGGAAAAAAACAGTAACCCTACTCCTGTGTCGAGAAAGGCTGCTGAATCTTTTAATGGCAGTGTGCTTGGGATGTATGCTTTATGCTTTATCTGTGAGGCAGTGCATGTAAGCACTGATCAGACTTGAACTTCAGTTTATGACATTTGACACGATGACAACCCTTTATTTTTATAATGTTTTTTCATCCTGAACTTTTGACCTGCCTCTCAACCCTCATTTGGAGTTTCTTTCATATGTCTTCCCCAGCCTTTCTGTCAAGTAGGTTTTGAGCTTTGAGAGCTGGAGACTGTCTCCCACCTGTGCAGCAGCTACCGGACGGGAGTCTTGGCCTCGTCCAGATATTCTGAGTGCTGGAGTAGTCCTAAAGTGCAATAGGGACAAGCTGATTTATCTTGTTCTATGTGAAAATGGCAATTTCTTTCCATGCATCTCCTTCTGGTATGTTTGTAGGACAAATGACAGAGTTGGAAGATTTGCACAATCACAGGTTCCAGAGTCTGCTTTGTTAGAGGGTGATTTGCCTTTAATTTTCAGAGACTTTCTAAGCATTGGGCTTATTAAACTCCTACAGAGACTGAGGATCTTGGAAACCTTTAAGCATAAGGAATGGTTTCCGACTTTCTTTTTTTCTACACTAACAATATAGTAAGCTGTGTATGTACATTCAAAACAGGCCACCCTCTTGCATTCAGCTCTGGGAAAGTGTGGCAGAATAAACATGTGACAAACACTAACCATGTTGTTTAATGACTAGCCTGGAAGCCACTTTAACATCACAGCAATGACTGCATCAAAAATAAATAAGTGAATAAATAATATATGTGTTCTTTAGAGGGAAGTTCCCAGCAGTACTTTTGGTTGAAGTCCATAATTAGGTTCTACACAAACAATTTTGTATTTCCTTCATGTTCTTTTCTTTTCTTTCTTGCAGATAATGAATTCATTTATAGAAACCAGAATGGCACAGTGATTCTGAGGAATGTCGAAACTAACAATTCAACAGTATTAATAGAAAACAAAAAAATTGTAAGTATTTTCTATAACAAGTAGAAGAATTTCACAGTTCTCTTGCAGTTGGATCAGTAAAGCAGAAAATGACATAGATTTCAACTTTGTGTATTGTCAAGGAAAAGCAATACACCAGTAATACTATAGGCTATGCAATGACTGATAATGTGAAATTGAACTCCAGGTTTTGTTATTATTCTGCAAGCTCAGTTTCTTTCATACTACAAGAAAGTATCATATAGATATTTGAAGCTAGTCTTGCATATCATATATAATTGAAAGATGCATAGTTCTCATCTTTGTGTGCTTCGTAGAAAAGACAATTGATATAATTTACTGTCTGTTGGTAACATTCTCTGCATTCCTTCATGCAAATACTTATTTTTTAATCTGTGGATTTGCTGATTTTTCTTGCCTAATGGTTGCAATGTAATTTCAGTGTTGTTAATGAATAGTGTTGATGAATGGAAGTGGAGTTGCATATGAGAGAAACCCTAAGAAATTATTGGGAAAATAAGCTAGTAAATGGTTATTAAAATGAATGACAAGAAAATAAATTCACAGCTGATACAGAGTATTATTTATAATGATGAGAGTGTTTTCTACCATTGGTTTTTGAAGTAGATGAAGCCAGCATTGTGGCAGAAGTTAGTACATTGTATGTCAGAGTGTTTTCAATATTTCCTGTAAGAAGTTAATTTCTGAAGTAAAATACATTTATGTTTACTCCAACAATGAGATATGAATCACATCGTCCTGGTAAAATTGTCACTTATGCAGTACTTGCCTAAGGGTTTGACTAACTAACTTGAGGTGTTTTTGTTGTACTATATCATTGCAAAGCTACAAAAGCAGAGGATGGCTATCAGAGACTTAATGACTCAAGATCTGCAGAAAACAGCTTTAGAAACTCAAAAGCTAAAAGTAAATCTACAATAAAACTATAAGACCACATTCCAGATTGATTTTGTTTTGCACTATATGACTTATACAAAGCTCAAGTACAGCATTATTTTTTTTTTAATGAGACAAAGAATTTATCACTGAATTATTATTGCAGGACCCAACCTTAAACTTCACATGCTGCCATTTCACCTTCAACCTTTGACATACAGAATCACAGAATCATATAGAATCACAGAATGGATTGGGCTGGGAGGGACCTTAAAGATCACGTAGCTCCAGCCCCCCTGCCATGAGCAGGGACATCTCCCACCAGCCCAGGGTGCTCCCAGCCCCGTCCAACCTGGCCTTGAACCCTTCCAGGGAGGGGGCAGCCACAGCTGCTCTGGGCACCCTGGGCCAGTGCCTCACCACCCTCACAGGGAACAATTCCTTCCTTCTATCTAATCTAATCAAAACCTACCCTCCTTCATTTTAAAACCACTTGTCCTATCCCTAAATCCCTCCCCATCTTTCCCGTGGCCTCCTTTAGGTACTGGGAGGTCACTATAAGGTCTCATAAGGAAGGTGCTCCAGTCCTCTGATCATCTTTGCATCACATAAACAATCCTCTTTTACTATAGCATAACCCTTTCTTTACAATTCTGCTAAGGGTAAAGGAATGGGCTGGCTTCCTTTAGTGCTGAAGTCTGATGAAGTCAAACTGCTTCCATTTGGCATCTGTTTATTCCCCTGTTTTTTAATTTTTGCTATTTTTAAGAAAAGCACAGTGTTACAAGCTAATCCTATTTTTTCATGCTGTGGCCTCCCTACTGCCTGTCCTACCCTTGCTCCTCTGCCCTCTCAGTAAATAAATCTGAAGAACATCACCTCCACATTAATCCAAAGTCCTGATACAAGAACCACTGTTACACCTCATCCAGGCACACAGTTTTTGTCCTCTTCCTTCCCAGCCCTGGGTCAGAAAAACTTTTGCTACCTTGGCATGTTTTCGTTTCTCCGTTTTATTAATACAACAGTAAATAAAATCTGTCTTCATGCTGACACTGCTGGCTCTCACTCTCCCCTGGTGCCCCCACTCCTGATCCAGCTGGCCCATCAGCCCAGTACGTTGCCCAGAGAGGTGGTGGATGCCCCATCCCTGGAAACATTTGAAGTCAGGTTAGGCTGTGCTCTGATCAATCTGGTCTAGCTGAAGATGTGAAGATGTCCCTGCTAATTGCAGGAGGGGTCGGACTAGATGACCTTTAAAGGTCCCTTCCAACCCAAACTATTCTATGATCACTCCCCTCTGCCTTTGCCTGTCCCCTGGGTTCCCCGCGCTGCCTCCAGCCTCTCTGGCCTTGGGGAGGACTCTTCCTAATGGGATGCTGTGCATTTCCCTGCAGCCCAAATTCCCCCTTCCATTTTGCTCCATGGGAATCACTCAGGGACTTGCATCTAATTTGTTAGGTGAGAGGGTGAGATTTAAAAGGCAGCGGATGAGTGGCATGTTAGTGGCACCTCTCTTTGACCTTGGCTCCAAGTGTGCCAGCAATGTATTATACTGAAGCACACTGGAAAGGAGAATTGTCTGCACTGTACAAATTGTATGTGGAACAGGGAAAAGGTAATTCCTGACAAGACTTAAGATATTTTGGCATCTCTTCTTGTTGATAAGACTTGCAGGGCAGCTTTTTGCAGAACCCAGATCAGAGTGCACCTGGAAAGTTGTATCACCACAGCATCCCAAATAATTTTTTAAGTGGGGAAAATAGGATAATTTTCCTCAGTGTTGTCTTAATTGGGAGAGCTGTCTGCTCTGAATCAGAATGCTTATGGGAGCATGTATGTGCCCACATAACATTTCTGGGTTTCAAAAAGAGATGTGATGTATTATCTTTCAAGATACTTATTCTGGCAGTATTCTTTATTGTTAGGAAGATAGTAATAATAATTAGTTCTCAGTGTCATAGGCTTGAAAATGGAAAAATATTTATTTCAATGTTTGATTTATTTTCTAGGTCTCCTTAAAAGCTATTCGATATGAAGTATCACCTGACCGGGAATATGCACTTTTTGCCTTTAATGTTGAACCAGTAAGTAAATAGATTTGATTTCAAAATACACAGCCAGTGGTGAGCTTCTTTTTTTTTTCTTTTTTTTTTTTTTTTTTTTACACTTCTATGCCAGTAAGATGATATTTTAAATTAATTGCTTCCTATGAAACAAAGAAAGAAAACCCCTCGGATATTCTGAAAGCATGTCATACTGCCATCTAGTAGAGGAGAAAGGTATAAATTACACCACAGAGGAAACACTGTCATTTGCCAGGATTTTATAGTCTTTGGGAGGGTGATTGTAAGGACATGTCTTTGATACAAGGATTTCTATTCTCTTCTGTGAAATTTTTTTCCATGGTGCCTTTTTCACTCACACTATAAATTTCTTCCCCAGAACAAAAAGCAACTGTCACTGTCTCCCACAACTGAAATAATACATTAATTATGGTGTCACCGTTCCCGGTGCTGCAGTTAGGGCTGAGCTATCACTTTCATTATAAATCCTTTTCTTCAGAGGGCTAGGTATAAATCATTCGTAAGAAATCACCATTGGGTTACTACTAAGTTTTAGATTAGGGTGGATTTTCTACCAAACTTCAAAAGAGAAGAGCGTAATGAGTCATTTTTAAATGATGACTATAGAATCAAACACATGGGAAGCAGTTCTTTGGCATGAATTATATTTATTTTCTTTTTAAATTCTGCTGGTATAAGACATGAGATGTTTGAATGATAGCTATGCTGTACTACTTGGATAAACTATAAGCCCTATACATTTTCTTTCCATAATCTAGAATTGCACCAATTCCTCAAAAAGAAAATAATTCATTCACCAGCAACTGTAATTCTTCTTCCATAAATTAAATCTAGTTTCAGCTGCTAACCAAAGGAAATTTGTTGGTCCTTGAGGTAGTAGAGGTTGTGGCTCTGTTGCTCATCTGATTTCTCTGCTGTCATCTTTGGAGTTATTCCTGACTCACAGTGGCATAAAAGCCAGGGGAACCATGTCTGGTGCTAGAAAAAGTTCAAATAAAAATGTATCAGAAACTTTAGGGGTAATTTCTAAAGACTTTTTTGCTGGGAAATCATTTCTGGTGCAACTTCATTTATCTGAAGCTTAGCAGAATTCTAGACAGAGGTGGATATGGAATGTTAAGTTAAATCTAAATATGGGGAAAACAGCTTAATGGCCACTGAGCAAGCAAAGCCTCCGCCTAAAATCTCCCCTGCCTTGTGTGCTAGAGGTGTTTTGTAAAATTCAGTTCCTTTAGTGGACATAAGCCTTTGGCTGTGGAAGCCCTTTGCCAACACTGCTCAGATGCATTGGGCAAGCTGGAAGAGCACTGAGGAGAAAGGGCTTCCTCAGTTCCTCTGAGAATGAGAGGAAAATGTTTTTAAAGACAAAATTATAATGAGAGAAAAAAAATAATTCCTAAAAAGCAGTAGTAAGAAATTCACATTTTATTCCCAAACTTTATCCACTGAAAGGACTGTACGCTCAGAAGATCTGCAAGAAGCAAAGTTATGGGGGGGGTTGCAGGCCAGGCTTTGTGTTCAGCCTGAGGAGGAATGCTTCATGTAGGCAGTGGAGGAGGAGGAGGATAGGGATGGAGAGGGATGGGCTGGTTGTGCTTCCTCTGCATCCTCCTCTCTGCACGTCCCTGCCTGCAGATCGGTGGGCTTGAGGTACAGGCAAAACACTGAGTTTGTGGTGCTTAAGATGCCAGGCTGGAGAAGAGAGAGAGCAGCACACAGCCAGGTGCTCCCTTCCTCACACCATGTCTTCTTCCAAAAAGCAAAACCCAAGGTGTCAAGCTGGAAACATGACCTTTGGAAAGATTTCAGGTTACGAAATATGTTTGGTGTAAGACAGCATTGCAAATTGTTCAAGTATTCATATATGAGTTTATAATAGCAAGAGTTCCTGAAATAGTCTTCTGAAACTAAACTAAACTAAACCTCCTCTGTTTTCCTTTAAGATCTATACTCATAAAGGATAAAAAGAAACATTTTTTGAAGAAGGATAGTAATGGAGGACTAGTAAGATTCACTCTTGAATATTGAATCATTAAGCCATAATGGGTGGCTCTTTGTTTATTAAAGTTGCAATAACTGTTAAATTACTTATCCAGCTTTTTTCTCACTTGGTATGCAGACTGTGGCTACAAATAATTGCATATTGGTTAGCTTTTCACATTCTCTCCATTTCAAACTGGATTCTTGGATAAAATTCAAATTATACTGTTTTCTGCAACACAAGAAATTGATTAGCAAAGCCTTGGGCAGTTGTCCTTGTTGCAAAGTCAAAAGGAATTTTCAGGAAATGTATTGGCAAAGGAAGTTTGTTTAAAGTTTAATTCTACAAATACTTTCAAACAAGAAACTTCTTGAAACTACTGTGTACTTATTTTACAGGTGTCAGAAAGTTTTGCTTTGTTTTTTGCCATTTAAAAATGTGACATGCTGCCTTTTAATTTTTTGAGTACAGGTGTTTTAATCTTTTTTACACTATAGAGTTGTGCTGCATTTACATATATGTATCTCAATATGCATCACATGAATTGATCATTTATCTGAATTCTAATATGAATTGATTCAGCCTCTATTTTTAATACCAGGTAGGAATAAAATCAAAATAAAAAAGCATACTGTGTCACTCCAATTAAGTGAAATATTTTTAAGAAAAATGCTACAAAGTCATTTCCTACCAGTAATAGCTTTCTTCTTAGGTTTTTCTTTTTATTTACACAGAAGCATCTGCTCTCTGTTGGTCTGGGTAACAGCACTGACCACCCACACTGGAATAACACATCCCTGAACTGGCAGACAACTATTTTGCAAAGATATTGATGCAACTAATGTGTGTTTTCCTGTTGTATCACTTCATCATTTTAGGGGATGACGAATTAAAGCATGATCCTTAAAATGTATTTCTCCCAAGAAGCTTGGCAGGCAGTTGTGAGACTGGTGTGAGTACATTGTGGCTAGTCAGGCTGTCAGGTTTCATTCTAAATGCTTTTTTGAAGTGCTTATATTTACAGAAGTTTAATCTTTCAGGCAGCAATATTCTCGGTAAGCCTTGTGCTAATAAGGAGCTTTTCTAACCTTGAACACAGAAGATTTGTTCTTTTTCTGGAAAGGTCATAGGGAAGGTGCCAGGCTTCTTTGTCTTTAAAATACTCTTGCAATTTTTCTGTTGTTTGTTTGTTTTTTGTTTCTTTACACGAGAGCAAGGTCAAACCTGAGGCTGAAACCACACAGCGAAGTTTTGGGAAAACATTGGGGAATAAATGCACCCATCGAGAAACTGATTTCAAATCATTCTTCACCAAAACAAGTGTGTGGGGCTCTGGCTGTAGAGTTCAGTAAACCCAAAATGCATAAGCAAATTGAGGATTAGCCACAGCACCTCAGCAGAAAGGGTGCAGAGAGTCACGGGTGTCTCTGGTGCTGTCAGGTCAAAGCCACCCTTGCCCGGCACACGGCTCCACCAGTGTTGCTGGACGAGCTCCGTGCTCCCTGCACGCACCCCAGGGGGGCACGGACGTCTCTGTGGTGTTTGGGCTGGAATCACGTTTGTGGGACTCTGTGGTCTCCAAAAGCGTTTTCCTAAATAGACAAGTGACAAACCATCTCTTAAATTCTGTACCATTTCTGCGACTGTGAAAGTGATGGGGTAAGAATAATGATGAGTAACCGAACCCCACAGGCTTGTGTAGCTTTCTGTGGTAGTCAGAGTTAACCGGTGGAGTTTGTGTAATGGGGATAAAAGAAACAGAGGAGAGTTAATGAGAAGAAAAGTGATTTTCTTGAGTGACATGGTGAGACATTAAATAGAGAATATTTAATTGCCTTTATTATGAATAGCTGTCGTCGCAATGCAAGAGTGGAAATAAAGTGGCCAAGATTCTTCTTAAAGCTATTTGTTCTTCATTTCCAATTTACCAGTCTATTACTGTGTTTGAGCTAGTTAAGAGCAATTACTCACAGGAAATCCTGGCTGATTAATACAGACCAAACTGCTAAGTCTTCTGAACAACAATTAGGGCTTAGAGACTTTTATAGCTGATACAACAGACGCTATTACCTATTTTGCAGTTAAAGGAATGAATTTTTATAATGCTGAAAGCTGCAAAGAATTAATCATCGTTGTAATTAGAATAGGCCCAACTTTTTTTTTTTTTTTTTTTTGCGTACTTTATGTATTTCATGTATCTTTCCTCCCTGCCTGTTGCCATAGATCTCATGGGAGTGGTGGGACCAAAGAAACCTCAAAAAGACACAGTCCAAACCCTGGACTTTGTATTTAGACTATGAATGAAGCAAAAAAGCATTATTTCTAGGAAGTAGCATATTATTGTTGTTCTTGTTACTATTTTTTACTCTTTGTCGAAGTCTGATTGTTATATGGAACTAACAGGTTTTATGCTTATGGCTCCAATTACAACCTCAGACTGCTTTAATTAGTCATGTAAAAATTAAAATAATATAACTCTTGTTATTTCGAAAACACTAATGGGTATAAATATTAATGAATCCTCACAACTTCCTTTTCAGTTAGGTGAGAACTATTATTATGATAAATATGTCTCTGAAAATTAGAGACTGTCACTAATACTGCTAATATTGTAGCTATGATATTTATTACTTAATCGAAATGGATTTACCAGTTCTAGAAATAGGTTTGCATAAACTGTTTTCTTTCTGAGGCAGTAAATATATTTCAAATTTACTTTTTTCATTCCCACCCAATGTTGTTTTCAGGATCAATGAAAATGTATAGTGATTACACTATGTAAAGTGAGCACGGTTAGAACATTTGTACCACAAAATAATGCTACCAGGATTAGTGATTTAACTCTTGGTGTTTGTTGTAAATCAGTAGAATTTTTGACTGGAGCATTTTGAGAGAAAAAGCTTATGTTTTTAGTTTTCATATCCTTTTTTTCATATGAATGCAGTTTTCAATCTTTGTTGCTCATAAACCAGAAGGACTACTTCTCTATTGTAAAGCTGCACAATGTAAGGGCAGTGTTGACTGTTATCAAAGGCTAGTGTCTAAAACTATTTTCCCAACATGTTCAAGCCTAAAGAACTGTAATGTTGTTTGGTTTTAAGTTACCTGTTATTAGGATAAACAACTGTAGTTTCATTTCCTACAAAAAAAAAAAAAAAAAAAAAGAAAAAAAATCAGTCCTAATAATGTAACTTTATATTAGTTAAACTGTTTTTCTGTTATTACATGTGTGTGTGTTTATCTTCAAGCAAAACATCTTCTATTTTCTCAATTAATGAGAGGACTGTAGTTGTTTGGTGCTTCTGTAATGAGCAGAAGTCAAGTTATTAATGAATTAGTGGAACCACATAGACCAGCCACTCATCAAACCTGATGATTTGCTAAATCTTGGGTCTTCTTCACGAAAACATCTTCAGTTGCTTTCCATAGAATAAGTATTACAAATACCATTCAACTAATATTTAATATTTCAGTGAAATGCTCACAACTTCTGAAAACTGCACCATTTTTATGAACATGACTGGGTGGGGTTTTAGTGAGGTGATTCTGGGGCTCCAAGGCTGAAAGTGGGGGCGACCTTTTTGCTCCTTCTTACATATTCTTGTGTCCTGTTTTGAGGCATATTATTTCAACAGCCAAGATCAGTAGGGTAACTTTCCTTGTTTAATGATGTGCTTTTTATCCTATTTGTAGTGATAAGGAGAACATAAGTGCTTCAGCTACATTTGCATAACAAAAGCTAAGGTCTGTGTGTTGCATTAACAATAAAATACTGAGAATACATAGGAGGTTCATTTTGTGGGTGATAGTTTACTCTGGATTTGAAGCTGAAACAGCAGTTATTATTCGACAAAATTTAGAGGCAATCATTTATTTTAAAAGGAGACTGTTGTGGTTTTTTTTTTTTAATTATGAATCTGGTCTACTTAAAATATTCTTTGTGAAAAACTGCCTATCGTTTCTCATCTCAAAACCACCATGAATAAATCCCCCAATCTACCATTTTCATTGCGGGCTGAACAGCAACAAGATAGACAAAAGAGGATTTTCAAAGGCATCAGAGAAGGTTGATTCAAAAACATTTCTACACTTGCATTTGCTTTTCTGTCAGACCTGGAGGTGTGCAGCTCACCCAGGACACCAGGACTTTGTGGTCACCTTGCATTAAATAAACCAAAGCTGCTAATAAACGAAGTGTGGGCAACTGGGAGATTTTCCTAGCGATGAATCTCAGTGCAGGCAGAAGTAGCAATATCTTTGTCAGACATACCAATGTGCCGAGTTTTTCTGTCGCGTGTTGGTATCAGTAATTGGTTCAGCGTAATTAATATTTGATATCTGCAGTGGTACAGAGAGAGAGGGAAGTTTGCCACATAACTCTAGAGGGATTTGTGGGTTTTCAAAACTCTATTACAGCATTGTGCAAACACTGTCTTCTCAGGTGTCCTCAGTTGTGCCTTCGACAGCAGAGCCCTTTCAATGCCAAATATTTTTCTGCTGCACGTGCTTACAAAATTAAAAATTCTTACTATGAGAGGGTGGATACCCATTTTAATTGAGTAAACATGTTATCACGTGGTGGGAATATTTGTTCTTACTGCGCAGCCATCACCACTCTGTCCAATTTCTGTCACATTGTGTGTTTAGAATAGAAATTTTTGGATACAGGCACAGAATGGTGGAGGAATAATTAGTGACAAATTTAATCCTAGAGCTCCCTTTGAAGGAGAAAGTACAGAAACTAATCTCATGTTGGTACCTTTCAGGACCAGTTTTGGACTAACACAGGGAAAGAAAAGAGGTCAACCCTATTCTTTGTTTAATTTGTTTTGGAGGAGCCTCATGGTTTATTTCAAATCCCTACAAAGCTCCAGCAGAAAAATGCATTCCTTTATGTGGCCTGAATGGTTCTTTTCTCTCAGCAGCAATCCTTCTGCTTTGGCACAGCTCGGTTTAATTACAGAAAAAATTCCAGCTTAAGCAAGGAGTTAGAGTGGGGTTAGGCTCTCAAGTGCATGAACTGCAGGGATGTTTTGGTAGTTAAGTCCCTTGGGTCATGCAGTAAGGGGTTCCTAGTTAAAATTGTAACTGTCGTTGTAACTCTGGATAGAAGCAGTAACAAAAAAAAAGTGGAGTGAAATGACATATCCAAAATCTGCATACCTTTTCTTTATTTTCCATTCTTAATAAAGGGAAAATGATAGGCACTGAATCTCAGCAAAGAGGAATGGATGAGTAGAGCTTTCTTGTGTTTATTATCCATGGAAAATGTGTTTGCACCCCTTAAATGCAAGAAATGGGTGTTCACCCCAGCATCACATCCTCAGCAGGTACCCTAGGAGTGGGGTCATCTCAATGTTGAAGTAACTGGTGGAGGCCCTGACTTTACCATGGGTAGCCAGCCATGGTTGCTTGTGGCCTGCAGCTCTTTCCTGGAGCAAGCAATAAAACCACATTGGGATCCCAGGTTTTTAGCTCTGTTGCTCCCTGTTATTGGGGGATGTTTTCAGCAGGAAGCTTATGCTTCTGAAATATCGAGCTAGATGCATTCATAAAACACAATACAATGTGTTTGCCCAACCTGGGAAGCAAAGCTCTGTCCAGTCAGACTTCCTGCAGTCCTCAGTGTCCACATTCCAGTTTTGCTAACGCATGCTCCCTCTATATCAATGGTTTCAGTAAAACTGCACCAAATCTCAGTTTTTTACCGAGTCTCCATTCCAGGGAGTGTTGTTTACTGTGATTATTGCAAAAAAAATACTAACCGTGTGAAATGGAGCACATTAAAAACTGACTATGCTGACTTCAGCTGCTGTGCCACCTCTGAGCTTTAAATATTTTCTATTAAAAACAAAGGATTAAAATCTTGCTGTTCTAATAATTTAGATAAATGGAGTTAGAACTAAACTTTAAGCCTTCTGATTTGAGCTGGGAGACTTCAACACAAATTGCACAGACATGACTGAGTGCAAAGTAATATTTCAAACCAAGTTGGACAGCCTTATTCATGTAGCAGAGGCCAACAAACTGTATCCTACATTTATTCACAGGCACCAATATACATCAGTAAACTGAAAAGCAAATCCACAGTTCCAGGGAAGACTAGAGTAATATCAAAAGTCAGAAATAATTAGCCTGTCATGCAAGAGTACATAGGTAGATTATGTATTAGTATCAGCTATCAGCAGTCTTTCTCTGTAAATATTTTCTTTAGCAAATGAGATTTTCATCAAACAGAGTAGGGAAAATAAAAAGGCTCAAGGCAAAACACTGTGATACAAAAATAACCAATTTTTCTTTGCTTGGATAAGATTAGATTTTGCATTCTACTTTTCTGAGTGTATAGATGAGCTAACTTGAACAAACAGACTGGTATAGATTCTTATTCTAACAAAATTCACAAAATATCTTAAAAATAAACTGTAATTTATTTTTTAATAAAACATAGGTAACGTAATTTTACAAGGTTTCCTAGATAGTCAAAATCAGATAGACAGCCAGCAGTAAAATCATTGCAGTTTTCTTTCTTGCACTTGTATGAATCCACCTTAGTGAAACACAGGGGAACTTTGCTTTAAGAGCAATTAAATAAATGTAGCTATATAAAAATTGTTGAAAGAAAAATTAGAACTTAATAGAGAACTAGGTTCCTTGCAACATACAGAGGCTCCAGAATTACATAGAGGTGAGTTCCTTTTTTTAGTATAATTTTGCTTCCTAACTTTTTAGGGACAATAAAAATCCCATTTTGTACTGGACTGTGGTAAATATAGATATTATTTTAAAATGTTAAGGAAAGAAATATATTAAGAATAGGATGCAAACTGGGAAAACAACAGTGATTTAAAATGCATTAGAAGGCAAAATCAAAAAGAATTTAATTCTGGTGTCTATGCAGAAACATAGGAAGCAGTCCCAGCCTGCAGGAGTTTATAATCTAATTCTTCTGATTTCCAATTTCTTTTATTTATTTATTTTGAATAACTGAAATAGGAAAAAATATATTTAGTGCCCTCTTCTGGAAAACCAGATCTTACTATGCAAAGCACCCCAATGAAATTGCTGTATTCAGAAAAGCAAATCTGCTGGTGCAAATGTTCTCCTCTTTAGCTGAGTTACATGCTTAAATCTAAGGAGTGTGCAGCTCTCTTTTTACCCTGAACAAGTACCTTTTACCTCTTTAACTGCCTGCAGAACTCTGTTTTTATCAAGGCTATGTTAAAACCAATAATTAACATTCCTCCTTGGGCAGCTAATGACCCAGATTTGAAAATGGAATCTTCTATTCTCTTCTATTCTCTGCTCAGAAAAGCTCTTTCTTGAAAAGGGAAACAAATCATAGGGCTTTACTCATGTCTTTACAGAAATGAGTCCTCAGATTTTTGTGTGCAATAGTGGAAGAATACCCGTACAGCAATTCTGTTGATGGTGGTGCTGTGAAGGGTGGTGCAGCAGGCAAGGAATGAGGGATGTTCTGTGCTTCTTCCTGCCCTGCTTGCTGTCCCCCCGCTTTCTGAAGAGATGCCCATCATCACCACAGTCCTGCTGTCTCATATGTGACTTCAGTTTATTTTTCCTTATGTCAGAAAATAAAAATGTCACCTCCAGTGAATTAGATCCATGTGTGCATCGAGATAGTGCTCAGAGTCTCCTGATCTCATATGGAACTGGAAAATGAATCTTTCACTGAACAGAGAGAGGATTTTGGACCAAGGTCCCTGGCATGTATCTGAATACTTTCATTCTCCTTTCTCATCTACTTCAGTGCTCTTTAACTGCTGCTCTCTAAGGCTTTTTGAAGGTTTCATTTTTCTTGTCTTGGGTTCCTTTCTTTGAGTCTTCTAAGAGTGCCCTGAGCCTATGACCATCATAAAAGATTTCAGTGACAGTGCTAACTTCTTTGTGGTATTCACGTTCTCAACTGCTATAGTAGAAAAAGCAATTTTGATATGCTAAGAGTAAATTTTAATAGAAAGAACATATGCTGTGGTTCTGTAGTTGCTAATTTCTGCTGCTAAAGTGAATTATTTAAAAGTGAATAAATTAATTAGATATACTAAGCATTCATCTCATTTTCATGGTTTGGTTCTTACATAATTGCTACAAAGCTGCACCACTTTCATTGTAAACTTCACAAAAAAGAGGGTTTTAGAGTCTTTCCACATTCAGTCTGCTCAGCTCAAGAAATGTTTCATTTAAGGGAGGCATTATCTAATATTTCATTAAAATCTGTGATTATTAAGCATTAATTTCTCATGCTGTCCTTCAGCCCTCAGACTTGTAACTCCAAAGTCAATGAAGGTGAGCATCAGTCAAGTGAATATAGATGTGAACAATGTAAACTCCCCATCTACATCAGCTACCCTGGGCTGCCTTTATAACCAGTGAACTACAGGGTGTTAGTCTAAGGCTAAAATAGACACCAAAGACTGGTCAGAGGAA
Organism: Tyto alba; assembly: GCF_018691265.1. Taxonomy (NCBI): domain Eukaryota; kingdom Metazoa; phylum Chordata; class Aves; order Strigiformes; family Tytonidae; genus Tyto; species Tyto alba. Next base: position 33,090,939 of record NW_024881313.1, on the reverse strand, counting down.
TCATATCCCATACAGGCTTCTGGCACCATTGTCTGGGAAGGGGGTATTGCTGCATGAGGTTGTAGATGCAAAAAGGGTAAATGCTTGTAAAAAATGACTGGAGAGGCCAATGGCAGGGACATCCCTCAAGTCAGACAGCTACAAAGAGAGTGGCTCCAAGCTGCAAACCGTGAGAGCCTGGGAAAGTATTTTGGGGAAGGATGACTATAAATAAGCTAATTCTAGTTTTCCTTCTGAATCAGCTTTGAGCTACTGTCCGAGCCAGGATAGTGAACTGGATAGACTTTGTGTCTGACCCAACACAGATATTATTATGACCACAGATATTACAAGAGAATCACGGTTGTATGTTTTGTGTGTGTTTGTATGGATCTGAAGGTTTTATATGTTTCCTGGGTTTGGGATAATTGTTGTGTCCTTCTAAAACTTTTATTTGGCCCTAGGATACTTTTGTACTCTTATTCTTATTATATAATAATGTTGGGGGTTTTCTCTTCTACATCTTTTCCTTAGATATATTGTTTGGTATGTTAGAATCACAACGTTAACTGTGTATGAGATAATTTAATTCTCATTTCCAAGTTTCTGAACAGGACTATAAAATGGGCAAGTGCAGTGCTTGGAGAATTTCCATCCGGTCTTACACTATGCCTGCTGCAGAGTGGGAGGGGAACCTGGGAGTTTATACCATGTGATATGAATACCAATAAAAGTTTAAAATCAAGATCAACAACAAAACAAGCTCATTATTCATAACCCTCACTCATAATTCTTCATAACTTGATGGCAGATGCTTCCCAATAACCTGAGCAACAAGTGCACAAAGGCTGGTGCAAAAATCCTACCGAGTGTTTTGTAGCTGCCGTTTTATTTACCAGTTAAAAATGGAGCGGTCGTCCTTTAAGCCAGTGACTGCAAGTGCTTGCTGGTGCCAGTGGAGCGCTGTGAGGGACAGGTGGCTCAGGAGCAAAAGGAGGCTTTTGTAATTGCTTGGCAGGGCAGAGCTGTATTAGAGTGCAGCAGCAGTTGGCAGATTGGATTAACGCTCTCCTAGGGGTGAGATCTGGCACACGAGCTGTATGTTAATACCAGTAGCCTAAGTTGGTTCTGGAGCTGCATTTGTAGCAAAAAGAGCATCCACTTTACCTCCACCATGTCACAGAGTCATAAATCCTAAAGCCAGCCTTGAAATTCCTTTTCAGCACTGTCAGCAGTATAAGGTTCTCAGAACTGTAATTTGGAAACAAATCTTTTAATAAAGAATTATTATCATGAAACAACAGAAATAGATAATCAGTTTGTGGAACATGAAGTAACAGCATTATCTTACCACACTGCAATCCATCTATTACTGTAGTCATCACACTTTATTTATGGTTATTTTGCAAACTAGAGATGACACTATTTGTGAAGGAGTAACTCCTTGGCTTTGCTGGTTCAGAGACCTTTGATTTGGTGGTTGGAAAATCAGCTTCTAATCCCAGCACTCCCCCTGTATGCTTGTGGGAGAGACTTACATGTTACCTATGCGTGTTGCCTGCAGTGCATGACCCTATTACAATTGGCTTGAGTTTGAGTTACAAAAGCTTCTAACATGCAAGTCCTTGTGGCATGAATGTGCTGTCCCTTCCTAATGTCACCTTGATGAGAGAATGTTGTTGCTCTGAGGAAGCCTTTCCAGTGTGAGTGACAGGGCATTCGCAGCACTACATGACTGCAGAGCTGTTCTGGTTGTCCTCTATGCACCAAGGACAAGCTTATAGAGGAAGGCTCCTTCAGGCTCATATTACAATGATTTAATTTTAAGTCTTAAGATTAAATTGTTAAAAGATTTGAAAAACAGAGCCATGCAAAGGCTCTTCCTGATGATCCACTGGCTCCTTGTGTTCTTCCACTCTCCATCCCTTGTACATAGCATTCTATTCTCTTCTTCCAATTCAGTTGCTAAAATTTCTTCCTGGTTCTGGAGATACCAATCACTGATCCATGATTTCCTATGACATTGGGTAGCAGTGGAGCAGCTCCTTATTCACACTGGTGTGGCTGAGATAAGGTGCTGACCCACTGGGTCTGTCTGAGACATTGACCACTTAGAGTTGGCAATGTCGTTTCATCCGGGCACAGTTATGCTGCTGGGTCAGGATCCTCCCTTCCTCTCTCCAAGAAAAATGGTTTCCTTGCATAACTAATCTGTAATATGTGCATTCCCCAGGTATATATCTTGCTCCTTTTGCCCAAACATTAATTTAAGTTAGTTCCTCTGGAATACAGAGACAATTATAGCAAAGGCAAGCAGTTGTCATGTGCTCTGTATGTCAGTTAATCCAGAGACCCCTTCTTCTTATCACCTTTCCTTCTCAAACCTATTTCCCCTGTCTCTGCCCTTCCTTGAGCTCCCCAGACCATCCCAGAGTGGCACAGTGCTCTCAGTGTGCACTTTCCATGGCTGTGACCATGTTACACATGTGGCTGATCAGCTGAATACAGTGCAGTGGGTAAGATCATCCCAAATCAGGTGTTTGATAGCAGCTGTGGGTTATTTGGCTACCAGCTGAACTAAGGCACAGGAAATGATTGTTGATAGCATTTCATTATGGTTTTCCTAATTTATTAGAGGCACAAAGAGAAATGGGCAATGTTCCTTGGAGGGCTGCAGAAACAGGTTGGCACACGGCATGAGACTGTATTAGAGGTACATTACATGGGAAATGATAAAGTATAAAGGGATAATTCAATGTAGAGACAAAAGAGAATTTACTGTCTCAAAAGAAAACAAAATAGGTCAGTATCACAATGAATTTGAAAGGTGAGAATATTGAAAAGAACTCAAATTACATGGCTTTATTGATTTGTTTGGTTCTTGCAAGCAATCGAGCTTCACTGAGTGTAGGGTACAAAATACCAGTATGGATTTTGGTGTGTTTTTTTTATTACAGTGACACAGAAGGAATAGATAGCATGTGGTTTTTCAGAGAATCTAATTCCAGGCTGGTTTCTATGGAGTGCGTATTAGCAATAAAATGGTGGTAATACTTTGCTAAAATAGCTGGGCTGGGGAGAATATTGCTGACCAATCTGTCTCCAGTGATAGGAAAAAATGAAAAGATCATTACCTAACTGCCCACAAACCATGCCTCAGCCAGAAGTATCCCCTTGTGCTCTAAATCACAAATACATGGGAGATTGAACAAAACGTTACCAAGAAGTTGGTGGTCAGTTACAGGAATAGATTCTTCATCCCTTTGGGGGTCCAGTTCAACATGTAATGGGAAAAGAATTTCTTCTCAACAGAACAGAAGGGTTCAAGTTATTAATCGATTTTCAGGTTGTCAGCCCCAATGAAACCAATGTATTCATAAAGACTTCTGATGAAGGAAAATGTTGTTGACTCATTAAGTGAAAATTTAGTCTTTGATGTTGACTTTCATCAAAAATACAGAAAATTGTACAAACAAATGCTGTGACCTGCTTTAGTTCTCCACAGAATATCATTAAGAAGTATGGCAGTAAGGTATTTTTAGTCAGACAATTTTCCTTTTCTCTACTGGAAGATTTATACGAATGACATAGTTACCCTGTAAAGATAACACAGTATTTGCTTGTTGGTGACTGACCAATAGAAGAATCAGTGTGACAGTGTGGTAGTGACTTGGGTCATCCTTTTCTATGCATGGTATGTTTGTGTAGTAGAAGGAAACACAAACTCTGGCTAACGTTTGCTTGTGATTTTCTGTCTGAACTTGTTTTTCCCTCCCTTTCATGCCGTCGTTAGATAACAGGGTACCAGATACGTGAGCTGTTTGCCAATGCAGAGCAGCAGCCTTCCTGCATTCTACTTTATTCTCTTTTCCCTCTTAATTTGTCAACTTCAGAGCCTGGTTAAATATCACAGACTTTAAAGGCTAAATGGCAAATCATCTTTTACCTGTATATTTTGCATCACAGCATGAGTTACCATTTAAGGGTGCCAGCACCATTTTGAAAGGTGGAATATGTAATTATGTCAAATGTTTGTGATTATTCAATCAGTTTGACATTCATATGTGCATTTGGGGATTTGTCTGCTCACAGCACAAGTAGGAAAATGGGCTATATAAGATCTACTTCCAGCAAATGTCTTTTTAGAGACTCTTTATGGGAAACCTTTTTAAAGGATCTGGCAGTTCTTGTTCCACCAGCCACTTGTGCTGTATTTTTACTGTCTTACCACAGAGTATAAAAGGGAATAGATTATAGAGACAATTAGGGTCTGTTAAGAATCCTGAGGGGATCTACTAGAGATATATTTTATTGTTACAGAATAAAAAGTGATTCCTTTTACCCAGATAACTACTGAGTGCTTTATGATTAATTACATCAAATTCTTGCTATTTTCAGACTTTAGACAACCATTGTACAGTTTTATTTCTGTTGACTTTTTAGAGTGCTCATTTTTATTTGAGGGTACTAGGATGACTTTTTGGAAGAAATGTGTGATTCCTGAAAAAGACACTAAGTACTAGAAGTTTTGTATTAAGCCTTGCAAACTGCTTTATAACACAACTTGCACTTCTACTATGCCCTGTATCTGTTCCCTGTCAAACTCTTAAGTTTTATGGGATTTTTTTCAGTTTTCTAGATAATTTTTTAATGTAAATAACACTACTGCACGAATGACCAGATGGCTCTATGGAGTCATTTAGAAAGTGGACGCAAAGCACATTTTATTCCTGTGTTTATCAAGTAATAATCATGAGATCGTGACAGCCAGTCCACCTGGGTTTAATTTCATATCTATGAACTGCTTAATATGCTGAGTGGTAAGACCCTAAATTATCTGGTTTGACAGAACGACTTGTTGGAAGATGAGAGGATTGGGCTGATTTGAGGAGTCTTCTTCTGAGGGTTTTTTTCCCATTTATTTGATTGTAAACCTCCTTGACAGAAAGTCTGCATGTGCCTCCTGTTTGTATTGATTCAGTACCTTTTTTTATGAACATAAAAGAAAGCCTTTCAATAAATGACTACTGCCGGTGCTAGCATGGTATCAACCCACAAAGTGTGACAGAAACCAGCACAGAAGATGGAAGTGTAAACTAAACTCTTCCTTTTTTTCTGATGTTAGTAATAAATCCTTAGCAGGTAGTGTAATCTTTCATACCAGCCAAATATGCTGAAAACACATTTCACAATCTCCTTCTAAAAATTCCCTAATTTCCATATAAAACCTTCTCTTAATCCTTTGTGAGTTGCATCGGCAGTGCCAAATTGAAAAGAACAGTGACAATTTTAAACTTTTAACAAGAAATTATTGAAGGCAAACACTCTATGTGTCCAACTTGTGTCTGTGTGACAAACCAGGGGAGATGTAGAGAGGTAACCAGGATCCTGATAGTCTTTTTGCCCTTATGTCAAGTATTTGTGAAGTTGCTTTGAGTCAAAAATGAGAGCTATGGATTCTCTTTTAAAGTATATTAAAAGTCACAGTGAATAAAAGCGCCCAAATCCATTCTATTCTTAAATAACATATATTTTCTATTTAAGTAAGCCCTCCTGGACTAGGACCTGTATCTCTGGAGATGAAGCAAGTGCTTTCAAGGAGACGTTACTCTATCATTCACACCATACTTTGCTCTGTAGTAATGTGGCACAGAAATTGCTTCTTCCATTTTGTTTCTATAGCTTGTAGGAACCACAATTTATTTGTTATTTTGGAATTTGGTGTCAGGGGAGAGTCAGATGCTCTTCTCTCCTGCTATATGTGCTTCAGCATTTGTACTTCTGCTGTCATTTGGTCAGGTCCAGGTTTCTTTTGTTGATTACATAAAATTAGGTAAGTGGCTTCACAACAAAGTGTTGTCCTGTATTTTTTCTGAATTTTAGAGAGATAATTGCCTTTCCAAGAATTAAGTAGAAACAGATAGATCTGTCTCTTAGACCCTTTATGATTTCAATGTAAACATGCACATGTTGCAGAGCATAATGTAGATTGAAAGTAAGCAAGATCTGTTGCTGGGACCTGGAATGAGAATCCCAGTGGGAGAATGTTTCTGGCACAGTGGTTTTAGTATAATGACTTTTACGGCACTCATTGGTCAGAGCTGTCATGGGAGCTTTTGTGACTCGATTTTGGTAATTCCTAGAACCCTTCAGAGCAGTCTCAAACCTGTTTTAACTTACTTTGGCAGGATGACTTGGCACACAGGGTCTACAGAGCAAAATGGTTGCCAAAAACTCTGCTACCTTCTGATATGCCTCTCTACTGAGAGGAGCTGTGGGATTCTGGGATCCAGCCAAAAATCAGGGCTAAGAGCATCAAATCAGTCCAATGGCTTTTACCACACCCCTTGGATAGAGAAGGGTAACACGGAGAGTTAATACAGTTATTTTTGTTGGCTAAGACTCAGAAACAGAGAGGTTACATGAAATGAATACTAACTTTTAAGCACTGTCCAGTCTCTGAGGCTTAGCTTTGGATTTCAAAAGAATTCTCATCTCTTTCCTGTACTTTTCCCTGGTTTGGGGTTTTCCTACTGGTAAGTGAATAGCCTAACTCAGCTTGTCCCCAGCAGAAATTTTAGTTGAGATATTAAATAGACATAGTCACACTCTCAAAAAGCTAAAATAGCTTAATTTGGTTTTCATATCTAAGAGGAAATCAGCCATTTAATTCCTCAGAAGATGTTAAGTGATGTTTCTCTTGGATTCCTGCCTGCTTAGGAGTGTTGCTCACAGTGTGTTTTCTGAACACACGGTTTGAAATAGTTGGGATGAGAAGGACTTTTATGTTGAATATCCTGTTGTCCTTAAGGACTATAGTAATAATAAATGTCTGGTGCTGAAATCTTTGCTCATACAAGTAGTTGTTTACATGAGCAAACCTACTGATTTTAAAGATTTATTTGAGGAAGTATTGCTCCTGTGAGTGAACTCTGCCAGCTGCAAGTCTTTGAAGACTACATGCTACAGGCACAGCCAAAGTGAGACATTTTGAATCTGTACAAAGACCCATGAGGATGACAAATGATATTTGGAAAATAAAGTTCTTAGAGAATCCCGCAACTTTTGTTTTCCCCACTCCTAAGCTCTCTTGTCAAAGAAAATGTCTTACCTCAGTCTCCATTAATGGCTCTAAGACAGCTCTAAACTCTCTAGCATGGCTGTGGGGACTCTGTACCACAAGCAGGGACATCAGCAGATGTCCTGCTCAAAACTTCACTGGATGTTTCTTTTCCCTCCAGCCTGCCACATTTCTCTATTTTCCCCTGAAGGTGTCTGTTCATACTCATTTTTGGGGCTGGCTTCTGCCTCTGCCGCTGATGCCTGGACCACACATCGTGGCGTGTTACCCTAAACACCAGTCCTTGCCTCAGATCACAACATATGTATCTACATCACTTTCTACATCCTACTGCCAGGATATTTGAAGACAAAAGTTGCTCAGTATTTAATGGCAATGTATTATTAGCTTTTTCAGCTCTGTAGGCAAATTTAGTCTTCCAGTGCATTTTCTTTAAGGAATTTTAGCAGTTTTAGAACTTCACCAAAGTTGAAATAAAATGTAAGGCCACATGTATCAGCCAGGTCTCCAATACCAGCGTTATAAGATGAAATAGCTCTTTGGTATGATTGGATGTAGATGAGATAATGGTAATTTATTTGACATTATCTGAAACAGATGGATCTAAAAGGGACACCTGTACTAAAATAAATGCTAGCTTGCAGTGAATTCACTTGTGTTCCTAGAATTTCTCTAATATCAATATACCAGAGATTCACCTTGCTGGAGGAGTCTTCATGTATCTGAATGCCTAAAAGGAGATATGATTTGGGGATGTAACCTGATGATGTCTTTGTAATGAAGGAAGTGAACTGCACAGGAGAGGAAGGGAATCCCATCAATCTGGCATCAGTCTCTGCATTTCATAGGCAGAAATCCAGTGCTCTCCCCTCTATAAGGTAGTGGTATTTTTTTTTCAGGGGGTTCATAGAGTAGTGTAAGCATTTAGGGTGTGGATTCAAATGGTAACAGAGAAGTTTGTTTTAATAGCTGCAGGATGATGTTCCTTGTGTTTATCTGACTCTCTACTGAGTGCCCAAAAGATGTAAGCCTGTTACAAAGGCCACTATACAGGCTTGCCCTTGAGAGTGACATGTCATAAATCATGCTTACTTGTCTGTGATGCTAATGATGTGCTTGGGATTGCCACTGCTGGGGCTGGCAGCACCATCCCGAACATCTCATGGTTTCTTGGCATAAATAAAATAAAAGAATTGTGCAAAAAACAGAGGTACCTAGGAAAAACAATTTTAATCAGACAAACTTGGTTGGTGAAGCAAGTATTCAAGAAGTTCTTCCTTTGTCCTCTGGGACAGGATGCTTTATGAGTGCTACTGGAGACCAAGTGGCTTAAAGATTTAAATAGAAGTCAAATGAACTGATTGTTATGAGACTTCGTTGTTTATTTATTTCGTAATATACAATAACAGGACAGAACTGCAAAAGTGAGTGCCTGTATAAATGTGTATGAAGTCATTCATACTTAGACCTTTCACACTAGTGCTCTGACTCTTGTGTTGCTCAGCATTGCTTACCTTGGGCAACCACAGATCACTATTAGGGATTGCATTGTCACTAGAGGAAAATCACCAACTCTTAAATCACTGACCTTGACCCTGGTATTATTATTTACTACTTAGAAAATAAGTAATAAACTCTCCCTTCTGAGATGACCTGCCATGCAAGCTGACAAACTCCTTCCCAAGGGCCAAAGAATGCAAATTGATATGAAGATGCAGCTTAGAAGGTCAAACAAACATGAGGTCACCTTTACGCCCTGAGTCAATAAGGTTTTATTTGCTGACTGACAGGGGTCTTACAACCCACTCTGAGATCACATATCATCACTCCCCATTTTATTTATGTGGGAATAAAGCAAAAAAAATGTGCATTATATCCCTGTTTTGTCTAGTTATAATGATAGAGAATGTCTCCAGCTGACCAAGGTGTCCTCATTAATGATTGTTCTATATTTAGCCCTTGCAGAGACCGTGTGCCCCCAGTTTAATCAAAGACCTGGTAGTCATGGTAACGACACAGAGCATCTGGATGTATACGATTTGGCAAACACTGTAATAAAGTGCAAGATGAAAAGAACACAACAGCATTAGGTGAATTAATGTATTGCTCTTTTTTACTACAGATTTTGAGGTGTTTATAAGAGCTCCCTAGCCATAAATACTCAATTGTTTTTGCAGAAAATGAGCCCTATTAATACAGGTGACAATTACTAATCTCTTTTTTTGTTTTGTTTTGTTTCTTAATTTCATTTTGCAGGTATATCAGCACTCATATACGGCATATTATGTCCTCAGCAAAATACCTCATGGGTAAGCAATTTTTCAATGTCTTCATTTTAAAACTCAGATGTTAAGAATTCTGCAAAATAATGTATATCGTGACAAATGGTTTCCTGTGACAGTTGAGCTGTGCGTTGCACAGAAGATGACATAGTCTGGAAACAGAAATACTCAGCTTCCCCAGAGAGTCAGACTACATGAATTTCATATTCCAGTCTTCAAGCTTTTGGCTAGAATATAGATGTGTTGGCATCTGGCTAAGAGCTGCAGTTGGCCACTCACCAGAGCACTGCCAGAGGATCTATCCAAGGGTGTTTAGTCCCTTATATTTAGTCAGAATTGAGGCATCGCCCTTCCATTTTGCATCTCTTGGCAGATTCCTTTGATACAAATGCTCTCTCTAGCATCCCATCTGAAGGCAGATAGACTAGTAGTCTGTTCCCAGGATCCTGATGCTGCTTAGATACACGCACTCACAATTATACTGAAGCTACGAGCCTTCGGGTTTATAGTTTATCTTTTCAGAGAGTGTGAGGTAAGTGAAGACAAATAAGAGTGCCACATAGGTTCTACACTGCATTTCTAAGCTTAATGAAAGCATATTGCCTTACCTAAAGCACGTAGCATGAATGGTTATGTATCATTACAAGTAACAAACTTACATCACACAATGCATCTTCCTTTAGGTCCCCTATCCACTGGAGGTCCTGAGGTAGGCTCAGTGTTTATCACAGGCATCAATTATCTTGAGGGGATCCTTCTTTAGCTTTGATTAGTTGCAATTTTCTAAATCCCCCTTACTCAGCTTTGTCTTTGTGGCTCTGCAGGTTACCTGCAGCTCCAACTCCATCACTCTTCAGCTCACCTCACCTGTCTGGTTTCTCTGGTTTCTACCTGTAGTTTCTACCTGTAGTTTCTACCTGTAGTTTCTACCTGTAGTTTCTACCTGCTTTTCCCTTAAAAGATACCTTTTTTTTTTTTTTTTTATATACTTTAAGGACTCGCCCAACTGGTCAGGAATGGGATGCCGTCATACCAGTAACACACATGTAGGCATATGATGATACATGATGTTTCAGAGTGACATTTCCAAATCACTAATGGAAATGCATAAGTTGCGCAGCAAAACTCCTTAAATCATTATCAGTAAAAACAAAGCTAAAAGCCAGGAAGCTGATGCTGGGTTGTGTGTTTAAGATATGATATTGGTGATAACTGTGTGGAAATGGTAGAAAGGGACAATATAGTTGTGCTCTGCCATTTCTGTAGAACATCGCACATCATTCTTGTTTGAGCACATGATTCTCCCTCACCCATACCACCCTATTAAATGGATTACTGTGTCTCTGACTTAGGAAGACAGTGGAGCAGGTCCTAAAGTCCAGTGCATTTCTGCATCCATGGGCCAGGTGCCTGTCCCTGAGCAAAGGCAGGATCCTGGCCATGCCTGTGTGCTCAGTATTTCCTTCTGCTTTTTTAGGCAACTCCCACTATGGCTCTGCACAGTGGATCAGCAGCCTTCCCACTGGGAGGTCCTTAGGGCACCTCACTGTTTAACACAGGAATGATGTGTTAAGGGCAAAAGTCCTAGAAGTCAGACATTGCAAGACGTACATTTTTGAGACCCATGATCTCTTTCCAATCCAATTTCTTTGGCACTTTAACCAGTGGTTTTAACAATAGAGAAGTGCAGATTTAATGGCAAGATAAAAGCACATCTCTCGGTGTTTTTTCCCTATAAAAATACTAGTTATATTCAGGTTTTCCTCAAGGATTTGTCTCAGCACACTTGTCCACACACACACAAAAAACAAAACAAAACAGCAGGTTAAAAAACAAAACAAAACAAAACAGCAGGTTAAAAAACAAAACAGCAGGTTAAAAAACAAAACAAAACAAAAAGCTGAAGTAACTTTCTTTGGCTTCTACCCAGCAACAGAGAAACAATACTTTGTACAAGAAAATCTGTACTAGAATCATACATGATTTAAAATCTGTGAGCCCTGGAGCTTGTGAAGCCTGCTTCCCTACAGCTTGTATCTTGCGATTGACTCACCAAAAAAATTATGACCTTGAGTTTAAGTCGTTTCCACGTACAGTTGGAACATGGGAATCAGCAGATTTCTCACCACCATCCATGTCAAAGCTCTGGTGTCCCAGTGTGACATGCTCCAGACTTTTTCAGTCTCCTTCCCTGCCTCAATCTGGTCTTCAGTTTTTCATTGTTTTTTTTTCTTTACTTTTTTTATGTTGTCAGGGTTTTTTGTTTGTTTGTCTGTGGGTTTTGTTTTGTTTTGTTGGTTGGTTGGTTGGTTGTTTTTTTTCCCCCAGGACCTTACTGGATTTACTTAGCTTTTGAAAACTGCATCTTTCTGGCAATATATCTGAAATCAGCTTGTGGGCTGAAATGGTGTTGAGCAACAGGATGAACACACAGCTTGAGCATGTAAGCTTTTTCTCTGCAGTAAACTCAGCTAACAGCAAAATCATTTGACTGACAGCATAGTTCTATTCCAGACAAAACAGAGGTGGAAAAAGTAGAAGTATCATGTGTTAGAAATGCTGAAAATTAGCAATACAGTGGTCCAGTCAGTTTGCTACTACTACATGATCTTTCTTTGTCTCTGACAACCAGTTTCTTGTTCCCTCCAGCTTTAACTGTATTGCACACTCAGCTGTGTTTCACCTTGCTCTCCGTGTTTGGTTGAGCAGTGGTGCAGGCAGTTGGAGGGTTGGATGCGTCAGAGGAGAAATACCCAGTATAAGGGGAAAAGTTGGAAAGTGAGAGGGTGCCAGAAGGCACAGAGTTGTTTCAGACATTAGTGTCCCAACAACATGATACAGTGGTGGATCAGGCAACCCCGTAGCAGGAGGAGGGCTGGTAGGATTGCTGCATTTTGTGTTGCTGCAGGTATGGTTTACAAAGTGGTTTAGGCTGTAGGTACATCTGTAGGCATTATAAACCATATTGCACGGTAACAACTGCGCTGATCTTTCAGGAGATCATAGTGCATGTGAGTGTTGGAAAGGGTGGCACATTACCGTTTCGCTGGAACATGGGTATTTATTGTTCCTTTGGAGTTCTGTGTATATTTTAAGGTGGTGCATGAAGAGAGAGAACAAGTATAGCAGGTGAACGTGATGTAACAGATGATGAAATACATCAACTGAAAGTAGAGCCTCTGTTGGATGAAGGGGTAAAAATCTGTTCATCACATATTTCATATTTAACACAGGAATATTGCTCTGATAGATGTGTGTGGATGAGGGTTGTTGAGGGCAGGACTGAGCACACTGACACAGCACAAGATACGGTTCAGTTTGACGTTCCAGGTCCTATTGTGACAACAAAGTTTGCAACCCACAGGCAGCATCCTTGCCCTCCACCTGACGATAACATGAGTGAGAAAAGCCTTTGGTACCAAACAAGAACCGCTTTGCCATTTCTACAGCTGTTCATGCATTAGTCCTCTTCTGCAACTAGGCACCAGCTTTACCCCCTGTCGGTGTGCGCCAGGGGCACCTCAGCATACCTCCAAATCAGCAGCTGAGGCAGTGACTGCCAGAAAACGAACTCATTTCCCCTCTGCAATATCCCTCCTGCTCATTAGACACTCACTCCTGGAAACAGGCTGTAACAGTGTGACATTCCCTGTGCTCTCTCTACCTTGTTCCTCATCCTTGTCTATGATCTGCCTCATCAGAAAGGCCAGACAGTTTAGGCTTTGTATTCACTCATGCCCTTGCTACACCCCTGCTGAGGCTAACTAATAAGGAAGCCAATTGATCTAATCTGTGGTATCACTTTTTAAATAATGTGACGTTAATCTGCCAGTATAAATTGCTTTTAAAAGGGAAATTTCTAATAATTTTTGCTGTGTTCTGCAGACTCTCCAGATTCAGGCTGTGTCTGAAGTCAAAAGGGGCTTGTACTAGCATTTTACAGATTCCATTCCAAGCTTCCCATAAGTTTGACAAGTCAATTTGAGCACGTCCTTAGAACATATGTTCATAAATGGTATTTTATACAGGATGTAGGACTACAACATTTTTCCATCAGAGCTGCTGTAGAATTAAACTCCCCGCTTAAGGAGTAGCAGCACAATTTGGTTTTCTATAGGACAACTAGTATATGCCAATGACATAGACTCAAAGGATCTTATTTAAAAGTGAAAATATGCCTGAAGTAGTAGAAAGAGTATATATCCCTGCAGGGATACTGCACAGATTTAATTTCATCTTCTTTTGTTATTTCAGCCTCCTCACAGCCTCTTGGTAAACTTGGGGTAGAAACCTGCACTGTTTTTGCCACATTTGCCTTCTGTTTTCAATGACCCGTGTTTTTTAGTTTTCACAGGGGGAGCCTACTAAGAACGGCACATCTTATTTTCCTGGGCCGAGTTGTGTAGGGAAGTTATGCTCAGTTCAGCTTTCCTGCACGTCACCCATTTTTCTCCTACTGTTCACTCAAAAATGAGATGCTGGTGCCGTGTGCCATCTAGTGGAACAAGCCGCTGAGCTGGCTGCTCATGGTCCCTGGTACGAACATCTTCTGTACCGTCCCATCTGCTTTCCTCTAAACAGTGCTGCTCTTCAGAGGTACCTGCCAATAACTGCTTACAGCTGTCTGCATTATAAATATTTTTACAGATCTCCTCTCGTAACCCCACAGTTGCACTTGCTGCATTGCAATTGCCAGCTAGTTGTAATTTAATAGGTACTGCGATAGTATCTACAGGTCTAGATGTGGAACAGGGAGCTCTTGTGCTGGGAAAAAGGGGAACACAAATACCATATACAGTTATTTCACAATGTTATTTTTCCTAACTTTGTCAAATAAAAATTTAGCAGTACAATTTAAGCAACAACCTACTTATGAAATCCAGCCACTGAAAATGGCTTTATTCCTTTGTGGGTTTTAATAATGTTGCTCCTGCTGAGTCCAATATGGATGGTCTGTCATGTACATCCTTCACTGAAATAAGGGAAAAAGCTTGGTTTGTTCAGAGTTTTCATGGTTAGGCCATGACTGACCAGAGTGTTCCCCTAACTTTGTTGCAGGATTTTCCTCACCAGTGTTAAGGTCATTTCACACCAGCATGTGCTGCTGGACCATTGGTTTGATCTGGCACTGCAGGTCCTGAGCAAGAGCTGATTTTGAATTGATATCCAAGGGGATGCCTCTACCTTTAACTGTGGTCAGCAGAAACATTAGTGGTTTTTTTGCATTCCCCAAAATAAAGCCCAGCATAAAACATACATTCCCTTAGACCTCCTAGTGCTCATCCAGTTCTGCATGAACCATTTCCCTCTCAGCAGAGCTAAGTGTCAGGGATCAGTACTGACCCCATCATATGATCTCTGAGCATGGTGTTAGCACAACCAGCTGGGGCACGTCGACGGGAGCTTCCAAATATGCTTATAGGGATCAGTGAGAAAATCAGCAGTTATTCCTACTCCTCATTGATTTTGTGTATGGGAAGGAGGGAGTTGTACACAGTTACTCCTAAGCAGAATCCATATTTCTTCCAAAATTTATATGGCGTAGTCAGAGGAACATGGTGAGTAGATCACAGGAGCAATTGTGGAGCTGAGTTCAGTTCTTCCTGCCTACACATAACAGGAGGAGGAACTGAGCCCGTGCTTCACTGTGAGTAAATTTTCAAAGTGATGTCTGTAAATCTCTCTGCATAGCTCTCGCTAATGTTCCTGTCGCCTCCTTTTATACAAGCTACTGGCAGGAAAGAAGTTAAAGTTAATTAAAGAAAACTTAATCAGATTTGTACATACCCTGTTGTAGAATATTTTGCAAGACAACAAGGTTTTCCTTGCACATGTTCCCATTTCCATGTTCACAGTAAAAGGAAAATGTGTTTCATTATTTAAAATCATGGTTAAAAAAACTTCAGGGAACTGGTTCTGCTGCAGATATCTGTCTGTTTGACCAAGACTGTTTTATTTTGTTCCGGCCTGTTATGTCCCTTCTCTGTAACATCAAAGAAACTTATTGTGCCTCAGTTTCCCTGACTGCAAAGCAAGGAAAGAAATAGTACTTCCCTGACAGAGGTGATATGTTATAATTACTGTAGGGAATGCTGTACAATTGCACTTTTTAATATTTATAAACTCATACTAGAGCCCACATTTTATTTTAAAGGGAAAAAGTACTACTGTAATTAATAGTCTGTTTTCAGCTAATTAGACTTTACTTATAGGAGCTGAATATTTTCCCCCAACAATGATATATAGAGGTTGAAATAAACCTTATAAAATGTTATATAAAACCAAATAACAATGTGAATTTATTAAATAGGTAGAAAAAAGTATTCTGTAGTTCGCAAAGAATCTGCTATTGCTACATCTTCTCTCTCTTCCCTTTTTACCAGTTACGATTCCATAGGTTTTAACATCTTTTTGAGATAGTTTTTACAGTTAATTAAGGCACCTCTGCTGCATAGTGTGGTGGCTTTTATGTCAGGCTATAAATAACAACATCCTCATGATGAGATATGCTTTTTCAGTTGTATTTTGACGACAGAAGGCTGGCCCTTGCAATACTTAAACTTGATGGCTTTATTGTGGAGCCTGACCTTAGATCCTCCGAAGTGGATAGGAATCTTTCAGTTGAGTTTACTGGCATTTGGCTCAAGCCCTGTTGGAGCTGTTGGGCTTCTTGCATTTTATAATCATCTGAATTAAACACTGTAAATCACTGGGACAGTGGTTAAATCACATACTGGCTTATTGCTTGTGAACATATTTTGTACTTCTTTAAAAAGAAAGAGCCAGCATTTTATCAAACAAAGCCGTTATTTGAGCATCACTCACTTCCAAGCAGTGGCATGTTAAAAGCAGCTCAGCGTTGGAAGACAGTTCAAGCAGGACTCTGCTGTGCTGGTGGGAAGAAATCCACTTCAGCAGCTCAACACCGTATCATTTACCAAGGGGATTTGCCGTTTGTTCGCCCATGTTGGTCACTGCATATCATTTTTTATGTGAAATGTTCCTTTTCTGTGTAGGCAAAGCAATTCTTATCACATGCTTCTCTCTTCCAGAATCAGTTGTGATGTGGGTGGACACCTTAGAAACCATGTACAGCAATAATAATAATGAATAGTCCCCTGATGGGAGGTTTTGATACTAAGAATTAGAGTAATGACTGCTGAGACTGAAAAAAAAGATCTTGAGTAATTAATGGTTAGATGCAGATGTTAGCAGTTCAGCAGAGAAAAGCCCAGCAACCACCTCCTTATGTTACAGAAAAGGTCAATATCTTATGGCTCATTAGGAAAAAAAAAAAGGAAAGAAGAAAGGTTTGAAGCAAACTCTCCCTTAGTGTTTGTCTGAGGCAGCACCCCCTGAAATGGAGGCAGGGCTCCCATTACATTCTATTCTTGAATAAAATGTTCTTTGCTGGTGAGGGACTTCTCTGGATTTGGAAAAGTTTGCATGTGTCAGTGAGAATGAACCTCCTCTGGTCCCCAGGCTGTGGTCAGCCCCCAAACCGTAGGCACTGCTTCAGGGCACACGTACATCCCAGTGCTGACCACCACCAAAACTTGGCATGTTGGAATGGGTTTTCCTCCTTAACTGTACTCAACAAGGTTGAGTTAGTGCATAGAGTTTTGACAGAAAAGGGAAATAAAGGTGGATGAAAGAGAATGTATAAAATGATGGTGCATAGTGCTGAATAGGCAACTAACCACAGCCCATACAATTGCTGTTTCCATGCATCACCTTCCCAGAAATTGAATTGTTCTGTAAGTAGATTTTCATAGTGGGGATTGGGATGTTTTGCTTTGTATTTTTGTCCTAATGTTCAAGGATCTGGTGGGAGTTTCACTAAAATAGGAACAAGAAACATGCATTTCCCCAGGAGGCTGTTTCTGCTCCACTGCTGTCAGGCCATAGAGACACCCTGCACCTTCGACCTTGATTATTTGTTGCTGTGGCTGGGTGATAAACTCTTTCAGCCTACTGAAACTTTCAGTGCATTGTTGTTTGATTACCCAGGACAAAATGTGCACTGCATTGTGCAAAACACAGACTCATTCTTTTGTGGGCACCTGAAAAAAATCCCATTTTTGAAGACCCAAACCTGAAAGATTATGGGCATTTACTCGCTGTTGTGGGGTTTAATGGGGCCTGGGCTCAGGCTATAGAGTGAGGGCTATGTATGGACCTGTGCCCAGTCCTCAAAGACTATGTAGTGATCTGTGCCCCACCTCTGAGCAATATATAGTGATCTGTGTCATTCATCCTTGCTACCTGATTCTGTGACCACTTCACAGGCAGGGACCAACCAAATTTAATAGGATGAAAATCTCTTGTTATCCCAAAATACGTCATCCTGCCCCCTGGGGAGCTCAGAACATATGGGGAAGAAGGGAATGGGGAAATTGAGGAAATGTGAGAAAAGGCTTTTGGGTAGAGAAAGGATGCTACAGCCAGGGATTTTCTTGATACAGTAACCACTGAGAAAGTCTATTTATAGCAAAGGTGATATAAACCCAGACCAATAGCCCTGATGTCTCTTCACCCCTTATCCTAACCCTCCATTTATTGAATGCACCACTACAAATTTAAGGAGATAATACAGGAATAGAAAACTGCTTTCCCATGTCACACATGAGAAGGAGATACAGGAAAGAAAGGATCGTCCATATGCAGAGCTGTGAAGACAAAAGTTACACCCCATTTCAAACATAAGCATTTCCTCTTGACTGCGTACTTGAGGTTTATACATCTATGTTATGAAGCAGAACCGTAGGGCTGGAGTGATATTTTAGTCTTTTAAGTAAGGAGAATATTTTACAATCCACTTTTAAACTGTATCTTAAATGAGGCTAATTGTGGTATTGCTTAAAAGTGATCATATCACTGTTGATAAGAAATTGAAATAATGGCTGTACTAAGTGTATGCTTTATTTATTTTAACTGATGAGGACATGATCTGTGTGGAGAGAGGCTGTTTAGAAGAGTATTGTGTTTCAACATTCCTGAGAACCTATGCAGAAAATTCCAAGATCTCCTTATCCTGAGAATGACATGAGAATAAACAAGATATTCTGAGAGACTCTTAGTTTTCAAAAAGATACAGAGAATACTGTAATTCTGGTTTTGCCTGAGACTCAGTAACACGAACTGTTAGATTAGTTTAGAGCACAAGCCCAAAAATCAATCTCTTGCCCCAATTAAAAGTGTGACCTAGCATCCAGTGAAATCATATTGTAACAAGGCACTTCTTCTGGCTCTGGTAGTAGGAGATCACAGCTGTATCTCATCTTATGTACTAATAATCCCATATTGCTCTCTGCAGGTATCACATCATGGTGCTATATTTTTATTAGGGTTTGGAAGTCAGACAAGGTCAGCTGGATGGAAAATGCTAAAGTTTCATCAAAAACATACTTTACTGGAGAATGGCAGAGTTGCTCTGAAGAACCATGTGCATTCATCCCAGGCTCATTATTGTTGAGATCTTCCCAGTTCATTCTTAAATATCTCAGTGCTTACTGGGCTGTTTTACTTCAACCTGTAGTTTTTTGTCTATATTTTGGATAGCTGATCTTTGTCTAGCTGTAATTCTGACTAGCATTCTTGACAGCATTCTAATATTTAGATTTTTGGTTTTCCATGCCTCTTATAGGTAAATAGACTTGACATCCTGATAAATCCAGTGCCTTGAGTATCAATGAGATCAGAGCTGGCTGATAAACCTCTATAGAGTAAGGGAAAATTACTTTTAAATGGTTGTTTATCACCTGAATACTGTCACCTCTCATTGTCTCTTTAGGGGACAAAATATGACTCCAGGAATAAAAATTCTTTAAAAAAATATAGTAAATATTCACTCTGTCATCTATGATTTAGAGGGGTCACATGAGAAACATGATAATGTTATCATTTTAAAAGTAATGCTACCAGTATCTAAGGTCCATTTCTACTCTTTGCTTACTCAGAGAAACCCAGAGATTTTGATTAACAGCTTGAAGTCCTCCAGTTTACTGTTCATTACTATGACTCCTAGCCATGGACCAGTCTTCAACACATTTTTAAATCAGTTTTTGTAGACCTTCGCTAGAAAAGCAAGCCCATGCCATCATTTTACATAATTCCCATCTGGAAGCTGGTGGCTCCTTTTCTGACAAGTGCTTGATTTTAAAGTGGTATTAGTATTTCACAAGATTTTGCAGGCCAAGTACCAAATATTACATGGATGGATGTTCTACAGACACATGCAGACTTTAATCAAAAAGACCTCTGAGCTCATATTGTTGGCTTGAATCTGACTGCATTGTCAAATTATGGACAAATGTTTTATATTCCCTTGCTTTTTGTCTTTATTGCTCTAAATCCATAGAATTTACACATCTTGGACAAAATGGTTGGTGAGCTCAGTTGTTTTTAAGAACAGCTGAATGATGTGATGTGTATCTGTAGTTGAAACTAATAAGTTTAAATTGCTTTCATTATCTTCTACTTTTGTTCACTGAAAAGTGCTGTAAGGAAAACATGCGTATGTGTGCGTATGTGCATTAAATATTTAATAGTGGATGAGCCTAGATGAATGGAAGAGCCTTCCCCATCTATTTAAGCACTTTTATTAGAATTCCAGGAGGATTTTTTTAGTTTCATCTTCTGACAGTCTGATTTCTTGATTATCTGTTCTGGAAAGTCTTTGATTCCCATTTGTATTATATTTTATTCTATCTCACTGCAAGTCTCTGCAGGGTTGTGTATCTCCTGGGAAGCAATTTTCTTAATGGCACATGTCTCCCCTTCTCCTTGGTGAATACTGAAGTAAACAAGTCATTTAATTGTTTAAGAATGCATTTTTTCTTCTCAAGAAATGGCATTCCTGCATTATGGAAATCTTTCCCTCTTCTCTGAGTCCTTATCTGTGGTTCTTTGTACATTTATGAACATATATTTTGCATGCTTTTATTTCTTTTATCAAATTTTTTCCGGTGCACTTTTTTTCATCATGCATCAAAACCTCTTAAATATTATAAAGCTTCCAGTTCTTTATAACCCTTCCAGATTTCTTCTCTACATGGTGGTTTATGTCTTTTTTTTCTTTTGTTCTTTCTAAGGAAGAAGAAATCTGTGTAAGCCGCTGTCTATTTTTATGCTATTAGAAGTAGATGTGAAGACACCAAGTTCTGCTGCTGAGGCAGATAGTTTAGATAGATAGATAGATAGATAGATAGATAGATAGATAGATAGATAGATAGATAGATAGATAGATAGATAGATAGATAGATAGATAGATAGATAGATAGATAGATAGATAGATAGATGGATAGATGGATAGATAGATAGATAGTTTTTTATAGTTAACCACACACAAAAAAAAAAAGGCTTAAAGAACTGTGAGCTGATGTGCTTAGGGCTGTTGTCTTTCAAAATATTCAGTGCTAGCTTGATGCAAATAACAAGAGGGGATATTTCTGCCTTCCCTACACTTTTTTTAACTGCATATCTTCAACCTCTTTACATATGCTACAGAAATCTTAATATACTTTCTATGTTTTCCAAAATTAGGGCATAGTTAAGCAAGGGGGTTCAATGTTTTTCTTAAGAACTCACTCTAGATCATATATATAGTTTTGGTTATTTGTTTAGAGGATGGACATGTCAGAGCAGCCTTTGGTGCAAATTATTGCATTTTTGATCACATTGGCAGCATGTGCAAAGAATTTTTGTACAAAACCTATTGTTCTGTATTTAAAATTAAAATTAAAAGTCATTAAAACAGACCTTAGAAGAACAGACTATACCATAACCCAGAATTTAACTGCTATTTTTCAGTTTCAGGTGTTTCCAGTCTAGCATTGTAACATATTTTTTTTTTTTTTGAAGGAAAAGGAGCATCTCCCTCAATTGCAGTGGAATACTTCTGTTGGTTTTTAAGTTGCTTTTGAATAACTTAATATAGAACAGTTTGTCACGTTTGTGCTCAGGGGGAGACTCAGTGCCATAAGGGAAATTGGTCTTCCCTAGAATAGGAGAAAATGTCAGAAGAGGGAACACATAGATGTAAAAATTTCAGCAAAACCAATACAATCTCTTTAAAGCTAGTTCCTCATTAATCATGGTATTTTTTAAGGTCAAAACCAGGCAACATTATATCATTGATTAGTTTATTTTATTCTACATATATGTTCTGAGCTAAATTACAACTAAAAATTATTTGACAGACAGCATGCTAAATGCACTCAGGAATTTTCCTTATTTGGAAATTTCAAGGGGAGACTTTTTGGCACAAGGCTTCATCTAAATGAACAAATTTCACAATTTACTACTTCAGTAATGTTTTTTGAACATTGTGCTGAAATCATGCCTGTGTCTGGAGAAGTTTAACAGCCTCTGGTCTAGACAATGTCATCTTAATGTAGAAGAGTTTATACAGCATCTACTCCATCTTCTGTCTGGCCTAAAGCAACATTATTATTCCTTTTTTTTCCCAGGCTTTAAAATCAATCATTTTAAGAGATGAAAGAAATAACGGCAACCCTTTAATAAGGCCTTGCCATTTCTTTGGCTGGAAATGAAAATTAAGGTTCTTTTCCATAAGGAAAAAGTGAAAAAGGTATGAGGATGTGGTCAATCTCGTTCTTCATGCAAACCAATACCAGGAAATACAGACTGACTTCAGAATAGCCCATTTCCAAGCCAGCATCCTGCACAAATGAGCTCACAAGGGAAGGCTCAAATCCAAACAATCCCTAATTATGAGGGTCTGTGAGAAGGATCACTGGCTCTTTGGAGAGGCTGAGATGACCCATAATATTGACTGAATCAAGAAAAAATACAGAGGAATTTTAAGGAGACTGGTTTTGGAGGAGATGCAAGGGTATAGCTATGGAGGACTAGAGTTTATCAGCAAGAACATACCTCCCAGAAGGAGTTGACTGGCATGAGGTCCCATTTACGCAGCACTTGGAAAATGGATGTGTGCTCCTAAGATATAGGTGTGCATTTGGTCTGACTCCCTTAAGGAGAGCTACCAAGGAGAGCTAAAGGTCCAGAATAGTATGGGATAATCGGAAATGTGTTTGATAGCTGGATTTTTCAGTTTGAGGATCACCAGGAGCTTTCCTGGAGAGAACAGTAGAGAGTTTTGGTCATCCTGACTGGAGCGGCTATGTAGACAACTCTTCCTCCTCTCTATAGGTGATATAACAGGTTTGTAAAGGGGTTGCTTGGGGCTGCCAGAGAGGGAGTCCACACGTATTCCATCACAGAGCATGCACCTAACATAGCCCGAGTAAATGTGTGGGAATCTGGTCTTTCATGGTAAGGTTCACAAGTAGGTGAACTCCGTTTTCATGCCACCTTCAGGCTCACTGACAGCCCAGTCTCCACTCTTGATACAGCCCATCTCCAGATCATTTCTGCAGTTTCTCTGAAGCCTGCTAGATCATACTTGGCAAGGAGGAATGTTTTCTCAATCCCCTTGCACATGAATGCTGAAGTTTCCTGCAGGTGAGGGAGTGAATGGTGCTATTCTAGGGAAGAGGATTTTCTTCAGAAGATATGAGGAACAAGCCAAAATCTACCAGGAGGAAAATGTCTGTCTCTCATGAGTGTTTATGTGGTGAAACTAGGATCTTAGACCACTTTCATGGTAGAGAAGAAGAACTCACGGCATGAGGACGGATGCCTGGCTACCACCTACTTTCAGTGGTCTACATCACAACCTGGACTTGCATGCTGTTACATGCTGAATATAGAGGCAGTTTATGGTAATTAGGTTTGTAAATCAGGCACCTCCAGACAATATGCAATTCCATCAGTCAGCCTTTCTATCTGCATGTTTATCAAAAGGTTTCAAGGCAAACAAACAAGATTTTTCTACAAAAGAATTTTCTCAGCCATTCTGAACATTCTAAGAAGGAGTTCATGAGACGCAATTCTGTTTTTCCTCAGCCATACCAGAGAAAGGGAAGATGACTTTGCTTTTTTGTCTTCAGCAGAGGTCTTTGCTGGTAGATTGGATGGAGTGGTTTTCCTTCTGCCAAAGATGGTTTATGCAGCATTTCTCATTGCATTAGAGTTTTCTTCTTCTAAAAGATGATGCAGTGAGCAGAACTGACAGTACTTGTCCAGGATCTGGTCTGAATCATTGGCTCTAATTGGTATCTTTGTCCCTTAGCTCCACCTGTATTATCTGAAGCATTACAGGTTTGAATTCTTACAGTTTGTATAATCTGTCTATTTAGGGGTTATATTTCCCCCTCTATTTGTAATATCATAGAATCACAGAATGGTTTGGGTTGGGAGGGACCTTAAAGATCATGTAGCTCCAACCCCCCTGCCATGGGCAGGGACACCTTCCCCCAGCCCAGGGTGCTCCCAGCCCCGTCCAACCTGGCCTTGAACTCTTCCAGGGAGGGGGCAGCCACAGCTGCTCTGGGCACCCCGGGCCAGCGCCTCACCACCCTTGCAGGGAAGAATTTCTTCCTTATGTCTAATATAAATCTACCCTCTCTCAGTTTAAAACCATTACCCCTCATCCTATCCCTACACCCCCTGATAAAGAGTCCCTCCCCACCTTTCCTGTAGCCCCTTTAAGTTCCCTGGGTGGCGGCTATAAGGTCTCCCTCCCTGGAACCTTCTCTTCTCCAGGCTGAACACCCCCAACTCTCTCAGCCTGTCTTGCTCCTCTTCTCACCATGGGTGAAGAAACCCAAGAACTAGATAGCTGGTTTGACAAGTAGTGAAGTATGTTTTTATTCTCCCATAAGAGGATTTGATTTACTATTTTTCTCTTTTCCTCCTGTACTCTGAGATTACTCTCTGTTCAGATAATCAAGATAGCTAACCAAGGACACTGAGTCTTAACAGGAAGAGCTGGCTTGAAACTGAAGTAGCTAGTGCATACAGGCTTGAACAGATCCAGGCGAAGTTGTATAGCTATTCTTTTTACTGGAATGGGAATTTTGTGGCTGCTATTGGTAGAAGTTCAGTATGAGAGTTCTGTGTTCTCTTATCCATATCTTAAAAAAATTACTTTAGGGTACCCACAAAGACATCCTCTGGTTAAAAACCCTAAGAAAAGATACGATTTTACTCCACCAGAAGCAGTTGTGGATGTGACTTTGCCTATAGAGCCAAAAGCTATCAGGCACCCTGCAGTATGATCAGGCTTGAAGGGTCAGTGCCTCAACAAACCACTCTTGCCCCAACTCATTCCTAATGGATCCTGTTTGCATCAAACACGTCGTCTTGAACACTTTAATTTTAATTGGCTCCACAGACCTCTTCCAAGGGGCCTTGCAGACTTTTTGGGTTATGATTCATAATCACTGATACAAACCTTTTAGCTGGAGAACAGAAGTTGCTGTTCCAACTACAGGAGTTATGGAAGGGTGAAACTGTAGGCATTGGTGTCCTCATCTAGGGTCTGCCCTGATTCTAGCTTTGCCCAGGAGTTTACAGGAAAAGCTGTTTTTTCACCTTGGATAGATGGCACAAAATCAATTTCTGAACATTCATCTTGCTGCTGTCTTTGGACTTCCTGCAACAGCCCCAGTGCAGCGGGAATGTGCAGGCAAGGGAGTTCTTGCCTGAAGGGGCAGACCTGGAGTGTAACTGTGATACAGCACCAGGTCACAAAACAGGCAATGAAGAGAATTCAGTTAGTGTCTAATTATTGCATTCAGTTTTGCTCTGTTTGGAAAATATGGTCTGGAAAACATTGCCTTTAATGAAGAAATAAACTCTGTACAAGAAGAGGAGGCTTTTTCGTTAAGGGCTAGGCAGGCTTTGGCTCTTTTCTCTGGTTTTGGGTCATGTTAGCCTCAAATTGCCTTGTTATCCCTATCTGTAGACCAGTGATGATAATACCCTTACTTTTTAAAGCAGTGTGAGATCTGCTTATGAGGCATACTGTATACAGGCTTTACTAGTGTTCTTGTTTGTAGAATATTACTATACACAGAGTTTTAGCAATGTGACTTCAGAATATGTAATGTAATTATTTGTGCTGAGTATAAATACAGTCAAGGCAATGATGTCTGTCTCTGCTGTGATAAAATGACATTATGCTGCTCTGACATTTACCAAAAAAGGCCTCCTTTTTCTATATTGCATTTGCTATGTCACACTGGTGTTCTGCTACAAAATGAAGGTAATGGATGAAAGAACAAGAAAATCATTTTTATTTTATTTTCTAAAAAAATAATATATTTGGTATTAATAGAAGCTTTTCCCTTCAAATCCAGGCTGCATAGCAGTTGTTATACAATTACTAAACTTTTTGCCATCATGTTCAAAGGAAAATTATTAGGCAGAAAAGCCATGGGGTGAAGAAGATGAAATTATATTTTTTTATGGCAGTATGATTCAAAAATATAATTATTGTTTATCCTTTGTGGACACCATCAGTGTTGATAAATACAATTACTTTGTTTGCCATCCCTTGACTAATTCCTAAAGCTTAGGCAAGTCAGCAGTGGAACTAATGTGTTTAACTTCATATCAATAAGAAACAGAAATTGTCACTTAAATATTTGATCTCACCAATGCTTGCTAGCGGTATAGTGCTTATCTTATGTTAAAAAAAATCTACTGAAATCTAGCACTAAATATTAGATGATTCCAGCTAAAAGACACCTTAGGAGGTCATGGTGGATTTCCAGAGCAGCTTAAATAAGGACATTTCTGAAGCTGAAATCTTATTTTTCTCTTTTTGCAGGGATCCCCAGAATTTGTATCCCCCTGAGGTCAGCAATGCAAAGCTTCAGTATGCTGGTTGGGGTCCAAAAGGGCAACAGCTGGTAAGAGAAAGAACAAGTGTGCAAATTAATTTAGAGACCATGCTGCTATTATTTGGAACAAAAGAAAGAATAGTTCTTTATTGACTAGTTTCTTGGAACCTGTGTGGTAGCTTCTAGAACCTTTATGGGGATCGTTTTATCATGTAATTTATTGATAGAATTCCCAAATATACACATTTGATACAAAGTAATTGTGTCTAAAATTTCAGAGAAAAAACACTTTATGGAAGATCTCTGAGAGGATGCATGTGCTTCTCCCAGTGTTGGACACAGGACAGATCATAGACATATTAGTATGATTTAGTTATCATATCACTGCTTCACAAGGGGTGTCTACAGACTTGCAAACTTGGCACTAGGGATATTTTAATATTAGCAGCTCTGTTTGAAGAATGCATCTCTCTAGAACAGAGTTGCCCTGAATTTTCCCTGTAGTTCTTTGCAAAATAGACAAAAATAGAAGTGTATTCTGGAAAATTTTCAGAGCTGGCTTTTAAAAAAACCCACTTGTCAGGTATTCATTGTATTTCATGGAGCCTTTCATACTGCAACAATCCTGAAATCTTCAGTGTTTTGTCCCTCAACCACTGCCATCTTGGATTTGCCCATTTTTTTGAGCACATATTTCCTAGCCAAGTCCCCTGGCTTCGTTTCCTGGTGCAAATCCAATATTAAGGTTTTGCATATTCCAAAAACTCTCTACCATAACAAGAAAAGAAAAACTAGCAACTTCTTTTTTTTGATATAGAAATTTTATACCAATAAATAAGCTTTAAAAGCTCGTTATCTGATAAAATCTGGCATATGTCGCCTGTTCCCAGTCCTCTCTTGGGGAATTTTTGTCTCTGTTCTTAACTAGATTGTTTTCAAATTTTGTGATTTAAAAAACAGCAATAGGAGACATTATAATTGCCAGTCTGCAAATCAGGTTGGAAACATAACAGATACAGGAACAGGAAAAGTGTGTCCTGTGCTCTACTGGGAAAATCAGGTTTGAGAGAGTCATCAACCTCAAACCTGATAGAAGTGGAGATGCAGGAGCCTTTTCCTCTATGCAAAATGACTTCTGAGGAGCTAATTTTTTTCATTGCACATATGTACATGCTCCGCTTTTAACCTCTAACATGTGCCATTTCAAATTCCTTAATCTGCTGCCCAACAGATGACTGCTGAGCAGTTTGTGCTGATTCACGGGGACTGAGGTCTGATCATGACTAAACTCTTTCTTTCATATTAATTGGTGAGCACCAATGTGATCTCATCATCAGCTTCTGGCCAACTGATGATAATGCACAATCAGTTGATAACACACTACATTCAAAACTAGAGACTACCTTTAGGACATGGCAAAGAAAGCAAAAACAGACCAATTATTTTTCATCCACTGTTCACTAGCTTAATTCCTGTACTTAACTTCCACCTTGGAAAGAAGATTTAAAATTTTTCATACCAAAGTCAAGATAACCAATTTACTTACTCCATTGCCATCTCTGCCAAAGTAACATAAATGTACAGAAAGGAAAAATATTCATATCAAAATGGACAAATTATATATAAAACAGGATGTATATACAGTCCAGGAGAAGAAAAGTCTTCTTTATTCCATTCCTTAAATGATGGAATAATTGATACCACTTTCCACCGATTTCTATTAAGAAATACACAGTGAAAACTTAATTCCCTAAGATATCAAGTTTAATATATGTCCCTTCTGTGGGACTCATGGCAGATTTTTTTTAAGTAACTTCAAATATTCCTCTTATGATTGAATTCCATGTGGATCTTGGACCTTGGAAATATCTTGCAATGGTGGATTTGTTCTGTGTGTTTCTTTTTTTTTTTTTTTTTTTTGGCTTCCAAATATGTAAATTTGTAAATCTGTTGGCCTGTAATTCGACTGTATTCCCTGTTCTTGCATTTGGAATCAGGGTAGGTGACAAGAACCTCACTGGTAGATTAAATGTTATCTTGCATGCTTCTAACATATGTGCCTTTTTGCTCTTTGTCTTTCCAGTCATTTACCTTAAAATAAAATTATAGCTGTGGTTTATAAAATAAGCAGGATTTTACATACATCAATGTAACTTATTTATAGCTAATGATCAGCAGAGAATTGCCAGAGAAAAAAGAAGCTTTTTTAAAAAAAGATCTGTAAGCAGTATAAATAAGATAGAGAAAATATACAGTGCTCACTGTTCTGTACTTAGGGACTAATTGAGTTACTCAGAATATAATTGACAGTGAAATTCATGTCTCCTTCTGTGGGGACAACATCGAGTGCAAAGGCAGAGAAAAATTAAAGCCTATTTAAACTTCCTAGTGTGAATGTGCTTGCTAAATGTAGGCTGGGTTGTGTTGCAGGAGGAGGAAAAAAATGTCAAGTGGGATGAAAAGAAGTAATGTGCTAGGAACTACATGTCAGTTCCACTGGTTCTAGGTGGCTACAGGGCCAAACACATGTTGGAGTATTTGAGAGTGTCCTATCAGTGCACTGAGGTACCCGAGCGTGGGCCAGCTCTGGTGGTGCTCACAGCAGCACCCCTCTGTGCATAGCCAGCAGCCCGACTGCATGCTGCATCTCCCAGGAAAGGTGGGAGCAAAGGGTGGGTGGGTTTTACATCACCTTAGAGATACCCCAACTTCCAGGAAATAGAGAGTTTTCCCCTTGAAATCTCCTGGTTTGTTCTTTGGCAACACAAAGGAGTGGCAGGGAAGGAGATTAGGTTTTGGTTAGAAATTTTTTATTCCTTTTGTAGCTTCTATTTCATCCTTCCATAGTGAACTCTTGGTCTCTGTGTCTGACCTCTTTCTCTCTTGCATGTCTAATCATTCAAAAAAGAAACAGATCTGAAACAGAAGCAGCCTGAATGGTCTGCATTCTTTGTGATTAAAAATAAACAATGGAATTTTGCCAGAAGCAATTTTCTATTTATCTTGTATTCTTCTGTCCTTACTCATTAAATTATATGCCAGTTTTTAGATGATGAACTCCTCAGAGCATGGTTCTTGACTTCTTACTAGTCTGCAGAATGCCACAGATGCCAACAGAGCTGTATAAATAATGTCTGATATTGGATCTGAGAAAATCTATGTCAGAAGATCAGAATGCAAAAAAGCCCTCACTTCTGGCACCTCGGAAAAATGTTTCAGCCTTTCTCATATCTCAGCCAAAGTCTTAACAAATTAAGTCATACAAATCTGTTGGAACAATTAGGCCCTTACCAGTATGAGCTCATGAGTCAATAAAAAGAGAGCCACCAGCTTCAGTGCAAGAGGAAACACATTTCTTAAATGTGACTGTTATTAAAAGCCTCATTCCTCTCATTTGTCCTACGACATGAGCCATTATTTATGCCTTTGTAGAATGAGTGAAAAACACTGTTAAATTGGAATAGCAGTGTGATATAGTCACTTTTTGTGGATGTAAATGACTATGCAAAATATCTACGAAAAAAATCCATCCTTTCCATGGTGCACCTGACAGCCCAAAGTCGACTTTCGTATTCAGTGGCTTCAGCCTTCAGCATGGTGCTTGGTGGTTTTCAGTGATAGGCTATATTATCCTCAGTTTCTGTGATACTGTCTAGCAATACAAGGATGTTGGTGGCATGATAGGACTGCAAAAAAGTGTTAGCCTGCACCTTTGCCCCGATCTGTGTGTGTTTATCTTTGTAAAAATCTTCACTCCTTAGATTTCTTCTCTTTTTCTGTTCTTGCCATTTATGACTCAACAGCTGCCCACTTTTGGAGTTTCAATTCTGCCCCAAAAAACTTCTGTTAACTGATCTTATGGGAATATTTTACCAGTTTCATCATGTTACATCTTTTAGAGCAAGGTTCTGCTCACGTGCAGAGGGCTCACGTGAATTTTCTGTGGTACATTTGCCCCAGTAGCATCTGTGCAAACATTAATAGTTACTATGACCCTGAACTCAGTTTTCATAAAACTTGTATGGCTGACAGGCTTGGACCCCTCTATTTATCAGAGAAAAAAAAAAAAAAAAAAAAAAAAAAGGTACAGTGTGAAGAGGTTTCCTTTGCTGGTTTGCTTGGCAGCATGGCTGAAGTCAGGGAGTGCTTCAGGGATGGGAGACTGTATAATGCATATCTGTAGCTGAAGTGCTCAAGGAATCCAAAAACCCCAAAGTTTTCAGGAGGCTTTTATCTAAGTTATCCCAAAATTAGCACATTCAGGTTCAAAATATTTGCTTTAAGGACAAGCTAGTTATATACATGGGCCCTATTATCAAAAGGAAAGAGCAAGCAGGACTGCTCTAATAATGTGTGGTGAATATTTGCCTGCATTGTCAAGGCTAAAATACAGTTCACAGGAGTTGTTAAGCTGCAATTTCAAAAGAAGAACTTCTGCTGTGCTGCTATTTTCCTTTTTTTTTTTTTTTTAAATCAGAATCTATAACAGCTCTGACAGATACTAATGATAAAGGTGACACATCAGATGCTGGGAGAAGCAGTTCTGCACAACTTCAGAGGCAGCAGTTATAATTCAAAAATATCTCTCTCATAGATCATAATATTTATTCTTCAGCAAAGAGAAACATTTTTTTGAGATTCTCCTAGCCAGTCAGTCTTTTACTGTTTCCACTGTTTCTTTAAAGTACCAAAAACATACAGAAAGAGGATTATAGTTTCTGAAAGTTTTGTATGCCCTTGCACTTACTGCAACTCCACAGAATGGTCAAAATGGGCTCCTATGTTTATAATCAATAAACCTTTTCCAGCGTCAACTCTTTTGGAGCAGGAACTAACTTTTATTCCTGTAGATTATGCAGCAATCAAGTGTATAATTGGGTCTAAAGTAATAGAAGTTATATTTTACAGCAGGTGCAGAAGTTGCATTAAGAAATATCTATTTCAGTGAAATGCAAATACCAGGAAAAAAAGGAGGAGCAAGTCTTTCAGCCCCTACCATGTTAGGGGTTTGCAGGTGCCCTCAAACAGTTAATGCTAATGCTGTTAAACAGCTAACTTATTATCATATATATTACTGTTTTAAAAAAATGCAATACAATAAAGAGAAATATTGGATTTCTTTCATATATAAAATATTTGAATGATAGATCCTCCTGCACAGGGCCAGAACATATCCATCTCATTTGTCATTATCAAATTTTTTTAAACTATAGCACGATGTCTTGCCAGCTAGGATATCTAGATGCAAAAAAGCTGGTTAAGTGATGACACCTGGAACTAAACTGGAGTGACTCCTCTAATTAGCAGGTTTTTCCTTGCCTGAATTTGTGCCTGTGATGCCAGCTTAGTTCCAGGTAGAAGGGCTGCATACATATCAAGTGAGGAGGACCATTTTCACAGAAGGTACTGAATCATCTGCTGTTGTTCCTAATTCAGCAGAACTTTTGAACTGCTGTGTGTATAATTGCTGTAGGTCTGTTTGTTTCCACCATTATTTCATAGATTTTTACATCATTATTTTCAAGCTGCTGTTCTCTCACCTTTTCATTTTTGCAATGACATCTGAATCAATATTTAGCTGTGATCTGCTGTATGCAATTACTCTAGCTTGGTTATCTTGCTAGTTGCAAGGAAGAAAAGGACCCCTTTCCTAATGTCTATATAAGCCCTATTTAAGCATGGTGAGAGTTAGTCAGACAGCTTTTTATGTTGTCCCTGCTTTCTGGGAAAACAAGAGTTTTGGAATAATGATGTGCTGTCTCCCCCTCGTCCCCTTTTCTAGTGTCAGACTATGATTTTTTTTTTTTTTTTTTTCAGGGAAACCCCAGTAAGATATATTACATGTACACTGAATACCTTGACGGGTTACTCTGGTCAGGGATTCCTCTTCCTCTCTCCCCCCATTTTATTCAAATAATTCCACTGGAAAAGCATTGTGTTTCGTTTTGGTTTGGTTTTTTTCCTTTGATGATCTTATCTTTGGTTACAGTGGCAATAACATTCTATTTTTATTTTTGCACATCCTTGTAATTTCCTTTGGCATAAATGGGCTTGAAGTGTTTGGTCCTCATTCACCAAAAGGAAGCTTTGACCAGTGTTACGAGCTCTGCTGAGAACGGTTGTGTCCCTTCCTATCTCAGTGTTCTTGGTACTGCATTTTCATCAGTGGCAAATGAGCAAAATATTTAAGATAATTGAAGATGCTACAATAAATGTTATTGAAAGAAGATATAGATGATTTTATTGTAAATAAGCTGTTGTTCTTTCTGGGGGTGTGAAAGATTTCAGAGGAAAAAATGAAATTGATTATTTGCCATAAAAGTTTCACCAATAAATCAGGAAAAAAGTAACTGCTTTTACATTCAAATATAAGACATAGGATGATGTAGTGTTTAGGGCATTGTCCCTGGAGGTGAGACGCTGCCATAGCCTTTCTCTGTGACTTCATATATGTCACCTTGTTTTCTGATTAAGTTACATCATGAAGGTGGCAATATATTCCTACCTTACACTGGACTTACAGAATTAATATATTAAATGTTGTGGACATTTACATTCTACATTAAGGAAATTGAGTATATACCTACACAAAATGCATGTATCGGTGGACTTGCTATCTTAGAGCAAGCAATTTGCTATCTTTTTGCATTATAGGGCAAGTACTGAATTCTCTTACTTTATGTGTTACCACATTTTTTTGTATGCTACTGCAGTTGTATAAAGTGCAAGATTCCTAACAGTGCAACTCTAACATAGGGTTAGTTCCATGGGAAATAATTCCCTCCTATTACAGAGATCTAAAATGTTGATGTTCCTTTAATTTCAATTGTGCTTTATGGATATTGAACATGTATCTTTTGTTAAGGGCATTTTTCATTTTAGAGATCTAACAGAAGTATCTATTTTAGGTTTCTGCATAAGGGTTTTTGGCATCTTACAAAATGGTGGTTGGTAGATGATGTGCTTATGAAAAGTGTTGTCCTTGGAAAGCTGCTATTTTGTGCAAATTTTGGGAAAACAGTTACCATTTACTTTAGATAGAAACAGTCATTGGTGAGAGTATGATTCCATGACAGAGGTTAAGATACCACAAGCAGCACTAAGCAATGCCATCTCAGGGACTGTGGAGTAGCTCACCTTCGTTGGTGGTCATGGTTTCTCCTTCTCCAGAAACTGCCAGTTGTCAGAGCCATGAGAAAGCTTCAGGAACAATTCTGTTAGCTCTGCTCTTCAGCTGCTGGAATAGATGTTAATCGTTTCTATTACTAAACATCATATTAAAGAGGAATATTACAGTGACTAGCTTACTGTTCAAGGTCAGATGTGTACCTGGAGGAACCCTGAATCCCAGCTGCAAGTTTCTTTATGCTGACAAGTAATGTCTGTGCTCCTCTTAGCCAGATATTCATTCTAT
The DNA here is from genome assembly GCF_018691265.1 of Tyto alba. Taxonomy (NCBI): domain Eukaryota; kingdom Metazoa; phylum Chordata; class Aves; order Strigiformes; family Tytonidae; genus Tyto; species Tyto alba. The sequence continues at coordinate 33,057,468 of NW_024881313.1, read as the reverse complement.
AACACAATAAAATATTTAAAATGAAACACTGTATCATCTCACATTAAATAATCTAATTTATAGTGATGCCCTACATAACCATCAGCAATATTAGGTTACAGAATACAAGATAATCCATCAAGCAGAACTTAAAAGCAGAATCAGAGTTCCATACTAAATGGTACATCTACTGATACATTCTGTAATATAACAAGTCAGTTATAAATTAAAATAACCCCATTAGAATCCAGGGCAAGGAAATCCAAGAAGACATGGTTCTCTTTGTTGAGGTAACATAAACCCTCTTTTCTTCCCTGAAGAACAGAAAATAGGACAGCGTATTTTTCTTTAAGTATATATTTTTAAATCTCCAGAATCATGATAATTGCTTATTTGGCTGGACTCTGGCAGATTCTAGGTGCAATCTGTACATGTTGTGGATTAGCCTGCTCACAGAATACAAATGGGAATGCAAAGCATTTGTAATGATGCAATATCAAAAATGTAGAGAAACTTGTAGAAAACTGAGAAGAATATTAATGCACTTAAGTCCTTAAGCTGGGAGAAGCAAGACAAAAAAAAATCTATTCTATAGCCAATTTAAAAGGAAAAATATTTGGGAATGTGCCTCTAGATCATAGAATTCAGTCATTACTCCTATAGTCCATTATATGGGACTATCTTGAGTATTGGTTTTGCCAGTTGTAGATTGTCTCTAAAGACCTTAAACATCCCAGGATCTTACAAACTCTTTTGCTTTCCAAAGGGAGCTTTAACATTTCTTGGAGAAAAGGTCTCCAGACTTTACTGAATACTGTGGACACACCACAAACATGATTTAGTAACAATAATAACCTTAAAAAAAACTTAACTTTTCCTAAAAAGGAATTGCAATATATAGCTGTTACAGAACATGCTTAATAGCTATATTACTTACTGCAGATCTGTATTTTCCCTAGACTTTCTTTCACTGATGACGTACCTGTAGAATCCATTCTTATTGCCCTTCACGTCCCTCACTGGATTCAGTTCCAGGTGAGCTTTGATTTTCCTCACCCCAGTGAGGTCCAGTGACCATCTCCCTTCATCAGCTCCTTGATCACCTGTGTCGGGATGTTGTCACCAATGCCCTCCACATATCTGCTGGGCTGCTTGTGCCCAAGTTGTCCTTACAGCAGATAATGGTTAAAGTCTCCCCATGAGAACCAGGGCTTTTGAATGTGAGGCGTCTTCCAGTTATATGAAGAAGGCCTCATCTACTTCTTCGTGACCGGTCAGTCGGTAGCAGATGCTCAGCACAACTTTACCCACATTGGTCTGCCTGCTAATTCTGATCTGTAGGCTCTCATGTGACTCTTCAAGCATCACCAGGCAGGCCTCTGTGCGTCTCTTCTGCTCTCTCATGTAAAAGGAGACTCTTCCTCCTCAGTGTCTTGGCCTGTCCTTCATAAAGAGCCTGCATCCACCAGCACAGCACTACAGCCACATGAGCTGTCCCACCGCATCTCTATGGTCCTATTGAGACTGTAGCTCTACAACTGCATGCAAACCTTAATTCCTCCTGTTTATTCCCCATGCTGCATCCATTAGTGTACAGGCACATAGAGGCACCCAGCTGTGATGCTTTCCCAGGAAAAGTATGAAAGCTTTCCCCATGGAGTTGTATGTTCAGCTTCCCCTTAGTTTTGTGCATTGAGGTGGGCCTTCTTCAGCCTTGTTCACCATAGTCCCCTTTGTCCACACCTCCCTTTTCTTGCCAGCCTGCTCTACCACTTCCTTGCCTGACTGTGGGCCATCATCTCCCTCCCCTGTTGTTCTGGGTTTAAAGCTCTCCTCCCCAGTCAGGACAGAGCTCCCAGCCCCAGAACTGGGGCCCTGAACCTGGTCTGTGGCTGCAGATCTGTCAGCAGAGCAGGACCCTTCCTCATGGTGCCTGAGGTCTCCAGCCTTCACCTTCACAGGAGTCTCCATTTACCATCCCAATCATCTCAGACTGCCTGCCCCTCCTTTGGTGCAGGGTCTCAGAGAATATCCTTCAACATCTTTTTTGACACCTCTGATGTTGCAGTCTTCTGACCTCCTACTGCTCCTTTACTTACTCCACCCATCTCCATCTCCTGTAGGCAACCTGATCATCTTCCCTAGTCCCTGACAGAAGTCAACCCAGACCTGGAGAGCTACATCCTCTCTTGGAAGCTCTTAAATGGGGCCAGGACACTGTTCACAGAAGTAAAAAATACTTATTTATTTGAAGACATGAAGCAATGCTTTTCCATTCTCTCTGAGTTCCTAGTCTCTTTGCTGGTCATGTGCGATGAAATCAAAATTAAGTTCTTAACATTTATTTTACGAGGGATAATAGCAATTTCCAAGATATTTGGCTAAAATTAAGATTTACACAATTTACAAGTGGTGACTCTTTTGCCCCTCCTTTCCTAGATACATAATCAAAGCCACTGGAGGCAGCAGATTTTTCATTTGTCTTTTACAGTAACTCTGACAGTTTTCCTTTGCAGAACCAATTACATTTCCTTTTGTTGCATTGATTTCCATGCAGTTAATCTCTTACACTATTGATAGCAGATGTGTACAAGCCTTCGATCTCCAATGAGAAGTCATGAATACTGTTTTTGATGTGTTTATGGATCAGCACAATTCTTACATGAATCAGTCTGTACTACTGTCTTCTCTGGTTTTAGTGGTCCCCTGGGGTGTCTTTGGCTTCTCTGTCCTGAAAACCTTCCTGCAGAATCATTTTAAAACTGGGTAGTCCTCACTTTGGTCTAAACACCGCCTTTGCCCAGGCTAAAGTTGAATTAAAGTAAGACCTATCTATTTGTTGCGTACCTTCAGAAGCTGCTGTGTCTTCTAAATCCTTGGCTTGGTAAGGAGATAGCTTATTTGAATTAAAGCAAAGATAAACCCTGCTATGAAAAACTGCAACTGTAGTCTTTTCTGTCACGAATTTATCAAGATGTGATTCTCTGCAATGTGTTGATTGTGTGGAAAAGTTTTATTGGTTCATCACCACTTGTAATAATGACATTTTGGTTTTGTAAAGAAAAAAGTTGATTAAAAATTCTGTATCTCACTCCTCCATCATAATTGTTATCTGTCTTTTTTTCCTAAATTGTGAGCATGAACCATTTAATAGAATGAAAATATTTTAAAGTTTTTTGTCTTACATCTTTTTTCCCACCTGCTATCAAGCTGTATTTAAACGGCAACAAGAAAAGCCTAATTAAAATACTAGCTCTCACTATATAAGATGGTGAGGAGCAGTTTATGGTTTTATTACCCTTTATAAAGAACTGATAAGAGTTGGCATAATCATGCCATATGCATTAAGAACAACACTCATGACAGAATCCATTAATGGAAGCTATCTGAACATCAAAGTTTGCATTTTACAGGGTTCAAAAAAAGAAATTGGCAGAATATTCATTAAATAATGCATAGTCAATCAGCAACAAGCTTTAGTGATTTTTAATTGATCACACGTTTTTCCACTGCAGATGATGTAAGAATGATAACTGCAAAATGCCAAGACCTTTCCAGTACAACGCTCGTCAAATTTCCTTGATGTCTCAAAGTGAAAACACAATTATCATATCTGCTTAAAGATATTGCATGGACAAGGATGGGCATGCTAATTCTGTGTAGTAAGGAAAAGTTTTAACTTGGACAAAACAGCAGGAATCTTTGTCTTTTTGCAGTTTTTCATTCTCACAGTCATTATCATCCAGTTTTCATATAACAGTGGAAAAACAAAACTGGTTTGATAAGGGCTATCTCCAAAATATTTGGATGGAATTAGAGAGCACCAGCAATGGAGGGGAGAAAGGAAAGGTCTTTCTGTGTGTCCATTTTCAGGAAGAGCATGATCATGCTCAAAACTATTTGTGTTCATGATATGAAATTTCCAAACCTCATTTACATGCTGTGACTGTTACAGACCTCAACCAGTTACTTAGCATATAAATAAAGAGGTAATACTTTTCTACTTCCTGGACTTATTGGGAAGCTAGATGTGTATATTTTCCTGAGGCTTTCAGACCAATGTGATGTGTAACCCCTTATAAATATGTAGATAGTTAATATACAGTTCAACCCCAAAAATTCCTATTGTTGACACCCAAAAAAAAAAAAAATAGAAGTTTAAAAATTTTAAGGGAGTATCTTACACTGAAAAGTTAAAAAAAAATGTCCTTGATTAAACTCTGGGACTGTAGTGATGGGTTGACCTTGGTTGGCTACCAGATGCCCACCAAGCCACTCTGTCACTCCCCCTTCTTACTGACACTGGGGGACAAAAGACTATGAAAACCTCATGGGTCAAGATAAGGACAGGGAGATCACTTAACGATTACTGTCATGGGAAAACCAGACTTGACTTGGAGAAATTAATTTAATTTATTGCCAGCTAATTATAACAGGCTGAGATAGTGAGAAATGAAACAAAACTAACACCAGCTTCCCTTCCCCCCACCCCTCCCTGATTTTCAGGCTCAACTTCACTCCTGAATTCTCTACCTGCTCCCTGTGAACAGGGCAGGGGGACAGGGGAAGGGGGTTGTAGTCAGTTCACAACATGTCATCTCTGCTCCACCTTCCTCCTCACACTCTTCCCCTGCTCCAGCGTGGGATCCCTCCCACAGGATTAACTTAACTTGCCCACATATATTCTGATAGGGTTTGTGTGGTGAAATGGGTGATTGTTGCTTAAGAGATATGTTGTGATTGGGATTTAGGTAGAAGAGCCCAAGGACTTGGACGTGTTTAGGACTATGAACAACAGCAGTGATGCAATAGCCATTGAGCATATGCTACAGTCCTTTTGGGGCTGTGCTGCCCTGCAGCAGGATACTTTCAGAGACTTTGAAAGATGTGCATGAGGAATGTAGAGTCTGGCTTATCAGTAGGAGTGGAAGGGAGGATGGTCTCTTCTTCAAGATTGTGTTCGTCATGCATTTTATTTTCTTATTCCCATATTAATCTAGTGATGGTCTATTCTGAATGCATGCTTGTGCTGTCATTACTCTCAAAGAGCTAGTGGACCAGAGCCTGAGTGTCTGAAGGCATCTGACATTGAATGGTTGTTGGCTGTTTGTACTCGGTGGAAGTAGTAGATACCTAATTTGCATGAACTGCACTGATTGACCTTATCTGTACCTGGGAGGATCCAGTACACCATAAAAGCTGCTGGAGACTAATCCCTGAAGTTAGGAAGACTTTATCTTCCTTTAGGTCTTCACTGGTCCCTGCATTAGTCTGCTGAGTCTACTTGGCATCTGTCTAAGGCAGACTACATCAAGGCCACAGAAAGTCCTGCACAAGATCAGGCAATATTGAATCCTACCAACGTATTTTGGCAATGTACAATGTCAGATGTACAGAGCAAGGTACATACAAGAACTATTTTTCTTTATTATTCAGTAACAGGGATTTTACAGTAGCCATAGATTTGCATTTCCAGAAGGAAGTACGAGTTTAAGTAAGTATCACATTAAAGATGACCATGACTCTGCCAATAACTGATCAGTTAGATATGCAATTCGTCGCAGGACAATGCACATTTTGGATCTCTTCTCTCCCAATCTTCACAAGCTTATAATAGTCTACCTGATGTGAAAAAATTACAGTAAGGATGATTTTATGGTTAAGGCATTGAAATAGAGCTCAAGCTACCCAAGTCTGACTTGCGGTTTTGCCAGTCTTCCTGTGTGGCATTTAAAATAGGATGTGCCTGCTTAAACACAGGTTCCTAGAGCACGTCAGCAGGTAACATCCAAAGTTTGTGGCCTGTAGGTGCTACCCTGTGAGAGCAGAGGTTTCCCATATTTCCTATGTCATATCTGCCAGATGTTTTAGATGCATGAAGGGTCTTAAAATGGCTCTAGATACCTATGTTTGGGCAACTGAATCCTGTCTGCAGTCTCTCATTTTTCACATGTTGAATGGGGATAATAATACTTCTCTGCCTGTTAAAATGATGTGCTGTTGTAGGGACTGTCTTTTCTGAGCATCTGTTCAACATCTACAACAGTGAAGTCCATGAATAATTACCTTTACAGAGGTATTTTTTACTGATTCTGCAAAATAAATATAAACATTTCTGAGAGATGCCCAGAATTATAAAATGAATCTGTTATTTATTCTGCAGAATATGCCCTCAGGTAAACTGGTTTGCCAGCAGAAGAGCAGACTTCTAGATGGGCAGAAAAAATAAAAGAAGACTTTAACATTAAAAACAGGAGACAATGAAATACATTATGTTGGACAAGGAAAGAGTAGCGTGTTGATTTGTAGTTCTATTTCCACACTCACCGAGTCTTTCATTTTGTGACTTTTTTCAGCCTCCAAGGCAGGTTGGACTGACTTGGAATTTAAAAAGTGTCAAGGCAAGACTTTGTTCCTGTCTATACATGAAGGCCAGTCCTTGCTGGTCAAATTTTTCATGTTAAATGGCTGACCTTTCCACATTAACTACTCTCTCAAAGTTAAATCCTGTGGGCTGGCCTTGCAGTATGGAAGGCTGCCTTCTAATGTGTAGGAATCATTGGCACTTCTGCAATGTGCTAATAATTTAAAGTAATAAGCATCCAGGTATTAACTTTATGCTTGGAGTCGCTCATTCAGTTGACAAGTTATACATGTTAGAAATGATGGGGTAAAGAGAACATAAACTTAAAATGCTACACTACAGTTCAAAAATAAGTAGAAGCAGTAAAAATTCAGATTAATGTGTATGAATTCGTTTTCTCTTGGTCTTTGAATAAATAAGAACTTCACTTACCTCTTTGGCAGGAAGGTACAATGAACAGCTGTAAAAGAATGTGTGTGTGGTATTCATCTGCTCAAAATAGTTGATCACTGTGACTTTTGTAGTTGTCTTAAAAAGATTATTTTTGTTAGATTCCTGAAAAGGACCATAAATTAATGCATTTAAAAGAAGCCGTATTTTAATTACTGTAGCATAATTACTTAATACTACTCTTGGTCAGTTTGTTAGAACATTACTTCAGAAGACTTTAAGCAGTTGCAAAAACATTTTAAATGAATCCTCCTTAAATCAATCAGTGTTGTTAAGGATCTTGTATATTTTAAGTGAATTAAGTTTATTTTGTTGTTAGTTTAAATATTTGCCTTACTGTATATATTTATCTTACTGGATAAATGCTTAATCTTTGACTTAAAGTTCTCTCCCTGTCTCAGGCTTGTGGTCCAGCCAATCTAGTATTTTTTCTCCAATATTAGATGTGTCACACAAGGATGTCAAATGGTTTGAAGTAATCAGTTCTAATATAAGTTGCAAACAGGCAGAGATTCCTTCCCAGCCCACAAGTTAGTGGTGTGTTGATACCTGAAGATAAAAGGGTTACATCCTATGCTGAAAGTTTCAGGTGACATCCTAAGCAACATAAAGCCAACAGCAAAATCCCCATTGATTTTTGTTATTCTGGGTTTAAGTGAATGCATTTTAAAAAACAAACAAACAAACAATTTCATTTTAGTCCCCCTGGATGTTCCGGTTATTTTTAAGTATTTCATCTTTTGAGCATCTATTATAACATCCAGCAGGAAGAGAATGAAGTTCTTGTCTTCTGTTACATCTAGTGGCAAGGAGTTCCATGCATTATTTCTGAATTAATTAGTAAAAATATTTTTATCCACTTTCAAACAGCTTTATTCTAAGCTTCATTGGTTTCCCTGTTGTTTTGGAAAAATGAAAGGGTGAAAACATCCTTTTCCTTTTTTCTGTTTCCTCTCCATTATCTTGTAGAGCTTATGTCTTCCTTGTTTAATAGACTTAGCAATTTCAGTTTCTTCAATCTATATATGGATGTTTCCATCCTCCTTACTTGTTTAAGAATATCTTCTCATTCCTCTGCACTGAATGTGTCAAGATGAAAACAGACATGGTATTCAATGTGGGGATATCTTCCTGACATAGCACAGGTTTATTTTCCATGCTATTAGTTGTGTTCAGTGTTGGACTGTGTGCTGTCCATGACAAAAGGCATATATGTTGCAAGAATGTTGGGGGTAAAGTCTTGCTAAAGTATGTACACCAAAAGAGAAGACACAGAAAATTTAGATCTGGTCCTTGTCACCTGTACAGAGAGGCATAAAACTGAGCTTGACCCCTTGTGTTGTCATTTTACATTAGTCTAGAACTAAAGCATAAAATAATGTGGAAGTGATGTCCATACATTTTTTTAATTATTATTTTTCTTTACCAAAATTTCTTATCCTCTAATTATCTGAAAGGATTGTGATCATTTGATAGAAAGCACTGCTTTGATGTCATAAAACCAAAATAGTAAAAAGTATTATATAGGTATTTCATAATATCATCTATTATATTTCTAACCCAGAATGTGAAGTAATCCAAAGACATTTCATTTTGATGAATAACGGAAGTTCAAAAGCTTTTCCTTAATTTATAAGATACATTACACAGAAATCTTCCTTCTGCTGCTTCAGTTATCTTTTATCTTGATTATGGTTGACGTTTTTAGGGTACAAGGCACTGTAGTTAGGAGGATAATTTTAAATTCTCTATGAGGTGCTGCAGTTTGGCTCTGAGTTATATGGGAGACAATTTGAAGTCAGAGCACTATATTATTTTTCCATTGCAGCTACTGGATAACTCATGCAGCCTGATTAGTGCAATGAAGCTTTGAAAGACAAAACAGTGAAGGCAGAAAGCATTGCAATGCTTTACAAAGCGAAGGCCAGGAACAGGTTGTCAATCCACCTTCTTTATTTTTTCCTGTAAATTCATTTAAAATTTAACACAGTACAAAATATTGCAAAACCCTCATTTGCTGGAAGAATCTGGGCAAGGGAAGGGTTGCATCAGTTGAATAATTCCACTTGATTGTGTGCTTGTCACAGAATAGCCCCCGCACAGGCACTCCCAGCATGTTTACCTCTTAGACACAGAGATTTGGATTTGTCTGGGCCCAAAGTATCTTATTCTGTTTAGTCTTCCTGATTTTTATGTACATTTAAGCTTCAGCGACCCTTCCATATGCAGACTAACTAACATAAAATTCTTTACTTGGCATCCCTCATCCGGCTCCTCTACTTACTGAAAATCAAGGTAGGAAAGAGAAAGTATTATCTTCCACAACATGTTTTTACTTTCAAAAAATAATAATTGTACGCAGCCTTTTTTAGTTTAAAAGAAATGAAAGCAAACTACAGTTTCAGTCATACTTTTTACTGTTAGGAAAACTCACTGTAACTGCTGCCAAAATTCAATTAGGATCTATACTTCCTTCTGGATTCTCTCCAGCTCATCTTTAGGTGAAACATGCACTGTAATAGGATGTGAAACAGAAGCTGAAAGCAAGTATTTTCCCAGTTCTGTCATTTCATGAGTGTAACATGAGAAATTGCATTCTACTATCGTGGTAAAGATACTTAATATTTATTCCAGTATCTTCCAAGTGCATAAAAACCCATCTGTGAATGTCTACTCAATTATATTATCAGTTTGTCTTTCATTCTAAATGTCTTTCTGATACCCTGTTCACTACTTCTTTGCAGTCTTAATGGAGTTTAAAAATATTTTAAAAACAAGAGTGCTACTTTGAGCAGGATGCAGTTCACTTTGGGGTGAGGAGAGGACAGGATCTGTGTCACTGATGACAGCAAAACACAGAACAAAGCATTTAAACAGATGATAGAGACTAATGCCATGGAACAATATTTTTGTCTCATGGCTGGCTAAAATTTTGCTTGCTGATCAGCACTTAAACACCTAAATAAACAGCCTGATTCCCAAAAGCATTCTCATAGCAGTAGATCTAACAATTCATGTGAAATTAGCTTTTAAAAAAAAAAAAAAGGGAGGCTTATTTGGAAGACTTATGTTAGGCTCCTTTCCTGACAATCTTGAATTTAAATTTTTATGATTGATAAGAATTTTATATTTATAAATTCTTCTCCAAGATGGACTTGCTTTCCCACAGACAGCACCAGATGTGTGAGCAGGCGTTTGCAGATGGGCTCAGGTACCCGCCGGCGATCCCTGGTGGGGGTCTGCCCTTGCCCTCCCCAGGAGCTGCAAGGTCCTGGGATGTTCTGATCATGTCATCTTTCAGCAACCTGAATCCACTAGATTTTTGCTGCAGGAGGGGAAAGGTTTCCAAAGATGGGCTGCGGGTTATGGCAGCTGCATCCTTGCTGGCAGGGAGGTGAGACCCCACGGGTGCCTTTCTCCCGTCCACCCTGGATCCTGTAGGAAGGTGACTTGGGGATGGGGGCAGGATGGGAGGTCTCGCACATCCCCTTGGATCCCTGAAGCGTGAGCAGCTGCTTCCCAGCTGAAGCACAGACCTCCTCATGCTTTGTTGGCCAACATGCCACAGTCACATAGACTGCCCACCATTCAATAGCAGAGGTTATCTTGTCAGATCTGCATAAAAAACTGGATTCAGTTTTATTTAACAGGTTTCCAACTGTGTTTTAAAGAAGCAGGAGCAACTGGAAACAAGCAAGAAGCCGTTTCCAGTAGTTAGTTCAGTCACCACATAGCATCGGCATCAGCTCTGCAAACTGCTACTGTGTCCTAGACCACTTTTTCAAAATACTGAGCGATGGCATTTTTCATTTCATGCCCTCTAACTGCACTGTTCAATTTCTGAAATGAAGGCAGGAGCAAGAAAAATAAAGCTTGTATCAAAGGACCAAGGCTTCAGTTTGTTGTAAATTATCATCTTTCTATTAGTTGATGGCATTGGAAGAAAGCTGTGGAAATCCTTTTTTGACTAAAGACACTATAAAAATGTGATATGTGATTTTGTACTGCCAATTATTGTAAAAGCAAAATGTAACATTTTATAATGGAGCCACTGCTTAATGCTGTTCTCTTTTTCTTTTTCCCTTCAAATCAGATATTTATCTTTGAGAATAACATCTATTACTGTGCTCATGTGGGGAAACAAGCCATCCGAGTGGTCTCCACAGGAAAGGAAGGTGTTATTTTCAATGGGCTCAGCGACTGGCTGTATGAAGGTAGGACACAACATTTAGGGCAGCAGTTAACTATGAATTAAAGTTATACTCTAGATTTACAGAACTGGCTGGAGTTAGATGTTCAGCATTACGTTTCTGGGGACTAGTGGACCACAGAGCTGCAAGTCTGCTATTCTAACAGTTGTCTGAAGTGCTGGACTGGAAATAATGTGAAATGATGTAAGAATTCTGTTTTCAGGCTGTTTTTCTTTCCCTTTGTCCAAAGGTAATAAATCACCAAGCTTTAATGAACAGAACTGCTTCATTATTTAATGGCACCTGCAATCACTCATAGACGTGCCAGTTTCCAAATCACAGAAAAGGACAGAAATGGGGAGAGAAAGGGGTTTTATTTTAAAGGAAGAAGCAAGGAAGCAATTTTACTTGATTGGTTGTTTTCCACAGCACTAGGTGGGCCCTGGAATCTGCCCAGATCTTGCTACCTAAAATTTTTATAAAAGCAGAAAGGTCCTCACGGTAATTGGCTCCTTTCCCTTGAAAATGGGCCTGATAGGGTAGAGGGTCATTGATGGAGCACTGCTTTATTTTGGGCCTTTCAGCTGGTAAATGGTCCTTTAGGTGTCTGTCAGCAGCTGCTTGCAAAATAGTCTCACCTGATCACTAGCTTAGGAAAGGATCCCAGCCATCCCCAGTTCTTTTGGGGGACTTTATAGGCTTTTAAGCTAATACTTTCTCTCTCTGTTGCTGGATAATGCTCCCGGCTGTTCCTTTTCACAAGGATTCTGCTTTTGGGACCTGTCAGTGTCTCTTTCCTGTGGCAGTTTCCCTCTAAAGTCACACTTTCTCCTGCAAGTCCCAGCACAGTCCCAAGCTTTTCTTACCTCTGGAGAAAGGAATGTCCAAATACATCTATTATCTCAGCTTCCAGTTTCTTTGAGGCTTAATGGAAGAAAATATGTTGCAAAATGCCATTCACCACCATTAATTGGTGTAAAAATATGAATCACTCCTTAAATTACTCTGATCACAGCTAAGCTGGGGCCATTGGACTCAAAAATGAGGGAATTAAAATAAATTATTTTGTTTGCTACTCCCAGAGAAGCTGGTCCCATAAATCAGTGTACAAATTCATCAAACACATCAGCAGAAAAATATTTTAGATTTTTTTTTTTATATTTAAATGTGTGTTTACACTGTACCACAGAATATTTGCAAGTCCATGTCCTCCTTGTGAGGCATTTTGTAACCAAAGGAGTGGCTAAGAAGATATAAAATGCTAATTTTCTTTAATTTTAATTTATTTATTAATTTGTTGCTGAAGTTGTGGCCAAGCCTGTTTGACGCCGTAGGTCAAATGTGCATATTAGTACCCGTATTTTGCTGATAAACATCATTTAGTACATAAGGTCTTCCTGTAGAGTCTCACACACTGCACCATGCTGAGAGGAGTTTGTCAAGCCAGTGAACTCCAAGCATGCCGGCAAGCCCGTGATGACACTTGTTTTGCTGACGCATATTTTTATTCAATTACGGGATTGCTCAGGCAATTTCTTGGCTGACATTGACTTTCAGGTTTGTCCTTTATAATGAACTTTCTTGTTAACTTTATGTTAATGTACTGGGATAAGAAATGAATGTATGATCAAATACAAACCAGGTTCTGTAACCTCTCAGCAGCATGTACAGAGTAGAACCACTGAACCTGCTATTCACTGGGAGTATGTTTTGCAGAAATAAGGATATAGCATCCCTTTGGAATTGTCACTTTGTGTCCAAGTATGGATTATACAGAAATAAAAACTTCCCTTACTTCACAAGCAAGGTGTAGAAGGACCCACAGGAAAACCCAAGTTATAAACATTCCCAAGTGATGGGGTGCAGAATCAAAAATAAAATCCAGAGCTGGACTGTGTGAGCTGAGCTCTTTCTCTTGCAGTCCTTGTGGAGGTAAACCTGGGACCGGAATCAGGACTGAGATTTCATGACAGATGCACAAACAAGCTGTGGGGCCACGGGATCGGATGGGTCTGCAGTGTTTGGATGTCAGCTCTCTTCACGCATGGATGGATGGAGCAGGATCCAAGAAGAAATTGAGTATTGCATAGTGGATGACATCTCTCCACTGGAGTCCATGGGAATTCCATTATTGTTGTCAGTGAGACCAAAGTTTTACCCTATCAGCAGCTGGGATGCTCTGCTGACACAGTGTTACTGGTGCCTTTATTTTTCCAAATTCTCTCTTTTTTTGAGTGCCTCCTTTTCGGTTGGATAAACAGAAACAACATTTAAAATCCAAACTGACCTGACTGGCGTTGCTTGGCATCTGGGCAAGGATCGAAATTTACCACCTCAAGGGTATTTTTCCTCTTCCCCCATTCCTGCTGACGTTTATAGACGTGTCTTCTCCACCTCCCTAACAGAGCTGGGTGGGATGCTCAGACCCATGTTTGTTTGCACTGTCGCTGTCTCAGCGAGCTACCGAGATGAATGCTGAGCATATGTAGAAATCTCATTCCATCTGTGCAGCCATTTCCAGCAGATAGTCTGCAAAGGAGCTGCGAGAAATGCTGAAACGGGATCACTGAGAGTTCAGCACACTCCTCGTCGCTCATGTGCTCTTTTCGTTGCTGAAGTTCACCACCTCCAGCAGCAGCAGCCGAGCCTCCCCGCTGCGCCCGCCGGGTTACTGTGACAGTTCGTGACCTGCTTCTCACTTTCCCTAAACACAGCGCAAAACAAACCCACAAAACTTGGTGTTTTCTGTTTGAGGAAGCCAATTTTTAAGGTCTTTTATTGTAATCGGCAAGAGCACGTCAACAAAAAAATCCCTCCCCCTGCTTTCCAAGAGCTGTTTGCACAGGGTGCCATGCAGATGGCAGTCCCAGCAGTGCCACCATTTGGGGTAAATCCTGACACTCCATATGAACAGTAGATCCAGAGGGAACACTTTTTTTCATAACGTGATTGCTTTTGTCATGACAGAATAGATGCGCTGTACTATTAATCACAGGTTTTTACTAAGTCCGGAAGCAGAGCAGATCTAGAATAGACTTGACAGGCTTTTTGCCCTGGAAAAATGCAGAAGTTCATTTCAATTCAAGTTAAGCTCTGCTTTTGTAAATCTGCCAAAGGGCAAAAAATTTCTTTGAGGTATTTATGCTGATCTGTAGACTTTTGGTAATATAGTGAAAAACATTTCAAATCAATCAGAGCTTAATCTACTTAGTGCATTTAGCTGGAAGGTTATAGATCGCTACATAGATTACTGTAACATGAAAGCATAGATTAAACATGGCTTTTATTACTAAAATAAGCACTGACAGTGTTTTCATAGTCTGACTTAACATTTTCAGAGCTGTGCCTGATAGATGCTTATACTAAAATGGAGTAATATGCTATAAAAGAGAGTTTAAAGTTCTGCAGCTGAAACCAACTAAGCATTTGAATGCACAGCAGCAGCAGTGGTTTATATTTCAGTTTGCTGTATGATTGTTGTTGGTTTGTGAATATGTTTTAGCAACAATGAGTCTTTAAAGATAACTTTAAAGCAAGAGGTAATATAGCACCAAGTACTTTCAAAGCGATAGGATAAGAGTATTTATATGTTATATATATATATAGTACTTTAATAGAAGTAATGTACATTTTAGAAAGTAAAATGCAGGTAAAATTTACTTAATTTAAATACTTTGTTAGAGCACTCTTCAACAGCAATTATTTCTGTCATGGTGTAATTAAAGCATCTCCAGTTGCTACCAGGCGCTTGGAGAGACTGTCCAGATGTGAGAAAGGGTGGCAGTGAGGGGCTCTGCCAGAGGTGATCCTGCTCAGTGACAGAGAGAAGGTTGTGGTGTCCCTGTGTTCCAGTTCGGAAACTCATTGAGTTTGGGATTGTGTGGTGCTAAATGCTGGGGAGTGGGGCTCTGCTGAGTATGACAGGGACCTTTTCTGGGGTGCATTTCTATAAAATCCTGGTGTGACCTCCTTTGAGCAAGTCTGCGTTTGCAGATAGACGTAGACAACTTCTGGAGTTATGCTCTGCTGCTAAGTGAGAACTTGGAAATCACGGGGGAGCGGGATGCAACACGGTGATGTGCGCTCCTGTCACCAGTGGGAGGGAAGGAGGGATTTTCACCTACAGATGGGCCATCCATAGAGTGTGAAACAGGGTTTTCCTTGTGTTTTGCTGCATGTGTCCTCAGATGTAAGAGTAGTCCCCTAGAATCTATTTTGCGACTTGGTCTGTGGGACACATTTTTGACTTTTAGGAGCTTTTGTTGCAAAAGGAAGAATTTTAATTACTCCCTCATGTCACTATCAGAGTGATCAGAAATGTTTGTCCTGTAAGTCTCTAAAGATCATCTCAAAGTGAGCATCCCATTCCAGACTGAGCCCTGACACCGTGGCTGTGACGTCTCATCTGGATGTCTCCTCATCCTCACGTCAGCAAGAACCCCATCTGGCAGCCAGGCACCAGCGCCGGCTCACATGGCATGCGTTTAAAACTCTTATGCAACATCAGCTATACGTATCCATCATTTAAAATTAATACTCTGCTCTGTTGAGCTTAATGCACAGCAGTGCTGCTATGCTTTATTTTTGGCTAGGGAGCAAGAGGAGGAGTGAAAAGAGACTCTTTCAGCAATGACTTGTATGCCTTATTAATCTCCATTCTGCCTGCATTACGTTATCACTAACAGATCCTCTTATGTGACTTCGCAGTGACATCTGGTGGGAGAGGCCAGGATGTCAGCGTCATTAAGACAGTGAAACTGCAGAATTTTTTGCTGCAAGATCTAGTAAAGGCTCCCAATTTCCCCTCACATGCATTTCCTTGAAACTCTCCCGGAGCTTATGGGAACTACACATTCAAAGCTCCTGACTGATTCATGCTAACAGTGGTTCTGTTCCTTTTCTAGACTTTATAAAGAGAGGAAAGAGAACACAGTAATAAAGAAAAATCTTTTCCATAATTTAATCAGCATCTCACAAAAATCAGAGGGTATATTTAGAACATGTATGGCTGATCTCAGAGGTGGAGTGCTTGGTAGCAGCTGCCAAATCAAATAGTAGTTATTTTGAGCAGTATCTTTTGTCCGTATAGTATTTCAAGCAAGTGATGTAGACACATTTCTTAAGTTTAGAAATACTAATCCTGTGACTCTGGAAGTGGTCTTAATACTGGGAAAATGATAGATAAGTCTATGGAAATGGTGTCTTACCTGATTTGTCTGTGTGCTCAATTTTTTATTGTATAATATGAGAATACTGAGCTTCTGCTTGGAAACAGGAACTCTGATGATCAAATTATACCTGAAATTTAAAAGGGACATTCATAATTAGGCTGAAAGCAAGTAATTCCTAAAATTCCTGTTCAGTGTCACCAGAGAAGGAAATCAGATAACCTAATATTTCACAGTGTAGGGATAACCTTTCCCAGTAATTAGTAGCTCCAAGACATGGTGGGAGAGGATGAGATGATGAATTAGATTGAGTCATCACTGAATTTTTGAAGATACTCTGGATAAATAAATCTCTTGCCAAAAGAATGCTAAAGCCAGGGCTCCAGATGGTAAAAGGGGCCAGCACAAATTATTCCTTTTGGACAAGATATGTGAAGAATCGTTGGGACAGTGAATATCGATTTTAATTTGTTTTTTAAGAACTGTCACGTTTTCAGTCACAAAGAAATATTTCATGGACATGGATAAATTTGCAGTTCTACACATCTGCTATGGAATAAAGAGGGGAAGGGGAGCACTTGGAACTAGGAAATGGTGTCAGATAGTGCCACAAATGCACCCCAGGTCTAAAAATCACTATTTTGTCCTCAAGTACGTGCTGATGTTATTCAGGACTTTTGAGGATGCTGTATGGAATTTGTTCCCTCATTTCTGTGCTTGTTCAGGTGAATTAGAAAAGCCAGTGTGGTGCTTCAGTGACGTTGTCACCATATTAAAGTAGCTAGTTTTCCCCTCTTTTGCATATTGGACATCATTCGGTGTTGCCCATTCAGTACATGTAGCTGTTGTGTAGCACTTAGGAGCGTGCAGTTCCCGGTGAGCCATTATTTAGCTACATGAAAACGTAGGTGACTATTTTTTGGTGCGCCTTTATCTACATGCACATTTATAGCAAACGTGCATAAAATCTGGCCATTTCAGTTGCTGTCAAAATAAGAATGAAGTGCAGCTCTTGGCCTCAGACCTGTGTTTGACGTGGATATTTCCACTGTACATAGTTCTGTTTCAGGGAAGGTGGACTAGATGCAACCTAATTTTGCCTTATTCGTGTTAAAGCAGAGGAAAAGAGCCATAAACTTCACCAGATCATGTCATGAAAGGATTGGTAGAAGCTCCTTCACTTTCTTGCTTTGGCAGAGGTTCCCTTGTAGTAGGGAAGCTCATGTTATAGATTGCATCACCAGGAGCAGACTTCTGGCCCTTCTCAGTTGGCTAAGGTCAGGGAAGATTGAACCATTTACAATGCACATTGTGAATGTCTGCCTAGAAATCAGCAAGCTCCTGAAAACTTTAAAATGTGCTGTTACCTGGACTGGCTTCAAAATCCTGCACTGCACCACGATAAACCTTGCCATCTCTAGCCCAGTCTTTAACCTTTCCTTTCTGCAGAAGGTTGTTTGGAACAGGGCTGCCAGCCAAATGCAACACCTGTCATCCTCTAAATTTTGGATTGCCATCATTCAGGCTTCAGGATGGCTTTTGGAAGGAAAACAGAATATTATTTACTGTGTTCAGTGATCTCCTTGGGGTGGTGGAAGGAAGCCAGATGTCCATCCTGATGTCACTGGTCAGCCAGCAGCTGCCGGTACTCTAAGTCAAGAGGTGTTCAGAGAGTGAAGTTGTGTTTGCCCTGAAAGCTCTTCTTTCACAGAGGTCCTATTTAAAAGTGCATTTCTTCAGGAAGAGCTCTGAGCCTTGATGCTTCTCTTGGCAGCATGCTTGGAGGCTAGCTCAGCTCAGGCCGATAGGGGAAGAGGAAATTCTCCTTTCTAGAATTAGGTACTGTGCTTCCAGATATAATGCCAGCCTGGTCACAGCCAGAGGGAAGGCTTTAACTAAGTCTGAACTGGTTTTATAATGTTTTAGGTAGTTTCTTATAGTTCCATGCAGTCTCTTGCAATTCATTCATTGCTGGATGAAATTGTTTCTTTGTTGGATGGAATCATCCAATCATCATTGGATGATTTCTATATACTTGCAGTAATAGTAAAAATAAAAATGTCATACTCTGCTGTTGCCAGTATTTTTATCTTTTAAAATAAGGCAACACTCATCTGCATTGCAACAAAATGTGAGTGACTTGTTCAGGTCTGCTTCGCTATGTGATTAAAGAGATTATTGAAATTTATATGAAGCTTTTCCTGGAAATAGATTTGCAGTCTGTATAGCAAACATGAGAGCACAAACTGTGTTCAGTTACAGCACTTTAAATCCAGAGTAAGTCTTTTGATCTCTGCAATTTAGTTGAGATGTGCAGCTTCCCACAAAATTTAACCAGCTGCTGTGGTAGAATCTCTTCTTTTTTCCATTGTTATTTCACTGCCACTGCTTTGTCAGGGATACAGTTGCCTCTTCAATTACCTTATGTGAGAAAAGAGCTGCCCAGTTTGCAACCAAATTAGACCAAATTAGTTAGCTACTGTTCTGCTTAAGCAAGAGGACAAGAATAAAAATGAAAAGCAAAATATGTAGATCAGAGTATGAAAGTAGCACCTGGTAAGTATCTGAAAATAGATAGTGTATCACCAAATCGAATATTTTTTTTTTTAATGGTGTATTAAAAGTATATAAAAGAGCTATTAGGGTTTTCTGCTTCTATGTGAGTTCTATTTCTCTGCACCAAAGTCATTTACAGTAGCCTTGGGTTAAAAACTGTCTTGGAGATCTGTGCCCCCATTTTCTGATTATGCTGGTATTTTTAATAACTGATTAGTATACCAGCACATTAAATATTGCAGAATAGATTTTGACCTATGACATGCTAATCTGAAGTCTGGAATAACTCCACAGAAGCTAATAGTGGTGCTCTGGATCTGTACCAGAGTGCTGAATGCAAGGGTCTTGCTGTAATATTTGTGCTTTATGTCCACTACATGGGTTGCAAAGGAAATATCTTAAACTGACATTCTCAGAAAAAAAGAGTGTGAATGTGAGAGAATATTTGCAAATTCTCTCAAACTTGAAAGTTATGCTTTTCCTCCATAAAACCATATTTGTGGTTTGATATGATAAAACACAGAGAATACATTTAGATGATGAAGTTCACTGCAGATAAAACAAAAATGCATCATTCCTGTGTCGTTAGAATTGTGCTTGGGGGCTGTGACACATATAAGAGTCTTCCAGGCTGTAGAATGTTGTAGAAGATTAAAAGAATTGGGTTAATTTGTATGAAAACTATGTGCATTAATATTAGGGGAAAATATATCTGGTAGCACATGTTGCCCACAGATACCACATGGATCTCTGTGCTGGGGGATTTTTAAGAGTGAATTAGACAGATTTTTGTCATAGGTTGTTGAGATAAACACCAATCCTATTTCAGTGCAAGGGGAGGATTAGAAGATTTATTTGGGCTTCTTCTAGACCTACAATTATATGATTTTATGTATAGTTTTGATGGCTTTTTCTGATCTCTTTGCAGTTAGACATGTAGGCTCTGAGATTACAAAGTCACTGCAAGAGTTTTGGAATATTCCTTCAGAGTTTACGGAGTACCTGTTTTTATATACAACAGGGTAAATACACAGAAACTGTTTGTACAATATAAATGTAGGGAATGGAGCCCTCTATCATGATAAATTTACATTTGCCTTGTTATTCCCCTGAGGGAAAATTGGTGGTTTTCTTCTTCTGAGGGTGTCCATGAACTTCTTGTTGAAAAACGTGTTTTAAAGAAAAAACCCCAAGCTTAATACTTTTAAAGTGCTGTAATCAAGAAACAATTAATAGGACAGAAAGAACAACCAAATTGAAAGATAGCCATAGAAATTGTATGCTAGTGAATAATTTCATCAATTTGACCTGAAAAGTAAATTTCAGTAGTTTTTTTTCTTGACATACCTGTTCTTCATTGCTGCAGCCTTGCTTAAAGAAATTCAGCGGCCAGTGCAAAAACTACAGGCTGCTTAAATAGCTGTCCTCTTTGTCTTGCTGCTCCTTGGCCTGCATAAAGAGTATTTGCCATAAGAGATTAAAAAAAAGGCAAAAATAAATATAGGCTGTCCAAATTAGAATGAGTGAAAGCTACATGAAAGGGATGAAAATTCTGCTGAGATATGTGATCCTCACTAGAGAGTTGGCCTACCCATTGTTGTATAATACCAGGAAAATCAAAAGTATGTAAGATCTCCTAGTGTATGTAAGATCTCCTAGTTAAAAAAAAAAAAAAAAAAAAAAAAAGACAACCAAACTGAAATGAGGTTAAATAAATACAACTCCAAATCTTAATACCAGCTGGAAAAATCAGACTGAAAGAGCAGAGGAGGGAATAACCTGTGAAATGCAAAGGATGAGTTACTGCCGAGGTCCGCTGGGGACGAGGGATGCCCCCACAGAGCTGAAGTCCAGTGTTTCCTCCAGCAGAAAAAGCAAGAGGTTAAGTGTTGGTCTGTGAAAACCTTCAATATTCGTATCTGCTGCATGTGCCTGATGTTGCGTGAGGAACGATAACCAACATACTCAGATCCTGGTACTGGGAGAACAAAACCGGTGTTCTGCAGCAGCATTTCAAGACACCAGCTCTTCACTGGACCTCAGACCTTTAGCACATGAGGGTTGTGGGTGTTATACTACAAGGTGCTTTTCAAACTGGGGCAAAGAAGCCCAGTGGTGACTGCCATGTTGATACCTACCAAGACATGGAGGTGACTCTGCCTGGATTTTGCTCTGGATCAGGAGAACTGAAGAACTAGGGGAGATCTTTAAAGCGATCAGATTGACATACCGGCAGTTTCTAAAAGATAAAGCATCCAGGGATTATATCACACTCAACACTCAATTAGTTTATGTTGCTATAAGTAACTAGCATATGGCATAGCTTCTGCACCAACTGTTTTCCAGTCTTCAATGGATACAGGTCTACAGGGGAAATTATGCAACAGTAATTAGAAAAGTGGAGGTAAACAGCATATTTTAAAGATGATCTTAAAACTTTCAGATGGGTAAGTAGTAAAATATAAGTGGCCAGGGATGCATTGGCTGTTGTGTGCCAGTCTGGGGCTACCAGGTGCCTGCAAATGCCACATGTCTGCAACAGGGTGGGTTGCAGAGCTAACAGCTGCTCCTGGTTTTCAGTGGTGCAAAGCAGCCAGCGTGGGACCACAGGAACCAGACCCGGGTGGATGGCAGAACCCTTTGATCACGTCCTGGTATCCTGAGATGGGGGCTGAGGACTGCAGGGACCGAGCAACGCTTGTAACTAGTAGTAGATGTCTTCCTTCAAATCCATGGCAAACAACAGCAGGCGTTGCTCTGACCTGCACCCCACTCCTGCAGCCCTCACCCACATCCACTGGGATTTCTTGGGGTCTGGAAGTGGAGTGATATGTCACAAACCAGGTTGCATTGCCCATCAGGGCAGAGCCAGACCATAGCTACCGTGCCGGGGAGAAGACTGAGGAATAAACACGTGTTTCTACATCTGCTCAGGTCTGTAGCCTCCAGCAAGAACAGCACCAACTGCTTATGTTTTTCCCAGTCTTTTGCCTGCTTTCCACTCTTCCCACTGCAAACTGGGTTTCCTACTCTGAGAAATATTTCCACAGCACAGCCAGGCCATGTAGAGCTGGATTTGACGCCATTCTTCCCAGTTCTTTTCTTCTAAAGGCATCACGGCCATTTCCGTGTTCACCTGTGTCATCTTGGTGCTGAATTTCAGCCAGCTTCTGCTACTGGCTTGACAAGCTATTGTTTGCATACCAGAAAATTATTATTATTAGACTTTTTTTTTTTTTTTTTTTTTTCTGGATAATGACTGAAAAATTGCTGTGCCCTAACATCCAACCATGAGAAGTTTTAAGGTTATGAAAGTTTTTGCATGTCACTCTGCACTGGAAAATTTTAGTCTATTGTTTTGAGTCACATCAAACAGCACAGCAACATAAAATGCTGTTAAGAGACAAATACTGTAATATATTTGTAATTATTTTTAATGCTTCTTATTAATAAATTCCTTAATTGTGGAATTTGAAGGAATCTCTTACCACTTTTAAGGGATTTTTGAGATTTTCATGGGAATGGGAGCAACATATAGTACCAAAGCAAGCTATCAAGTGCTCTGTGTTTTTATCCATAAAATTTCCTGTGATGTAGCTAGGTCTCCTAGACGGTTTTGCAACTGTAGTCGCCATATGGATGTAAGCTACACAAAGGAAACATTTACTCTTTTTCTCACCTGGTACTGATTATACAGCAAAGGGCAACCACTGCAGTCTGTTGGGCAGAGTATTTGAATTCCAATCTATTAGCAGAAAAATATTTCCCATAATTCACAGAAAAGTTCCAGAAAAGGAGATGTAAAATTCACAAATACAATCTCACTTAGTATGTACTATTTATATGTTAGATCTGGAGGAAAATTATACAGTTAAGCACAAGTCGATACCTCTAACAAATGTATATGCTCCTTATACTCAGCTTCAAGATGTTTTTTTTTCTTTTGAGTGTTTCCACTGACTTACATAGTGCTGTATTCTTGCATATAACCAATTAGGCCTTAAATCTGTGGTGCTTTGGTTGGGGATGAGAGAATAATACCTTTCTACTGAGACCTGGTAATAGTTGCATTCCAATCTGAGAAGTATCAACACTTCTTCAAAAATGCAGAAAAAAGTTTTACATCGTACTTTAGATCTAGACTATCTCTACATAGCAATTTTAAAATTAAATAGTAACAAATAGATGGTGGTGGGTTTTTTCTCATTTTCTCAGTAACACGGGAATTTAAAATGAAGACTACAAGTTTAGTCCTTAGTGTGGTTTACAGAGATGTCATCTCTCATGGATCACCTTTTCTTATGCATCTGTAATGCCTTTCCAGGCTGAATCTTTTACTGTTTTATTTTGTTGTGGTTGTTATGTACATATTCCTAATTTTTCTTTTTTGTGTTTCATGTATTCTTTTTTAAACTGATTTTAAATCATTTGAGACTTTTTTTTTTTTTTCCCAATTCCAATGAGGCAACAAAAGCAACATGACTAAAGGAGAGAGGTGCTCTCTTGGACAGAAAGAGTTAATACAGAAGGGCATATGAATGCTTGTTGGCAAAAAGGAATAGTTCCAGAATGATCTTCAAAACTTCATTAGAGGTCTGAGAAACATGCAATGTTGTATTAGCTGAAAGAAAAACTCTTATATAACCGGGTTTAATGTCCTTGGAAATGTTGCAGGGTTTATTTGAAAAATAAACCCAACAATACTCTATTAAATTTATAGAGGAAATAGAAAGCAGAAACTCAGAAGACTGTAATTGCCACCTACAAATATAATCATTAGAGTGAGTAAGAACTAATGAAGGAGGAAATCAGAGGCAACTCACCTCCTTAGCAGGAAGGTGGAAGTTACATTGCCACCATGTGGTAAGAGTATGGAGGGCTAGGAGCAGCTGCCTTCACCATCAGGATTTGATAGAAGTGCTGCAAACAGTCAGAAATCTGCATGATTTGCTGGAAAAATATAGTATGCAAATAGCATCCTGATGAGAAGGAAGCGATGCAAGATGAAATCCCATTTTCCTTTTGATTAGTGTGTATGGTTGGTTCATTGGTAGTTGTGTTTGTGGGGGGTTTTTTGACTTTAATTTTGATTCAAAACTTACACAAAATATTCAGTGGAAAAGAAAAATGAGCAGAGTGCAGAAAATAATTTTTAAAAAGTTTTCTTTTTAAAATGAGGTCATTTACAAGCTTTTATGAGTACAAAAATCCATTATTCTGTTGCATGTCTTCTTGAAATCATCTCCAAAGTTCCTGCATTAATTTTGCTTTTTCTCAAATTCTTCTGATAATCCTGGGATACTTCCCAGTTCTATCACATTTAGAAATATAAGCCATAGTGTTTTACAAAGAACTTTTTAGAGCACACTATATAGAAACAGAAGTATTTTTCAAATGGGAAGTCTTCCAGTTCTGCCTACAGCAGGATTTGGGATTCACAAAAGTGTGTCAGCTTGTTCTTTCCCCCCCCCCAACTTTAGATCATAATTCTCTGTGGCGTGACAACTGGTTGCTGTAGAAATTATTAGGATTCAGGAGCATGATTTCACAGCCTGAGTCGGATGAGATTTTCACAATCCCCTTTTTGATCAGATTAACACTGGCCCCTGAGCTGACCCACAGCCAAGGAGAGCCAGGCGAGCCTCTCCTCCCAGACCAGGGATTGCTGATGGCCTCACTCGCTTTCCCTTCGGAGAGGCTTGTCCTGCTCCACTGCAAGGTCCAATTCTTGTCTTCACTGTAGTGTGAGCCTTCCTCTTGTCTCTGATGTGTGTAACATCACTTGCATGGGGGTTGTTCAGGTGTCAGTGCAACAAAATGCTTAAACTTCATGCTAAATAAAGCGGTCGCCTTTGTAAGAACAGCTCTCCTCCTTAGCACCCACACACTTGTAGCTGAAATACAAGAATGGCATTAAATGAGCATCACAGATGACACAGCTATATCTCTTGGTACATGTCTAATTAGGACCTTCGCTGAGGAAATTATTCTGTCTTGATATTAATGCTTTTTGCAACTGTCAATTAATAAAAGTTCACGTAATGTCCTGGTAGAATAGGAACTATTACCATCTTTTTAGAAACAGGCAAACTGAGGCACAATTATTGACCTGGTTTTAGATGAGATTAGAGAAATTGGGACACAAAACTGAGGTGACATTCTCACCTTGGGCCCTAGACACCAAATAAAATGCAGAGCATCACACAAACCCCCGAGATCTGGCTGTTCTCAACACGTACCTGGGATCACTGACAGCACAGACCCCTGGCAGGTCCCCTTCAGGTTTGATCACGGGGTACAAGGGATGCACGACTGGAGAGGTGTGTCTGCGTGATTCACTGTGCAGGAAGGCTGGGCTGGTCCCAAGTGATTTCAACAAGAGCAGGAGCCTTTACAGCCCATGGGACACCCTAGGAGCAGAAGGCAAATGTCTGCTGTTAAAGTTGCCCTAGTTCTGCCAGGCTATTACTTCTAGTTCACATTGTGGAGGGGCTGATGGACTCTTACCTGACTTGAAAATTCCAGAAAAATAAGAGCAAATCACTTCTGTTTTTACACATATGACTCACAAGCATTTGCCTCCTACATTAGTTTTGTTTTTCCTCAAAGTTGAGTCATTGTCTTGTATTTGATTTAACAATAGCAGGAGGGAGAAAAAAAAAAAAAAAAAAGAAAGAAAAGGAATCAGCATTGGTTGCTACTGTGTAAGAAAAAGCAGTTCTTTAAAGGAGGCTTTCAAGATTAAAGATTTGAGAAACTGGTAAGAAATAGAACCAAAGAAAAACAGCTCCTAAAAGCAAAACATTATGTTTTCATGCTATTGTGCTTTTAAAATTGAAGGCAACAGTCTGAAAACAGACATCAAAATAAATCTTACTTGATGGGAATTATCTGAAGATCATTGTATTTATTGCATTTGTTTTGATTTTCCAGTCTCTACCTCAGACTGTAGGCACAGAGATGACTTGAAAGATCCGATATCTCATTTTAAAAATTAAACTTCACTTGATTATTGAACTGACCCCTAGTAACCCAGAGACTATTATGTATTATTTTGGAGTATCACCAACAGGCTAGAAATCGTGAGAACAGGCCGGGAGGGAAGAGCTGTGTCCCCAGTAGTTTAACGGTTTCAGGTGTGATAACCGAGGCTGTGCTGCCCCTCGGAGGCACGGCACAAAGTTGCAGTACATGAGGAAGGAAAGGATTAATTATGGTGCTTTAAAAATATCTTGGGTTTTTTTTCTCTTCTTCCTCCCTACCCTTCTCCCCCAACACTCTGTGTGTTGCCCGAAGGTCTATATGTGTGGAGGCTCTTGGTAAAGGTCTAAAAGCCCTGTGATTTAGCGCTTCTTGCCCAGATTGTGTTATGTGTGATGATACCCTGGAAAAATAATTTTCCAGCCAGATGTATGTATTTTAGGAACCTTTCTTGCTTCTCAGCTCCTTTCTCTAATACTTGACATCTGCTACAACTGTGGAGGTCTCATCAGCTATTGAGGGTAAAAGAAAAACTGGTGGGATGGGAGGGTTGCCCATTTTAGCCGGGTCTGTCAGTGAAGCTCCTGCTCCGGCTCATGGGCACTACTGATAAACACCAGACCTGGACCAGCGGTAGGAGAAGTTGACATCCTTCTGCTTGTACAGCTCGAGTGACAACACATTGATTTTGAACAAGAAGTTCACTTCTGCCCACTCATGAACTCAGGGTTCTTTTAAAACCGCCTTTCTTGGAATTGTTGAACACAGTTAAAATGTTACTTTGTTTGAATAAGACCACCACGAGCCTGCATATGAGGCATCTCTTGGTAAGAGCCTACCTATGAATTTTGGGCATCTGATTTTGGCCTTACTAATGAGAAGAATTTGAACTGGATGCTGACCTGTCAAATAGTGAACCAGGAAAGCATGGCATGCATCAGAAATGTTTCAGTGCTTTTGTGAGATTAAAACTATGCAAGACAAAATAATAACCCCAAAAAGAAGAAACAATAACTTTAACGGACTTGTTTCTGGCTCCATTAGCAGATAACAGATGAGAGGTGGGAGTAGTAAGGCAGAAATGCAGACGTAACAACAATTTTCTTCTAGTGTGAGCTGCCATTCGGAAGTGTTGTAGTACATGATCTACTCATTACTGAGGCCCAAGATTATCTTTAATGAGCAGATGAAGCAGCACAGCACTGCTGAATGGCACCTCATCCTGAAGAGATGTTGCAGGGAGAGTGGAGAAGCCAAGAGGTATGTTTTCCTCCATCCCACTGAGCCTTCAAAAAGGCCACTGCAGAATCCAGTCCTGGCACAGCTCCTTTTCCTGGGAGAGGAAGAAAGCAGCAACATGAGGGATGTAGCCACGTTGCTCAAAGCCCAAGCACTGTCCCTGACTAAGCATATTAGGATTAAAAGAGCCAACCTTTCTGGTCCCTTCCCAGAACTGATGTTCAGCTGCATGAATTGTTTGCTTGGACTGTGTAGAAATTACAAATACAAGTCCACCAAGTGCTTGGTAATAGACAGCAGATCACAAAGCATTTGGCTTTGGTTCCAGCAAAATAACATTCCCGGGACATCCAGAGACTGTCCCTGATCAGCACTGTCCATGTTTGACCTATTCTTCTCCCCCAGGAAAAAGTATACATTTGAAAGCACAGGTTAGAGATGATTTAGAGGAGAAACTAGCCCTCTGCCTTCAATGCAGCAGGTAAAATGTGCCTGAAGATCAAGTCTCACTTCTGCTGTCCGACTTTACTTCATTTTAAGCTTGTAGTTTAGATTAGTGGAAACAGAGTACACTTTGCTGACCACTTGAAAAGGGAAAGAAAGCATAAAACAGTTGCTTGGGTTCACAGTTTTCTGGAGTAAATGTCTATTTTTGATTTCAAGTGGAAACTAATTAATCATGTAGTGCATTCACAGGTATGAAAGTAGTAGATTTGGCTCCTTCAAACACTAAGTCCTTAGTGGACAAACATAACTGTTACATTTCTTTATATTACACTGAAAACCAAGAATTGGATCCTTAGTATAGATCACTAGATACATTATTTATACTAGATATGGATTTGAACTTAAAACTGCACTAAGCTCTGAGTACACAAAGGCACAGGGAGATGATTTACAGGCAATTAGTCAACCAGGTGGTTGTGTTTATAGCAGTATATCATGGTCCCTTTTTCAGTTCCTGAACATAGATCTTCAAAACAGAAACCAGACATCCTGTTAGCATTCCTTAAAGAAATGATTTTCAAACTGAAAAATAGTAAAAAACTATGTAATCACAATGTAACCATGCTTTCAGTATTTTCACATACTAGTGGAGTCCTACTAAGCCTCATGAGTATGAGGCCTCACACCTAACACGCCAAGAACATAATTGGGATTTATAGCCACAGACTGGAGCCCACGATCTTCAGGGGTTGGAGGGAATGAGAGAGAAATATCACTCTGAAGAAGCCCAAAGAGTAAATCACAGTCTCCCTCTATGGTGGACGTCCCCACACATGGGTCTCTGTCCCCATGGGAGCAGGGCAGAGTACCCACCTCAGGGACTGCTGCAGCCGTGCATCAGTGGGAAGGAATGTCCAACCAGCCCAGAGCTGCTGTGTGTTCCAGGGGGAAAGTTACCAGGAAAAGATGAAAGGCATCCAAGGAAGCCTTAGAAAGAAAGGACAATATATATTAAAATTGGCATCACCAAGTGTAACCCACATCCAAATAGTCCAGGAAAAACATGACTTAGAAAATTACTTTAGTGATAAACAATAAAAGGCAAGGAGTTCAGCTGGGCAGTTTTGGTCCTACTCAGCAAGGACGGTGGTATTTTCTTTGCAATTTGATAACATTTGCCATCGAAACATTTTGAGGCATTTCAAAGCACGTATTTCACAGTCTGGTGGTGGGTAGGTACTTGCCAGCTTGGTATATCCTAGTGCGCCTAGTGTTAAGCAAACACCCCACAAAACCAGGGAATAATGAGATATCAGTCAGCTGTGATCTCAACACAGCAGCACTGCTAATGTCATGGATGTCATGGTAAAAATATACCAGTGGAAAAAGAAGCTGTTCTAATGAGGGTTTTTTTATGTGGGAATTGTCCTCAATACTAAATAGGAAGTGTTTAAGCATAGAGCAGGCTATGAGGGCCTTGGAAATGAAGATTAGTCTGTGTTAGATGCTGTGAGCTGTTAGGTAGATAAAAATGGAGCCATCTCCATCCTACCCGTAAATGCAACAGATAAAGAAGAGAAAGGGGGAGGGTATTTTTTTCCAAAGCCGCCCTTAATCAGCAAAAAACAGCAGACAAAATTATCTTTGGTAGATGGGGATTTGTGGAGTATGGGTTACATTTATTATCTGATAGGTTATAATCTTTATTATAATTTCCGGTATTTGCCTGCTACATCCTAAGGAACAATACGAGCTGGATCTAGTGTGCGTCATTTATAACTCTGTGCATGTCATTTATATGGTAATGGGGGAGTTTCCCCTCATCCCCAGTGATTTCTGCAAAATTCTACATGCTGATTCTCAGTATATTTAGCTTACTCCAGAGTAAATTAAAATGCACATTCATGATCTCTGAACAAAGCAGGCAAGGATAATTAGTAATTTGATACTGTTCTGTACAACACAATTCAAAGTAATACTTATAATTTGAAGTTAATTAATCAGGGTTTTTTTTTCCTTAAAATTCTTAATTGCCTTTCTATTATATTCATTTTTAATAAGTTTTTCTCCTAGCAGTTTTAGATCCAATTATGTAGACAATTTCTTTTAGCTGTTATTGCATGACTGTGTGTGTGTGTTTATATGTACCTTTCTATGCATTCTGGTTTTTTTTTTTTCAGAAATTTTTATGTGCTGGTTTATGGATGAGGTTTTTGTCAGCTGAAATTAAAAAGCTGAAAATAATGGAATCGGTGTACAACTATGAGAAACAAGATACAACAGGGAATAGAAAACTCAAATCAATACAACAGAATTAAAAAAAAAAATCTAAATCTCTGGAATTACACTGCCAGTATGAATAGTTAACCTCATCTGGTATTTAATTCACTATCCAATTAAAACTCTCATTAGACGACTCTAATTGTTGTAGCTTTAAAGTAAAACCAGCAGTCGTTAGAGACACAAACTTTGGACTCTCCAAGGAAATTAAAATGGTCATAAATTCAAAACTAAAAATGTTAGTGAATGTAGACCTATGTGGAGGTTGTGCCTGTGATGAGGAACATGTCGCGGACTGGACCCTTTCTGGGCAAGGTTCTGAGAGCTTGGTGCCCCACAAACCCCAGAAGCTCCCCTCTCATGAGCAAGAGCTGGGCGGCACCACCTTGCTCACCCCACTGCTGCCCCTTTGAAGGCCCTCAAACCCTTCATGCTCTGCAAATGTGAATGGAAACACTCCCAATAGCTTCCTTTCCACCTCCCTCCACTCCACTAGAAGAGAAGGCGTTTGGGCAAGTGCTTAGTGCCTTAATGTAAAGGGCTTTTAAGTGGCGGTTGCAGAAATGTTGTTCACTGCAAACTGATTTATGCTTTGCCAGCATTTCCCTATCGGGCATTCTGCATCCACAAAAATGAGGTTTATTAACTATCTCACTTACTTACGGGAGTTCCTGGGCTGTGGATGTTGATCAGAGTCACACAGACTTGGTGCCCTTGCCCTAGGTGCGGGGTACCATGTGGCTCTCCCTCTTGTCATAGTGCAGCAGGAGACATCATCTGTACCCAAAGCATCTGTAACTATCTTCTGAGCATTAATAGGGTTTAGTTTGAGGTCTGCAGCTCCCTGGAGAGAGGTGGGGTAATTCCACGTGGTCCAAGGAAGGTGACTATGCAACCTTTTCCCAGTAGATTTAGAATTACTACACAGTAGTCCGTAGCTCAAAAAATATTGAAAAAAAGTAAGTATTTCCTGATAGTAGAGGTAAAAGAGATTTTGATGGGTGGACATTATCCTACAGGTATGTTTGTCTTTTCTGTGTGCTTACCTGAATCCATACTGGACGTCCTTTAAGACTTGCATGTGGAAAGAGCAGAATTTCTGTTCAACATGCAAGTGCCACCACTTTGATAAATACAGTCAAACAACACCGATCCATCAGAGCCATAGCCTTATTATATGCCATTACTTTCATTAATAATAAATGTTTCTGTTATTTAATAAGAGTATTTTTTCCTGAAATACTACTGTAAGCTAATTTGAATTCTGTTTTTATCCTGCTCTCTTTTTTATTATTCCTGGGTAACTCTATTGATCTCAGAGGTTCCTCTGATTGTTCAGTACTGTAAAATCAGATTCAGCCTCTGAGTCATTACTGAGCTAAATCTCTCAGTTAGCCAGATCCTGAATCACTGTTCAGGTTGAAACCTCTGGGAATGTTGCCATAGAAGGGCAATACAAACTCTACGTTGTTTTTTAATGGCTGTTCAATGACTGTAGCAGTTTAAACTGGGTAAAAAAAGTTGGAGCTAAGCTAAATTCAGTCAGTGTGCTACAATTCCCATTTTATAAAGCAGGACTGTATTTTGCAATATTAACTAATGTTTATTAGCTCTCATGCTAGGTGAGTAGCAGGAGCTGCTCAGGGTGAATAAATCATACAAATAATTCATGTGAAAGACAGCTTGCGCAAGTGCTGATAAAAGTCCATAGGGTTGAAGAATCAAGTTCTTTAATAGCAATGTCAGGCTGTTCAGTCTTCTTATCTCTCATATTTCTTTATGAAACATTAGAAGAGAATGCTTTTGGGCACTTGTGTTCTTGAACTATTGCAATCATCTAATGAATTTTTGATAGTCAAATTCAGAGTGTTTTGTGATCACTAACTTTATTGATATGCCCGTAGCTATTGAAATGGATCCCCTGTGTCAAGGCTGGCTGTTCATCTTCTTCCTATCATAAAACCCATAGATTAGTTGGGAAGAACCTGTAACTTTTAATTTAAAGGAAAGGTGAAGTGGAAGCTACTTGAGCAGGTTTGAATAGAGTAATA
This sequence comes from Tyto alba, assembly GCF_018691265.1. Taxonomy (NCBI): domain Eukaryota; kingdom Metazoa; phylum Chordata; class Aves; order Strigiformes; family Tytonidae; genus Tyto; species Tyto alba. Next base: position 33,025,763 of record NW_024881313.1, on the reverse strand, counting down.
TTCAGAATATAATGAAAGCCTTGATTTGTCTCACTGCATTGCACAGATAAGCAAATTGTATTTCCAGCCATAGCAACCTGTTAAGTGGCAGAGGAAAAAAAAAAAAAAAAAAAAAAAACACCAAAAAAAAAAAAAACCCCAAAAAAAAAAACTTGACTGTAAGGAGTCCTACTGAATCCAGTCAATTGGGCAACATGAATTCTGTCTTGTCTAGGTCCTTAGCAATTGAAAAGGTACGATATGACCTTGCAATGAACATTTACCCACAACAATGAGCTGCAGTACAAATTACTCAGAAGGCTTTTGCTGGGAGAAGTTTCTACAGATTTAGTGCCTAGCTAACAGGCTTTCAGGGAGAGCTGACAACAGGCTGTGGGTCTATGTTTATGCCAGGTGATGGAAAAATATGTTCTTACTATGCATTAGTGGCATACAGCAGCGTGCCACTGCAGACAGGTTCTCTAGATGTATTTATTCTTTGGAGTGAGCATTAGAAGCAGGAATATCTGACTATATGATCTCTAAGTAGTATTCTACTTTCATAATTCAGTCCCCATTTTCATTATTACATCTGGACATCCTGACAGATCACAGACTTGCCTGTGTTGATGAAATGTCTTCATGTCCACCTAGCCAGGATGGTCCAAGAGGTTTTTACTGTGGCTGAGACTGACTCACACCACCAAAGGATGAAAATTGGTAATTGCTAGGAGCTATTGTGCGCATTAATCATTAATCCTTTTGAAAGCAAACAACTAAGGATTGCTAAGGATGGTGCACAGGGGAGAAAAATCCAGAAGCACAGACAAGGAAACTTCTGAAAAGAGCAGAAGGAGGATGTGGAGGCAACTTAGTGTTGTTCTGCTGTGTTTGTCCAAAGAGGAGAGTGTTTATTGCAAAACAGGCCCCAAAATACTGATGTGCCCTCAGGATAGTATGGCATGGTGTATAAGAGATGGGAGCCCTCCTGCTGTGGTTGCTCTGGAGGGGATGCCAGCAGCTGCTTGTTGCTCCTGATGAAGACACAGAGTCCATGTGGGATGCAAGGGACAGCTCCTCTCCATGGCCTTTTGCGCCTCAAGTGGGATTTGTACAGCTGAGTGTACCCAGTGTGCCAGGATGTGAAGGTGGCCTGGAGGATCCCCCCAGCCCGTCTTGCCATTTCTGAATAGCAGAATTCTTCTCTTACCTGTGAGAATCTGCTTGCACTTCTCAGATGACATCACACACTTGTATGCATCTGTTTTGTTAGGGTGTGGGGGTTTTTGACAAATCCGTTTGTATGAATGAGAGAGATATTAAACATTTGTGATTTATTAGTTATTACAGCCTGAGCCCGGCCTTCTGTGTGTATTCTGGTAGGAGGTGCAGAGCTGTACCTGAGGACAGGATCAGTCTGGTAGTCAATACTACCAGCATTTTGAAGCCCCCAAGCACTCAGAGAGCAAAAAAGGTCTGGCAGCTACTTGTCAATAACCTTGTAAACAACACCCCAATGCCCTGACTCATATAACAACTATAGAATCCTTTAGTGTTGGAAACACAACAAATTAGGAGAATCGATGGGCATGGGGAAAAAAAAAAAAAAAAAAAAAAAAAAAAAAGAAAGGCAGTAAACCAGCAGTTTTGATGTGAGCAAGATGAGTAGCCTCAGAATGTCTCTTCTGTCTGTCAGCAGCTTGATGCTATCCTAACATGATCTCAGTCCTGTTTCTTGAGGAGAGGTGTCCTACAGACCATCCTCAGAAAAACAGTGGTGGGTATTGCTGGTCGTTGGGACTATGGATAAGGAGCCCAGGTTGGAGTGTTCAGGATTTGGTGAGGCTGGCTGGCAGTGTTGCCTTTGGTGTGCACGCCCTGGCTCTGCTGGATGCTGTTTGCTCTTCATCCCTACGTCATTCCCTCAGGGTTCCTTGCCAGGTATCAGAGAGCATCCAGTGGTGACATGTCTTCTGCTGGAGCAAGACAGCTTGTTGCTACATTGAACCACCTTCATCTCACAGAAGCAAAAGTGGACCACAGACCATTTGCCTTCAGATTTCAAGGGCTTTGTCTGTTTGCTGAGCTTGGGTTTGGCGTAAGCCACGCAGCAGCTCTGAGGCCTACATGAGAGATGTGGAGGTAAGACATGACTTTGCTGATCCCACAGAACACGTGAAGAGGCCCATGGGGTTGTCCTCAGTGCCCAGCGTGAAGCACCCACTGAAATGAGCTTCTCTCCAGGACCTCAGCATCTGGGCACAGGGAGGCAGAAAGCACTGGCCAAATGCTTGCCTGCTCTCTCAACACAATGTTTTGCAGGAGCAAGGGGCTGCAAGGCTGCATGAGTGGAAAACAACATATGTTCAAGCATTTAAACCTCATGACTAAGGGGAAATTAATGACATTTGCAGCCCACACCTTCCTTGTGCTTGAGGAGCTGCAAATCTCCTGGCTGGGCTTCTTTCCCTGAGATGAGGGGCTGCCACCTTCTCACGGCTGCCGAGCACATGGGAGCTCCTTGCCTGTGTCTGTTCAGCTCCACAGCTGTATAATGCTGCTGCTATCAGGCGGTGAGATTTTTGGATCAAGGATTTGATGTTTAAAATGTGCTCTCTAAAGCATGTTCTCAAAAACACCATGAAAGCAAGTAATATTTTATTCTTCATAAGTCTGTCAGTGGCAGAGGAAGCTTTGTGTTTTGAGTAGGAATAAAGGGTGTCTTGAGTGAGCATTACAGCTTAGGTTTTCTTAAGGATCTCTTGGATGATGGCACAAATGCCTTGAGAATGGTTGTTGTCTGCATACAGGGACAGGAGTTTGGGCTCAGCCAAAAAAAATTTTTTTTTTTTTTCTACAAAAGGTTGTTGGATTGTTTAGCGGCCCTGCAAAATTACTTTTTTTCCACCTGACTCAATTAGACAACTGTGAAAGAGGATTAATTGCACTGAAATCAATACTGCTGCAGGGCTGTTGCTGACATCAGCACAAAATAGTGTCAACACAGGAAAATGTAGATAGAATATAGTAATATAAAAGAGTTTTATACTATTTGCATATACATAACTACTTTCACATCCATTTTATTCCTATTACAATGACTTAATGGAAATCAGTGTAGATCGACACTACAGCAACCAAAAGAAAAAATTGCTTGCATATATATGAAAGATGGCACAGCGGTCTTCTAAAGCCATCCCCGAAACACATGTCAGTGAAGGCTGATACAAACAATGTGCTTTCCCTAACTGGGTAAAAATACTTGCTTTCAAACTATGCAATAGTAATCGATTTGGACGTGTGATTGGTGCTTTGAGATGATCTAATAATTGATTTTAAAACAGATGGCAGTTGTCAAATAAGCTTTTGTATTTATTTGATGTTTCTATGAGAACCCTTGGGGTTTTACTATCTCAGAAGTCTTTGTTTTCTCCTTTCCTAGACCCTCTTTCTGTTCTCTGATCTCTATTCTTCTTATGTTCTTTTGATGCTTTCTACTGACAAATTCTTTTGAGATTTCTTTCCTAATGTAAGTCATGGACTTTATGTTAGGCTTTAATTTAATTTTCTTTAAAATTCCTTTTTATTAACAGTTTTAATAAAACAGGAAAATTTCTTCAGCACACCAAATACTTAATGATATGAGCATCAGCTAGAGTACAACACACAAACTAAACCATTGATTATGATCCCTGGAATTGCAGCACTTTACCACATCAGCAATAAATAACATAGAAGAGGAAGTTCCCTCTATCAGACAAAATCTTGCATAATACTTTATGTACAAATTAAAATATTATTAAATTAATGGATCTGTTGACAGAAAACTAGCTATGTGTGTGTGTGTGTGTGTGTGCATGTATCTATATCTACTCAGAGGAGAATCAAGCTATTAATTATCTGTCTTTGTCTTCTGTGGGCATAACAGTAATAATATTGTTTTGATTTCCTACTGAAGAAAAAAATGCAATGTCTGGAACAAGAAGAGAATTTTAATTGTATAAAAGAAATTGATTTATTTAATAAGTAAAATCTCATAATTGCCTCTACCCTTTGCACCCTTATTTTGACCTCTTGAGATGATGCGGAAAGGCTCTACTTTTCTAGATGCAGTTAAAAAACCCTTTCTGCTCAGTCTCCAAGGATACCTCATCAGCTGTTATAAAAGGAAGTTACTTTTCTGAAGTTAATGACACTGCAGTTTTTAACTGCAGCTCATCTGTATAGCTTCACCAAGGGTGGACACACCATTCAGATCTCTTGTTAAGCTGCATGTGTCATTTATGTGTCATTTTTTCTTGGAAGAGAAAAGGTTAGTTTCTTTGCATTCATTGTAATATTTTTCCTGGGCATTCTTAGTAGTAGATGTTAGCAGTTAAATGTTGAAAAGCTCTTAGGACCAGTTGTTCACGGACTTGCTCACTCCTGTAGAAGGGCTTTGTGTGCCCCCACCAGTGGGGCTGTGTTGGTTTGATTACCACTGCACTCCCAATGAGGGGTGGCAACATGGACACATGGGCATGGGCACATCTGGAGGATGGCTGTGGAGTGGTGGGATCCTGCCTTGCACAGAGCAGAAGCATGTGGGTGGCCAAAGGAAAGTGGCTGATCAGAGTGGTGTCTCTAGCTGTTTTCGTTGTACATGAGAACTGGGGAATTGATGCTTGTAAATTAATAGCCTCTGTGGGTAAATTATACAGCTAATACAGCTACATGCCTCTGTTGACTGTGATGACAGAAAAACAAATACTTTTCTTCATTTGAAATTAATTCTTTATTCCTTTTTCTTAGTTTTTCCTCCTGACATCATATTCATTCTTCTTTTTTTGGAAGTGATAGAAAGGGATTGCGATGGTACCTGTCAGAGGACTGGTCTGTCCAAGCATCCTTGTCTTGTGAAGTCTCTGTTTCTGTTAACTCACAATTGCAAATTACAAATTATTTGTGGTGACTTCAAAAGCTGAAAGAAACTGCTAAGCTACCAAGGGATTTCCCAGTCAGTCATTAGTGAAGGCTTTCATATCATATCATCATATCTTATCATATCATTCGTTGAGAAGTTTGTTACCCAAAGTAGGATACAAGTCCCCATTTCATTGCTCTTGCAAGTATTGCTGGCATGAACTCAAAGTTTGAAACAAGCAGACACTTCCTTTACTTTTATACACATGCTGAGCTAGTTTGGGATAACACACCTAGTAGAAATGTCCATCCAATCTCTGATCAACTGTGCAGTCCACCCAGGGATTCCCTTTATGGTATCACAGCCAAATGCTACATCCAAACCCATGTTCATCACATCTTGTCACTTGACAGCTGAGATCCACAGCAAGGGATTTCTCCTTTCTGCTTCCTGATGATGAGCAGGAAAGCATCTATCAGGAAACATGTTCTTTTGAGGAGATGACATTCCTGCTGAGGGCACCCTGATTCACTCTGGATGTTGTTCAGGTCTTGATACTAAAGACTACCGCCTATGTAAGGCACTGAATGCAGCAACCTTTAATTTAACTGAGGGAGGATTCCTCTCATCACACCTGTGTTATTGCCTCCGGTTTCTGTTCTCATCCAGTGATACTAAAGTCTCTAAATGGATATATACCCAATTGTCACTAAGTATACCCCAACCTAGGAATTCAAATGCTCCTCCTGATGGTCTGTTAACTTAGAAGACTCTTTGTTTCACAAAGCTTTGAAATGATCATTCAAGTCTTATTCAGCTAGAATAGGGATTAAAATACACACACTGTAACACTTTTTGAGCTTCAACATTTCATTGGATTACCAGCTGGCTAATATGTGTTCTTACCAAAGAGTCACTCCTTATAAGCAAGGTCTTCCAGCGGTTTCAGAGTGGTTCGATATTGGATGTGTTAATGTGAAATAAGCCATTGGCTTGCTGCGGGCACTGTGCTTGCACACAGTCCCCAAGTCTGAACAGTCCTTGTTCAGTTAAGGCAACTTCACAGTTCATTCTTGCTGGTTTTAGGGTTTGCACACCCCAGTGTGATGGCTAGCAAGCAAAGCTGTGGAGAAGGAAGAGGCACAGAGCCACCAGCAACTGACTGTGAGGAATCTCTGCAGCTCACTTACAGCATCCCTACATCTTGTAGCACCCAGCGACTGCAAGCTTTGAGGAAGAAAGCAAAAGTTTTGATCAGTTATCACTTTACACTCTTAGCTAGGAGGCCATTAGGTATATGTGGAAGGGGGCTTTGGTCTTTAAAGGAGAACCTGGTTTCTTATATATATGAAGTGGGTTCTGAACTGACTTTAGAAAGACCCAGGAGTACTGATTTTCTGAGCATGTGGTAAATGCAAGCACAAAGAATGGTATCCTCAAGAACAATTTTTCTGCAAATTGTGTTGTACTTTCAGCTGAAACTTTCTGGTATTAATGCCTTTTATATTGTATAAGAATGTTATTTGGTTTGCTGAAACTAACTGATCTCTCTAATAATGGCAAGGTCCTGGCTTTGTTTCAAGGCAAAGGTTCACACAATTAAATTTCATTAACAGAGGAGCACAAAACCTGCACTAAAACCTTTCTTGGCATGTGACCTTCAGCAGAACTGCTTCATTAAGTCTGAGATCCTGAAGAAAATGTTTGCTGAATAAAGTCATTCCTAATTAATGTTAAAATGTCAAGGATTCATCTGCCAACCGGTTTTTACTCATTTTCCTTTATACTCTTAATTATCTCTTTAAAGAGCAATGAATATAAAAGTCAAAAGCAGCGTCTTTTAAATGTGCACACAACAGGTGGGACAATGCAGCAAAGTAAATTTGCCAGAGATGTGCTTTCCCATGCAATATTTGCAACTTTCTAGACACCTTTCCAAAACCTCACTTAGATGTTGCCATGAAGTATTCATTTTTTATTTGTAGCAGGCATAACTATAGAGGGTGATTTTTCCTTGCACCCTTTCTAATGTTACCTTGAGTTTTATCTCACGCCATATGCATGTCTGGAGTAACAAAGGTGTTCATTTGATCTATGATGAAGATAATTGTCTGTCTATTCTCTAAGGATCACCCATCCAAAATAGTTTTAAAAAGAAATAAAAGTCTTTGGTGAATTTCTACTCTTCAGACCAGAAGGACATTCTGGTTGAATCAAGGGATAGTATATAAACATGGTGGGTCTGAACTCTGAAAATTCTCACTCATTTTTGCAATGACCAGTGATAACAGCAGATGTTGGAGCTGTTTGGACTTGTGCAGCAGGACTTCAGTAGTGAAGGCTTAGGAACACTCTGCAGCCTCTTTAATTCTTATTCTCACATTAAAGTAATGGGACCTGTCTTTCTGCCCATCAATCTGTACAGCATATGCAAGCCCTTCTGCTATGGCTTAAATAGGAATGACTCATATGATATTAAGCATCTTAATGAAAATGGATTACATTATTGCCTTTCATAAAATGGGAGGTTTAAAAAGCCAAGTTAGTGTCTTCCAAATGTCAGTAACTGGAGACACTTTGGACAAAGAGTGAATTTTATAGCTTCTCTGGATATCTATAAGCTGAAGTCATCTTTGCAATGAATGATATTAAAAGATAAGAAAAAGTATTATAAATTAAAAGTTCTTTGAATTTGTGTTTAATGAGAATTAGATTCTGCCAGTCTTCAAAATAATCTCTTACAATGGCAATCTTGTTTTCTCCTTACATACTTGCACTCTGACAGGTTTGTATTGGCATCTTTCTGAGTACGTTTTCAATAGCAACTGCATTATTCAAATCACCAACAGATCTGGTAACCCCAAATTCAGTGGTAAAAAGAATCAATCTCTGACCCTGGCTATTTATGAAATATTGCTTTGCAAAAGTAAGTTAAAAAATGAAATGGGGATAATAGTCAAGATGGTATCCAGGCCACAGACTCTAAAGGCTGGTTTCTTTTAAAGTGTCACAAAGTTCCAGAACTGCGTAACTTATAGAAAATTGCTATTTTTGTGTATTCCTAACTGGCAGCAGTGCTTGGGAAGATTTAAATTGTAGCTAAAGCACTTGCATCTAAGTATAAATGATGTTTGAATTGACTGTTATCTGTCTAGTATGACTCTGTGAACTCTATAGAGGAGAACTAAACCTCTCCGTTAGCCCCAAGGAAGGCTCGGTTGTGTTACCATCGGGCAGGCAGGAACCCAAGCTCTGCCAACACATGCACCTATATATGTTCACATATTCATGTACAAGACACATAGTAGGAGCAGCAAGGCCTTTTATGCTGTCGTGAATATGTGTACTAATATGAATAATTTGATGTTTCTTGAGCAAGATAATTATGCTTAATAACCTATATATTTAGAGTAATTGTTATCAATTGTGTTCATTTGTGTATATGGCATAATTTAATGAGTATTTTTAATTGATATTCCTGTGGCATCTTCCCTGTGCTGTGATTAGACTGGGATTTTCGTATCTTCGCTGTTTCATTTATTGCTAACTAGTAATTTATGTCTAATAGCCCTTTTTTTCTGTTCTTTTTTTTTTTTTTTTTTAATTAGAAGAGATCTTGAAGACTCATATTGCTCACTGGTGGTCTCCTGATGGCACCAGGTTAGCATATGCAACAATTAATGCCTCCAGAGTTCCTACCATGGAGATACCGGTATACACTGGCAGCCTTTACCCTACTGTTAAAACATATCATTATCCAAAGGTAAGGGAAAATAAAACAAACAGTCCTGCTGTTCTATCAAAAAAAAAAAAAATTTCTTTTTCCAGTAGGCTCAGGCAGGAGACTGTGTAATAGTGCACATTCATAAGCAATGAAAGTAAACAGATCTAAGGGAAGATCAGCTGTTCACCAGTGAATGTGGTCTTCATTACTCTGTAGTTGCATTTGTAAAATTGCAGTTTTCTGATTTGAGTATTTGTCATTCTAAATATAATTAAAATAAAATTTTAAAGTTCTTGCTTTTACCCACACAAAAACAGTTGTATTTCCATGCTAGATAGGTGTCTGAGAGTTTGGAAGCCAGCATTTCTACATTTAGATACATTTTCTTTTACATAGAAGCAGTAGTGTTTGGGATTCCTTAGAATATCCAAGGTGGCCTAATGTCTAGAAGAAGTAGTCTGGTTTTGGAGATACGTTGTGCCTGACATTACAAAGAACACAGTGACAGACAGAGAAGACCAAAGAGCCAATCTCTCCCTGTTGCAGGGCCTGTACATCAGTCCTGCAGTGGCTGCACAGCACTGACACAGCTCTCTACAGTAGTGATACACTGCTGCTGTTATTGCCGTAATTTTCTATTATAAGACAATATAAGACTGTACCATGCTGCAGTCATTTCTTCTGCGTGTCTCACTTTATGCATTGATTAGCTAAGAACTTGTATGTTGGTCCAAATTTAACAGGAGAGATATCCACATATATGCAGGTTTTGTGGAAAGTAACAATAATTCAGCAGGGGATGCCCTTTCCTACAATACAAAATGAATCAATATTTTACTCTATCATCATCCTGTTAAACAACCTTTTATCAAAAGATATATAAAATAGCAATATTTCTAGTTGCCAAGAAAATAGCATTTTCTACCAAGGCTGGAGGTGTCCTAAGTAAAATTACCCCTTGCTTGTGCCTACAGACTTTTCCACACCTCTGTGCCACATCGCTACAGTCACAGTTTCCCTGTGAACAACTGCAGCAGTCCAGGCCATAACGCTATACAATGGGAATGCATTTTATAATCCATAGGGATGTAATAAACCAAACCCATTCTGTGTTGTATAGATACAATCATTTATTCTCATTTAAAAATCTAGGCTGGAATGGAAAACCCAACTATATCTCTGCATGTGATTGGTCTTAACGGACCCACCCATGACCTGGAAATGACTCCTCCAGACGATCAGAGAATGAGGTAGGTGCTTTCTCACCCTCGGATGCTGGACCCCAATTCTCTTGGGGTTTTAAATCAAACTCTGACTTTTTTCAAGATCATATTACAGTACCTTTCTCTACCACTATCAAAGAGTTTCATTTTGTGTAAATCTCCTCTAAAATTTTTCAAATTATTTTTCTTTTTACATGTATTTTACAGGGCATTATCTTTTTTTACTTGAAATTGCTGTGACACAGACTGACTTCAGAGAAGGGTTACTTTTAGAGAACTTGGCAGAATGTTCCCAAATTGTAGAAGGGATATTGTCTGCAGCCTGTATGAAAAACCATGAAGCAGAAACAGGACAGCTCTATACCGCAGCAAACACGAGCTCACTGCTTTGTGGTGGGAACATAGGAATGTAACCAGGTAGACATTCTGCAAATACATTGCCCAATCTTCATTAAAAGTGAAAAGGAAAGATCTCTGATGTTTTTAGGGCAAGTGTAATTTAGAAGTTGGCCTGCAATTCAGCCAACTACTTAGACACCCATTTCTAATTAAGAAAGTGCTTAAGTCTGCGTTCAGCAAGACTAAAAGTTTGGTGTCGACTTCAGCATGTGGTCAACACTTCAGTTAATATTTATGCATCTGTGAGCACTTGAAAGAAAGATCACGTTCATGAGAGAAGCAGCTTTAGGTAAAGCATGGCATTCCTCCTTGCAAAGCTCAGAATCCAAATTCAGATTTCAGTAACTTTGATTTAAACTTTAATTATCTTTATAGCAGGCCAGGAGAAATCAGACTGCTTCTACATCCAGAGGACCCATAGTGACCCCTCCAAATGTGATGCTGCAAGATAATCCTTCCAGCATATCACTTTTTCTTGTCGGAGCATCCAACAACCAACATGCGTGCTCACCTTTTTTTTTTTACCAATTGCTAAATTAGATTGTTGGATCTGTAATTCCAGTGCAAATAAAGATAGCGGTAGAGCACAGAGCTAATGAAACAGGGCTGCTTGGAGGGCAGGGGAGGGTTCAGGGGTGCTCTTCATTATACATGGTAAATATATAAGGCCTGTGGATAGGCTCTGTAGTCATCTGATGAGGGGATACTAACCAGTGGAGTTATTTATGGTGGGAGTTGCCTTCCTCTGCTAGGAAAGCTGGTGTCAGCCTCAGAACATGTTTTCACTGAATAACTCTGAAATACTCTAAATCCATTTATGCAGCAAAAGATGTATGACCTGTGACCAAACCAGATGGGCATAACTGCACGTGCCTTTCAAAAAAAAACAACTTCAGATATGTTTACAGCAGGAAGCAATTCAGGATCACAGTATCCCCACCACAATATCCCAATCACAGTGTCAGAACTGCGGCTCCTGGACAATATCATTTTTCTGTTGCTAGCGTACTCTGTAAACAGAGACACTCAAAAACGTTTTAATTATAGTAATAACTTCAGACTGCAGGATCCAAGTGTTGTTAATAAATTTGTCCTATGTGGTTATGGGTGGCTGTAATTTATTTGGTTGCAATCAATATTGTAAAATGATGCAAAATATATCATAATTAATTAGTCTCTCTTTATTTCATCAAAACCATACCAATTTCGATCCCTAGGGCACAATATAAGTAGTGCTGCTAGAGCAATAGGGGTGCATTTTCATTATGCATATGTTTTCTGAAATAAGAGGATTAGTGTGATAACATTTCATTAAAATAGACAAGAGGGATGTACCGTATAGTTAGTTACAGAAGGGAGTTTCGAAGAAGCAGGGGAAGCTGGTGATAAGGATCTTCAAGCAGAGCAGGCCTATCTGAAGCATTTCAGTGTGCTCAATCTGTTCACGCAGATGATATATGGGCAGAGCGGTACTTCTTGGTGTTCTTTTTATCTGGAACAAAGTGGTTTAGTACAATTAATAAAGCTGAGAATAAAGTGGAGATATGCCAGAGTCTTTTTTCTTTCAGAATTAGAGGAAGTCAGAAATTTTCCACAGAATTTCTCATTAAAAAAAAAAAAAAAAAGCTAAATCTGATGATGGAAAAAATATTTTGGGGAAAAACATACAATTTTGTTATTTTTTTCCTTTTAAAAAATCTGTCTTTCAGAGCATTTTTGCCAAATTTTCTCCAATGCCTTGCTTTTCTGTGAGAAAAAGAAAGTGAAGAGAAGGGCTGGAAATTGCAGGGAAAAAAAAATATTATAACACTTAATGCCTAACAAACATCTTTTATTTTGGTGAAAACCATTGGACCCGAAGAGTTATATCAGCAGGTGGTCAGAATTGGACCATGATTCAACTTATTTCTCTTATCATATCTGCCTCCCAGGTGGCAAATTAAAGAAAGATGTTGTCTCCCCTAAGTGCAGAAACAGTCACTGGCCCTTGCATAGGTCATAAACAAATAAATAATGGAGAAACTCAGACAACTCAAATCTGGATCAGAGGCAGGATCCAGCTGTGCCCCAGGGACCATGGGCTGGGCTGCTCCCTGTCACTTGGCCACATAATATATTATTGTCTGTTCTTCGTGGTGTTTATGGCTTTATTACTGTCGTTATACAACAATATAGGTACTCATATTTTAGATTCATTCCTCCAGAAAAGAGACAGGTAAAGTTAGGGTATGAATAAGGATGCTGCACAATAACCAGTCTCAGATGATTACAAACCCAACCACCAATGTCTTACTGGGGTGGGGAAATACATCACAAAGCTCCGCATAACTGCACCCTTCCCGAAGGGGCACAGGCAAGTTACTCCTTTCCTTTGGGAGGGTGTAACCTGCTCTGATGCAGGTGTCTACAAATGAAGTGGTTGGGTACCTGCTGCTTGAGATTTTGGTCTATGAGGAGAAATAGGTTCTCCTTAAATCAGCTCTGTATAAAATCTGGGACAGATCAGGGAAAGAGTGCTTGGAAAATGCACTGACTCCCTGTTTCTCTCCACTGGCTGCTCAACCAGTGCAGCTGCTGGAGCTGCAGATGTTTAAAATTAACTGAGATGAATCACACCTTATTGTCTCATTTTCCTGTGCGAAATGGGAAGCATAAAACTTGGTTGCCCTACAGAAGAGATGTGAAGTGAAGTAAATTAAAGACTCCACGCTACTCATAAACTAGAATAATAGCTATACAAGTATGTGCAGTTGGCTGCTAGCTGGGGTATCTGTGGGCTTTATGGCTGAGAGAGGCTTCAGTGAGAAATTGAGATTCCATGCCCATCTCTGGAGTGGCAAGGAAGATAATGTTTGACCTAAAATAATAATTAAAAGTTCCTGAGAAAAAACTGTGGCTCCCGTGTTCAAACAGTGAGAGGGATGTAAAAACTGAATATATGTCCTTCAAACTTTAAATTGAATTTATGGAAAGAATGCTCCAAGCCACAATATATACTAAATTCACATTCCTTTTCTGGGGAAACTGAATCTGCTTAGCCAATTTTGGAGAGAAAGAAGAGATTATTATACAGTTTAATTTTGCTTTGTTGGTTTTTTCCTTTTAGGGCCTATGATGTTGCTGATAAAGTGTAAAATTATGATTTTATTTCAGGCACTGAATTTTCTGACTGCTGTTGTCTCACCTGGAAGTATCTTTCCCTCCAGTGCAGTGGATACAATCATTGAGGTCTTTTGTTATTTCTCCCCAGCCAAATTCAAGCACTAAATATTACTGAAAACTACAAAATCAATTTCCAACTTGTTATTTTGCGAGACAAACGGGCCTTTGTTGCTTTTACCCTTTCTCTTCAGTATATGCAGGAGCACTTGCCAGAACACAAAGTACTCTCCAGTGACACAGCACATTAATTCCAATGAGAGCAACAATTCCTTATACATATTTTATAGCAAACAAATGAACTAATAAATTTTTTATACACCATATGCTGTGAGAAGTCATATTATAATTTAAGGATGTCTTTGGCCCACATAGCCCAGCAGTATATTATAACATCACCAGCTTTGTCATCTCAGCCAGAGTTTTACCCTACAGACAAAGTGGTGAAGCCCTGAATTGCTGCAGAGGTGGACGTGTGTGAGTACTGCTGCAGACTGGCTCTGAGAAGGCGACCATTGGTGTATTCATTTGTGCCCCTTTGTATTTTCCAGCCCAGCCTAGGTGGTTCCATTGCTCACTATGGCACAGGGCTTTTTCTATGTTTTCTAGGGCACAATATTGATTACAGGACTGTGCAGCCCACACTGGTGATTTACTCCAAGTATTATCACAGCCTGAATATGTCCAGCAATAAAGGATGGTACAGGGAGTATGGGATGGTGGTTTTGCTGATGTAAACTGTCACATCTCTGCTGATGTCTTTATGGGAACAAGCTGCAACTGCTTTGCAGAAACCCTGTGTCTCTCTAAACTCTAACCTTCTTGCTATTTTCCTTTTAATGCAACACTCATGGATATTTTGGTGTGTAGTAGGCATATTTAGAGGCCATTAACTCTTCATAAGCATAAAGAATCCAACCATTGGCAGTGGTGGGTCTGAGTCAGCTGGTTAGTGTGCTCAGAATGGAAATTGTTTTCAATTTCTTTTCCACCTGTGCATAAATTTGTAGCTCCAGGCATGTCAGTCCTTCTTGGAAGACTGAATAGCTCAAAAAATTCTTTATCTATGCATTTGTCTCTTCTTTGAAAATGACTTTCAGAAGTGGCAGATAAAGCACCTGCACAGTCCTAAAAATGTCATTTTTACGGGTTGAAATCTGTATGTAAGGAAGCCTAGAGTCATCAAGACGCAGCGTTCTAATATCCAGAGATCTCTCCTGGACCGTTTGCCTGCAGCAGCCTCAGACTGCTCTGCCATGTGGCAATTCATGAGAATGTCAGTGTTGTGGTTTGTTTTATGTATGTCTGTGTTTGCAGGGACTACTACATAACCATGGTGAAATGGGCAACCAGCACCAAGGTGGCCGTGAACTGGCTGAACAGGGCCCAGAACGTGTCTATCCTGACGCTCTGCGATGCCACCACAGGAGTCTGCACAAAGGTAGGAGAGATGAGCCAAATGGTTGTGCGCCATCAGTTTCCATAATCCATGCAAGCAGAAAATACTTCAGTTATCTTACCAGTCAGCTGGCACTCATTTATTTAGGCAGACACAGAATATAGGCAATGTTTGAAATATTTACTTTTTTTTTTTTTTTTTTTTACACCTTCTAAAAAGCCAGGAACAGTATATCCCTGCACACACTCTGTGTGTGAGCATGTGTGTGTGAGAGAGTGGCTACTTGTCTTGAATTTACTGTATACGTGCACAAGCACGCACACATCAATTTGTAAGCTGAATATCTTTGCAACATTCTAGTTTCATAACATTATATTTATTTTGTGGCATTAAAAATGGCTCATGCTTATGCTTGTCTACCTACAATTTTATTTTAGTTAATGAATATCTTCTATAGACGTACTAATGTAAAGGGCATACTGATATAACCTGTGTAAGTATTAGCAGATACCATCTTTTAGACTGATATAGGTGTTTCCACAGTAGAAAAGTGTTCTGATGTATCTATCCCTTGAAAAAAATAATGTAATAGAATGCATAGAGCACAGTGCAGAGTCTTTTCTTAACAACTTTTATTTCAACCTTTATTTGCTTCTTAACAAGCTTTATTTCTTCGGGGAATAATGTATCTTGTGGATTTATGTGTTGATTCTGTATGAATAAAATTATTTCCTGAATGAGTGCATGCTTATTTATCAGAGAGAAAAGACAAGGAGAGCAGTCACTGGATTATACTCCTGAAGCACATATTTAAGCAGTTTCTTTGTGCTTCTGCACAACTTTTCAGATTAAATCCAACTGCTTCCTGCACTGATAAGTAAAATGTAACACGCACAAAGTATGGTATCTAATGATCTTGTTTTGTTTTAGAAACATGAAGATGAAAGTGAAGGCTGGCTGCACAGACAGGTAACAATGATCTTCTCTTTGCAGTCAAGTTGTTGGTACATTTTTTTCTTTATTTGTTCTTCCCCCAAAGAGAAAAACTGATTTCCAGACCTGAGAATGATACTTGGAAGATGACATGGTTTCTATTATAGAAAACAGTTTCCCAATAATAAACAAGTTCTTATTGAAGATACCATCTTCTCTGGTAGGTCCCACAGTTCATTGCCTGCAATTTGTTTGGATTTAAAAGAGGCGAAAAGCTGATGCTGGTGGAAATTCACCCACTGATAGTATCTGTGTGAGACTTGCCAGCCTCAGGGGTAGTCCTTCACGCCACATGTTGAGACTCACGATGATTTTAAGCAGTATGGTGGTTTTTTTCTGGTGTTCTAGACAGGAAGGAAGTCCACTTTGAAAACAGAAAATCAAAGGTCGTTTTATTAAAAGTGCCTATGTCCATTTAGAGACAAAATCATGCAGATAGGACTTTTAAGTCATTTAAGCTAAATTTGACAAAATTATCTATGTTACTCTGCAGCTGTTTTCATATGTAAGAAAGGTAAAAAATAAAGTGTTGATGGGGCAATTAAAACAATGAGATCTTACATGAAACACAGAATGCTGAGAAACTACCTGATGCAGTTTAATACCCTGTTTTAACAGACAATTGAGTCACATAACTCTTCTGACACCATAACTTGTGCATAGTACTATTACATTGTATGGCTATGTGCTCCCATCCCCCAAATGAAATAAAACAAAGATGAAAACAAACCCTGAAAAAAAAATAGAATAAAATAGAAAATAGAATAGAAAATTTAAACACCCAGGAAGTTTTAATTTATGGGATTTTCCTTTTTTTTTTTTTTTTTTTTTTCAGGAAACGTTTTTTTTTTTCAACATATGTCTATATAAAACCTCTAGATTTCCAGCATGTAAATCTCTGGAAGATCATTTATAATACTTCTTTCCCAGCAGTCAGTTTGTGAAGTGACCTCAGATTTGATTAAGCTGTTCTTTAGAGAGAAGCTGCTGATATCAATTCAGCCACAACACTGAACTGTTTTTCACAGGATATGAGAACACCAGACAGGGAGCAGCATGTCAGATAAAGATCTTGTACTATATTTTTCTAAGTCTAGATTTAAAGCATTTCACATTTTTGTCACAGCTTGTTCAAAGGATCCAAGAACCTGTAGAAACTGCAGTACATCAGTTCACAGCAAGAACAATGATCTCCTGTGTTCCAGTGGCTGTTCTACAGCAATGGGCTAGTCTGATCCAGATAAAAAATGATTTTACAGAAGAAATAGATTTTATGCTCTGAGCATTTCAAATAATCTTTTGCTGGTATACTCAGGTATAGAGTGAAAATGCTGTTGAATTATTCCTTACGTTCATAAGGACAGTGTTGGCTTGAGTAGAAAACAAAAGCCTCAAAGACAAGCCAAGGCAAGAGGAAATTAAATTGCCCATATTCTGTATCTTAAATTGCCCATAAAAGTACTTCACAGGATTCACTTATTTTATAAATCCAAAAATAGTTTTAATCCTTTCACTGCTATTTACTGGGACCTCTGTTAACATAGTAGAGTAGAACTTGTGTTTTTACACTGCTGCTGTTCTTTCGCCATTTACCTACTGCATGGACAGGCATTAAAAGATGGTGCTTTGTCCAGAGTAACTGCAGTAAATGATCTGTCAGTCTAACAGGCCTCCTTCAGGGAAATATAGTTTGTTTTACTGCATCATATATTTAGTTTGAGATTAGACAAAGATGCTCTTTACAGCCAAATGAGTCAGATATCTCAGTACTAAACTAAGATAGCATTTGCTGTGAACTTTGGAGACATTTGATAGTACTCTTCAAAAGCGTTTGTAAGCTTCTGAAGAATTACAGAGCTCTTTTGCCTATATTTCTGACAACAAAATTACTTAAAATTATAGTTTTGATTGAATATATGATTACTAGAATAATTGTATTTTCTATATTTACCTTTTGCTCTATGACACATTAATCTAGATAACTGGAAAGTTATTTCAATGGTATGTGTGTCTGACTATGAGAATGATGTGAAAATGTTAAATGCTAGTGCAAGTCCCCTGACCTCTTTAAGGAGGAGATGAATTGCCCATTAGGCAGCTACTGAAGGAGCTCAGAAGTGTGACTCAGCTCAGGATGAAGACTCCTTGGTTGAGACATTTTAATGTAAGTATATGCCAGGTGCCCACTTCCCCTCTGGAGACAGCCAGTATGGTCACACGGTCAATGGACCTTGAGCATGATTCAGCCCACCTTGAAGAAGACACCCACCGCCTGATTGACCAACTTGTTCTTTATGCTCCATTGACCAGAACTCCTTTTGAGAAGTACCCCAATTTTAAATCAGTAGGACCAAGGAATCTAACTGCTTGCCTCATTCTTTAAAATAATTCTTCGAAGTACTCCAGGCACCTGGTTTGAAAATCATACAGGAGCTTTACCTTTTTCTTGGGCATTTAAGTGCATCTGGTCTTTCTGAAATAGGGGCAAATTTTACAGTAGGCTGGGAGCAGGAGATGAGGAGAGAAAAACATCAATATCAGAAGATACTCACCAGGGACATGAGGGAGTCTCCAAGGATGACAGGGTTGGCTTTTTTTCATCTGCCTAAACTACTGAAAGTTCTGAGATAGGGCATGTGACCCATGAATTTGAATTTTGTTGCTATAGTAGTTTGGTAACTCAGTGACATTTAATAGTCTGTGTATGGAAGGTCATAGTAAATGATGTCCCTTCTGAGACTAAGTTCATGAAAGAATTTTATTCAAGTGTGATATCATGGAGAGCCTCTCTCCAACATAGGCAATGATAAATATTGCTGTGACTGTGTAGCTGAAAAATAGGATAAATTACTCAAAGTATAATGAGAAATATACAATATTTACACAGGTTTTGCTAGAAAGTATCTGTCACTCCTTGTCAGATGATATGGCCAGTGTTTTCAAACCTTTTGCACAAATAAAAACAGGCACATGTTCACCAGAATTTCCTAGGGACCTTGGAAGTTTATACTGCTTTTATTTATATACTTGTTTGTGCAGTTCTGAGCATAAGAGCCAGACTGAACTTTATTCATACTTTTGCTTAAATATACAGATTATTTGAAACAGTAAACAATTTTGTAAACATTTTCATTTCAATTTTTGTGAAGAAGCTATTTTCCATAGTGTCAGTAATGGTCATACACAGACAATGAGTCAGCAAGGGAGAAATAAGACAATTTCTGAGCAGCTGCTGAAGATAAACTTTACTGGCATTTTAATTGGTTTATTTATTTAATTGTGAGTGTGGCCTGAACAAATTGAATTATAAAAGAGGGTACAATTCCAACTCCACCAAAAGCCATAGGCTTTGACATTGACATTGGCAGGACCAGGAGATTACTACAAAATTGTTTAGGGACATAAAACCTCCAGAACTGCCTGCATGGGCTGGCTGGCCTCCTCTTATAGCAGTTCCTTTGGGCTGCATTTTTCTTTTCAGTCCTCCTATTTCCCTAGTGTTTCAGATCACCTCAGTCTGGATCTAAAGACTTTTTCTCTGTCTAAAGGTTGAGATGTTGAAAACCTCACACCATTTTGCTTTTACGGCTGTCTTACCTTAATCCTGACAGCATGATAACCCAGTAATGATTCTTACATGTAGGTGATATGAAATGAGATTTTAAAAATAAAAACAGAGTTCAGAGAACCTTACGAATAAGACTGGCTTTTTCACCCTGTAAAGCCCTTTTGTCATGTAACAACCCATAACTGACCTAATGTTACTCTAAAGATAAAGGATGCAGCAGAAATAGGACACAGAGTCCCATAATTCAGATACTCAAATTCATCTGCCAGTGCTAACAAAGCAGGTTTTGGCTACAGTGTCTTTCATGCTTAAATGAAGAGTCCAGGAGGATCTGCTCCATGATCTTTCCAGACACAGAGGTGAGACTGACTCACCTGTAGTTTACTGGGTCTTCCTTTTTTCCTTTTTTAAAAGTGGTGGTTATGTCTCCACTTTTCCAGTCAGTGAGAACTTCACTGGACTGCCACTGATAATAGTCAACAAAAGGCTCAAACTGTTTGTATCACATGCAGAATATTTTAATTACATGCCCAGTGTAGCTCCCTACAGTATAAAATCCTGTTCCAAAGGCCTTTCAGCCTGACGTCCCCCCACATTTGCCATCCAGAATAAATCACCATCTCTGTGAAGATCTTAAACAAAGTTCTGGTTTTATTAATGCGCTGTCTTTCCAGCAACAGGAGCATACAGGATGTCTCATAACATCAGCCGAGTGCTAAAACCTCACATCTGTTGTCTGTGCCATGTACCTCCTTCCCCTATAACTCTGACTGAACCTCAAACTAATCTTCACAATGTCTGCTGTCACTGTCAAAGAAATAATCCTGGAATATATAATGAAGTAGGCATAGATATAGAAATGTAGAGTGAACTCATTGCTGTTTACCTCAGTAAAGGAAAACCTGTTGAGCAGAAGGTTTGCCCAAGTTCTCGCACTTGTTTTTCAATGAGGTTTCTCCTGCCATGAAAGATATTTGAAAATAATAAAGAGTTTTATGTTTCAGGTTCCAGAACAATGCCAGAAACAAACCATTATTCCACAGAGCTGCAACAAGCTGTAAATGGGCATATTTTAAAATATACTGAAAACCTAATCAGAGGAAAATAAAAGGAAAAACAAACAGTTTGATCACCTAATACAGTGTTGATAAATCTGATAAATAGTGGAAAAGAATTAATCAGTAAAGAACCGGGAGTAAAGGAGAATACTGTAAGAATAATGTGTTAGCTTATGAGAAACAAAAATATTTATTTCTTTGTTGTAGGTGCTGGCATTAACCATAAGTCTCCCTGTGCAATCAAGTTCTTGCTGGTTCAGTGTGTTATCTTGACACGTGCCAAGCAGAAAGCCAGAGTATTTGATTAACGCTGAACCAAAGGAGGACCCAGAAGAGTCTGAGCAACAGTTTCCCTGTTGACTGCCCTTGAAGAAGAAGGATCTGTGGAGCTAGGCCAGGGAAAGCAGGGCTCAGCCAGTCCCCAGAAAAGCCTGAGAGGTCCAGTAGAGGTTCATCTCTTGTTTTAGACCCAACTATTCAAGATTCAGAGTAGAGGAGCTTCATCTAGTCAGTTCCCTTGGCACAGTGCTACTGTGTCACACCATATGGACAATCCTTCTGCTTTCTCTTGTAATCTGCTGTTCAACCATCTCCTGCAGTGGAGACTTCCCATGTGCCTCAGGGTTCCTGTACAAAATGAAGACAAAGACCCTTCCAGGAAATGCTTGCTTGCCATATGTGGTGTTTGGTTTCCTTCTGCTGAGTCTCTTCTATCTCTGGTTGAAAGTTCTAGTAACCCAATAGAAGTCAATCAACATGTTCACCTGGGAGCTCTGTGTCAAAGACAGTTTTGCAAGATATTCTCCTCTTCATAAATAATTCAGTGAAATAAGCATTCGTAAGAGAGTAGTAAAAGGCAGCAGTTAGATGATGTTAGTTGTGTTTCCTCAAGGAGAGGAATGGATCAGTTCTTCCAGCAGAGTAGACAGGGTTTGTCATACTTGTGCCAGCAACATTCAAACCATTTCTGAAGGCTTTATTCCAACTGCCCTGAGCAGTCAGCTGTATATGTGTACTTTTTGCTTTGCAAATGGGAACTGACTTATAGCCAAGGAACTTTCTTTGCTGCCTGTCTCCCTGTCTTCCCACAGCTGAAAGGTGTCTGCTTTCCTGAGAGCAAGAAGCAATAATCTTCAAAACTTTCTTCAGTTTTCAGTGGGTTTTTTGTTTGCCTCAGGTTGATGTTGAAAAGTACTCTGTATTTTGCTGTGAATTAATTTCACAGGGCTTTGCAGTTCTGAGCAATTTTAAATACAGTAAATTAACAGTAATACAACTCTTAAATTTGCTGCTTACAGAATGAAGAACCGATTTTTTCCAAGGACGGTCGGAAGTTTTTCTTTGTCCGAGCCATTCCCCAGGGAGGACGTGGGAAGTTCTACCACATCGCTATGTCGTCATCACAGGTGACTCACTGCTGCTGCTTTGGGTCTCACCTGAGGCAGAAAGCAATAAAAAGTAGTACCTGTGCTCGTACCAGTGAGAATAGAAGGTGCAAATGCAGAATGTGGATCTTGTGCATAAAAGAAAAACTTCAGTGATGTTTTATTGAGTATAAGATAACATAAATTTCCAAATGAGAGAAGAAAACGGCCAACCAACTGCCTCTTTCCAGACAATTTCATTACTTTGTTTTGTTTTTTTAATGCCGCCTTAGTTGTATGTAAATAAGTAAATCCTTGCACTGCCATAAAGGATTAATCAGAAGCTTGTGGGTACGTTGGATTAGAGGAAGGGGCTTAAAGCTATTCTGTGCTGAATTCATCCCATTATCTTCAGTGGAGTTATGGTTAAGATGATTCTAACTGTCTATTATTTCTATGCCTGCAGATTCACAGAAATATCAGGGGGAGGGGTGAAAATTGAAGATGCATGGTTTATTTTTAATAGGCAATGGAGTCAAAAGAGCTCCATTTTTCAGAAAAAAAAGCTTTGCTCATATATTGTCTTTTAAGAATCAAGACATTTAATTCTCTTTTCTTTCTGGCAGCCCAACAGTAGCAGCGACAATTTACAGTCTATTACATCTGGTGATTGGGATGTGACAAAGATATTGGCATATGATGAAAAGAGGCATAAAATGTAAGTAAACTTTGGTCTGACAAATCAGTTTTCCTTTGTTTAGCCCTGGACTGTGGGGTTAGTTACAATGGTATGTATGCATCCGAGATGTATGAGCATAAGGAGATGGAGATAAGTCAGCAGGAGAAGCTGTCTCCATTTTGGCTTAACCTCTTACACCATTACATATATTTTGTTTTATTTTGATTTTCTCTGTATAGTTCAACCTCTTTCTGTGACTATTAAATACATTTGTGCAGAGGAATGATTTCTCCTGCTGCAACTTCTGATATTAACCACTGGAATAAAAGCCTATTTTCATTGACTACCTAGATAGTCAGGTTTAGAAAGAATCCTTTATTGACCTGCAAAAATATCAATGCATTAGAAAAAAAAGTATTTAATTAGAATACAAAAAAAAAAAAACCTTCTTCACACTTGCCCTTTATGCTTGTAAAACAACCTATGTAAATGTTTACTTTTTAAAATACATTTCAAGAAATTACACGAGAAAATGTTTGGAAGTCTTTCTGGAATCAAATACCATATAGATTCCTTTCCAGGCAAAGTTCCAGGTGGATACATGGCCCTCACCTATCAGTTTCTTAAGGTCATTGAACAGCTGAGCAAAAAGCCTCTGGAATATGGTAAACTTTGAATGATCATTAACAGCACGAGGCTCCTTCAGGGTTTTAAATGCCTTCAATTACCAATAACTTCAGTAAGTTATAAAGGTCTTTAGCACTTGGCAGAGTTAAGTAGCAAACTAGCACCGAGATCTTATTTGCCTTCTAGCTGGCCAGTCAAGCAAAAAATACCATGTACAATTTGTGCAATCAAAATGTACATCTAGGCAAGGGCAGCTTGTTGGAAACAGATTGGCAGGGCTGAATATCCTGCTTGACGTTGTTCACCCCATGGATGTTATGTTTGCTCTTGTGTTCTGTCATTATTCTCATGAAATGCATCTGGGGGATCAATCTGGACCCTGGACTTTGGACTGAGGTTGGCCTCCTCCAGCAACACCTCTCTGTTACCTTCAGAAGCCCTCACCGCACAACAGGGCTTTCGCTGTTCAGCCAGAAAAGGAGTTCACCAGTCTCAGCACAAAACAAGGGCAATGAAGTATTCTTCAGCTTCATTGTCTGTCATCGCTGGAAGTCCAATTCCCTTTTTCAAAGAGGATGTTTCAGTGGGTTTTGCAACAGACCTTGGTTAGCTGTCTCTCCGGGCAAAGAATAAAAAGTGGTCAGAGAAGTAAAAACTGGTTCTAGAGAAAAAAAAGGTGTTTAAAGGAAATTCTGAACTATAAATCCTGAGGTAAAAATGTGAAGGTCTTTCAATTAATCACTTGATCTTTTTTCTTTGCTGACATGAGCAGTCTAGGACCCAAACATTTCCATGCTTGTTTTAACTGCAGTGCAGCCTACAACATTCTTGCTTTAGCCTCTGCAGTGATCTGTCCCTCTGTAATTTTTTCTAATTCAGTTTAAATTTTCATTGCCTTTACAAGATCAGGAATATGATGATGTGAATGAAGATGTTCTATGAGATACTCATAAACACCCTTCTAATGATTCAATTGGCTTTTGATTTTTTTTTTCTCAGTTATTTCCACAGCACAGAAGATTTGCCAAGAAGGCGACATTTATACAGGTATGTGTTTTACTAACTTCACATACAGAATTTCCCATTTTTTCAGTCTTACACGAATTATTGCATAAGCAATTGCAATACAAACAGGTTCTTCTGTGTTTGTGTTTAATGGCAAATGTGTCACTGGAAGAGGCAGAACAGCATAAAAATAATGAACAAAATGTTTGACATTTGGAAATGTTTTACATTTACCAATTTTCCCACTTGCAAATTTTAAATTGGTCGCAAGATTTATAAACTGTCACAAAACTTTCAGCAGAACTGCTTAACACTTGAAATAATTCTGAGTTACATAAATTAATGGTATAAACTCTTTTTATACTTCTAGATAGCTATTTTCACGGAAATTTGATAGTACCTCATCTCTTCACAAAATTGAAAAGAAATAACAATATGTTATGTTTGCAAATGTTTTTCTGCAATTCCAGGTGACTTTACTATATCCTCTAACTGTATGATGAGTAAAAGGCTAGTTTATAGTAAGCGATTGGTAGTGTAGCTATTACAAAGTATTGTGGGAACAAATTGCAAAGGGGAGGAAACCCAAACTTTTAAACAATCATTTTAGAATCGTTATTCCATTTGTCCTGTTTTCTTCTCGATCACCTTGCTGTCATCTCAGCATCTGCAACAAAGGGCAGAGCCGGTGATAATATCAGTTGATAAGGGACAGTCAGTATGTTTTCCTTCTCTCGCATGATGTCGTACCTTTTTTCCCTCAGTGGGAAGGAAACTAGAGCAAACTAAATTACGTGTAATTCAGTAATTTTTTTCCTTTCACTGCATCCCACAGTTTTTTTGAGAGTAGCTCAGCTCAGTGTTTATTTTCTTGAAGAAAAAAAAAAAAAATCAAAATCACATTGACCATTCATTTCTATTGAAATGGGAAGAAAATCTCATTTTAAAAGCCGAGTCCAGGCACAGCTGCTCAAGAGCTGCTGGCATGAGTCAAAGTGCTTCCTACCCCTCACTCATCTTGGCATGCAGCTCACCCTGGTGCTTCATCAACCTCACTTCCCCACATAGGCAACAGGGAAAGAGATGCCCAAAATGTCAACGTCCTTGACCTTACTTTGATTGCACAGTGATTTTGGCCTCACATCAGGTATTTGATTTCCTGCACTGGGTAGTTTGACTGTCTCTCGACCCAGCCCAAGGGTGTCAGCTCAACAGCAACCTTGGCATATGTTCATTGACAGGGCTCCACTGGAGCTCTGACAGCTTATATCAGATGAAGATCTGTTTGTATTTTTTTTTTCCTTTTTGTGTCTGATTTAGCAGCTTTAAACACGATTTAAGAAAGAGACATGATCTGAGCCTGAACAAGAACCCAAGAACTAATCAGTTCAGTCAGTGGCCCTAAACAGGTTGCTCAGTCTCATCTCTTTCTACCTTTAAATGGTAGCAAAAAACACTCATCTGCTTTGCAGTAATACTGGAAAGATCTACTAGTTAATATTACCTATAAATAATAATAAATGCTATAGCAGTGCAAAATGTTATTCATTAATATTTGCTAATAATCTATAATCCGTTCTTCAACATATAGTAGATTCTTACAAAGCACTTCTGAGCATATGGACAGGCCATGTTACCTTCTTCAAAACCAGATCCCTAAATACAATCTTTCCTTTCTACCTGGATGTTATAAGACCAACTATTCAACCCCCCAAAAAAGGCTTTGGTCTCTGAGGCAGCTGCTAGGAAATCAGACCAGTGAGGCAACTAGTAAGAAACTTAAAGAAAACAATTCCAGCTCTTTATTCTGTAAGTAGGTGTAGAAATCCTGCTCCAATTTTTCATGCCTTCATTCACCAAATTAGGATTTCCTCTTGTGGAATTGCAACCACAATTTTCTTCTAAAAACTATACATTCCTTCATAACCACCTGACCTTGCAAAAAAAGACATCAGTATCCTGTTATATATTCTCCATTCAGGCAAAAAAAAAGCCATTACTGCTATTCAAACCCAACCAGATGGAAATGCTCTGTCTCTTAATAATGTTGGACACATTATATTTACGTTCTTGTTGTACATTACAGTAAAGTTCAAGTAATGTTGCTTCCAGATAACATTTGCTCAGTGACCTTCATGGACTTGTATTAACTTTTTCAGCGCAAGCACAAATGGAAACTTCAACAGACGGTGTCTGTCTTGTGATCTGATTGAAAACTGTACTTATTTCAGTGCATCCTTCAGTCACAATCTGGAATACTTCCTACTGACATGTGAAGGTATGTTGGGTTTTGTTATTGCACTTGTTGTGCCTAGGGATGGGAATTAGAGCCAGCACTGATATCTTTAGATATCCTGTGTACCTGTGGGCAGCTTTGAGAGACTGGCCATAGGTATCTGGGTCACTTTGCTTTTAAAGCTTTACTCTTTACATTTTTTTTTCTTCTGTATATTTTTATTTTTAACTAGAAAGCAGATGTGTGCAAGCTTTTTCTGTGCATATCTGACTATTGAAGATAGAGGTACATTCCTCTAGCCACTCCAAGCATCCCTAAGTTAAAGTAACAGCAAAACCTAGAAGCCATAAAACATCAGAAAGTTTGTGAGGGAGAAGCCAGCGAGGTGGGATTAACCGTGGGTGACTGGGACTGAGTTCCAAATGCATCAACTTGTAGCAGTACTGTGAACAAGGGAATTCAAAGTAAGTTACAAGGAAGAGACAGTTTGGGAAGAAAAGGCAGTTTGAAGAACGCTACCTAATGGACAATGTGAATGCAGAATATCTAGTGTTTCACTGCTTGATCATCATAAATTTACCTTAATTTGGAGTAATATAGAAGTCCAACAGAGATTTCACTGAAAATGCCTTAGAGTATCCAAAAGGGTGAGGATAGAAAACGTTTCAGGAGAAGAGTTGTAAAAGTCAGCTTTCTCCAGATCTGCTAAGAATAAATGCAGAACTCCATAACATTTAATCTTATGTAATTTAATTCTGCTTAATTATCCTAAATTGCACGCACAGTGCATGCACACCAATTGTCCGCTGCTATGATTGAAGCTGCTCTAATGGCTGCATGCCCTCTAAAACAAGTATTGCAAAGCAGCAAGCCAGCAAGAAATGCCTCATTTTCAACAGCTCAGGAGAAAACAAACGTGTATAACATAAAGAAAAGTGTATGCTGTCATAAGCAGCTACGTACTCTCCGGGCTGAATATCAGCAGTCTGTTTGGCACGTATTCATTGGTGCCAGTAACTGTGGTGAATGCCAAGGATAAAGAAGAAGTGTCTGAGATGGCAAACTGGGAAATAATGATAATCATAAAGATAAAGTGGTGAAGTAGAATGGTTAATATATTACCAAACAAAACATCTGGACATGGACATCTGTAAAAACATGTTCTGCCCCAAGGAGGAAACATGGACTGTATTCTGGGGACATTTATAGATATTCTAAAAAACACCTGGAAATACAGTACAGAGAAGTAGCATTAACAGCACAGTGGACTAATTAACTTAACGGACTACCTGTAAATCTCTGAATCTATAGTTACGGCAGACATAGGAGGAGAAGTGTCATTTCCCAATAAACATTCAATTCTGTAGTGTCATTATGTTTATGAAGTTTGTCCCTTTAAAAGAAAAACACTGTATGTTTTTCCTCGTTTGCATTTCACAAAAAGCTGTCAGTAGTTACTAGAGACAGTGTCCATTTCCTTTGCACTTCTTTTTTGTTGCTTTACCATAATTAAAAGTGTTTGGGAATAACAAGATTAAGGTTTCTAAAGGGTCTTATCAACAGTTATGAGGTGATATGTTTGGATTACATTATATTTCATTACCAAAAACCTGCAGTGATACCTGAAGACATTAATGAGTTCTATTAGTGTGTACATTAATCCAAGTACACAAGACAGTGATTTTGCACAACAAACTGTGGGCCAGATTCTCAGCTGCTGTAAAGAATACCTCCATTGTAAGGTCATTAGAGTTAGATTTGTTTATATCTGTGGAATATATCTTTGTTTGAATTTTCTTTATACAGGACTAAATTCTTAAACTGTAATCTCAGAGTAGCACAAATACAGCACAGCTTGAACTATGGGGCTAATGTCAATGTCCCCACGCAGACACCTCTGGAAAGTATGTATGCATCAGAAAATACAGAGATCTTGGTAGGATTTCTATTTTCAATGATTTTATAAAAATATCAGTCCATTACATTTGATGGAGTTATTCCCTATTTACATAACTGAAAGTGGGAAGTCTTTCAATTTACTTGCTTTCAAGCAGTTTACAGGAACAACATTCCTTTTTAGCACCTTTCATGTAGGATCCATCTAATGTCAGATATCTGCTATGAATACATTTACAGCAGAAACAACTCCTTTTGGTTCCTGTTATAGCTGATGTGGGTCAGGTCAGCAGAGACATCTGTTCTGGCAGAAATGCAGGCTTCTGCTTAAAAGCAATCATCCCATCAGACTATGGTCATACAACTAGGGGAGAGCTGTTGTGGTTTGTTGGAGAATCACTTGGATCTACTAATAGGACACTTCATTTTCCACAGCTTCTCAGGCTGCTTAGCTAGAGCTTGGTCTTGCCTTATTTTCTCAGGGTATTATTTTATTGCTCATAAGCAATCATACTCTAATATCCTTTTGATTAGCAGAAAATCCTATTTCATATCCACATATAACTCATAGATGGAAAATCTGCTTGTATGAGGATATATCAAGGAGCCCTGCTTACTCTGCAGTTAATCAAGGAGGTAAAGCAGCAGCAGGCCACTGGAGTGGACAAGTGTTAGTCTTACAATATCTGCTACCCAAGGGCTTCTGCCAGGAGTTCCCACCTCTGTTTTCCCCAGAAAATCACAATTGGAGTCAATGTTAATGACCAGACAGCAGCAGACAGTACCTATCGCCGTTTGGTGCTTTCTTCTCCATCTACAATTTATGAAAGCACCCAGAGCTCAGGTCTCGCTGTATATTCTGTGACTACCTACAAAAGGACATATGCATGGGCAAGTATTTGTGGTTTAAAAACAATTTCTGTACTGATACTTAGAGACTAACCTCCACCATACCTGTTTCACTCTATCCTTTTTATTAACTTGCTTTGTGATCTTCAGTTGCAAACATCTCTGAGTTTAGAGACACAGACATGACTGTGGCTCAGCTTAACTACCCTAAAATGGATGACAAGGTTTAGAAGATTTGGTTAAGCAACTGATGCATGCAAAGTACTCTGTAATACTTAAGTGAAAGGCAATGGAAAGCGAAAACATATCGTAAAAAAAAAAAAAAAAAAAAAAAAAAAAAAGAAAGAAAGAAAGAAAGGTCAGGCATTGCTCATTTGCTCCCAAAGGTTGAGAGTTGGAAGTTTTCTACTCACTGTTTTGGTACCTTAGAGACAGTATATAATTGTCTTAAAGGATTTTTTGCTGTTCTGCAGACTGTGCTTAACAGCAGTGCTACCTGGCACAGACTGAAATGAGAGAAGTATTCTGTAATAAAAGGTAACCTCTCTTTCAAGAGGACAATGTAATGCTTACTGTCAAGAGACAACATTTATTGCAATTGCTCAGTCCCAGAAGGCTAGTTACCTTATTTTTCATCTAATTTTATATGCTTATGATTGAATTACCGTAGCTGGATCTAAGGAAACATGATGCTTATGATGCTTTGCAGACTGCTGTTATGTTATCTATCTCCTCTAGCCACTGTCAAAAAAGCAGTATGTGCTGGAGCAAGGTCACTCCTACTGTCATCTTCATCATAAGATATGGGCTTACACTTCTGTCTCCCCTCATAAACCAGAACAGGCACTACCAGTGATTCCCTCTAAGATAAATGGAAGTAAGATCTGGATGGAAGGGGTTTGCTACTTTTTAGATAAATTTAATTGAGGATAGAGTTTTCTCATCTGGATAAAATTCAATTGCATAGAGAAAATGGTAAAATATTACAAGTTTTGTCTGCAGAAAGCAATTTATTCCTGTTTCTCTAGTGGGGCTTAGACAAGTATGGTGCAAGGCTGAATGACATTGATCTAGTAAAACACTGAAGTACATTTTCAGGTGATAGCTCCTTCTTCTCTGAAGCCTTATCAACAGCTACCACTGTAGTCAGCTGTGTAGTGCTTTAGTATTTCCATTTTAAATAGATGCACCTTGTCTTCAATGACTCCTTCCCTTTCTCCCCAGTTTAACCTGCCAGCACTCTTAAAACTTGTGTTCTAGTGAGGTTGTTGATGGGGGAAGAAAGGACGTGCAACCATTTCTGCTACAGGCTAACTTGTGCTTTGGTACTCTGAGTAGCAGGGTTGGTTATAGTGTCACAACTCTCCTAAAAAATCTGTGAAGTCTCTGAGACTTCTGCTTGAACAAACAGAACTGGCAAAGATATTCTGGATCCTGGGATTCAAGTCCCTGCTCTTGCAGACAGCGGCAACGTCACATCCTTTATATTAGATGGTCAGTCTCCATCAACTGACCTCAGCCATAAACTGATCCTGGATGGCTCAATGCACCTTGGGAGATGTGAGGTTCCCCACAAAGGGTTAATGCCTTTTGGCTCTAAGACAAGAGGAATTGTGAGGAAGACCTCTATCACATGCATACATTACTGCAATTAATGTAATTTAATACAAGATGAAAATGATAGGGGGGGTGTTGTTCATAGAATGCCTACCAGCCTGCTAATTAAAGTTCTCCATAATCATGCATTATCAGGAAAGGATTAATCATTTTTAGGGATGACACAAAGAAAATTGGTAGTTACACAGAGGGGAGAGGACTGTAATGAAGGCTAAGAGAAAGCTATTGTCTCATGCTTGGCATGGTTGCTGGTGATAGAGAAGTGCCATTGCCACTGCACTGTGTATTATGTTTTCATTCATTGACCAATTTGGGAAAAATCAGCTTTCACTTTGAGAAGAGACAACAGTGTAACAGAACAGGGAACACTATCTTCTTCTATAGGTCTCAAATCCTTCCTCCTTTTCAAGAAACAGTAGGATTGTTTTGATTCAAGATGCCATAAAATCACTGTAGTTTATCCTAGCTCTTTGAAGATTATCTCTGCTGGAACCTGTGTTTGTAGCTTACTGGTAGTCTTTACTGTCAGTATTGTGGAGGTCAAATGACTTTAAAGTTGTCTTTCTCTTTGGAGAAAGGAAAATAGACTCTTCTAACAAAAATGTTGAAGTATTATCACCTGATTTGAATGTCCTCTCTGGCACTGTGTTTATCAGTAGCTTAGCCTTGTTGTGGTTTAGGCCTGATTGACAGCCAACCACAATGCAGCACCTCTCTCTCCCTTCCCCTCCGGCAATGAGAAGGGACAGAGAGCCAGGCTTGGCGTTCAAGATAGGACTGGGATGGGGGAAAATCCCCCTTTTATGATCACGAGCAAAAGGCAGACTCGTTAGGGGAAGAAAAAAAAGACATACATTTATTACAGACACTAACAACACATAACAGAGTAGGACAGTGAGAAGCATTGCCACATCTTGAGAAAAACCTTCCCCCCACCCCCCTCCCTTCTTCCTGGGCTCAGCTCTGCTCCCGATATCTCTACCTCCTCCCCCAGTGGCGCAGGGGCAGGGAATGGGGGGTGCAGTCAGTGCTGCCACTTCCTTCATCTTCGGTGAGGGGAGTGTCCAAAACTTGTTCCCCCCTGCTCCATCGTGGTCCCCCTCTCACAGGAGACAGTCCTCCACAAACTTTCTCTGACTTGAATTCCTCCCACGGGCCGCAGCGTTCCCCACACTGCTCCGTCATGGGTCACTAACTCCCTCCGACTGGATTCCCTCCCACGGCTGCAGCCCTTCCCGAGCTGCTCCGGCGTGGGACTCCCCCGCATGCTGCAATCCTCCCAGCGCTGAATTACAGCAGCGGGGCTGCCTTTTCCCATGAGACCCCGGCCTTCTTCGGGCACAGAACCTTGATTATCCGAGCAGGAGCAACAGGCCATAAATCAATGTCTGCTCCACTGTAGATCTTCATGGGTGGCAGGGGGGGGGCGCCCTGCCATCTCACCACAGGATACAGGGGGGTCTCTGCTCCGGCACACCTCCCCCCTCCTTTCTTCCTCCGTTCCTCCACTGACCTTGGTGTTCATGCAGCTGCAGCAACTCCTCCTCACAAGTCCCACTGCCCGTCACCACGTCCCCTCTTAAATACGTTATCGCAGAGGCGCAGCCGATTGGCTCAATTTCCCAAACAGAAGTGGAGCTGACGTGGAGCTGGGGGAGCTTCGAGAAGCTTCTCACAGGGGGCCACCCCGATAGCCCCCTCCCCTGCCACCAAAAAACTCCACCACTCACTCAACCCAGGACAGCCTAGATGCTGTAGATCATTAATCACAGGTAACAAGAATGAAGTCATTTCTGCCTTTATTAGCAGGCAATTTTGTATATGTAGAGCAAAAATGATATGTTTTAACTTAGCTGTGCTTGATAAAATACCTAAAGAACCAACAGGAAAGGGATTTATCTGGGTATATGTCTGCTTTTCCCCCGGTATGTCCTCTGAGCCAGCAGCCACGATGACAACATCCCTGTAACTACACTCCTGGACCTACAGTACTGAAAGATGTCTATAGGCCTGGGAAATCTTTATAAATAGGATTTATAGTTCTTGGGTCCTGCCAGATAAAATCCTGGTTCAGTCCCATAAACAGAAAACAAGTGGTGCAAAATCACAGAGTAGGAAAACTTTGGAATTTCGGGATCTCCTTTGAGAATGATTCATACTAATGAAGAAGAAACACAACCAAATTAGAGATAATCTGACTCAAGTTACTCATGCCATTGTACATATAATTAATTCTATCTATGTATTTATGAGTTTTAAAGACAAGTGCTGCAAGTATACTCTTTATAGAGGCAGCAGATATCTATAAACATCTCAGCTCGTTAGACTGTTTCTTGAGAATTTAGTTATCTTCTTTTCTCCCTCTTGGTGGAATATGGAAACACCATCTGGACATGGGAACACTTAAGAGCATTACTTCCTGCTTCCACTTATTAAGTTTATTCTGAGCATTAAAAAGTCCTTTTATAATTCTACATTTCTTTTATTTTTGAGATTTTTATTGGAGTCAGTAAAGACTTTCACTACCAAGTTTCCTCAAATCATATGGCTCTGCTTTGTGGCAGGTTGTCTTGACCTCATTTTTAATCACATTTTAACACTGTAGAGTCCAGGGTACGATTTAGCAAGGCCCAGTATGGAGAGGTCTAAAACCACATTTTGGAATCATTTTACAGTTATAAATTTTTCCCCTCTGATGTGGTCGCAACACAGGATCCTGCCCACACAGATGATACATGTCTGAAATGTATGCTTTCACTTCTGGAGGATACCATATATACAGAAATTCTTAGTATAGGTGAGTCTAAGTTACAAAAGACATTAAGTTAAATCATTAATTTATAGTGAAGGCTGCTTTAAGAGAATACAGCAGCTCAGAATTTATGTTTATTGGGACCAGGATTCAAAATGGGGCTCATGTCCTTGATCAATCTTTCTAAACCCAGTTAGCACCTCTCCTTTCTTCTAATAACATGGCAAGGGCTTTTTACTAAAAGCCGCTATCCAGCCCTCCTGTGCAAAAGTACTTTTAAGAAGGGCTGCGGGTGGTCAGAAAAGTGGGAAAACAGGGTCATTAATGCTGCCTTATGTGTTCCATAGCCTGGTGCTGTACGGTGTGAGACAAGCAGCCAACAGCCGGGTGGGTGGGAACATCCTTTGGAACTCCAACATCCAGCACCATTACCATTGGCATAGTTCAGCTCAAGGATTTAAAACCCTTTTTTTTTTTTTTTTTTTTTTTTTTTATGTAAGTAAATGTAAAATTCTGGGCACTGTTTCTATTATTGTGACTATACTGAGATGCCATTACTGCATAAAGACTTTGTCTTTTTTGAGGAGATAGATATTTTGGAAAATGTCCTAGTATTTTATTTCTCATGGGATTCTGATATGGATAGGCTTGAATGCCTTTCAAAGAAACGCTGAATTAAAACCAATGAAGTGCTTGGATCTGTTGATGAATTTCACTGTACAAAGTAACATTTTAATTTGCCCATCTTCTCATGGATTCAATCTGTTTCATCTGCACTTTCTATAATTCTGAGTTTGGGGAATTTTTTTCACTGAAAATCCCATAAAATACTAGATGTATGAGTTTTAATCAACAAATATCTTCACAAAAATGTACTAGCTCTAGCATATCACTCATGAGAAATTTTTGTCTGTAATATTCACCACAAAAAAAACAGGGATTTTCACTGCTAGGGGTATACTTTCTGAATAGAAGTGTCTGAATCCTTTCTGCCTCAGTAAAGAAGGTCATGACATTCGTCTTTCATAGATAGATTTGTGAATCAAATCATATTTTGCTTCAGTTTCTCCATTAATACGAGGGGGCCATGGGATCATCACAGGGATAGTCTTGGCAGTAGTGTGTACATCTATGTCTCTTTGAACGGGAAGAGCTTAATATTACTTAATATCTCAGGATAATTCTATATTGAGATTTATCAGGATACAGGGAAGAGGGAGTAGAAGTTTTATTGATGGTAAAATAAATACTGCACTAGGTGTTTAAGATGAGTTATGGAAATATGTGTAAAGCCCTTTGCAACCTTCGCCCAGATGATCATTTCATGCTTTTACAAAGTAGGGAGCAGAGGTACAGCAAGAATTAGCGGTTCGCCTATGGCCACATCTTGAGTCAAGTATCATGACCTTCATTTCCTTCCTCATATTGCAAGACAGCACTCCAAGGAAAACCACCACTGTCTACTGGAACAGACCAGAAATGTGTCTAGCTCTGTAGCCTGCCTCTATCAGTGGATAGTGCGTAATTATCCTCTTCAGGATTTTTGCAATAATGTACCCATCAGGGACATGTCTGCCCAGCTCCTGCAATAAGAGGTTGGCTCATGCCTCCAGGCAGGAAAATAATGAACCTCTTTCTACATCTTTCTCCATTCCTTCATTTAATCAGACCTTTTAACCTGTGCCATTTGGGCCAGACCTACCATCCCTGGAAAGCTGTGGAAAATCTGGAAACAAGGATTTTTAGCCTAACTATGGACAAGCAGATGCCAGGAGCCATAAAGCAATGGGAGATGTCTACCATTCATAAAGCACAAGTTCATAAAGCAACGTTTTGTCCACAAAACCTAACTACATTGTTCATGTATTGCCCTACATATCACATAGAAATCTTGCATATCACAGTCTCATCAATAGTGTTCCCAGAACCAGATTGTTCTTAATAGTTGTTATGCTCACGTAAACATCAGTGCAAACAATAATGAAAGTACACAGCTCTTCCTTGGATATATTTTGCTATTTATGGACTATAAAACAACTCAATATTTAGGCAAATATACCTGCAAAATGTAGGTGCGTTGCTTTATTTTTTCCCTTTCTCTAACAAAATAATCATGTTATTTCTATAGTACTGTTTCATTCTCTAAATCCTGAGTTGAATGTGGACACCTATGATACA
This sequence comes from Tyto alba, assembly GCF_018691265.1. Classification (NCBI taxonomy): domain Eukaryota; kingdom Metazoa; phylum Chordata; class Aves; order Strigiformes; family Tytonidae; genus Tyto; species Tyto alba. Next base: position 32,990,155 of record NW_024881313.1, on the reverse strand, counting down.
TATACTTACAAACAGGTGGTTTTTATATTAGTTGTTTTAATTTGTTGGCCTGTATGTAGACATGGACAGTTTAAAGACACATTTGGTAACAGTGGTCCAAGAAGTCCTAACTAGATGCAAAATGCTAGTTAGGACACATGGGTTTGATTTTCTCTGTCACAGTCTCCTTTAGACAACTCAAGCAGGTCTTGTAATTCCAGCTTCCTAGAGGTGTTGTGAAAATAAAATCCATTACTGCCTGCAATGCTCAGATGTGCAGTGACAATAAGGGGCATAGAGGCTCCTGGATGGATAAATTACCAAAGTGGTTTTGAAAGATTCAGTGAATCTTCAATCTATTCACTGCAGAGAAACCTTCCTAGCAGAGACCGTTCTATTAGTATGCAGGAGAGCATTCCCACAACAAAACCAGCATGTAAAATGATTAAATCATACTGGAGTGAAGAGTTAACAAGGCATGGCTGCACACGTTTGCTGTTAGCTCACAGCACTGCACGATGTTTCGTCTCAATAGCAATTCAATAACTAGTCTGTAATTACATTGCAGGCCTTAATAAGTGTGGGGCCAGTTCTCCCAGGTGCTGAATGCTCTTAACTCCACCAGCCGCAGCGGGAGCTGGAGGTACCCGGAGCAGCAGAGGAGCTTCTTGGCATGTCGGGACGGGACTCCAGCAAGACCAGCCTCCCGTGCCACCGTAGCGTTGCTCCGTGCCTTTAGAGATAGGCAACAATCTCTTGAACGAGGGACTGAGTTTTGAGTTATAGCAGCAGTAAAGCAGTTATGAAAAATATAATAACCCATTTTGGCTTAAAGCATGTCATTATGTATTATATGTTTTTACAGCACTGTGAGTATGTCAGGAACCGGGAGAGCCAGTGCAGCTGTGAGGGGAAATTTCATCCTGCGTTTTTTTTGTTTTGGAGGGTCCTTAGATGTGTACGTGTGTGCAATTTGCTACTTGTGGGTGATACAGAAGTATTGATCTTCTGAGAAGGATTTGAACAGTGTAAAAAAAGTGTTTGCTTGTCAAAGACTGCAGGGACAGTGTTTCATTAAGAGTGTTTTCTGTCGATAACACCCAGGTTAAAATGGTAGAAACTCTTTCTCATGCTTTTGGGAGATGAAGGAGCTGAAGTTGCTATTTAACCTCTCCTGGTAACCACTCCACGTGGCTTGGGGCATCTCTGGCAGATGACTGGGGAAAGCTTGCTGCTGTGGGTATAAATATCTCACTCCAGGGCCTGAAACTAACATTAAATGCACAGAGGGGAAATACCTACATTTAATCTCTACTTAAACTTAGTTATATAGAAAGCCTGCTGCCTGGAAATATTTCTGAAGCATGTGTGTTTAGTGTCATCTAATAATATCGTAAAACTACCCATCATGGTAATGGCAAAGCATCTTAGAGGGTCTCTGAAGCACTTCTTACTGAAATTCAAATGAATGCTCTCTAAGTGCAGCTGGTCCTGCTAAGAGGGCCAAAGCTTGACAATTCAGGTGACCTTTGGCGAGGATCATAATAAATGACTTCGTTGAGGTAGTCTAAAGAAGCTTAATTAGATGCTGAAATAACTACTAGCACAGTAAAGGAGTTTTATTAACTGAGTCAAGAGCCTACAAACAGAGAAGCGCAGTAGGAGCACCCTGCTTTAAATAAATGTGAAAGGTTCCTGCCCAGATTTTACTACTGGGATACACACCAGCTGCCACCACATTTCAGTATAGTCATGTCAATAGCTCTGAAGACCCAGCCAAGGATAGGAGCCAACTTTAGATACTTTCCTTACTGCAGGCACCATAAGCAATAGCTCCAAGGTGGTGAGCGGGAGGAGGGGGCTCAGGGAAGGTGGTTCCTACCTGTGGTCCCGACTGGCTGTGCCTCTCTGTGCCCCACCTCGCCTTGCTGTGAAACGCAACAACCACCTATAAAGCACCTTATAGTATTTTTCATCAATACATCTTGGAGGACCACAGCGCTGTATGTCCGTGAGGACTGGAAGACATATTAGGTCACTGGGTGACTGTTATCTGTTGTGACCAGAAAGGTTTCCTATACATGGATGATTACAACAACACTTGAGTTTTGTATACCCAGTAGCAAGAGGCTGTAATTAGCGCTTCCAGGCAAACTGTGACCTTTTGGAACTTTTCCTGAGGCTTATGAAGCTTAAATTAGTTTCTGCTGTTTGAAAGCATTCACAGACTTAATCTCTGGGTCCTATTTATATTATAATTACTATATAATTCACATTTGCATTCACTTGACTCCCTTTCTTACTCAACAGCCGAGGTTGGCTCTTGCATCTGAACTTCTTTGTGTGTAGTTCATGGGTCAGAAATCCCATGAGTGAAGGCAGGATGGGGTGGGGAGAGCTCATTCTCACTCCCTCACGTGCTCGTACAGCTTCAAAATAGCAGACTGATATGAAAAATCCTTTTTGCACAAACAGAAGATACCACAAGAGCTTTTTCTCCAGGAAAAGAGAGGATGCTATTAGTGATTTGGAATTTGAAAGAGATCTTCTTTTCTGTCAGCTGTTAACAACATTGTTAGTAAAGTAGGCTGAGATTAATTAAAATGGTGGCTTTTGTGGGTGTTCCAGTTACCTTTTGTCTTCCTTTAAGAAGACAATTAATTTGTGTTATAAAATATTTCACTGTATTGTTATCCATCTTTCATGCAGTGTAAAGTACCCATAAATACTCAGTGACATAGAACAAGTGGAAAAAATATACATTAATATTTAATAATAAAATTAATAGAAAACACCTGTAATTCTCAGTGCATGGGGTAAAAAAAAGATTGTGGAATGAAAGTAAAAGTCCTGTCCCCTTTAAAATTACCTCACTCTGCATAGCACTATGTGTTCCTTGCTTTTACATGCTTTGATCCTGTTTTCTTTCAGACTCTTGCTTGTAAATATGAGCTGTCTGGCATTGCCCAGAGGACGGTGATCTATCATCTGCTTGCAGCCAGGGTTCTTGTCATTCGGTCATTCTGCACATATAAAATTTTATCTGAATTCCACTCATAGGAGATAAATGACCATGACAACAGGCTTCCTCCAATGCTTCAAATAATGAAGCTTCACAAATCAGGCAGTGGCCTCCTGCATGTTGAGACTTGGGTGCATGTGCGTTATTTCCAGCTATATGAGCGACCTTGGTTGAACTCATTATGCTGCAGTGGATAGTACAGATGTTACCATCCCACAAGATTTAAAGCTTCCTCTAAGGAAAACTGCTTCTTTCACCTTGTTTGCCAGCTGGACCAGCTGTAAGGTTTATTGCTGGCTTTTGTTTTCTGTTTGCATGATATTTGTTTAGTCCTTTATTAATTCAGTCAGTACATTAAGGATATATTAAAACCTGAGAACTCATGAGAGGAAAACAGCTTAATAACTAGACAATGTGAAGCAATGTTATTTACATGGCAGTTTTTTGTTAAAGTTAGTACTCAGCATCAGTTAGTTAACTATCTAGGATACCATTACTTTCTTGCAAGTGAATTTTACTTATGGAAAATAATATATTAAGATTATCTAAATCAATTTATACTAGGCTTTTAATGGAATAAACACAAAATATACAGTGGAGTTTTATTCTGTCAGTGTTAATGAGTTGTAAATGGCACTGAGAAGAGAATATTTTCTTTCATGCTATGTTTACAAGGAAATACCATTTTCCCTTGAATATACCAACAGTAGGTTTATTAGAGGAGCTGGGAGGAGTAACAGGGACTGCAACACTCCGCCTCCCCTTCCACAGCTCTACCAGGACATGGCTACACAGTCTCTCCATCATGACAGCACTGCCATTTGTGATACTTTTTAATCATGGAATCACAAAATCCTAGAAGAATTCAGGTTGGAAGGAACTTTAGGGGGTCTCTAGTACGACCTCCTGATCCAAACAGTGTCAGAGAAGAGATCAGACCAGGTTGTTCAGGGTTGTGTCTAGATTTGTCTTCAGAGCCTCCAAGAATGGAGAGTGCACAACCTCCCTGGGCATCCTGAGTTATCCAGAGACATTCCAAGGCAGGCAAAGAATACAGAAAATGTCAGGCATGTTCCTCCACATACGGTATTTCTCTTAGGTTTAGCATATACTTACCCAGCAAGAAACTTACATTTTAAAAATAGAGATAAATGTTAAACTTTTGCTTTCATCTCTTTTCAAAGTTTGCTGAAAGCCTGGATTAAAATTGAATTGAAAGAGTTTAAATTAATGAAGGATTCAATTAGAAATAGCAGAAAATAGAACAGAAATTGAAAAAAGAGAGAGTTGGGTATGGGGATTTCTCTGTTCAGATTCATTCTTCCAACCATAGATGTGAACCAGCGTACTAGAACAAAATACCTTAGCCTTTTGGGAAGTCAGTGATCTCCATCCAGTGAGCTGGAGTGGTTCCCTCCTACCTCTGGTGTTTACGTCTCTGGGTATACAGTCATGGTGCTCTGTCAGGTTCAGGAGCTCTGCAAGCTACTTCTCCTAACATACCTCCTTTTCACAGATGATCTTATCACTGTAATGGATGAATCTACCTGCAACTTTTCTTGGAGACTGTAGGTTTTACACGTTCCTCTTTGGAACCATCCATGTATATTATTGCATTACAGCTTTTGAAAACCTTAGCCAAAACCTCATGAAAGGAAGGAAATGCTTTCACTCAGCCCACTCAATGTGATACCTCATTGGAGATATTAATTAAGAGGGAGAGGATGGGGATTAGTGAAGGAATTGTAAGGGAAGGTTAAGTACCAGCTAAATGAAAGAAGGCAGTAAATTATAATGAAGCGAAATACAAGGCTAATTGGAGATCAGCAGCAGGGTTCATTGGGAGCTGGTCTTGGGAACGACCTTACTTGGACTGTTCCCTGGCAGCCTGGGAACCCAAAGCTGGATGCAGCAAATGGAGTTTGTTAAGGCCACAAAGCTGATAAGTATCATCAGAAGGCAGAGATAAATACCAGAGAAGCTGGCTGTCTTACAGGGCTGGAGTGGGAGAAATTGATAACATAAAGAGCAAAATTAAGCACATGGTGACTGAAGGCAAGAATTTGTGTTGTATGCTTGAAGCTCAAAAATTACAAATGCCTCAGAAGATCATGTTGGTGCCTGGGCATGCAATGCTGATCACTGAGTGGCTGTCAACTGCCTACCAGTTGTGGTCATGGAAAAGGCAAACGCTCTTTTAGGGTGGATCAGGCAATTTTCCACAGAACTGGGCAAGTAGCAGTTTCACTGTATAACGACCACATAAGACGTCCTCTGCAGCAGGGGTAGAATCCTGGTCATTTCTGTTCAGGAAGGAGGAATTGAATGTAAAGCACTCTTGCATTAAAGAATAAGAGGAAAAGAAACTATCTTACAAAAGGGAGCTAAAATGATCTAGTTTATCCTACTGAATGAGAGCTTTGGTGACACATGACTGCTCTAACTATAATGGGAATGGGAATACTCATGATTAGTAGAAAACAGCTTGTTGGAACAAACCCAAAAAGGTGTAAATTGGAGTGACAGCCAGTGTAGCTTCAAGTTAGAAGGCAGCTCCTGCCAGAAGAGCGAGACATCAGTAGGAATTACATCAGCGAAAACAGAGTTATATTTAGAGGGTATTTGTCAATATATTTATAATACACAATTACCCGAATAAGCAAGGGAGATTCTTCCTAGACCCAGAGGTCACATGTCCTGTGTTTCAGTGACCATAGGACAGGCAGTGAGATGGAGCCAGTTATCGTCAGCCCAGCTTCCCACACCACTGTTTGCAGGCGCCTCTCAAAACCCCATGGAATGGACAGAGGACCTAACCAGGCTTATTCACTCAGTCAACCTTTTGAAGAACTCATCAGACCTATTTTGTGTAGTATAATTAAGAACAAATCTCTTGCTCATTTGCCTTCTAGACACTGCTAGCTGAAGCTGCCTCAGAACAACCAGATTCATTTCTGCTCTATGTAAAATAAACATGAAATTTATGACTAGTATCAGACAGGACAGAAACAAGCAGTACCGTTGGTGTGGTTTGTGCAATCCTGAGTGTTGCCCGAGAACAAGACAGTATTGATTATTTTACAAGACAAGCTACATTTGAGAAAGTAAAGATTAGATTAAAAAATTAAATGCCTTGGGGAGGGTGAATAGCACCACAAATCTGTTTGATGTTTGTGTCAACAAGGTTGCCAAAGCAAACAGCACGAACATCTGTCTGCAGCAGAGACTGGAAAATACTGTAAATGGGAAAATATTTTAATTGTAAGAAGTGGCTCATGGAACTCCCCATGTCTTTATTTATTAGGCTGATAATATCACCCCAACATATGAACTTTATTCAGCATGTATAAATAATTCATGGATTAGCAAATAAAGAGATCTGGAATCTGTACACAGAGATGGCTGTTGCCAATTATCTCACTTGTGCAGAGCCAGACCTCTCAGCTTCCATTGCTTGCAGCTGCTCTTTTAAATCATTCATCAGCGCTTAAGAGATATGCTGGTGGCGCTGGCAGAGAGTATTTGAATTTTCATTGTTTACACACTGTGAATTTAGCTTCTGGTCTCAAATTATCTGCCACATTGAAGCCTTTGAGAATATGGATGATAAGAATAAGACAATTCCTCTTTTTTTTTTTTTTTCCTTTTATATATATATATATATATATAAAATCTTCGATTGCCTTTTTTGCAATTTTACTTCATATTCTTTTTTTACTACTTTAATTTTAAAGTTCTGATATAATTCCCTATGCTGTTTAGATCATGAAAACATCAGGCATACTGTTGAATATTCTCTTAAAAGTATTACAAAGCAAAAGTCGGGTAAATGTTTTGCTCAAAGTTGTATGATTATCTGGTTTTATTCTGGAAATCTATAACTTACCAACCTAAATATCTGCAGTTGCTTCTTTCTGATAGTGTTTAAGCAGAACCCTCTTGGAAATAATAATAATGAAAGCTGCTTAAAAAATTGATGATGAGCCACAACCAATGTTTTTTCCTGTCAATTTACTGAGGCACTGAGTTTCAGTGCACCTTCAGATCACAGCAGGTAGTACTTATTTGATGATAAATTTGCCTGTGTCATTATAGTGATGTGGCTTAATTTACTTCTAGCATGTATAATGACAGTAACATTTTTAAAGTCAAAGGCCTTATGATAAAGCCAGACTTTTAGCTGTATTAATTGAAAATCTCATTTCTGTAACTAGAGATTTATACATCATTATTAACGATGCGTATATCTGGGAATGTTTAGAGTATGTCTGTACACACAGAAGTTCTTCTGTCACTCATTTTGGTCCTTTCTCTTAAGCTATAAATAAAGCAGCAGCATTAAAACTGCTGTCAAGTTACTGGAGTTAGCTGGTGCAGTGCTGGAGCCGAGGAGAGGGGAGTGGAACCTGCAAGCCAGTTCTGGCTGATAGCACTGTCCTGCTCCTGCCAGAGGGATGCAGAGAGGGGTAACAGGGTTACAGAACCTGTACAGTGACACCTGGCATCCTCAAAATTTTGGGGGTGGTGGCAGGGAGAGGCGGTGCCAGGTCCCACACCTTGGAGTGTATCACATCCCTGCTTGGAACTACCCCTCCACATCCAAGGCCAGGGGAAAAAATCCAACAGCATCATCATCCCCTGGTCATGCAGGAAACTGGCCTGCCTGTGATTTTGGGAACAGTCACCCAGGTTATGGGGTATGTGCTGGGTCTCTCTGACCTTTTCACATTGGGGGCAAAGCAGCCTGGTATCTGTTTTACTTCGTTAAAGTGCACCACTTTGTGTTTTATTCTGCAAGGAGCACAAGCAAATGCTTAAATCCAATGCGCACCTGACACTCATATGTGCTCAGGACCTCTGTAAGCAAGTGGCAGAGCGTTTGCAAAGTTTCCAAGGGGGACGGGGAGACGCAGGCGCTCATCAGCGCTGATTAAACAACAGAAGCAGCAGAATGTGCCAGGGCTCGGGAGTCCCAATCAAAGCCCATTTAGAAGGGCTCTGGAGAGAGGAGACACGGAGCAGAGGATGTCCTCGCTCTGCTTCTGTCAGCTCCCAGCAGTTCATTGAACAAATTAGGTTTCACTCTCAGATCTGCAAATGACAGTGGATGGCATTTACCAGATGGCATGTGTACTGGGGCTGTCACACCGTTATAGGTTTAAAAATAAAGTATGGGAAGAAGATAATGAATATACACTTCCTAATTTCAAGAATTTTGTTCTATCCCTGTCAGGCATTAGGCACTTGACTTGTGAGTGTTGAAAGACTTTCAATGTGTGCGTACTAAAGGACATAGCCTAGCATGTAACTAGGTTGTTTTACTTTAAAAATTGGCATTGAAATAAGCAATTTACATAATTCCTTAAAAAAGTGTTTTTTCTTCTTAATGACTTTCAACCCACTGACAAGTGAAATGCATTGTTTAACTGGAATGTCATCATTGGGAATATTTAATATCAAGAGTAATCTTTCTCACAAACCTGATGATTCTACTCTGAAGATTTCCGTCTTTACCATTTTTCCTCATTTGTTGAAAAATAAAAATTGAGCAACTCATGTCTTACTTTTTCGAGGATACTGATGTATATTTTAAAATATTTTTATTTTATTTTATCTCAAAACTGAATTACTTTGTATGGGATCTTACTTTAAAATACTGATTTGGGGAGATGACAGTAAGGTATTGAGAGACCAAGGAAACACAGTATGTAATACATGGAATTTTCTAAACAAAATACTGGGCTTTTTTCCTTATTTATTAGTTTCTCACAGTTTTTCCAGTGCCAACACAAAAATGAAATATAGATTAGAAAATAAAATGATTATATGCATCGTATTTCTCACTTTTTCCCTTTCTTTTTGTTAGGTATTTTTGTGTTAATTAAAGGACTGCTTTAGCTCCGATTGAAGTCATTTGGGAGGATTCTTTTATTTTCAGTGATGATTTTATCAGGCCAATGATGAATTGCTTATTAGGTTTGTTGCTTTTGCAGCATACTAGCTTCTGGGACTGCAGGGAAAAAGCAGGGCAGATTTATAAATAAATGTGGTCAGCATATCAATGTATATTGGTAGCAGAAAGGTAAGTTCAGCTAAATCCTGGTGAGCAAAACATGTTTTTCCTCTGTGCATTATACTCACTTATCTGTGTTCTAAGAAAATGGTGCAAACAAAGGGATCAGATTGTTAGTGAAGAGAATTCTCAATTACTAGGAAACAAAAGTCAGGCTGCCATATCAGCCAGCCTAATTGTAAATAAAACCTTTTTCTGCCTCTGTATGGGTAAGGTCTGCATTAAACACTCTTGATAATATGCAATGGGATGTGGTTTATTGGCAGCATGGGGAAAACCATTGACAGTTATACTTCCCAAAGTCTTTCTTGCTCTCAGGGACATTCTTCACTTACTGACCAAGTATGGATGGATCACAGTAACCTGTTTCTATTTCCATTTGCGTGCACAGTCAGTTACAGAATTCCAGGATTTCTTTTTCAGCCAGCTCTACGCAAGTTTCTGGTGCACATGACTGGTGTTCACACAGGGTTTGCTTGTAGGTTGAAGAACTCAAGACATCTTGAAGGGCCTTAAATTTCAATGAATATCAACCCTCTTTAAGCTGTCTTAGTTTTGAAGCTTAAAAAACGTTGGCTTTTTGATATTCAATGTAGTTCAATGGTAGGTTTCCCCTGCATGACAGCAGTGTGCCACCAGACTTCCGGAGCCCGAGAAAGTAGGAAACAGTTTCTAACACTTTCTTGGGTCTTTTGTACAGATGGTTCCAAATTTTGCCATCACCACCTGGAAATACAGTATATACAAAAGAGAAGTCCTGCCACAAGGGGTGGTGAGATCGCACCTCGAATACTGGGTTCAGTTTTGGGCCTCTCACTCCAAGAAAGATGTTGAAGTGATGGAGCATGTCCAAAGAACAACAAGGCTGGTGAAGGGTCTAGAGCACAGGTCTTATAAGGAGCAGCTGAGGGAACTGGGTTTGTTTAGCCTGGAGGAAAGGAGGCTTAGGGGAGACCTTATCATTCTCTACAGTTACCTGAAAGGAGGTTGTAGTGAGGTGGGGGTCAGTCTCTTCTCCCATTGAACAAGTAATAGGACAAGAGGAATGGCCTCAGGTTGTGCCAGGGCAGGTTTAGATTGGATATTAGGAAAAATTTCTTCACTGAAAGGGTTGTCAAGCATTGGAACAGGCTGCCTAGGGAAGTGGTTGAGTCATCATCCCTGGAGGTATTTAATAGACGTGTAGATGTGGCACTTAGGAACATGGTTTAGTGGTGGACTTGGCAGTGTTAGGTTTATGGTTGAACTCAATGATCTTGAGGGTCTTTGCCAACCTAAAAGACTCTATGACTCTGTTTCTGTGATCTATGATCTTAACCTCTCACAGAGCATGGGAGCTCTCTGGCCCTGCTGTTGGGATCTTTGCTGGGCACACAGATGATCTTTCCTCAGCTGCTCACACTTGCTGTGCTGCATCATATTACATTATGGGGAAAGGGAAGTAAAGTAAAAAAAACACTATCTCTGAGGTTAATAATTAACCATTTCATAATTGCGGTGCTTCTTCCACCTTCCTGAGCAGTATTGTCAAACTCAGTGGAAAAACTAGGAACAGGTATGGTAGTAACATATGAGTGGTTGTACTGGGTCAGGCTGAAGCTCATCTTGGCCCAGTGTCCTGTCTCCAGGATCAATCAGCAGATTATAATGGAAAAACAGAAAGAAAGAAGCTGACAACTACAAATTGAACCTGGTCTCATATACCATCCCATTTTTCTATCAATCAGCCACTTGGTGACTTTCTGAACAAGAAGTTGAATCCAGACCACTCTGCTAAGGACTATAGCATCCTACAGCATCCTGTGCTGAAGACTATAGCATCCTGTGGTAAAGAATGTAGCATCCTAAAGACTGTAACATCCTAAAGACTATAGCATCCTACAGCAATGAATTCTGTGGTTCACTCATGTGCATTGCATAGTAATGATAGTCCTCTTTGTATAATACTGACTGATTTCAGTATCCAAATGGTGCATTTTATGACAGCATATGTAGTCTTTTTTAGTGTGAGTGCCAAACTGGTGTTTAATTCATTTAAAAAAAAATAAAACTCAAAACATTTGCAAAACAGCAACAGTTATTCATAGCATACAAAATGTAAATGCTTTGTGCTGTGATGTTTGGGTGTCATTAGAATAATTTTAAAAGCAAGTGATTTAATTGTGTTTGTGCTAATTTTAATGTTTACAAATTAGAGAAAGATGCATTTAGTGGTCCATTGGGAAAGGGCTTTGAAACCTCGCATGTCTTCCAGTCTACAGTACTGTCATTTATTCATACTCTTTCTAATACCAGAGTGATTTGCTTTTTAGATTACTCTTGCATGGAAAGCAAGTCTCAGGAGTCCTCAGCTCCATGGAATTCAAAACCAGGTTCACGTGCATCTGTGTGTGCTTCGATAGATATTTAACCAACTTCTTTTCTTCTTCTTTTCAAGGTCCCCGAGTCCCGATGGTGACTGTTCACAACACAACCGATGCACAGAGTAAGAATGGGCTTGAGCCTTCCAATTCTTCAGAGAAAAGTAGCCAGGCAGGACACTGAGATGATGTAGCTGCTCTTTGGTAAACTGACTCTAGCAGGGAGCCCAGACTCTGCCTAAATGCAAGCTTTCTGCAAGTCAGAGGGACTTGCAGAGCTGTTGTGCTGCCATCTCAAAAGCTTTCTGTTTGGGGTATGAAGACAGTGGTTTGGGCATGATGTTTGTTATCAACTTACTTAAAAACTGCACAGTCCGGATCTCTCTCTTTCTTTTTGTTAGTCTTTCGCAAACATTGATTTACATCCTACTCAAAAATAAGAAACGTTTAGCTTTATCCACGATTTTCAAAAAAAAAAATCACTCTATATGGATTACCAGGTTGAAAGAGATACTGCAGAGGAGTGAACTCCACAAGTTGTACCCCTGCCTGGTTTCCTGATCTGTTCACGGGCATTGTAGAACTTATTGTTTGGTAGGGCTTTTTCACGCTAATGATTCACATCTATGCCAGTGTGAAGCTGGAATTATTCCAAATAGAGGGAGTTCTCCCTCAAAATCTTTGGTACTGGCTGTAGCCATTGCCAGACTAATTAGGACTCCCTGTAGAGCCCAGTGAGCCATGAGGTTTATGGGGTTCCTCCTTCACACCTGTAGTAATACAAATTATTTTTTTCCCCAAGCCAGGGTGGCAGGAAGCCTCAGATAGACAGCCTTTCTCTGTCCCTTCTCTACAGGGGTCAAAAACCAAGGTGCCCCCTTCTGTCTTTCAACAGTCTCAGGAGACCTCATGGCAGGGTGTGGGACTGAATCTTATGTGAAACCAAGATTTATCTGTTCCTGTCAGTTTGATGGTAGACTCTTATCTTTCATTTTAATGTAAAATTTATCCCAGCCTTAGCCTGAAGTTAGTGAGTTCAGGCATTGCTAGGAACCAAATAATAAGCAACACCATTACTATGGCTGCTCTATACGTGGCCAGTTTATCTGGTATCAGTTTAGCTTAACTGGATTTACAGCTCACTGCTGTTGGCTGCAAAGGAGCAAACCAGGGAATTTGGCTCTCAAACTAAAGGTTTTCTTTGAAATATGAGCTGCTTCATTTCCCACTGAAGATAGTAAGTGTCAAAGGAAAAACTCCTGTGGCACCAGGACATGTAAGAAAAAGTACAGGATCCATCTTGCTTTATACAGTTTGTGTGTGTTCCCTGTTTTATTCCCTGTTTTCTCAATTTCTGTTGGCAAGATGCATTTCAAGCCTTTACCCCACCTAGAAAAGTTTTGCTTGTAAGCAGGATGTGTAGAGTGCAATCCCAAATTATGATTTAATTTTTTAAAATCAAATTTAAAATCTGATTTGTGGCATATTGTATCCTTTGCCATTAAAATGGAAATACTCAGCAGTGTTCCATTTAGTGTCAACAGTGTCCAATATTGTTAATGAGATGTATTGTACACTTAACTGTAATTTATCCTTCCATCATTTTCCATAAATTTTTTTCCAATTAAAATGTTCCTTTGCAGAAAAAGACATGCATAAAATTTAGCAGCATGCTGGAGCAAGTTAGATTAAAGCAATATACTGCTTCATGACTGTCCTGTAAGAGCAGCAAGAAAGATCTTTGCTGCCAAAGCAAAGAAGCACAATTTACCCTGGATGATGGCTTAGACCATCTGCCATCATCTTGCTTACAGGGTGACCATGAGATAAATATCTCATTTCCTCGTGACTCAGTTTCCCCACTGGTCTATAATTTCTGGATAGAAGTGCCATGATGGAGCTGACTGATTTTGCTGTCCAGAGGAGGGCTCTTACTGTGGAGCCAGGGTTATTGCTGCTGGCAGTAGCAGGCGAGGGGTATAGCTCCATGTGCTGGTCTGGTCCCTTGTGAAACTATTTCTGCTTTAAATGAGCAAAAGTTGGCACTTGTAGCTGCTCTGGCAATAATACAGGAATTGCTTTATTTAAGTACTACTGAAAGCAAATGGCAAGACCCTAGCTTTTCAATCTTTCTGCACCAGTGACCACTCATATCTCAGTCTGTGCACAAGGATGTATCAACTCTTCTTCTTCCCAGCAGAGACCTGGGCTCAGCAGTGTCCTGGCAGATCACAACCTCAGAGCAGCCCTGGATATGCCTGCAAGGCTCTTCAGCACACAGAGCATTTTGCCACGGGGCCAGGAGAGTTATCTCTGACCTACAGCTCCACAGTGGCTTTCTTTTTTCCCCCCTTAAACACAATACCTTAAGTTTACCATAGGCATGGAGATGGCTGACTGGTTATAACAGCATGTACAGGATAGTGTACAGGATATATCATGAGCTGTGATACAACCTCCTGTATAGCTTTTATAAAATGCTTTCAGGTGAATAGAATAAGAGATACTATAAAGCGGAAACAGCAAATGAAGCGCTTGAAAAAGTAACATAAAACACACCAAAACTAGTTGAATTTTGACATATATATATGTGTAGCATTTATTACATAGGAAACTCGATCTAGTCTTGCACAAAACACATCCCCTACTGAAATTCATGATTTTCTGCATATGATTAGCATTTCCCCTGGTTCCTTTTTTTTCCCCTCATTCTTTTGCTTTTGAATAAAGGGCAACTGACAGTTGCATGTTACTGAATTTACTTATTTAATATGAGCCCATTACTCTATAAAGGGAGTTTGCCTCTGTATTCTGCAATAATCTGATAATAGTGAGTTGCACTGAATATTATAGCGTGCTTACATTTAATTAAGCAATGACCATTTGTACTCCACAGACACAAGCTCCCTGTGGTCCTAAAGCAGAAAAGAAAGTCCTTTAGGAGATATGCCAATCTTTTTTATTTCGTCCACAGTCTTCCTGGCTTTCTGTGAATGCAATTATATGAACAAATAAAACGGCTTGACTAAATTCCCCTACGTGGCAAGCCCCTTTCTGCTGATAAAGCTACTTGTGTGTGCCATAATTAAATGAGAATCTTAATATTTAACTAAACCTAATAGGCTGTTGTTTTGGCACTTTTGTGGGGGGTTGTAGTTTCAATAGAGATGAACCAGGCTTTTCAGAAGCAGTGTGAATAGTCATTGAACCAATATAATATTACTGAAAGATCTGTGAAATATATTAACTGGGAAGGGTGTGTTTTTGTGCTGTGCCTGCCTATTAAGCAGAGAGGCAATGAAAGCATGATAATCGGGCGCCATAAGTATTATTTGAGCAGCTGGGGTTACACATCTATTTATCAGCATGCCTCGAAAGGGAAGTTACAGTCAGTAAAACACATAATTTGGTGTAAACCTCAAAACCTCCTTGGGTTCACATGTCAGAGGTGATGCCCTGGATTCCCCTGGTTCAAACCCAATCCGATGCCATGAAGATGAGCAATGCAACGGGCTTCCCAGGCCAGGATTCACTGCCAACACAGTGGGATTCCCCCAGCCCTTGAATCCCTTCCCCATGGAGCTCAGAAGCCTCACCATCACCAGAAGACATTTCCCACCAACTAGGACATACAACCTGAAACGTCTCCTAAAGATGGGCCCTTTCCTTACCAGCTGGGAAGGACCTGTTTTTTTCTGAGGTTGTAGGTTAGAGCACATAGGCAGGATATGGGGAACAAATGTTAAATCCTGAGAAGGAGGAAGGAAACCTCTATTTCAGCCCCAGAGAGTCCCTGTATAAGACACACAAGCAAAATGAACAATTCTCAAAACACTCTGAAAGTCAAAACTGCTCCAAAACCTGACGCTGCAGGTCTGTATGATCTTCATCCACTCTTCTCTCCCCAGGGCTTTCCTTCTCATGGATTTTCTCTCATGTAGCAGCACAACCTTGTTCTGAAGCCCTCCACAGTCTCCTCCCTTTCCCCACTTATTATGTATAACTTGGGCACGTACTTAGTATCATTTGATACCTAGCTTTGCGTGGCAGATATATGTCTGACTGGGACCCAGCTGCCTCAACACAGAAGGTCACATTCCCATTTGCTGTAAATCAGCTGAATGTCACTGTTTTCAGGAATGTAGCTTTTTGCCAATGCAGAACCTGAAAGATGTTTCAAAGACTTAACTGAATTAGACATCTGTGAGGACTAGAAGGAAATTCTTTCATAAGGAAACTTGTGTTACAAATACTAAGGTGGCTATAAAATGTTCAAATGCTTTTTCACAAACAAAGCCAAAAGTTTTTGTGATCTTGTCCTTCTTCTTTCAGAAATCTTTGAGCTGGAGGTAAATGAAAATGTGCAGCTGACTGTAAATGACAGGCAAATGCCTAAGGTAGAATACATGGAAATCAAGATAGACGATTATAGTAAGTAGCATCTTTCCTCTCTCTTATTTTTCTTTTTCGCTGCTATTGCTGTGAAACGTTACAGTCATCTTGGCTAGACTGGCAGGAGGAAAAATGACTTTGGCTCTCAATAAACTCACACTTTGCAAAGCACTCTCTTAGGATGTGCTACATAAGGAGGTTATTACAGAGACAGGATTTGATGAGAATGCAGCTGAAGAAAGGCAAAAATTATAGGGTTGGGGGTTTCTTTCCTTTTAACATTTTCTTTGTAGAGAAAAAGCCACTCCAGGAAATGACACGGTGTGGTGCCCCCATTGTTCAGGGTATTTTCCCTAGTAGGACTGGTGTATTATTTGAGATGGGTTTGAAGTGGGATACTGTATGTGCTTGCTGAGTACAGCTGTGGCTGCCTTTCAGTATACAATACTGAACTGCAGTGGATGAAGATGACTCGAAAATGACTGCCCATCGGAGTCATTCAGGATTCTTTGAGAAAGCCATATCATTTGATAGGGTTGAAAAAAAAACAGCTTTATGAGAAAAGCCAAAAGAGATTTGACATGGAGACAAGAAGGCAGAAGCTTGGAGCAGTTTATATCTGCAGCTGGTACATTATTTGTACCACTTGTATAATCATTCCCCACATATCTATATGCCAAAGAGGCAGGCAGAAAAGCCCAGTGGCAAACAGACAAGCATTTTCTGCCTGTGTCTGTGGTTGTACATGAAACAACCCAAAAAGCATCTCCTCTGGCTGTAAGCAGATATCTTACCTATATGTGGAAAATCCACATACTCAGAGTTGTGCAATGTCTTCCAAAAATCCCAGTTTGAGTGTATGGTGCCAACTCTAAAAAAAAAAAAAAAACCAAAGAACCTGGGTTCAAAGTATGACCCATAATATTTTCCATGCAAGAAAGGAGTGTACCTCCTAGATTGGATGCAGTGAAATGAAAGCAGTGAGGTGTGATGGATGGCAGGTTACTAATTTCAACCATTACCAGGTGTTATAAAATGTGAAGCAAAGGCTGAGAGACAGTTACTATTTGAAAAGGATAATAATGGCCCTAAAATGTTCTGCTTGCCACATGGGCATTAGGAACATAAACCAGTGCATGAAATAACAAGAACAGATGTTCATTTCCAGGCCTTATGGGCAGGAAAAGATGGGAAAGAGCCTGTCATAAAGATCACATCTATCCCCACCATGAGCCAGTTCGCAGTGGCACTGGCAGCTTATTAAGAATAACTCAGCTTGATGCTAAATTTCTTAACTGCAGGTATCACTGAAATGTGATTCTGGTCATTTAGCCTACAAAATATATGTGCGTGTATAATAAATACAAGCTGGCTGCAGCCATGTGGCTGTTATTCTGTGCCCTCCCTGTATTTTCAAAGCTTTGGGTTTAACAGCCTTGCAAACACTGCACGTAGTACTTAGTTATATTTAAAGTCAAGCGATGGACTTTTTGGCTGTCCCTGGGCCATTGATCCAATTTGCAGCTATTAGCATTCAGATGGAATAACTAATTAGGCGGAGTGTCAGACAATAATTGTAAAGCAAACCACTTAAACCGCGTGGTTAATCTGTGTATTAATCTACTGAAAATGCTCCTAATACTGATTTAATTGTCAGGCCTTTGCTAATCTGGATTGTAGTTAACATTTTAAAAATATGTGTGTTCTCGTTAATGTGGAAAGCATTTGTATGGCAGCATTTTTGGCTATCGATACAAAGCCCTAGGAAGCAGTTAAATGAAGTTTTGGTGAGCATGTCCCTCACTTACATTAGTTCAGTACCAGTATAACGATGTGGAGTTCAGCACAGTTACCTCCTGTTTTACAGCAAAATTGAGCCCTCTGGAAGTTAGGATTAAAATACATGTTTCTCTATCTGTCTTCATACCATTATAGCAAAATAATCCTATTCTCTCCCCCAGTCACCACACTTAATTGGGTTTTAAATTATAATTTTCATCACCGATTTTCCTTCTCCTCTGCTGCCCTGAAATATTGATTTCTGGCTGCATCACTCATCCAGCTGCCAAAAAGGAAAATTATAGCTATTGCCAGATGTTAATTGGATGCTGTAAAAGTGATGCATGACTGAACAGCTCATGCTGTACTCCCGATTTACATTTCTTGTCACCTCGGCTATCACAATATGGGTCTTTTCTTTGATAACATCTGTGTTTCTAAGGTGTTATTTACCAGTGCCTCTGATGAAATGCCATTTTGGTCCTGCTTGTAAGTGGCTAAAGCACCAGAAAAATCTATTAGAATTATGTCGGCATTCCCACACTGAAGACATGTTGTTATTTGTGGTGTTTTTCCTAGAACTGCCAATGCAGATCTTAAAGCCAGCAACTTTTTCGGACACTGCGCACTACCCCTTGCTTTTGGTTGTGTAAGTTATTGCTTGTCCTTTCTTTCTGTTCACATTATTAGTGTAGAAACCTTGGACGTGATCAGGGCCTTTTAAGATATGTTTTTTACAATGAATGACAGACTACTTTAGCACCTAAATCCAGCACGTTGGTCCCTACCCTCTGTCTCACCTTGGAGCTGGGAGAGGCTAGATATACGTACCCTCTCTCCCGTGTCTGAGCCAAGAGTTTCAGCTCCCAAGAGGGTACCCTAGTGAAATCCTGCAGAGTAAATTCTAGGATTTTGTAGTTGCCCCACATACACTTGCAAGTCAATAATTTTAGTGGCAAAAACAGGAGAAGGAGGAATAAAAGATGGATGTTGACTTTCTGTCCCAGTGCTTAGGGCACTCACCCTGTGCGTAACAGGTAATTTTAGAATGAGGTGCAGTCAGCCCTACTACAGCTTAAATTTTAGATGCCCTCATGCAGCAATCCTTCCCATGTACATGCTGATGTTCCCTGAAGTGACAGTAAAGAGAGAGCTAGAAACCTTTGAAGATCTCCACGACGTTAGCATTTATATTAGGTAGGTATGATTTCCTCCTGGCAGGCATAGCAGATGGGTTTTTCTTTATGCAACATTTAGTAATAATAATACACATTACTGAGTCTTTTTCTGGCAATTTGGAAAGAAGCTGGGGAAGGGAAGGCACTGACCTTGGAAGAACCTGCTTGGCCCTGCTGCTTCCCACTGCATCGCTTGATCTCTGCCAGGGAGCACCCCACGAGAGAGAAGCCTCTTGCAGGAGTGATGGATGCCTGACGAATGCCTGAACACCATCCTGCACATCCCTCCATGAAGGACAAAAACACTGCAATAAGCATGTCGTTACATCACAAAATTACTGCAGAGAAAATGTACTTCATTATACAAGTGCTTGAGGAAGATTGGTACTCATCAAGCTAACAGCACTTGATTAGGCTGCCTCTGAAGCTGGATGTGCTCGAATAAATGCAAATGACTGAAGTCACATGCACATTAAAATCCTGCAGTGAGTTGCCTGATGTCTCCGAGAACCCCAAAAAGGACAAGAAGTAGATGGAAGTACCAGTGTCTCTACAGTAATCCCAGTCCTAAAATACTCCTTATAATCATCATCATCATCTCATGATTTTTCCTAGATGTCTGTTGAAGTGGGGTCAACATTTCTCAAGACAGTTTCTCTGTGCAGGACTGGGCCTGAAGAAGAAGGGTGAAGAGGGAGACTTGCCCACTCCTTACCCTTACCCACCAATTTTGGGCCAACCTGAGCATTTTTAAGATGTCAGTTTTATCACTTTAAAAGTGCTCTTTCCCTCTATACTTGTGTGAAGAAGTGGTGACAGAAGTGATTGGCAGCTCCATCTACAACCACTTGTGAGAAGCCCACTGGAGAGGGAAGGCTCGGACTGGGTGAAGGGGGGCAGTAAATGAAACCCCAGTAAAGGAAAGGGACTGATGTCTGCAGGCTTCATCCAACATATTTAGGCAGTTCCAGCACTCCCCAAAGCCAGACTCCTCACAGAAACCCCTCCACCAGAAAAATCCCTGTAGAAAATATCTATAGATTAGAGCAGGCATAAATGGGGAAAAGTCCACTGACCTCTGCACTGCTGCCCGGGTTTACTCACAGCAGAAATCCTGCCCGGTTAGTGATGTGCTTGCTAGGATTGTTCAAAGCTCAGCTTAGCGCAGCAATAGTTGCTGTGCAAGGAGGGAGGCAGAAACCAGCCTGCAGCCTCCACCCCAGCCTCAAAAACCATCCCGCACAACCAGCCTTCTGCAGGTCATTGCTGCAGAGACTGGGTCCCCCCTTCTTGAAATCAGCACTGCCTTACAGTGCATGTGGGTCCTCACTGCCACGCCAAGCTCATGGGCCTGGGGAGGGCGTTTGGCCCATGCTTGGTGGTGTTGCCTTTGCTTGATACCTGTTTCTGTTTCAGAGACGGGACGCCTGGCAGCCAGATTGTAACGGAGAGATTTGAGGTGACGTGGGAAAGCGTCATGGTCAGCTCTCACAACGCCATCGTGCTGAAGTTCGACGGCCGCGGGAGTGGCTTCCAAGGCACTAAGCTATTGCACGAGGTTAAGAGAAGGCTGGGCCTTTTGGAAGAGAAGGATCAGTTGGAAGCTGTCCGGTGAATGACACTGTTATTGAAGAAATTAATTCACTGATGATAATTAACCCAAGACTGTCATAGGTCCTGGTTGCTTTCGTGGTGAAAGCAACAGGGTAGAGCAAGGAGATGGGAGGGAAGGACAGTGTAGTCATACAGCTGTGACCGAGTGGTGGCTGGTGAGAGAGAGCTCATGCCAGCCAGTACAGAGGGAGAAAAACACGCCTTAAACAGAGCTAAATTAGAGCACTGTATCACATGTTCAAAGCAAATCCTATTTATTTTTAGCTCTGTACAGTCATACAGCTACAAACAAGTAAGCTTGAATATCAGCTCTTACATTATTTTTTTGCTAGCCTGGTAGTTGGAAAAAAATCTATCTTTAAACCCTTAAACTTTTTAAAACAGAAAAAACAGTGCAAAAACCTAAATGTCAAATCCTGTCTTCATGTTAGATTTATACTTCACATAATCATGATAAAAACACTATCAGAGGAGTGCAATAGCATCAGCTTTATTATGACTTTCAGAGGTAGTGCAGGTTATTTGTTGCCATTGCTTGGTCAATTCCAAAACAACAGGTTGCAAGATTAAATCAAACAGAGACTCATGTGAAAGCGGAGTGTAGCAGTGTGACTTTAGTTTGTCTACATCATTCTTCTGTGGCCACCCCAAATTCAAGCTTATAAAAATCACACTATGTTCACTATATCTAAGGGAAAAATATTTTTAACCCATTGTTTCTCCTCTCTCATGTTCTAGGACAATGCTGAAGGAGCATTACATTGATAAAATGCGAGTCGGTGTATTTGGGAAGGTAACGTTCTCCCGTTGTTTCTCTGTGCTGTTCTAGTTGGCTGATGTGGCTAAGCGACTGAGCTAAATCCTGATTTATTGAATATGTCAGTGGTGACTTTTTTATTATTATTTATTTTTGAGATAGACTGCTTCTTGCTCAGAGATGCTAAAGATGAAAGCTTTCATTTTATCAATGTATTCATCAATTTTTTTTTAAATTAACTTCCAAGTGCAGAAAGTGACTATTTGTCAGAAAAACACTGTCAGATAATTAATTATTTTTGCCCTTGCAAACTATCATTTTGTTTTCACCTTGTCTCTTAAGGCCTATGGGAATGTGGGTAGATCTAGCTCATGTCGTACAAATGTACAACAACAATATTGATTTCTGAGGCTGATTCACACCGCAACGTGCATTCAGCTGGGAAACAGCAATTGCAAAGTACACACATTTTGAAATGAGAATGGGACTGCAAGTAGAAATTGTTTATTGTGGGAGATACAGGCTTAGAGTGGGTGAAGAGAAATGTACATGCAGCAGCATCTCTGCAAGGAATTGTTAACAGACTGACGGCAGATGCTGAAATTGTGATATCCATTTTAAATAACAAAAGGCTAGGGTAATATTTTGGAGAGGTAACATATCTGATTAGACCTACAGCCATAAATTGGGATGCAAAGAAGCAAGTTCTTGAGCACACAACCCTCCTGCCTTCAGGAGAGTTCAACAAGTATAGAGCTCATCTTCAGCCACATCTGCTGAGACCAGGGAGATGTCCCTTACTTCATGTTTTCTCAGGGCAAGGTATTAAGAGCTCTATAATGACTGAGGGTTTGCTGCAAGGTCTCAGCTGCCCTGTTCCTGTACCCAAAAGCAGCAGCACCTCATGGCAGGACCACTGATGCCCCCGCCCCATTTGTGTTCCAGGATTATGGTGGCTACCTGAGCACTTACATGCTTCCAGCTGGTGAAGAGAACCAGGTGTTCGCCTGTGGAGCTGCTCTTTCCCCACTGACAGACTTCAAACTATATGGTAAACCCCATCCCAGAGCCCACAGACCTGACCACAAATGATGTGTCTGCCCTAGACTTTCCCACTTATCTTCTCTTTCTTCTCCAAGATCCTGCCTGTTTTGCATTGTGTGACTTCTTAGGACTAGCTATAAACCCTTTTTTGTCTCTGAAGAGCAGTTTTGCTTGCACCAGCGGGACCAACCATGGTGGTCAGAGTAATAAAGCAACTTTTATTACTCACTCCTTTTAAATAAAGGAGAATTGGCTCTAAACCCCTCTAACCTCTGACATCAACCTGCACCACTGCCTTGAATGAGCTTCTTTTTTGCCTGAACCATCCATCCATGGGAGCTGTGGTCCACCCTGCCTGCCTCGTCCTCTCTCTGATGACAATACTCCACTGCACATGATGGTCCTTTCTCTTGGGGACACCAGTTCCCTTTGCATTTAGTGCCAGCGAAAATCAGGGGGCTGCCAGGAAAGTCACTGGGGTTAAGCCAGCCTTAAGGTCCCATACAGTTAACCCCGAGACCAACGGAAGCTTACAGTAGTCTGTTGATGGAAATGGTCGCGTGTGAAAGGAGAAATGAACGCAACACGATAGTGCTCTTCTCCTCTCATACCTGGGTTGCATTAAGGGTAAAAAAAGGCTCTTTTGTAACTTATTTAGATACCCTAAGTACACATTGGTAATGAAAGACTGTAGTATCATACATATTCTTACTGAATTTTCAAAAACTTCTAGAAATATGTCCTGAGTAACTAAGGCAATTTTAGAAAAGAAGGCCTTCTTTAGCATTTGCAATATTTGTCTCGGAAGCACCAATGTACTCACTTATGACTGAAAGAGATATTTTCTTTTTTTCTTTTCAAGCTTCTGCCTTTTCTGAAAGATACTTGGGCTTGCATGGGATTGATAACAGAGCATACGAGGTAAGTGCATGGACACTGCATTTCCCCGATAAAATGTGAACAGGGTTTTAACTCTCCTCAATGTATTCTCTTTTGGGGACAAAAAAGGGATATGCAAGATGGACTAGTAAAACGCTATGTTTAAAAGACAGCAAGGTGTATTTCAGCCTGTACACTGCTTTTGTTGTCTTAATAGTAATGATGGATATGTTTCTTATTGATTAGCCTTCATGTCTGCCTCTCTAAATTGGGTAAATACAGTTATTCCAGTTTTACAGATTGAAAGAGCTGACACTGAGTGACTCTCATGTGCCCAAGTGGACACAATGTCACGACCTCCTTTAGAGTTCATCCCAATGGTCTCACTAATTTGATTGTCTCTGAAGTATGTTTGACCTAAAGTCAAGTGAAGCTCAGCCTCCCTTGGCTTTTTCAGTGCAAGCACAGATGTGATAATTCCGGTAGCCAGAACTCTGTGCCAGAGTTGAGCAGGACATGGAAAAAGAGACATGGCAGCAATTAATGAAGTTATTGTTTAATATGTGTGATGGGATCAGTTGGTTCATATCTTCTTTCGATTACTTGGAAGAAAAGCCTAATAAAGAATAGTCACACAAACAAAAATTGTTATACAGAAAACTTTGTTAAGCCTACTAAGCCTTGTCTTCAGCTAGAAGACATGAAGGCATCAAAGGTTTGAAACTATTTTTACAGAGAAGGCAGGAAGCACCCTGTGCCCCTGCAGTGGAAGCTTTTCCCAGCCATTTAAGTACTGAGTTCATTGTCTCTCAGATTTTGCACTCATGATCTCTAGATCACTGCCAGATCTTTTAGTCCATTTAGAAATGTGAAGGCACGTCAGTAGAGGTAAATGCTCCAGAATGAGAGCTTTGTGTTGCCACACGCTCTGCGCATTGAAAAGCTGGCCTAAACAAATAGTCATAGTTTTGGTTGGTTTGGGATTAACTGCTAGGAAGAGCACCTGAACCCTCTGCTGAGCATGGCTCTGCCTGGATGCAGACCCTAACTGATACACATCTCCTACACACCACAGTTGAACCGTGAGTTGCTTAAGAAAAAGAACTGTTCGTAACCCATGGACCAGACACAAACTTTATGAAGGTCACATACTTCAAGATTAGATGTAGACTCCAAAAAAGCTGTATTGTCATGTGTTAGGTTACAACTGGGGGAGCAGAAAGGAAGGAGCCATATAGGGGAGAACAGAGTGCAAGATATGTGAGTACACAATATCAAGACTTAAGAGTTGCAGCCAGTAATCTGAGGATGAGAGAACTCATTAATTAAGTCCAGCAATAAAGGGAAGATCAGAGGGCACCCTTGCAAAATTTGCAAACACTTTCTAAGCCCATACAGAGTGTGGAGCTGCAAGAAAGCCAGAAGAGGCCTGCATCCATCAAAATTTCCAAAAACTTGACTCTAGCACCAAGGAAGTATGCAGGGCCACTTCTAATGTTCAGTGTTGCTTTATCTTTTAAACGAGGAGAGATATACATAATCTGTAGTATGAAATGACAGTGACCATAACTTAATAATACATGCCAATGTTTTTAGCGGGCTAATTTGACCTCCATAGCCAAGCATGGAAGTTCCTGTTGCTGTTGGAGATGCACTTGTCTATCTTCTGTGGAAAACATGTAAGACAGTGGGAAGGTGAAAACAGGTAAAAGATAGGATTAGTACAAGGTTGTCTTAACTAAAAAATACATTAACTCCTGTAAGTGAATGAGAGCTAGAGCACATGCATTTAAACAGTGAAGGAAACATGAATTTGAGACAGCTATTCTTCCCTGCCCCCTTTAAAGCAGTAATATCTGTGTTTTGAGATGTACATTCCTTTTGCCACTCAAGAGTATTCTGGAGTCTTTCGGAGACTCCTTAAGACTCATATTCTTCTGAACAATGCAGCAAAAAGAGGAG
Organism: Tyto alba; assembly: GCF_018691265.1. Taxonomy (NCBI): domain Eukaryota; kingdom Metazoa; phylum Chordata; class Aves; order Strigiformes; family Tytonidae; genus Tyto; species Tyto alba. The sequence continues at coordinate 32,965,116 of NW_024881313.1, read as the reverse complement.
AAGTCCTTAATTTCTCTTACCCAGTACCATATGCCATCACTCAGATTTGTATTTCCCCTGTGCATCTGAAAGACAGTCGGGGGCAAAGGCACTCTCAGCAGTGGACACTTGAATTTAGTATCAGAACATCCCCCGGCCTTTCAGAGCTCATTGAGGTTGGCTTTTGAGCCACGCCAAAGTCACTCCAGCTCTGTGAAGAGTTCTTAGGCATAAGCACCTGGCACACTTTTCATCGTTGTTTTGTATTCACTGGAAATTCACATTAACATTTTCCATGTGTTCTGCAGCTCAGGCTCTTGGTGAACATTATCAGAACAGACGAGAGTCTCTGACCTCTTCCTGCTGCTGATACTGAGCCTGGAAGGACAGAGTGGGGATCTATTTTACCTCCAGACTGACTCAAGTAGCCAAGAGAATATGCTGTGCTGGTGTCTGGTTGTTATCCTTGTGATGAAGTATCAAATGGAATTGAGTGTTTCTATTTTCTCCATATAAATTGCTAATTTTTAGCAAGACTTTTAATCTTATTGCTACCTTTACCTTCACAGATCACCAAATTAGCACACAGAGTCTCATTACTGAAGGAACAGACATTTTTGATCATTCATGCTACTGCTGATGGTAAGTTAGCCTATCATTTGAGCTCATTATATGTTTGGGCTGGCTTTGATTTTTCTTAATTAAATTTGCCTCTTTAATGATTGTAATCTGTTTTTACAGAAAAAATCCATTTTCAGCATACTGCGGACCTCATCACACACCTAATTAGGGCAAAGGCTAATTACAGCTTGCAGGTACAGTATGTGTTTCCTTTCTTCATATTTGAACAGTTAGTTCCCACTTTGAACTCAAACTGCTGTTATAAAGTAAGCTTTGAAAAGCCAGTTGCAAGCACAGCCTGGTAGTAGAAATAGCACCAGCACATAATGTGTTCCTATATACTTGTTTTTATTTGATACCACTATTTTGGTTTAGGCAGTTGTAGAACAGTTATTAAATTACAGTAAATTAGATTTGAAGAGACATGTCTCTAAAGAATTGATGCGTGTTGACTTTCTTTGAGAACAACAGTCCAAATTCAGGATGAATTACAGGGAAACAGGGATCTATATTAAATCAGCCAGAAAAGTTAAGGAGAGAAATGTCACTTAAATTTGACATCATGCTGCAAACGACATACTCTGGTCTAGAAAGCTCCTTTCCACTGAATTACATCTCGGATTTGCTGAATGGCCCATCTACAAGCCATTAAAACTTCCAAAATGACCCCATCCACCAGCCGTGGGCATGGTCCCTACCCTCTGCTACATCCCAAGCTGCAGCCAGGAGAGCGCAACTAACCCAGGCTCAACCTATGCCAAGGGCCGTGCTACAGCTCACAGTATAGATGGTTGTGTTGCAGTGCCCAAGTTCTACTAGTGCTTGATTTACTGAATACCAGCTCCCTCTGGCTGCATTTCTGCAGAGCTTCATGCAATGGGTATGCTCACTCCATCACGCTCCAAAGGCAGATAGGATGGAGCACAGACACAGGAGCTAAGGAGTGAGCCTGGCACGGATTTGGTCAGCGCTACAATGACTGAGGTGCCCTGTACATTCCCCAGTGCAGGAGTGTTAGTACGTCAGAGCCTGAAGGCACTAATGGGCTTGATGTACATCAAAGGTTAGCTGAGGACTGAATGGAAGCCTGAGGGAACAAGTTACTCAGAGCAGCAGTGACACACCTCAGTCCTGCCTGCAAGCAGCCAGCCCTAGAAACTCTTTTTTTCCCCATCAATATCCCAGTCTAGACAACCTATTATGATTCTCTTGCTTTACTTCAACATGTGCAGAAGTTACGTGTTGTATTTAAACTATTTAATTTCTAGCTTCCTACATTTTTTCTATTTAATTACTTCTCCATCAAGCTTTATTTCAATTTTTTTAATTAATGACATTTTTTCTTTAAAGCCTTTAATTTAGTCAGTAAAACCTAATGCCATTTCTCTTGCAGGCTTGCACTGGGGTTTTTTTCAGTTTTCACAAGGAGCAAGTGCTGTTATTTTTAAGTGTGGTCTGGTTCTGCTTAGCCTGAAATTGTTCAGAATGGAATTAAATAGAAAACTCTTCCCCAGAAAAATTCTTTTTGAAGGAAGATGCAAGTCTGCACTCAGACTGCTTTGGTGCCTGAATTACCCCAGACTTCATGTGGATCCATGGAAAGACGTGCAGTGCCAAAGAGGAGCAATGGGTTTGCAGGCCAGCTCGAGTTGCAGATACAGGTAGTCAGTCCTGAGACTTGAAGCTCCTCATGTTGTGTATTTCCTTGTTTCTTTGCAGATTTACCCTGATGAAAGCCATTACTTTAGCAATGCAGCATTGGAGCAGCATTTGTACAACTCCATCGTCAACTTCTTTGTAGCGTGTTTCCAGGTTCAGGACAAACTCCCAGTAGCCCCACTGAAAGAGGAGGAGGACGACGATTAACCCTATTTGTCCGTGCTAAGCACAAGGCAGATCTCTCTAACAATATGCAACTGGATCATTTTCCTGAAGAAAGAGATGTTACGTTGTTAGCATGTATTTAAAGAAAACTGAAAGCAGTTCATCTGCTTTACTTGACAGCAACTCCTTCCTAAATGGAAGAACATTAAGCATGGTGAACTCAGCAGAAACTGCTGTCTGAAATTAGTCCATCACAACCAACATCTTCTTTTTCTTTCTTGTTTTTTTTTCCCGCCCCCCCTTTATTTTCTTTTGTTTTTGTTTGCCACAAAGTGACTTTTAGCATGACAGTGCCAAGACATTGAACTTGAAGGAACACCCCAAGAAACCACTCTGAGGACCAGAAGATTTAATGTCTCTTTGCATTCAAGCAATCAAGCAGTAGCAGTGAAATCTGTCATCCATATTTAGGTTACTATAGTTAGCATCACACTGTGTCAGAAAAAGATCTAACCTAATACATGGAAAAGATTATAGCACAATTATTTTAAGAGATACTGATTCATACATATTTGCCTGCTCTTTCCCATGTTCAGAAGGTTTCTCATTGCTACAGGACACACAAATTCAATTGTACAAAATATCACTATAGTTACACCAATCTTTACCTTCCTGTAGTTGTTTCTTAATTTTGCATAGCTTTTACTTCTGTTTTCATTGGGTCTCATGCTTACCTTATTAGCTTCTCAACTTGTTCTGGATGGGGAAAAAACACACTGAATTAACCAACTCACTTTAGACCTTGGGAGTCTAAAGAGACCATGAGGGTCGAGGTACCCAGACATTAAAAAAATCTATTAGACTAAAGCAAAGGAAATCTCACTCTCATGTTCCCGGCACAGCCTTTGCCTGCAAGATTGAGTATTTTCTTTGTAAGCCTTGAAAAATATGCACATAAATAAGCTAAATCAGCTTAACATTGAGATATTTTTATTGTACTTCAGAAAAATATGCGACAGTCACAATTATTTTTTTTTTCATTTAGTGTTGGAACAATTGGTTGGCAGCCTGTTGGAAAAAGGCTAGATGAGGCTATGGTAGCAGGAATTTGTACCAGATACTTCACAGATCATCTCATAAAGCCATTTAAACAGAACCAATGTGCAGAGACTTATTGCACATGCTGTCTGTGGCTTAGTTTTATTCCAGGTCAATGATTAGCGCATTCCAAACATGTTTAATTATCTCTTCTGCTCACACTGGTTTTGCCAAGCATAAAAGAAAGAAAAAAAAAAAATGGGAGCATTTTTGCTTTAAAATGTCTAACATTTCATTACAGCAGTGCAAAGCAACTTTTAAAACTTCTCGTGAAAACATTCAACTCCCAGAAAGAAATCTAACCTTCATTCACTTCCACTTACCGCATCATAAGAATTTTGACTAGTGTCGCTCCTTGTAAAATATTCTGACCAAATGTACAGCCAGTATTAATACTGTATATTTCATTTTGTTGTATATAAAGGAATGTAAGTCAGTTATTCGTCAGGTCCCCGATCCAATATTAGTCTTGTGTTCGGCATGCATGCGATAACAGTTCTTTGCTGATCAGGACTCTTTAGAAGTACTCGCTTGGAATTATAACAATTAATGTAATTTCTTTTCTTGTTTTGACAGCTTGGATGTCAATACCGGTTTCTACTTTTTACATAGTACTGTGGGTAAACTCACATCCTGACAGCAATGACGATGTTTCCATTGTGTTCTTTAGTGTGTCCTTTTTATTATCTTTATTTTAAGCTTTGAATGTTGGTTGTACTTTGACCATCATGAAAAATATATTGATAAACCACAGAGATTACCTAGTTTGGTTTTGATTACCTTCTTTAATTTACAGTGCATCGACTTTGTGTGAACAAGAACTACGGTATAAATCTGCTTTATCCGGCAAAATGCCAAATAGACAATGAGAATGCTGCGTGTCCAGATTTTGCTACATCAAACAGGCTCAAAAGCCTGAAATGAACTTGACCTGAGAAATGTAAAAATCTGCTCTGTCCACAATCTTTTGTAGAAAGAACTTTAGGATGTGGCATGGTAGTGTTTGTTCATTCATGGAATAAAACATTATTTTACCACTCTGGTTGCTACTGCTGTTATTTAGTGTTAAGTACTTAAATAAGCATCATGTTGCTGGAAGTGCTATTTCTGCTGAACTGAGCCCAAACTCCAGGGTGCAGATCAGAAAAATTGAAACAAATCTTTATAAATAAATATACATCGCCATTTAGTCTGCCTCTAACTTTGGTAAATGGTGTTACTGTGGTAAGTGGTGACTGCTTTTGAGAAAAACATGAAGTAGCACAAAATGGGTTCAATCCCAAAGTAGCAGTTCATGAGAATACCCCTGTGACCCCTAGTCTTTGGTAAAAATGCACCTTTCCTCCCTTTCTGCCTGCTGACGTGTCATACGGGCTTCCTGAAGGCATCAGTCAGGTACAACAGCTTGACCAAAGGGATTTTTGCCATTTCATCCATTGTGCCTTTCCCCAAAAGGCGCTTGGGGGTTATGAAGTGGGAACAAAACACCAAAACTTACTGAGTCTGCCATAGCAGATTTTTCTACAAATGATTCTCCATCAGGAAAGGAAGCAAGAGGAGGCAATCATCCCACCCAAATTCAGATATTTGTTGCCCTTCAGGACAAGAGGAGAGCCGTATTACCTGCCAGTGCCATCTTCAGACACCTCCCTCGAACAAGCAGCAGCTTTTCCGTGTGCCCATTTTTCTTTGTTGGCTGTGGGGTCAGGGGAGACTATCCCAGACTGAAAGAGCTAGGGGACAAATTAGGGCCATCCTTAGCTGTCCCCTGTAACAGTACTTTGTGGACTGCAAGATCAGCTGGATGTTCCTACACCTTCTTTACACCTGGAAATGAAATCCTTTCATTTCATAGATTTCCTGGGAAAATGGAGATTTTTTCCTCAAATTAGAAATCTTGGATATGACTCTACCCTACAATACACTGTCTTCTTCATCTCAAGCAATAACTTCAGGAAGGATTTAAATCGTACAAACCCCCATGTCTCTAGGCCTAATAAAGACATTAAAGACCTTTTAACCGTAAAAGACTAAAACATGTATCCAGGCTGTGAAGCTAAGCAGCCGTCTGGAGGTACAAGGATGCTTTCCAGTGGCACCTGCTGACTTGCTGCACCTCGTCACTGTTCAGGGTGATGTCTCATCATCAGATACCAACTCACCTGAACCAGATTCACAGGAATAGAAATTTAATATTTCACAACAGAATGAGAAATTATTATGGACACTTACTCTAATCTTCTTTGCTAGCAAATCAGGAAGCAAGAAGCTTGAGCACTGGTAACAGGGCAGGTAGATTGCACTAGTGCAAAATAGCTTTGTTGTTATTTTGCTTAATTACCTAAATGTAACTAATATTTTTTTTTATTGTCCAAACAAATCAAGCTTATACTTTCAACTAACTGGCATTTCTTGATGCCATAATGTTCAACTGTGGCATCCCAAAGCAGAAGAGAACTAATGAACAGTGCTCTACTAATTCAGAAGAAAACCACTAGAGGGAAAAATGAGGCATTGCTGGTAGCTAATTAACAAAGCCAGGCAGCCAGCCATGTTTGTAATTGTCTATAGGTTTGGGCACGGAGCATATAAACCCATCCAAGCTCTGCCCATGAGCTCAGGCCAAATAAATGCTGCATCTCTGAAGGGTAGGAAGGAAAAAAAAATGAGTGAAGGAGAAAGGATATGTCAGATACTCACAACACCTTTCCCATGGGAAGACCAGTGGAGAGTGCTGTTAATGGGGAAAAATGGGTGTCTAGTGGGGCAGACAAAAGGAACGGGGCCTGTGCCGGTACCCTCATGGAACTGTGCTGGTACCTGGAGAGGTGCTTTTCCTCTCATGCTCATGTTGTGTCTCCAAAGCTCGCTCAGGTTGGCAGTGGTAAGGCACTGGATGTTTAACGTTGCATATCGGGTTGTAGGGCACAGCTGCCCCAGTCCTTCCTGGGGCTGCCGTAAAGCTTCCAGACATGCCTCTGTGAGGGCTCGGCTGAGGACACCTTCGTCCTTTGCCTGGGTAAGTGCTGGCTCCACTCAGTGCTCATTCTTCCCTGGACTTCTTACCTGCTTTCCATTTGCAGAAGAAGAGGAAAAGGCAAAAATTGAAAAGGTAACAGAAAAACCTCAAGATCTCAGTTGCCAGTTCCTTAATCATGGCCTCTTACTGAACCAGCTGTTTGCTTATTTCTACTTTGCTCCCCTAACTTAAGCTCCTGGCTGGAGGCTCAGAGCAGAGATAAGGGCACTTGCTAAGACCTGTTTCCTCTTCTCACCTCATCTTTCTGTCTTCTTCCCATTCAGCATGGCTAAAGTCTGAAAGCAAGCCCAGCACTCCCTTGGAAACTAGAAAGAGACAAATATAAAAGCAGTGTCGTGAGCCCTCCCAATAAGCCATAACCAAAATGAATTCTTTATTCTAATAGCAAATTCATGCTTGTCCAGTGTCCTTTGCTTGGTGCTTATTCTTTTGCTGTGAGGGAATGAGAAAGAGAAGATTCCCAAAGATGAATTATTTATCCCTCTACTGCATGAGGCGACCTGCTATGAAGATACCTGCTGATCTGTCTCTCCCCGCTCCCACCATCCAGCCAGCTTTCTTGCAGCCTCAGCCTTTCCAAACCTGTGGTGAGTGCAGAGCCGTGCAGCTCACAGAGGGAAGGGCGGGGTATTTGGGAAGGATAGGAGACCATGTCATGATATTCAGGTTTTGACATAGGACAAGATGAGGATAGAGAGGCCTGTAGCCAACCACCATGTCCAGTTGTGGCGTTTCAAGTTGTGAAGGGTCCCACATTGCCCTCCCCTGCCCACTGCATCTGCTGCAGACAGATGGGACACTAAAACCCAGGGGGGCTCATGCCTCTCCTGTTGGAAGAGTCCACCAGTTTAATATAACCCTGAGCAGGACATCACCCATCACCTGTGGCAGATGCCAGAAGCTTTGGTCTTCCCTCATTTTTGGCACCCTCTACCTAATTCGGCTGCAGAGCCGAGGGGAAAGGAGAACACATGTAGTATGTATGACAGGAGAACTGGGTAAGCAATGATCCCGCTCTCCAGAAGCGGCTGCCAGAGTCTTTGCTAAACATTAACAGAGGCAAATCTTCAACTGTCTCAATGTCACGACACCAGTGTGACCCTGTGTCTCTTTTAGAAACATCCCAGTGTGGGACTCAGGTGCTCAGATGTTTATATAAGAACTGGAGTTTTCATTTCCAAAACAAGCCCCAAAAGCCAACTGTTGTCTGCAACTTTTTCTGTGTGGTTGTAACACTCTGAAAACACCATCTAGCTTTTCCACTACAGCTCAAGAAATGGAGGGCCGAGGACACACATTTACTGAGTCCCCTCAGCGTGATTCACCTTGGCTGACCATCTCCAATGGGGACAGAGGGAAAGCAGAGGGACCTCTTGGGACATGGACCAGTGGGAGAGGAGAAACCACCCTTCCTGCCACTTTCAGGCTGGTGTGAGGCAGCTGGGGACAGGTCTCTAATGCCCCAGTGTTGGACCTGCTCCAGGATGTGGGAACCAGCTTCTCCCCATCCCACAGCTGAACGCAAGACCACCCTCCCAGAGAGGTCTTGCGTCCTTTATTTGGACACAATAATCAATGTCCTTTGTAAGCAACAATTTCTGCTACAGCAGTTGTGTTGCCAGCAGCTGTGAAAGGGAAGATTCAGAAATACTTTGTAAAATGGATTTTTTTCTTCTTTTTTTTTTTTTTTTTGCTTCAAGACATTCATTAAAAGCCTCATATTAAATGAAGCTACATTCTGCCTCCTCACTGGGATAACAGCTTTAATCAAAATGTCCATTTCTATGATCGAGAGAGAAGAAGAGTAAAAAGCAAATATAGATGGAACAAGGCCCCAGGAATGCACAGAAGTAAATAGTGCTTACGTATTCCCGTGGAATAGCAAGGTTCACTCATGGGTTTTTTCCCTTCCTTCATAATAAATGTACCTTTTCAGTTATTTTAAAGCAACAAACTTTGTTTTGAGCTGATGTGAATGCTCTCATCCTTGCTGGTGAAGGTATCTGAGCCTTACATGGTTTTTGCAACCCTGATGTCCTGAAATGTTGATTGTGCTGAGCATTTCCAGTAACTCGAACTGACACGTAATTTTTAGTGAGCATTGGTAACCAGCCTGCACAAGCTCCCAAGTACCTGCTCCCCACTGCCCTGTCTTGGAGCACCTCGAAGTGGGGTAAATCCTTCACCTGGAAAACCAAACCCGGAGCAAAACATGAACAAGGCAAATCCCCTGCTCCATGTTCTGCTCTGAAACACCACAGGAAAAGAGTGTGGAGACTCAGGAGCCCATCAGGGCAGTCCTCTGTGATAGTTTCTGGCTGATTTGTCCCCTGTAAATTCACATTTGGATGCACAGAAAACAGGAAATTCAGGATGTTGTTTTACCTGTACTCAGCTCCTTCTTCATCAAATCAATGTAGCCATCACATGAGGCATGGTACACGAGGAAATATAGCCATCACGAGTCTGGCATGTACCCTTAAGTTTGCCACCTATTAAAAAATGTTTCAGAGAAAGGAGGAAAGACAAAGAAGAGCCCGGAGATGAGATGGTCCATCCTGAGATGGAGTCCCTCCCCTGATATGGTTAGGGTTATGCCCATGAAAAAAAAGAGACCCTCCACCCCAGATATTTTCAGTGTGTCCACTAAGAGAGGTCCATGAAAGTCAGATGAGAAAAGCAAGCCTAACATCAAAAAGCTTCAATTTACTAGCTAGCAAGCCTCAGCAGGAAATCTTAAGGAGTCTAGAAATCAAAGTGAGTTGAAAACAGTTGAGATGTGGCTCCCAGCTGTTCCCCCAAGGCAGAGGCTCTGAGCTGCTCATCACAGCCTGCACACTCGGAGCTGCCAGGAGCAAGAAGCTCTGCACCCATGATGATGCTGAGAGTGCTGGAGAGGAACAGAAAGGGAGACATTGTCACCCAAAAGCTGCCAGCCATGCCAGCAATTTTATCCTGAATCTTGAGTTCATGAAAGTTAATGGTCACTGAGGAAATCAGCGGTGGCAATGTGAGCAGTAACCACATGTCAGTTCTGCAAAGAATTGCACTGAAAGACGGAGAGTGTCTGGTTCAATAACAGAAGCAGAAATTGCTGCTTCCTGGTTATCAATACCAGAGCTGGCAATAAGGCTTTTGTCAGCTGCTGTAGGTGATGGTGTTGCAGGGGAAAGGAGCAAACAATATCCCAGCTTTGAGCTGAAACCAAAGCCAGTGTTACATCAGCATTTATCATCCTTATCGACTGCATGATGAGCTGCAGTCCTTCTTGAAGAGGCATTTATTGAAGGTAGAAGCCCTGGAAACATTAAATTCAAACCTCATTAACTGCACAGGATTTATCTGTGATCCAGTAGACTTTTGTTTTGGCTGTGATGATTCTTATATAATTTTTGAGGAAATTGGGATGGGATAAACTTTTCTCACTTGACTCCAGTGGCAGACTGTAAACAATTTAGCATGCCACACAGCAACGGCAGCCAGAAATTCAACCCAAACTTCCTTGAAAAAATCAGCAACTCTGGATCAACAAATAACAGTTGGAAATGCACTGCCCTTTCCTACGTCAGGATTTTAAAGAAAAAATATCCTTCATTCCCTCCTTCAGCACCTTCAGAAAAGAAAGTAAAGAAGAGGAAGAAATCCCTGTCTGAAGCATTTCACTGGATGCAAAGGCTTGCTTTGCCTGCAGAGCTTCTGGGTTACCTGTTCTGGGAACTTCTGTACCAAGATACTTTTAGGAAAAATTTTTTCTGGACAAGTGTCAGCTGTTTTCATGGAGTGAAATGTAGATATTTACATTGAATATCTCTGCAACTTAGACATCTGATCTAGGCTCTCTTTATACCTTTTTTTACTAAAGACTACTAAGCACTTTAGGGAACAAGTTATCCAGCCAGCTCCAGATGTCCACTTCGGGAGGACCTGTGCTGCATGGCCAGCATGAACCAGCAGATCTGGGTGATCAGATCAGCTACAGATATCTCTTTTCACCCGAGGAGACAGGGAAAGCAAAGAAGGTATTAGATTTGTAAAGGAATGACTTTTAAGAAATGAGCAAACCCCTCAGTTCTCTACCAAATTGCTTACTGCAGCTATAAGCAGAGCACAGACACTTGCTGTTATATATTTATTATACTTTACAGCACCGGGGAAGCTTTTGAGTGGTAGGATGCCATCTGCTGCTCCGAACGGTTATTTCCTCCCTTCCTATCCCTTCCCAGCAGGCAGTTTGTGCTGGTGGGGGGAAATTTGGAATATGTTTGCATCATTTGCAAAGTGAATATTTTTTCACCCATGAAACAAAATATGCACAGATAATAGAAAGCAGAGTGAAGAGTTTAATCTCACAAGTGCTGGCTCAGTTTTGAAGAAAAGTTTGTACAATGAATGAGGCATCCCAGAGAAGACATACGATATTTACCCACAGACCAGCTTGCAAAGAAGATTGGATTTTGTATAAATTCCAGTTTATTGCCAAGTCTTGCTGATAATTCTGCTAGCGCCCATCTCCACTACTGCAGAAACAATCATCTCCACATCTGTGAGTCAGTGCGATGCCCTGTGACCCTGAAATATAGTCTCAGCATGTCTTTCTAAAATCTGTGGAGTGAAGAACAAATTAAAACACACTGTCGGCTCTCGGGGACTGGAACTTAAACCTGCAAGCAAGCTCTATTAAGTCCAGTAATAGACACCAGTCATACTCAGCCACACAATGGAAGTAAAACGGGATGAATAGCACATCATCAGCTCCGGCACTCCAGCAGCAATAAGCATCACGCTGGGCTCACTGCACTGACTAATCCATAATTTATTGGGCTTCATAAATATCAAAACATACCACAGCTGTTAGTACTTCAGTGCAAAACCCGCAAATATTGCTTCAATTATTCAGGAGCTCGTAGCAGGAACCAGTCAACTGCTTCGAAGGTGCAATTTTAGAAGGTATCAATTACTCAGGATTTTCAGCAGTGCAGTTGCCGGCTGGGCCCCCAGGGCAGCTGGTACAGAGAGCACTGGGAGCACCAACAACAAGAAGAAAAATTGCCTCTCCCTCAAAAATAGCCTAAAGCCTTGAGCCCCACACAGAGAGGGATGCAGGCAGCTTGGTGGCAGCACTCAGAGCAGCTATGTGCAGTCCCCTACAACCCTTGGAGGAGCCTCTGCTTCAGCATCTCGCCCTGAGAATCTGCCATAATGATCTTTAAATCAACAATTCCAGAAGCATGCACTCCTAAATTTACCCTCCATGCAGGATACAAGCTCAACTTGCTTAGGTGACAAAGCTCAGAAGTTTGAGTCACCTCTCCAGCAAGGAACCACCATTTGAAGCTATCCTGGGCTTTCCCTCTTGAAGACACTTCTCTCTCCCAATGGCATTTGGGTGCCGAAGGCAAGATCAGAGACTAGGGCCAGCTGCTTGGTGGGTTGAGGTCAGGGTTGCAATTACCAGATGGCACGGTGGCTAATGCACAAGCATCAGGTCCCACTCACATCAGCCCTGCTCGTGCTCACACTGCAGATCCCCCCTCCTCTGGGGTTCATATATCACATCCCCTCTGTTTAAAGCCAGGCTTCCAGGCTGGACTGAGTCAATCACAATGGCCATGAGCTAGTTTTCTATTTGTGTTTTATGGGACAATGGATTTTTCCACTGGGGGGGAAAAAAAAACAGTTTAATTCTAACTTCTCTCTTGTTCCATCCTCCTGCAAAGAACTGGAAACAGGAAAATAAGGTGCTTAAAGGAGCAGATGGCATACCACCAGTGCTCCCCCATAATAAGGTATAAATCCAGTGGTCATTTGCTACTGGAAAAGGAGAATCTCAAGGTTAATCAGGTATTTGCAAACTTCAGGAAAACAGGCATCCAGCAGGAGATGATGATGATGATGAGATTCCCTATCAAGAGGAAAGAATGAGCTGAACTATATGAGACAACAGAGAAACCACATGGAAAAGCTTGATGGCAAAACACAATGAAAAGGAAATCAGGTCTCACTGATTGGGCTTTATGGGGAGTTTTCTTTAGTATGAGATGCATCATGTGAACCCCAGGTACAGGTCAGCCTGACCCAGCTCTGTCCTCATGAGAGAAGGGACAGGAGAAAGCATGGAGCACCCTGAGGAGGGACACAGTGTCTGAGAGGTGGAAAGGGACCTCTGGAAATGAGAGCAGGGAAGCAATGTCTCAAATGAGCAGGGCTCCAGGAGCAAGGGAGGAAATCAAGCTTCAAAACATTGAAATAGATAAATAGATTCAAAACATTGAAATAGATAAATAGATAAAAATCTAGGATTTTAGGATGCAGGACTGGTCACCCCTGAAACGTTACAGAAAAAATGTATTCCTGCTGAAGAAGAACGCCTGCTGCTGCTGAAGGAAATTTCGGGGGCTGTTTTGGATACATGCAGGTGCAGCTCCTCCACGTCAGGCTGGTTTTTGTGGCAGGGAGCACCTGTGGGAATCATCCACAACCCACTGCCCAGCTGGTGGTGTGACCAAAGACAGAGGCACAGTCTCACAGGATTATGGCCATTGCTATCATGTAATGATGTAAAAACCCCCTCCCTCCTCATTACCACCTCTCCCCTTGTCTCAGTGCAGAAGCACAGCCTGACCCAGTGTATCCGAAGTGTCCTTGTGCTCTGAGAGAGTCGTGCCACAGTCTGGGAGGACCACCACAGCAGTGTCACCATTCACCAAACCCACAGGAGAACCATGGAAGGGTCCAGCTTCACAGGAGGCATCACTGGGAGCAAAAGAGGAGGCCAATTCCTCTATCCAAAGGGTCTAGAGACAAGTCAGATGTCTGCTTACCTCTGGGAAATCCTGAATGTAGATTTTGAGTTATCTACAAGCATGCCTATGGATAGACATCTCAGTGCAACTGTCCCCTTGGCTTCTCTGTGACCAGTGAAGATCTTGTACCTATAGCTATACCTCGCTTTCCTTTCCAGGGCAGCCAGGGTGTGGGGGTAAAGGGAAGTTCCAGGGGCCAGCAACAATCACAGGCTCAGCCCAGCATGAAGCAGCATAGAGCATGGATGCATGCATGGGTTTGAGGTCCCCACGTCATTCACGAAACAAAACAAAGAATATTATCTGGAATAGATGTTAGTGTACCCCATGAAAGGGCTTTAGCCTGGCCAATGCCTGCAGTACCTTTAGTCAAGCAGGCAGGACAAAGTCAGATAAAATGCAAGCATGATCAGACCTTCAACGAATCCCATTTGAGGATTTGAAGCCAAACTTTGTAAATTTAACTAAAATTTATTTTCATGTCCAGACACTACAGACCTGCTGACTCAGCTTGGTCCACTCCATTGCTCCAGAATGGGGAAGCTGTTTTCCTGCATCTCCAAAGTCTGTAGGAGGCTTTCTCTATCTTTAGTGGGATGAGAGAAAACTCCTGGTGTTTCAACATGGCCAGAGCTGTCAAAAGCCCCTCTCGTGTCTCCAAAGTCCAGCTATTTTTTAAATAGACAACAGCTTCCTGTCCCCATGACTTTTGTAAAACAAACAAACAAACAAAACAAAAAAAAAAAAAATCCCAACATTTGCATTTTATATTTCTATTAAAGAGTTTGCTGAAGCAAAGCGGAGCCATTTCCTGCAGTAAGGGAAAGGGCAGCTCGGCATGGAAGGGCACCCACTGCTGGGAAGGGCTCCTGCAAGCAAACAGTATGAAATTTTCATGCAAATTTCCCACCAGGGCCTCTCGAATAAAGCTTCAGATTTCCCCGCCCTTAATGAATAAATCACTCAGCCTCATTAGTGGAGTCTTTGGCATGAGGGCAGCAAGCATCACCTTTGCTGCTGAATTGACCAAAGAATTGATGAGACCAGAGATAAATACTACTCTTAAACTTGTGCTGAAGAAGACATGAAAAACATGTTAGCTCATAATTACACACGCAGCAATACAAAATGGGGATAATTGAGATATAAGTACCAACTTATCAGGATATTAGGTATCACCTTTAGAAAGATTTTTTTTGCCCTTAATACGCTAACAAACCATGTCCAAAGCAGTGAAGCTCTTTAATGTTGTTGATTTTTTTCTTTTTTTCCCAGTATAAGTGATGCCCAAGTCTTTTGGGAAGTGGCATTTTCTTCTAGGATAGAATGTGCCTCTGGGGGAGTGGCTTTTGCACAGCATCAAAAACAAAGGGGCTCTGAAAAGGGCCTTTTGATATAGCTCTGATGAATCTAATACCATGGAGCTGTGTGCTCTATGTTTGCACAGCCCAGGGAGCAGTCCAGATCAGCCCCACATGTTTCCAAAGACTGCAGCAATGGTATTGCAGGCCTTCCCCACCTTCCATGAAACCAGGTGAGCACGGTGTGTCCTGCTCCGTGCCCCATGTCCCCTGGTCTGGGTGGCCTTGACCCAAGCACAGAGACACCACCAGCAGCTGATGGGGTGATGCCCGCTGCCTGGCGAGCTGCAGGAGGGGCATCTCATTCAGTGCCTGTGCACAGATGTATCCTGGGGGGTTGTGCAAGGCCAGTAGCTCAAACATTTCCCAATACACACATCCCATGGCTGTTGTACAGCCCAGTCCCACAGGAGCCTTTCTGAGTCAGGGCTGTGCTTCATGAAGCTCCAAAAACAGGGCCAGTGATGCTGCACAGGAGCAAGAGCACATTGTAGAAAGAGGGGTTGTCACATCCACTCTGATGCCCGTTAGTGGTGCCCAAGAGGCACAGCTTCCCAGATACACCATCTGGCTCTCCCCTCAGCTCTGCCTTCTCCTTCTTTTCTCATGAATGAAATTAAAAGGAAATAGAAAATAAGTTTTCTAGAGCTGACTCACATTTCAGAGCAGCTGAAGGTCTCATTTTCCTAATCAAGCACTTAGGCTGTGGCAGCAAAAAGTCCAGCTCCAAATCCAGCCTTGGCTCTGTGTGTATCAAGTGAGCTCAGTCCTTGCATGGGGCTTGTAGGGAAAGGGAGGAACAGTATCAGTAGTGATAGTTCAAGAGCAGAGATCTCATGGTCCTGGATGTATATGTGACTGGTACTCCTGAAGAAGGGGAAGATATTTAGGGTGTGCAAGAGATTATCCGATGCGTGTCCGTGCAAAAAATAAAATGAAATGTCAGCACTGAAGTGAAAGGTTTCTTGTGCAACCTCCCATCCCCACATACCCCGGTGAATAGGCAGGTCAGCGCTCCAACATTTCATTTAGACAGGACACTCTCCTGCTTTAAGGCATGGGCATTGCCTGCAAAATCCTTGCTGGATTTTCAAATCCTCCAAATGAAGGTTTCTGTCACTCAGAGGCCAACTTTAAATTTTCTCATATTTTGTACATACGACTGTTGCCCTTTCTCCAAGCGCCGTCATATCCTGGCGTGGACATTGCTTGTCTGCTGAGCACTCCCAGCCTACAAGGCTTATGGGTTGGTTTCCATATACAGAAGCCACAAAGAAGAGTGTTGGTATATTTGTGTTGTAACTTATTTAATTTATAAGTAATAATGTTCTTGAAAGAGAGATGGAAAACATGGAAAAACAAACCTGCCTGCCATGTGCCTCCCCAGCACTGACCACTTGCTCACACTTTATGAAGTACATTGGTATCTGCAATATTCAGTCTCTATCACACACTTCAAACCTCACAGTTTTGAGCCAGGGATTCTCAGCACCTTCTTTACTGAAAAAGCTCAGTAAATCCAATGCATATACATTGAGTCTAGCTGCTGAGTCTAGGAAAACATAAATATGGAATGCCTACTACAAGAAATGTAGACTAGCAATTCCCAGGCTTTCAGTCAGCACATGAACATATGGAGCTTGTCTGCTTTTAAACTTCATAACTGTAGAGTACTATAAACAGCCACTTTTCTACGTACACCTCTGACAGCTTTAACTTCAATAGTATATAGGGGGAGAGAGGTGAACACCTCTGCTGTCCCCAGCCAAACACCTCATTGTGCACAGTCAGCTGGAGCAGATAAACACTTTGCTCTTTAAAAGCATCACAAAAAAACATCTGCAACTGCTGGATTACAGTTGTTTAACAGTTCAGTTCATCTGGGTTATCTGAGAAGTGTCTCTGCTGCTGGGACAAGCCGTGTTCAGCACTTCCAGTCTCACAGGTCTGCTGCCGTATGCATTGATAATGCCCTGTTTCCCAATGCAAATATTTTCTTCAAGATAGGAACATTTGGAGTAATGAAGTAAAAAATCAATCAAACAAACAAAGAAACAAACAAAGAATCCAACCCAGATTCAGGTACCATTCTTGGTTTTGGAAAAGCACCAGGCTAAGATCCACACTAACTTACCCCATTGTGCCGTGGTGCAGGTCATGATTCAGACTCTGAAACAAGTTGAGTCATATGAGTACAAAACCTCTCAAAAGGCCAATGGAGCCCTCAATAACTGCTGAAGAGGAACATTGAGTATTTTTATGGATATTGAATTTATTAGGAAGACAAAGGAATGACAGACCTCAGCTCTGCCTGCTCTCATGTTGTTTCACCTCTGGAATTACTCCCTCTGCTCCTTAATCCCTGAGCAGCTTGTGCCTGCATCCCTACGGATGGTAGGCCCCCAAAATGTTTCACAGGGAGATCTGGCTCTAGCAGGAGGAAAAGGGATGCTGTAGTTGTCTTCTGCTTGTTTCACCCTGTCCTGGTTGGGGCTGGACTAGAGCTCCCGTTGGTCTGGCAGCGGGAGGAGCTGCAGCACAGAGACCCCAGGGGCTCCCCAGGTCCCAGTGCCCTCACCTGTGTGCGGGGGCGGGGGGAGCACAGCTGGAGGGCTGGGCCCCGATTGGCCGATGTTCCATGTCATGTGATGTTATGCTCACCATATAAAGGCAGGAGTGGGGCAGGAGGGGCTCTCACTTCAGGGAGTGTGGCTGCGGGGCCTTTGTGTTGGGGATCGCTGGCCGGGAGCAGGTGGGTGTCGGTCGGTGGGTGGTGAGCAGCTGTATTGTACATTACCTGTTGATACTGCTGTCACCATATTATTCTGTTACTGTTATTAAACTGTTTTTATCTCAACCCGCGAGTCTCCCTTTGCCCCTCTGATTCCCTCCCCATTCCCAAGTGGGGGGAGGGTGGGTGAGTGACTGTGTGGTGTTTAGCTGCTGAGTAGGCTCAAACCACAGCACACCCAAACTTCGACCCCTCTGCACCTCCACCAGCCTGCAGAGGTGGAACACAGAGATTCGACCCATGAGGTCTTGGGGACAGAAATCACAGCAAAACCAGCTTAGTTTGAAGCGGGAGCTGGTGCTCTGACTTTAAGCCATCCTCCCCTCCAAGCAAAACAACTTCATCTTGGTTTCCATGAGAGAGATTGAGACGTTCATCCAGAAGCTAAGCAACATTTTACAGCTGTGAATCATGATTGTGTGAGACCCACAACTTGGCAATTAGAACAAGTGTCAAAAAGACACTATATCTAGAAATGAGGGTGAGGAAGGGAGGATGGGAAAGTTCTTGCAGGTTTTTTTCTCTAGAGGTTTTTCAAATAACAATGATGCAGGAGTAAGAAGCTGGAGATAAGAGAAGGGAGGGAGGAGACAGATGAGACATTGAGCTGTGGGCTGTAAGTTGTCCTGGGCAAGGCATACAAGAATTAGTAGTTGCTCCTATGAATTTAAGAAGGGATTTCCTGGAGCATTGATTTCACTCATCAAAATCATCATCATCAAAAATCTACAGAGAACACCAATTATGCATTATTTGGGCTTTGGGGCCATTAAGTGTCTTTTTGCAACTTTAACATTTTGATCCTGTGGTAAGCCAACACCACCGTTGAGAGCACAGTCCTGCCTCCAGGCATCTCCCTGCGGAGCCGCGTTTCCTATCAGGCTGCAACAGCCTGTTCTTCTTCTGGGGGATAAAATTTGCTTTGCCTGCCTGGGGTTTTTGAATCTCTCATGTCTTGTACATGGCTGACCAAAATGTGGTCTTATCAGAATTGGATAAAACTGATCACAGAGTCATTTATGGCCTGCTTTTTCCAGGTTGTTAATTTGCTCATTCATACAAGAGCTTCAAGGTGAACTTTGGCTTGGAACAAACCTCAGTCTGCCACACCAGGACAGAAGTTAGTTTCATAAACTGGGTCTTTTCTTTGCAACACCACAAGGATTTAATGTTATATTTGCAAGTGGCATGGGGCATGTTTCACACATGTGCCTCAACACCCCTCTTTGAGAACCATTGTGGTAATGTGAGACAATGAGGATTATGGTTTCCAAAGCATATTCCTGATCTGGACTAAGAGGTGAATGGAGATGCACCCTGTCAATTTTCTTCACCCTTCTGATTCACTTCCAGCTTTTTATGGCTGTCCTGGTTGCTCATGCCCTGCATTTTCCGCCAGTGCCAGCAGCATTTCCCATGCTCAGGCACATGCTGGTGCTGCAGCTGTGGCTTCATGCCAGCGGTGTCCCTGCGGCAGAGCCCTGGCTGTCCCCAGCAATGACCACCATACGTGGGTGGATGTGGCTATAGCTGGATATGGCGGGGTGTGCTGGTGGAGACGTCAGAGGAGTCCCCCTGGAAACAACAAGAAACAAGTCCTCCTTCCCTTATGAAGGAGCCAATGTCTTGGGCGCACCAACCAAGAGAAGGTACATTTGCAGGGCTAGAGAACTCGTGAAGCTTAACACAGCAAACACCACACAGCCAGCTCTTCGACTGCTCTAGCAGTCAGCCTGCCAGAAGCCACTCTGCTTCTTGTCACAAGGACCAGATCTGGTACCCATATGGAGAAGGGACTGTGGCTTTCCAAACCGGGACTTTGACAGATGCTCAAAAATTGCCCCACCATTCTGTCTGGGGACTGGATTTGTATGATTTCTTATCTAGAAGACTATATCCAGATATGTGGAGCAAAAGTTGATTTTGCTTTTTGGGGGTAGGATTTAGGTAACTGAATGGAGCTTATAGTTGTGGGAATCCTTGACCACTTGCTGGCTTGTCCAGGTACTGTTCCCCACAGATGTGGAAAGTGGTACGGATTCTCCTTGTCAAAGCCCATCAGGTAAAACCACTTTGGCCCAGGTAGACATTCCTTTCTTCTTGTAGCAACAGTACAGGAAGGCTCAAATTGCTGACTCCAACACTCAAGGCTTTTTTCAGGATTTATCTCTGCCTCACACACTGGGCTCTTCAACCTCCCATCTCCCAGTGCAGAATAACAGGCACCTTCCCTGCCTTCGTGCCCTGCACCACATCCCCACTTGTGCCTGCCCCCCCCCCTCCTCCTGCCTCCCCTGCTGCCTTGGCCTGTTAAACCAGCCTTCCCCAGTTCTTCGTACTGCTTTCAATGGAAGGAGAAAAAGGCAACTTTTAAGTGCAAAAGGGCTGTTCTGATTTCCACTGGCTCTGTTGGGTTCTTCCCTGGAAAAATCCCTGATGTTTGGGAAGGGGCTGGCTGCAGCCTTTGTGTCCCTGCAGCACATCCCTGCTGATGGGATCGTGGCGAAAAGTGCTATGGTGCTCATCTGTCCTGCTGCCACACCAGCCTCCAGGCTGAGCTGAAATAATCCCTTCTTAACCCAGCAGGCAGCTAGAAAACCATTATGAAGATTCACTTCCCACTTTCTGTGTATGCCAGCAGAGTGAAGTGGACACACAGGGCAGCTCTTACTCCTCTCTCCCCCTGTGCCTGCTCTCCAGCCCCTCCTGCAACTGCTGTTGTTTTCTATTTTACCTTCCCTCCCTTGCGTTTGTTTTATATTTTACCTCCACTCTATGGCATTTACCACAGCCAAAACTCACTTTTAACTTTGACTTAAAAAAATTCCTCAGTACGTTTTGGTGTGTGCTTGTCAGCATTTCAGGGGCACAGCATCTTCTAAGCAAATCTGTCCATCCCTTTCTTCCCTTCACACGTTCCTGTCCAAATCTCACAATATAGCACTAAACACTGCCCCCTGTTCAATATATGCCCTTTTATTGTTATTGCTATATATGAGTGCCAGCCATGTCTCAGTTTCCTATGGGATTCCTTGCCACAATCAGGTTTTGAAATGAGGTTACGCTTTCTCAGGTGCCCACTGACACATTTCGTTAAGTGGCTGAGATACCTGTACTGCAAAGATTTTAAAAAGTAACCTTACCTATTCAAATTAAATGTGTAACAACATTAAAAATACATATATTAAAAAAACAAACAAAAAAAAAGTGGATGAAATTTCGACCTTATTGAAGCAAATGGGAGTTCTGTCACTGACGTCAGTCAAGCTAGGGCTTCACCCAGAATTTGAGTGAGGAAACTCAGATGGGCCAATAATAGAAACAAGCCAGCTGTCAAAGCTGGATCTGCAATCTCAGCCTGAACTCCCCTGCCCCGCAAAGATTACAGCATGGCTCTGCCTCTAATTGCTGTAAGAATAGCTGTCTTATTGTCTACATCTTCTGCAATTCCATTACTGAATGAAGGACACTTCTGATACAAATGAAAGAAAAAAAATAAAACAAAACAAAACAACAACACCAAAACCCACGTGTATTATCCTGACTAATGCACTTATGAAATTAGAAGGTTATTACAGCGGTGAGGAATTAAGCTACAATGCTGATGCTCTGTCTCGCTGAGGGTTTACAGAGTGGTAATTAAGAGAAGCACTTTCTGCATAAGAGAGCTCTTCTGCTGCAGAGGAAGAAAAAACATTTCTGCTCATTTTAATCAGTCATTGATGGATGGCGTTAATCAGCTACGATAACATGTCTGCATCTCCCTCATTCTATGGCTCCGCAGATCTCCTGTAGCTGCCAAATAACCCCAGTGCATTTCAGCCTGGACCACAGCCCCCACCACTGGGGAAACACACAGTGGCTTCAGCAGGCTCTGCATGCAGCCCTTTTCAGATCTATTAGGACAGGGAAATGCCAACCTGGCTATTGATTTATTTAAACACTTCCAGCATGGCTTTGAACCCCCTGCTGCTTTGCAGACACTAAACCCCAACATCTCTCTGCACACATGAATGAAAGCAAGCCCCTTTATCCCAGACGAGGTTGCGTCTCCCCGTGGGCACAAATCACTGGAGCAAATGTCAAAGCAAGTCACACAACTTAGACACATATCTGCAGCAGAGATGGACTTGAAGGACTTTATATGGTGAGTGTGTCTTTCCCAAACGGTCCTCATGCACCTCCAAGAGCAGTTTGGCTTCGGGAGGCTGCAGAGAGTACATCAGGAACAGCATGGTGCTTTGGAGGTCTCTCTGCACCCACACACATGGCAGCACTGGGAGCATTTCATCCCCTGGAGGCTGGGGACGCCCCTCACGTAAGGAACTGAAGGAATTAATGCCTCAAACATTCATCGACACAGAAAACTTTGACAAGCTGTGGCCTTTGTGATTAGTCTAAGGAATGCCACCCAAGGAAGCGCGAGTGTATCGAAGGATGCACAGCTTCACTCCCTTGCAGTTGTAATGCCAGACCCCTTAGATAAACCTCAAAGGAGGGAAACATGGACTGCGTAAAACCATATGTTCAGGTTAAAGGACTGATAAGAGAGATAAATAAACAGCACCAGATGGACCTAATCAAAAACTGAAGAAAATATAAGGGGCGGGGGAGAAAAGGGGGGTGGGAAGAGGGGGGCAAGCACGACCACCGACTCAATTGACAAGGGATGGTGCACCCCATTCCCCCTCAGTGCATATGCAGAACCCATGATCCACCTTTTCCTCATCTCTCATGGAATTGAGTTTGTCGAATACCTGCCTCTTTTGGTCTAGTATGCTAATCAGCTGATAAAGGTAAACTGAAAAGGCAACAGAAAATTTTACTCTGTGTGCACCCACCATCCAAGACTTCTGGGCCTGCAACAACGCTGGTCCACTTCCCCTCCCCCCTCCCCCCTCCCCCCCTTGCCTTGCCTTTCCATTTTTCGATAAGGGACCACATCACTTACTATCCTTTTCCAAGTTTAAGTTGTTTCTACCACAAGCAAAACATTTAACCAGTCATTTAGGTGTTGTTTCACCTTAATTTAACCCAAGGGGATCACTGAACCTTTACAACTCCCTGGGATCCCAGTCTGAGTCGTCGTAACACCTTGTCTCCACGTTACAGGGAGGGAAGCAGAACACGGCAAGGATGAAGTGCTCTGCACCACAGTCAAAGCCAGCAATACCAGTTGCACCTATTGGGTACATCACCAGCGGGGTGCAAACCCACATGCCCAGTGGTCCCTCCCGTCAGCCCTTGTCCTGCAGGTGCCAGAGCTCAGAGCCACAGCTGCAAGGGAGCAAAATACAGAATAAAATGATGTTTCTTTGTGTGAAAAATAGTTTTCCAAGGAGACAGTTGTTGTTTTGAAGAGTGGGGCAGGAAAAAACACAGGGGTCTTGCTTTAGTGTGCTGCTCATTGCCAAAGGCACCATCCATAGGAAGAAAAAGGACCATTGGCAAGCACAGGCTGGGCAGCCCAGGCTCCAGGTGAGTGCCAGGAGCAGTTCTGCAATGCTGCTGAAGGCAAGGCAAGGTTTTTGGAAAGGACTGGGATTCTGGAAAGTATTATCCTTCCCACTGCTCCATGTCCAACCAGCTTCAGCAGCAGGCAGGGAGAATGAAATGATTTGTTGAAGGTGGACTCGAGGTGGCTGGGTCGTGCCCTGGTGCAGGTGCTGGGAACATGAGATGCTCCTGGCAGTGCTCACACGGACACACAGTTGGTTTGGAGCAATATCTGCCTGGCCCTTCTGGCTGCTGGGTGACAGGCCCATGCACCCTGCTCCAAAACAGGGCGCCAAGGGAGCTTAAATACTGCAGTGACATGTTTGGACGTAAAGAAAGGTAGACTAGATTGACAAAAGGAGAGAAGCATCATCTGGACATGCCAAATTGCAAAGCTCTTAATCATGTATTAAGGAAGTACATAAATGCCTGGGCAGCACATAGAGCAGCCCATATGCCTATTCCTGCAGATACAGTGCCCAGCTGTAGGTCCACAATGTCACTTTGGAGATTTTGGAAGCAAGATTTGGGACCAAGACCCTGGTACTGAGCCCACCATGGGGTTCCTATCCCATCAGGCGGCAGGGAAGGTGGTGGACAGAGGCATCACCTCAATCTCTCTGAGCAGAATCAGGCACCTCCAGCACATGGTTACAGCCATGACCTCATCAGCATCATGACTGTCACTGGGACAGGAAAAATGCAGAGCTGGTGAGTCAGAAGGGATGGATTTGTGACTGCTTGGTTAAAGTTTCTAAGCAGAAGTAAAGCAGATAGACACAAAGGTAAGAGAAGAAGAAACAGTAGAAAAAAATACCAGTGCTCATGCAGGTTGAATTTTGCTTGGTTCAGATCTGGCTTTTATGGGACAGCTTCTACATTCCATAAAGGAAAAAAAAAAGTCACAAGCCCCAGTGTGGTTTTGACTTTTAACCAGCTCTTAAGGAAACCATGGGTCTCACCTTTGTCATGTTGACTTGTACAAGACCACAAGGACTGCAAATGGTTTCCTCCACTGGCCTCCCAGGCAGCAGGTGGTGCAGGTCCTGCCTTTTCCCCTAGACTGGGACAGAAGATCATCCAAAGCTCTGGGGTAGAGAAGACCGATGCTAAATACATCCACAAAGACTTTCTGTCCAGTTTCTGTTGTGTGCTTGGGGGGGGGGCGGGGGGTGATGAAGGAGCCAGCATGCTGTCCCCAGCCTGCAGCTACACAGCAAAATGCATCTTGTTGGAAGGTAACTGAATTATCAGTACTAAGCAATAATGCTGCACATGTGTCCTTCCCAGGGACAAGGGACAAAAGAGGAAGAGGGACTCACATTTGCTAGATTTTTAATAGTCTGCTGCAGAGTGCTTCAATGCAAGAGCTATAGAGACTACAACCTTGAAGCATGGCAATAATTGAGAACAACCTCTCCTTTTAAGTAAAGTGTAAACAAACAAACAAACAAACAAACAAAAGCTTTAAAAAGAGCAGCATCAAACAAGTCCAAAGTTACTGACCAATATATGTGATTTCAAAGGCAGAATTTCTGCCTCTTTCTTTTTTTTAAATCAAGATTGACTCTCTCTCAGAGTTATTGTTTAGATTACAGGCTTGCCCTGGAAGAGGATATTTCTACCTCTCTGTGCCAGCAACGAAAAATGTTGCTATTCACATCTCATTGGAGGCGCTAGGAGAAAGTAAGCACCACCTGTAAATAAGCTGCCTCAATAATTAATTGCCCGTACAGACAGCACAATAGAAAAGCTCCAGGAATAAGTTATTGCAAATACAATTTCAAACTAGCAGTGCACGAATAGCCTCCAAAAAGCAGACCCTGAGTTTCAGAGAGATGTAAAACACCACCATTCAACTTGTCTCTGCTTTCTGATTGAGAAGTCTCAGCCTATTTCACTTCAGGTGAGGCAGCACATAGCCCAGAAATGAGCCTTCACCAGCAGCCTCTGGTTGGCAAAGAAAAAAAAAGGGTTCAAAGTAGCAGGGATGAGTGAGCAGTGGCATGGTCACAGGGAGAAGAAAAGAGGAGGGAGGAAGAAATGGGATGGATGGATGGATGGATGGATGGATGGATGGATGGATGGATGGATGGATGGATGGATCGATGGATGAATATGGTCCGTGAACATGGTCAGTGAGAAATGTCATCATACAGAGAGAGCAGCCACATGGAAACCACCAGCATCCCCTGTCCAGGGAAGTTTCACTCAGCAACAATGGGAAGAAGAGGAGGGTGAGGAGGACAGGACCTCTTTAGCATCTGTCAGGGAGCACAGACATATCCACACCCTCCCCTGAAAAGTGCAAAGTATGAGGCATATGGAGAAGACAAGTTTTAACGAGGCTGGGATGCCACACACTTGGCCTCCCCAGAGGAACATCCCAACAGTCTGTCTATGCCTCAAACCACACAACCACAGATACATCCCAAGCTGTCGGGAGAGCAGACAGGCAAGGGCTGGGGATATCCTTTGGCCCAGACTTTATGCAGGGCAAGGAACTGGCATGGTTACATACACGGCTGTGTACATGTACATCCAAAAGCCAGACTCTTCAAAAAGAGGTAGAAAAGGGAAGAATATGAGGTGGTCAATGCCCCAAGCCTGTCAGTGTTTAAGAAGCATTTGGACAGTGCCTTTAATAACATGTTTTAACTTTTGGTCAGCCCTGAAGTCATCAGGCAGTTGGACTATATGATTGTTGCAGGTCCCTTCCAACTAAACATTCTATTCCTATTCTATTCTATTCTATTCTATTCTATTCTATTCTATTCTATTCTATTCTATTCTATTCTATTCTATTCTATTCTATTCTATGATTTAGGACAATTCAGAGCTCACTTCAAGATATCATTAACAGGTGGGGGAAGGATGGCAGTGAAATGAAGCAGGGAGGAGAAATCATAAATAGAAATGGAAGAAAAAAATATACATCCAAGTGAAATGTATAATTCCCATATAAATGAAAGAGAGGTAATGATGCACGTCAAACTAATGAAATTATCCTGCAGACTGACTACTAGCTAATGAAATTGCTTACTTAGCAATTAACTGAGCTGCAACCGGCACTTCACTGCACTCGCATTAGCCAAAACTCTTCCCATCAGCAGCAAGAAAAATGCCACAGGGGTAGAGCAAGACAAGCTTTATTTTGCACTATACCCACCATGAAGTGCAGCCAGAATCAGAGGACAGCCAAGGCACAGGGTCAGCGGCACATGAGGCTGAGGCTCAGCTCTGAGCGATCTCTGTGTGGGGATCACGGCCCCGGCACACTGCTGCAGGAACAAGCCCCCTCATGTATAGCCCTCAGACACAAGGCTGCTCTCTTCACATGATATGGTGGGTGTGTGGGGGTCATATTTATGGGTTTGTAGTAGCTGCAGATCAGGTGCGCACTGATTGTGAACCGAGGAAAATGTTCTTTTGATCTGACAACCCCGCTCATGAAACCTGGAGCACAGAAGTCAAATCAAATTTCTTCTGGTTCAAAGGTAACCAAGCAGGACTATTTTGTGGCTGGACATCCACTATTTTAGCAATTTTGCTGAAGACAGTTAAGCTCTATTGGGATACAGCTCTCCACGGCTATATGCTAATAGCTCTAGGACAATAGGTCACACACGCCCCCACACAAACCCAGGGTGTCTTTCTTTCTTACCCTTAAAGTGTGATGCACTCCCAACAAGAAAATAAAGTACTTCACTTTTTAAACAATTGTAAGTGTGGGTTGTTTTTTCTTTTTTTTTTTTTCCTAGAAACACAAAGGCAGAGGTTGGCATCACCTGCAGAGCCCACAAAAGACCTCCTAGTAGTTTGAGCCAGGAACAGGAGTGGACAGCAGCCAAACATGTTGGGAAGCCCAAGAATTAGATGGGCAAACTGTCCTGTTGCTCATCCCATTTTACATCCTGCTAGTGCAGGTCTGCTCTCCCATGTCACTATGGTAAGGTTAAAAAAACCTGTGCTGATTGGAGCCACATCTGTGTTTTCACCTTTCTATGGTATTTCACAGTCTGTCACTCAGCATATACATGGGCACAACCAAATAGCACCAACCACAGCTTGACACCATTCAGAGGGGCAGAAGGGTCTTCAGAAGACCTCCAGAGAGCAACCTCCCTAATGGCAATTACTGCTTTAAAGAAAAGGATTAGAAGTTAATGGTAGAAAAATACCCACGCAGGAGCTGAAGGCTGCTGTTATGGAAAACTATCCCTCCTGGTTTGCCTCAGTTCAGTTTTAAGGAGCCTTTGGGAGCATGATGCTGTCACAATGCTGAAGTTCAGCCGTAGAGAAGTGCTGAATCACAGCAAACATTTCACTTAAAAGTGAACCTCATTCTAGATTTAAGAGACAGATGGGATTAAATATTTTTTTCTGAATATTAGTCAGATAATATACACATTCCCTTACTAAATGATGGAATTCTTAATCAATACTTGAAGCTTTAAAGTATGTAAATTTGTTGTAAATTTTTTGGCATTTCTTTCTATTCTAAATTGTAAACAATCAGAAAACTTGACTGAAAAGCTCTCCGTCATACATTTTTGTCCCTCTGCATTAGGATTCAAGGAAAAACATTCAGAAAAGTCCATCTGGGTCTGCAACCCAATGAAAAAAGTCAGGCACGCTGGAAATCCTGATCCCACTACACACCTCCCCCCAAAAGTGTAGATATTTTGCAGGGAGGAATCATCACATCAGAGCCCAGAACAGACAAGAGAACAGCCCCCACAATGAACAACAGGAAGGGTGATCCCAGTTTCCCAGTCATGTTCTTATGTCTGTCTGTATGCGCTGCCTAAAATGACATTCTCTAATGTCAAAATGATAGCTTCTGTGTTACCCAATCACTGCTGAATAATAATCCTGAACTTACTACATTTTCCCAGTGGTTGAAACAGTTCCCATCCATAAAAACCATAAAAGGTCTTTGGAACAAGAACTCAAAGGCATGAAACTGAAAGGCCCATGACTCAAAGCTCTGCTCCAATGATTAGCTGAAGCATTGCAAAGCAAGAGAAATGGTCTCCACTTCCTACGGACCAATGTTTCTTCAATCCCGACCCTTCAAGGTCGGTTAAAGTTTTCAAAAGGTACTTGACAAAAGTTGTGCAGCTTTAGCAAGCGGACGCCTCTCCAGGGCCCTGGCTCATCTGAATAGTGTGCCGTAACCTTCAGCCTGTCTTGATGTCTGATTCCCTGCTTGGATCCTATTATCATTACTCACTGGGGAGACCAGGTATGTTTGAAGGAAGCCAAGTCTTCCAGCTTGTCAGCTCTGAAATATGTTGCCTGAGGCTGCTCAGGCTCTTGTTATTCCTTATTCAGTACGTGAGCTAAGGCTACCTGCATCTTTCACCCTCTTTGCTGTGCAGATGGATTTATCTTTTGACCATTGCCGTTTAAAAAGAGGGGAGAACTGTCTGCAATGCTGGACATGTACAGCCTTTAGCCTTACAAAACACAGAGTTATTCAGAATTGCAGTGCCTCAAAGTGACAGAGGGAGCATTGCCCAGTGAAACCTTGCAGTAAAGTCAGCTCAGGCTCACTGCTGGTCTGCAGCTGGACATGCCTCTCTAATTCATCTCAACACGTTTCCTTTTCATTTTTGGTCATCCATTTGTCACTCCCTCCTTATCTCTTCTCACGGTGCATCTCTAAGAAAAGAAGAGTTGCTGTCAAATGAAAGCGTCACCACCCACAGCCTCACCCCAGGCCAGCACGTGTTCTCCTGATGGTGGGGCACCGGCTCTGGGATTCTGCAGCCTCGTGTCTGCATCTCTGCAACAGACCGCTTCTGAGATGCACGAGCACCCAGCACTGCAGCTCTTGAAACATATGCAGGCACCGCAGGACGCCTCTACGCGTGGGCGTGTCAGGACTTCAGCGCACAGGCCGATATGCGGCTAACAGCAGGGTTGGGAGACACGGGGGGGGCAGGCTCTCCCAGATTGCCCCCAGCACACGGCAGTTTTGCTGACATCTTCCTCCAGAGCCGCTGGCATTGGCCACTCCAGGAGGGACAATGAGCGAGATGGACCCCAGGGGGGACCCAGCCTGGCACCCCTGACCCGCAGCGTGGGACCACGCAGGTCAGAGCCGCGTGAGGCCATTGTGCTCTGGCAAATGCACGTGTGTGTTTGTTGGGTGGAAGTGAAGCCGGGAAGGGAAGTTGTGCTTGATCCAGGCAAGCAGAGCCCCGAGCACCGGCCCTGGGAGCACGGCTGATCTCCCTCATCCAGGTAAATGACTTGCCTATGGCCAGGCGTCACGCTGGAGGGAGATGTGGGTGGCGTCACCATCTCCAGCCCAGTATGGACTCAAGGAGAAGCAGCATTTGGACACCTGAGGTCCAGGCTGTCATGCCCAGCCCCTGCTTGCCACGTGGCTCAGGCTTCCCCAGGCTGCCTCTGCAGGAGGCGGGTGCAACTGGGTGAAATCGGTTCTTGCTGCAACTTGGGTGAACTTAGACCCTCAAGCTGAAGTGAGAGCTTTCAGCTGGTCAACAAGAGGCTCTCATGAACATCTAGATGCTGAAAGCCAAGCCAGACCCAAGGAGGCACTGTGAGCTTGTCCAGAGTGTTGACTGTGAGGATGGTCGCAGGAGCCGTGCACCAGGGTGGGGAGAGAGAGAGGGGGACCCACACGTTGCTGTCTCTGAGGAGAGTGATCGGGCTTAGGGTCATAGTACATGGATGTCAACATCCTGTGACACAGGGCCACCAGTGCTGCTGGCTACTCCTCCCACAACAGGGGCTACCAGGAGGCCACTTCATTCCAGGCTGTAGGAGAAAAGCTGCATTTCCCCACAAGGAAACAGAGCTCTTCCTCACAAATCTCAGCTGAGAAACTTTCCTTTTCTAAAGAAGTCTTTGCAAAAGGAAAACCTTTTATGTTCAATAGCTGTTTTCCTTGCAGTTGCTTCAAAACCACATCCAAGCTGCTTTTCCCCGGCTTTGCTGAGCATTCAGACGCCGCTCCATCTAGTGGAAGTCTGCTGCAAAGTGTCACCTCCGGGAACACAAGGACCCCTGCAAGACCCGAGCTGTGAAACACGAGGGGTGTGACACAGAGAGGGCTCCAGGCCAGCCATCCTGCAGCCTTCACCTTGCTGCCGGGGCCAAAGGACGCAGGCAGCCAAGATCCAGATTTCACTTCTGCTGCAACACCCTCAGATGCTCTGGGTAGGTGGGGGAGGATGCTCACGAGAGCTGGCAAAAGCAAAGCAGGAGTTAAGGTCTTACTAGTCACGTAGCCAGGAATGTCGTCATAAAATGACAGAGCTTGAGGAGCGTGTGCTCCTCAATGCAGGCAAACCTTGCTTGAGTTCAGACAAGGATTTCAGCAGCAAATTCTCCACCTTCCATGAGCGTGCTCCAGTGAGCCAGTCGCTGCCTTCTGCTTCCTTCCCCTCCCACTTTGGGGATACACCTCCCTATTAAGTTTAGCACTTAATTTTCAAATTTTCTTTGATTTTGTTTAAAATACCTGAAACAAACAAACAAACAAACAAACATATAATCAGATCAGAAAGAAAGTCTTTAAGCCCACGGTAAAACTAGGATATTTACAACTCACTGGCTGTTCTATAACATCCCTCACCACACTAACAGCCCAACAAACAGGTTAAAGACTGCTTCAGCCACACAATCAGAATTTTTTTCTATTCCACTAAAAATAAAAGAAGTAATGAAAGAAATCATGCAAGAAAGAGAGGGAAACCAGGATGTGGGGTTACTGACATTTTTAGAAAGGCAATTCTTATGGAATTGTTCTTTACAGGTGCACGTGTTGATTTTTCTTGTCTGTCCTTCTCCCTTCCCCAGCCCTGATGGCTCTCTGACCCGCTGCTCAGTGTTAGAGGAGATAACGGTCCCAAAGATACTGAGCTATGAGTTATGGGAAAACAGATGCTTGCATTGAATGATAGGCATAAATGTCCTCACTGCAGATCTGTGAAGTTACGCCCAAGAAAGCCCCTGGAAAGCAGGTGGTGTTTGTTCTGCTGTTCTAGAAAGTATTTCTTTATTATGGAGTGACAAGATTAGCTTTTATCTGGCTAAGTAACATCACTGTAGTTTTAAATACGAAGGGAGAAGTAAGACAAGGACCAAAGTCATGGACACTCTTACACGTTGGTATAGGACGGACATTGTAGGTTTGGTTCATAAACTCCCTCTGCCCATGTCCCAAGCCTTGCACAGATCTCATGGTCAGCAGAGCTGGGTAAAGCTCAGGCGTAGCGTAAAAGGTTCAAATTCACCAACACAGCTCATGCAGAGCCCAGCATCCTGGCATGGAGGTTGGTGTCAGTGTTTTGAAAGTTTTCTAACCTCAGGATGCTGCGGTGCCACTGGAGCGGAACTACATGAGGACAGCAGAAGTGATTCAGCCTGCCATCTCTGTCTGCACTTTGCAATTATAATATATAGCACTTTCCTCAAGGAAATGCACGCACATTAATGAAGCAAGTCTCACACCAGCCCTCTGTGGAAAGCATCAGGAGCCCTGTGCAACCGCTGGGAAAACGTGCAAAGAGACACAGGTGGAAAAGATGTCTCAGCTGAGGTTTGAGCAGGGGTTATGCAGAAGGGATGGGGACAGGATCGGGTTCCCTGGCTCCCGCTCCACGCTCGCATCGCCGAAGGCAGCGGCTGTGCCAGCAGCTCTCAGAAGGCAGTTCAGCCTTCTCAGCTGAGGGCTCAGCAGTTCAGCGGGGACCCTCTTCCAAAACACAGCTACTTCTCTGAATGCTGCCCCCGGCAAAATTGTAACTGGACATGGCACTAGCTGGTGGAGGCATCAGCAGGGTTTATATATATATATATATATATATATATATATATATATATATATATATTTTTTTTTTTTTTTTTTTTTTGTCTTATCAGTGGCCTGGGGGTTTGTGTTTTGGGATGGAGAAATGCCTCACACTGTCCAAGTTCCTTCGGGGCGAGCAAAGCCAGGACAAGGCACCCTTTCTAATGAAGGGCCCAGCCGGTGCCTCCTGCACTGAGGCGGCAGTGCCACCCCTCAGCTCTCCCGTGGAAGGGGATTTTCTGGAAATAAACTCCTGGAAGCTGTGGCAGCATATTGGAGGGGGTGGGGGGTGGGGGTGAGGGCGCGGGGGAGGAAGTAGTGATTTTCCTCATTTTCGTGAGGAAAAACAGCGAGGAGGAGCCGGGCCGTGTCCCGAGTGGCGTGGGCTCTGAGCCGGGCGGGGTCTGAGCGGGGTCTGGGCCGGGCCCAGAGCCTGGGCCGTGTCTGAGCGGTGAGGCCCGGAGCCGGGAGCCGGCAGCCGGGAGCCGGGAGCCGGGAGCCGGAGCCGGGAGCCGGGAGTCGGCATCGGGGGACCGGGGGGCCGGGAGCCGGAGCCGGGGGCCCGGGAGCCGGAGCTGGGCCCGGGAGCCGGATCCGGATCCGGGCGCTGCGGGCGGCAGGTGGCAGCAGAGGCCGCTCGGAGCGGCCGCTCGGCCCCGCGGGGCTCCCGCCTTTTCCCGCTGTTTCCAGCCCGGTCGAACGTTGTTTATGTGTTTTTGTTTTTGTTTTTGTTTTTGTTTTGTTTTGTTCCCCAGGACAGGCAGCAGGCCAGCGGTCAGCAAACAGCTGGAGGGGATCTTGCCACTGTTTTTTGTTTGGTTGTTTTTTTTTTTCCTTTTCCTAAACCCAGTCGTTATCTGTGGGACCCTCCACGCGCGGCAGTTCAGGTGCCCCGAGCTCCGTGCGCTCCCCCTGCAGTGAGACTAGAAGGGACAAGTATTTTGGACACAGACTAGGAGCAAGAAGAAAGGACACAGACTACGGCAAGTTCCCACTGTAATATATCCCAGTCTAAAGCTTCCCAGCAGTGAAAAACATTCTGTGTTTCTAACTCTTCCTTTCTGCATAATACGGTGTTACGCAGTGAAGGCTCCTTGCTGCAGTGTCCCCTGGTGCCTTTGCAGAGGAGGCTGTTCAGCAGGCATCTTCCAGCCCCGGCCCATAGTAACTTTGAGATTAGGTCACCCCTGGTGAGAGTTCCGGAGCTCTGGATCCAGGTATCAGCCCTATGTGCTGTGATTTTTCTGCACAGAATTGTCTTTGTGAGACCCGAGGTCCAAACAAATTCCAGCACTTCCTATATCTGTGGTTCTTTCCTATTTCCTATCATAAAATCAAAAGATAAAACCCCCATCTCAGTCAAGGTGGGGGGCAGATAAAAGAGGAGACTTTTTCCTGGTATTTGTGATTTAAGCTCTAAATGCAGGGGCTGCTAAGCAGAAATCCAGCTATCTCCTCCAGTGGCATTTTCATGGACGTGACCACAGAGCTTAATGACTGATGAAATTAAAAAAAGTTGACTTTATTGTTTCTTTTACTGTTACCTTTCTTCCCGAGAAGCAGTATTCAGTTACATTTTGAAGACACTGCTTAATCCAGCTCCTTTTGCCTCATTAGTGCCAATTTTGGAGCATATCCATTCCTCTTGTGGTGAATTGCCTCCAGCAGCCACCGTGCACACCAGGCGCAGTCTTTTGCATAACTCTCACTTTGCAACAGCCTGTTGGAGATGACAGACTTCCCGGTTCATCTGAGAGAGCAATCACATCTGTACTGCATACAGGGCTGCTGCGCTGTGGGTAGTAGAGTACATACCTTGAGTACTAAACAAGTAAAGTTAATAAAAAATAATTTGGGGTGATTCTGGAAACTAAAGAGTCCTCCCTCTCTAGAAACAAGAGAATTAATAAGGGATGAGACTCTTAGCAGATAATATTTTTCACTTTCCTTTTTAGGTTGAATGAGCACAATGAGCTTTTTCAATTACTTGCATAGAAAGAAGCCAGATGGCCCTGGATTTAGATAGCCAGAAATTTTGGGGAACCAAACTGACTCTGAAACCCAAATAAAAACAAAAATTGCAGTGACCCAGATGTTGCTGTGCCTCAGAGGTACGGGGTGGGGGCTCACTTAGAGACTCCAGATGTGAAGTGATACCCTGGAAAGATGCACATAAACAGGATGAATCAACAACTTTCTGAAAACAGAGTACCAGCCATTCCCACCCTGCCGGAAAGATTTCCTCATTGTCATTTCAAAGATGCTCATTTTTGTGCTGGGGACTCTAGAATTGGATGCAATATACCAGGTGGGGTCTCACAAGAGCAGAACAGAGGGGGAGAATCTCAACCTGCTGGCCACACTGCTCTTGATGCAGCCCAGGGTACAGTTGGCTTTCTGGGCTGTGAGCGCACATTGCTGGCTCATAATCATTTTTCCATCCACTACTACCCTCAGATCCTTCTCTGCAAGGCTGCTCTCAATCCACTCATCGCTCAGCCTCCATTTGTGTTTTGGATTGCCTCAACCCATGTGCAGGACCTTGCACTTGGCCTTGCAGAACTTCATGAGATTTTCTTGGGCCCACCTCTCAAGCCTGTCGGACAGTTTCTCTGTATCCCTCTCAGACTACCTATCCTTGCTTCCACCTGCTGTAGGCTTCCTTTTTATATTTCAGTTTGTCCAGGATCTCCTCTTTCATCCATGCAAGCCTCTTGGAGTTCTTGCCTGATTTCTTCTTTGTTGGGTTGCATTGCTCCTGAGCATGGAGCAGGTGATCCTTGAATATTAACCACCTTTCTTGGGCCCCTCTCTCCTGAAGTCCAGGCTAGCGAGCTTGCTGTGCACTGTCCTCGCTGCCCTAAGGATCTTGAACTTCACCATTTCACGGTCACTGCAGCTAAGGCTGCCCTTGAGCTTCACATTCCCCACCAGCCCCTCCTTGTTGTTGAGAACAAGGTCCAACACAGCACCTTTGCTTGTTGGCTCCTCTGTCACTTGGAGAAGGAAGGGATCATCAACGCATTCCAGGAACCTCCTGGATTGCTTGTGCCCTGCTGTGTTGTCCCTCCAGCAGATATTGGGGTGGCTGAAGTCCCCCGTGAGGACCAGGGCTTGTGAACATGAGGCTGCTCCTATCTGTCTATAGAGGGCCTCATCTGCTCGGTCTTCCTGATCAGGTGGCCTGTGTGACAAGACATAATTAGGAGCACTATTTATTTTAATTAAGGTGTATTATTTGATATAGTATTCCAGATCCCCAGAGGTGCGGCAATAGGTCTCTAAAGGAATGTGTGCAAAACATCCTCTTGTCGCGTGGGAAAATGGCTCCACGTGCTGTATCTCCTGTGCAAAACGTAATCACAGAGGAAAACAGCTTAGGAAATATTGCTGTGCTGGGGAACATGAGAAACAGAATTTCAAGGGGAAAATATTGCCGTAACTCAGGGATTGGATTTGTTGCAGAGGAGTCTCTCAGCTCCTGACCATACTGATGGTGAACAAGCTTTGCTGCTTGGTGACTTGGGGTCATCCCTGGCTGCTGCAGCTGACTTTGTCTCACCTCTGGGCTTGCATCAGGCTGTGGCGAAAGGGCAGTGCAGGGGAAGGTGAGCCCTGCCCGGTGGCATCAGCTCTGCCCCTGCAAAGGACACATGGACCAACTTTATTGCACTTCCATGTCTATAGTTATTGTTTTCTTGCAAACATGGATACCGAGACACATGATCTCATATTATCTTGACTCTCTCACCTTTAAGAGCTAATCTGATTAATTGGACTCAGAAACCAGCATCTGGGAGGCAGCCTCAGTTGGATGCAGGTCGAGGCACCGTGATCAATGGAGTCATCCTCAAGTAAAATAAACAGTAAAACAAGGCAGATGAGCTGTTCTCCAGGCATGCAGCTGCAGCCCAGTCTGGGCAGCTTTTGATTGTTTGAGAGGCTTCAAAGTGCCTCCAACAAAGAGTATCAGGGCACGAGCAGATAGGAGCAGGGATTCATCCCTGGTACCATCTGAAAGTAGGAACTAAGCTCAAAGAAAAGTGCTTCTGGTAAACAGGAATTATTTTATGTGTTATGCTGATACCATGTTTACCTGCAACTTTCAGCTCATTCTACTTTTATTAATGCTAAAACAGAGGTAAATATGTTTAAGTGGTTTTGTTAAACTGCCGCAAAGAATATTAAGAGTAGAGCTGTAAAGTGTGAGTATCTGTCCCTGTTTTTCCTGGGAGGGTTTTTCTAGGGCAAGGGGAATCCCACGGATGCCATGAGAAGAGGCTGCTCCTCTGCTCCCCATCTCCCACACTGCGCCTCGTGTGAGCACACGGCATTCCCCATCTCAATCGCTTCCTCTAATAGAGGGACTAAAATCAATTGTATTGAAAAAGGAAAGTGAAATTAACACAGTCCATATTAATGGGCTGCTTATTAAATGGGGAGGAAAGACTTTTCACAGCAACCTACGCAAATGCACACATCCACAATTATCCTTTTAAATTCTAAATCAAAGCAAATTAGCAGTCTAGTGCTGAGCAGTAAACATGATTTGATTAGGCATTTCATACCCAGGATACGACGGGATTTTTTTTGAAGAACTCAATTACGATCATGAATCCTGCTTTCTCTGTGTTATGAAGAGCTCATCACCCAGCAGTGACAGCTCAGCGCACAGCGTCGGACTTTCAAAGCTTTCCTGAGTAGATAGTAAGAGTGCAAGAGATGACATCTCCACAGCTTACTGAGCCTTGGGTGGCACTTTTGTTTTCAACCAAGGCTCCAGCTCCTGAAGTCACCAAGTGCGAGGCCCTGCCCCTGGGTCAGGGCAGTCGTCCCCCCCCCCCCCGTATCAATAGGCTGGGGGATGAATGGATTGAGAGCAGCCCTGTGGAGAAGGACCTGGGGTCACTGGTGGATGAAAAGTTGATGATGAGCTGGCAATGTGCGCTCACAGCCAGAAGGGCAATCATATCCTGGGCAGCATCAAGAGAAGTGTGAGCAGTAGGTTAAGGGAGGTGACTCTGAGCCTCTACTCCACGCTGGTGACAGCCCAGCCAGATGACAGCTCTGGGGCCTCCAGCACAGGAAAGACATGGACCTGTTAGAGCAGGTCCAGAGGAGGGCTACACAAATGGTCAGAGGACTGGAACATCTCTCCTGTGAAGAGGTGAAGAAATTTTTTATGATGACGGTGGTGAGGCACTGGCCCAGGGTGCCCAGAGAAGCTGTGGCTGCCCCCTCCCTGGAAGGGTTCAAGGCCAGGCTGGACGGGGCTTTGAGCAACCTGGTCTAGTGGGAGGTGTCCCTGCCCGTGGCAGGGGGGTTGGAACTAGGTGATATTTAAAGGTCCCTGTCAACCCAAACCATTCTATGATTCTAAGAATAACACAAACTCTGTAATTACCTAATTCCCTATTTAAAATAATGTTTCTAAATCTGTGTCTGATGAGAAAAAATTGAAAATATGCTTAAACCCCACAAAATTAAATGGCAAAAATATGTTTTAAGTGTCATAAATCTCAAATCAGCCTCTGGATCTGAAGCCTTCTGGGGTGGCAGTAGTGAGTGTTGATGTTCATGACACTCACGTGAACCACATAATTTCAGATGGTCCTTGCACAGACAACCCCTTCTGCATGATGCTGCCAGACCAACAGAGAGGACAAGAGGGTTCAGAGGAATTTCACAATGACCTTGTCCATCACTAAGGTCATGGCTTTGTGCTCAAGGGCTACATGACAGGTGAACTCACATATGAGAGACAGGGATGTGACTTTGGGAGACTCAGCATACGAATGTCAAAACTGCCCATTAGAGTTAAATATACGGCACTAGATAAACATTCAAGGCTCGTTAGCATTAGATAAAAATAAATATATTCTTACAGGAGGGACATCTGTGTCCAGCAAACATCACACACTTAAGTTGTGATGATGGACATGTAAACAATAAATCTCAGTTAAGAAACCTGTTTGTAAATAGCTTGCTTCTCACCAGGTTTCATTTTACTCTAAATGCAACGCAGGAGATGAACATCAGGAACACAGTGTTCTGCCAGGCTGCAGAGCCCAAGAAAACCAACAAACAAAATACATCAGCATTAGCAGCCTCATTACAGCTGCTCCACTACGCAATCTGGTCGCCCCAAGCACTTTTTTCCATGCTGTCCTAAAGAAAAACCCTCTTGTGTTCAGTGCTGCCTTTAATGCTGAGGGTTTGGATGCACTTCTGCATGGGGAGCACCGAGTCACACATGAAGAGCGCGGCTGGGAGGAGAGATGGCATGTAGGTGGCAGATGGCAGACAGACATGCCGCAATTCCCTTCCAGAAGGGAGCATCCTTGTCCTTGCCGTGACCACAAATGATCCTCTTTTTCTTGTTAGGAGTCACAGGACCCTGACACTACAGTCAGTTTTGCTAAGAAAGCAGCACACTGGTGTGCCTGTAACATGTACTCGGTGACACGGTCTTGCCTCAGCCTATTGTCACCTGGTTTGAAAAGGTCCTGACAGTACCTGTTTGTGTAGGAGGAACAGCACGTTGAGGATCTGCAAGTAATAATTACGGCAGAAACCTCTACCACACGTGTTACCTGGTAATTAATCACTCAAAGAGGCTGAAGCTGTGGGTGATGGATAACAGCACAGAAGTTTTCAGACACCAAGAGTGTGCCTTGACCTATGGTCTGGAAGAGGACAAGTGACAAACACTCAACCAGGACTTAAAGAACACAGTAAAGTGCACAGCAGTAGATCACACTGCACAGGCAATCAGTATTTTCTTCTATGCAGACACAATAACTAGCACAGATTCACTGTCGTATTAAAGCAAGGTGTATATTCTGTGCATTTTACAGGCAGAAGTGAGGCAGAGATTATTACTCTTCTTTAATGCTGCTGAGTTATTATTATGAGTTTTCACCCATGTTGAAACTGGGATTCACTGCAAACTGGCAGAGCATGGCTTTGCAAGAGAGGTCAGCAATGAAACCAGAGATCAGCCTCTGCATGTTTGCAGCCACAAAACACACCTTTTGGAAGAAAGTTGCCATGATGGGTAAAACTAATAGGGAGGAGTGAGTGGTGTTAATGCAGGACTAGATGGCTGTGGCTCTTCTCCGTGTTGCTCCTCTGTAGGTTATCCATCTGGTACTTGGTTATCCCCAGTTTCAGTGCTTTCGGTGTAGGTTTAGGTTTGGTGATAACTGCCAGAGAGGTCAGTATAATTACTTCCATGCTTCAGGTTAAACACGTGTTTTCATTCCCTGGCGGCTGAAGTTACCTGGACTTTCTTCCCTGGATTCAGCAGCTAAAGGGCAAAACCCAGGGAAAGCATTTCAGTCTTTGATGACATATTAAATTACCTTTTAATGACACCAAGGGGTATATTGCTTTGCTAAAAATCCAAGGAGTCATACTCATCACAGCAAAGCAAAACAGAGCATCCACACAAAGAAACAAAGCAAAGCAGCACTCAGTGCCACAGCTCCTTCAACCTCCTTTGTCATTTCTGAATTTTATAAGCTGAAAATTTCGGGAGTCATTTTTTTTGAACCCAGTGCAAATTGGGTTTTGGTATGAGTGTTTTTCAGAGGGGAAGAAATTGAATTAAATTATTTATAGGCAGAAAAAGAGTTCAGTTTCTGCCTTTATGTTTCCCATGCTGTGCTTTTTAAGTTTATAGGATGCTGCTATCAAAGCTGTAATTTTCGTGACAGTCCTTTGAAGGACACACCTCTCCTTACACTTGTGCCCCTCTTGTTTACTAGCCCACTCATGCTCAGGATGCTTGAGACAGAAACTTCACCTTTGCTCAGTAAGGGCTAGCATGGCTGTTTGCAGCTTGCATGTGGAGGGTAGGTGATGAATTTCTAGAGGTCTGTGCAACTGAAGGTTAAACAATTAATGGTATCAGTTAGATCACCTAAATAAATGACTGAACAAGCCTGAAGTGCTGCATGATGTTGCACTAACAAGTTCGTCAGAGGTGCTACAAGAAGTAGCTGGTAGCTAGCAGTTACACCTAGTGTGGTGCTTGAGAAAAAAATTAAACTTGAAAAGCTTCTCTCCTTATTTGTTCAGCTTTTAGATAAACTGCAAGACTTCTGCATTGTTTCAGCAGTTATCAGGTGATACTGCTGAAAAACTGGAAATGTGAATTCCCATTTTAGTTTTCCCACATTGAGCACATTTGATTACAGTGGTATAAAATATTTTGTTTCTGCTTTGTTTTCTCAATTAGTTTCATTCCAATTATTTTATTAGTTGATACTTTGATAATTCATTTTGCCTTCCTAGTCAAAAAGTCTCAAACTAGTTTCATCAAAACGGACAGTTTCTTGCAAAATGCTTCAATTTAAATAAAATAATTTACTAATTTGTCAGCTCCCAGAGGCTCTTAGCCTCACAAAATCACACATACACACCTTTTGGTGGGGGCAGGGTACATTTTCCTTCATTGCTCAGGGGCACTAGCATGAAGTTTCCACTGTTGTTTGGTATTTCCCCTGCATCTCTTTCAAAGCAAGCATGGTAGTGCTATGCCTCCACAGGATGCTCAGCTGTTCCAGCTTCAGGCTGACGACCAGTGACTCAGTTCTTCGGAGCCATCCCAGCATGTATCATCACATCTCTTGCATTCCCTTGTTCTCACTGACCCAAGTATCGAGCTCGAGATGTCATTTAGTCCTTATACTTTTATTGCTTCTTAGAAAGTCCTTGGGTTTCACGTCCATGAGAAAATAGGTTTTATAATGGCTCTGTAGTTTATCATTTTAAACTATCTACAGAGAGAAGCACTGCAGCTTCAACCCGTGGGCAGGTTTTGTTGTCTTGCCATCATACTGCTCGAGTGACTGATGCTCCCAGGGGTTCACATAGCCCAGCTCACTGACGTAGGGGAGCAAGTGTGTTAGGAGGGATGAAGTCTTTCACATATCAGATTGTATCACTGGATAAAGTAGAAGGGGTTTCAGTCACAAAAGCCTTTCTCCATGTGTGCACATGATCCAGCTTTGATCAGCTGTCTTAGAAAGAGATACATGCCCTCCTTGTAAAGCTGCTTCTAATATTTCTGGGTCATCACAGTAGTACCAGCTCTTCCAGGGGTTTGCTGATACTGGCATATCACCACAAATGTAAATGAATGGATATTTGATGGAGCTTGCACTTGACCAATTCGCATTTCAGGTATTTTGCTACCCTACAACAAAACAAATCAGAGCAGGTTACAAACATTTTTTCTTCTACCTAACTTCTGTCTCCAAGATCAAGAGAGATACTTCTTTTAATAACTAGACTTTATTATATTGTCTGTTCCATGGAAGCAGAAATGCAGTTCGCAATAAAAAACTTCTTGGTATGGTAGGAGAGGAAATGAAGCCGTATCAGTCACTGCTGACTGAGAGGAAAAAGCTCTATAAAACACACGTTGATATGTTCATTGCAAAGAAACTCTGGGGAACTTACCAGTGAGTAAACTGCTTGATTTCCTCTCCGAAGCGGTGCTATGACCCCACATTCATGCGAGGAACAGACAAGTCAAAGAGCACAGGAGGAAATGAGAGTTGCTGCTCACACTGCAGACAGCATCCTGGAGGGTTTAGAGACTAAGGACACAAAATATATTACTTTTAATGCATTCGGTAGCATTTTTAATATCCTGAATGGTTTATATACTGTGCTGGGCTCTCCGTCAGAAAGATGGTGGCATTTGGAGGCCAGGTAAAGCAATCTTCAAACGGAGATGAGGGGGGAAAGCAGTATGAAATGAGAGGGTAAGAAGCACAGACAGAAAAACACACTGCATGAGAAATAGAGATGTTGCTATCGCCAGGGAGACGGGAGTCTCGTTTTCATTCAGTCCAGGTAGAGTCAGAAACAGGAGAGATGGGTTTGCTGTGTTTCAAACTCTGCTAAAGAGGTGACTTAAATATGTCTTGCACCACAGCTCCTCTGTGGTCTCCCCTTAGAGAGCTGTTGTGAGCTGTCACCATCAAGCCTCTCAGCTAAAGGATGTGGGAAGAGGAAGAGCATGTCTGCATTTTGATTCCTCTCTTTTCCTCCCAGTGCATTTCCATCATGTCTGCAGGGCCCATCCCGCAGGCTCCCCTCCATCTGGGCTTAGAGCGCAAAATGTACTCGGCTGCAGTATTTCTGTGGCTTCAGCAATATTCAGGTTTGAACACTGGGGTGAGTTACCACAGAAGCACTCCACTTTACCCAGGTGAGACAGCAAAATTTCCCTGCAGACAAAACGAAGCCGGTTTACTTCGCATCTGTCAGAGCCTTGGAGCACACAGCCCAGCCAGCACTCCAACTTTTTAAGCCCTCCTGACTCATCTGCAGTTCAGATCTTTCTCCAAGCTGGCCTCGTGGCTCCACTGCCCCTCGCCATGCGGGGTTAGGAGCCACCATCATCACATGAAAAATCAAACCCTTTTTTTCTCCTTTGAAAATATTTTATTTATTGCTTTAACAGAACATAGACAAGTTGGAGCAGGTTTGAAATGCTCATGTATTTTTCTTCAAATGGTTCTTCCTGGGAAGACTAACTGCCTTTGCCTGGGCTCTTGGCTAGCATAGCACTGAGCTCATCTTCCTTTCTCTGCTCCCGCCGGGCTCTGGAAGGCTGATGGGCTCCAGTTGTTCTGGGCCCCATGGGCTAAGTCTGACTTCCCAAATGTAGCAGAAATGTAGATCTTTGCTGACAAAGTCATTTCTCTATCTTCTCTCTCAGTCCCTTTGCGC
The DNA here is from genome assembly GCF_018691265.1 of Tyto alba. Classification (NCBI taxonomy): domain Eukaryota; kingdom Metazoa; phylum Chordata; class Aves; order Strigiformes; family Tytonidae; genus Tyto; species Tyto alba. The sequence goes on along the minus strand of NW_024881313.1, from coordinate 32,922,524 downwards.
AGCAGCCAGGGATTGTAGGACAGAGTTGTTGTCCATTAAAAGCTGCGAGTTTATCTAATTTAAATGTCAAATTCCAAAAGCCATTAAGATAGTGAGGAGGTATCATTGCTTAGTAAGGTATTTTCAGTATCTGGAAAGAGAAACAGAAAGGACTGTGCAATTTCCCACAACCCCAACACCCTGAGTTGAATGAAATCAAGTGAGGATCAGTCCTTAAAAGCCGTGGAGAGCAGGGAGGGAAACCTCCATTTCATCTCCATTCTCTTTGATGTAGCTGCTTCATTTAAAAGTGTTTTAGTCAACATTCTAATAAAATTTGACCTCTTAAAATTGGGTTGTTTTCTTCTTTTTGCATAGCTTTCTATGAAGAAACACCCCAGGCAGGCCCGTTCAAAGCCGTGTCCAATCTGGGCTGTCCCTTCACTACCACGCTTTCTCCCTGGCAGGCACAGCTTGGTCTCCTCCTGACAAAACGGTGCTCGAGGATCAAAGAAACGTACCCTATTGATAAGGGTGGGAATATTTTCCCAAGCATCACTCACTCTTCACAATTGTTTGCATATGTACTCCGTAGGTTAAAATTCCCTTGGCAGAGCTCTGAGCATCTCCCGAGGGCTCAGTCACTCTCCCCTTGGCTTCCTCCAGGGAAAGCTCCTATACCCCACTGAGGAAGCTTTTCAAGCATGCCTTTCCCTCGAGAGGGGCCCGTTGCATTTCAGAGACACTGTAATGCTTTTTTAAGAAAAAGCAGGCACTTTCCTAACCCAGCTGCTTAGTTCTAGTGTAACCTGCTCTGCACCGAGCAGCCAGTGCACAGATCACATTCCCTCTTCCACAGAGCTTGGATGGGCAGCAAGCTCACGATGGTGACACGAAGTACCATTAGCACCGGAATGAGATGGGTTGGGCAGGTACTCTGTGTCAGAAATGTTGATCCAAGGCTGGTACTAGCCAGGCTGAGAGACATTTGGGAACTGTAACAACTAGGAAGTATTTTTTCTTAAACACTAGCACAGATTCTGAAGATTAAGAAAGCAACAAGAAGGAAGCAGCTGTAGCCTACCCTGCTTCCTGCAGAATGAAATCTCGCAAACATTTTGGAGATGGTCTCACTCAACCTCACAGTGCTGCAGGTAAAATGGAACACATCTGCAGCTCCCTTACTAACAATTCTTGTACTCATTACCACTATTCCATAGAAATTCTAGGGATAATTACCGCTATTACATCCTGGAGTCACCTGTAAAAGTTTGCTCTTTGAGGACTCAGCCTGAGTCTCTTTCCTGGTTTCACTGGTGTGTGCTCTCTTTCTTCTGTTGCTGTTCCTTAGCTCTGCTGCTTTGCTATTTCTTTATTCTTGCTGCAAGCAGCACAGGACAGACAGAAGAAAGTGGAAAGGGAACAGGCTTTGACTGGCTGTCAAGATGCAAACTCTGAACATAGCTAACTTGGGTTTTATTCCCTGCTTCACCATTCTCAGTGCAAATTTCTCTCAATCTTAATTTCCATCCGTAAAAAGGGCAATTCTGACGTAACATACATTAGTTTATGTAACCTCATAGCACCCTGTAAGGCATCACGATACTTAAATGTAAAATATATAAATATCAACAGAGCTGTATTCTTGTCTACTCTTTTGCCTTGAGGTAGGGCAAACCAACTAAACTGTGCTTAGAAAGCGTTTGATGAATTTTTAATAGTAGAGCTGCGTAAAGATTAAAGTTGCACAACCTAAACACATCCATTCTGGTGCTTATCTGCTCCAGTGCAGATGTTTTACACATTTAGAACTGCACAGCTGATTTTTAATTCAGGAGTAGCTCAGCCTGAGTTGTAACTAGCAAGAGATGTGAAAGGCAGGATGAAAAGCTTCCTTAAATACATCAGCAGCAAAAAGAAAAAGGTAAAGAAAGAAAGAGGAAAGTCTGCAGCTGAATGTGGCAAGGGACCTAGTGATGAAAGACATGGAAATGGCCAACTACCTTTTCTCTCTTTTCACAGTTTCGGGCTCCTCCATACAGTAGGGCAATGACCTACTGGAGCAAGTCCAGCAGAAGACCATCAACATGATTAGGGGGGTGTAAGTACACAATGCACAAGGAGAGGCTGAGGGCTGAGTGTGCTCAGCCTTAAGAGCAGAAGGTCTTACTGTCATCTATGACAACCTACCGGGAGGGCAGGAAGAAGACAGGAGCCAGACTCTTCTTGGAGGTGCATGGGATGAAATTAAGAATCAGCAGCCACTTGTGGAACAATGGATGTTCTGGTTAGATATAAGGATGGTTTATCACCTTGAGGGTAGCAAAATACAGAAACAGAATGGCCACAGAGGCTGGGCTATCTCCATCCTCTGAGACACTGAAAACTTGACCGGACCTCCAGAAGTCTCTTCCAGCCTCACGTCTGCAATTCACATGGCAAAAAAAGCTGCAGGCTAATGAGTGGAGACCATGTCTCCCTGTCTTCCAGCATATCCCTAACTGATGGAATGTCTTTGCTATTACAGATATGTTCTATATTAATCTTTAAATAACTGCTGTATCAGGACAGGTTTTCTACAAAGAACACAAGCTTGTATTATGGACTTAATGCTTCTGCAAGCAACTGAACAACATGGAAGGTACTTATTTTTTCCAGAGTACAGGAGACAGGATCAAATAGACACTTACGTATTATTAACCTTTCACTAAAGGAAAAAAGTATGTTCATAAGAGCAATCTAGTATCAGAATACTTCATCAAACCCTTTCTCTATCACTAACCACACGCACAGTAACATCTGTGCAAGCCAGTTGGCTCTGGACAGCTCCTGTGATTCTTGAAAGACTATTTCTTGGCAGGTTCTGTTTTTACCTCTAATTGAAAGGTTAATCAAATCAGTCATACTTGGATGTTGGCTAAATAAACACACTGTCTACATTGATGATAAAACAGATGCATTACCACTCACGTTTCCCAGGGGGTTCATTTGTTCCATGACTGCATTTGGTTTTTGCAAGCTTTTCTATGCAGTATCTGACAGCATTTTGGATAGTTTTCATAAGGAAATTTACGTTTCACATGCTACTGCACTCACATCTCGACTCTAGTGATCTTTGGCAAAGGTATTATATATCCTCAACACTGCTTCATTGTGGAAACCATTGACGTTAATCCTAAAAACAGGTGAGAACTCTCATTGAGGCACAAATGCATTATCGAGTCTAGCAGCTCATGGTGCCGAGGCAGAAACTGCTAACACATTCAATCCTTGTTTCTCTCTGCCTCTCCTCCCTCGGTGCCAAGTTTCGTTTTGCAAAAAGCTGTTCTAGCAAGTCTTGTTAGGTTCTAGAACCCAATCCTGCAAATTTGCATGGCCTGTGTTTGACTTCGTGCACAGTTAGGCAGTGCCACTGACTCATGACACGCGCGTATCTCTTTTTGAAACCAGCGTTTACATTTGATACGGCAACTCACCGTTTGTAAGGCACACAGAAGATATGCTGAACGCACGACAGGTAGAAAGTATTTATTCAAGTTAAGAAGTTTTGTGTATAACAACATTTTCAGAAGTCCAAAAGCTACAACAACTAATATTTGTTTTAAAGGAAAAGGCATACAAAAAACTTTCTGCAACCTGGTAACTAATATAATGAAGAAAGTCTCAAACCATACAGAGATTAACATAGATTTAGATAATTTCAGTAGTACACATTCTGAAGTGCATTTGAAAGGAGAAAAAAAAGGGTGTACTTTTTTTTTCCACTAAAAAAATAGTATTTACGCAATGCATTACTGAAGTTCTTTAAGGTGTGATTCATCTCACCTATTTTCTGTGTTGTAAAAGATGTAAATAACTGATCTAGTTTGCTGAACTGTTAGGAGATGTGCTCTCTGCAGGGGTCTTTAACTAAGTCAGGTTTTAGAAATACTCTCTCCCTCCACTGACAGTAAAGGGAGATCAGGCTTGCCAGGTCTACATGTCTGAACAATTTAAGTCATTTGCACAACTTATCAGCCAGCAATTAACTCCCACTGCACTCCCTCCATTTTTTACTGGTTTTAAAAGTTAAAGCATAAAATCATGTCTTCAACTTCCATCCTTAGGTCTCCACATTAAAGACTTTTTCTTAATCTTGTAACGAGGAGGAAACTGTATTATTGAGAGCTGAACATCACACTAAGAAAAACCACATAACTGCCATTCCAAGCAAATGGCATTTGGGAAGGAGTACCATTTTCTCCCACCCTGTACCATCACTTTTTAACCTTCAATTCAATTTTACCATTCTTGTTATGATCATGTATCCCCTTACTGCTGACAATAGAAACAGCGAATGCAGGAGTGGATCAGGACAGCTGAGGAGCTGGAGCCAGCAGTGACAGGCAACAGGCACAGCACTGACCTCCCTGGGATTTCCTTCACTTTGCAATTCACTACCACTGTGTTCTTACAGCTTGAATTTGTCATTCGCTTAAGCACTTTGTTGAACCGAGGCATGGGAAGTAAGGCAACAAAAACAGTGGTTGAGTATCAGGTGGATTTACATTTTAAGCCACAGCACAAAAGAGAGATTTGAAATTTCTTTGTAGAAAGCTTTGCATAAGCCAAAAATAGCAGCTTACCCCAGTTTAATGATACTGTGTTTGTAAATGCTTCTCTGTGAAATGTTTCTGCATAAAAATACAAACTGTTTCAAGAAAAAAAAAAATTAGCTTGATAGGCTATTATTTAAAGTAGTTTTTTATCTTCTATTTTGAATTGTTCTGTGAATGGTTCACATGGTGCTATAATACACACTTGATGCTGTACAGAGAAGTGAGCATCTGCACTCCCCACCAGAGCTGAATGGCTTGCTGATCCATGAATAAATGCTTTTGGGATGACTTTTTCATCTACCAGAATCTAAACTGACAAAAATGGTAAAGTAAGATTATTAGAACTGCGTGGGTATTATCAAATACAACTGAATATAGTTTTGGGAGACTGGTTTTTAATATTTATTTAGTAAAACTCACTATACAAACAGAAGTTATTACAACAGAGTAATATGTAGGGTTATAGTTTCTCCTTCCTTCAAGCTGCTTGTTTCAGTAAAAACACATATATACATTTACAATGATTTCCCTTCAAAGCACTGGGATTTCATATATTAAAACATACCTGGTAAAATAAGCTTAAAATAATTTTACATTGCTTGGAAAAAGATTTGAGTAATTTACTCTTACCAGAGTGCCATTTTTGCACAGTATTCAAAAAAATAAACCACCACTAAAATATAGAGTAAAACATTTAAAAGTACATTTATTTAAAATGTGGGCAAAATATCAATATAAAAGAAAATAGAGTATAAGAAATAAAAATAAAGTACAAAACATTTTCATCTTCAACATCCATAATTTAATAGATAGTAAGCCCTTTTATTTTTACATCCAAATTACAGTTTTGGCTGAAGTATCATCTTTTACGTTAAAATGTTTAAAAATGGGCTAATTGTGATACCTAAAGTGGGCTCTTTTAAAACAGTAGTATAATACAAAACATAGTAAATTATGTTTCAGCATAATAAAATTACACATCCTAAAAAAGATGCAGTTTATTTTTGCTTTCCTGCTTTAAACTGCTCATCATCCCTAGGAAAACAGCTGGAAAACAGCATCCACAGGAAGTTTTAGTTGCTTTGTACAATGGCTGAACAGCTAGATTTAATGCTCCAAGGATTCCGAAGCAGTAAGGCATTTTACTATCCATCAAGTAAATTTATATGTATGTTTGTTAAGAAAGAACAACTTTAAGAAATGACTGCAAAACAGAACTTACATAAAAAACATGCATAAAGACACAGAACTTTTACTGGACCTTCCACAGCACTTATCAAACAGCATTTATAATCTTCTTCAGTAAAAAGCTATTTTCCTCATTTGCAAGTAACTCATGATAAATATATAACTCAGTGACAAGTTTTTTTCCTGTTGCTTAATATTCTACTACTATTACTTTTTGACAAACCTGACTCCCACCTCCACTGAAGTAGCTCCTATCCAAAAGTAATTCCACTTTGAATTTAAGGTAGGCTTCTGGGTGTTAAACTACCCTCCTATCAAGTAAACGTTACATATCCTAAAAAATTATGAATAATTAGTTCCCAATTAAGAAAAACTTTTAGCAAACAGTATTTTCCTAAGCCACAGACAGCCTTTACACAAAAAGGATATGATTCATAATCCAGTGTTTGAGTAAGTACTCCAGTCAGGACAAACTCAGCATTGTGGACATCTGGAAATACCGAAAACACACCTACAGTTTACATCCTAGGAAGCCATTCTCTTTCTGCATGAGCATCAGGAGGGGCTGTTCTGTACCTTTCTGCTCTTCACACAAAGGCATGAGGGAGTATGGCCCCACTGCTACCAGGGCCCTACTGTTATCCATCACACACTCCACACTGTAAATACTAGACTTCTCCATGCACGTCTTTGTTAATAAATACAGCATGTCTTGGGGTTCTATGCTGAAGTAAAAACAGCCAAGGTGAAAAACCCAAAATCTTTTAACTAACTTGAATACTGAGACAGTAATCTTGCCTCACACAGGACTGAAGCCCCAAATTCAAGCCTACCCTTCCAGAGAATTATGGTGACCTGGCTCTGTAGGTGTGGGACCTGACACCTCTATTAGAAATACAGCTAACAGCTGGGTCAGATTTTTCCATGGTTTGCAGGATGGACCATGTATTCCTCTGTTATTATCTGAAAGCTTCAAAAGATGTCTGTACTTGTAAAATAATAATAATTTCTTTTAAAAAAATCAAAATAACAGCTATACTGTTCAAATTACATTGATATCTTATACATACCTATGCCTCTTGCGAAATATTCTCGACATAAATGAAGGTCATTTTCACAGGAAATCAAGATTATCTCTGGCAAACTCTAAACAAAAGAAACTAATCGTAAACTCAGAATAACACAGTAAGATATTACCAGTAAATTTTAGAAAGCAGCACTCTACTCACTTTATTCTGCTTATGCTCCATGAGTTTCCGAAAAGATGGTTGTTTAGATAATACTTTTCCTCCTGCACATTCCACAATAGCTTTCATGGTGGAAAGACTGGGACAAATTCCAGGTGTAATGTAAAAATATTTTCCCTAAAAAGAGAAAAGAAAGAATAAGAAAACACATTATTTTGTCCACTGATTTCTGCAACACATTAAGTTTTACTATCACGTGACTCTTCTCTTCTACAATCATGGGGCAGGCTTTGCAAGCTGATATTGGGTATCACAGTTTATGGCAACAAATTCATCAGCTGATGACTTGTTCTTAATTACCACTGATGTTTTCCCTGGAGCGGAAAACCCAAATTTTTTACAACTTTGAACATTTCAGGTGTGCCTGTTTCAACACCTGTAAAATAACAACCAAGAAACCTTCAAATGACTGCTGATTAAACTATTAACTGCAGCTTGGTAAGACATAGAAGAATAAACAAAAATGCTCCTTGCTTCTTCAAGCACAGGGACATCTCAAGTGTTGCAAAACAACTTTCATCTTTTAATTAATAGCCAATGTATTACATTCTGACAAAAATCATCCTACTACTTGACTGAGATAGTTACAGGTGATCAGATCACAAAGTAAACTATCTCTATTTGCCAGCTAGGAATAAAAAAAAATAAACTTGCTATTTAGACTGCAAAACTGAGTGAAATATAGTATTTAGACTTAATAAAAGACATAGATTCTTATTCATTACAAGTTGTAAAAATACCCTTTATAGGTGGTCTGCCTCAAGAAAAAGTCTCAAATTCAATTACACTGAAGAATCTCTAGCAACCTGGATCTTCACATACCTCTCTGCACTGTAATGAAATTTTAACTGGAGGCATGAAAACCATCTTGTGCCAGCCTCACAAACAGGAGAATCAGGCTAGAAGTCCCTTAGGCTGAGGTACAAATTCACTCTCAGACCCTCATTTTTATGGACAAGTAGTTTGACTATCAGGCTGGTGTTAAAAAAAAAAAAATAAAAGGTCCCTTCCATAAGTGGCATTTTACAAAAAATGGAGCAATGTTCTAAATTTTGTAAGGGAACAAACACTGTCAACTATACCGAGCATGTTTTGTTCACATCTACAGAGGGTTTAGATCCATCCCAAAAATGCTCAAGCAGGAAATAAGCATAAAGTAAAAAATCAAATTTAAAACACATGCTTCACATTATATGCTAGCCTGCTTTATCGCCCTTGGCTACAAAAGCTGTGGTCCCAATGCTAAACAGATTAGGTTGAAAAGCTCCAAGTATTTAAATGTCCTTTTAAACTGCATACCTTGAACAGTGGAGCTACCTGCGCTCTCTTCAGAGACTCTTCTAAACTAAAGCAGAATAGCACCTCAGCTTCAGCATCTCTGAGCACAAAGTTCTGCTCATCTGAAAAAGAAAGACTGACGATGTAACACACAAAAACCAAAGACATCCATGTTACCCAGGATCTAATCCAATCAGAAAGTGCTGCTGGGAGGGTGACTCTAAATGGTAAACAGTCATTAATTTTAACATGATTATAATACTGCCTTTTATTATCCATCTTACAAGGATAACCCACAATTACTTGGAGAATAAAACTGTGTGTTTCACAGCAACAACCACTGTCCTGTGAAGTCCCTTTTTCTAACTTACTGGAGGAACTTGCAAACTTTTATTTGCTGATTCTCTACAAAGGAGCAAAATTATTAAGTTGAAGTGCAAAACACTGCAAAAATGTTTTCAGAAGCCCAGAAACTGTCTTCAACACCTCAAGCAGTCTTAACAGAGCAAACTATCTGTCCGTTTCCCTTGTCCTGTTATTTCAGCTGATTTTAATTTTTTTTAAGGATGGAATTCCAATCTTAACTTCATCTTTCCACAGTAAGATATGTCTAAATCAGATTTAATTCAAAACACCTAAGTTTAAATAATAAAAAAAAAAATTATATGGAAAACAAATTTGTCTTTCCAAGGACAATTCTGGTAACCAGCAAGAGCTGGTGTTAACACTCTTCCATAAGACGAAGAAAACTAGCAAGACAGTTCTTCTAAACAATTGCTATATTTTCCGTCATTGGACTAGGTACAAAAGTGAAGTCAGCCCAACAGCTACAGATCGACTAGATTTTAGTAAACAAGTACTTCAAGAACTAGATCAAAACAGTCATCCTTCTAAATCCCCAGACTTCCTTTATTTTCTAGTAGTTTTCACATGGATTGATTTCTCAGTTCAATGACGCTGAACCAAGCAAGTTGCCTTCTTCAGATTTATAAAAATGTTTACTGGTTTATTTGTTAACTATCTGCAGATTTAAGTCTCTGTGATGGTTAGGCAGCAATGTTATATATTTGCTCCTTGCAAGCAAATTATATAAAAAGCATAAAACAATCATAAAACAAATAATCAGTCTTTAAGAATATTTTCTTCATATCCAAAATCCTTGTCAAGCAGACCAAAACCATCTATTTTGTTCTTTTCGGCTGTCAACAGAAAAGCAGTGTAAACATAAAGCCGGTATCTTCCAACACAGTTGCAGTATTAAACTAATTAACTTTAATTATTTAATACATTTCTGTATGTATTTCACACAGTGGCTTGCTTTCTTACAACTTGTATTTTAGAAGAATTATTAAAACCAGAAGTATTTGGGGCTTAAAAAGTAATGTAACCATAGGTAAAAATCTGCAAATGTCTATATGAGAAATAAATATAATGCTTAACAACATCCAAATATTTGATCACTCTAAATGAAACTTCTAAAGTATTTTTTAAATTCATTTAATGGAAAGAAACTGTATTAAACCAAATGAAAACTAAAGGAAACAATATGTTCTGTTGAAAGAGAACTTAAAAAAAAAACAACATAATTTCTTCTTATGACAGCTTTATTTAACAATTCCAACATAACCTTCAACCTGAAGTGAAATACAAACTAGCTGCTGGTATAACTCTTTAAACATAACATCAATTATGAACTATGGTAGTCCAATTTGCAGAGATTTAAAATCTCTGCTTTCAAACCTGAACTCTTTAGAAAACTGGCAAGAGATACGAATGACAGAAATCAAAGCAACAAAGCATATTTAAATCCGCATGCCATCTTTGCCTATTTAAATCAACGAACCTTAAGGTTACTATAGAAGTTGATACTACTTTGACTTACCAACAAACTTCTGGCATTTGAAACACTCTTCTAACCACTCTGGAGTTACTATGTGCTTGACTACAGAAATTGCTGTCAGGAACTTGACAGTTCGAGTCACTTTACTGGCGATTAGATGGGTACATTTCTGGGCAGATTCTGCTACTTCACCTCCAAGGATATAGAGTTTCTGAAAGTTGTACAAAACACAAATCAGGAAGAAACAGTTCTTTAAATATTGGAGGAAAAAATGGAAGAATCCTATCACCGTCAAATAAAACTAAGCTTCTAATGAAACAGTAAATAAAGGGGATTGCTGTGTTACAGTCATTCCTTTATTATGGCCAATTAAAGGACAGAATTTACAGCCGTTGAAAATCCAGGTGCTTCCAGTCACAAATTTCATCTGGCAAGACTGAAAGCTACATTCTGCTTCTGCAGTTTTTTGGGTTGGGGTTTTTTAAGCAAGGAAGTAACTGTAGGACACAAATGAAAATCTTTTATGAAGTGAAATATACTATTAAATTTCAGTAAGCAGCAAATATAACAATTTTGCTCTTTTCTATGAAAGGTGTAATATACACTGTAGCTACAGCAAACGTAATTTTGCCTGTCTTTGAAGAGAAAAGTATCTAATGAAAACCACGTATTCTTTAAATACACCAGTTCCACATGTATTTTTGATGATACTGAATTACTATCTCTTTCTTCTTTTGGCATTACAGACAGCAACTACACTAGAAGAATCTTGGGTCTTATCCAATACAACCATCACTACTTTTCTCACCTAAATTTGGTCATGAAGTTTGTTGATTTAAGAACAAATGTGGAAGGGGCCTTCTTGCTTTTTAAAACAACCATATAGAAAGAAAAAAGCAAGTAGCATAGAAGCACAGTTAACTGAAGCAGAACATTTACCAAATAAAACTCATTTCACATAAATTAAACTGTAACCTCAGCCCCAGCCAGTATGGGTTTTTATCCACTAGATGTATGCTATTCAAGTCTTAGATAGGAAAAATTGAACCTCAAGAAAAAAAGTTAACACAAGTTTCAATGTAGTTCACACGAGATAAGCATGAAAGTCACCTTAATGTACTGCTGAACTTGAATAGGTTCAAATCCTGTGAAGAGCACCATTGGTGTCAATTCTGGGGTGAGTTTTTTAGTAGGTGGTGGTAGGTCTTCAATCCTACAAAACATGAAATACAGCAGAATGTGAAGTTTGGGCCCAAAGTTGTATTACTATTATTTATTTTAAAACTAGACAAGCACACTCTCACAACTTTTACCAATGGAAGTGCTCAGATGAATGAGAATTGGGCACGATCAGTCTTTTTCTGAAGAAAAAGTTGCTAGGCTGAGAAAAAGGACGTTTTCTCCTGTTTCTGTTCTCTCCCAACTCTCTTACTACTTCACTCTCTATTTATTTTATTCCTGGCAGTTCAGTAGCTGGCAATATGCAAAAAACATTGATAATTATTTAAATTAGCAGGGCAAAGGATGGAACCAGATCGATGGCCAGCTGACACTTCTGTGGGAAAGTAAATTAAGGACTACTGGCAATGATTGCTCGCTATTCTTACCTTGCTCTCTTGGAAGACGGCTGAACACTGGATTCATTTTGCTTTGGTTTCAAAGGCAACCTCACACCCTGAAATTAGATCATCTACAAGTTTATATGTGGATTGAGCAGGAAAGCAAACTTTATTCTGGAAAACTATACACCCATATTCTGAGACTATATCAAAGAAAGAGAAGCAAATGAAAAAGACATGCTACTGAATGCGTACTGGTGCACCTACTGCTTACACCACTGACTCAAAAGCAAATCTGAGTATTAACCAAAGCTTCTCCACAAAGCTATGTAACCATTTAAGTGTACACCAAATAAAACACTGTGGGGCTTTTTTTCTTTAAATAATACTGCTAATCATCAATTGAAATCCCAAATTAAATAAGAGACTGAAAATCTTGTACATTTGTTAAATACATGAAGACTACAATATTCCTCCAGGTGCTTTAATATCAACAGAAAGCTGCATTTTAAACACTCAAGTTCCGTAACTGCCTAAGCAGAAGCTCCAGAGGATGCTCTGGTACTCGCTGGATAGACATTCCTGCCTCCCCAGAACTAGATCAGCCACCAGAGCATTTGCCCAGAGGCAGAGAAATGTAGTTTTTAGGCTCTCCCTGGCCTGAGTAACTTGAAACCACAGCTCTCACTTGCAGGAGCATTAGACATCCATTCCTTTTTAACCTTCAAATCTACACCTGACATTTAATGAGGAATGCTAGAGGCACATGACCAGAAAGACAGGCAGCATTATTCCAGCCTCACTGTGCAGATGGTCCTTGGGAAGAACAGGCCACAGGGGCTTGTTCCCTACTCTTAAGGAGATGTGTTTTCAAGCTAGACAATCACTGGTAAGAGCAGCTGAAAGAAAACCACAGGTGCTCACTTTTTGATCAACATTTCAACTGTGAAAATGCACAAGGCAGATGGCACCAAGAGGACCCCATACTTTAAATCCCAAGACAAATAGAAATGCCTACTGTGAAGGCAGTGAAGTACTTTGACACTTCCACATGCTGCCTTGAATTTTCTATCACCAAATCATATTCTTCACACGTGGGTATCCTGAGGGGAGCTGGACAAGATTCCCTTCAGAAGTCTCTTTCGGCCTAAGTTACAAGATTCTCACTTCACATGAGCAAGAAGGATCCCCATATAATAAATACAGACAGGGAGGTAGCAAATTGGTCTTTCTGACCCCTAAGTTCTCTGCATTTGCTATGTAAGACAAAACATGAGCCACCACCTGGTCTGAGTCATACAAAGAAGGCACATGCCCAATTTTAAGATGAACTCGACTGCAGTGTGGACCCAAAAGGCAGTGGCAACCAGCCCCAAACTGAATTAGTTAAAAGCTATTTTAAATACCAATTATGCATACTGAATATCTTCAAAATTTTTTTATTTTGCCAGTAGTAGAATGCATCCTTCTTCAGGAAAATATGAAATACACAGATTTTTGAAGGCAGTTCATTTCCTAAAAATTAGTTTCCTATGGGCACACAAAACAATTCCACAGGGGTCTATACGAAGAAGAACATTTCAGACTTATGGCCAGAGGTATGATAGTGGCCACTTCTAAAGCTGAAAGGCATTAAAACAACAAATAGTGCCCCAGACTCCATTTCAAGTGTTAGCACAAACTAAGTTACAACAGTTACTAAGCTCCTCTTTTCTGAAGAGTATACAAAATGACCAAGATAAAAAGTCACCCAGAACACAAGTGGTATGGCAAAACATTTTTGTGCAATATAAAATGTTATCTGACATTCATCTGTTGTACAAATTAACTGAGAACTCACTAGCTCAATTTGGGATTTACCTACATCAAGACAGACACTGTCAAAATAGTTATCAAGTATACATGTGAAATGGGAAGATAATTTACAATACAAAAATTGAAAGTTTTCTATATATTCAAAACAAGGAAACGGTTCAGAAGCTAAGTTGCAGTTTCTACCTCAGCTCTTTTACCTGTCAAGTTTTGAATGTTTCACAGAATACACTTCATAACAAAAACTTAATGTTTTGTATCTTTAAGGTACATTCTTCATATCATCACTGTTGCTCATTTACACTGCTGTTATTTCCAGGGTTATCAACTACACTTTTTGAAGCAAGATACACTTTTAAATTATAAAATGTTATATACGCCCATGGTTTTAGTTCTTAGAATATTTCAAAGAGATGATATAAAGTAGTTCCACCCTTAATTTACATCATCTATCCTATTTAAAATTTATTTGATATTCTAATAAAATTCTTACTGATTTTTGGTGCTCTGCCTTGAAAAACATTATGTGGCCTGTTTTTCAGGTACTGACTCAAAAAATACTAAGCCCTTTCTAAAGTTCTGATGTAAAAATTGAAGAGTGAAGCACTAGACCAAGATGTCTCAAAAGTACCTTGATTTTGAATATTGCAGTGCAGGTTCTTAGTTCTGCAAAAGCTTATTCTTCAGATTTCTCAAAATAGAGAGAATATTAGCAGGAAGTACGGCCAGGAGGTCCAGTACGGGTCCGTGTTAAGTCCCTTTGGCATGCTGCTCACACCATATACAGATGTGCTCACACATTAAAACCACTAAATAGCAATCTAATAAAAACAGGTATATATATACAATAATTCCACATACCATTAGAAGTTCTGGTGATACCTTTAATGGCACTCTCCAAGCATCTAGGAAATGAAGAACGAAAAAAATAAAACCACTGTAACCATTTATAACAGAAGACACATGCTTCTATTGATTAAATGGTTACATATATAAATGTTACAGAACACAGGATTTGGGGACTGAAACTCTTACCCAGAAGGTTTAGAACTAGATGTTGACTAGGAGAAAGTGGGTCTTGAAGACTGAATACCGTATACCGACTGTGTTGTATCTGCCGTAAAGCTTCAAAATTTCCTAGCAGTATGTCACAAAGCCATTGTGCGTTTACACATGGTATTCTCCACTCTTTAGCCTTCTCATACTTCAAGCCACTGGGCCTTGTTGTTCAGAGAAGACAAAAAAATGTATTTTGATTAAATATATAAAATAGCAATTTCTAATAATAAACTTAAAATACTAGTATTTCTGTGTTGGCCTGTTATCTATTTTAATTGTGACAAAGTAGGTACTCTGAAAAAATATTTTTGCTTAATGTGCTAGAACAAGTCAATTAGGGGAGAATTTCTGCCTCAAATGGAATCAAGTTAGACCTGTATTTTAACTTAATTTTCCCTCCCTCGACGTTTTAAAGCAATTATAAAAAAAAAAAAAAAAAAGATATTTACAGATGATGTATCAGGATCACTTATAAAATATTGTAGAAGAGTGAAATTAAAAATTACTTTTCTTTTGCCTGTCTTCAGACGGCAAACTTTATCATGTAACAGAGTGCAATAGTTTAGTTTAAGAAACATCACTAAACTTGCTGCTATCAAATCACAGAATTTATTAAATTAACATTCTTAAACCGAGATGTAACTAGCTCCTTGCATTAAGACAGGCACTAACTGGCAACAGGCAACTGAGAACACGAGTACTGCAGAGATAAACCACTTACTCTTTACAGATGAGAACTGTATTGCTGCGACACAGATAGCCTGTGTATTTGGCACCTGCTAGGTAGGCCATTAGTTTGAGGTCATCTCTGTCACTATCAACAAATCCAGTCACAGATATTATCTACAGATAGAAAGAGACAGTTACAAATAACTGAACATAGATGGTACTTACAAAACACTCCTGCTGAAAATATTTTTCAGTTACTAACTTACCTACAGTAGAATGAAATGTATCTTACCGTGACTATGGCACACAGGCACAATTAAAACTTGGCTTGTAGGATACATAAAGTACAATTTAAAAGTTACTTGTTTATACATAAACATTTCAGGTCTCTAGCACTAGTTCTGTCTCAGGAAGAATAATTTTCATCCTGCCGGTCAGCTTTTTCTCATTTACAAAGACTACAGTTTCACTACGGAACTGTTCACGGTTAGTTTTCTTCTCGCATATGTCTCGCCTCTTTCTTCTGCTGCTGTTTATACTCAGGGAGACAGAGAAACACTTACACTTACTTGCCTTACTCTACTTTTAAAAAATCTCCCAAGCTTCTGCTCTACCGTGCCATGAAGCCAAATAAACTGTGCCTGCTGATTACAGGTGGTGAACTGTAACACCACTTCTTCCATTCTTAACCTTAGCCTTGCCAAGTTTTCATTTTTGCCATTCTCTCTTTTTATTTAGGAAAAGACAACAGCAATTTTGTTGTTGATAATAAACTGTATTTATTACATTGGATATTACATTTATTAGTAACCACTGTGTTCACATGCACATTGCTATATTCTGATTTTCCCAAACCTATTGGTTTTTTTAATGTCTTTTCGAACAGGCCAGTAGCAAGGCCATCATCCTGTATGTCTGCATCCAGCAGAAAGAAATCCAATGCCAAGACATACTTTGGCATCTTGTTTTATACCGCACTGTGCATTTCAAGATGCATTCAATTTGACTGCAAGCTTATTTTCCAAACACACAAAATCCAACTTCCCCAGTGCTCCTCGTTGCACAGGCTACTGGCACTGTGACCTATTCTCTCATTAACAGCACAGGCTTCCTCTTTTGATATTTGCTAGGTATTGACTGAGAAAAAGGAAAACCCTCAAAAAATCCCCTAAAAATACTGGGTTATGGTAAAGGAAGCATATACCGTTAGGCATGCTGTTAGTAAAAAACTACGCAGCTTGAATTCCTGTCACCTGGCTACCAAAAACTCCTGTAATATTTGCACCTCAGCACTCAGAACTCGGCAAGACTTGAAAAGCACTCTGAATCACCCGCTATTATGCACCACATCAGCACAGGACCTCAAGATTAACAGAAGCTTTTCTTCCGAGACAAAAGAAATGTGCATTTTACTCTGAGTAAGCATTTTCTAGCTTTATTTTAATGCTGCTCATGTAATGAAGCAAACATTCTTCAGAAGTAAGCTTTTCCTTCTTACATGTTGAGAGCACGGCTTTCCTCCTGGTGGAAATGCCACTGGAAAATGAAGGGCTCGATGAGGTGGTACCATTTTTTTCTTCTTCAAGATTGAGTTCAGCCAATGTGCTGTAATACATCTCTTCCTTTCTCTTAAAGCCTATGAATACATGCATAAACAGCTTTGAAAAAACAAAATACATCTTTATTTTAACCTTTTTCTACAATACAAGGCTTCCATTTTAATAATTTGTTTTTCTCTGCTTTTACAGAATTCTCCTTCTCATAGCATCTTTCTTAGTGTTTTCTGGAATAAATCTAGTACATGCATTATAAAAGTTTATTATACCATAAACCACAAATCATTAAAAAGCACACAGTTGAAAACTTTAATTTTATACTTGCGATCTAAGCATGAAGTACATACTGAAAAGCCCTACCTTTCCAGTAATAAAATTAAAGCATGCATGAATACATCTTACTAGTTTGCTTACCTGAGCATACATGTTACTGACTTGGCTTTCACAAAGAAGATGTGTACATCTGCTTGTAAGGGTAGGGTCCACTGTCCCACCATGTGCTTGAATGATCTGGTAAGAGAACAAACCCAGAACTTCTAATATATGTAACAATTTTTAAATTACCATAAGAAACAAACAGTCTGAAATGAAAGCCTACACTTTAGGACACTGACACCATTAGCACCATTGCACTGAAGAGTTACCCCCCACAAAAAAAGATGTGTTATCTAGCTTAAGAACATTTTTGAAGAAAAAATGAAATGGAGAAAACAAAATTAAATATGCACCTTTTCACTGAGCTACAAAAAGTGTGTAGAATTTTTTTAGAATCAATGAAAAACAAACAAACAAACAAACAAATAAAGATATATAAACAAAAATAACCCTTCTCACGTTTTTTATTTTTGCAGTATAACTATCAAACATTTCTTCATGAACTATTCAAATCTATCTCAGTAATAAACACAAGTGCTGTTAAAAATGTCAACAGCTTACTTGATTATGCAAAATTGTAGGGAAAATTCAACTATAAAATCCATCAGAAGTTTCTGAAGAACATCAAAGTCCTCTCATTTAGGAAAGGATACAATCAGATTTTTCTGAAAAATAGAAGTTGGCAAAAAATAGAAACACTCTATTCCTCCATCTTATTCACTGAGGTGGATACCTCACAGGCTACTAAATGCCAAGATTATATGCAAAAAAAGTCTTTTTGTACAATCAAATTAAAGACAGATAGCAATGCTTTATTACATCTGCTGCACTACAACTGCCTGATTAAAAGCATAAATAGTCAGGAAATAGTTAAGGCTAGCTGATGTTACAGCTAAGGACCTAATTCAACCAGGCTGCACATTTAAAGCATTTTTATCACTTTTTCTGGTCAGCTGCAGTTGAATAATGGTTTTTAGGTTGTAACACAAATATTACACAAAAGGATACGTAAAGAAAAGTGAAGACTGCTAAAATACTTCCAACGTTTTCTTTCGAATTTTAGTTACTACGACATTATGCTATCACAGCTTTTTAAAAATAGAGCAGAATCTTACCCGTTTCCAGGTTGCTAACAGCTGTTTGTCAGACATCTGTTCTGGGTAATCAGCAATTGCAAAGACACAGCCCAGCAGGAAATATTCTTCTGGAACTGGAATAGTTTGGCACATAAAAGAACAAAAAATTAAATACTTACAAGTCTGAAGAGTTCACCTCAGAGCATATTTGCTACACTAATCTTTCCTATTACCAGGTTATAAATGTCATTCAATTTTAAAGTAAATCTTTCTTGAGAAAAGTAATATCCAAAATTGCAATGCTGACAGCCACATCTAAAGGCATAATTCAGCCCACGATTTTTTTTTGTTCTGGGTAGTTTTTTTCCTGAAGGAAGGGGGCTAAAGGGGTAGAAGGAAGGGGCACCTAAAGAAAACATACGGTAACTTACTCTTTTATACAGATCAGCTATGAAAAGACAAAACAATCAAAAAGCTTTCAGTTCTACTAGCATGGACAGAATTCAAAGCAGGGTATGACAACTTTCTATCTGATACTGAATCCTCATTATTTTACTAGTATTTCTAAAATTTAAGCTGTCTTTCCAGTTGTTACGCTGTTTGAAAGCTTTCTGCTTCCCCTCTTCCAAAGGAAAAAAAAATATTAAAAAATTTATGGTATGCATAGACTAACACTGTTCTCATAGTATCATTTATATGCTAGTGGCATGAACTATACATTTGAAAAGAAAACGTCCTCAGTGCAGTCATGCTTTCCAGATTTCTGGATCATCCTTAGTTATAATCTGTTTGCCTAAAAATTAGTAAAACAGGTCCTGAGCCACAAATGGCATTTCTAAGTCTTACAATCCCATTTATATTCTAACCCACATTATGTCATGACATTGGCCACTTTTTTCCAGGAACAGAAGGCAATAATTACTAACTCTCCGCTGCTGGATCGTGTCCAAAAAGCGGCTGCTGTTGCAGTTGCTGCTGTTGCTGCTGGTGATGTTGTGGCTGCTGAGCTGCAACTTGATGCTGTAGTGTTTGAGAAGTCTGAGTTAAGTGTTGTGTTGCCTGATTCTGCAGTTGCTGTTGCTGATGCTGTTGGTGTAATCGCTGTAAGTGTTGCTGCTGCTGCAGCTGCTGCTGCTGATGTTGCAGCTGCTGATGTTGGAGGTTCTGTTGCTGCAGCTGCTGCAACTGTTGCTGCTGTAGCTGCTGCTGCTGCAACTGATGAAGTTGCTGTTGCAAAGCATGCTGCTGTTGGAATTGGAGCTGTTGCTGAGGCCGGTGTAGCTGCTGTTGAGCATGTAACTGCTGCTGTGGAAACTGAAGCTGCTGTTGTGCGAACTGGTGCTGCTGATGAACTTGCTGTTGCTGTTGTGAAAACTGATGAGGCTGCTGCTGTTGGAAAGTCTGCTGGGAAATCTGGGGTTGCTGCTGCTGCTGCTGTTGTAGCTGCATAAGTTGTTGAGGTTGAAGGTGTAAAAGAGGATGGTGCTGTTGCTGCTGTGCTTGATGTGACTGCTGTAATAAATGTGTCTCTGGTGTTAGTTTCACTTGACTAAACAGCACCGCATTTGGATGTCCCTGTTGGCTATGATTTACTTGTTGTTCTAAACTTTTTGTAGGTGCTGAAAGTGATTGTAATATCTAGAAAACAAAGATTAGTTTTGTGACCTTTTTGTTGTCATTCACTTTTAAAAATATTTAAAGAACTACTGGGAAAATTCAATTCTCAAAAGAATCTTAATGCTTAAATATATTGTGAGCTAAACAAAAATCTTTAACTCTTAATAGCAAAATGAAAAGACCGGTCTTGCACACAGAAAAGCATGGAGCTACATGTGGCTCCTCATCTAAGGCAATGCACATTTTAGCAAAATTTAAAATTCAAACCTATCCCTGTATTATTCATGGTATCTCCAATAGCATTATGACTATTAACATATTAATAATTACAATGATCAACTGAAATCAATTGCAATATTAATTTTACTATCATGTTGGATCATTAAATTCCAAGTTTACTGCCATAATCTTATTTAACTTAAAAATTGCTAATAATGCCTCTAATTAGTAGTCCTGTTTGAAACACGGAAACTTAATATAACCTTGCTTTCTTTTGAACCAATTCAGGAATATTTAGCTCTATTTTTTTAAACTGAATCCCAAAATACAAAGAAAAACATTAATCTGCTTAGCACTAATAGTTTCTTGGAGGAAAAAAAACTAACCACCCCGTACTTAAAAACAATGTATTTTAGGTTTCTACAGAATGCTGAAGTAATCTTAAATTTAATTTCATTTTTAGATGTATAACTCACTGTTAAAGGAAGAATCATTTCACACTAAGCAGACACAGTTATCAGGTTTTTAAAGCATCAGAAGAGGGAAGATTAGGCAACTTCCTAACAGATTAGGATGAGGTCTACATATTTATTAAAATATTTCAATATAAGCTACCTATTAAAAATCAGAAGGAGCAACAGGAAACTCTAGACTTGCCATCTGTAAAGTCTTTTAAACATGAAATCAGCTTTGGTGAATCTTGCAAAGCTTGTTTCCTTCATCCACACTATTTCATCACAGTAAACTTCAGTGATGCGTGTGTGCGAGACAGCGTAATCAAAGCACATCAGTAAAACACAAAGCCAATTAACTGTATCCTCTTGATGAAATGTCCATCGACTCTTTCTTCATCAGAGGTGGCTCAAAGTGTTTTTTACAATGTCCTTCAAAACACCTCAGGTTTCATCTAAGTAATTTTGATGTTGTTGGTGTAGCATACATTTACAACCACAATTACCAATGCATTCCCCATCACTAATGTCTAGACAGGACCACAGTATAAACATTCAATAACTAAAAATAACATACACAAAAAGAATGTTTCCGTGGCTCAGTATGAGGAGGTACCTTCATGCTGCTCTCCACAAGAAGTCCCAAAAGTCAAAATTACAGAAACTTCAGGACACGTATTTCAAAGTAAAGGGATAAAACTTTCAAAAGTATCCTAGGGCTATATTCAGAAAGTACTTTTCTACCTGCAAAATACCTTATTATTACAGATCTTGCCATTCAGTAGAAATCTGAGGTTCAAAGTAAACACTAACTTTCCAAGATTATGAAACAAAACATGGAATCCACCCAACACTGGTACCCAAGCAGGATACAAAGTACAATTTAATCTAGCAAGAGGGAAGTTGTAAGGTAAAAAGGTAGAATTGGTATTCCTCCCTCTAGGAAGCAGATTCACAAATTCTAAGATGCAAAGCTTTTCTCCACATGGAGCTAGCGTGGCAACCTGCACGGCAGCCTGATAAAGTTCCTGAGAAGAGTGCTTGCACACCACAGACAAGTCCCTCAGACTTGTGGAGAATGAAGTCTAGCTGAAGCATGGTACCATCAACTGCCCTGTAGCTCTAATGAATATTACTTACAGAAAAATACTTTCACAGGGACACCACTAAAGAGTATTTGATAGTACAGTGACTGGGCTGTAGAAGATTAAGTGTTCAGACGTGAAAGCATCAGCCAACTCACCACCACTGGCCAACCGACCAGGACGTTGGCAGTTCTGCTCAGTCCTTAAACAATTCAAGGCACCGAGAAGAGGAATCTAAGACTGAGTTTTAAAATGAAGCCTGTATTTCCATTTCATATTCAGAAGTCATACGGTCAACAAGGAACCAAGATTTCTGAGTGACTCCTCTTTTTGTGTTTAAGTACTAGCTGTAAGCTTCTATATTATTCAGACACCTTTGAAAGTTTTACCATCAGATGAACATCCAAATAAATGCATCAGTGCAATTATTTAAGTAAAAGATGCATTTAACATTTACCAGCACCTACTTTTCTCATGTTCCTCCCTTCCCATTAGCATCTAAGAATTTCAATGCTGCTAGTTATTTCAGTGCATGCTCACTCCCTTTTTCTTTTCTTCTAAAAATAAATTCAATACAAAAGCTGCAATTATTTCAACTATACAAGTGGCGTAAGAACTTGTAAGCTAGGACTTCTACATTTTAATCCTGCTCATACGATGTAACAACTTAACGATGCCCAGCAGAACACAATATAGAACTGAACCTACTGTGAGATCAATTTCACAGTTTAGTGTTTATAGCACAAATAATTTCTTGCACTGAATGAAAAGCTTGATGGGTACGAAATCAGGTTTCCTGAACTAGCCAAATAATTCTGAATTAACTAATTATTTTTTTTCTCTTACTGAAACTCTAAACCATGCTATAGTTAAACACAGCTTTACTCTTCCAAACATTTTTTCCAAATGCATTCTTACTTCTGTGAACCTGCTAGGAATAAAGTTACTTATTATGGAGAGGTTACTAATTTAGCTACAACTTCTAACATGGGAAACTTTTAATCCTTTGTACATTTAGAGAACAATGAAAGGAAATTGAAGTTGTTGGATATGACGGTTCTTAAGAAAAAGTCCAGTATCTTATAAATTAAAAATCCAACACTTACATGTGCTACATTTGATGGTCTATTAATCTGCTGAATATCAGCACTATTAGTAATATTCCTTAATGTCCGCACGGCTGGACTCCACGTAGCCATCATTTCTTGTCGATCAGAACTTTGGGCACCTTGTACTGAAGCCATTAGATTGCCTCTCATATCCGGAGGCAAAATATTACCTGGCACTGGTGGGACATTGGCACATAAATTAATTAACCCAGAGTCTTTCCCTTGAGGCAACCTACGCTTTGCTGCAGATGCCTGTGGGACTTCAGCTGGTGTCCAATTCAAATTTCTTTCTTGCTTTTCTGGAGAGGAATCTGAAGAATCATCAAACATCAGTTCCCCTTTCGCCTTATCAGCAGTAGTAGATTTTGGTGAAAAAACTTGATCACCCAAAGGTGAACCTTCTCGAGAAGATGCTGGGCTTGATAATTTTTCATCAGTACTAGCTTCATTTTGAGAATCTTGTTCTTCGTTTTCTGCTTCTTCCTCCTCTTCTTCCTCCTCCTCTTCTTCCTCCTCGTATATAATTAGACGAGGATGATACGGAGTCTCTTCTTTTTTAGTCTTATCAGCTATAGAATCCAGTACCCAGTCTGGTGTCACAATTTTAATGCTGTCCCGTTTACAAGCACATTCATATTTTTCCTGGGGAAAAAAAAAAAAAAAGATTTTATTTGAAGACAAAAAATCCCAAATAACTTTTTTGATGTCAGGCATAGAGCATGGAGAGGCAGATCACAGAGGCTGTCCAATAACAGAAAGTGATCTCTCCCAGAACTAACAGGAGAAACTACACTACTGTGCATAACCACAAGTTCCAAGAGTTTGAAACAAAACCCTCCACATTTACAATATAAAGAACTCAGAAGACACAAGTGCAGAAGATTAAGTGTTCACTTGCAAAAACACCACTCCCCAAATTCTTCACAAACCCTATCACCAAAGGATTTGAAAATCATTAATTTGGTTCTGGGAAAGCCTTCAGAATTCCAGCAACTAGGAACACTGCAGTCAACACTAAGATGCAGCTCATTTTTAGATGGATGTTAAGGTAAGTCTAAATACAGTTTATACTTATATTTTCTCCACTAAAAGAAAAAAAAAAAAAAAAAAAGAAAAAACACCATGAAAAAGTATTTAGGGAAAAAACAGAATTCCACAATGGAAACAAATATTTACAAGGTGATCACTGAAGAAAATGCATTTCAGCTGGAATACAAATTGGAAACCAGTTGGATATATCCCATACACCTTCTCAGAAGCAGCAAACTGTAATGCTGCCTTCAACTTGAAAGTTACACTTCTATCCAAGTATTAGGTAAATCCATTTCAATGAGAGGTTAGGATGCTGATAAAGTAGAACACTTTATCCCTCCCTCCTTCCTTATCATTCCATCATTTGCAGATATATAAAACTAGTAAAACTTAACTGATTCCTTTCCTAAGAAATAGAAATAGACACAGAATCAGTGCTCTATTTACTCAAACATGCTCCTTCATGGAAAACCCTCACAAATATCAAGACAGTGGGGGGGAAAAAAAAAAAAAAAGAAAACTTTCTTTGGAATATTTGAAACTAATTTCAGGATCCAATATTTAGAAGTGATTGAACTGGGATTTTCTTTGTATGTCAAACAATATAAATTAACAACCAGCACACTCAGAGGAAATTAATTTAATTTAATGATTCTCTAGAGTTATTTTCTACAATTAAACTGTCATTCATACACAATAAAGAGATTACAGATGAAACCAAGTTTATTTGCAGATATGAGTTTTCATTCTTTCTTTGTGGTGAGAATTATTAAGAACCTTGTTTTATCATCTTGTGTCTAGTCAAAGCAATCATTTAAGTTTTCACTAGTGTCAAAACCGTTCTCGTTACAAACTGCTGCAGATTCTCTTGTAGTAATATGTCAGAGCAGCAGGATTAGAAGCATTTTAAGTAATCAGTCTATAAAATTGTTCCCATTCAATGATTATGTAAATTAAACAAGATAGATATTTTATCCTACAGATACGAAATGCTAATGTGGTTTTTTTCTCAGTTTCTTGACTGGCAAGTTCAAGACAGCAGCCTTTGCTTCAAAAAGCTTATGATTTAAGGCAACACTTCTTAAATGTTTATCAGCCTCTTAAAAAAAAAAAAAATTAGGTAGCAAAGCTCTTTGTCCAAGCATTTTATCTTGTTGTGATGGAGGAGACAACTAGGGTGATGTTCAGTACACCCTTCTAAATTTTCCACAGAAGGAAGATCATACACTCAAACCCTCCCCAAAAAACACCACCACCACTATGCCTCCCACCCCCAAAACAAACCTACAAAGGTTCTTATAGTTTTAAACGAAACAGGGAAGAAAAAGCAAGCATTTCCCACGTCCACACTTTCTCTTCTCCCAGTGCCAGCCCATGTTTTATTCTAAAGCACTTTCCTATGTATTGCACACATAAGTCTACTGTCATCCTACTAGCCACATGTTTTTCTCTTAGTATTAGGTAGCCTACATTAACTCCAAAATACAAAAAGCGTCACTGGTGGTAAAATAAAATACTCAGTTTGTATAAAACAACATTACAGACAGACTTGACAAAGTTTTATGCTTTATGTAAGGAGGTAGTGTATAGAACCTGATCTTCGAGTTACTGATGTTCAAATAACTAACCTGTGTGATACCTTCCACTCATTTGAAATTTAAAAAAATGGTGATGGAAATGTGCTCATGTTATTAGGCAAAAAATAAAACACAAAAAACAAAACCAAAACCTTTCTCCATCTACCATCTTACCTAAAAGCATCCAAGAAATCTTTTTTAAGTGAGCTTCGATTTGTTTTAAGTATTTTCAGTCTCTGAACAGACACACACACACCCCCCCTCAAATCAATTACAACTGTATTTCTTCTTCAGGAAGAGAAGAACCTGATACTTCATGAAGTTTCAGTGAGCTATTACAGTAGAGGAGGCTGTTTTGATGTGCTCAATGCTGCCTTTAGCCAGTTACATGATTTTTCCAATTCAGTTTCTCCATTTCCATAAAGACAACAACATTTGACTTCCTACATGGGAGTAGGAAGTCAAATGATGATACTAAATTAGGGGGAGCTGTGGATCACCTTGCAGGTAGAGAAGCCTTAGAGAGATTTGGACAGAGCTGGGCAATCACCAACTGTATGTAATTTAGCCAGAGCAAGTGCCGGATTCTGCACCTGGGATGGGATAGTCCTACTTATGTGTACAAACTGGGGGACAAGAGGCTGGAGAGCAGCCCCATGGAAAGAGGTCTGGGTTGATGGTATGTTGAATGTGAATTAACAGTGTGCCCCAGCAGCCAAAAGGGACAACCGTGTCCCGGGGTGCATCAAGTACAGCACAGCCAGCCAGTCAGGGAGGGTGATTGTCCCACTGTACACTGCACGGTGCAGCTCCACCTCGAGTGCTGTGTGCAGTTTTGGGTGCCTCAATTTAGCTGGGAAGGACATCAAACTATTCAAGTGTGTCCAGAGGACGATGACCAAGATGGTGAAAGGTCCCAAGAGCTAGACTTATAAGGAGCAGCTGAGGTCACTTGGTTTGGTCAGTTTAGAGAAGACAAGGCTGAGGGGTGATCTCATCGTAGTCTACAGCTCCCTCAAGGGTGGCAGGGGAGGGGGAGGTGCAGATCTCCTCTCTTCTGTGACCAATGACAGGACATGAGGAAATGGAATGAGGCTGCGTCAGGGGAAACTCACATTAGTTCAGATTAGGAAAAGGCTCTTCACTGAGAGGGTGATCGGTCACTGGAAGAGGCTCCCCAGCAACGTGGTCAAGTCTGTCAGAGTTCAGGGAGCATCTGGATTAGTTTTAGGTGGTCCTGTGAGGAGCAGAGAGTTGGACTCAATGATCCTTATGGGCCCCCTTCCAACCTGAGATATTCTATGATGCTATAATGGGAGTGATTTGAAATATGACTACTTCATCAGCACTTGGACAGGAATGCTGTGTACTGTTTATCCTACCATCTCTCTTTAAGAGGAGTGAGTGGAGGGATTTTGAGAGTTCTCTTTAAGAAAAATAAAGTCAAAACCAACCCTGTTCCTCCTTCTGCTCTCTTTATTCCTTTCTCCCTCATAACACTAAATGGCATTTTACCCAAGTTTTCAATTCTGTCCTTCATTTTTCTTCACTGATTCTGTATCTACAGAATTACAAATCACAATCACTAATGATTATGACATGTCAAAATTAGGTTAAGACAAACAGAATAAAGAATAAAATGCATTAATTCAACCAGAAATACAAATACTGATATGAAATTGGGCATCTTCTGAATTAATCAGGCTTAAAGCCATGCAGAAAATAAATAGGAACTGAATAGCTGCAAAGCATAATTGTGTTGAATTTAGCAGTTCAAGACTAATGAACAGTCTTAAGAATCCTAACTTCAGGGAGATGGAAAATTTTTGATTATTCAAAAGTTAATGAGAGCTACAAGAAGAAGAATTGTACATGTAATAAACCCTTACCCCCTTTGGCTCAGGCACAATCAAATGAGTACACTTATTATTGAGGCTCAGCTGGCAATTCCCTCCATAAAAAGTAATCAAAGCCCATAGCGTACTTCGGTCTTCAGATGAAACCTAAAAGGAAGGTAAATAAGCCTTTTAGTTCTATGCAACCAGCCGCCTTCTGCTTGAAGAATTTTAGTACAATCCATGACATACCATTTACAAGTCTGGTTAATGTATTACCTATCACTTTTAAATACCAAATTAGCATGAAAGTTACAGAGAAAAAAGGGTGACGGAGACACACAAGAAGAGACATCAAACAATCATTTTTAACCTGCACAGAGAAAGAGAAAACATTCTTCACTCCTGTAAAACTCAACACTAATGTATTACTTACCACATGAGAAAAAAGTTAGTGATCAAGCAAACAGGAATTATTTATCTTATACAACCTGTTTAAATTCATTAAACTGAATTTTAACAAGTAGACCCAAAATAATAGACTCTGTAAACACATGAAGTGTTTATTTCTAACAATTTAAGTCACATCAATGTCCCCCCTTCCCTGCCAAGAAAGTCACATGTATTTAAGCCACTACCATTCCGAATTAGTGACAGTATTACAGGAATAATTTGTTGAAAAGTCTAAGCACATATATGCATATACTCCATCAGCACCTAGGGCCTTATCCTGTACGTCTGCACACACAGAGATATACAGAGCTGGCTATGAACACTGAAGCACCACCTTTTCACTTGCTTTATTCACTGGTAACCTTGTTAAGGTTTCAGTGCAGAAGTAGGTCAACATGTTGACTGAACATTGTGTTAATGCAGAAATATAAGAACAGGAGCAAAGACTTTATAGTCTCATGTACTCTGCATTTTAGAATCACCACACAGCTGAATACAAGATAAATTACTGATTGAACATTCAGTCCATGCCCTTATTTTCAGTGAAAAACTGTCCGAGACAATAATTCACCTAACAGAAAAAAAAGTCCTAATACAACAGAAAAACTGGTATGTCTCCTCAAAAAGCAAAGCATCGCACACATATTGTACATTGGAGTAGTCTGAAATACGGTTCACTTCTTACCTGAGAGAGACAGGCAGTGACTCCAAAAAAGATCTGACACGATTCTGGAGAAAAGCCGTTTACACTGGAAAGCAGGTGTCAAGGATGAAAAATAATTTAAATGAGAGTTTTCTGAGGGACATGAGAAGGAAATTAAATGGTGTGCATAGTAATTCTCAGATATTATCAAGTATTTGACCATTCAAAAACTTCTATCTTTAAAAGCACGTTGTCCATTTCCAATTCAAGTTGTATGCCTCAGGAAAAAACTGAGGCGCAAGCTGAATCAGGAAATCTCTAATACTATGACTGTGTTGGTAACATTATAAACTTGCCTCTTCCCAGAACATCTCCCTCAGCCCATCTCAGGATGCTTAGCTTACAGAAGTCAAGTCATTATCAAGAGCATTCTTCCATTATTAAGTGCTTATCTTCCATGCTTAGAAATACAGAATAAGAAGAAATCTGTTCTACTGTCAGCAACAGACAATCTAGAAGTATTATGATGCACAAGAAATTCTATAAAATAAGACAGACCAAGAGAAGTGTGTTATTCTAACATGAAAGTTAATAGCAGACACCTGTGTGAAAGTTAAAGTGCCTTTTTTGCACACTTATAAAAGATGGCCATCTGGTAGACGACTTAATTTAAAACAAGCAAGAAATAAAAGCACAACTTTAAACAAACAAAAAAAAACCCCAAAAATAACAAACAACCCCCCAAAAAAGGTTAGAAAGCAATACAGAAGCCAGAGGTTTCAGAAATTACTAAGTTTGGTAAACAAACAGTAGTTTTTGGTTGAAGATTTCTTTTGGAACCTAACCTGCCCTTTGCAATTACTCAAAGATTGAAAAGTAGAAAGCTTCCTAGCATACAGTACGTTACTAAGTCCACAAAAGGCACTCAACAACAACCATATCAAGGAACAAGCTCATATATCAAGAAAAACAACAAACCAAAGTATTAGAGAGATTATCTGCAAACAGTAGTAGGCAAGTCAGTATAAGCAAGTATCAAATCTTCCACAGCTGATTTTCTCCTCCTGAGGTATATAACACTGCATTGCAAGTTGGCTAGGCAACAGATACAGGGAGGGGGAAGAAATCTAGGAGTTAACTGTGAAACACAAACTGAGAAAACATTACACTGGGACACAGAAACAGAAACACAGCCTGAAACTAACATGAAGTTTTCCACCACGCTTTCAACACTCAACAAGATCTCTGGTAGCAATGCAGGTTTGTTTGCGAATGCATGGAAGAGATAGATAAATTAAACAGTATGTGAAAAAGAGCAGTGAGAATTTTTACAGACCTAATAGATATGACTTACAAGAGGAAACTGAAAGACCAGAATTGATGTGTTTAACAAGCTAAGACGAAACATCTTCAAATCCCTTAAAGGCTGCCAAATGAACAGTAATTTGTTCTCTCTGTTCAGAGTACCTCAGCTAAATCAAAACAGGGTTAGACTGCAACGTGGCAATGGGATTAAACTCTAGCAACACAATAGTGAGGCACTGGAAGTTGACTGATGAGACTATGAAATCTTCACTATGGGAGGGGCCTTGTGAAACAGGAGATAAGAGCAGTTTGACACAAGTGACCTGGGAAAGACAGACAGACCACCTGACTTCTGTCACCTCTCTCACTTTTCTACACTTTCGTAAGATTTTGTGTTTAAGATACATGCCTATCTTGTTGAAAAAAACGACTACAGAAACAGATGTCCATTGTGTTACAAGTACACACTGAGATTTTTGAAATTTAATAAAATTGTCTTCCCTGTGCTGTTGACGGATGCACCATCAATGCTTAAATTTTGAGACCCAGAGGAGACAGCACATAGCAAGCTGACAACAAAGCCCAGAGCACTTTAAAACTTAAGAATAGATTGCTGCCATGATCCAGAATAGTCCAAGAAATTCAGGTCTGATGAACATTCTAAATTTCACTGTGTTGCTCAGTAACTCACCTAAAGTAGAGATTCAGTACTGGGTCTTTTGAAAGTGTGCAGTTGTCTACTTCCTGACTTAACATCTGCTCCTAGCACATAAAGGAGCAATAGATCAGTATTTAACTTTTAAAAGGTCCATCAGTTTGACTGCAGCTTGCACTCTCCCAAGAATAGAAAATAAATAGGCCCTCTTAAAGCAGTTACAAGCATCACAACAATCATGTTCCACATGAGTCTGGAAAACAAAAGAGGGAAGGCAACAAAACTCACTTTTTTTTCCTCCCAGCAACCAAAATTCAGCAGTGCTCTGACCCTCTTTCACCTGTACAAGACCATGGCAAAATAAACCTTCCTCATTCTTTATTTTGCCGCTATCAAGAGAATTAAGAAAGAAATCACCAGCCCTCTTTATGGCATTATAACTGAGGTTTTCATACACAAAACTGTCTTTTCTTCTTCACAAAGGCTGCTTACAGATTAATTTTTCTGTTACTTCCCTTCAACTGCAAGTTACTAAGATTTTGCAAACATCAGTTAGCAGGGAACAGAACATTCCGCCTTCTGAAGCTCCCTAGTGAAAACAACTTTCACAGTGGAATATTAAAATGTAATTATAAGAAAGAGGCAAAATTATTGTGCTTTTATATTGTATTAAATCTTTCTACAGTAAACTTCACCTTTAACAACTGACAGGCAAATGCCCATCAAGTAAGTACCGGAATTGGTAAGCCAACATGAAAATCTTTAAGCCTCTTATTAGATCCATACATCTACTGATGAAGGATGTTTCTAGGACTTGTTTCTTCAGAAATCTAACAACCACTTTGAGCATTAAATCTCCAAATTAAAACATAAACAAAAGACAAAAATGTGGAATCTCTTACCTCTACCTAAACAGGGTCAAAAACCTACCAACTGTAAGCTATTCCCATTAACTATATTTTTTTCGTTATGGTAGTACCTAAAACACTAATGAAAGGCCAGATGCCACTGCACTAGAAGTCATAAAGAGTCTGAAACAGGACAAAGTTAAGACTTAACAACCCATTTTAGTGAGCACTATAAGGCTCAGAATAAAATCTAAAACCACCAGGTTCTAAGGACATGAAGTGCTAGAAAGAATAAAGTCACAGATCCAAGGACACATTTATTGCTGACAGGTGGGCGAAACTTCCCTCTTCCACGCAACTCAAGAACATAATACTGCTGAGACCTGGTCTTCTCATTCAGCTATCCCTGTATACGCACAATAAAGACTTCCTGAGCAATAACCCTTGAGGGCTACATTCACACATTTATTGCTACAATTTAGTTATGGACTGCATCACTCAGTGGTTTTATCTGTTGATTTTCTTCTCAGTATGTAATGTCAGCTCTTAAGGGTACCCTTTTAAAAACCCCTGGTTTCAGACAGACCAATTTTCTAACAGTGCAACTTCTCCATGGGAAAGAACAACACTAATAATGCAATGCTAGATTACTTAATCCTGAAAATGTAGCTAATACAAGCTATTTTATTTTCAACCAGTCCTCAGGAACAGAGAAAAGACTTAAAGACATGTGACGTAAGCAACTGTACACTCCCATCATGATAATGAAAGGATTATAAACACATTTATTTGCAGATGCAAATGACAAAAATCACCAGCCTATATCACATGACAATGGAGTAGCTCTGCTAATTTGGGTTTTTCCATGTAATGTTTGGTGCACTTTTTCCATTTGGAAACCAAGTCATTCATGAAAACCTTTCTTCTGCTTCGGTCAGAAGACCATCCCTGACTATGGCAAGTGTTTCACACTAACTGCTAAATCCTATCTGATATGTCGATTATCATAATTTTATCTGATGAATTTAATGCTTTCTCTTCCTACAGTTCACTCCCCGAGCTGAATTCTCTTGCAGAAGTAGAGAATATACAGGCTATTTCCAGAAGTCACAGCAAGATGCAAAGGCACATACCTTGAAATACTGGGGATAAAACATGAATTCCGAATCACTGAAGCACATTAAAACCTTAATTCCTGATATGAACACCTGGATTCTTGCATCTACCACCTCATGGTTTTTATTATAGACACAATCACCTGCTAACCTCATTCCAAAATGAGATCTCATGCCTGACAGCATACCTCCCTAGTCCTGGCATTCTCTGTTGCAACCATCTGCTTATACCTGTACTGAAATGTATTGCTCTGCTTCAGCTTTTCCATATACAGAATCTTTACTATGAATTGCTGGAGGAAAAAAATGCATTATTTTTTCGCTATAATAATAGCCATTGTCACCATTCCTATGATCCAAATAAAAAATTGAGAGGAACATAAATAAAGATAAACAGTAATAACTGACAAGAAAAGAAGGAACATGCCATCTATATGCAAAAATACATGCTCCAAACAAGTTAAGAACCATGGAGCTAGTCAAACACAAACAACAAGGGTCTACCAAAAGCAAGGACAAACTATGCCAAAAATGGAAATACTAAAACTATCTGTATATAAAGTTTTATTTATATTACAGTGTTGATATGAGTTGTGTACTTATCCCTTATTTAATTCTGCTTCTAGAAAAGGCAGAATAGGCCATTCTACTCTGAACCATTATTCACCCCCTTACTGCACTCCAGCATTTTTCCTGGTTCCTCACAGTAATTATCAACTTCCAGATAAAATGTTTTCAGTCCATCTGATGACAGTTTTCTTGCAAGTGCCTATTATGCATCCAAAATAGCCAGAGGGACAAGAAAACTGAAGTAAGACAAAGAAGCTCCAAGCACGCTGCAATCTTGGCAAGCAAAACACATCCTACCTTTTTAAAAATTTAAGCTGTACATACTTGAAGCAGTCCTTAATCCCTCATTAGTATCTATTTTAACATGTTTCCTATAGAATTGATTCAAATTTGAACTTAAAGGATACGGCAGAAGAGCTCCACAGCGAACAGACAAGATCACCCAGGAAGGCTGAAAAATAAAAACCACAAGACATTAAAAACCTTGGTCTGCATGTATAAAATATGAATTCCCTTCCAAGTTTATACTAGAGATAGTTTCAATATCCATCTCCCAGCTTCGAAAGTCTAAGTGTTTCACAGACATTGTACTTCAGCCTCTACAAAAAAGACTGTTCTGACATAATTGTAAGAGTTAATGTAAGGACTGCTCAAAGGATATGCAGCAATAAGGGAGCAAGACCCCTTTCTCTTGTCCTTCTATTGTGCCAGGAAAACCATTTATAGTATTTTTTCATCCTCCCCCTTTCTTTCAGTTCTCCCTGCTCTTAATTTAAAAATAACAGAATAAAACCTACCTTACAGTCATCACCAATGAGTCAGGAACCATAACCTTACACAGAAAGAAGTTTCTAAACACACAGCAATGCTGGCTGCTAAGCACACAGTTATCTGTGACAGAAGGGCTCGAGGGGAGAGAGGAAGGTTGTAAAGAATGGAGGAGATATAGGAACAACATATAAGGAAGAAGGAGGAAAGCATGGCATCACATTCAATTACTTTTCCTCAAAAACAAACAAAAATATATAGTGATGACTACATTTATGGTGTCCCAATTCTTCTCATTCTCTTTCTCTTAGAAGGCATAAAAAAAGAAATAACTCAAAGCATTTAATACCTAACTCAATCCTCTGAAAAAAAAAAAATGGGAGATTTTCCTACTTCAAGTTTTTCTCTTCCTTATTCTCAGTAACAACCTACCTTTGCCTCTCACTTAATACTTAGTCTAATCTTCTTGAGTACAGATCATGCTGTGATGTTTTCAGGTCAAACTAAGTGACACTACTGAAAAAAATGCTCTCATTTGGCAAATGAAAAAGTTTAGCTAGTAGCAGTTATAAAGAAAATTATTTAAGTAAATGGCATTAGAAAGCAGAAAGCACTGTTATAACACTGATATCCTTCCTTCACATGAGAATGGCAGCAATCTTCTTGTTTATAAGATCAGAACACTTCAGAAAAAGGAACTAAAAATTAATCAGCACACCCACTATAACCATAAAATCTCTAGCTAAGCACTTTTTATTTTTTGGAATTAATTCATACTTCTACAGTGTCAGGTGAATTCTCGTGACATAAGCTATCAAAATTCTCTACTGCCACCTGAAACTGTATGAAAAAAATAACCCAAAAATCATGGGCCCACAAGTATAGGCAGTGAAATACCGGTGTTTTTTCTTCTGAGCACTCTCATGACTTGCAGAGTGACAAGTTCATATTTTCAAATATGAAGCCCAGATTCTTTCACTGGAAAAATAACCCAATATTGCAAGGTAGTAACAAAATACTGGTAACTCCAGTATGAGCAAGGCAAAAAAACCCAACCAAACAAAACACAACCACCTTGAAAAACTAAAATCAATAGGAAGAAAAAAAAAAAAAAAAAAAAAAATCGGTATTTCTACAAGTTCATATTGTTTAAAATTAGCATAGTATACACATGCAGAATCAACAAAATGATTTTGCACCCTGCCAATTATATGCATTTAAAAAAAATGCTCAGCAGTCTAATACTTATTCTAAATTGAGGTTTTCCATTGCCAGAAGCTTGCAAGAACCTTCCCATCAAAAACATTTCTAAAGTACAGCTAATAGGACACCATCTCACAGATGACTGAAAGAACGATCTGGAAAAATAACAAAACAGAGGACAAACCCCAAAACACTGATAGATGGATAGCAACAAGAGGCAGGAGAGAACAGAATTGTAACAGAAGTCTATTACTAGACTTCTATATCTAGAAGCTTGTGTAAGAAGAATAAAAAGATTTTTAAATATGTTTAATTTGGTCATCATCCTAACACGAATGTTTTCTGTTATAATAATGAAGTATTCATGTCAGTACTTTGACAATATCATAGATGAGTCATTCACCTTTACCACAGGGAGATCAAAAACTTCACGAGATTCTCCAACTTCAGGATTGTCCCCATCTTCTGAAATAATATGTGACGCCAGTGCATTGTAAGAAACCTCCTTTGCTTTCCCAGCTTTCAGAAGTTGAATAACCTAAACCCAAAAGAGAACAGGGATAAGTCAACAGTTTTTAGCACCTTTTATTTGAGAAAAACATTAACATAGGAACACACTAATACATGGGAGAAATTAATATGACCTCTCTTGCTTGTCCTCCTGTAAGTGGCTAGCACTCTTCCTGAAGTTGCCAAATGCATCCCATTGAAAACCTCACTGCCAACGGTTTACACCTTTGCCATATTTTAATCATTCAAGTTGAAGATTTGCTTTCCAAATTAATTCAGGCTGAGACAGAAATCTGGAAAACATCAAAATTTTTCCAAAACATATTCCTGAAAAAATATCTCAAAACAATTTTCTCTCAGGCAGGATAAGGAAAGTCTTCTTCAGTGTTTGTTTTTGCACATGGTAGCTTTGGAAGCGTTTGAATATAATTTAAAAGAAGAGCTTGAAGTTTAAAAAAAGGTAACCCAATGATTATCTTAGAAAAGTTAAAATCGTAACTGTACATTTCAGTCTTCATAGGAATTCCTCCAGATTTGGCCAGTTATTTACATGGATAGAGACCAAAAAAAAAAAAAGTTCATGCATTTTTTGTAAATGTTCATTTAACAACTAAGAAAATAATTCCATCTTTACCGAATGCATTTGGTTCCAATATTTCTAGATCAAATCAATATACCCCATCCCAGAGCATATGAGTAAGTTTGAAGAAGTCACCCAGCTGCTCAAAAACAGTGCAGCCAGACAGAAGAACTGAGGAAGGAAAATGTCTAATACCCTCCTGGTATGAGAAGGATCTGCAAGCAAAAAAAAAAGTTGTAAGCACTGCCTTGAGAAGGGAAAAATCTTCCAACAAAGAGTTGATGTATTGGGAAAAGAAGTGACGGAAGACTAAGTGATTTAGAGAAGAAAAAAAAAAAAAAAAAAAGTAGGACACATGCCCTCAAAATTACTACCTTAAAGACCTGGAATTGAAATGTCTCACTCCATCACTCTGCCCTCAGAAAATGCAAAACACTTCACAACTCACAAAGCACATCTTACTCTTATTTTTGCAAGGCCCATATAGAAGATGTTGGTTTAAGAGTTCAGCATTCTCTCAGCTCAACTGTAGAGATCAGTGTGATGAATCCAGTCCCACCCCCCAAAACAGGACTCACTTTTATTTGAATAAAAGTAACAGAGAAGGTAATAGGGTGTAGAGGGGAGGAAGAGAAAAATGTTTTAAAATAATATCTAGAGTTCAAATGTTAAAAATGCCAATTAAGATTATTCTTACCTTTTATTGCTTAGAAATAAATAGTTTTAATTCATAATGATTTTGCAGAACCAAACTGATATGATGTTCATCCTCCAAAACCTGCTCAGGACAGATGTCCATCCCTCAAAACCTGCTGGGGACACTCCCTTTTTAACAGGATGCTCTCCGCACAACAGTGAGCAGCAGAGAGCAAGGCACCGCACTCGTCCAAATATTAAGTAATTGGTCCTTAAGCAATTACTACCTACCAGGTACACTAAACAGGACAGAGAAGACACTGAAAAAGAGACTCTCCAAATGTGGCCAGGGGCTCTTATAAAGCATCTATGCCAAGCAGAAAAACAAGAATGGAAAAATCACCACTCAGTGAGAAGACAATTTTGGCATTTCCTCACTGAAGTACCTGACTTCAAAATGCCATTTTTTTTTAAATAACGACTTTTTTCTGCAGTGGATAAGTATTTGATATTATCAAATTATAAAAGAATTATTCTAAAATAATCAAGAAAATTGATAACAAGCTTGTTGTTCTTGCCAACACAGCCAGGAAGAAGAAAGAGTGTTTCCATTTTACACATCAATCTCCTAAATCATGGGATACCTTCCTGCATGAAATCCAGTTAACTGCTAAGTAACACAAGGTGCTATAATTCCAATGGGAAAACCTAAATCAAAATAAAGCACTTTTGAAAATTACAGTACTTATTTAAGAACAGCCCACCACACAAGCTCCTTGTCTCACACAGCTCCCCCGAGTTACAAGCCCCATTCAACTGTTTAAGGGAAGCCTAAAAACAGGAGTGAATGTAATGAAAACAGAGCACCCAAATCCACCAGCACAAGACAGAAGTTATAACCAATTAGCTACAAGTATGAACTTTTTTTATATTGAAACAATGCTGTGTTAAAGAGTCTGTGCAAAGAGTCTGCTTATGCAAAAAGTTACACTAATTTCAGGTCATAAGTTTAAACACTATAAATATGATAGATAATAACTTCATAAGTCTCTTTAAAGTGGTATAAAGAAGACTTTCCCTAATTTATCTCATGTCATCATCAAAACTGCCAGAACACACGACTCCTTCAGTTTAACTGATGTCTGGACTGAAAAGCTGTATTGGCACAGTTAAAGAACTTCACCTATACTAGTATTGACCATATACCTGTAACTAGAAAATAAAATGCTGAAAAGCCCTAATAATTGCAAAAATCCTACCCTTTAGGTGTTACCTTTGACATAATTCCATTAAATGAAATTTCATTTTTTGGGGCACATAAATTTTGTCTTTATTCTCTCGCACTAAAATCTATGCTGGGAGAAACAAGAGGAATAGTTCAAAACAAAGAAGACAACAGACAAAAAAACCCCAAATCTTAATAAAACAAGAGATAACCAGAAACCAAATATCCTGCTCCAAGTCCTTATGCTGCATTGCATTACTTTTTATCTCTTTCTGTATGAAATACAGGTTTTAGCTGGTGTTACCAAAGCCTTATGGTTTGGGTTTACATCTCTTAGGAAAGCAGGAAAAGCATTTAAAAAAAAATAAGCTGATATCTACTCATCCCTCCTGTAAAGTGTGAGCAGCCAAATGCACATCCCAACAGAATGGATTTAAAGTTGAGAGCCAGCATCCTAATTCTCCCTCATTTGCTGAAGAACATCTAGGCACAATTCCAGACTTTTGTTGTGTTCAAGTTTATGCTGCGTATGTTTTAATAGGTAGTGGGTATGCAGTTATTCACCTGAATATACTACTTTTTTTCCTTTTCTTACTTTTGGATGTTTGGATTAGTGTGCTCATTTGTGCTAGGCCTGTATTAATATTTATTAGGGTAACTGGTTTTCCATCAAATCATTTGGAAACAAGTTGATCAAGGTGTGCTCCTCCCCAAAAAATGAAGGAAGAAGCTTCTCAAAAATAAAGCTACCAACTGTTTGTATATGAAGAAGTCAAAAGCACCAAATGTATTTGTAACTTTTATGTTAGTAATGGAGCAACATTTCACTAGAAGAACTGTTTTAAAAAGCAGTTTGTGGAGTTCAGTTTAGAATTTCTGCTTCCTGTCTCGGTTCAAAACACAACTGGCCAACACTCCTCTTGTTCAGGTTGCTCCCAGGCACAGAGGGCACCTGCAGGAAGGAGGACAAAGGCACCCACCAAGAGCTGGCCCCAAGCTCAGCACAACCAACTTTCCTGCTCTGACTCAGCTCTGCAACCCAGCCTAGGCAGGACCTGGGGCTCGGCAGGCACCAGCGTGACTGGAGCGAGCCCTGGCCTCCGTGTCCACGCCAGCAAGCCATTTCAGAAACCAGAGCACTGGGGGAACAGTGTTTAAGCAGACCAGCCAGCTGCAGAAACAACTCAGATACACAGGACTTCTCAACTGAGGTCTTGCTCGCGATGAGAGAGGGGCTAAACAGCTCCCAGAATGATTTGGTCTTGGAAGCAGCGTAGCCAGTTCTGTGCAGCGCTAGGCCTGACCTTAGCAACTT
Source organism: Tyto alba (assembly GCF_018691265.1). Taxonomy (NCBI): domain Eukaryota; kingdom Metazoa; phylum Chordata; class Aves; order Strigiformes; family Tytonidae; genus Tyto; species Tyto alba. The sequence continues at coordinate 32,883,536 of NW_024881313.1, read as the reverse complement.
CAGAGCCACTTTCGGCGTCTGCCTGCAACCAAGAGAAGCCATCCACAAATACAGAATTTAGCCTACCTAACTTAGAGCAAATTGAAGCCTTAAGACAATGACACTATCTGTTAAGAAGAAAAAAACGTAAGAAAAGCAGCTTAACAGAATGCTTGTTTACTCACTCTCTGGGAATACCCTGATTGTCTTGCTATGTCAACACAGAACTAACTACATGACTTTTGGGACACTATTTATATGATAAATTATATACAAGAGTCTTACTGGTTTTTTTGCACCCTTCTTCATACACATAATAATACTGCTGCTATAGGTTCTTTTTTTTTTTTTTAATACAGGAATTGTTATTCAAGCGCTAACTCATTGTCAAAGATTTTATGTCTAAAGACCTTGGGGTTTTTTTCCTGCTCTTTATTCCTAGAGTGCATTTCTTTTAGCATATAATCCTATTCCTGTGAATAAAAACCATCTCAACAGGTCAGTGCCTACATCTCAAGTTCACTTAAAGGCCTGCAAGACTCAGTGAATGCCGGAACACGAGATTAAATGAACTCGATGCTGAACTAAGATTTGACCGCAACACCTACCAAAGCAGCGAAGACTTTTATTTCAGTGTGAAATGCGTAGCATGAAGGTGCTGTCCTAAAGCTAGGTACGGTGCTCTTCAAACACTTGTCTAATTGGACATGCCACAGAAACTTTTTTTTTAACCACCTTCACCCAACATGACGGGGTGTTATTAGCTATAAGCCAATTTCACCATCTTGGGTATGGCCCTCGGCCAGGGCAGGCCAACCTTGTCACGCAGGTTGCTGCCCTAGGCCAGAGGGCTGGCCGGTCATTTGTCGTCGCCTTCTGCTCCTCACCCCCTCTGCAGCGGGGCAGGGAAGACACGGAGACGGCACCTCAACCACAACGGCACCGCTGTGCGTCCGCCGGGCCCGAGAGCTCCCGGGGGTCCCGGCGGGCGGGGAACGGGCACTCAGCCACGCCGCCCTCGGCGGAGCCTCCCCGCGCCGGCAGCGGCCTATGGCCGCTCCCCGTCCCGGGTGCGGATCCCAGCGGCGGGACGCGCCGGGCGGACGGGGGCCGGCCCGGCGGAGCGGCAGCCGCTGCCCCCCCCCCCCCCCCCCGAACGCCCGGCCCGGCCCGGCCCGGGCTGTGACAGGAAGTCCCGTGGCCCGCCCCTCCTCCGCTCGGGCGGGAACGGGGCCTGCGCGCCGGGGCCAAGGGCTCCCATGGCGGGCGGCGGCGCCGCCGTTACCGGCCGTTACCCTACTCCCCCCTCCCCCACAGCACCCCCCGAGGCGCGCGCGCGCACTACCCCCCCCTCCCCTCCCCCTCAGGAGGCGGGAGGGCGCGCGCAGCGAGGCGCCGCGTGAGCGTCGAGCCCGCGCGGGAAGTGTCCGGGGGGGGGGGTAATGAGAGGAGCTGGGCGATCCCACAGTGCCCCCCCCCCTCTCCCCCCCCCCGGTGAGGGGGGTGGGGGGGAAGGCGGGAAGCGGGCGAGGGGAGAAGGGTGACCCGGTACCTTGGGGTCGATGTCTCCCACCACGAAGAACTTGACATCTTTGAACATCTCCTCCGGGACTTTCAGCTCCTCCTCGTCCGCCGCCATGGTCCCGGCCGCCAGCACAGCGGCGCCCGGCCGCCCCCCACCCCCCCCCTCCCCCGCGCTCACTGTGGAGAAGCCGCCGGGGCCCGGGTCTCCCGTCCCCTCCCCCCGCTCGAGCCGCCGAACCGCGCGAGCAAGGCGCGCGCTGCGGGACACACCATCCCCCGCCAGGACGCAGGGGGGGTGAAAGGGGGAGGGGAGAGCCGCCCGGACATAAGCGGCTCCCCCCGCCCGATCAGCCACCCCCACTGCCGCAGGATAGCGCCTCGCTCTGACGCTCGGGCGCTATCTCTGCTCCTCTCCCTCTCTCCGAACCGGACCAGGACACAGCATCCGGGACCGAACCTTCCCCCCGCACGGAACGCAATGGACTCGCCCCGAACGACAGAGGCGGGCAGCGGGGATACCCGGACCCGCCCATTGGCAGGCAGGCGGGGGAGGGAGAGCGCCCCGCCTCCCAGGGCCGCCCCGCTTCCCGCCCCTCGCTCCCGCCGTGAGGGCGACGACCGTTACCGGCTCCATCTGCCGTCACCGCCCGGTCCCCGCTCCCGCCTGCTCCCGCCCCGGCTCCGCCTCGCCTCCCCCGGCTCCCCGCAGGCGGACACCCCGGCGGGCGAAGGCGCCCGCGCAGGCCCCTGAGGCGAGTCCTTGCGTGGCGCTGAGGGCCCGGGCGAGGCTGGAGCCGCCCTCCCCGCGCTCAAACCCACGGTGTAAAGCGAGGAGCCAAGGCCCGTGGTTCTCCCGTTTTCTTCACTATTCCGAGCTTTCATCTCTGTCCATCGGGGGAAATGAAGCAACAGACAGTTACCAGTGCGAGCAGTGATAAACTACACAGTGTAGGCTGTACGCGAGTTGCAACGTGGTGCGCTTCACGGTTTCAAACCATTTTTTCAATTAACCTTTCAAAATTCAACCCTTTCCCCCAAAAAACAGGTTAGCCCTTCCAGCGGGGCTTGCCAGCAAATCCAATAGGCGTAGTACCTATTCCAGCATGCAACTCCTTAATGAACATACAGACTACTACCAAGATCAGATATTTTCACTCAAAAGCCTACTCAAAGCATCCTTCTATGTTGATGGTAAACCATTCAAACCTAGAGGGGGGATGGATCTTGCCTAACTTCAGATAACTGATCAGAAAGCAGAAATAATCCCTTTACCTTTATATAAATTACCTTTATAGTCCACATAGAGAAATAAGCACTCACAAGCACCTGGTTCATCTGGCATATTTTAAACATCTGTGCATTGTGAGAGAAATCTTGTGCCCACATTATGCGTTCAAAAGGAGTTTTGGATCTCTCGTAATACTTTTACGTGGACAATATTTTTTTCCCATACTTGAGTGAAGTTACGAGATGACATCAAAAGGCTTACTGAAATAAAAGTACGGGACACCTATCATTTGCCTTCTATCTACAAGGCCTATCACACTTTTCCAGGAGAAAATTAGATTTCTTTAACCCAAGTTATTCTTGAAATATACCTGGTAGAAACTGTTAAGCTGTTTACAAGCAATTTATTATTTATCCAGTATTTTGGGGGGAGTTGAAGTAAAATTTGTGCTCTACAGTTTCCTAACATAGCTCTCATCCCTTTTCAAGGAAGGTGATTCATCTGCTTGGCTTCTGGTCTCCTGGATCTCCAAATGACATCAGCCACTTTCTATTCTAGCTGTATAAGAAATACCCAACCTATCACCTGTTCTTGTTGTACTCCAGAAAGAGATCTTACCCATTGGTTGCAGGTTTTACTGTATTGCCCCCCCCCTCAATTATAATTTACTTTTTTAGTGAAAACCAAGGTTAAAATTCATTAAACTTTGATATGATATACTTTTTTCATAGTACAGGAAAAAAAGTAGAAATAGCCATCTGCTTTTGAATCTATTTATCCCTTTCATCCAATAATTTATATTCTCATCTCACTTCCAATAAGTCCTCATAAGTCTTTTCTAATAACTCTTGCTCAGGGTCATTTTCTCCTGCCCCAAGTATTTCCTGGGCTGTCTTTGAAAAACACTTCTCTGAGCCTTGCCTTCCTTTATAGCTGCCGTCCAGGCCCCCAAGTCCAGCCCTTGCTTTCTTTGTTCCATAATTTTCCCTCTTTCCAACTCCATTTTTCATCCATTTTGACTTCTTCTCACTAAATTAGAACTACTTTGACCAAAATCTTCATTCACTTGCAGCGAAATATTTTTCTTCTGGATCTATCAGGTACCATTAACACCACTGCTTCCTGAGTGTCCTTTCCTTTTGTATTTCAGTGCCTCTGTAATCATCTGCATCTTTCAGCACTGGTAATTCTCACCTCTTTTCTTTCATAAATATCGCTGTCTCTCAGGTTTCTGTTCCACATTTTTCTCTGGGTTCTTTTCATGATGTCATTCATTACTTGGCTTCATCTTCTTTCTCAGTGGGACTGCTAAATTGCCCCTTCTCACAAGAGTACTTTCCTTATATCTAACCTCATATGCTACCACATATTCCCACTCCACACAGAGAAAACCAGTGATCTGTCCTCTTGATTTCTCTGCTCAGCCTATTTTGTTACTCTAATGAGTTCCCCTGGCTTTCCTATCCTTTGGATTTACCATAGCCACATTATTTTTAGCTCTTCATACTGCTCCAAGATGACAAGTATTTCAGTCAGGTGCTGTGCTAATACCAACAAAGAAGCATAATGCAAACAACCAGCACACTTCGAATGGGATTTTTAATAATAATGCGCATTCCCAAAGCATCAGCTGAAATTGTGCTACTGCAGCATCGAGTGGGGTCACTTTGGATCTTCTGTTTGTTCAGATAGTCAAATCAGAAGAATATGAGATAAATTTGGTATTTTAAACCCCAACAATTTGAAAATTCTCTACAATAGATCATATTTTAGCAATATAAGGTCAGATTGCTGTGTTAAACCACTGAAATTCATTGCAAAAGCAGTTTTCCACAAAAAGATACCCATTAATAAGGTGTCAGCCTTAACCAGAATTGTTCTTTATGACTAATTATGACAAAAATCCAAAAATAAACTTTCATTCCATCCACAGTATGGAAGCATAATGCAATGTGGAAAAAAAAAAAAAAAAAGAGGTTAAGATTTAACTTAAATAGCTTTATCAAAAGAAATTGGTTTCCTAAATTCAGTCCTGGAAAGCAAAGGTAAAGTTGTTGGAGCTGTGACCTGGGATGTGGGACATGGGCGTTTGGCTCTGTCCTTCCCTTTCTGAATGGAGTAGAAGCAAATTCACAGAGGCACAAGGTGGGTGCGGCTGCTGAATGCCTACATCCTCTGCACGTCCTTTAGCCACAGAGCTTTTAACAAAAATGAGAATGAGACCATCATATCTTCCTTCCACCACATGAATAAGCCCTGAGAGCAGCTCCTGGACAGAGGCCTGTCACTGTGCTTGGTGAAAAAAGACTCAGAAAATCTTGCCTGAGCTCAAGTAGACATCAGGTCAGCAACCAGCTGTGTAGCACAACTGAAGCAAAGACATTTCTGCATGTGCCACAAAACTGCGCAGCAACTGGTCTACAGAAAACCTGCCTGGTAGAAGTTTAGACACCTAACCGTTCTAGTGGGCCCTGAGAAGTAATTTTGTAAATCTCAGTATTGGCTTTTGGGTCACACAGAGTGGCTGTTGTATTATCAGCAGTGATACTAAGCTTCTCACACAGAAGTATCTTTTTTTTTTACCCACAGTCTTGCTGGCTTCAAGATGACCACTCCCACGAGAAAAGACTACTCATATGAGTCACAAATTCTTCCCCTTAATTATCTTCTAAATAAGCAATAGAATTAAATTAATGAACATATTTTTTACTTCTTTATGTATTTCATGAGTCACCTGTCAACAAGTTATTTAAATTCTAGTAATTAGACCATTTCTAACAAAAATGAATAGCTCCAATTTTTGCATTGTGTGTATGATCTAGTTTATGAACCATAAGAACAGAAAACTAGATTGAAAAAATATGTTATTGAACAAGATAAATAGCCCCTGTATTTGCCAGCAATAAATTCTGGGTTCTGCTCACAGGTCAGCACACAAAACTAAGTCAAATCTCAAAAGCAAAAGCTGGTCCGACTGCTTAGTCGTAGCAAGGTGTAGAACAAAGTGCTCACCTATATCGAGCATCAATACAGATTTGTTAGGTCATCCAACAAAGGTAAAGCTCATCTGCATGAGCTCAGAGGGACAATGGCAGGAGGGGGAACCCACAAAATACCCTGCCGGGCTGCTGCCAGGCCCATTGCAGGGGCCATCAGTCCATCACAGGCCCATCTGCACAAGCTGGAGGAGCACAGGGACACCACCTTGTCGAGGCTCCCCTCCCAGGGCTGTGTACATATATATATGCGTATATATGTATATATATATATTTTCACTAGTGGACTTCCATACTGTCCAGCCAAAGAGGCAGGAGGATAAGGCCACTGGTGCTGTCCATGTTGGTGTGAGTGCACTGAGTGTGTCTGTGATGTGTGTGGCAGGGCATGCATATATATATTTATGTATGTCTGTAGCGTATATATGTGCTTGTGTGTGTGTGTGCTGGCTGGGAATACATGTTCAGCCTTGCTACTGGTTGGGCCTGGAGGTGTGCAGCAGCAGCAGTCTCATCTCGCTTGGGCTGCAGAATGTGGAATGGCCTATTTTATTCTAGCAGTATTCATGCTCCCCATTAATTTCATCCTCTTTCAGGAGGGTTTTCAGTCTTTCCCTGTCACATCGCCGGCGTTGCGCCCGTCATGTAACATGGGATGCTCAGTCCCATGGTGGCACGCTCGTGTGTCATGCCAAGCGACTGTCGGTAGGTCTGATCACAACACGCAGGGATGAGATGAGTTCAAAGGAACTTCACTCTTGCAGAGGTGCTGAGCGCATGACAGAACCTTAATCTACCCAAGAAACGTCCCAGATTGGACTCTCACTTTAAGTGCAGTCTCTGCTCTGATGCAGCCACAACAGTGTAATTGCACGGGAGCAACTACTCAGAGATCAATTACGGCTTAATATGAGTTTATTTCTGTGCTTAGTTACTCTAGTGAATAGACTGATATGCACATCACCATAGTCCACGATCATCTGAACAGCATATTATCTGTACTATAAACACACCAAGCACAGTATCTAATACGTCTTAACAATGAGAGCTCCGTACATAGAAGTTGGAACATAGAAGCTCCAGAAGAGCTGTAAAGTGATCTTTATTTTAAATCAAGCGTTGCTTGCACATAGGGAAAGCCCACTGAGTTGACAAGATTTGTGCAGACAATTAGTCTTTGCTTACATAAATGCCTTATTTGTGTGCACAAATGATTATATGAAAAATTCATATGCACTTACAGTATCATATTTAGGCATAATTACAACTGAAAAAACAATGGTTTGATTTTTTTTTTCCTTGCAGTTAATTAAATTCAGAGCTTATATTAAATTGTATATTTGTTTTACTCCAGTGAGCAGAAGGCTTTCCGAGTCCTTTTTTAATAATACATACTTGTTTGGTAGCAGCTGGCTCTCTAGATGTTACTTTTCCAATAAAATTCATCTTCACAAAGTACCCAATTTTTTACAGAAAGCTGATGATAGTTTCAATGTGTCTTGAAAGTTTCTGAAAAGTCACAGAAGGCATGCTTTCTGCATTTTCACCATACTGATTTCTTAACATGAATAAGAATCTAGTTTTATAATCTGAACCAAAATATGCAAAACACGTACATAAAGGGCTCTGCTTTGGCATGAACTGTCTATGCATTTTTCCTCTTTCCTTCAGGTGGACTAGCTGCAATGGCGAATATGATTTAAAATTAAAACCTTTTTTTATATCTGTACTACAACACTGAATCCTAAAATGCTCTCTTGGAACAGATAGTTTCATTTTTAATTCTCTTCCAGTTCCAGAACTGCACTGAGAATGCCTTGTCATTTGCTTGACGGTTTCCTTTTTTAATATAATAGTTACAAAATGTTTTGCAAGTGCTAGGTAACAAGGTGTACCGTTACAGTAACTGTGCATAAATGAGAGGAGGAGGAGAAGAATGCTCTCATTAGCACATCTAACGTAAGGGCATTTTTTATCAGAAGTGAGACATAATATTAAAGGATGAGATATCCTCCTTCCTATTGCCTACTAAGGAATGTGTCTGGCATGTAAGCCCACAGGGAAAGGTGAATGAGATGTTTTATGTCACATTTCAAGGATAAAAAGGCAGCCCTAAGCGGTATCTGAGTATGCCTTTATCAAAATAGCTAGCAGGATGGTACATGGTGTAATTGCACTAGTTACACTTGCCTAAAGCCACTCCTGCTCCAAGATCTTCTCCAACAAGTGTAAGTAACATAGCAGCTCATCATTACAGGGCCTGCTTGAAGTAGGTCTACTGGGAAGGTTGCATAGTAGTTTCTAGCTAATAAAGGAGTTAATTATGCAGACTGATGTGGGGATCTTCAAAACTACAGTCTTCACGCATACAGCTGAAAGTAGGTGCCAGCATGGATGGGGGAGAGCAGGAGGAACCCCTAGTTCATCCCTCTCCTTTAAAAATTCCAATGATAACATCTACACAACCTTCCCGATACCTTGTTCTAGTGTTGTAAAAATTCCTTATGCTTAGAAAGTTTTCCCTAATATGTGATCTAAGTCTTCTGTTCTGTAAATGAGGCTGATTCTTTTTTCTTTCCCTCAAACTACTACTAACCCTCCCTATATTAATTTTCTAGATAGATGCATACATACTTTTTTATATAAATACATATAAATATATATATATAACATTATAATACTTTCTTTGTGAGTTCTGGTCCTGATTATAATGTACCAGGAAAGAAGAATGCAAGTCCTGCCAGAGCTCTGGGCAAGAACAAATAATTTGCTACAAATAAAAGGTGATACTGTTGTTTATAGGCTCCATTCTTTGCATCTCAGGAGAAGTCTTTGTTTCCACTCCTACTAAGGTATTCGCCAATTCCTGTATATTTTCTGAGTTTGAGAAGAAATGTTTGTGAAATGTGGTGGGTAATTATCTCTATCACCCTTCTTTGTAGCTTGTCGAGATTTCCTTCATTTACAGGCTTTCCACTGGGGTATATTAGTGGCAGCCAAACAATGGAAAATGGAAATTTTCCTCTAAGCCTGGGCTTTCATTCGTGCAGGCTTGAAAAAACTTAATGAAACCTGGAGTTACTAAAACGAGTTTTTCGAGAAAGGAACAAATTTGACATTTTTTGTGCCAAATCTTTATTATGTGATTCAAAGGATGCTAACACTTGTATTTATTTTTACATTATTAATGCATAAAAGCAGAAGAAGGCAACTGAAGCTGGTGGCATTCCAGAGCATGTTACAGAACAGTATGAAGAGTGAGTCTGGGTACGTCACTGAAATGATCTCCATTATTCATTTATGACTTTGTGTTTATGAGTAGAATAAAAATCCTAAATTTGTGCTGATAAAACCTTTACATCAGATCGCTCTCTTTCTCTATGTTATCCAGAAAGTTAAATGTTTGTTTTACTCATCTGGAAAGAGGAACGGACAGAAGACGCTTGCCTGAGGAGGTGGCATCACATCACAGCTGTGCTATCCTGCGCTATTCTGCCGCTGGCTGCTGCTGCTAAGAGGGGCAGGTTTCCTCCCTCCGTTCCACGGCAGCCTGGCTGGTTGGTTGGTTTTTGCTATGCTTCTGTTTTGCTGTACTTCCACTGCTCCTTTCAAACAGGTTGTGATCTTACCGACATGGGGCCAAAGTCACTGAGAACTAATTGTCTGGTCTAGTTCCTGGAGCCTGGATTTATGCAAGGCCTGAAGTAGCATAAAAGAGAGCTCCACACTGCTGAGATGGGAGGAGTTGTCCGCTGCTAACTTAGATCCTCCAACCTGCATTCTCAATTAAGTTGACTTAAACCACCCAAAGACCCTGGTTCTGGCCGCTCATTTCTGCCTCTGCACTTTTTTCACTGCTATGCTCACACAGAAGTTCCAGTGCCTCAGGGGTGACCCACACTGACCTTGCTGAGAACAGCCTATTGAAAACGGTTGGTTCTTCCACAGGTAATTTTCCTGACTCAGTCAGCCTGGTGCTGGCTCGGCATGGCAGTAACTCAGGGTTTGCAGAGTGAGAGACAGCAGCTGCTGCACAAGCCTGTCTGGACGCCTGTGACTCCAGAGAAACTCATATGTAGCCATGGGGTCTTAGTGCTAAAACCAGTGAAAAATATTTCTGCCAGGAAGCTTTCCCTGGCTGATGTAAATTCACAGCAACTCCATCATCTTCAGAGCAGTTCCTCCAACTTACAGAGTGTAAGGCCAGAAGGTTACTTAGTTAACCTTTCACATGGAACACAGGGAGCAGAATTGATCACTCCCTTGTTTTTCTCTAAAAACAGCCCCAGTCTGGGAGCACATTCATGCTTTATGGCCTTCCCGAATGCTGAAACTTTGAGCAGCATTTTCAGGCTAGCCAAAGGACATGTGCCTGCACATCCTTAAGCATAGACGCAGAGGACTACATACTTACCTGCCTATGATATAGTACGAACAGAGAAGCTGATTTAATTTGTCACACATTTGTGGTTGCAGCTTTGGGAGGCTCCCAGTGCTTACACGTGGATGTTACTGTACTATGCAGACAAGAAGTGATTTTTGCTAGGTTGGACTACCATGTTCTTTTTTTGTGGAAAAAACCTGATTTCTATTTCTCATATTTTTTCAAATTAAATTAAGAACTTACACTGACATTCTAGAAAAATATGTTCTGAGGGCATTCTGCTAACAGCCTTGAGGCCAGAAGAAACGAGTAGATCTTCTGGTCAGCCTTTCTTAAAATATGCCCTTAAATTTCATCCAAAATACTCTTGCTCTGAGCTGAGTGTCTTGAGTGACTGATTAGTCACCGTGGAACTTCCTGAAGGATATTGAATCTTGATCTGAAGGCATCAAGAGATGAAGAATCCACTGCTGCTCCTAACCAATCAATAATTTTAACATGACCTTGGAGACTGATTAATTAATTAGAGATTGATATCTAAAACACTCTGCCTCTTTAGTATGCCAAGCAGAAAACATTATGAAGTAACACATTTGTTACTTAAGTCCCTAATTGCCACTCTTCAATGCAAAAAAAATTAGAATTATTGATTGGGTATCTAGAGTAAGTTTGGTTTAATGATCTCAACTACTCAGTACTAACTGGGAGTTGGGATTCAAAAGAAACAGGTCTCACTGTCAAGACTTCTCTCATTAGAGCTAAGCTCAGGATGAATGCAGGCATACTGCTTATACTCTTGGGCCAGCCCTGGCTCTAACTCTCTTTTTTTGCTTCCAGAAGTCTTTCAGGGAAATAAAGGCTCTGTAAGTCCCTAAATGTTCTAGTTACTTGAAAGATGCTCTGTGATATGCTGAAGCTCCCTCAATATGAACAAATAGTTCTCTGAACGAGGAAAGCCTACAATCAATTTATGTCTCAAGGTCCAATTCCTCCGTGAACTCGCTGAGGCCAAATAAGGTTTATGTTCACAGTGTGGCTCCTTCAGTGTCTAGGAAGGTCTTTCACCCCTACCATATCCCTGATGCTTCTACAGCCCGGTCAGATATGGTTGCAACCGCCCAGGAATTGGGGAAAAGAAACAACGGCCATACCACACACAAGAAAATGTGATCACATTGAACCTCTCCAGGACACCTGACTACAAAGAAGCTGCCTCTTTTGGTTTGGGTATACTAGAGCCTGAACTTGTTAACTCTTCTATGTGCTTAAAGGACCGTCCTCCACCTTCTTCACTGAGGCTTCTGCTGTATTCGTGTCAATGTTAGTAATTTTTAATCTATGACACTGCAGTAGACACTGACAGATACAGGTTTAACCTTCAAAGAAGCCACTGAAAACTTCTCAGGGTTTATTTAGAGCTTGCTGAGTTCCCTATATAAATTATAGCGGCCTCAGGGTCCCAGAACTTGCCAAGTCTGAATTCTCCGTGTTGCAAATGGAAGAAAACGTGGCATGAGACAGCAAGCACCAAAGCTGTAATGATCTTCCTTCAGGGAGTCAATTACATTTGCTGTTTGCCTTATGGCACACTTAGGTGATTACAGTGTGAAGGCCAGGATACATTTGTTTAATGTATCCTTGAACTCTATTACATTTTCCACTCATCTTGCTAGAGCCTTATCTTCAATTACACTCCTCTCCATATGCCCCAAGCTGTTATTTGTTACAAGACTAACCTGACCCTCTTGTATCAAAAATGTCAGTGAATTAAATCAAATTTTTATACTTTTCAACTTGAACAGTTATCTCACGATGCACATAACAAACAGATAATGAGATCTGCATTTTATTTGACACAGTGGCGCTTACTGATGTTTAACTATTAGGCAGAACCATTTCGCTGCTCAGAGTTACAATTACATTATTTTTCTCTGTGACTGGATAGTCATCAATTGATTTAACTCATTCTAAATGTGCAGTGTAGTATTTTCCTTAGTGTTGCTTGCACTCAGACAACTGGATAAATTCCTAAAAAGGGAGGGACGTTTCCATAGTTCCATTTCTCTACAGTCTAAGCTTTTTGCCTCCTATATTTTGTGACAATTTTCTCAAGCTTTGTCTCTGAGTCAGGGATGCTCCAAAATAACATTCTTAGCTTTAAGCATATCCTCAAACCCCACTCATTTTGATAGGACTAAAGCACATACTTGAAATTAAACACAGTCATGAATGAGGATGCGTTCCTGAAATAAGTCCATGTAAAAAATTACTCACTGGGCACATTCCAATGGCTAACATATACACCAGCTCGTTGGAGCGCTCTACAGATTTTATGCTTTATATGTACATGCTTATAATTTATGATTCATACAGTGCTCATAACAGTTAAATGATAAAAGCAGCAAACTGGGATCTAATCAATGCAAATATTTAGGTCCATCAGAGGATACACGAAGAGCCGCCCTCCCCAGAAAAGCCTGGCTACCACGTGGCTCTCCTACACGCCGGGAGTCGACTCACACATTCATATATAATCCAGTTGCTAAATATCAAGTGGTTACATACCCTCACTGGTTTTGTGTGCATACTCCTGTTCTGGCTCAGGGCAAGGGAAGAAAGAGAGCCGTGCAGGGAGGTAAATCTAACTCTCTGCATTAAGCTGACAAAACCAGAAGCGTATATGTCATCATTTACTGCATCTCAATTTGCAGAGGGTAATTTCTCATAATATGCTGACTTGATTGCTTACTGAACATACCTTGGAGACTGTTAGGTCTTGCTTTTGTACACCAAAATCTCCCCCACGTCTCTCTTGACTCTGAAAGAATAAAGGATGTAAAAGCTACTATAGGAATATTATTATTCAGATAAAGAAAATAAAACTTTATTTAGATAGGGATGTATTTTTGAGATTTACTAAGCAGTACAGAGGATTTAGATACCTACATTTTAGACATTTCAGTTTTATAAAAAATCTTGTTACAGTTTAAAATAATAATCCTCCTGAGATGAATGGAAGAGAGGCACCCAAAGCCATAGATTGCTTAAGAAAATCTATTTCCTCACCTATTTCACTGATGCTCACAGAAAGTAGCTGCCATCAATTTTTATAATAAATGCTAGGCATATTGATGGCCAACTCTGTTTACACAACCCAAGCCCTTGCACTAAACCCCACCTGTGTAAAACAGTCCAGCTGGGTGTTTATCAGTAATTGTTTGCAAGATGTATCCCAATGAACCCCCTGTGGTTCTCCATGACCCATGGTGCTCTTTTGTAACACTTGTCATTAATCTGAGGCTGTAATGAGGTGTTTAATGGGGCGTGCCTCTTACTGGGCAGGAGGGATTATCTGGGGCAAGGACATTGGGATTTATGGTTCCTTACAGTCACAGCTGTCATAAAGCCAGAAAAGCTGCAAGAAAACCTTGAAACAGAGAACATGCAGTGGGGCAGAGGCCATTTGTCTTTGTGCATCTTCCTCACAACGTTTTGAGCCCTGGGCTCCAGTTACAGACTCCCATCGAGGTGTGGCCATGCTGCAGAAGGGATGATGGCAGGAGAAGGACAGAGCACTGGCAGCCAGACTGGCTGGAGTGCGACCAAAACCGAAGGGATGGGGAGTACACATGTGTGTGGGCAGCTCTTCAAGGCTGAGAATAGTGCTAGGAGTCAAAGCTAAGCAACAGGAGATGCTGTATGTGTGAATGTTGGGGGAAAAAAAAAAAAAGGCTTTAAAACATGTTAAGTGTTTTTTTTCTCATTCTTCTACTGAATTACTGATCATAGTTGCAAAATTACATTTATAACCCTGCTGCCAAATCAGTTGCTAGTGGTGACGTTTTAAAAGGTGACCATGTTACCTATTCTAGTGCTCAATAAAGCATAGAAGAAAGGAGAGGCATCAGCATACAGTGAAGATGGTGGAACATGTAGAGGAGGAAGGACACCAACAGTCTGCCCAGAAAGCTCTGAAGGTGTGAGGTCAGATGAGGAGTCCTTTCTAAAAACGTAGTGATTTCTTTGTTTCCAAAATGAGATTCAGTTTTTAAAGTAATATATAAGCCATCTTCTGTGCAGATGGATAATAACTTCTTTAATGAAGATGCCCCATGAAGTATGCTCATATGAGACCCTGAATAATTCAGTGGTATCAAAATGGAAGACTTTTACTAACTTTACGCTGGAATTCTGATAGGGAAGTCACTTTTTTGGTTCCTTTAGTAGCTGAGTTTGAACCCACTGTGGTAGATTGGAACATGAAAGAAGAAGGTAACCACAGAAGATGTAGAAAAAGGAACTACAGAAAATTAATTTACAGAAGCCACCAGCTTAACATGGTCAGCCAGGTCCTTTGCCCTTTCAGGTCACATACTAAAATGTTCACAGGGAGATGGGACAAGAATTACACAATACGTTGCATCTACTTGGAGGCACCTGAAGAAAGGTGGAAGAGAGGGATCTGAAGAAAAAGGAGAAATTCACTGGTGGCAGATGCCAGCAGCTCCCTCTGAGCCTGGTGGCTTTACTGTGGGACAAGGCAGTGGTGGGCACAGAGCTGTACCCCAGCGTAACACAGAAATGCTGCCCTCAGCTGCTCTTGCTGGATCATTTTTCCCACCACCAGCTCTTGCTTGAGCAAATTCCCAGTGTCACACGTCATGTCCCCAGTGTGGGAGCTGCACATGAACTGCTGGTGAGCTGCTGCAGCTCACAAACCTCTCGGCCACCACCTCTGAGGTACAGCCTACCAGCCTTGACTCACAGACGAGGAGACTGAAAAAATACCAGCTATTTTATAATAAAATGTATTGCTAGACAATTAAGAAAGGTCTGGCAACATTTTGGTGTCAAAGTAGTGAATACTGGTTGTCAGAAATAATGATGCTAGTAATAAAAATCCCTGTGAAAAAACAGAGAGACATTTAGACACATTTATACAACCGCTTTCATCCCAAGGGTCCATAGAATTTTATAGCAGTAGCAAGAAGACACTGCTTGATCAGGTGCCTGCTGCAGTAGAGGGAACCAAAATAAAGTATTTGTAGCATGATACTGCCAAATTCTATGAGAGAAATTATGTTTGGGATCCTTTAAAAATGGCTGTCTCTGTTCAAATAGCTGGAAAAGTTTGCAGCCTTGCCTGCGATCAAGAGGTGAGCTCTTTGTCAGCCTACGGGAGACATTTGCAAACAGTTTTCTTGCACAAGCATGGGAGCAGACTCATTTTAGTTGCAGAAAGAAAACATGTGGTCATGTCCTCCCAATTTTCTAATTTGTAAATAATTCCTCTCATTTGTATGAGCTTCTCATTCACTTAAATAGCTACATGGATATGAAATATAAATAAATTTCCACAACTTTCCCATTTTCTCTAATGACCTGCCATGTTGCACAGTTTGAAAATACCAGGAATTTACCTTACTTAAATTAACAGCAGTTCTGCTGATCTATGTGACCTGGGCAGGCAGGGGCAGAGAAACGTAAAGATACACTGAATAATCAGGGGGAGGAAAATATTCCACAGCTGGAAGGAAACAGCATATGAATATGAATGTGAGACACTCATCAGCAATACCCAAGCTGAGAAAGTGGCACAACTATGTCAGTGCTTCCTCTGGCAGGTAGAGATGTGGCTGTGGCTGTTTAGAAATCTGCAGGGAAGAAGGCAGCAACCAACAGCATGAGACGAAAGAAAAGAGGAGGAGAGGAGAGGAGAGGAGAGGAGAGAAGAGGAGAGGAGAGGAGAGGAGAGGAGAGGAGAGGAGAGGAGAGGAGAGGAGAGGAGAGGAGAGGAGAGGAGAGGAGAGGAGAGGAGAGGAGAGGAGAGGAGAGGAGAGGAGAGGAGAGGAGAGGAGAGGAGAGGAGAGGAGAGGAGAGGAGAGGAGAGGAGAGGAGAGGAGAGGAGAGGAGAGGAGAGGAGAGGAGAGGAGAGGAGAGGAGAGGAGAGGAGAGGAGAGGAGAGGAGAGGAGAGGAGAGGAGGAGAGAAATCTCCCACTGAAGACATCATCTGATGACACGCATCAGTGGTTTCATTTTTGCACGTACTGCCAGTTTGTTATAATCAGAAAACCAGTCTTGAATGCTAAAGTCAATGGTGGTTTGGGGATAAGGTACTCCGGTGGTTTGGGGATAAGGTACTCCAACCAAGGAAGACATAGGCATGGGAACACACTGCCAAGGAGTCAAAGGGAGCAGAATGGGGATGGAAAGATGTATAAGAAAAAAAATGTTGAAAAAGTTCTGGCCTGGAAAACTGTTTAGAGTGATTTCTCTCCTTATTATGGTAAATGGATCTTAAAACATTTTGCCTCTGGAGTTCTGAGAGAACATTTGCAGACTACGGATGGATTTATGTAAATAAAAGCTCAGAAACCTACCACCTGCAAGGAAACAGAAAGCTAACCTGGAAAACAACACACAACAGAAAAAAACATGTTCAGCCTAACACTATCACAACCTTTCCTATAGCTTCACACCTATGCAAATTATCTGCCAAAATGCATAAAGCTCAAAATAAACAAATCTCTTCCACGACTTGGCATATGGAAAAAGGGTCTGGTAATTGAGTTTTAGAGACCCATCCATTCGCTGTCATTGTGCCATCTGTCTCCCTGGCAGAGTCCTGATAGTTTTCATTGGCAGCTTTGATTGCCAAAGCTAATGTATTAAGTTAGAGTTACCTAGTCTTCCCACACACAGTTTCTTATTATTTTTCTATAGGCCTGCTATTCTATGATTGACAGAACTGCAGGATACCATGTACTCCCTGAAGCATAACACATTTTGATATTTTTAAACATTTTTTTTTAAAATCAGAAATATGGATAATTTTCTGTTGTGGTTTGTAAGCAACCTGCAGAGACCAAGTCCATCAGAGTCCAGAGAAAGATTTACGTCTCAGGGACTGACCACAGGTAAAGAAGATCACAGGTGCTGGTGTATTTATGTGTTAAGTATTTGCTATCACTGGGGTAATAAATGAAAACTGTGGATGTCTTATGAGGGCAGTACACCCTGAGGGAGGCTCCAAGTTATTGCATTACTGTCATAACTACTCACTGCAAAGCACTTTTGACTAAAAGCCAATATGACACCTAGCATAACTCTGCTGACTCCCCTGAAATTACACAGATGATTAATGTTGTCCCTTAAGGTATGAAAGAAGCAATAAAATTATTTACATTTCATTTATTTACACAGAGTGCAACTCTAACTGCAGCAGTGAATGATGCGGAAGTTGCCCTAAGACTTTATTAAGTTATGTTCCATCTGGTCCTTTGTCCATGATCATGGTTTTGGCTATGCAAGAACGAAGGGTTTAATTCCAGCAGGAGTTAATTCGTGTTGGGCAGAAGACAGATAAACACTCCTGGCAGTCCATTTACTGAGACATACACAGTAATGTGAGGTACCGGAGTCCATCCTCCCTTTAGGCTGGCTGTGTAATAGATTGTAGCCAAATTCAAGCGACACAGGGACTGAGACACCACAGGGTTTACATAAGAGAGGACTCTGCTCTAGGCAAGACGGATATGCAAAGAGGCTGCTGTGTTGAGCAGCTTTTGTTATTGTTCTGCTTTGTTCCTATTGCAGAATGAAACAATACTTTAGTTATGTCACTGAAGTTACACAATTGGTGACAATTCCTAAAGGAAAGCTCACATGGCCTAAACCAAGTGGGACCTGCCATTAGAGGCTGGATGAAGAATAGCTTTCCAGTCATACAAATAAAAAGACAAGAGGATTTCAACTCATTGTTTTCATTTCTGCCTCAGGACAGAGAGACTTTTCAAGGTTCCTCACAAGCAACTGGAGCAAGAGAACCCAGTTTGGCAAACAGGTCAGTCACTGGGACACTCTGGGGACATGGGACACTTGGATGCTCCTTGTTCCTGCTCTGACGTACTCCTACAGTCCTGCTGAGTGGCCTACTAACACATAGTGGGATTAGTCCCTGCTTCTCAGTCAGTAGGAGTTGCTCCACTTTGCAGTAAGTAATTACATGTTACTGGGAAAGAAAGGCTGACTCCATCTTTCCATTGCTGTGGCACTTGGCTGGGATGTTAGAAAACCTCAGGTAAAGCCATGCTCCAGTGAATATGCTATTATTAACCAGCTTCAACATAAGAAACCTGAGAGAGAGCTGCCGAGAATAGCCAGCCACTTGGCAATTCAAATGCTTATGTGGGATATGAGGCATCATGATTCAAGCCCATGGCCTGAGCTGGGATGCTTTGAACTGTGACTGCCTGTGCCCCAAATACGTGCTGTCACGGACCACCGGAGAGAGAGGGAATCACTCAGCCTTCCTCCCAACTGGAGTTACTACCCTGCACCTGAAACAGCCTTTATGGGCTGAATTAGACAAAGAGATGAGTTTCACAAAAGCCTGTGCATGTCCATTAAGAGCTCTGGTTCGGCATTCCCCCTCTCCGCTCCCAAAATGACAGTCCTAACACCATGGGACACTCGAGCAAGAGAGGGGGCATCATGAGAGTCTATCACAGTGCTGATATTGCTCATCTCTGAAAACCTCGGTTTTGGAATGAGTGAGACTCAGAAGTGTGGATGGGCGCTGAGGGTGTGAGAACAACCTCACAGTCTGTGAATTTTGACTGTGTTGGTATCTGAACATTTTGTTGTTATAGGAGGGGAGCGGGTGGTCTGCAAGTGTGCTCAAAAAGCACGTCTGGATGTAAAAAGTGTGGGCTGGAGGTGATGAATGTTAAATGAATTTTAAGTGATGGTTACCTGAGTTTTAGAAATTGCCTTGACAGGTTGCACACTTACTGAGCAGTCTGGCTGGCAACCGAGCAGAGCTTTCAGTGTTGATATATATATACAGTGAGTATATGTGTTCCCTCAATCCTTGTTTAACCTAGCAGCTCCACCTACCCTGCAGACTGAAAATCTCATTCATTCATTAAGTATGCCCAGCAAAAACACCTCCTGAGCCACCTCCTCTCCCTTTTCTGCCAGCTATAAGGTTCAAAAGATCTACATGCAGATTCACAATGTAAGTCCATTCACCCTGTCCCCAAGAGCAGATACTACTTGGATGCCCACGTAGGCAGTGGCACTGATTATTCACTGGGAATTCCCTCCTAATCTCCAACTATTAACTACGTATTTTGAATTGGAAGGTACCTTCAGTAAATGGTATTTAGTAGCAAGCATCATTTAATGTCTCAGCTGGAGGGAACCCTGCTAAATCTAGGGAAGTCCTGTCACTTTTAATTCCTCTGGCTGCATCAATAAGGATGTGAGATAACCCTGAGTTTGTAGTGTGGGTGCTTTTCTCAGAGACTTTCATAGATGTGATCATTCCACAAGCATTACCCACTCACCACAGATCCCAGCCTTCCACTCACCTAAATATCAACAGTTCTGAGGAAATCAATGGGCTTACTGATCTGTGTAAAGTAAACAGAATTTTGTCCTTAATAATAACAAAATTAGGTCACCTCCAGCATCTGGTGCATTCAGCCAATGTGCTTAAAGATTGCAGAATCAGAATTGTGGAATGACCTAGGTTAGAAAGGACCTCTGGAGCTCACCTAGGCCAACCCCCATTAAAGAAGGGCCAACTTCAAAGTTAGATCAGGTCACTCAGTGCTGTCCAGCTCACTTTTGGACATCACCAGGGATGGAGATTTCACAGCTTCTTTGGACCCATTTCAGTGTTTGACCACTCTCCAGGTGAATATTTACTTCCTAATTTCTAACTGGAATATCTCATGTTGTGACTTGCATTCATTGCATCTTGTCCTATCACTGTGTACCTCTAAGAAGAGTTTGCCTCCACCCTCCCCTGAGGTAGCTGGAGACATCAGTAAGATCTTCCCTTTAACCTTCTCTTTTTAAGATTTATAAACTCAGTTTTCCCTCTCTTTATACATCATATGACAGTCCATTCATCGTCCTGATGACCTTCCACTGCACTTCTCCCAGTATGTCAGTGTCTTGTACTGAAGAACCCCAAATTGGGCATAAAACCCCCAGGTTTGTTGGATAGAGAGCAACAGTCATATCCCTCAACCTGATGGCCACACTCTTGCTCATATAGGCCAGGATGCTCCAGGATGTCCAATGGCACATTGCAGCCTGCAACTTCTTGCCTGAGAGGCCACCCAGGTCCTCTTCTGGAAAATGCTGTCTACTCCGTCAGTCCCCAGTCTGCACTGTTGTATAGAGTTCTTCTATTCCAGGTGCACACCTTTGCATTTCCATTTATGCTATATATATATATATGTATTTGTCTATGTTTTCTATTTCCAATTAGTACTCAGCTGACCCATTCAGCTCCATAACCTGCTAACAGATATTTTTAAAGTCCAGTAAGATAATGAAAATATTAATAATTTTTTCATTAGAACATAATCTAGTTTTACTTCTTCAGGTTTAATATGTTTTATTTCCATTTCCCTTTAAATTTAATTTTTGTCTATTTGTTCCTGAAGCAAAAAATAATAATATATTTTCAGGAGCACATATTCCTTAATTTGTGGTTGATTTTGTTGATTCTGGGCTTCATAGGCTTTTCTGGGAAGGGCCCACGCAACGAAAAGCTCTCGGCCCTAGCAGTTGCTGAGTGTTTTGATCAATTGAATGACAGTCAAGGATATTTGGCACCTTGCAAACCAGGAATTTTAAATCAGAAGGCTTTGTGAAAGCCTGCAAACCCCATTTGTCCTTTGAGTTGTAAGTAAAAAACCTACCCCTTCCAAAATTGACAGTATTCATGTGTATAAAAGATGAAATTATCACCTCTCCCCCCAAAAGATGTCAGTATATTTCCAAAATCATATAGTCTCTAAGTCTGTATCTGTTCTGGTGACTACAATAAACCAGGGACTGGTCTCTGGCTCTGAGGACAAATACCACAGCACAGCATGAGTCCATATGGGGAAATTCCCATCCCGACAAAACAAGGTCCTGGACCTGTTTTGGTTACACTGACTTGTTTGTCACTTGGTAGTATGGAGAAACAAGTAGCAGCACTAGAAAACATCTTGTTTCTTTAGCCCTTGTTATTGTTACTTTGCCATGTTTCATGAAAAAGTCCAGAGAGATTCAGCAGAGGCAGCAGAAAGCCCCGGCTTGGTTTTATCCTCCATATACCCCAAGCACAGTATGCATTGGGCACTCCCCCAAACACCTTTCGACCGTGTTTTCTCCCTGAACTCTCTGAAAGTGCAGTTCGCTGGCGAGTGTCACCGTCACCCACTTTTAACACTGATGCCCTCCCCTCCTTCTCCCCCCGCCGCCCCAAGTTGCAGTCTGGGACCCTCATGTTAGTGCTCACCAGCTTCTCACATCATGTCTCAGCTCCGACCCAAAATCTCTTTGGACCCGTTATCCCAGGACGGTCCCGAGAAGCGGGGTGCCAGCACCAGCACAGCCCCGCCTGAGCGCCGTCCGAGGCGTGCTGGCTGGAGCTGCCTGGAGCTGCCTGGCATCTCTGCGTGGAGCTGCTGCTCGGCGGGTTTAAATTCCACCTTCTGCTTCTGAGGCCCAGAATCCCACTTCTTATCAAAAGCGGTGTGATAAAAAACAGGTGAAACGCTCAAACATTTCATTATTGGTTAATGTTATTGGTTCAATGATTTATAACAACGGCCAAGTGATAGAATATTTTGAATAAAAGGCCCGCCAATTGCTAGCAAGTTAGGAAACGCCAGAGCAGAAGTTCTCAAAGAAATAATCCCCCTGCCACATCCCCCCTACACAGAATAACCAGGATTACTAATGGGTTTACTGGACAGAGACCGCAGCCTATATGGGAGCTATACAATCCCCGTGGCACCTCGCTAACGCCTTTTTCGAAGAGCCGAGGCACAATTCCACAGGGACGTGAACTTTCTGATATGGAATACGCCCCACGGGGGAGAAGCCACCCTGAGCAGAAGTGGCGCAGACAAAGCCAGGTCTGTGCCCCGCAGGGTGCGGGCAGCGGGCAGCGGGATGCGGGATGCGGGATGCGGGATGCGGGGTGTGGGGTGTGGGATGTGGGATGCGGGGTGTGGGATGTGGGATGCGGGGTGCGGGGTGCGGGCAGCGGCTGTCGGCTCTGCCTTCGCCCCTCTCCACCCGGCGCTGGTTCCGAGGGACCATCCGCGCACCGAAATGACTAAGCACGAACTCGCCAGCCCCGCCGCTCCCCGCCGAGAGGCTGCTCGCTCCGCACCCGCGCACGGCGCGGGGACACACACAGACACGCACACACACACACACACACACTCGCACTCACCTGCCCGCCCCGACCCCCGTCAGCCAACAGCGCCGACTCCTCCGCGGGGGCAGCCGCTCCTCCGCGCGAGTTCCGCCGCCGCGGCCGGAGCCAGCACCGCCCCGGAGCCGCGCGCCCCGCCGCGCCCGCGGAGCCGCCGCCTCCCGCCGCCGGGGCGGGCCGGGGGCTGCCGTCAGTCGGGGCTGACGCAGGGCTCTTCCTCCCGGGGATGAAGACCCCGGCGGCGGGCAGCGAGGAGCCGCCGCGCCCGGCGCCGCTGGGGGCGGCCGGGGCCCCTCCGCGCCCGCGGTAGGGCGGCGTTCCACACCACCCCCCCCCCACCCCCCCACCCCCGCGGAGTGCGCAGCGCCGAGCACCGGCCGCCTCGCCCGGAGGAGCCCGGCCGCCCCCCCGGAGCCCCCGGCATGGAGCGCCCGCTCAACCTCAGCTGCTTTGCCGCTACCACGCCGGACGCCGGCAACCGGAGCGGGTCCTCCGCCAGCCTGGACGCTGGCCGGGCGCACCTCTCCGTCTTCAGCGTGCTGGTCCTCACCCTGTTGGCCGTGCTGGTGGTGGCCACGTTCCTCTGGAACGGGCTGGTCCTGGCCACCATCCTCCGGGTACGCACTTTCCACCGGGTGCCCCACAACCTGGTGGCCTCCATGGCCGTCTCTGACGTGATGGTGGCGGCCCTTGTCATGCCCCTCAGCCTGGTGCGCGAGTTGTCCGGGCGGCGGTGGCGACTGGGCCGCTCGCTCTGCCAGGTGTGGATCTCCTTTGACGTGCTGTGCTGCACGGCCAGCATCTGGAACGTCACGGCCATCGCCCTGGACCGCTACTGGTCCATCACTCGCCACCTGGAGTACACGCTCCGCACCCGGCGCCGCATCTCCAACATCATGATTGCCCTCACCTGGGCACTCTCTGCCTTCATCTCCTTGGCCCCGCTGCTCTTTGGCTGGGGAGAGACTTACTCAGAGGACAGTGAGGAGTGCCAAGTCAGCCAGGAGCCTTCCTACACCATCTTCTCCACCTTTGGAGCCTTCTACCTGCCCCTCTGTGTGGTGCTCTTTGTGTACTGGAAGATCTACAAGGCCGCCAAGTTTCGAATTGGGTCTCGGAAGAGCAACTCCATCACCCCCATTACACCAGAAGCCCTGGAGGTAGGTCAGCTCAGTTGTATTTTGCTCTAGTCAACTGCTGGTAGCAGCCAGGCCCTCGCAGCAGTGGGGGAAACTTCGAGCTAAAGTGCGCAAGCAAGCAGCATCCCAGCAAAGCCCTGGGAATCCTGGAGGCTTTGAAGGGAAAGTTGACCACACGGCTTGCAAGCCCAGTGTTTTGACTCCGTCCGAGTCCCCAGCTATGAGCATGCAAGGTGTAGCTAAAGCAACTTTGGGCCAGATTGCAATCCTGAGCTCCACGTGGGTGTGCGGTGACTCACAGATGTCCCCCCGTGGAATGCTGAATCAGTGCTCGCAAGCGTGAGTAAGGGGTCACCGTTCCTCCCAGGGGGAGGCGTCTGGGGGTGTGAATTCATGGGATCCTGTCTCTGCTGCGGGCAAGAAGCTGTAGCTTCGGGGAGGTGGTGAATTTACCCACACAGCAGACACACGTGCAGAACGTAAATCCTTCCTAATCGTGGCAGCATCGTGTCAGCTCATCACAGGCACGGTGACTGTGCACTGTCAAGACCTCTTGGGGGGAGGAGGGAAATGTGTGCTCTCCTACAAGGACTCTTAAACTCAATGGGTCCAGAGAAAGCAAGGAGACTTCCATGCATAGCATGTGGGTGTGTCTGTTCTACTGATCTGGTTGTAAATGGAGAAATAATATTGCGATGCCATGTGAGCAATTCCATGTGCCCTTATATTACTACTCCCTTTAGTTTGTAGCCTCACTTAAAAATAGTCTGTTACCCAGAAGGGGTTCATACAGCCACTCTCCCCTCAATTAGAGCATGACGTGGATGGCCTGCGTTCCCCGTGAGCTCTGGCCATCACTTGCATAGTTTGGCTGTGTACCTGCTGTGTGGGATCAGCTGACTGAGGCACGTACGGTGAAACCTGTGTTTGTGTTTGGCAGGTAAAAGAAGCTGCCCAGCAGCCACAGATGGTCTTCACCGTCCGTCATGCCACTGTTACGTTCCAGACGGACGGAGACACGTGGAGAGAGCAGAAGGAAAAGAAAGCTGCCCTCATGGTGGGCATCCTTATTGGGGTCTTCGTGCTCTGCTGGATCCCCTTCTTCATCACAGAGCTCATCAACCCTCTCTGCTCGTGTGACATCCCACCCATTTGGAAGAGTATTTTTCTATGGCTAGGCTATTCGAATTCCTTTTTTAACCCACTCATCTACACTGCTTTCAACAAAAACTACAACAATGCCTTCAGGAACCTATTCTTTAGGCAGCACTGAGCAGAAAAAGCTTTCCTGCTGCCCCGGGAAGCTGATTTCAACTCTCGATGAATCCTACCAAACTCGTGAGGAAGTTCAAAGCCACAAATACTGAGGTGATGCTAAAGACGCATCCCCATGGGTCGTATGTGTGAGCAACGATCCCGGTGTCTACACAGACTCTCCATCCCAGCCTCTGTTATTTTTCCTGCGGACAGCACATGAGGGTTTCTCTGGCCAGCAGCACAGCATTCTCCCCTCAGTGCCCCACTGCTTTCCTCCCGCCCTCCTAGTGACAGTCCGTTTGGTGGCAGAACACGGTGCAGAGGAGTCTTCTGGCAAAGAGTCATATCTGAAACTCTGGTTTGGCCACTACTAGTCTCTCACAGAATTTATCAACTCTGTCCCACATGCAAAGCTGGAACCCTTTTGTGTCAGGAGGTTTTGTGAAAACTTACGAAGCTAGGTATTTTATGGCTTGGTCGAAAAGGCGGTTTGTCTTGTCTTTCGCCAGCAGAGATTAAGTGTTTATATTTGGGGAATAAAACTCTCGGTAAGGGTTAAGAGCAGTCTCCAAGTACAAAGCCTTTTCTCACATGCTTTAACAAGAATGTATTGTGCTATTTGCTATTGGATTCCGTGTAGCAAGTTTTTAAAAAAATACTATTTGTTGTGAAAGCTTAATGCATGGTGTACCCTGGAATAAGAAAGAATGCATGGGAAATCCACCTGACTGCCACATGTGAGCATCTGCCTCAGACCTTTACTTTCAGAAATACCAGCTGTAAATGCTAATCTTTGTGTCTGTGTTGCCCATTCTAAATCATAGATGTTTTTTAAGCAGCTGTGGGTCAGGTTTCCTGTAGTTGCGGAGTCTGCAAGGAGCTTATTTCAAATTGCCTGTCAATGAGGAGCTGTGTTTTACTATTTCTGAGTGCAATTCAGGTCTTCTTAAAACCAAAGAAAAGACTCCACTTTGTTTATGTGGGCACTGGATTGCAGGCAAAGGGCAATGACCGGTGATGTTTCATTCTGGAAGCATAACCAAACTGTAGAGGTGCTCTTCTGCAAGGACCAGACTTAAATAATTCTTCTTTTGCCCACCCGTCCTTCTTTTCCTCCTCCTTAAGGTTCTGGTCCTGCCTGGTCATTATTGCTCTGTTGCCTCCCTGCCTTTCCTTGTTGCCAACATAATTATAGTAGTTGGCATTTCACTCCTAGAATTAGAATTATGCACTTCATACTGCACTGTGGGAAGACTGACAGCCCTTCAGATAAAGAAAAACATTAGTTTTAACTATCAGTTCTTATGGGGCAGCCACTGGAATCGGACCAGAACTCAAATGGTGAAGAAGAAGACAAGATGGGAATCAGAACATGATTTCATGTCAAATATCTCAAGAAGAAGAGATAAAATGGAAAAATGTCAATAAATCATGGGAAATCTCCCTGGGGGTGGATAGGATTAGTTCCTGTCCTTAGCAGATCATGAGAAATCAGGTGTTGAAATTGTCATTGGTCCTTTAAACCAGTCAAAAATTGTGGTAGAGTAGGTAATAAAAGTCCTTTTTCTTTTCATATTTCAGGACAGGTGAAAATGGAAGCAGAACTCAAGGTCTTATCAAGCGTTGCAGCTCTTTCAGGACCAGTTAGACAAACATCCATCAGGACTGACATAGATGTAGCTGATCCTGCCTTGCGGCAGGAGGAGAAATAGGATGGCCCTTGAGATATTTTTCAACACTATTTTATAAAAGTCTGTTAGAAATATTAAGTAAAATCCAGCCCTCATTGACATCGCTGGACAAATGCTCAGTGATTTCAAGTGAATCAGAATTTTATCTAGCATGTCTTGTCTTGTAAAACCATAGTTTTAATGTTAATTAATTCAAGGAGAAGATGGGTAGGATGGGAGCGATCTTCTAACTCCCCTGAAAGAGTCTGATCTGTGCTAACCATGGACCAATCTCTCTACAGCTAGTAAAGAGCGTTTTCTTTCTTTGTTACATATTTTAAAATATCATTAGTGACATCTCTGATGTATCAAAAATTCTAATAAACTCTTGAGCCACTTTTTTTTTTTACTGAGGATATAAAGATTGCATGGCTTTCTCTGGACAGTCCATCCCCAATGCAGAGTTGTTCTTTTCTGGAACTTACTCCTTTTGTTGTGTCAAAGGTTGTTTAGCCAAAAATGAGTTGGAAAAAATGCTTCCTTGTCCAGGTCAGACCTTCAGCTAAGCTTGGTGGTGCCTGAAAGTAGGAGACTAGTTGTTAGGCCACTACAGCAACACTTTAGACACTGACACATGGATTAACTGGAAAGCTGGACTTTAGTTCACCATTAAACACATAACATCATGTCTATACAATCCCATGTCAGTCCCACCTGTGTCCATCCCCCTTTTTATTAGCTCTTTGATGAGTATTTCAGATTATCTGTGTTGTGTGGGATCCTTGCATAGGCTGTGGAATCAACTGCAAACTCAAATTAGTATCCTGTGTAAGCACAAAAAAATTAAATTGAAATCAATGGGAAAGGTCCCTACTTCTGCTGAAGCTTGGTGCTGGGATGAAGCTCCCTTTCATTACACCCTGTCTTTATTCATGCCATGCTTTAAATGGTGACAGGGAAACCGGAGAGAATTTTTAAATGATGTTAGATAATTCTAATTTGTCTGTAGTCATGGAATCCACCACCCTGGTGTAAATTATGTCCACATTTATTTGACAACTCACATCCCATACAATCCATATTGATCTTCTGCAAATAACAGCTTCCAGTTGGTCATAAGTTTTGTCCTTTTGAATCTTGACATAACTAGCAGCTATGTTATGGGCCAATTCCTACAGCTCTTACTTGAGTCTTAAGATCATAGGCTTTTCTTCTAAGTACCATTCCTGCAATGTAATATAGCCATGCAGGGAAAATACCAGTATCCTGGAGATTGTGCTGAAGAATCGTGTTGCAACATGCCAAAATGGTCTGAGCACAGTGAAGGGACACAAAGAAACCTTGACTTCTGATCCTGGCTTCCAGGCTTTTTACAAACCTCTCAGTATTCAAACACAGGTTCTGAGTGGGCTCCCAGAGACCCAAATCATGTTTGAAGACATACACAACCCCATCTTCAAAGGATGTATCTTGTATCTTCATGTTCCCATTTATAAAAGAGAATCAGTGGTGTGAAGAGATCTGCCTCACTGAGGCTTTGTGAGGATTAATTAGTAAATGTTTATCGTGTACCAGGAAGGTGGAACACTCTGGTTTGAATGCCAAGCAGCATTATGAATTGGGCTTCTATTTAATTCCTCAGAAGAACATTATTACCCATTATAATTGAGTTTCCTATGCAATTTAATGGCTATATAATACTTCCAGAAAAGATTTAAGTAACCTTCTTCCACTTACAATTAATTTATTTTCCTCTCAATGCTCTGTCAGTTCAATGAACATCTGTATGGGAGCTTGATAGCAACGGTGGTGCGTGCTCAATTCTGTCTGCTGAATGCCTCCTTGCAATGCTGAATGCGTATTGTCAAGGTTCGAGGAGCAGCAGCTCTCCACGCGATCTGCTACTGTGTTTCCTTTATTTTTTTAGGGAGAAGAAAAGGTCACAAAAGAGTGCTCTTGGATTATATGACAGGTTGGCTGATGACCTTCCTCCTCCACCCCTATCCCACTGACCTTTCTTCTCAATGCAGGCAGGTCAGGCAGGTGACTCCAGGACACGTATGGTCCTGTACAACCAGAGGTGGGCTATGCATGACTTCATCCATTGTTAATTTTCCTAGACTTTTCCTAAAAATTACTGCTGGGAGACATGGCCTTTAAACTGGCAGCGGCAGCTGAAAGTAGAAGTTTCCGGGAAGTAAAGTTGCAGGCAATTAAAGAAATTCACCTGGCAAAGATAATTAATGACTATTAGTTCCAGCGATTGCTGTGGTGAGGTACAACTCACAAAGTGCCAAAGTGATTTTTGCAATGTAGTGATTTGAACTGCTTTGTTTGCCTGTTTTACTCTGGGATCCCTTATTTTACCTGCATTGGTACAGCAGCAAACTGGGACACCAACAAAGTCACGGTGCACATGATATGAGCACCACTAATGCTCTGTTTGGGAACAGTGGGATAAAACATCCATGGCAAAATCTGCATCCCCACTGTGATAGACTCCAGCTGAACATCACGGAACTGCCAACATATTCATCAAATTTAAGAGGTGATCAAAGAGCTCTTTAAATCACCATTATTTTCAGTAACACTGAAATGCTGAGGAAGTTGCAGGAGACTAAAAGAGAGATGAAGTTGTGCCAGTGTTTTAAAAGGGCAAATTGGGAGAGCCAAGTGCTTATAAGGCTAATACTGTTACTGATTTACAGCTTGAAATTGATCCTTGACAAAAATGTGGAACAGCTGATAAAGAACTCAATGAATAAGAAATTACAGGAAATAAATATAATTAAAATAAATCACATTGATGTCTTTCTTTGATTGTAGCACATGGTTCATTGCTGATGGTGATACAAAGTATTCAATCCTCAATAATGCATCTGACTTGACAACACTCAACACTTCCCTGAAAAAGTGAAGGAGAAACCAATACGAGGTTCAAACAGTCCAATATTTGCTAATAACTCGTGGGCTGGAAAAGGTGTAAATACAGAGAATGAAATCACTCACACAGAGAAATCAGGATGCCAACCATCCAGGGGCACATTATTAGCCCAGGGCGAGGGGAAGGCACACCCCCAGGAGCAGCGGGACGGGGCCCTTGTTACAGGCGGGGAGGCACAGCCACGTCAGGGTGCATCAGGAGCTGAGCATATGGGGCCATGCAGCGTTCTGGGGACAAGCAGGCTTATTTCTTACCTGTGCGTGGGCTGTGTCCAGCTATGGATTTTATTCTGGTCACCGGAGGGAAGGCTACAATTTCATTTCATTGCCTTTTTGCCGTTTTCCCCTCCACGCCGCTGCCAGGCAGTCAGCCTCAGCACTGCAGTTCTCTTGGCCATGTAATTTCCCATGCTGGCCAAGTCAAATACTTTCCTTAATCATCCTAAAAAGCAAGACAGATGGGCTCTTTCTCTAGATACCTCATCGCATTGATGTTGTTCCTCTGTCTAACTAAGAGTTTCAGCGATGGGAACAACAGCTTCTGCAATGCTGAGCCCTGGCTGCCTGCTCAGTGGATGGGACCAAGCAGGGCTGGGTGCAGCTCCGTGGAGCGGGCACTGCCCCACCACTGCTCTCTGACAGTGACTAGGGTGGGGAAAGAGGCAACAGGAGCTATACCCTCACCTCACATTTCTGCTGGAGCCATTCCTGACAAGCCAGGACAATCCTGCTTCTAGCCACCCTCCTTGCTTGTGGTGAGAACAAACTTGACCAGGCTGCTCCTGTCGTGGGTCTGGTCATCCCTGTAGGAATGCAAATGGGAGGGGAAACAATTTCCTCAATTCACTGCAGCCCTAATTGTGGGAAATAAATTCCCCAGCCCTGACTGCTTCTCTAAGAGAGGACACCTTTTCTGCATGGCTTAGGCATCTACCATACACAGTTCAATCCCTTCCCGCTGCTAGCTGCAGAGAGTGGAAATCTCTGTATCATTCAAAACTGCTTGCTGCTGGCCAGATCCCCAGGTTTATTCAAGCGTTGGCCTGAAACGTTTCATTTTTCATCAGTTCAGGGCTGCAACCTGAGATCAGTACTTCTTCCTTGTACTTTTCCATCATCGAATCATGGTTATGCACATGTCCCAGCAGCCTTGGTTGCTGGTGCAGTGGAGGGCAACCTTTCAAAATTAGCATCTTTACTTGTCAGGAAAACCCCCTCGTCTCTGGGTTCAAGGTTCCAAACCAACAGTTGAGGTGCCATAGAATCCCAAGATCTGCTTCCTCTTTCCTAAGCTACATGTGATTCAGTGTTTGAATCACCTGGCTCTTCACAAGACACCTGGTTGGGCAGACCCAAAGCTTAAACCATGCCTGGTCTGGATCATTTTGCTAAGCTCTATCACATATCCTATCTTTCTACTGCTCTCCTGTGATGCTACATTGGAGCTCTGGACATCAGGAAGCCGTTCTCACATTGGTCAGGATGCTGCTTCTGCCACATCTCCCTGGCCTGGCACAGCTAGACCAAACAGGGCTGTTTCCAACCCAAAAGAGCCTGTAGCACATAGTCTGTGGTGGAAATTAATGTGATCACCTTGCAACTCCCTTCTGGATCTGCTAACAGCCTTATATCCTGCCTCACAGGTTACCTGTGCTCCTGTCAGGTAGACTTTATAGGGGAAAAAATAGAGCTCACGGTCACGTAGTTTCACAGTTTAAATTGAGACCTGCCTTCAAGGAGGGGGGAGAAATAATTTTGATGCAATGCCAAACTTGTCTCTTTCGTCAGGCTCCGGAGCATATGGAGCCTCTCACACAATTGCCTGGGAGTTGCAGGTCTGTGATGTTTTTTCTCTCCTCAGCTGTTTGCCTGGTGCCAAAGTTTCCAGGTGCATTAAGGCAGGATGCCCCCGCTGCGCGTCTTGGACCTTCCACCCGCACATCACGGCGTCGGGGTGAATATTAAACAGACAGGATGGGTACAGCAGATGCGAAGTGCAAGTACACTTGCTGGCACAAGGGGTTACTCAATATCTGGAATTTGAATGGAAAAAGAAACTGCAAGCCCCCAGTATTAAGTAATTAATCTTTTCCGAGGCTTTTTAAAAGTAAGCAGGTAGATGCAGAGGCGAGATGATGCGGCACTCAGCCACACTCCTCTGCTTCCTGCAGTTTTGCAACACATTCCTCAGCTTTGCTGGGGATTTCAGAGCACATTACCCTGACTAAAGCCCTAGGGCTACTCTATAAGCTGTTAACAGTTGCCAACCAAAATGAGTGTCAGGGCTGTTTCTTATTAAAATGAGCATTTAAGGCACCTGGAGAAGACTGTAAGTACCATAAACCCTTTAAATTCCTTCTGAAATCCCAAAGAAGTGGCCAGTGTTTGCATGCAGAACATAGCAAAGCTTTTAAATGAAACCTATTTGACAGCAGATCTGCTGCTACTCCTCAGATCAGCTTCTCCACCACTTTTATTCACACATGCCTCCAAGACAGTGTGCACCCACCCGCCATGTGTGCACTCTGGCATCTTCCCCAGGTGATTCCTGAATCATTGGCATGTGATTGTCCTGCACGGGGCTATGCCCTGGTCTCCCCAGCTGTAGGTGCAAGGAAACACCTCCAGCCAAGCAGGCTGCTGTCCCCAGGTGGCCTGGCCTTTGGGCTACACTGCATAATTCATCTGGGCGTGGAGCAGCTGGGTTGGTTTTCACCCTCCTGTTTCTCATCCCTCTGGCCAGCAGCTCCAGATGAGCAGCAGCTCCCACCCCACCCCACTTCTGACTCCCTTCTTGCTCTCGGAGGTGCCCAGAGGAGATCTCCGATGGCTTGGCGGAGCCTGGTTCCCTACGTGCTGTCATGGTGGTGCTCCTGGAGTCAGGGCTGCTCCTCCACTCAAGGGCTCATTGTGGAGACAATCACTTCATAAACTGAATGATCCATGCTCTAGATCAAATGGGGTAATAAAAAGCTGTGTATTGTACCAGTACCCATCCGCAATACCTGTTTGCAATGGGCTCTAGGCACTTCAAAACCGTAAAGTAGGCATGATCTTCACAGAGGGGAAGTTTTTTCAGGAAAAGAGGGAATCATCTCAGCGCCAGCATCTCCAGCTCTCCAACACTATTAATGGGAGAGGCAGCTTCTTTTTGGACACCCTTTCTTACCGTGGGGCTTGCATACACCCCGTGCAATGCAGCTGGGTCCCCGTCCATCGCAGGCGCTCAGCATCAGTGCCACCAAGAAGATGAAGCACACTGTGTTTTTGCCCCAGCTCGTACACGGTGATGTGGACCTGCACACAGCCTGGAGCCAGCCGGAAAGAAAAGAGGGGGCTCTGGAGACACAGCAGAAGGGTAAGGAGAGAGCGACTGGCTCCCCAGGGGCTCTGTGGCTTGGCTCTGCTCCGCAGGAGCAGGCGACAGACAGCACACTCTGCCCGGCTCCGCCGCCGCCGATTTTGGCAGCAGGCAGATGACGAGATGACTCTGCTAGCTTGCAGGGAAGGAGATGAGGTCAAAAGCACCATCTGGCCCTCTCACCTTTCCACTCCTCTGTGGCAAGGTAAGAGCCTGTTTGGCAAGAGGTGAGGTCAAGGGCTGAGCGTGCTCTTATCTGCTTGAGGGTGGCAGCATGGGGCAGAAAGAGACTGATTATTTTTCATTTCCTTCTGCCAGCTGCTATGCAGGGGGGGAAAGGAGCAATATCCCTTTTATTTTTCCCAGGTGTGGTCCTTGGAGCCAGCGAGATGCTTAGACTTCTTTTTTTTATTTATTTGAATGGTAATGAAGCACCTAAATAACCCAGATATCCCAAACCTTAGTGCAGACAGTGGAAGAAAATGAAAAGTGCACTCTCTGCTGCTGAGCAGGTATCCTTCAGCTTTTGAGATGTCTCAATACTGTGCAAAATGAGCAGCGTGTGCATGTTGTTCAGCACTTGGATGCTCAGCTTCATACAGCCCTTTGTAAGTGGAAAACATCTTTCTTGCTCACCCTCTACAGATGTTATAATAGCCTTTTGAACCAGATTAATCCACTGTCCTCCTTCCCCTTCCCCTCTGAGTGCTCGAATTTTGAGATGCTTCAGAGTAGGGATAACACTGTATGTTTCCAGAGCCATTTATCCACCTTTACACCCTCTAACATTTCTACTCCGTGCAAAGGCAGAGCCACACAGCCTGGGTCTTGCCAGCTGGAGTCCCAAGTGAAGCGTGTTGCTCAGAGCCATGGGGTTCACGACATCTGCGGAGCATTGGGGAAGAAGCAACTCTGAATTAACTCAAGCCTCACTGCCCCAGATACAAAATAAACATCCCACAGCACTGAGTAGACAAGAAAACCAGAACTACCCAGATTGTAGGGTGATATTGTCTCTGAAGACTGGGTGATTTATTTTATGGGGCCAGGATGCAACTTTTTTATGCACAAATGTCCTTAGAAGACTTTGAAGAAACAGGTGAGTATGGGAGCCTCTTTTGTCCTTTGTCTTCTGAGCAAAGCTGCATAGGAGACGTGTGAACACAAACACACATCAGTTTCCCAGACTCATTGCTCTGAGTGCTCCCACCAAGCAAATGGTACTGCATATCTAAATATACCCAGGAAAATATGTTCTCTTTGGGTACAACGATCAGCCTACATGCACTGGAAAATGTCAACACAGATGCATAATTTTCCTACAAAACATACACACACATGAACGCACACACACTTCTTTTCCAAACTGCATCAACCATTCTACCTGGTTTTTCGTTATTTTGTTCTTGATTAGAAAGACTGTGTAAAAGTATAAAGGACAAAAATCTCTCTCAGGAAAAAATTAATTACTAAAGGCTTTCTCTGATCAAGGATAAAAGGAAAGGTGAATCAAAGGTAAACTGATTTTCACCAAGGAAAATTCTGTTAGCTTGTTGAATTTGTCTATTGCATCAATTATATGTCATTTGAGGAGATGAAACATTTACATAACTCTTTCTGGAGGAGATTAGCAAAATGTTTTGGAAATCACTCTTATCCCTCAGGATTGAGTAGGATTTTATTAATCATTATTCACGAAGGGTTGATGTTATAGACAGAGGCTGTTATAGACAGAGAAAATAAATGGGACCAGTACTTCACAGAAACACAGAATTGCTGAGTTTGGCAGGGATCTCTGGAGGCCATCTGATCCAGCCCCCCTGCTTCAGCAGGGCCACCTAGAGCTGGTTGCCCAGGACAGTGTCCAGATGGCTTTTGAATATCTCCAAGGATGGAGACTCCACAACCACCATGGGCAACCCGTGCCGGTGCTCGGTTACCCTCACAGTAAAAAAGTGTTTCCTGATGTTCAGAGGAAACCTCCTGTTTTCCAGTGTGTGCCCATGGCCTCCCATCCTGTCACCAGGCACCACTGGAAAAAGCCTATCTCCATCCTCTTT
Organism: Tyto alba; assembly: GCF_018691265.1. Lineage (NCBI taxonomy): Eukaryota > Metazoa > Chordata > Aves > Strigiformes > Tytonidae > Tyto > Tyto alba. The sequence continues at coordinate 32,848,759 of NW_024881313.1, read as the reverse complement.
CACTCTTCCCTCAGGTATTTATAAACAAGGCTCCCTGAGCCTTTTATAGACTGAACAGCCCCAGCTCTCTCAGCCTTTCCTCATAGGAGAGAGGCTCCAGTCCCTTCATCATCCCTGTGGCCCTTCATTGGACTGTCTTCAGTATGTCCATGTCTCTCTTGTACTGGGGAGCCCAGAACTGGACACAGCACTCCAGGTGTGGCCTCATCAGTGCTGAGTAGAGGGGAAGGATCACCTCCCTCAACCTGCTGGCTATGCTTTTGTCTAATTCAGTGCAGGACAGCTTTTGCCCTCTTTGCTGCAAGGGCGCACTGCTGGCTCTTGTTCAACATGGTGTCCACCAGGACCCCCAGCTCATTTTCTGCCAGGGTGCTTTCCAGCTGGGAGTCCCCCAGAACATATTGGTGCACAGGGCTGTTTGTCCCCAGGTGCAGATCTCACTTTTCCATGTTGAACTTCATGAGGTTCCTGTTGTCCCATTTCTCCACCAGCTGAGGTCCCTCTGGATGGCAGCACAACGCTCTGGTGTATCAGTTCCTCTCAGTTTGGTGTCATCTGCAAACTTGCTGAGGGTACATTCTGCCCCATCATCCAGATCATTAATGAAGATGTTAAACAGGGCTGGACCCAGTATTGACCCCTGGGGGTACACCACTAGTCACTGGCCTCCAACTAGACTTTGCACCACTGATGACCACTCTCTGGGCCTGGCCATTCATCTAGTTTTCAATCCACCTTGCCATCTGCTCATCCAGTCCACGCATCAAAGCTTCTTAATGAAGATCTTATGGAAGACAGTGGCGAAGGCCTTACTGAAGTCCAGGTAGACACTACAGTTGATGAGCATGGTCATCACCATAGTGGTACTTTCTGAAGCATCTTGATGCCTAAATTCCCATTCAAAAGAATTGAGGTATTGTTAAAAATACACATCTTTCCACTGAGTATGAAAAAAGCCTACAGAGATTAGCTCACATTCAAGCATTAAACTTGAAGACTTTTCTAGGTAGGTGAGATGAATCTTGCTTGGGGTACAAATTAATTTAGAACCAGAAGTACAGAAAATTAGTTTACAATTTTTCCTCTGTGATGACTGGCTAAATCTAGGAGGCTGGCAGAGCTTTTTTTACCCTCTTCCCTCTTTTGATTCTCCTCTCACACATAAAAAAAGGAGATACAAGGAGGGTCAGTTTTGATCCTGTGGGCATAAGGCATCTGGGCTCTGAAAACCAATTTTTACCACTCTATCATGCTTGTTGCTGTGCTGTCCATTTGCCAAGCTTTTTTGTTTTCTCTGAGGCCCTTTGGGCTCCAGCTAACCCAAAGAAACTTGTCATCTTCAAATTTTGCCATGTCTCCAAATTACTGCAGGTGGCAATTTGTGTTACTGCTATGATGCCATGGAAGCAATAAACAGCAGCCACTACTGAAGCTTCTGGTACCCACAGCTATCCTTTGCCATTATAAACCTCCATCATTTAATCATTTTTGCTTCAGTACGTGGTTGCATTCTAAGAAAATATTCTGACTCGTGTGGTTTGAGTCTTAGGCTCTCTAATTACACCTTGAACAGGTCCAAGTATTCATGATGCTCCTGTTTGAGCAACTGGCTCAAAACAAAAACATCTTGGACCATGGATGTTTCAAATTCTATTCTGAGCTTAGAAACCAGTATTAGCAAAGCTGGTTTCTCCATGCCCTGTTCTGTAACCTGTGTAATTCACTCTTGCTTTCACTGGCTCACAACTTCAGAGATAGAACTGACTGTTAATCTAAACCTGTTGAAGTGACCTGTGTGACATTTGGGGTTTTTTTGAAAGGTTGTTAGCTTTAGATTAACAGGACAGAAAAACTTGCAGGGGCTAGTGTGTCATTTGGACTGCAATATGACAGATAGCTTTATCTCTTCACATTCATATCCTCTATTGCAATTAAATCCTGTGTATTGTTCCAATGTCTGATTGCATGTGGGAAACAGGGATATAGCCTGTACACCGACTTACAGTGCTCTAGGAATTAATGAAAACTTTTTTTTTTTAATAGAGAAAAAAAATTTATTATCTCCTTTTTGTCACTGCTTTCAGGAATCATCTGGAGAATTCTTGTAGCTATACGTCTCACAAGTATTTAAAGTAGAAAAATATATAATAGCCTTTTTTTTCTTCTCTTTCTTCCTTTAGAAAGAAAAAAATATTTTGAGTTGTGTGGAAGTTGTTTGGTGGTGTGTGGGTGTATTATGTGTATGTTAAACTCACCACGGGGAATCTAATGAAGAGCGAGAAGTTTTGCCCACATCTTAAGCATCTCTTCCAATCATTCGACTGGCATTTCTGGGAAAAAAACAATGATTTGAGGATTAAAGAAAAGCCAGAAATGTTAAGGTGACAGACAGTAATGTTCAGCTGTGGCTGATGTTGCAACGTATCTCTGCAATTCCTGCCATAAGGCTGATCTGTCTGGGAAGATGGCAAGCTGCCATTTGCCATCGGGTTGCTCTGTGTTCAGACCCTTACTGCTCTGCCTGCCTTGTGGAGCTCAAAAATGCTCGGCCACCCCCACGAACCGCCAAGGCGGCGGCCCCACGTGCCCGGCAGCTGTGTGGCATCTTTGCCAACAGTTGCTTGACTCTTGTGGCACTTCAGTGCTGGCTCGTGGGAATGAAGGTTAATCCAGTCAGTCAGCAAGAGTTTTCGGCAACCCTTTGCTGTTCTTGTTGCGTGGTGTTTCTGCTTGAGACAGTTGAAAAGAAATGGACTGTGCAACGAGACAGAGCTCAGGTGTATGAACAGGGGTTTTTTCTTGATGATAGAGCAGCACGTCTCAGGCATGAGAAAGCACTCCATAAGTCTGACAGCAAGAGAATCTGGGAAATACAAGCATCTCTTCATCTAAGATGAGACTTAGATGATATAAACCATTGTTTTGAGAATAGTTCAAGCATTAATTACATGGGGTTATTTTAGTTGGAGGGATGGGATGGAGCACAGCAGGATTTTGTTCTCTAACCCAAGATCCTGCTAGTCAAATACCTTCACAGAGCACTTTCGTAAAATCCATGTAGAATAGGAAATTTTCTACAGATACATCACCGTACAATGGGGAAGTGTATGGTTTTTAACCAGTGACACACCAGTTCTTTGGCTACTGGCTATTCTTTGTAAATAAGTACATGAATGTCCAAAGGCAAAACTACTGATCCTGTTTCAAGTGATGACTCCTGTGGTCTCAACACAAAATCACTCTTTTGCAGTTGAGTATTACAGTAAATACAAAAAGCCTTAGTACTGGCAACTACAAGTGTTAGACATATTTTTCACTGGAGACAAAATGGCAGGCTGAACTTCCAACCCACAGTTTCATGTCAAAAGCACCTATCCTAAAGATGCCAGAGCTTATACATTTTGTCCTTCAATAGTCAGTGGAAATGGATGTTGGATTTACCAGCTGGATTTTTCAGTATCTGCTCAAGTGAGACATGGACACACCCAGCTCATGGGTGGGAACAGTGCTTCAAAACACACTTTCTATTGACTGGTATTAAATAGGTCATACATGGTTCTTGGTTTTTGAAAATCCATCAGGCAGATAGCAGGGAGTGACCACCTAGATATATGTTGTCTATTGGTAACACTTTGAATTTCTTAATTATTGCCAGGTAATTCCCTAGCAATTCTGCACTGCAAAACGGTAGAAGGTGCTGGCTGAAGCAATGATCACCTTATTGCCCATATTATGGTCTGAAAGCATGAAAATGTCCATTGGGTTGGTGCTATTCTTATGTTGCAGCCTTGCCTTTGCCTGGCCATGGGGCCCATATGGGCCCCCACCCAAACCCTGACCTTCCTGACCTTGACTCATGCCTCTCCCCATTCCCACAGAGGTTCCCAAACATCACTAGGCTGATGCTGAAAGCACTTACTTGGAAAATGCTATTGAATGAGGAGAGAGTTTAGAACCAGGTTTCTCACTTCCCATGATGTTCATACATAAATTATATATATATATATATATATATATATATATATATATATATCTTCAGGTGCCAAGTTTCTGGCCAAAGCTTACACTTCAGAAGCTTCCTGAAGGTTCTGCTGTTCCCCACTGGCCATTGACATGGGCTGCTCCTCTGAGCTGCCCTTTCATCACTGCTGAACCAAACATAGATACCCAGGACAATCCTAGACACCAGACTTTGTTTTAAGTCTTGCAGTTAGATGCCTAAAGTATGCAGATAGGCAGTGTGGATCTTGCCTTTGATCTGTGCACATGCACCATCTCCTTTACTGTTTTACTACCTGTTGTAAAAACCTTCCCCCAAAAGGGCGGTGATCCCAGCTAGGGCTTCTTGCTGCTTCCCTGCTGCAGATGCCAAAAGGATTTATGGGAGGTACAATCTGAGAAAAAGGCTCAAAGGAGGAGCTCTCAGTACAGACAATTTTTAGTGGCAGTGCTGGAGAACAAAACACTCTGCATTTTCAGTCCAGGTTTCTATGAAGTGAGCTCTTCTCCCAGCACTCACAGAGCTGTAACATCTCCCTGGTGCAACGCCAGACCTGTCTCTCTGAGTCAGACCAGTGGGGAAGGGGCACAGCAAGACTGCCTCATCCCTCCCTGAGGAATAACCTATTTGTGAAAATGGTGAGTTCCCATTGCCCAAAGCTTGCAGTCACAGCTGTGCGCATCTCTGAAGCATGCACTGACATTAAACAGTAATGTCTCGGTGCAGAGCAGGGTTGCTCTTGCAGGAAATTTTCTGTCCTGTGCTACAGAAGTTGGAAGTGCTGCTCCGGCAAGCTCTGCAGTCTTACAGAGTAGGAATGGTCTTCTTTTGACCCACTTATCAGATGGTCTTTAATATTTCTGAAGACAATTTTTGCATGTGAGTTATACTGCTCAGATGCATGGTAGGTACCACTTGATTTTTTAAAAAAACACCCCCACACACACTCCCCCCCAAAAAAAATAACCACAAACAAAAAGAGCTCTGAGCACGGCTGGTTCGACCCTCCTACTCCATGGGCTGTTCTAGGGTCATCATTATACATTTTATTATATAAATTATTTTTAAACCTGCTCGTCCAAAATACCTTTAAAAGTGGGAAAAAGGACAAAGAGAAGGGTGGACAGAAGAAAGAGGGAAGCTGTGAAAGATGACAATGACTTGCCCCTCCAAGAAGAGTGGAGGGCAGTGAACCCATCCCAGAGCAGGGAAGTGGTGGTTTTATGGGATGGAAGTAATATGTGAGTAGGTGGTCCCAGCTTGGGCACTCATCTATAAACCTGGTAGAGCCTGGTCCTACTCATGATTCAGAAATAAACATAGAAATCAAATGGACACGGAGGGGGTGAGTCCTAATGCTAGAGGACCTTAATTCTTAAATAAGTAGGAGCTTCTTATCCACACTTGGAAATGTTTGGTTTAGACCCCCACATACATTGTGAGGGGGGACAACGCCATAGGTAGCCCTGCAGTGTGGTCATAAAGAATGGAGGAGAGGAAAGAGTATTGGTCAGGTGCTGTGCCAGTCTTCCTTTGAATCAGCTCTTGGCTGCAAACCCCAAAGGGCTCCAATGTGAGAAATCAGAGAAAATTTAGTCAGAGCTGCTTGAATGATCTACTAGTTTCTGAGGCTAAATCAGCACAAAAAAAAAAAAAAAAAAAAAAAAGAAAAAAATGTATGCAGAAGCATCAGGAGCACTCGCAAGTTGTTCTGAGCCCAGTATCTAGATTCGCAAAAAGCAACAAAGGATGAATCAGCAAATACAGAATTTAGAGGGACTTGAACAATAGTGCTTATATTTTTGAAGCATCCTAAAAAGGAAACACCCATTTGAATTTCTTTAACTTCTCTGAGATCTCAAAACATCCTACAGATTTCAGATAAATGAGTACAAGAAACCTCCCCTGCAATTCTGTAAGTCCAACTGTAAGTGCTGAGGCAAGAAAACAGTCCCATGTGGCCAGTCAGACCAAAGCAGCATGCAGCAAATAAAGCAGCTGTGGATTATTTCTCATGCAAGGACTTTCATTACATCACCTTCAGGCTGAACTGAAAAGCAAGTCACCATAACTTAGTAGGCTTACAAGAAGAGATTTTCTTAGGAGAAAATTTTGAGAGTTTGTAGCAGTTTTAGCTAAGGATCTGAGTTCAGTGTTCAGTGCTGAATTTAACCGTGTTGCTGCTCTGGGCTGACACTGGGTTTCAGTGGGAAACAAGCCGAAGTCTTGGTATGGAGACATATTACAGCATGTGCTCTGTTGGGGTTGTGTTGAGTTGTTTAAATATCCTCAAATTATACAAAATGGAATCACTTAATTCACAGTTTCTTCCCAGCAAGTAATGGTTAAGCGTAGTACCATACAGCAACACATTCCCTGACTCCTCAAGTACCTGTATTGCCCTTCCTTGTGTGTCACCCATGGTTGTTTTCAAGCCAAAAGATCCAGGTTTGAACAGCCACTACACTGCCATCCTGCAATCTGGAAATCCTGTTTGCACATCAAGGTATGAGGCTGGTTGAGATAAAAAAATCACCTCTCTGTACAAGGTCACTGAGGACCACTGTGGAGCTTCATGGGGCTCTTGGCGTCACTCGCCTGTAGCAAACCACAGATCAGAGCCTCTCCCATTGCCTGTTTTACACCCTCCTGATTTCTCTCTCACACAGAGACTCTGACAATAGGGACCCTCCTCAATAGGGACCAAAGTGAAATTCAACCGCATAGTAAGAAGCCAAATTTTGCCAGGGCAGTTAACTATGGGAAGAGCTAACCAAGCAGTTTACCCTTACTTAGAAGCAAATAACTTTTTTCTGAAAGATTCAGACCAGGAGAAGAAGAAGGGCTGAGGCTGGTGAAGGAAACGCAGGGTGGAAACCAATAGAAATTATAATGAGGGGGTCTCATGGGATGATCCCAATAGTCACTCAGAGATCTGGGATTATCTCTCCAATTTCTATTTGAATTCTGATTTTACTTCCCTCAAATACTACTGGCTTCAATACTCACTCTTTCTCATATTTAAAAATTACTGCCCTGAAGACTGAATCTGAGAGATGCTCACATTAACATTAATGCAGCCTTGGACTCCTAGCCTGCTAAACCAAAAAAAAAACCACAATAAACCACTTGCTCAATCCAAATGGTTGACACTATGCACTGAGAAAACTGCAGTGAGACATCGCAGGGTGAACAAGTGCCCAGAGGCATGTTAATGGTAGGTGGAGAAACCCACATTACATCGATGTTTGGATTTGGGCAGTGCCTGGGCCTGTAACAGAGAGATGGGTTTCTAAAGACTTGAAGACTGCCAGGATCTTACCTGCCCCCAAAACGTAGTTTCAAGGCCCAGAGCAAACCCTCAGTGGTCCATGAACTGTTCATTGTCCTAGTATGAAAGCTATGGAGATGATACTAATCTAAATTCAAATCTCAGAATTCAGATTGTGACTAAAATTTAACTATAGTTCAGAAAATTACAACTCGGAAAAATCCGACTCAAAAATTTGGGAATGCTCATTGCTGAGCATGAGCCAAGAAAACTTGTTTACAGCTCGCTCTCCATTCAGAACAATTAATCAGTAAGCCTTGGCTGTACTTCCCACAAATCACCCAAAAGGACGCCTGTCGGGTTGTGTTAAGCTGAAGCACCGTGATAGACTCAGCTACTGCCTGGGATATGGATGAAAATTGGCACATTAGCTTACTGCTAATAGGTGATTTACAAAAAAAAAAAAAAAAAAAAAAAAAAGATAAACTATCCATTGAGGTAACAGGGACCACCTTTTTTCCCTTTAATTACTTGTGATACCTGAACTGAATCCATGATTAAGGAGGTGTACCTGAGATGCTCCTAGAGCTCCACAGTTGTGGGCTCTTCTCTGGCCATGAAGGAATAAAATGGACTCAGAAAGGTGCTAAAGATAAAACAAATGAGAGAAGAAAAAGTTTGGATAAAAATAACAATTCCTCCCACTATTCTTTGCAAGAGCTACTATCCTGATGCAGTGGCAGAAGAAGTGTCTTAAACAGCAGATACAAATCTGGAAAACAGCAGAAAACATGAGTTTGTGTAGGCAGGCCCATACACGAAGTTAGTTTTTACATTTGGAAACTCTGAGATTTTCCCTGGCCAGGGGCTGGGTGAGGGACATGGGCTTCATCTCCAACCATGGATATCCTCTCCTACTGACCCTCACCTTCCCGGCTTGGTCACGGACCTGCCTGGTCACTGGGGGCATGCCTGGAGACCTGGCTGGTGGCCATCATTTTGTCTGCATGGGGAGCCTAGATGGCTGGTTTAGACCATCAGAGGTTGCTACCCCAGATAGGAAAGAGATTAAAATAAATATCTCTCATTCATCAGCGTATTAGATAAGTTACACACACTTTAAAAGGAACCAGAAGCTAAATTTAGAATTTTATGTGAGAGCAAGTGAGTATCTTGATCTGAAATAGTTATTGTTGTTTAAATGAGAAATAAAGTCAAGATGAATGCGTGCTATGTTCCGAAACCTTTCCTGAAGAAGCGTGAACTTTAAGGATTTATAGGCCTGTCTGGGAAAATTCAGCAGCATTCACTTAGGTCATTATCACACATAAAACGGTCCAGGTACAGACTTCTAATTATCTTTAAAAATAATAAAGTGTCTAGAACATAATTTCTTGGCATTTTCAATCACATTTTTTTCCCTATACTGCAGACATGAAGTGATCACTGTGGCTCTCAGATGATGTCTAAGGAGCACTAGAGAAAATAGAGATATCAACTATTGAGAAGTCTCTTTATTTATACAATATCTCTGAAAAAGAATGGCTTGCTTCAGTTAAGCAATGAGCTGCTGTTTTAATCTGTGTTTCCATGTCTCCTTTCCTGTTTCAGTGTAAAGTCATCATCAAGAACAGTTTTCCATTCAGGAGATCCATCAGCTTGTCTACACTACCTTTCTGAATACACTTACAATTATTTTGCCTCCAAATTAATGTGTTTGCATTTTGTAATGCTTTCTGATTCCAAAACACACTTCAGAGGGGGATTCTAAAAAGATAAATATTGTATCCCCAAGTAGCGTGCTCCTCCAGAACTGGACATCTAGGCTGGCTGGACCAGCACAGGAACCAGGACTGGTGAAATCTTTCTTTTTTGTTCGTCTTCCTCTCTCTCTCTCTTTTCTCTCCCATTCTCTAACCCTATATCCCTGCATATATCGCAAGGCATGTCGGTGTATGACTTACGGCTTGTCGGGGCATGTTTACGGCTTGTTGGGACATGCTTTATGGCTTGCCGGGACATGTTTACAGCTTGCCAGTGTATGTTGTATGACTTGCAGCTTGTCAGTGTACACTGTAAAATTTGTGATTTGTCGGTATATATTTTAAGATGTGTGGTTTCTCGGTGTATGTTGTAAGGTTTACCGCTTGTTGCAGAGGACTCAAGGCTTACTGAAAAAGTTTCGCGCCAGTATCTGTTGTCAGCAAATAAAAACTGAATTTTGTGAATTGGAGAATCCCTGGTGTTGTTTCACCTTAATCCTAGCCTGGGAATCAGCAAATGTGAGTCGTTGTCCCAGGAAATTTGGATGTGACATTGACTTGAGCCCTCTTTCTATCTGCTGCATCAGACTGTGCCCAGGGCTGGGCAGAACTTCTCTGTGGAGATTTAGCCCAAGGCAGCGTGCCCAGTGTCCTTGGTGCTGTCTTTAGAACTGGCACAAAGGCACAACATAACACGTATTTTGTTTTCAGCAGCCTGCTTCCTTACAGGACTGCCTGGGAAAAGGAGTCCCTTCCACTTGTAAAGTGTACCGAGATCTGCACCCAGCTGCTCCCACCCCATCACTTTGCCTTGTCATAGCCGCGATTCCCAACATCGCACACGGGCAATTCTGGGGCCATAACACTTACTGTGATTTTATCAGATTAATGTAAAAAATATTAAAAAAAAAAATGGGTAAACAAGGCAGTTTTAATACAAACATGGTCAATCAGTCCAAACTGGAGCAGAATGCTTGCCAGTGTTGGGGTTTTCAGTCCAAATCCCAATGCCGGCAGAGGTAGGAAAAGCCCTTCAGAGAAATCTGTTGCCTTTCAAGTTGTCTGATGTTTCTCAGCTGCACTCTGCTTTTACAAAACAGACTCTCTCACATCAACAATCAAATTTGTCATCTGAGGAGGGAGAGAAGCAATTCCCATTTCCCATTCTCCTAAACACTCATCTTTTTTTAAACAGGTTTATTATGTCTTCTTTCGCGATGAGAAATGTGCAGAGTAATAACAGCATGAAGCAATTTATAGAACACTGGCTGAGCTCTTTTCTGAGATCAAGGCAGCAGTATGTTGCCCCCACCTCCCACCCAGAAGGGAAACTGACTTCTCTGCTCGCTGTGGGAAAGGGCTGATTTCACACAGGGCTGCACGACACACACTTGTGTGTTACAAACACGATTGAGGCCAGTGAGGTTCGGTTCCCACGTCTGCAGAAGATGTGCCAGACAGCCTTGCCTCCTGCTCTGCAGGGTAATCCTCCGGGGGAAACTCCAGAATACAGCAGCTCTTGCTACACCAGCAGGAAGGCAGAAGGGTGGCCAGTTTAGCTGGAAGGAGCCTTGCAGACCAGGGCAGTGGCCCTCCGTGCCTATTGCCTGTCTCTAATGGCTATGAAATCTACACACACCTGCAATTTCTGAGGTTTCACACTGGCTTGCTCATATATTTTCAGTCCACATGCAGTCATTTGTGCATAAATCCTGGTGCAGTGAAGCATATGGACCCTTACGTGGCACTATCAGTTTCCTTATATGCTTTTTTTTTTTTTTTTTTTTTTTGTATCTAAGCTCTATTCATATTTACAAATCGCATACAATGTAGAAAGCGTCCATACTGCTTACACTCTCCTAACCTGCCTGGTGAATGAGAAAGAGTCATTGCCAGAGGAGACTGCCTGAGACCATCTCTGCCAGACACATGAAATAGCCCATGTACATCTGTGGCAACCCCTTTGAACAAGTTCAGTCGGTTCTTGTAAAATATTTTGGAGAGGCTGGATAAATGTCACAAAGTAAGATCACTCTATATGTTTCACTCAATTTGTCCTCATATCCCACTGCTTGCCTTGGGGCTCTAATTTCTTGTCCAGAACTGCTCATAGTAGCAGCTATCTTTTGACAGGAAAGGATTGAAATTGTCTGTAGTAAGGAGTGTGTGGGTTTTCACATGCTGCATCCGCTTTGTTCACAGTTTGCAGGCAATTTAAAATCAGCTATTGAAGATACTAAGGCAGGCTCTGTCTATTATGTGAAAAGCTTTTATGAAAAAGCTTGGATCAGATTTGCTGGGGGGTGTTTCATAGTACTGAATATCCATAATTTTAACAAAATACATTTTAAATAATACTTTTTAAACCTGACATATGAAGTACTGCCTCAGAAAAATCCTGCCAGTTTGGAAACCCAGTGCAGCATTTAACTCGTCTGTTCTAAATTGCTCTTTTAGCACATATTCATTCCCCAAATCCTTTTTTAATAGGAGGGCTGCTTGAAAGCTGTGTAAAAGACATAAACCTCAGAACAAGATATACAATAATGCCCATCACTGCTTCCATACAACATTGCCCAACTAGTGTGTGAGCTTTTCATAGCAAGAATGCTATGCTGTTTAGAAAGCACTCCTATGTTATTGACATTTATAAATAATATAAGACAGCTTTATATATGCATGCCTGGTGATGTGCAGATGGATATTTTCCTGAACCTTAACGTTACAAATTCAACTGTTTTTAGACAAGTGAAAGATTTATTAAAAAGGAGCAAATTTCAATTTCAGAAAACAAGCCAAATTTCAAGTGCATAGCCAATGAAGATGTGGAGGTGATGTTTTCAACTGTAAATGTTTGTATGTGTCCAGTTGTAGGAATCAAGCCCACTCAAAGTGAACACAGACACATTGCCTTTTGAGAACTACAATTTATTAATTGAGAAGGATCAAAAATGTTCATTGCAGCTGAAATCAATCAAGGGAATAACAGTCTTATTTGTTAAACTTAGCAGACAGTGATTATTTAGAAAATAGTCACCCTTTAAGCTTAAATCTCCACTTTTGGGAACATTTTTGGATTTCACCCATTGTATCTGTGACTGGTGTCACTGTTATCCCTCTATCAGAATTGTTATTTGCATTTCCTCTCAGGCTATTCTGCCAGGTATATCTGTGTTGCTTATGAATGTTGAGGCACTTATTCAACCCCCTCCAAAGGGTTCAAATCCTGCACATAAAGCATCCAACAGGCAAATGCAGTTACTTCTAAATAGCGTTTATATAATTGAATTTTGTAGTGGGTTGAATATGCAGAAGAGGTAGAAGATATTTTCAATTAATAAACTGAGAGGGATTTAGGTGCTTTATATTTATTTGAAATTCAATAGACATGCTGTGTAATGCTCTCTCCATGAGCTTCCCAAATGTGTCAGGAACAATGAACAGGCCAAAAGCCATAATTTCAAGGTGCCACAGGCTTTGTTCTGCTCCGAAGGCACATTTTCCCCCATCCTCTGAATTCATTTCTATTTGCAATATTTAAAATCTAATACAGAAAACCCAAAACCAAACCTGCTACAGTCTCCAGGGAGCCACATATCTGTGCTAGTAGATAAGAATATTAAAAGTGACTTAATTTTGTTTGCTGTCATCTGCTTCTCCCCAGTATTGTTTTTTTGGGCTGAACCAGTGCAGTACAACTTGTATCAAACAAAGTTGTATCTACGTTAGAGTAGGAGAGCATCTCCTGATTCCTGACCAAAATGCCTCCTTGACTATCTGCTGAGAATAGTTATCACATGATGGATGGCACTTCAGCAGTGCTCAACGGTAACGTTGGGAGCTCAGCTTCATCCTCACCTCATTTCTTCTCCCACTGGTCTGATTTCACTCACCAACCAACATCCAGGGCTCACGGTCTCCACTCTCCCACCTGCCATTTGCCATGGACATTCAGCCCATGCAGAAGGCTCTGCCCTGCCTCACATACAGACAGATTCAAGCACATCTTCTCTTCCCCAAAATGCAGCTTCAGGCTGGTCAGCTTCTGCGGAAAACTTCTTCCTTGAAGGCCACTCAGGCCACATCTCAAAATGTGTATGCTGCAGACAAACCTGCAAGGCATTTCTCAGATCCCCCCATATCTGCCTGAATAAAATCCCCCCCAAAGACTTGCTCATCCATTCAGCAGAGGCAGGCTCCTCACTTGAATTCCCCCAGCCCCATCTCCACCTCTTTTTGAGTGATAGCTCTCGTCACCTCACCTCACCGGTGGGCACCACGAAGGTGGCTGCCCATCAGACCCATTCATTGACCTCCACAGCTTGTCTCACCTCAGAGGTGGCTCTTCTGGGATCCAGCATGCCGTTCCCATCACACATCTGATTATGAAAGGACCCAAATTCCTGTTGTTGTTGTTAATCCTCCCAGATGGAAACCACACATGGAGAGGTGATATTTCTACCTCCAACATTAGCTTCTTCTGTTCAGTGTCCCTGTTTCACAGAATGGAGGAGTAATTTCAATTTTAAACTAATTTATCCTGGGTAGTATTATATTTGTGGTAGTCCTTTTTCTTGCCAATTTTTCCACTTTTCCTGCAGTTAACTGAACCACTTCCCTTATTTTTTCATAATTGCTAATTTCTCTGGCATCGCAGACTGGATTTATGACTTTTTCTAAACATCCAGTAATGTCAAGAGCCAGCTGAGGATCACTTTTGTCCTCATGCATATTAAACCCAGATGTACAAGGAGCTCACACTCTACCAACCACTTGCTTTCTAACAAAAATCAGAATAAGAAAATGGAAAGAAGTTCCCCTTGCTGTGTTTCCCCCCAAACTCTGTGAGATCCCATGTTGTCTGAATGGGAATGGAGAGAGGTTGTAGGAGACCTGACATAACTTCTGATTGTCGGAGGTCCTTTCAGGCCCAAAGTCTTCTCCAGCTCCACAGAACTGCTATAAATGTCACATCTCTACCAATTACACCAACAGGCTCAACTGCACTGCCAAGCCTATGGCTCACACTGAGTCCTTTCTGGTGACGAATTTTTGTCTTCTGTGTTGCCCTTCACATCTGTCAGCAAATCCCAGGTCATCCAGTATTTCTCTGCTTTCCACTATATCATGAGAAATTTTCTATAGGTTGTGGATCACTTTTTTGAGCTTGTTTGCTGTTCCAAAAAATGGGATTTGCAGATGGGCTCCCGACAGGTGCAGATGTTCAGCAGTTGCTCTTCATGGAAAGATGCTATCTAGCCATTTAGTGTTTCCAGGAATACTGACACCTTTTGACAGACATATGGTTTTATCTCCTTCGGCAAAGTCTCTGGGCCTTAAATCCTTTTTGCCATGTCCGGGTTTGTGACCCTTTCTATTCCATGATCTGCCTTGGCCAGCTCACAGTCCTCCTTAAAAAGCTGGTTATCTCTGCTGTCTTACCCATCATCTCTTTTTTAGTGATATATAAGTCATGGGTCCTGAAAGGTGTTCCGGTTGCAAGGCAGAAGGAGAGGCACAGCCATCTATCCTTGATTTCACTGTGTTTATGCACAGAGACATCCAGAGCGCTGCTTTGCTGAGCATAGGACTGAACCAGCAACCACAAAGAATTTCCTTGCTTCCCATTCAGCCCGCACGTGGTCCCAAACTTCAATCTCAAAGATGCATGGGATCACAGGGGGCATTAAAGCTTTCTTTGCTACCTGCCTTGCTTCTCATCACCCACCCATGCTCCTTCCAATACCGCACACTGCAAATCTCCTCCCAATTTTCTGGCACTCCTGAGTGATTTCACATTTGCTTTTATGAGTACAAGCTCCTGCTTAATCGTCCATAACACTGCCTCATATTAAAGGTGCTGATTAAACATCTTACTTCCAGTGAGGTTTATTCCACCTTAGAAAAAATCATGCCCAAGCATGTGTCATACCACTGCCACAGTCAGTGCACAGCATGGCACCTGCAAACTTGATTTTCCTCCCCAGAGAAACCAGTCTTCAGCCATCCCTGTAACAGCCTTCTTGGATTTATTCCTTTATTCAGCAGCCTTCTTCCACTGAACCCCTTCCGTTATTCTGACATCAAGGGAAAAATAACAATGACATGAGCAGAAATGGGCAAGGGACAGAGCTAGGGCAAAGTTGCAATATTTTATGGTGTAACATATGTACTAGTTGTAGCAATCCTAATTTCTCATGGTGATTCTTTTGATGCTAAGAGTCCTGCAAGAGAATATCTGACAAAAAAAAAAATTAATACTTGAACAAGTTCTGATTGCTTTCCTCCTAAGAAAAATCATGAACATATCAGTGAAGTTCCCAACCCCCTCTGTAGTGATTCTTCCTAACATACTTCCACAGCAAAGGAGGAAGATCTGTTTGCCATCTCTACACAGCTCACAGGATGCCCGACTTTGATTTCACTTCCACCTACAGCCCAGTTCACAATACCAGGATCACTTATGCAATGAGTTTTCTTTTCTGCTCTGGCCTAGGCTGAAAGCATTATTGCAACACAAAATACAGAGTTTGGGAGTCTCGGAGCCATCATATCATGCCACCTTTCTGCCACCACTACTCACCTGAACCTCAGTTCACTGGCAGAAATCCCCAAAACAGAGGGTCAAAGGATAAAAAGCTTAATTTCCTGCACTTCACAGAAAAAA
Source organism: Tyto alba (assembly GCF_018691265.1). NCBI lineage: Eukaryota > Metazoa > Chordata > Aves > Strigiformes > Tytonidae > Tyto > Tyto alba. The sequence goes on along the minus strand of NW_024881313.1, from coordinate 32,833,058 downwards.
CTTCCCACTTAAAGTTGTGAAAAAGTTGACCAGGTAGAACTGTTGAGTCTTTTTTTCCTTCTGGCTGATCTTCCCATTAGCATCAACTCTTGCTGAAATATTTGACCTGTTGACCTCCCACACTGCTGATGAAGAAGAGCCCTTCCTAGCAGTGCCATGGCAGGCACTATGCAGCATCTGCTCACACTGACTATGCCCACAATGTGTTTTATATGCATGGGCTGTTTTTAAAGAGTTTTCTTTCTCTCTCTTCTAGGTTGGAAAAGCAGCTCCACCCACACATTGCATTGATGAGAGAAGCAGGGTCTGGACAGTCAACAGAGAAAAGAAATATCTGGAGGAGTGAGTTGGAGGATTTGACTAGCATTTTACACTATACAACCCCAAATGAACCCTGAACCCATAAATATTTCTTGTGAAGGCCTGTGTGCATCAGAGGTGGCTGCTGGTTGCTCATCCAAGCTGCCATCGTCACTGCAGCAGGCACCCCGATGAGTCCTCTCCTGCTCACTCACAGGTGAGGTGGCATTTGCACATGATGGGGTGAAGGGGAAGGCCAGATAATTATAGATTTTCTGTTTCACATGGCCACACTGAGGGTCCTTGCCCGTATGCGCAGAACTATTACCAGTTCATCCCACAGCCCCAGGACTGGCCACAACATCCTGGTTCCAAACGGTGTCAGGGTTGGAGGGGTGACAATGCTTTGTGATCAACTGATGAAGCTGGAGAGTGAATTGGTAGGGACAACCTCCACAAAGCTATATTTTCTTAAAGGAATGAGTCAAAATGCTTTGTTTTGCAGTGTTCAAAATGTCACATTTCTATTTTGTAGTTCTAAATGACATTTCTAAATTTTACTTCAACCTCATTACAAAAACCTCAAGAAATTCATGGAGCTGTTGTTTCTCTTCTCTGTCTAGCTATTTTCAGTGGGTTTGTTCAACTTTAAATGATTTTTCCTTCAAACTCTTGGTGCATTTAATGAACTAGCACACCAAATATGTGTATGAAGCTGTTCACTACCTGGTCGCTGGGCTTTTGCCATGGCAGACCTCAGCATGAGATCATGGGATATCAAGCTCAGGGCCTTCAGGTGTCAGCAGTGGCCCAGTTCCACTGCAGGTACAAATATCAACATCCATAACTACCTCAAGTAGCCAAAAATCATAGTACCAACTTACAATGAGTTTTAAAATAAAAAAACTGTCCATAAATGTTTTGAATCAAGGACCATCTTTGCATGTGGCACATGGTTCATGATGGGCCACTTAGCCCAGCAAAGTGCTATACACAGATACTGCGGTTTAGAGAACTGCAACATGTATACACCTACTAAATATTATCCCTTTTGGCTGTAGGTGGTTTCTCCTCTTTTAATTTTAGCCTGTATTTTGGCCTGTAAAGCTTTCCTTTATGTCTATTAAGTTGAGGTTTTTCCAGGAGGTAGAGAGAGGAAGTTGTTTATGCATTCCCACTATTCCAAGACCTGGTGCTTTAGAAACAGTAAATGTTACAGGATCTGCAGAAAACATGGCAGATCTGGACAGTGCCTGTGATCTCCTCATGCAAATAACTAACACTGCATCAAGATGTGCTGACTGAGAGCCAAGCATTTTGTAGCTCTGTCAGAAAGTACACAGTGTGTTCAGTTGTGCAGGAAACTAATTCAGCTGAAATATGTGCGGCCATTAGTACAGATTTGATCAAGATGGATTTTTTTAACCACTAAAATCCCTTCTGATATGTTTTAGCAAATTGAAAACCATATTGCAGTAATGAGCTGTCTATATGGAGATAATGCCTTGCAGAAACAAGGGACACGTCTCCAGATAATGTGTAGAAGAGCAAATACAAGCACTCACTGAAACTCATCAGGAACTGCAGTTCTTGTTTTTACAGATTGAGATCCAACTCTAAACAACATTGACAACTGGGAAATTCAGAAGAATAACCTAGGTCAACCTCCCCCTCTATTAATTGTGAAAGCCAAACCATGTTTATGACTGCAATGTCCCAAGGATGCTCTTCATCAGTATGCTAACTACATGCATTGCATAGACTTGGTTGTGTGAACCACAGCCCTGCAAAGGCCTAATGCAGCACAGCCAATGTTATGGACAGTCAGCCACTCAAACAACTTTCAGAGCTGAGGAAATTCCCTGGGTTACCTCTCAAAAGCATACAAGTGCAAAAAAAAAAAACCCATAGAAAAACACTCACCAGGTTCAAAAGCTCCCAGGACTGGGAAGAAGTGGGAATTAAATGCCAGAAGTATGGAGTGAAAAGACAGTGTTTCAGCTTCCTGCTGTAGAATCTGAGAAATGAATGATGACTACTTTCACTCTTCTGGCCAATGAAATGTAACAGTTTCATTTCACTAGGACACCAATACTAACTGCTTTTCACCTTGAGCTAAAGAATAAAAGAGTGGGCAGATGAAGGGAAGACACTCAGTGACTTAATGAAAGTCTCTAAGAAGAAGAGAGTAATGCCTCTGTATTGGGAAGTACCTGGGAGGAGTAACCTTGCTGCAGTCTTGCTGCTGGTGGGGAGCTGGTAGAGAGAGCTTATGTGGAAGGAGGGCATAGCACGGCCTTGCACTGGCCAAGCAGACTGTGATGAAGGGATGGAAACACCCAGGCAGCCGGTGGTGGTCACAAATTCATGTCACTGCTAGAGTGGACAATCCATCAAAATGGTAGCTCACATCCTCCTCTCTTTTGGCCAACAGCATAGACAGTAAGTGCAAGGTTCACCCACCCCACGTCCTCTGGCCATGGGACTCACTCAGGTGGGAGTGGTGCATTTACCACTAAACCTTGATGCTGCTGCTGCTTCCACCTAGCCAAGAAAACACCTCCCTGTGGGAGCTTGTAGGTAGCCAAGGCTGGTCCATCCCAGCTCCTGAGATTTCTGTGCAGTTTCTAAGTGGAACAGTTGGTCACAATAACCCTGAAGATTCCTGCAGAGAGAACAAAATCAGTTTCAAACTTTGCAAAATGAAATGATTCTTACTCTTTCAATCTTTATTCACATTTTAGAAGAAAAAAACTGGGAATCTTTCATTTGAGTTGAAGTGCTCCTCCTGTGCATTGAAAGACCCTGACTTCACTGCTTGCAACACTACAAGTACCCTGCAAACCCCAGGGGCTTGGATAGAGGCAGCTTGTCCCATGCAGGCCAGGAGAGCTGAGCAATCAGACATTCTGTGCATTGAAGATGAAAAAGCTGCACACGCCTGAAAGACCCTAGTGTTTAATTCTCCTGTTAGTCAACACCTGCTGTTCTACTAACACATAAAATGCAAACGGAAATGTCATGAGACCTACACCTCACCAAAAGCACTCCATGACATTCACTGAACCATGGCTATGTGCCATGCTGGTGTATGCTACATGCTTGGGAAACAAACCAAACCAACCAAACAAACAACAAAACAAGCAAACAAACAAACAACACCCCCCAACAAACTGATAACCCAAGCAAACCATAATACTCTATTCAGTCTTCAAAGTGACCAAGGTGATGTCCTGCTGACAACTGTCATTTAATAGTGAATCTCTCAATTTCCCACAAATCTCTGAGCTTCCTGCCCTTGGTTGCACACAACAGAAGGGAGATGTTGTACAGATGTTGTGCAGATGTGCAGAACTCAACACAGCTGAAACCAGAGAAGGGCTTTGCCCAGCAGCATCAAGCCTTACAAACAGTGACCATCGTTGTCTTGAGGGCACCATCACTCTGACCCTTCAGCCTGATGCACAGCACTTAGTCACTCCCTCCCCATGACCCAAACACCTGTAAGACTGTCACAGTAGCAGAAGATTCCCGAAAAAGTGCCTTCCAGGCTAAGAACACTTAATTCAGAAAAACAGGCAAGAGACCCTGAAGTTTTTATAAGTCAACTCCAGGTCATAATATGTGATTTAATATTAAAAGCGTGATGCCATCAACCATACCACTGCAAATAAGTGTAGAGCCAAAGTTATCAGCAGCCTAACTGACTCATCAAGGTTGGCCAACTGTGTTACAGTGGTGGTGTGTTTGAGGAGCAGATCGTGCATCCATCACAAAGCCCTGCTCAGAACCATGAGTTTTCAGACAGCCGTAGCACACGTACAATGACCAGGAAAGAGTTTTTCACTGGAGATGCAGTCCCTTCAGCTCCAGGGTCAGTTCTGCACAGATCTTCATGTGAAAGCCAACTTGGTTTTTTGGAGTTCATCTATGCATTGCCCCAAATACAAAGCATTACTCCTTCCTGCTCCCATCAGTGTCTTGATTTCAAGAATGCAGCTATGGACAGTGAACTTGTTTTGGAAAGAGCTTATGGTGAGAGCTGCTTCTCAATCTAGCACTCTTCTTGTTCTTCCTGCCAACAGCATCTGGGAGGAGCTGCAGGTCTGGAGGGTGAAGTTACAGCTGCTACTTCTAAAATGGCAAATAAAATTGCATGCTATTGAATGTCATGCTAATCCAAGTATGACATTGTGTGTATCCACCTACTAACTCTGCACAAGAAAGACTGTGAAAAGGCATTATAGCTCTAAACTGGAAGAAATGAGAAATCTCATCACAGACTAAAGCCTTTGGTCCCCTTTTGCATTCAGTAGATGGTACTAGATCTCTTCCCATGACATCAGTCCTAAAGAAAAGAAAAGTAAAAAAAAAAGCCTTAGTCACCTCCACATTATTCTGTTAACCCCAAACCACATGCTGCTCCAAAAGTGGAGGGGTACAAGGTCTTTGCTCAGAATTCCAGCTCCTGTTACTAAATTTGTACTGACATCTAATGGGTGCCACACATAAGTATGCCTGATAGTATCCAACTGACTTTGGATTCAGGGTTGGGATTTGCATTACAATTTTTATCAGTTGTTCCAAATACTAGTTAATTCATTAACTGGCGCTTTTGCTTGATAATTATTGCATAGCAGTACTTGTGAAACAGTGATCCTATTTGGTGAATGACTTAATGCAGAAACCTCACTGCATAAAGAAAACAGAAGAGGTGTCATGTTTATCAATGTTCAGTGGCTGCTACAGTAAGTGCTTTTGCAGACAGTGCCCACACTTGCTCTGCAAGAATGTATAACTAATGAACTTCTGGAAGTGATCTCATGAAGCAGAAACCATGAAGCCAAGAACAGATGGGAACCAAACTTTCACTCACTGCTGCATTTTGAAATTAGAAATAATCTCTAAATAAGAACTCAAATGAACAAAGAGATTGCAGAAGCAGAAATGCTCAGGATATGGTGCTTTCAGTCTTCACATTGGAACACTCAAGTCTTCTCAGAAATGCATTTACTTTCAGTGATTAACTGCTTTTTTTTTTAAAAAAAAACAAAACAAACAAAAAAACAACAAAAAAAAAAAACAAAAACAGAAAAAAGCATGCAATTGCGAGAAAATAATTACGGCAGAGTTAATATGATGTTCTCATTGAATGCTTGTATGTGTCATTAAATATCCTTAAGGAAATTCTGGATGTGTATCAGTTGCAAATGAGGAAGTTTTTAGCTACAGCACACTAGTACAGACAGTTCAAGGAAGAGGAAGGAGTTTACTACTTGGAAGCAAGGAACATTTTCTCTGTCACACACCTTATTAGGCTCAACCTAAGGAAAAAAAAAAAAAAAAAAAAGATGAAAGGAAATTCATCTCAAACACAGGACAGGAGGTAAAGGTGGGTAGAAGGACTGACAAGCAAACACAGAATTGATTCTGAAGAAATAATGAACAAGAAATAAGCACGGTGAGAGGACCGAGGAAAACAGTTGTGAGTTTGATGAATCTGTAGAAAGCAGGCACGCATGATTTATTGTGTATTTTTTACCATCTGGGAAACAACTTCTGTGGTTAGATTAGTTCCTCTCCCACTTTGTAACTTTTTTGCTTGTAGAACAAGAAGCAAAGACAAGAACATGAGGCTCATGGCTTTGAATTTCACTCTACAGACATCCGATGAGCATGATCAGCTAGCAGTGGTTCACACAGATGATGCCCAACCACAAATTTCAGGGCGAGAAATTGCCTTTGCACCAGTCCCTCCCAGTGTGCTACCCAAAGGGCATGAAGGCACCCTGGAAGAGAGATAAAGCCCAGGGACATACCTAGGGCTGGAACAGGGTGAAATGATAATCCTGCTGATGAGAATCAGAGGTTAAACTGCAATTTCTAACAGCTTAAGCAGAGAGCTGTTGAACAGTGTTAGTTCTGCCCTCTAGGCAACAAATCCCTTGGGCTGTTTTGTACAGCCTGAGTGGGGCGTAACCTGGACTTCGGCATGGACCGTACAATCACTCTGGTTTCTGCACTGACAGGGGTGAGCTGCTGCTAAAACCATGAGCAGCTCAGAGATAACTAGGAGTGGAAATGCTGGAGACTGTTACACCGGTGGAAAATCACCACCTGAGCAAGCAGGAACCTGCTCCTTATGCAAGCACAGAGATGAATAGGCCGTTTTAGTACGTCTCATATGCACTACAGAGAACTAAAGCTGCCCAGACTTTAAGAGGAGATTAGGGCTCGTCTTCTGGCTTTTTATTGGATGATTGTAGACTAATACAGGTAAAATAATTGTAAAGGAATCAAAGCGAATGTGGGTTAAGTAATCAGGTAAAACATCTAATAGAGATAAAAACGATGGAGACTAAAAGGGTTTGTTGGTTGGGGTTTTTTTTTCATTTGTTCTTTAGGAAAAATACGAAGATGAAAGACATGTAGTACCTTTGAGAAATGTGTGGCTGAAATGCAAGAGCCACATGAATTACGCAGCGTCTTCTCTAGAGAGAGGAGACTTCTGTGCAGAGCAAGAGCTGTGCTTCTTCTCCACGAGTCCTCTGAACGCTTGCCTGCACCTCTCAAACGTCCGTGTTAGCGGCAACGAAAGCATACTCCTGCCTGATGTTAACCCTTTTAAACAAGTTAAGAAAGACCAAGGTGCTTAGCCTTGGGTCTGTCTGTACCCGTAGCTCTTCAGAAAGACTAGACAGAAGTCAGTATTATCCTCTTCTCTCTCTCTCCCCCTGGTCTTTAATTCTTCTTTTCACTTTATTTGCAAGATCTTTTGAAGTTCCTGGCAGCAGTTCCCTGGAGCAACTCTGTTCAGTTACATCAGAAGATTTTGATCTTTCACAGACTGTGACCAAAACATGTCTTCACTGAAAAGGAGATCCCGATGGCTGAAAGGCTCAACTCTAGCCCACTTTGCATCCACACATTTGTTGTCCAAGTATTTGTCTAATGATCTCATACTGGCACAAACCTCCCCCAACATCCAAATCTTTCAGTCTACAACATAAATCTGTGAAAGGGGCCACAAGATGTTACAGGATGAGTTGTTGGCTGTTGCTTCTCTTTCTTGATTGAAGTAGTAATTGCAAAGAGACTTCTGATTAAAAAAATAAATTTAAAAAAATGCACAGTGGTGAGCGGACCTTGGCTAGACACCAGGTCCCCACCAAGCTGTTCTATCACTCCCCCTCCTCAACAGGGCAGGGGGAGAGAAAATATGAGAAAAATCTTGTGGGTCAAGATAAGCATGGGGAAACATCACTCACTAATTACCATCACAGACAAACCAGGCTTGACTTGGGTAAATCAATTTAATTTATTGCAAATTAATCAGAGTAGGATAATGAGAAGAACAAATCTAAAAACACCCTCCTTACTCCCCTCCCTTCTTCCCAGGCTCAACTTCACTATCCACTCTTCTACCTCCTCCCCTCAAGCAGCACAGGGGGATGAGGAGGGGAGGTTGTGGTCAGTTCATATCACTTTGTCTCCCTCCTCACACTACCCACCTGCTCCAGTGTGGGGTTTCACCCATGGGAGACAGTCCTTCATGAACTTCTCCAATGTGAGTTCCTTCCCATGGGCTGCAGGTCTGCACAAACTGCTCCGGTGTGGGTCCCTCCCATGGGGTGCAGTCCTTCAGGAACAGGCTGATCCAGGGTGGGTCCCCCACAGGGTCACAAGTCCTGCCACCAAACCTGCTCCAGCGTGGGCTCCTCTCTCCACAGGTCCTGCCAGGAGCCTGCTCCGGCATGGGCTTCCCACAGCATCACAGCCTCCTTCGGGCATCCACCTGCTCCTACATTGGGTCCTCCATGCACTGCAGGTGGGTATCTGCTCCACCTTTAACCTCCACGGGCAAGAGGGGACAGCCTGCCTCACCATGGTCTTCACCATGGGTTACAGGGGAATCTGCTCCAGAACCTGGAGCACCTCCTCCTTCACTGACCTTGGTGTCTGCAGAGCCGTTTCTTTCACATCTTCTCACCTCTCTCCAGCTGATGTAGCACAGCAGTTTTCACTCGTTCTTAAATACGTTATAGCAGAGGCACTACCACCATTGCTGATGGGCTCAGCTTTGGCCAGTGGCCAACCAGGGTGAGAATGGGCAGGAGTGAGAGAGATGAGCTGAAAAAGTGAAGGAAAATTTGAGGCTCGAGCTTGATGCAAATGAGAAGGCAGCAGAGACACATGCAGATGTGCAATGGTGACCAAAGCCATGGGCCAGACTGGGGGAGGAAAGAGCACAATAGCATTTGACATGGCCAGAGACAACATAGCAGCTGCAAGGAGGATGCTCTGAATATCACCTGCACTGAGCCACTGAGTTATCTTGTTAGAAGCAATAGCTAAACCCCAACTGACTTCAGCTGAAGATGAATCAGGTCCCAAAGCTACAGGTCATTTCTACATGACTCTAAATAAAACATGCCTCAGATGCAATATGTATTTTCTCTACTGTTTTCACTTCTGTACTTTCTGTGCTGTCTCCCTTTTCTTCCACCTAGTTTCCAGACAGGGAATATTGTTCACATAAAAGTTGTTTTCTTTTAGGAATGTTTGAGAGCAATAAAGGGAGGCAATGTTATTGTTCATGTTGCTGCGAGCACTTCACATACCAATGAATGGTTCTTTTCTATATTTACTGTGGAGCATCACATGTTGTTTTGACATTTTTTTTTGGCCCGATAAGCAACAAAAAAATAGAAAGTTCAAGATAACTTGTAAGTTCTTAAATTCTGGTTTGCAGGAACACCTTGAAATGCCGCATTTAAAAATCTGAAAGGTTAATACATTTTTTTGGTTATGAGAAGCAAACCATGAATACTCTGGTGGGCTTAGCAGCAAGGGAAAATACCTTTGAGATAGAATAGTACCCACAATATGAGGAGAGGCAAAATACTACCTGTTGCTTTAATACACTGATGTGTTTGCTTTCTGCTTTGCATTGATTTTGTACCATGTGAATTCACTCACTTTAATACAACAACCATTGATTTGTACTAGTGGAAGAGAGCAGAGAATCTAGCCCCATTTGTTATAAACAAAAAAAGTTTCTTTGGGGGTTTATACCAGAGATTTTGCTTCAGTGCAATTATAAATGAAACTACAAGTTCCAATTGAAATATATTGTTTTTTCCAGGTTCAGAGTGCAGAATTTCCTGACGGGGGGTGGCAGAGGCTGTTCAGCCACTGGACATTGGTGCTTCCAGCACCAAGGGAACTAGAAAATCTCTTCCAAGCTGCAGAGAAGTTGTTTGCAGCGTGGCTGTATCTTATATTCCTTGTGGGTTTTGCAGTGATCAGAAGATGAGCTCCAAACAAGGCTTTTCAGCTGTGCTTTTTTCCCTCAAACCCACAAACTCAGCTTGCAGCACTCAGACCCCAGTTGCTGCAGTGGCTCAGCCTCTGTTGCCCAGTTCCTGCACTGCTGCTGAGTCTGCCTGGCCCCATTTATGCCACCTGGGTGTCCTCTGTACCTCTAATGCCCAGACTGGGAAGGACCACAGTAATTTCTGCAGATGCAGGGAAAGCAGGTATGTACCCCTAGCCAGGAGCCAACGGTACCCTGCTCTGCCCAGTCAACACCAGCATCTAACATCTACCTTCAGGCACTTCATTAACCACCTCTATCTAATCTCAGCTAAAATGATTTGCCCTGATTCACTGCCAATGAATCAGTAATAGGGTTTGTTGACAATCAAAACCGCATAAATGCACATCTCTGTGCTTCAGACACCATGTCTGATAATTCCTTCCTCCTGGCTGTATTTCTTTTTGGTTTGTCCTTGTGCAGTATTGGAGCTGGTAAAACATTCCCTAGGCAATAAGATCCAGGACTGCCACCATCAAAACCGAGCCAATAAATGCCCCTCAATCTGGTGGGGGAATGTGAGTCATTTGGAGGTTTGAGGTTGCAAGCGACCCAGCCAGTCTGTCTTCAGCTGACATCACTTAATGAGCTCCTCAATGAGCACCAAGCCCATGGCAGTGCTCAGGAGAGCCTGTTATCTTTACACGATCCTCAATTCACTCAAAAATGAGCAAAGCTTGTGGAGCCTGGGCCCACTATGAGCATCTGTGTGAATCTCCAGCTGGAGCTGAGTCCTCCTACATAGCTGCAAAACCCAAACTAATCCCCAGGTAAACAGCAAGATTACAGCATGCCTCTTGGCTTTGTGGTGAGAAGGTGAACAAGCCACAGCTGCCTGGGTGCTGCAGGCATCCCTCATTCGTGTTGAGATTGTTCTCCTGTAACTAAGCAGCATGTGTGAGAAGACGTGAGCTACTGGAGCTGCACTGAAGTTTCCAGATGTAACACCAAAAATAAAACCTGGATATGTCTTCATACCAATCCTTCATGGCAGCTGTTTCAGCCCATGACTGGATCTCTCTACATCCCCATTGGCAGCGGTCTGCCAGGAAAATGTGGCAGTGAATGCATCATCCTGGCAAAAATGCACCCAGTGATGCACTTTCTTTCCCTGGTGAAGGAAGGTTTTCTTATGCCTGCATAAAATATAGCCCTGTCGTTGTGTTCAGAGTAAATGCACTTTTCAGGTATAATACTCACAAGCCCAGGCTAAGGAGGGTGTTTGGAGCTGGCGTAGCCTCATTGTTAAGCAGCAGGAGGGATAGTTTTCTAAGTTATGCCTGGCCAAGGTAATTTATCACACTGAAGGTGCCACACAAATAGGAGCAAATGAGATGGCTTGTTCAGTCTCTAATGAAAAGGAGAAGCCATTTTCAAACAGAGCAGCTGTGAACCTTTTTGGTCTCCAGAAAGCTCATGGTGGGATGTAAATATCGCTGTAAATGATGAGATGGTGCATGGTTACTGTGGTGGGGGAGAATACAGAGTTCCTACAAAACAAGACCTCAAGGTAATCTTGAACACAGAAGCTGAGCACAAGGAATGATTTGGAGCCTTGCAGCAAGGAGGGAATGATGAACCCTGTCTCTCACCTGCCTTCTCAGGTGGATGGTGCAAAACAACTCAACTGCCTGCACATCCGCAAATCTCAAGCTAATGTCACAGAACGGGTCCTTGTATGGCTGTCCACATGTGCTGACAAGTTAAAGCAATATAGCAGGGTAGATAAATAAATAGAGAAGAAGAAAATGGGTTTATTCTCAATGTAGGATAGCCGAAATGTCCTTTAGTAAGACATCTATTCAGCTACACCCAGGAACACATCACACAGCCCGAAACACTAGGTGCTTGTCCTAGCTGCTGACCAGCAGTTACCTTCTGTGTGAATGTCTGAAAACACATTAGTCCATCTATGTCTCATGGTGCTGGCGGAATTCTGATTGACTGAGTAGATTAAAGCTGGATGAATAATTCATTAAATAAATAATTTATTTGAAGAATTTCTCTCCTGTTTTGTTTGCAGATTGGAGTGTGGCACAAACAGTATCACACTGGTTTGACATTATTTCTCAGCTACTTCCTACCCATAATTGTAGCTCAGTCAACAATGCTGACAGCTTGTTTCCAGTGCTCAATAGCTGCAGCGCTGTTGGCGGACAGCAGTTCTGGCTGGTCACTGACAGTTGGGGCTGAGATTTCACCCAGGCCAAGGTCAATGTGATGCCATAAGGAGCAGAGCAGAGGGATGAGGATAATCTGAGTACTAGGTCCCCCATTGTCTGGAGGCTGAAGAAGCCCTGTGAGAGCTCTGTCCTTTGCAGCAAGGTTTTTCAGGGTGCTGGTTAGACTATAGAAAGTCACCCTGGGCTTCTAAGCCCAAATACATCGTCCATTGAGAGGACAGCCAGTAAAACATTCATAAAGCCCTCTTGCTGTGTCTCCACAGGCCAGATTCATGGGTCACTGCCTGAAGAGCTTTGTCCTAGAGCCCTCTCCGTCCTCTGCCCCTTGTGCCTTGATTAATTTTCTGGTAGAAAATCATCCTCCTCACCCTAATCCTTGAGCAGCAGTGAGTCAGCTTTGTCATGGACAAGTAGAAATTGGGTTTCCCATGTAAATTGTTACACATATTCATTTAAGCCAACTATTTACAAATATTTTCCTGTTTATTCTGAAATACTCCACACTCATGAGCATTCCTGTGAGTTAAGCCACTGCCTGGAATACCCATACAAAAAGGTAATAACACAACCTGCTTTATAACCATCCACATATGTTCAAGTCTTTGCCTCTGCAGCATTTTTCTAGCTTTAGAATTAAGATGGGAAGGGAACAAGACAGGTGGAAATCGGAAAAGAAACCCATCCCCAAATTCAGGATGTCTCCTGGCTTGTGGTCCCTCCTGTTACTTTGTTTATTTTTGTAAAAGTACTAAAAAAAAACAAATGAAATGTCCACTTAATTAACATTTCTTTGGCCTTTCTATCTGAAAAGGACCATGATTTTTAAACTATGGGAAATTTGTTGAGTAAATGTGCCATCATTTATGTACCATCTCTTAGAGGTTATATATATTTGGCATGTCCAAATTGCACTGAAAAAAGAGGTCAGGATCCTCTCAGTGCTGTGTTCCCAAAGGCACACAACAAAATCTTCATCTCATCAGTGTTTCTAATTTCTTTTGTGTACCTGGTGTTATGTCTTGTTATTTTAACAGAAGAAAAATCTATTTTTAAAACAAGATACCGATAGCACTGCAGGCACAGCTATGCTGAGCTGGCTTCCGCCTAGGAATATTCAGTGCATTTTTTCAAGAATTAGCTTCATGGATTTTTTCCTCCCTTGCCCTAGCAGTCTTGAAATCAATGGAATCACACAAGTGGAAAGCAAAACTTCAAGATAATACAGATTTTTTTGGCACCTTTATTATGAGCAAAGGCATGCCAGCCACAAAGGACTCATTCTGAAATTCAAAGAGTTCGGGTTTGCTGAATAGCAGTGTAAGGAGTATTGACTCTTTTTACTTATATATGAAGATCATCTGCACTGCAAGGATCAAAGCACAGATGATAGGATGGAAGCTAGTCTCCAAAATTACCCATGTTCTCTTAAAAATCATAGTTAGACTCTCCCAACATGGAGTTGCTCAGGGTGAGACTGCATTTTGACTGGTAAGAGCACATGAAAGCTAACATATAACCCTATGCTTCAGGGGAAAATAATAATATTTTGAGTGGAGATCTGAAGGAGATGAAAGCCAGTCCAAACCTTGGTCTATGCTAGCCAATGCAACAAGGTCCAAGTGTGCAGTTTTCCACTCGCCGTGGACCAAGGCCAGGGTGCACCAGGAACCACTCCCAGGAGGTGTGGGAACAAGGTTGGGCTTCCCCCTCCCTACATGAAAACTCCTCTACTTTATTTAACAATGTTATTTACCCATCTCTGTGCATATTTTTATGCCTTTTCCCCCCATGTAAATTACTATCTATTTAGTGATGCTGAATTTCACCGGCTCTTTCACTGCCTGGGTGCTCAGGAGGACATGGTGAGATATGCTCTGCAACGCCAGGAGGTTGGCATCAGCCATCACTGTCACTTCACCCTGTGTTCTCTTTTTCCCAAGTATTTAAGCTATTTTGAACAGAACAAGGCCCAGCGCAGATCCCGAAGATGTTGCACAAGATCCCACAAGCAGTGTCCCTCTACTGTGAAAATTCAGCGTTTCTTCCTATCATTTCTTTCCTGCTGCTAAGACAGTTATTACACCCAAGGGCAGTAAGTCCAGTATGTTATTACGCCAAGGTCCAAAGGTGTGCAGGTGACCGGAGCCCTTACACACAGCAGACCATCCACTTTTGCTGTGCTTGATTGCTAAATGAAGACCTACTGTGCTTATGATATCGAGGTGGCACCAGATGCATCCAGGCTCTTCTAACAACCCTGCCCAGAGGACCTTCCCTTTTGACTAGTGTACTTCCCTTAAAAACCTTAGCGGAAGAGTCCCGCCAAAATCTTCCCCAAATCCAGATATTGTCTGTTATGCATCTTGCCCTACACTCATTTGCTCTTTTTGCAGAACTCAGACATACTCCTGCTACATAGCTTTCCTCTGAAAATATGAAGCAAACGTTCCCAAGAATCTAAGCACTAATCAATCCTTCAGTGGGAAAGATGTGTTTTCTAGTAATAATAGTAATTATCTCTAAAAGCCCTTGAAAGCTGGACTGTTGTTTACTGGGAATAAATAGAAATAGAAGAAGAGCTATTTCAAGTTATAAAGCCAAGCTGCTGCTGTTGTGCTCGTGGAACCAGTTCTCTTCTGCAAAGATCTTTTAATGATCACAGCTCTCAGAACAATTACTTTACTGGGATATTTCTACAAGACACGGGAAAAAAAGAAGGATTGCAGGTGTGAAAGTATAAGCCAGCCTTGGGAAAGTGTGGCAACTGATAATGAATCACTGCTAAATAGCTCACAGCTATTTAGACTTTGTTACTTGAATATAGAAATGACTATCTAACATGCTGACATTCCTGATGGTCTTGGGAAATGTACTACCAATGCACTCATAAATTACGTCAGATCAAGTTACCCAGCAACATCATAACTATATGTTCCTCCCTCTCAGGCACATATGTACACGAATGTGGTCCTACACCTCCACCCTCTCACCCACTAACCTGTTACAGATAAACACAGAAAATAGAGGTTCCAAAGCACAGTGAAATGTCAATCTAAAATCTGATCGTTACAAGAAATATACACAAAGCTTTCATTAATTCAAATAAAGTAAAGGATTCTTCTTCAGAGGAGCTGTAGATACAGCATGACAGGTCTTTCCACGTAGATCCTCAGCATGATTGAAATCTCAGCACAGCTCAGATTTATAACCAAAAAGGGTTATTAAAGCTCCAGGCTCAGAAAAATGTGTTGAAGAAAGCCAACCTTTGTTTTATCTGAGTCATTCATTTCCACAGTCATTAGGATTCCAAGGGAAAAATAGGAATAAACTTCATAACCCCATGGCTCTGCTCATCCTGTAAGGCATCTGGCACAGAGAACACTCATCATCAAACCAAGACCTGTTCCTATGCAGATGACACAGGGAGCATCCCTAAAGCTTAAATCCCAAACCAGACTTCACTTTCTTCCTTATATTAACTGTTTTTCAGTCAATATAACCCCTCTAAACAGCCCTATCATGTGTCCCGGGTATCATCATACCCAGTGCTTTATACACACAAAGAGGAATGAGGGAAAGAAATGTCATCTTGGGTTAAAAAAACCTCAAACCCCAATAACAAAAGCAATTATTAAGAAAAACAAAAAGAGGTTATCCTGTAACTAATCATTGTTAAGACCCACAATATAAAAATATACAGTCTAACCCAGATCACCTCAAAGTCAGTGGAACTTTTTTCATTAGTATGCATTGGACCCAAGTCTGATTTGGTTATGCTGCCCTAAAGTCAATGGTAAATTTTTCATTAAACTCTGATGGGAGCTCAGTTGGGCTGTAGTAACTGCTGTAAATAATTTGTCCTATAGATATTAAAAAACCCAAAAGAGTTAAAGCCTTTTTGTCCAAGTCTTATAGATGTCTGAAAATTATAATCATTGTTTACAATCTCCTGCAATTGGTGTCAGAAGTAAAACAAATGCAATTCTGAGTAACATCATCTTCCTTTATTGCTCTGCCACTTGGACTAATTCCCTTCTCAGAAAGAAGAGGGAAAAACAGAAAATGAGGGCTCCAGATTGGGGCTGTCAAGCAGCTCCACTTGAAAATTTGCCTCAGTTTGTTGTGAGAAACTTCCTCCTACTCCTCAGTTATTTTTCATTTTATTCATAGCTGCATGCAATTGTGATAATTCCTTCCATGGGGAGAAAAATGAAAGACATGAATTTTAAAAATACAGCCCTCGTGCCTTGACTTTGTTTGAAAACTCATCTAAATTAATTGCCCTTTGGCTTGGCAATGCTGCACAGCTTAGTGCCTTTCCTGCCAGAGACAGACTTCATTTAGGAAATGTCATGAAGTCAGATTGAGGAATATTAAGGGGAGATTTGCACATCACTGTGAATTTGCACATTTCTCAGATCACAGGCGCCTTGCAGACACTTTCAGGTGGCTGCAGGAGGAATTTTTCCAGCAAGAAGTAAACACAAAGGTGTCGGCCTCTCTGGGAGATGGAAAGCAGTTAACTTTGGAGCTAATTACAGAGAGGCTTACAGAGGCTGACAGATGTATTGTCCTGATGAAGGGTCTGCCACTGGTTCTGTCTCAAGAGATAGAGTAAAGCCTCTTTCCTTTTCTCAGCAGGCCCGTGACACCAGGGAGCAAGAAGACAAGGATGTCAGGACTTCTAATTATACACCAAGAACCTGCGAAATTGGAACATTAGAAGTGTTAGTTAAAAATAATGCTCCTAGATGATGAAGTCAAGCAGCATAAGAAGGCAGAGTGAAGTGGTGGGAGTGAAGGGTTGGAGAGGAGGTCTTCTGCTTGTCCTCTTGCTGATGGGGTCTGGTGGGGCTCCTCGCCAGGGATGCACAAAGCATGCATACAGTTTTATATCTGCTAAAGCCTTGCCTGCATTTAAATTTGAGGTGTGTTTCCAAGAGCAGTTTTATACTCTACTTAAAGTCCCTTCTGTTGATAGTATTGCCAGTATGATCTAACCAGCCAGTCAGAGGAAAGCTGCTTTCCTGTAAAAAGAGGAATTGACATTTAATATTTAGTCTCATATATTGAAGACCTGTGCTCAGTTCCCAGATCTGTCACAGGCAGACCAATGTAAGACACACAAGCACCTCTCGAGTTAAAATCTATTGCAGATACACTTGAAATCTGCATAAAAAGGAGCTTCTGCTTATTGAACTTTTGTCTGAAAATCATCTGGCATGTAAATATAAGTCACTTAAACCAACTTGGAGGAGAGTTTACTGAAAATCTACCTACATCCTCACTAAGGGATGATCCACTAAGGTAGATGTAGGTATGACAGATACTGAAATGCTTCTTGTCCCTGGAGCAAAACTAGTGAGCAGCTCAATACAAGATGAAATGTTGACCAGTATCCGGCTGTTGCTGCCATACAACTTAGTTGTATCAATATCGTGGACAGCAAGACCTACAGGAGAAACGGCACAGTGCTGAGATGTTTTGAGGAGCTGGCCTACAGCACATGTAGCCACATTTTGTGGATTCATCTTCAGATCCAAATTGTCATTGATCTGGTGGCCTGTGAGACACACACCTTGTAAATCACTGGATATTAATTGGACAGGAGAGTTGCCATGCATAGGGATGACCTAACCAGCAGACAGCAAACTCATTCTCATGACTGGTTCAATATTTTAAAATCAGCTAACAGCAGTTAGAAGGACAGAGAAACAATACCTATCAAAATGCTCTGCTGGGACCCCCTTTCCAGGGCATCGTCCATCTCTCAAGCAGTGCTGGGTCCACCCGAGCATCTCTGTGCACACTGGATACCTCGCCTCACCATCACCACTGCCCCAAAGGTGATGGCGAAGGAGAGTATTTGGTAGGGTTTTGAATCCACTGTAGACCAGCCCTAAACCCCAAACTGAATAGTTCAATAAATTTGTGGGGCCACTGCTTTCTGATGGCATGACTGATCACCTTGCAAACTGGTGGCATCACAAAAGCTAAAACTTGCTGGCTTGAACTCAGGAAAGGCACTTTTATTAGAGCAGCACATCCCAAAATGAAAAAGTGCTGCCATCATATATCTCACTCCTGGTTTTATCAGTGCCCACAGCTCCAGGCCAAATTGAAGTAATAGGAGGTAAATCACCTCTGTACATTTCTCATGGGCACTTAGGAAGAGAAAGCAATTTTAGGCAGGACCACAAGGAATTCTTCTCCCTCAATAGGGGAATTCTATTATCTCTCCTTGTGCTCTAGCATAGCTCATCAATATTAAACCAAATAAATAAGGGAGGAGGGAAGAGAAAACCAGACAGAGCAGTTAGGGGCCTCAGATGGCACAGGAACACAGCTCTCTGCCTTGGTCCTGCAGCTCATGGCACCTTTTACCTCTGCAGCAGTGTGGCTGTTGCCCCCATGGAGGCAGCAGCACAATTTATCTCCTCCAGTGGGTGAAGAGAATTCCCCTCATTTTCTTGAGAGAGAGATTTACCACATTTTAGCATCTTCCAAGGGTACAATTACAGTCCAAGGTGCACAGATATACCAACCTGCTGCCCTCTGAAGAAATGCATAAACAGTTACTGATGCTGTCATCATCTTTGGTTTTGGCATTGTTACACTTCATCAACCAACTCATAGTCATCACTTGAAGGATCACAGAATTTGGCCCATGAGTTTTTAGAGGCAGCTTTGAAAAGGCAATCGGGCATGAAAGGAGAGGAAAGAAAGCTTTTGTTTGAGTCTAAGCCCCTCAACTGATCAGGAAGGACAGCTAGAAGCTGGCAGGGTAGGAGCTCCTGGAAGAAGAAAATGTCCAACCAGAGCACTGACTGATGCCTTCAGTACTTCTGTGCCATGAAGTGATCTCAAATACCTTGATCATGGGAAAATGATGCAATGTGCACATCAGGCAGTGCCCATCACTTTGCAGACAGACACTGGCAAGGCATTAGCTGGAAAACTGTACAAAACTGTACAACTGTATAAAATGAGCAACAACTTTCAAGTGCAACTTGAAATGCCAAGAGGCAATAATTATCAGCTCTATGTGTCTCTGGAAGAACAAGCAAGTGTCAAAGGCAATGCTGCTGCAGGGCAATGTGTGCCTGGAGGCAGTGGAGCCTCCCCCTTTGGAGGGTTTTAGGACTAGCTGCCAGGATTTTATATATATTTATATATTTATATATAGTTGAACTGTTTTCAGGGCAGTGGGAAAAAATTCGTACTCTCTTGAAGACCCTTCTACCCCTATGATCCACATCCCTGTATCTCACACAGCCCTTACATGTGCTACATCTTGAGTACCTCTCTTTCTCTGCTCTTTCCAGGGAGGGATCAGTCTTCCCTACAGCAGAAGGGCTTTGAGGATGCAAAAACAAGACAATTTTCAATGGCCACAGCCACTACTTTGTTGAGAGTTATTGACAGCATTGCATAAGTGATACACATCTTTCACATTGCTTTTGCTTGTTATAGGGGGTTACAGTCATTCTAGAGATCTGTTGCACCACCCTGCACACACTCCGCATGCATACACAGTCAAGAATAATCACCAGTGTGTGCCAGGCTTCAGGAAAATGAAATACAGCACATGATCGTACTCTGGCCATGCAGAAGAAGGGAGTTGTTCCAGCAATCTCAGAACCATGAGACAAACTGCTGGAGCGAGCAGGGTGAAATAGGGGCTTGTAATAAAAATGTCATTATGCATGGAAGGGCAGTGGATGAGAAATTATAATAGAAATTGTCTATTCTAATGAGAAAAGGGGTGGATGGTGGTGAGCAAAGAAAGGCATTTCAAAGGAAGGAAAATAATACCTGTGGAAATCGCATGAGGCTGCTGTTTGCTTAGAGGCAGCAGAGGCTAAGACCTGACAGTTTCATCAGAGAAATTGTTTAGGAAATGACCAAGGGAACATACTTCATTGTTCAAATGTCAAACAGCTCATATCTAGAGAGAAGAGTGTGCATTTATCAGCAGCAGTAGTACACACCCCACAAAGAATAGCAGAGAAACCAAAAAATGTATCATAGATCTACTGTGACTCAGATATCCCTGGTGCTCTGGCTAAAGATACCACACAGGAGAGGAAGATTCATATTATATTTCCTAGAAAAGTGGAGTGAGTATAAATACTGAACATGATATAAGTCCTGACAGAAGACAAAACAAAGCTTTTCCCAACCATTAGGTGAAAAAATAAAAGGCTGTGCATGATCTAAGTGCAACAGTGAACAAGAGAGATGCATCTGGAGTAACTGACAGCTATTGAATTGGGGCAGCCATGAATAGACAGGAGGATTCAATCTAAGAGGTCAAAGGAGTACTGCTAAAGTAGTTTATTTTGTGGACAACAATAGATTAAGACAGATTTGGAAGAAAAAAAATCTACTGAAGGCAATTTTTCTTTAAAAGAACAACTGCTGGTGTTTAGGTAGAAAATGAACACATCCAAGGGACTAGGAGGAGGATATGTGCTGTGTCAAGAATAAACATGTTTGTTGTGATGTATCTAGAGAAAAGCAGAAGAACACTTCTCTGCTGGAGGTGAATCACACGGGGTTTGTTGGAACAATTTTGGAGTAAGAGAAGAATTTCTTGTGTGATGTCTTTTGGTTCAAGCCTCTTTTTCTTTTATATTATCGTCTAAAAGCCACATGTTGATCACAAGAATCTTCTTCATATCATGCGATACTGATGTTGAAGAACAAAACTAGAGTTTCAGAGGCAAGGTGTAGGTCTTAGAGTCTGTGGATTTTTATTTTGCCTTTGGATCAGTGTAAGTGATGAATGGATCCGTGTGCTAGTTTATCAGATCTGCCACATCTAGACAAAACTGCTTTGGCTATTTGTGAATCAAATCTTAGAAAGACAATATAGGTCAATAACTATAATGACAAATTTAGGCTAGAAGATATAAGAGTTAACTGTGAAAAATTGAAAAAGCGTTTTGTGCCACTAGGTGTCCAAGCAATAAAATGACACCTGAAATTCTGTGTAGATAAATGTAAAATTACACAAATGTATAAATAATTCTAATTTTGCTTGTATATTGATGAAGTACAGTCTACCACCAACCAAGAGAAAAATCTTGGGTTTATAATACATGGTTATATGAAAACATTAGCTTGTTGCAAAGGATGCATTGGGAAAGGTTAGAAAAGGAACAGAGAGCACAAAGAAAAGATGCTACACTAGCACATTGAATACAGATTTATCCCCAAGCTGAAAATTAGTATCACATAAATTGATATTGTAGAAATGGAAGAATTACAGAGAAAAGTGACTGGATGATCAAAATATGTAGTAAGGTTTCTGCATAAAGAATTTCTGAATGGACAAAGATTCTTCATCCGGGGAGAAAAACGACTGAGAGGAGTCATCTCAGAAATAATGAGCAGTATTCATTAAGGTCGTCATCTCTAGTCCTGCAGCTCCACAAGCCACAAGTAACTGGAGTCTAGGACAGCATCCTGGGAAAGCCTTACTGCATGTATGGTTCTTTTGCCCTTCCTGAAGTGTTCACTATTGGCCTCTGTTGGAGATATGTTGTTGGGCTGAGTGGTCTATTCTGATTTAGTTTCTCTTACATTTTTGGAATACTTAGGCCATGAATACTGCTATTAGTATCCCACACAGCATAAAGCAGCATTAGTACTTCTTATGTCCCCCTAATCCCTCCTACAGAAACCATACAGCTCCTCTCCCTCCTATTTGTTAGGAACAATAGTCTGACAGGGCTCCCACATATGCTCATTTTTATTTTGCTTCCAGGTGGAAGTTATTGCTCTGGGTGTCATAATGTGAACCAACTCCAGCAAGTGCATCTGTCACAGCACATTGCAAGCCACGTGTCTCCTCCTTCTAATGTGCTACCCCCCAACTCCCTTAAGAAAGCCCATCCACACTGGGAAATATTGACATACCCCAGACAATTCTGTAATATATACATATACATGGTACAGAATGACTGTCTGGACCTGCATAGCTCAACACTGTGGTCTTCTTTGACCTAGAGGTTACAATAACAAGAGCTGTTCTGCTTGCAGATGGCAATTTTATTTGCATCCTAAAAAACAAGGCACATGAAGAATTGAAGTTTACAGTTCAGCCTGAAGTGAAAAGACAGCGAGACTCCCTCTGCTACTCTCAGAAGCTACTTGCATATTCTACACACTGCTCTGATTACTTATCAGCCTTTTTTAAATGCATGCAGATATTCAATCATCTTGGCTCTTCAAGCTTCTAGGTCAATGGGAAAAAAGTCAATGAGTCAACAAATGAATTAAATTTATGCACCCTACAGATGAAGAATAGAGGAGTACAGCAGGTTCTGAACAGGAATGAAGATTCAGAGGAGAAAATGACAGCAAATCATTTGAGATGTATACAGTTTTGTATTTATAGTCATCCGAGATGCAATCAGGTAAGTAATTTCTGAATCGGACTGTGTCAACTGGTGAAAACTGCTCCATGCAGTTGCTGGTAGCCTGATAATATGGTGACAGGATTCACATTAGAAAATACCTCATGCGTAAAACCCAGCACACTGTCACCTCTATTGCCTCAACACAGTCACTGTTTGCAATGCCCTCAGTGTCCTGCCTGATCTCCCCTCTGAAAGGGTACAGGACTCCCATAGGACCTGTGCTATATATGCCATGCTGTGGAGCCACCAGTCTCCATGAGAAAGCTTTAGATAACCAAGTCATTTCAGCCTGACAGTGTTTAGGCCACTGAATTAAGCCACAGGCTTCATGCTTCCCTGTAAAACAGGTAAGCATTGCTAACGTCAATTTTCAAATAAACTAGGCACGGAATGAATGATAGTCAAGGCTTACATGGCAAATGAATGGTGAAGCTAGAAAAGGCTCCCAGCTTTCCTGTCATGCCTTCTCTTCCTTACATATCAACATCATCCTGCACCACGCACACCACAACGGCTTGTTTTGGGTCTGAGTATGCAACAGTTGTGATGAAGGTGATCTATCGGGTTGGAAGGACTCTAAACCTGCGCCTTCGGGTTCAAAGCAAACCTAATTAGTGGCCTGTTTATTTGAAAGAGGACTCTGTGCCCAAGTGTTCTTCTTGTCTTCAACTGTAAACAAAGAATTATTAAAAGGTTATCAAGGATTTGAGACAGTAATTAAAAGAAGATGAGTGATCTTCACAAACTACAGCACGGCTGCTTTCCAAATGAGTGTTGCAAAGCTTCTTGGCTGGGATGTTACTGTGATTGCAAATTATCATCTCTAAGGCTAAAGACATAACAGGATTCCCACGCATCTCTCTTGAAGGCAGCTGTACCTTGCCATGCACAAGGTACACAGCCGCTACGTGACAGACGTTGTACTTGGAGCCATGAGGAGGGAAGGCAACAAACTTGTAACCAGTGTCTGATATGGAGTGAAAAAAGGGTGTAGATAGACCTGTCAAACCAAACATGGTGGGAACACGGTCCCTTTCCCACATCCTTCCAGCAGATCCCACTGGTTAAATGTAAAATTCCCCACTGAGAAAAAGGAGATAAAGTTTTTCTTAGGGAGAAAAGAGTTGTGGGGAGCAGCCAGGTATGTGCAGTTTCAGGAAGTTGTTCACTGGAAACAGCCAAGTTAACAAGACCATTTTTAAGACACTGAAAAACTCCTCTGTTCCTTCTTGAAAGGAATTTGTTGTGTCCTTAGCCTGCTTAGCGCAAGCTAATCCCTTGGCTCATTTGTAAAGAAAATAGTGATATAAATGGATAAAGCTCTCAAGATAACTGCTAACAATCACGCTCCAAGCCAATTTTCTGCTTCACTAATACTCTGAAGCTAATCAGCGTTTTTCTAAATGATCCCTGATAATATTTGATTTTTATGACCCAAAATATTTACTTTGAAAAAACTATGCTGGTCACATACCCTGCCACTTATTTACACTTACCAATTAAAACACATTTTTCAAAAATATTTCTGCTAGCTGCAGCTCCCAAAACTTCTCCCAGGCCTTCTCTGGTGTCCCTATGGGTACCCATGGGTTTCCACCACTAGGAAACTGAATGGTTTTCTAGGATCTGTTGACTCAATTTCCATTGACTATGATGGGAGCTTAACCATGGTGCTCAGAAAGAAATACAGATGTGCAGACACCTGAATACAGATGCCTTAACTTCTGACATGAATCCCACTTTAAATATTAACTGGAGAACCACTATTTTTCTGTACATCCTTATTGAAGATTTTCTGGACTCCCTTATCAACAGTCCACCACATATTTGGGACACCATTGGACAATTCAGCACATTAACAGAAGAAGGGGCTTAAACAAAATAAAGCATAGGCAGGCACACATTTTCTTCTTGCTTTCTTCCAGGGGATCACAGTGGCACAAGAGTACTCCTAATTTTATTATGGACATATAAGGTGCTTTTTTAGCTCTGCACTTGGACATTGAGATGTTGATGGCAACACTTTGAGTGCGAACATCCAGCCAATTACTTATCCTCTGAGTGGTCCATCCATCAAATCCATGTTTCTCCAATTTAGAGACAAGGATGTCATGCAGGACAGTTGTCAAATGCTTTGCACATGTCCACAGGATGCTTGTCCCATTTTCAGTAAGTTAATGCTAATCCTACCCATGAGCCAGAAGAAGTAAAAGCATTCAAATATGATCAGGAGCATAGCAGACTCAGGCTGACCCTAAACTCCAGAAATCTCACATCCAGCAGCTGGAAGTACCTGCAGCCCTTCCTGAGTCCCATGAGGCACCTCTGGGCAACAACAAGCATTTTAAGCTAATCTGTCTAGCCAAGAATGGCATATGTCTGGAGAATAGCAAGTGTAAAAGGGAGAGAAGAAAGGAAGGAGTAAAATGCTCTTATGTCTGACCTCAAAAACATGTAAGATTTAAGATCAGATTCTGAAGAAAAGTATAATGGAGATAAATGATATAACAAGCAGTATGGACTTATCAAAGTTAGCTCAGGAACATAATTGGCTTTATAGATGCAGAGAGTGCATAGAGCTCATCCACGCTGGCATTAAGAAAGCATTTGATTAAATACCATCTGGGACATTAGCTCCCATGGGGAGGGTGGAAGGTAAATTAAAAAAAATGGGTATGGTGCTGGGTGAAGGTGAGATGGAAACACACGTTGCTGCAAAGGTAAGAATCAGGCTGGAGGGAAATTAATAGAGTTCCTTAAGAAACAGTCTTGAGACGAATATTTTTATTAATTGCTTGGGCACAGAAAATGCCTGACAAAATCTGTTAAAGACAAAATTTAGAGGCAATATCAATATAGAAGTGGAGAGAGATAAGAACAAAAGCACATGATCCTGAGGTCTGAGGTAAGAGGAGAGAGATAAAATTCACTGATGTGAAATGCAAGGTAATGTATTTGGGAACCAAATAAAAATGCAGGCTTATGATATAAATGTGTAGCTCATCACCTGGAAATGACTGAGGAGTACCAGCTGATAAGAGAATGATCAGCATAATTCAGCTGAGAAAATGAGAAACATGTTCCTAGTCCCAGCAAGGACAGGATCTAAAATCCCTTGGCTGGACTGGGAAGGGTCTCTGCAGTGGGGGTGGGAAACACGATTGTCCTTGCACAGAGTGTTGGTGCCCCCTCATCTTAGTACTGTTCGTGGCTGTAATCACCCAGGTTAAAGTGAAAGGCAGATGCAGCCAAGAAGAGGGGTGAATGAGGGTCGCTAGGATAAGTAGAGCAACTGGGAGACATTTGTATAAAAAGAGACTAAAAGAGCTCAGCTTAATCAGCCTGGAAAAAAAAGCTACTGGAGCAGCTCTCTTTAAATGCACAAGGGATAAATAGAAGGGAAGGAGGAAAGGGGTTTAACTGGCAAGGTAATGTCAGAAGAATGAATTGGCACAAACTATCACAAATAATTCTGTGTTGGAGCATAGAAGAAAGTTTCTGACTACGTATATAAGAAGGATAGTGGTGAGAAACCTACTTGTCTGCAAGAGGGAGTTTGACCATTTTATAGAAAGTATAGCATGCCTTTGCTCGTGACCAAGGTAATGAACTCACAGACATTAGCAGGTCCCTTCTGGCCCTTTACTCTTGAAAAGGGATCACCACTGCACGTGCATATTCTGCAGTTACAATGGCGCACGATGTCTCCTTTTAGTTCCTGCTCTAAACTGCAGCACAGAAAGACAAGGAATAGCTGAAGCATTAAAATTTTTTTTTTTTTGGTGAATTTTTATATAACCTCCTCTTAAAGCCGGGTTCCAAGAGCAGCCTGGAGCTAGGGGTTTTCCCTGTCAGTTCAGTCCTGGGCAAGGGCAGTGCAGCCACACTCGCAGCTCCCACCAGCCTTACTACACAGATAATTCACCGTTTACTATGATTGGACCACCTACACTGGCCTTCCCAATGGTAGTCAGATTTTTGCATTCAACATTGCCCAGGAGAGAGCAGGTCTCCTTCCTCAGTGGCCAGTGTCTTATTTATTAGGCAGCAGTAGCTTGCATGGGAGTTGTTGCCATCAGGCTGAGATGAACAGCTCTTGTCTCCTTCCCAGCAGGAAAATTGAGGCAAGAGGGTGTTCAGGGGGATGCGTCACTGTGCCAGAATTAAACAGAAGGAGCAATGTCATTACCATGCCTACAGAGACCAGTATGACCCCAACCGACAGCGACAGTAACGGTGTTTTATAGTAATTCAATAACTCTTTGTGGCAGCAGGATGAGTTACTCAGATTGGCCTTATCTGCTAAGTTACTAGATTGCAAAAATAAGAGGATTTTTGTAGCTGGCACAGAGAGGCCACTTTGGGTGTCTTCCTTTGAATACAGGGAAAAAATCAGAAGCTGGTCTAAGTGAACAATTAACTGAATCTTTTGACATGTTGAACACTCTCCAGCCTCAGAGAGGCAGCAGGTGCTGTGCAGAGCACACAGATCTGGGAGATGCTGAGCTGGAGCTGTGCATGCTAGGGTCAAGGAGAAGTGGTGGCCAGGGCTGAGCACAAAGAGCAAAGGCAGGAGATGCAGGAGTCTGCTCCTGTCTTCGGAGCAGCTCTGCTGCCTGCAAGACCTCTCCACCATCCACATACACATGGCAACTGCATTACTGTCCAGTTGTAGTCCAGTGACTCTGTCCTCAACTCCCCAAAAGAATAAAAACAGGGAGATGGGTGAAAATCTCCATTCCTGATGACACATCATCCCCCCTCTGCTTCAGAAGGCACAGCAGCCCCTGCCACCATGCTCAGAAATGAGACTGCACTGGAGAAATGTGCACAAACAGCAGAAATGCATTGGCTATGGTGTGATTAGCTGCAGGTGGGATGCACACGAGGTTATAAAGCTGTTTGCAATGGAACAAAGAGGAAACTGTCATGCTTTTGGCATGAATGAAACTTGAGATGGAATGGGATGAGAAAGCACAAACGCTGTCTAACACTCTTTCCAAACTCTCTGAGTATAGAGAAAATTCTTGGAAAAACATGGTAGAAACAGGATCTCTGTTTGGCTTGGAGACTCAAAGGTGAGAATTATGTTTCCTACAAAATAGCTCTTGATCTGTGAGTAGCAACATATGAGACAAATCCTGGGAAACTCATGGGCCCTGTCCTGGATGGACACTGCACCAAGGTCAGTGGCTTCCTCCCCCAGAGCCAGACCCAAAATGCCTCCTCTTCACACTGCTTTTGAGGACGTCCATCAAGCACAAGGTGTGCAGAGCTGCCTGGTGCCCTGGGGGCCTTGGGGGTCCCAGTGCTGGGTTCTGGGCACGATGGTGCCAGGGTCTCAAGCCTTGGTTCTGCTTTAAGCTCCTCCCCTGGTGAGCCCAGCCAGCTGCACTGCTTCACCTCCTCCTTCAGCTCTTGGCAAGCAGCTTCATTAGCTGCCAGTGAGCCAAGAGGTGATCAGGAGAGTCCAAGTCTGCACAATGTCATTCCCAGTTTTTCCTTTTGACTGGAAAGGAGAGGTGTCCCTTCTCTTGGCAATGAGATATTTTTGGAGGACAGTGCCCTCCAGGTGCATGACTGCTGTTTGGGAGGGATTTAACCTCCAGGATTGGCCAAGGGTCTTTTTTTCTCATCTCAGCAAGAAGGAGAAAGCAAAGTTACAAGAAGTCTGTGGAGGAGCCAGGAGCCAACCCTAGCTCTCAAGACAAGTACACAAATGTTTCATCTGCAAGACTCTCCTTTCTTGGGGAAAAAAAAACAAAAACACACCAAAAAAATCATACTCATGAACTTTTGTACTATTCATTATCCAGATTTGCTGAAAGCCGCTAAAACTAAACAAAATTCTGCATCTCATGCTGTAGACTGGGCAGGGATGTATTAAACAAGTGAAAAATATACGCACTCTGCTTGGATGTGCTGACACATACCCCTGTCAGGTATAATTAAGGCTCCCATTCTTCTTCTTTCCTACCACTGGTTCTAGATATTAAGTTTCTCTCTAATTTAATTACCCTTATTGCAGCATTTCTTCATTCAAAACAAATAGCTCCTAGGAATGGTGCTTTCAGGGGAACACAGTGGGTTTGGTTTTTTTTTTTGCCACTGGTAATTGGCATTTGCAGTAAACATGGGGAAATCCCAATTCCCAGTGCCTTGGGGAAGATAATGAAGTTTGCACTGTTCTGAGAAATTAGAAGGGAACTGGAGGTTTAAAGCAACTTTTACAGAAGAAAACAGGAAGCATGATAGTTTTTCTTACAGACAGTAAATGGGAGGCTCACAGACAAGCTAAACCCTTGTAAAGTAATTAATTCCCCATGTTAATGTCATTTATGTGTCACACAGCAGCATTTGAAGGCTCCGTCCAAGCCTGGAACCCACTTGTTCTAGTACTGTTCAAGTACGTTACAGTAAATCATCTGCACCACCTAGAATCTACAATAAGAGCTTGATGAAAATTTCCCTTAGAACCAATTTTTCAGATGGAAATTGAAACGCCAGAAAAATCATCTGTTTTAGCCCAGCTCTGATTATTTCACATGGGGGAATGAGCTCAGACAGCTTGTGCCCTGTGGATACATGCCCTCCTTCTGCTGGGAAATGTCCTCTGGTTTGGATTTAAGGGCTCTGTGCGTTTCCTCTGGAAATCCCGAACATGATTTCTGTGCAAGGGCAGTGTCTGATGCCTCTGAAACCTGTTGGACCCCCTGCAGCCTACAGGGAGTCTGCCCATATACATCAAAAATCTCCTATGTGCAGAGCTTCTAGGTACCACATGAACATAGACATCTATTTCTTCTAGGGAAATCGTTCTTCCTACCAGTGTGGCACACCATGGAGTACATCTCATTTTGAAGTGTTTTGCCAAAGGAAACTGAAATACAGAGCAGGTGAAGCAGGAGTTTCCAAAAGGGGGCAGAAAAAAAATGTGCCTGAAGCACACCAGAAGTAACTGTCATGATTACGGAGATGACAACAAAATCAATAAAGATCATCTAACTGAAAGGTCAGACTTGCTTTTTTTTTTCTTCTATAAGAATAAAAATTTGTGAAGATTCTGCATATGCCATTAACTTTTAATCTAAAGAGGTACATGGATAAGATGAGCAAACTGGGAGAAAAACAACCGAAGGATAGTGTTCTTTGGAGACTTAAGCTCAAGCACCTTTTGTTCTCAATCCTAAGATGTAGAGCCACTAATTATTTTGGGTGTTTATTTTTTAGACATCCATGCAGCCTGTTTGTTCAATATTGATGTTTGCCACTTCTCGTCAAACAACTTCTTTGAAGAGCTTTTGGTTTAGCAGCCAAGCATTAAGGCACACAGATCTCCAGTTGTTTTTTGAAATTGAGTATCTTGTATAGTTAAAGAACAAAAAAGGTCCCACAAAGCCCATTCCTTCCTTCTCACATCTTTTTCAAAAGCAAGTGAGGTGAATGCTCTGCCTTGGTACAACTTTTTCAGTGTATTTAATGCTTTGCATTAACCAAGGAAGCCAAGTAAGAGCTGATGCCACAGTATTTTGCACAGGTACCCTATGGACCATTTGGATTTGAGATTGGATAACAGAAATACCTTCCAGAGAGATCACTGGAGCCAAGATCCCCAGTTCATCTCCTTTTACCTACCAAAATAACCACAAAGAATGACAATTCATTCAGGGATCGGCAAAAAGTGATTCCTCAAGCTCCGTCCCTGAATGGGGTTTAAATCCCCCAGGTTAGCATCACCCAGCCATGAACTTCATCAGCACACTGCTAAGCTGTATTGCTGGCATTTGGAGTACAGAAACACAACCATTTATTGATATTTCCTTGAATATTACACAACCTCTTGACAATGTAATCCATCATGAGAGTGAAAGCAGATAATTTCTTGGGAGTACACTGAATTCCTGTATTTAGTTTCCTTTCTGGTTAAGCCCACTTGCTGGTCCCATTGTATTACTGCCTGTTCTTTGAATTGCCATTTATAAATTGCTCTGTGTACAACTAAGTCTTGTGTAAAAGACTTCAACAATAGCTATATACTGTCAAATGCACATAATTTCTTTTGCTAAAGGAAAAGAAATCACACCAAGGAACATAAACCTCAGTCCCTGTGTACTGCAGTTTAAAATAGATTATGCCCTATGGCTGATAATGTACTTCAGTTGTAATCATTATGAGTCTACTAAATAAGAAGCCAATTATTGTTCTAACAAGGCATTCATTAGTAATCTTGACAGAGATCATATAGATGGTATATAACAGCTGGAAGTGGCAAAGAAAAGCAGAAAAGTGATGGGATGAAGGCATAGGTATAATAACTAGAGCTGTAGCCCCTTTCAAAGACCTGGCTTTAATTAGGAAGAACAGCAACCTGCCATCAGCAACGCATGCTCCATCTTGCTGGGTTTCTGACAAGTGCTGTGCTTTCCCAGTCCTTTAACGCAGGAGGAAACCAGGCAGCACAGCTCCAGAAAAGCCACTGCTGCAGCCAGCACAACCCGGGTTCTGCCCTCCCATCCAGGCACACTCCGGCCAAGGGCACTTGTGCAGGCGTAGCACAAAGGCACCAGGTCATCCTAGGAAACTAGCACCATATGTGTACAGGACAGGCCATCTGAGAATTGTTTAAGCTAAGCAACACTATCATTTGTTCAGGTAACACCAGGCTGAGGTATAAACTTCCTGAGCTTGAACAACAGATGAGTTGCAGCCCCGTGGAGCTAAATTGTGGCCACCACATGGTTCAGCTGAAAAAATGATTGATTCCCACTACTAAGAGATTTCAATTCATAGTCCTGTGAATCCTGTAGTTACCTTTTAACTGCATGAAGACATAACAATAACTTTAGTTGTGCGTGTTCAGATACATATGGGTGAATTACGCACAAATTTGGGACACTTGCAAGATTTTGGGGGGAGAAAAGGAGGAGGAGAAAGGGATGGTGCCAGTTACCAGCTGCTCGTCGGTTCTCAAGCTGAGAATGAGACCTGTGATGAAGGCACCAAGGCAACCTTCTAGTTTGATTAAAAGGGGGAAAGATGTCCTGTTTTTTTTTGCAGTAGTTGGCACACCAACATATCAGTGCAAATGCTAAACACTTAACCCTTTGCCTTTGGTTATTGTACATAGCAGTTCTATGTTGCCTTGCATGCTGCTTTACTTGGAGTAGAAAATGCTGCGAAGGGGAGGGAAAGCATGGCTTTCTCCAGAACAAATGTTTCCAGAGAACACGGAATTAACCTGGACTGATGGAAAAAGTGAAATTCAGTTAAGACCCAAAGGCTTTGCTATTTAACCTGTGAAGGTGAGGTAGGAGGTTGTCAGTCAGATGGATTCCCAATGGGAAACAGCCTAAAGTAGTCTTTCTGCCCATTTGAGAGGGCAGTAGGGTCTGCCAAGGGCAGGTGATTTCAGTCTTCCCTTGTTTGTTGGATTTGCCAGTATCCTGCAAAGAGTTTGTTTTGTATGTCTTTGGGAAGCCAGAAAACTCTCTGCTTATTTATACATGCAGAATAAAAAAGCACACAAATGCTAAATTTTCAAACAGTATCTTACAAAAACCTTTCATTGAAGACAACACACACATCATCTTGTTAAAACACAGTCCTATGGACTTTATCAGTCAGTGCTGATACACATGCACTAAATATTCTCTACTGCCGAATTACACGTTTGCTGGAATAGGTTTATGACACTAACTGAAGAATTCAGTTGTGCTTATTGTCTCTCTGTTTTGTTTTGTTTTGTTTTCATTTTCTACAACGATTGGTCCCTTTGGGAGGAATTCCTTTTCTTATTTTAGGGGACTAATTCAGTGTCCAGGACACTGATGTTGCACTTGAGATACCCACGTCAGGCTGACCCATCCCCTCGGACATCACAGCAGACCCACACCTCTGGGTCTGGCAGCTGTGGGTCACCCCACTAGACCAAGCCAGCCAGGACTCTTGTCCATGCATCCAGTCTCTCTTTCCCCGGCTCTCTCATTTAGCCCAATGCAGCGTGGTACAGTGCAACACCTAATGTACTTCTTGACCCCTCAAAATTCAGAGTGATGGAAAAACAGACAGAGGTGTATGAGGATGTCATAACAGCCTCCATTTAAAAATAAGGGCTGTGTGCTAAAGGACTTGTTCTTCCAGGCTCCTTTTTTTTTTTTTTTTATGGTTTTCCTAGGTTAATCGTGCCCTCTTTTCTGCCAGTAAAGATATAAGGGGCTGCAAGAGCTTACAGAAGTGGGAATGACTGTGATTAACTACTGTTGCATGCAAACTCTGCTCCTTTCTTCTCATTTCAGCTCTTCAGGAAAAGCTAGAACCCAGAGATGAAGTGCAGAGGATGTTCCACTGGGATCCAGTATGGCCTTGAGCCCTCCTCTGCCTCAGTTTCCCCACAGGTGTGACCTATTGCTCAGCATCTGCCTTGCCAGTGCTCTCAGGCCAGATTTGATATTTGCAGTTGCCTGGGAGAGAAGATGAAGGGTTCCACATCAGTGCAGAGTAAATCTTTATTAAATGAGAGCTAATGAATGATCACATGAATCCCAAACTGGAGCAATTAGCTACTCTGCTGCTGTCAGAGGGTATTTTTCCTGCTGCCAGATTTGCCTCTAGGTGGCTAATTTTTAAATTACTCTTTCTTCATTGCTTCAAGACATTGCCTTGGGAACCAATCAAGCCTTTTTTTCCAAGTATACCTAATCACTCATTTACATCCAAGAGCTGTGCTCCTGCTGCAGCTCAGGTAGGACTGACCCCTCACTCTAGATGCAGTTTATTCCTGTTGAAAAAGATGATTTGCTTGAAGGGAGAATAAATATTCTGTGGTTACAAAGCACATTTGCACCTGCATGAGGAGCTACAAGACTGGTGGCTACAGCACAGACCAGGTCATGGGTGCATGGGCAATCGTTGGCTTTGTGCAGGAAAATCTGCTTTGTTTCTTATAGAATAGCCCACACCACAGCAACAGCGTGACTTGCTGCCAAGATTTCTGCAGGTGCCCTGACCATGTGTTGGGACAGGAGTCAGTATCTCTCACCAGGTTGCTCTTATTTTCCCTCCGTGCTGAGGTCGGAGGAAACTGAGGCAGGACAAGCAAAGGAGTCTCCAAAGTCCCTCAAGAGGCAGCAACAGGGTCCCTGGAGTTGTGCAGTGAGTTGAGCTCATGCAGCTACCAGAAATGACTGCTTCAAAGTGCTAACAAAAAACAGACAAAGAACGCAGCTTGGCAGGAGATAAGCTTGTAGAAGTCATAGGGGTAAAATAAAATTCTTGTGATTTTTGGATGTTCAAAAGAGCCCCATTTTCATCAGTTTTTTGTGGTTGTGGGTACAAGGATTTCTGTACCCAGATAAACCCAGCTCCAGGGAGTGAGGTGGGTTCTAAACCCAGAGGCACAAATTGCAGTCACTGATGTTGGCAGCCCCAGGCCTTTTGCCTGAATATTTGTATTTCATCCACTTTGAGTATATAAGAGCTCGGCGTATGTCCCAACTGGCAAGCAAGTGTGGCAGAAGAGATTTAGGCAACTGGCTTTTTTTCAGTGCAAACCTGGCAAATGGCAGCTGGAGGGTAGAAAATGTTCTTTGCTGCTGCATCCCTCCTGTCGGCATGTCTCATAAACTTCTTTATGGCTCATGTAATAATTTCACTCACCCATAATTAATGTCCTTTTGCTCCCTGAAAGCTAGGTAAGATGGCTTTTACCACTCATGGCAATGTGCCCGTGGCTCATGTCTATGGCTCTGCAGAGCCACTGCACTGGCTGGGAACACATACTCCTGCCAGCAAACCCAGTGATGCTGGTGGGATCTCAGCCATGAGCGAGTGGTAACCAGCTCACTTCAGCCCATTTTTCTTGATTGACTGCACCTTTTTAAGCACTTACTTCAGTCTCTCATAATCAGTGTGAGTGCTGGGACCTTGCCATGCTCAGAGATCTCCTGGTACGTAGGTTTGCTGAGGTGGGGACACGAGGGCAGAATTTGGCCGAGTGCTGCCAGAGCTGTATCCAGCCCTGACTTCTTTTCCTTAGGCTAGAGCTAGTTCAGCTGGGCACATCCAGCTATGTTTATATTTCATCAACACAAAAAAAGTGACTTCATCACCATGGAGACAGCTATGATTTGCATCTTAATTAAGCAATGACAGATGCCCTACTGATAAAGGCAATCTTTAGCTATGGATCCCCATTGACTTCAAGTTCCAGCACTCCCATTTATTATTAGGTGCTTCTGAAATCAGAATTTTACCAGGCGATTGGCAGGGAGTTACATCTTAATATTTTTGCTGTGCTGATATTCTGATATGAATAAATATTTCCCACTGGTGAGACAGTCAAATACTCTGGACTGAAGCAGGGTGGAACTGGGAGAATACTGGCTGGTTCTGCACAGCATAAACCCCACTGCCTGAGGCTGGGGGGACCTTGGGGATACACAAAGTGCTCAGCAAGGGAATGGACATGGCATGTGTATGGTGCTGACAATGCAACACCAAGCTACCCAAAAGATTTCCAAAGGCTGGAGAGTTGAGCACTCGCAGGGAAGGAGATGCCCAGGCTGGATTTCCAGCCCTTGCAGCTCTTGCCCAGTTGTTGGACGCTGAACTCTTGTTCCCACCTCCTCTGTGCTGAAGGAACATTACAGAAATAATGGCTTCCTGCTGTCCTGCACACATGGTAGTAAACAGGGTGCAAGGAGTCAGTTGCAAGGGTGCAAGGAGCAAAGAGGGTGCAAGGAGCTGGGTGGGCCATCATGCAGGGAGAAGGGGAGCAACAATGAGGGAGATGGAGCTAACACAGGTACAATGTGTGTCCCAGGCATTTGGCACAGATCATGCTGTTGGTCCCAGAGCTAACTGCTCCCTTGCTCAGGGATGTGTCCACAGCCCCCTCCTCTGTGTCTCAGAGCTTCACTGTCCCTAGTGGATCCAACACCACAATGCTTACCATATTCAGCAGCTTCATCATTCTTTTGCTGCGCATAACTGCTAGCAGTACCCACTATTTTGGGGTGCCCAAGGAGTAAGGAAGGAAAATCCAGTGGACCTGGCAAAAAAATTACCTGAGCCTGTTCTTATTCAATGACCACATACTGGTCTCAGAGGGTGAATGGTTCCGGCACTAAACCAGACAGATCAGATCCTTAGAAATGAGGCTTGTGGTTCATCTCCTGATGTATAGCAACAACTAAAGACATAAACAAAAAATCACTCATCTTTGAAACTCTTCAGCTGCAGAATTTGCTGAAACCTGGCCAAAGGCTTGGGAGGAATGATAAAAGTGAGAATAGGCAGGCAGCAGACTGATGCTTGTGCATGTTATAGGAAACCAATATAGGTCAGTTGTCACAAATTATTTATGGACATCAGAGGCATGGATTAGTCCAAGCAGATAACAGACCTGGGAAGGGATGCAACTGCAGCTGATAACAGAAAACCTCCATTTACCCACAGAGCTGCTTCACTGCAGCACTATCTCTGTCTTTATAGCAGAAAGTAGAGAGGATGTGTCTTGTTCTGACAAGTAAAACCGGAGTTAGCAGTCAGGTCAGGTGCCTCCCAGGAGAATTGTTTAGCTCCCTGTGCTCCCTTGAGCTTTATGGCATGCTGAGCACCTCCCGCACTTGAAGGGCAGTAGACTTGTACCTGAGTACACTAAAAAGTTAATTGGAAAGAGCAGTTGCGAAAAAAGTCTGACATTTTCTGGAATCGCAGCCCAATGCTGAGTAGCAGAGGTCATCCAATTAACAAGGAAAATAATGCTGGAAGAGAACTTTCTGCCTTGAAGGAGTGATATTGAGAGTTGTTAGCAGAACCACATCATGGCATTCTCAGTTCCAAGGCCAGATGGACTTTGCAATGAGAAAGCCAAAGCTCCAGCCATTAGACATATATGGTGGTCACCAACACTGAGATGGCTCCTTGAGCTCCAGAAGCATTGCCAGAGATTAGAGGTGGTCGTCATAGCTTCCTAAAATGATGCTTCTGGTTCCTGAGGCTTTTACTGTCAGTGAAGTTGAACTTTGTTCCAAGGGAAATGGCCAGGTAGGAAGAAGTTTTTAGACCTAGCAATTGCTCTTGCTAACAGGGAAGAGGAAAAACCATTTCTGTACCTCATACTCTTAGCATATCCAAACCTTAACAGGTTTCCTGCTCTCCATGGGCTCCATTCAATTTAAAAACAAACTCCTCCCTTGACTTTTCTTAAAACATTCCCAAGGTTATTCTCCAGGCTCCAGCAGACTGACTCAACTGGATTCCTTCAGGCTGGTTCAACGGACCATGTCACTAAAGCATATCCATTGGGAGACGTTTCTCCTTTCACTGGTTAACAAAGATGTTCCTCATCTATTTTCTGATGAAGGAAAGCAAACAATCACTGCTCAGTATCACGGGATATCAGCTAACAGCGTAAAACTGGCTTATGGAGATAAACTCAACTCCTTTGTGCTTCAAAACATTGAGAAATCATGTCAATCTTGAAAAAAGTGCTGTGAGTATTTTTACAAAGTGTATGCTAAAAGCAGCTGAATCAGGATACTGATCTGTCCTCCACATTGACTTTCAGTATGTAGCATAAACATTTATAACTAGCCTGATACCCTGGCCTGAGATTGTCTTTGGGTGTGATGAAATATCCCATACTCAGATCATTCTCCACACTGTACTCACCAGACAGTCTTAAAAAGCCATGAGAAGTACAAGGGAGAATCATGATTCACCTTTTTCACCTACAAACTTTTTTCACCTACAATACCTACAAGTGGCAAAGCTAAGTCTAAAACAGGAAAATCAATCAGGATGGATTTAATTACATTTCCTCTGAATCAGAACAGCCTTTCTCTTAATGAAAGGTTCAAAAGAAAGCAGTCAGGGAATGCATGAAGTCAAAAAAGTGAATGGACCTGTTAACTTGTCAATGATTTCCCCAGCAGCCATTACCAGACACTCCAGTCATACAGAAAACAAGAAATCTGGTGTGAGATCCTCCACAATTCATTGGTGCTGACTGATGGCACTTAAGAGGAGCACCAGGAAAAGTGGGTAGGAAAAAGAAGAGAATTGCTAGATGAACTAAGAGATGGAAACAAAGGCTGATAAATAAATGGATGGCTGTTCAGGGGACCATGGGAAAACCAAGCAGCTGGAATGTTGGATTGCAGCTGGCTTTTAAAGAGCAGAAATGTAATTCAGATAATACTTCTTACAATGCTTTCTCCAAAGATGTCTACTATTCTCTTACCAATTTTGTTTATTGTGGTCATAAACATAACAACTAATACATGAGGAAATAAAAAGCAAACAGGAATTACCAGAGCAGTATATTAGAGACATGCCAGATTTACTACAGCACCTGTTTAGCAAGCTTGAAATCACTCAAAAAAAAAAAAAATCTATTTTTCTCATTTTTTAAATAGGTCATTGATTACGGCTGTTTGCTTCAAGAAGAAACATAAACAGGTGTTACTAAGAGATTTACTCCCTTTGGCAAGAATTATACCTGTTTCTCTAACAGAAGCGTATGAGCCCTGTGTGATGAGGAAGAGTCTATCTCCCAGTTTAAAGCAGGAGAGATACATGTAAATAAATGCCGTAATTAAAACTGACATCTTTTGCTTGACTGCTAACAGTGACCACAAGGATGAAAAATGACATTAGTTCCACCAGGGGCAGAGATGCTGCTCGCTGTAAGAGATTAGGGGAGAGCATTAAGGCGGTAATGAACTGACTTGCAAGCTCTCGCCCAGGGATGCTGGAGTGCTCCTGTGATCCACAGTGCCATTTCCAGCATGATGACTGGCACTGGCACTGACAGAGAGGAGAGGTGCCAGCTTTCATGAGAGCTGTTATTTGCAAATACACTCCATGGCTGAGATGTAGTGAGAAAAACTCTGTACTCGGTGAAGGCACAGTGCCGAGAGCTTCGAGGCATGAAGAGGGGTGTTGTGACAGTGAGAGGATGGTGGGTAGAGTCAGTTGCTTTAAAGAGACAAGCAGATCAGTGATTCAAATATTGATGGGCTGTCATGGAAACTCCACCACCAAATATTCCCCAGGCTGTGGTCTTACTCTGCATCCCCCGTGTTCGTGATAGACGTAGGGACAGCCCAACTGCAGAAAAGTCAGAGGCTGTGGTTGGATTATACACCCAGATTTTTCAGGACCACCTTTTGGCACTCATCTGGCATCACAAGTTCCCAAGGGCTGCACAATTTCACCCAGGCCGGGTTCATGGGAGCAAGGGGCTGATGTGGCACTGGAGAGGAGCACCGGTGGATGAGGAGCTCTGGAGATGTGGGAACGTCAAAGAAGGTGACACTGAGATGTGATGGCTGCTCTGGGTACCTGGAACATTCACGCAGAGTCTTCTATCCATGGGTGTACACTGACCTCTGGAAGGAGTCCTGCCAAGGGAGAGACCTCAGCTGACCTCATTAGCCTGCGTGCTGTCCAGGTACCTCCCCAGCCCTGGTGCTCAGCAGCTCCTCTCAGTGTCCCAATAGCGAGTCTGAGACACCATCCTTGGCAGCCACACTCGTGCTTATTTGCAGAGGAATTAAAAAAAAAAAAGGTGTAGCAATTTCACAATGTCATGACATCAGTAAGAATTCATATGCAGCTTCCCAAAATTATCTCATACGGTAACAACACTGCATCTTGCTGGTAATTAGATGTCAGTGTTTAAGAAAATGTGGCTGATTCGGCATCTCTGGCTTTGTGCTTTCTTTACCAGTCTTGTTGCCTTATGAAGAGGCAATGTAGCTAGTTTATTCAGGCCAACATGGCAGCATAAGAGCGTGCGTACAAGTGTTCCATTTGTGTCCAGGGGCTCAGGTAGCCCCAGTCCAATACCACCTATTGAACAACCAGGTTAATAGTATGTTTTCTCTACTGTCTACATGAAATTTGTGTGTGCTACCTATCACTTGATATATAATTACGTGCTTTTCCTTTCCTCTGAAATGAAATGCAGAGTTTAAATTATGCTTGCATATGGTCAGATCTCTGAATCACACCCAGGGAACTGGTGTGGGCCACACCATAAGGAGTAAAACAGCATGAATGCAGTCAGCACCAGCCCATGTCTTGTAAAAATCACATTTTATTATCTCCAAAAAATTAGACAGAAGTGTCTTAAAATAAATGCTCAGCAGAAGATTGATCAAAACAACTTTAATTAGAGACATGAGGCTATTTACATTGACTTTTGCTTTTCTAATTTAGCTTTAATTTTCATGCTTGAGGGTAACCAAGCAAACCAAAACTCATGTGGCTTAGTGGAAACTTGGGCTGTTAATGAAAGCATGTCTCACCCTGTGCAGTAAAACAGCAAAGGAGATGACTAAGAAACAGCAATCCAGATGATGATACTTTCTGAAATTCCACAGGCTTGTCAACATGATCAGGTGTCCATTGGCCTGTCTGATCCTTGCTCCAGCATGATGACCTGCACCCAGCGGCAAAGGTGGCCTCTGCCACCATGCACCCAAATGGAGCTATGTGCTGAAGGGGAGCCAACACCTCCGTTCAGACCCCATGTGTGTCTCAAGTTTGGATTTGACCTAATTCCTTATGGAAGCACAGTCTGCATACCTCCCAAAATGCCTGCGCTTTACTTCTTGTGGTTTTGGTTGAGAATTATCTCTACATTACAGAAAAACGGTTTTATCCCTCTAAAGCAAACATCTCCTCCTACACCAGTAGGTTTCTCTATCATTTGGAGAGGACATACAATACAGAAACATACGTAGGACTATGCCATGTGGAAGTGGAAGCCACTTTTGGCAGCATGAATGTATCCAGAAAGATTTAAAAGTTCCAGACAGATGTAAATCTTCCAGAAAAAATTTAAGATATCACAGGTCAGTTTGATACAACCAGAAGCACAGTCCACAGTGGAAGCTCCAGTCACAGCAGTATACATGCCCGTGGGATAACCCATTGCTTTCATTGCCCATGCAGCAGTAGACTGGCACCTCTGATGATCAGAGCCATAAGAAGAGATTTTCATCAAAAATTGTTTTTCAAATGGCTTTTCTTTTCTGGCTGAGATGATAGCACACGTTACAGCATGATGACCAGAGTGCCTGTACCCATCTGTATCATGAGGCGGGCACCAGAGTCAAACATGAGATGAAGGGAGCAGAGTTCCCCAGCCACTTGGTTGAACCTGCAGGCTGCGGTCCTCTCCATACAGCTCTGAGACAATTTGGGATGCAAGATAAAAGTTCAAAACCCCCAGAGGTTTCCTTCTGCCTGCAGAAAAAAAAGCAGAGATAAAAATGGATCAGGGATCACTCCCCTCGGTGACTAGTTCTTTTAAGATAAATTCAGTAAGAACAAAACTGTGTTACCTGTTTATGAAGATGACAGAGAAGGAAATGAGCTGATGAGCTAGTCAGAATCCATCTAGCATATCGTAGATCAATGGGTGTTCAAAAGTCCTAGACATACAAACAAGATGGATAGTCTTGTCCTGTTGGCTCAACTTTGAATACTACAATTTTAAAACTATTTGATATTATTTGAAGAATGGCCAAAATGCCAAAACTGGAACTGGATAAGGGTCAAACTCTTCCATTTCCTTGGGGGAGTTCTTGATTTTCCCTGGCAGGACCAGCAGCTTGGAAACCTTGTTTCACTTGTGTGAATGGAAGATAACCCAGCTATTTTTTACCTTCCTTCCTTTTCCTTCCTTCCTTTTCCTTCCTTCCTTTTCTTTCCTTCCTTCCTTTTCTTTCCTTCCTTCCTTTTCTTTCCTTCCTTCCTTTTCCTTCCTTCCTTCCTTCCTTCCTTCCTTCCTTCCTTCCTTCCTTCCTTCCTTCCTTCCTTCCTTCCTTCCTTCCTTCCTTCCTTCCTTCCTTCCTTCCTTCCTTCCTTCCTTCCTTCCTTCCTTCCTTCCTTCCTTCCTTCCTTCCTTCCTTCCTTCCTTCCTTCCTTCCTTCCTGCCTCCCTCCCTGACCCCTCTTTCTCAGTTCACCCCAAAACAGTAGAAGGTACATGAGGTAAATGAGCTGGCTCTCTCTAATAAGATCGGTGTGTGGCAGCTACTGTAGTCCTGCAGATCAAATCAAAACACACCAAGGGGTGTTCCTCACCTTCTCACATGGGGCTTTGGCCCCTGTGTTCTTCCTCTCCACCTTGCTAGAGAGGAGAGGTCAGACCCCCATTTGCTGGGGAACAATGTTTGCTGCAGTGGTGATAGCCTCCACTCACAGCTTTTGTGATTGATTATACATTCATGCTGGCATTTAATCAACTCCAGCAGCTGTTCATTCCTACATATCTTTCACAGTAATAGAAGCTCTGCCTTAATCCTTCCTGGTGCGTTGAGGTTTGACACTGCCGCGCTCCTCGGGGTTCCTCTGGGTGCTTGCATAGCTATCGGCATATTTGTCTGCTCTGACTCCAGCCGGACAGTGGGGGGTAAAGGTGATGGTAACTGGGAGAGGAGACGTCTTAAAGGCCAAATGGCAAAGCACTGTCTATTGACAGGGGAATGAACAGTGAGGCAGACAGTTCCCCAAGTGGTGTCTGTGCTTTTGCCAGGTGGAAGGGAAGGAGGGGAAATTTTAATGAATGAAGTGTGAGCAAGATGTCCATGAACATTTAGTGGGAGAAAAGGAACATAACTGTGTGAAAATGGGAGAGGTATCTGAGTTGGGGTAGATGGGCAAAGGCCATGGATTTCAGGGGACTAAATGTGCTTTGCAGATGTTGAAAACAGAGCCCAAGCATGTCCCTCCATGGTACACTTCACCCATCTCTGATACATCTGAGCACCTCCAGGGGTGTACAATAATTTTGCTCTGAAAATAAAATCACTGGCTTCAGAAATGGAAAAAAGCCACATCCAGACAACAGCT
This sequence comes from Tyto alba, assembly GCF_018691265.1. Classification (NCBI taxonomy): domain Eukaryota; kingdom Metazoa; phylum Chordata; class Aves; order Strigiformes; family Tytonidae; genus Tyto; species Tyto alba. The sequence goes on along the minus strand of NW_024881313.1, from coordinate 32,790,904 downwards.
CTATTCCACCCCAACCATTACTGCATTTCTTCCCCATCCTCCGTCAACACTGGCCTGCGAGGTAGGGTTCAGATGACTCATGGAAGCACCTAAGCCCAAGATACCCCTCTCTACAACAATCTCCTTCATGGTCTGTGGAAAGAGATGAGCACCCATCACAGCCTGGGATGGTGTCAGATTACTCACACAGGTCTCTGGAAGCATCTCCTCCTTTCCACTGGCTGTATAGGGAAATAAGAGTCACTGTCTGAGTTTATCACATCTCAGCCTCCTCCTCCAGGTCTTCTCCGAAAGTCCTGCTTGGCCATGGAAGAGTCAGCTCCTGGTCCGCCAGCATACAGGGGCCTCACCCAGCAGAGATGGGGTCACCCCACAAGGACGCTCCCTCACAGATGGGGTGGGAATCCAGACTGGGAAGCCACAGCCACTGTGCTTCCTTTTCCTTCTTCAGCTGCTTCTTCTTCTTACTCACCTCAAATGCTCTTAAGTTTTAGTCTGGCCATGCTGTAAGCAGGGAGAGAAAATCTCTAGCAGACAAGCTGGAGATAATTTTTCATATTTTCTCCCTCTAAAACTAAACTTCACTCACAAGCCAAAATTAACAGCATGACAGATGCTACCTGTGATTTCGGTTTCAGGCATCAGCAGTGATAAGAACCGGGTGAGAATAAGTAAATAAAACTTGACTTGATCAAATACCCACAAGCAATGTGCACACTTTCTGAGCACAGCTCGTGTAACTTCTGCATGAAGGACAGTGTTCCTGCCTGCATAACGCAGCCCATGTGTGCACAAGCTAAGCCTCTTACTTCAAGTGATAAAGCCCGATTAATAAACCATTTCAGACCAAATGGTTGATAAGCACTTAAACATTACAGTATTTATCAGCTGGGTTGAAAAAAATTGAATTAGAAATGAGCTTATACAGTAAGATTAGTGCAAGTGAATCTCTCTGCAGCAGGAGGGAGGAGAAGGGCTGCCAGAGCAAGAGCACAGCTGCACAGGAGATGGGTGAATGTGACCTATAGGAAAAGCTCAGGAGACCAATATCCACACTGTCCTCTCAGAAACCTAGAACAGGCATAAATATCACTCCTGAAATCCTGTAACACCTGGCTTGAGTGATCACCTGTGTGAAACAGGAGGCATGTTAATACAGTGACTTTAATTCTGGAAAGAGGGAAAATGCAAAGCACAAATCATTTTGAAGGAGCTGCTTCATGTCCAAGCAACAGCCGCTGTGCCCTACCAACAAACGAAAGCAGAGGAATCAGTGGCAGGGAGGTGACATTCAGACTTGTCCGTAAACATTTCCATGGATATCAGTGAAGATGTCTCAGCATCCAGTTCACATGGACACAAGCCTCTGTCTCTGAGGAAGAACTGAGAGGACAAATAGTCCTTTAGCAAGGTCCAAACTGAAAAACTCAGATCAGTTTTCCTATTGTAAGAAAGAGGAGGTTTATTGCTTTGATCTCACTAATGCTTTGAGACTGGAGGGTAAACTAGAAAACCTCTGTCTACTGTACACAATAAAGATGATTGAGTGAATTTCAGGCTCATATAATGCAGGAAAGGAAGGCAGAAATGCAATGCTACGTCAGCATGAGTATGGCACAAGTGAGCAGAGAGGGACTAATAAACTGGAGACTGGAAAACAAAACCTTACTAGATATGTAACTTGGAGCCAGAAAACATCTTTGTCAATGAAACAAAGAGGACTCACTTTTCCTCACTTCAAGCATTACCCATAAAAGGCTGCACCTGTATTGCCTCCAGTCCTGCTGTCTTATCAAGTCTATATGCTCATTTTTCATTTCCCCTCCCCCATATTCCATAATCTTCTTGTTTCTAAGGATGAAAAATATATGTAATCAACTTCTGAATTTTGCTTGTCTTTTACTGACAATGGACTTTGTCAGAAATATCAAATAAAGTAGAAAAAAGGTTTTTTGGAAGAAAATTTTTGAAGTCTTTCTTCTGTTCAGGGGCTGGTTAACACTTGACAATCAAACCACCGGTGTTTGAAAAGACCTGACTCATGACCTGCCATTAAAAGGAAAATGCAAAAATCATAATAGTTTATTGCGAGCACAGCCAGCTTTCCCAGGGCAGGCAGCCACCTCTCCTGGCCCCTCTATCCCGCACCCTGTTCCCAGGGAGGACGAGGAGGAGCAAGCTGGTCAGGATGCAAAGGAGATTAGAGCCTGCTTTTGTGGGGCTATCTGAGGTCACCCCATCTGGCCCCAAGAGCACACCTCCCTGGGGACTTGAGCCCCACTGAGACTCTGTGTGCAGCTTGGCAACAGGCAGCTGCGTCCCAAATACTCTTTCCCGCTCATGCTTCTTCAGCAGTTTCGTCCTTTCTTAGGGATTCCCCCTCCTGTGGAATAACTACTATTAATGTTATCTGCACCTGGACACAGTTCCTTAGATGTATGCCTGGATGTGGCCCTTCAGCCCAAGGGAGGCTTAAGCCAGGGCAGCGTGTTCATCTGTGAAGAGGTGCTGAGCTGCAATGCACCCTCCTGCTTTTCAGGGCTGGGCTGTAACACCCCATTGACCATCCAGGTCCAGCAGTCCCCCAGACTCTTTTGCAAATGCCTCCCACTCACTTCCCTTATCTCTTTAACAGTATCACAGTTATTTAATTTAGCTCCTTGGAGTTTCATTTTCATTTTAATTTCCCCAAGGTTCTCTTACTTCTTTTTTTTTTTTTTTATTTACTGACTATTTCAACATCTGCAATCAGCCCTAATTGAAGTTCTTTCTGGGCCGAGCTGTGAGATGTGTAGCTGGTGAACATTGGTCTAAATCATGCCTCTGCTTTTCTAATTCTGCAATTACAGACATTGTATTATTTGACGAGATTGTCTGAAGGCAAAAATTGCTGTTACCTGAATGCTCTGCTGGGACAGGGAAGCTTCTCGATGGTAGAAGTTAAAGCACAAACACAAACACGTGTAGCGTAGCCACTGACCCCAAGTTCATGAGGGGTGATAGGCATATCTGTGTGGGCATTTGTGTTAAATTTTACAAGATCCCAGCTGCTCACCCTCAGCTGGTTTTTCTGTGACAGAGCCTGAAAGACAAAGAGCAAGGGGTTATGACCAAAACCACGTTGTCAGTGGCTTGGATCAGAAATATCTCCTAGGTACCGCAGGACAAACTCCGGATAGCTTGGTGGCTCTGAGATATTTTCTCTCTGGAAATTATTAAGCTCCAGACAACCAAGATAATTCTAAAGCAAAATATGATCTGTTATCTTTGAAGTGTTGTTTTTAATTTAATTTTAATGATGCTTATGAGAAATGTGATGCCTGTGTGCCTGCTTTATAATTGCAGCATACCCTATCTCTGAGGCTCTAATGTCATTTTACAGAGGGTCTGTTGATTACCAGCTGCACCTATTGCAATGCAACTTCAGACTATTTGGTAGCTATTCTGGAAATTACATATTATATTATAACTTCCCTCCTCAGTCATGGGTTATGTGGCAAAACCTAGTTTATTAGCTCTGTTGTTAAGAGGCAACAGCTTTGTCTACTGTAGATGAGGCTGAATTATGGATCTGAAAGTATTAGGGTCTGTTATGGAAGCATGGAAATAAGTGTTATACCAATAAGATATCCCAAATTATTGGAAAAAAAATGAGCTCTTGACATGTTCTGACTTTGTTGCATTCATTGTCCAAGCAGTCATATTATCTGTATTTAATTTGAGATTGGTGGATTAATTCACCTTTTTCTTTTCCTGTGGGTTGCCAGACAATCTAAGATCTCTTTGCTCTTCCTGTTTCATTCTGTCTTGCTCTGCGAAGGAATGCTCTTTAGGATCTAGCAGCACATTTTAAAAGATCATTTATTACTCTCTTCTGTTCCAGTAGTGTTTCTCTATGGACAAGAGAATACTCCGATTTTAGTATTCATCTCTCCATCTCCTTGGAACACAATAAGAATTTTACTACAGCAGTTTTTTTCAAGCACCAGAAGTATTCATTAAAAATGTTTGTAGATGTTTTTGGAGGCACTTAGAACAACTAATGCATATTCTAATTTCAGGTGCTCTTCTTGACTTTGACTGCTGATCCCTCTCCTTACTTGTCCATAGTAGTAATGCTACAGAAGAAGCAAAGCAAAATGTAAGAAGTTTTTATTCAAGCTCAGATCTGAGTTTTTTGGCAGCCAGATGTTCACCTTGAAATAAAATGGGAACAGATCTTCCGTATCATCTGAAACAGTCGCCCCTCACTTATCCCCCACAACATTTCTCCATGCAAAATCTTGGTGCCGGTGGGTTTAAAAGCAGATCTGCAGAAAAGGCTGCAGATATCCTGAGAATAGCAAGTTGAAGAGGAGTCAGCAGTATGTCCTTGCAGCACAGAAGGTCTCTTGCATACTCGGTTGCATTCGCAAGAGTGCAGTCAGCAGGTCCAGGCAGTGATTTTTCCATTTCACTCTGTTACAGCTCTTGGGGTACTCAGGGCCCTGTCAGAAGATAAGATGAAGCCAAGGTCTTCTTGGAGGTGCACAGGAATAGAACAAGATGCAGCAGACACAAGCTCGAGTGTGAGAAAACCCAATTAGATATAAGGAAAAAAAAAGATTCACAATGAAGTTGTGAAGGGACCCAGAGGTACTAGGGAGTCTCCATCCATGGAGAAAAGCAAAGCTTGACTGTACAAGGTCAGCCACCTGGCCTAGCTGTGACCTGGGACTAGATGACCTCCAGAGGTCCCTTACAGCTGAAATCTCTCCATGAGCTGATGATCCTACACCTTCCCTGTCTTCCCTGACCAAACAAACCAGAACAACGAACACACGAGTGACAGCCAGCACATCTAGTGCAACTGTTATGAAGTCAATAGAGTTACACTAGAATAAAAGAAATCCAGCATCTCTTTGTACAGGAAATAAACTGACAAGCAGTTTTATGCCCATCAAACAACAGAAAAAACCCTCACCAACTCGATTTCTCACTGCTCTGTTCACACCAACATTTTAAGCTATTAGCGCTATAATACATAAATAATGCTTTCTTATTTAGCAGCTTTATTAAACCCTGGAGACTGACTTAAGCTCCTAGTTTGTTGCATTATTAAGCCTGTCATTCATTATTAGATCAGTCTGACTTTATTGTAGCTCTGAGCTACAGACTACTAAATGCCAAAACCAGCATTTACATAACATTAAGACAGCACAGGCCAACAGAAACTTGGAGTCAAAGTTTAAGCTGGCAATTCATCACTGAAGTTTGTCAAACAGGAAGAAGATGGCTAGAAAGAATTACAGTGACAGAGACTGGTTCTCCATGGCCTTCCACCCATAAGGAAGAGCCACATCACCTCCACGGTGATGGGTAAGGTTGTATTTGTTGGCTGAGGGGACTCCAGGTCCTCGATGAGGTAATGGTCACAGAGCAGCTGGGCTATCCGAAGGGGAGCTGGGGCAGTTTCTGTCCTCTTGGCAGAAGACATTTCAGTTCATTTTTCTTAGGGAGTACCCCATCTGACTCTTGTCTGATGGTGTTTCAGACCCCAACTTTGCAATACGAAGCAAATTATGTCAACCAAGACAAATTACATTTTTAAGGTGAAACTTAACCAGTGCTTCAGTTCCATCAGGGTGGTGGTATGTTCTGAAGAGCAGACAGGAGGTGTCCACACCAACAGCCAGCATTTTGCAAAGTGTTTATTTTGTGCTTTGCAAGGTCTGGCATGCACATGCTGTAGGTGCAGAGCACCCATTTGCCTGAGCCCCCCATCCAATTGTGAGGAGGGTTTCAGGGCTGCTCATCTCAGGGGCTCATAGCCCGTGAGCCACCCCTGCCTGGAAACGAGGGTGGCTCCTACCCTGTGCATCTGTGAGAGTGCGGCTCACCTGCTGGCAACACCAGCAGTGCAGAGTCCACGCGCCTCTTTTTTTCCAATAGGAGTGAATAAATGGGCTCTTGGGATAAATTCAGGTCAGCCATGGTGCTGCAGAAGGCAAGCGTCAGCATACGCCGTGAAGGAGAGCAAAGCAGAACTGCTGTTGTTGGAGGTGCTTAGGAGGAGAGATCTTACACAGCCTCTCTGCTGATGGACTTTACGCCATTTTTAACAGGCTACTTGATCTGCAGGCAAAGAAAAATTCAGTATTTGAATTTTTATTATATAACTTCAAATTTCTATAAAAGGAAAAGGAATTTCTGACCACCTCTTGAAATACTGCCTTTCCAGGGTGCACTTGCTTATGTTTTTATTTTCAGATCTTACTAGTTTATTCCCCCACCCAAATTCTCTGATTCTTTCTCAGAAGGGCTTGGAAAAAACTGAAAGCCCCACTTTTAAAAGAGCAGAGATTTATGTAAATCAATTTATTTTTTTTCTACAGAATACACCTTTGATCTGTCATCCACATTTCATTTCCTTGCCATGACAAGGTTCTCTTATTTGATGTTAATAGAGGATATTCTTCCATCCTTTTCCTAAACTGTTTTTCTTTACAGTTTATCAGGATCAAAGAGCAAACATTATAGCTTCTGATCAAACACGGACTGATTTTGTGCCTCTCATCTTCTTTAATTATCTGTCTGTTAAGAGAACATGTCTAATGTGCTCCTGGCAGGGTTATCAGCTGCTGTTTGGTTCTTCTGGTCATGTTATCATCCTTCTCTTTAATTCGTCTAATGAACTGAGAAAAAGTATGTGGATAATTTAATGTGTGAGAGAAAGTTTCACATACTGTTTTAGGAAGTCAAGGAAGCTCCAAAGGTCTGGTGAGCATATAAAGCAGTGAATCAGCATCTGAATAAACACATGAGCATGAAAACCACTTTTTGCTCAGCCACTCATCAGCTCATCCACCGTCACATCAGCTTTTCCTGGAATAAGGTCCCAACAGCAGCATGCTGGCTGTTGACAGCATCTCAAGGTCAAGTCCTTGTTCATGAGCACTGCTTCAACCATATCTCAGGGGGCGGGACCTGGGCCTTCATTCACCCAACCCCTCCCTACTGTGGTAGTGAGAGTGATGAAGTATCGGGTAGCCACATGTTTTTTACTGCTATTTTATCAACAGGTGGCATTGAAGGCTCCAGAATTTGTATTCAGAAACTCTTTCATCAGCCCTCATGACCATCACCATCAGGTCAGCACTGAATCAATCCCCTAGGGTCTTATTTGGTGTCTTCTCAATCCTTACATCAGATTGGTCTGAAGATTAACAAGGCTGTACCAGAAGAAGGAATGAGCCAGGCTCACATTTCCCTTTCATTGGGTACCAGGAGGCTGGGACAGAGAGCAAATCAATGACGCAAAGTTGAGATAATTTTGAGAAGAGTGACTTTAATTATAAAAGCAAAGCTGGGCATGTGTGGAGCTTATCAAAACCAAAGCTGTGTATGGAAAAATACCCTGTGTTTCAACCAAACAGTTGCTAAAGGCGTTTCACAGTGTTAAAACCACATCCCAAGGATACTAGACATTTTTCTAACACCCAAATGACCTATGTTCCAATCCATCGTACGTCTCAGCACACACGACAACAGTGTTGCCATAGCTGTCAGCTTTGGAAGTTGCTGCTTTATCTCATAGCTGTAGTACTGTCTGTGTACCTGAGAGCTGTTCTGGTTTTCACCATCTTTTTCGCTTGGTCTAAACTTAACGTGCCTTGTTGTGAAGGGTTTTGAAAGGCCTTGGTCTCACTCTGACAGAAAACAACTCAACCCTGTTGTGAAATGTCATACTCCTCTTCCAGCTTTCTCCGTCAAAACCAGGATCCCTTAAAAACACCCATGAACAGTTTATTGGCATAACTGCAGCTAAGGCAGCTTTCTTGGTAATGAAGACACAATCTTCCTTGCAACTCTCTGACACAACACACTTTCCTCTTTTACTATTTCAGCCCACAGGTGAACTGTCTCAACAAGTAATTCTGGGTATTGAACACCTCTTTGTGCATCTTCTCTTCAGTAGAAAAGGACCACAGAAAAAATGTGATAGACCATCAGGCAAAGAGGAATGTTCAACAAATATGAGCCCTTTAAATATAACTCGAGCGATGTCCTTACTTGGAGTAACTTTAATTTTGTTAATGAGAAGTTTAAACCTGAGTGTTTATGAATTTTTACTGTCAGTGCCTTTAGCAACTCCTGACACTAGAGCTGATTTAAAAATTTAGCATTTGAGTTCTATTTAAAGCTGTGCTTAGAGTTGGAACATTCAAAATCTCAATACAGAAAAACTAGGAGAAATACAGAACTGTTAACTTTCTAATGCCCTCTCATTTGTCAGTCTGACTGCAAGAGACAATAAGGAAAAATTAGTATTACTGCCATGGTAAATCAGTTGTGTGGCAGGAGCACAGCAGGTCCAGCCCACAAAAATGTCATCGTTTATTTTCTGAATTTTCAAAATAATAAAATCTCTTTTAATTTTACAGCTTTCTCCACGCTTCTGGCTTGAAGCTGTTCAGGTGCAAGAACATATCCACTTCAGCTCTCATTTCAAGGTAGGCATCAAATTATTTTTACCAACTTTACTGATACTTTTCTCCTAGGAAACTCTTTAGGCAAAAGCATTAAAAATTAAGAGGTATATAGAAAATAAAAAAGGCTGAAAATATGTTTCTGATAATTAAGCAACATTATTCATTTATTTTCCCGATGGGCTCTCTGGATCATGCTGACACATTGCTCAGGGCATCTTCCCCTTGCCTGTTCCTCTCAAGAGCATGACCTTTAGAAACTCCCTAATTTTAATCACATCCTGCAGCAAAGCTCTGAATAGAAAACTAGAAGCACTACAAGAGACAATGTCACTGAAAAATTAGAGGTTTGAAAAACCTTGCTGTGAAATTCAGGAGACATTACGACTGATGTGACCAAGCCCATGGAGTCCTTGCATGTCCAGTTCATGGTTGCCAATGAAACTGGTCTGCAACACATAGCCCAAAACCTTCATGTGCATCTTTATGGACTTCCCAGAGGTAAATATGGACTAAGCTACTTCATCACCCAGCACCAGAGATTTTGGGTACTCTGAGCTTCCCACAGTGCCCCATGTCATTTCCACAGGACCACTACATAAATAGGGTCCTACCTGAAGTGACTTCAGAGCAGTTGCTTTAGCACTTTCCGTTTCTCCAGCATTCAACATCGGAGGTGGATGCTCCTGGAAAGCACATACGCTGGCAGTGTGGATATATACTCATGTTTTCTTGAAGGACCATACAACTCTACGTGTGTCATGGTTATCTCTGCCTTTCCCTGAGTTGATAAGCACCACGGGTCTGCAGTAGTATGTTTCCCCCATGACATCTCTCCAGTAACAAAAGACAGAGGCCCATGTCTCCTGTTACTGCATGATGCAGCAATCTGCATATGAAATATTAGCACAGTTGTAAACCTGAACACATTGAGAGGAGCCTTCATGTTGCAGGTTACCCCATGAGCCAAGCACTGGGAATTATGCACACTGGTGTGTGGTGGAAAGATATCAGGAACTGTTTTTGTGAGGAGACCTTGTCTGTTCTGGGTGAAGGGCTAGAGCCATCCTAGGCCACCATGGCATGAAACCAGAGGTTGAGGTGGAGAATGGAAGTGTGAGGCTGGAGCTAGGTTTTTTATTGTGGTTGGTAGGTCCATCACTAGAGGGAGACCAAGATCTACCCTATGGTGGGCTTTCATGTCACCTCAGATTAGAATATAGGAAAGATAAGCTTTGACTGAGCATTTTCCTGCTTATTTTCCAAAAAATGTTTGGGGTCCAGCTCAGGAAGATAGTTTGACATGATTACTACCATCATGCAGCACGGTCTGTGTGGATGGAGCATCATACCCCCAGGATTTCCTCCCAGTTTAATGCCATGGACTTGGTTCAAAATTACTAAGCACTATCATTTGCCTGGTTTTATGATATGATTTAGAGAGGAGAATTTGGTCTGGTCTTGGGGGAGAAATGTCTACATCTGAAGTACATCCATGAGGCTTCCAATATCAGCTGGGGCTTTGCCACTGGGAAAACTGAGCTGTTGCTACACTTCTGTGCTTTAAACAATGCGGAATTCAAAATTTTATACGGTAGGTTTGGAGTTTTCCTCTCTTTCTCATGATGTTCAAGGTGAGATTTGCTCTGAAGTTTAATCTTGCTGTTCTCCTGGTGTGTGTCAACAGTGTGCTGGAGAGAAGACTCTGCTGAAACATGCTGGAGGTGTGGGCCAGGGTGGAGGGCACAGCCAATGCTCTGCAGCTCTGCATCTTCAGCTAGTGCCCTGGAGTCAGCTCTAGGAGACACTGGAAAGGGCTTTTGCCAGGGTGGTTCCCCCATCATAACCCCAACCATTGCACCCAAAGAAGAGGTGGCTGTGCAACAACTAAAGCCCTTTTTAACCATAGCAAGATAACCATACCTGTTCAACAGGTAACACAAGCTCTTTGCTTCATGATCAAATGGAGAAGGATCTCAGACAAAATCTCATGCCAGATGATCAGTTCTCCTTTGCAAGTGAGGGGCTATTTTTGGAAGAAAACAGGTAGATACACTACCTAGTTTGAAATCTATATGTCTATTCAAACTTCCAAGATATTCTGGTGGTTGAAGTTTCTTTCCAAAGTCTTCAAGCTTTGACTAATTCCTGGAACACTTCTATTTCCTGGCTCCTTCCTGGAATACGTGTATGAACTGAAATTTGTTTGCAGGTTGTATTTGCTGGGTGCTCACGGCCTCTCCACCATGTCACTCCTCCGGGAGCAGCTGCCACAGAAATATTTGCATTGTAACCTGATGAGACTCATAAAACACTGATAGTGTAAACACCATCAGATTTACAGAACTGTATGTGTCCGGCAGCTATGGGGGGCTGCTATCGATGGAGACAGGGACAGCCACCATTTGTCATTTGATAAAAGGACACAGTGCACATCTCAGTCCAGCCCTCGTTCTTATGCAGCCAGTCGGATGTCTGTCCTGCCGAGATGCAGCCAATGCTGCAAGGGACAAAGACTGCTGGAGAGATGCCACCAAGCTTTGCTCTTCTTATTGTAGACAGGATAAGCAGCAGAGGATGGCATGGGGCTGGGGGCAGGAAAGCACTGCCTTGGCCCTCTCTCCACTACAGTGTGCCAGTCACTGGTGGAGTAAGTTATTGATTTATTAGCTTTTGCATCAGATTTCAGTGCTGCAGCTGGTCTCTGCTCCTGTGTTCTCTAAGGTCTGTCTTCCCATGCACTCAGCTCCCTGGCAGAGAGCTGCTGAATGTTTGTGTCCCTCACTTTTTCATAATTTAGCTGTTTTGTCATTTTTTTTTCCTGATGCTGCTGCTGATGTTATATGTTATCTGTCAGATGAGATGGTTGTGGTTTAACACCAGTCAACGACTAAGCCTTAGCCAGCTGCTTCCTCACTCCCCTCTGGTGGGATGAGGGAGAGAATCAAAAGAGTAAAAGTGAGAAAAATCCCGTGTTGAGATAAAGACAATTTAATACCTAAAGCAAAAGATGTGCACATGAGAAAAGCAAACCAAGGAATTCATTCACTGTTTCCCATGGGCATCCAGGGCCTCAGCCATCCCCAGGACAGCTGGGCTCCATCATGTGTAATGGTGATTGGGGAAGACAAATTTCGTCACTCCGAGCATCCCCCTCTTCCTTCTTCTTCCCCCAGCTTTATGTGCTGGGCATGATGCCATATGATCTGAATGTCCCTCTGGTCAGTTGGGGCCAGCAGTCCTGTCTGTGTCCCCTCCCAACTCCTTGTGCACCCCCAGCCACTTACTGGTGGAGTGGTGTGATAAGCAGAAAAGGCCTTGACTCTGTGTAAGCACTAATCAGCAGTAATGAAAACGCCTCTACATTATCAACACTGTGTTCAGCACAAATCCAAAATATAGGCCCATACTAGCTACTGTGAACAAATTTAACTCTACCCCAGCCAAAATCAGCATAGAGATTTACAGGCACATGACTCTGCTGATGGTAGAGTGGACCCAAAGACTTCTGCACACTTGCTACACCAATGTAGCTGTCTCCTGCATAATGTAACTGGAAACCAACCCAATGTTACCCTTTCTATGATCATTACATAAAAATAAAGTTCTGGCCTGTTAATCAATTTAAGACAACTTTTAAAGGGAAGGAGTAGAGAATTAAGGGTTTAAAACAATACCAGGATTTCTGCACATAATTCTTTGCACAGTGTTTTTAAAATGCATCCTACCAACCACACTCTTTCCAAGTCCTGATAAAATCTAATCAGTAGTTAATCTTGTCACAAGATAATTTCATCAGCCAAAGCAACTTATGCTGGATTCATTTAGCCACAGTATTAGTTCATCAAAACACAGCCTCACTGCAAGTGAGTCTCCTCCCCAGCCCAAAAGGAGTCATGGAGGCAATAACCCATCTCCTTCCAGCTACAGCGGGTTTGTGGAAATATCTGTTTGTCTATGAAGATTCAGTGTGACACCAACTATTCTGTCCAGCCATCTGCCTACCTCGCCTGTATGCCCTAGGATGAATGGCCCCACTGGGAGAAGAGCAGATAGCACTGGAATGGTTTACACAAAATAGCTGCTTCTTTTAATCTGCTGCTTTTATGCTCAGCACACCTGAGCACCACTGTGGTCTTGTTGGGTGCTGCCAAATACGTTGGTCATCCCTGCTGATCTGGACTTTGCAAGCTAGAGGTGTTCCTGAGGCATGTCTTCAACAGCAGCCATATCTCCCAGAACTGGTCCTGGCCCCTTGGCTGGTCCCAGAGGGCTGTGATCTCCATGGAGCTCCTCACGAGCCATGCAGAAATCCATGGCATGTGTGTGACAGAGCACACTGTAAATGACTGGTTTCTTCTGGTGCTGTGGGGATCTTTTCTCCCTTCAGGATCAGTAACGCCAAAGCTGTGTCCATGAATATGGAGGAAGCATGGGGTTTTCCTTGGTCTCAGCATGAGACTCATCTGATGAACCAGGGAGGGGTTTCCTTGCTCTGAAATACTCCTAAACCAAAGCACTGGACCTTAGATCAGGGAAGTATGAAAGAGCATACCCAAAAACTAGAGGTATTTTTGGACAAGTAGAAAGGCTTATGAAAGACCTAGTGAAGAAAAAACACCATGAAAAACAAGTCACAGTGATACAGGGTCAGCTCAGCTGCTGTAGCCCACAGTGTGGCAGCTTACCACACAAAGTTATTTTCTTGTCTCCATCTGCTGTCAGGTCATGTAACCCACATAACAGATTGGGTTTTCTGGATGTTTAAAGATGCCCAAAAGCATCATGTTAATTGTTTCAGAGGGACTCTTGCAAGCTCAGCGTTAGTCTAGATCAAGCTGCTAGAATATACAGGCAAAACTTTCCTTGGAAATGTAATGTATTGCTTAAAATAAATGACAGTTTACTTTATTATTACTTAAAATAAATTAGAGTCAGAGAGTTCTCTAAAGATTTTGCTTAGCAATAATTCCCGTGGAAGTCTAACTCCAAGAGGCTTCAGCTGGGAATAGTCCTTTCAATTTAAGCTGACATGTCGTTACTGCAGCAAAATTGCAGGAGCTGGTGTTGAAGCAGTTCTGTGCTGCTGTCAGTTGAAACAAGAGCTCTGAACGTGCCACTCACTGCCTAGTTTGTAACAATCAAACCTATATATAAAAGCTACCTAAATACAGCAGTGGTCTGCCACACGAATGGTCCAAAAGGATAAATTTTCTTGTCTGCCTTGAAATAAAAATATACTCCACCAGCATTACTTACTGTAATTTTAGATCTACAAGGACATTGCTGCTTTATCTAGTAGACAGGTGAGGATGAAGAACAATGGCCAGAACTAGCACAGCAGCAATTCTCTTTGTTTTCCATGCATATCTAAGAAGCTGTTGACTGCAGTCAATTGCCCTTGAACGTCATCCTAGAGAAATTAAGTCCTTTAACAAAGCCTTGTTACCAGAAAGCCATTCTGCAGTCTCTTCAGGAACATTTGCTCATGTTTGGGGTCCAATTCCAGTTCATCCTCAGCCTGGTCAACCATAAATGCCATCTCTGCCCTGCTTTCTCACCATGGTGCTCACAGAAAAACCACCCTTATTGCTATTGAAGGTGCTACTAGCACTCATCCCAACTGTCTTTTGGCCATGCTAAGTAGAAACCCTCAAGGAATCCCCTTCTGGTGTGTTTATCTCTCTCTGTGGGCATCATGGAGGGTTTACAAAGCCAGGGTGCAACTCAGGCTGCAGAGTAAGACTGAAGTTTATGTGTCAGTACTGCCTTCCACTCCTTAATCACTCTTCTCATCTCTGGAGAGCTTTTCAATCCACCTTGGAGCAAATAAACACCTACATTTGGTTTGCTGACTGATTCCATGGAAGGAAATGTGAGCTGAGACACCCAACTCTCATGGAAATGCCTACGTGGTGACACCTCAGCGTAGGTGTGTTATTTGGCAAGTTGAGTCCCTCCCTGGAGGGAGAAACAGTGATCTATGGGATTGCAACTGTTGGACTTCCCATCAAGGAAGCAAGCAGTGTAAGAGTCAGTTCCCAACATCCTGTGGGAGGAGATTGGACCTCAGAACCATGCCAAGATCACAATCACAATGGATATCAGCCAAGGAGACTGAGCATTGCCATTTTCAGGACAGATGTCTACGGATTTCAGGCTTGAGGATGGCATAAAAAACAATGCAAAATTCATCTTGGATGGAAAAGAAGATGGGACTTTGTTATAAACGACCACCAGTGTCACATGCTGTAAGAAAATTCAGTGTTTCTGGATCTACAGTTGCAGATTCTTGCCTGGCTGCAGTCTCATGTGTCTACTGTCAATTTATAACCTCAGATCAGAGGTGGCAGGGTTTGCAGCCAAAGTTTAATGACCAGACAGGTTGGTGAGGTGGAAGGCTGATACAGCCAGGCACACTGTGGAGATCAGTAGCTCATCGTCAGAAGCAGCCCCATGGCAAACAGGCCGTGACTAACCCCAGCTTGCCAAAGAAGTTGGTGCTTTGGGAAGGAGTCGGGGTGGAGCTGGTAGATGATGCCAGTGGGAAGAAATGTGAAGAGTTGCAGTTTTGCTTGGAAGAAGCGGAAGAATCAAAAGGTAGCAGGGAAATGAAGGTGGATGTAGAGGAAGCTGATGTTTTCTCCTGCCCTTTGGGGAAGGTTGCAGTGTTGCAAGTGGGAGAGGTGGCCATTGCAACAGCACAGTGGCACGGGGTGGGGAAGCAGGAGTGAGCACAGTGTTTTTCCGGGTGCCTCTGGGCTATGAGATAGCCAAGCTTCATCCCAGCACTTTGAGTTACAGGCTTTCCTATGGAAACACTTCACTTCTGTACCACAACTGCGAATATTGCATGTCAAAGCCATCATCACCTTGTCTTCACCCACAGCGTTTGGAGGAAGTCATGTGCTGGGTCAGAGCACTGTTACTTAGCAACTTCAGCCAACTTTGCAAATGAAGTGGCATGGAGGACTCTTCTGCAAAAGGAAAACAGTATTTGTAAGTAGGTTCTGGATCTCTGATTTTACCTAGGCATTTGCTAAAACTATTTCCCTTTATTTTCTCATCTGCATGTCAGTTTTTCTCAGTCTTAGACTGCAAGCTGTCGGTAAATTCCACTAGTGTCTATTCAGCAGCAAGATCTATAAAGTCCATGTGTTTGACAAAGACTTCCAGGTACTTCAATAATGATAAGAGTAAATAACAATAAGATCATTAATTAATCTCTGTGTATCTTATAAGCAAATACACAGCTATCTATAAAACAATTACAGGCTCAAAAGAACAAAACCCATGAAATTAATGTCTTGTTGGTATCTCTTAATTAATTTAATTTAATCTCTTGTTGGTAAGACCACACAGGCCCCAGTGTCATGATTTCAAAAAAGAGGAATTGCTCTAAATTATGTTTTTAACTCTATGAAAATTTATGTCATCATTTCAAATTAAAAAATTAATCTTCAATACGCCAAGGATACTCATACAAAGAGTCCACTTTCCCCCTCTCAGCCCAGGGCAAGGAACTGCTCTCTGTTTCTTACTTTAGTTGATAAGAGCCTGTGCATCAAGAAGAGATATGGAGGTAGCGCTATGGGACATGACAGTCCTCTTGCAGCCTCAAGTCTGAATGTGGGAAGGCATCAGTTCACCACCAGTGAGTGAACAGTCTATTGATCTGTCTGCATGAGACTGGAAGAGCTACAGCCCAAAATCACGAGGTTGGCAAAACTGATACCTTATGAAGTCATTTCAGCAATGCTGAAGCGCACATTGCATCTCAGCAGCCTAAAGGTCATCAGAAGCACTATGTGCACTTAAGCTGTTTAAACCTGTCCATATGGAGGACAGTCCCCTTCCCTTGTCTCCAGCATCTGGCACAAGGCCTACAGGACTCAGCTTAAGGTCTGCAGCTCTGAGCATCACTCTGAAGGTGAGTGTGTTTGGCCTTCAAGAACTGAGCAGGTTGTTCCTTCTCATAAAACACAACAGGGTACAGTGAAGCAACACCCCACATAATATAAATGCTTGGATCGCTTTGTCAAAGGGCTGGGGTAAGGACTAAATTAGGCTGCTCCATATTCTCCTCTGCTCACCAAGCAGCAAGATGTTGCACAACTGCTACTTCCTCTTCCCAGCCATGTTTAAAAAGAAATCAGTTACTGCCAATCTTGTACGGAGACCCATCATTTTAGAGTTAAATATTCCCCGAGGATTCGGGATCTGCAGGGAGCACTGGGTGAGAGAGTTCTGTGTGAAGGAACTTGTCTCAACCCCAGCATCAGGATTGCAGAAGACACCAAGCAAGAGGGAAGACAGAGGTCTGTATGAGTGGCACACAGAGCAAGAACAACCCTTCCCATGCAAGAACTATGACTGGTTGAATGAAAGAAGTAGACAGCAGGTTACAAGGAGTTTATTATTAATGCAGCAAGTTATTAAGCTATGGTTGGCCACAGAGTGTGGTAGGTACCAGAAGTTTCCAAGGGCAGGCAGGCATAAGCATGGCAGAGGAACCCTATATGGGTCATTTGACACAAAAATGCTCCTTCTGGCTTAGGAAGGTCACAATCACAGATCAAAGTGAGGATTATTTTGGAGAAGTGTCACTGAAAGTATCTCTGTTGGAGATGGAGCACAGGCCTGGGTGATGCCTTGCCTGATACAATCATTCTTCTATTCTCTCCCTAGGACAGTCATATTTTAAGTAAAAAAGTAAAGAACTTTACAAGTTATGAAGATGTTATTTACCTGCTGAGAGGGGCAGTCAGTATCACAATTCTGACCTCAGGCACTTAAATTCTTTCTATGTCTCACCTGAAACACTTACACTGCCTTCTGGTTCACTGACGGCTTCACTAATTCTCTTACATTTTTTGGAACTCTTCTTCTCCAGGATCCAGTCCCTTGTTTTGTCATCATGGTATACGTTCTTTAATTCTAAAATTATAAGTTTAAATAAATATCTTAAAATATCTTTTTAACTATCTTCAAGCTATAGAGTGAATAAGGTCATGCTATATAAATTATATGTCTGCCCTATTATCATGCCAAAAATCACTATGTCACCTGGATATTTTTCACCGATCACTTATACTTTCTTCTCAATTTATGATAGCTCTGTGATCCTATGATAAATATATAGATACATCTTGGGCAGAGGTATAATGCCAAATGAAAAAATTGGCTGATAATTCCTAACTAAAATATTAGTTTACTTTTTGAGATTAGATAGATAGTTTTTAATCTATTTAATGTGCTGTACCATTTTTATGCAAAATTCCAACAAAGTTAGAGCATACCATGTGATGATAACACTTAAAAAAGCATAACTACAGTGCATTCAATTGACCTCCATCAGCTAAACTCAGCTCACCAAAAAACACTGTCAAAGTAATTTAAGAAAGAACTATTCTTTATGAAACCATCTTGATTTTTGCCAGTATTTTTCAGCTCATAAATTCAAATGATCATCTCATTTTCAGGAAAGATGTGAAGCATGGCTGCTGCAGGAGAAATCAGGGAGGAGCACAACAGCAGCAGCACTTGCAATAGTGTACAGAGGTTTCAAGATTTCACAGCAAGCTGTATCAATTTATCTAAAATCTGTTTTATCTAAATACAAATTAAATAAAACTAAATGCATAAAAGGTGAAACACAGCTATCAGGGCAAATCTATAAAGTAGGTGATTGTATCCTGTAAAATGGCAACTCTGATGAGAATTCTTAGCTTGTAATGAATAGATAGTTTAACATTATATCTTAAACAATGTGGAAAGAAAGACTCACAAAAGGATGGAAAAATGTGAGACCAGAGAGGTGATTTTTACCTGTATGTGTGTACCATTGGTGAGATCAGGTAGGGAAACTAAAATACAGTTCTCACTGGCAACATTTTTGAATGGATGGTTAATGAGGGAGAGGTTTTAGTATGAAACTACAGAATCATGTGAGAAGTGAAAAAGATGCTTAACTAGTACAAGAACCAAGAAGCTCCATCTGTTTGACTTCATCAAAAAGAAGATCAAAAACTGGTTTGATCACAGAGCATGAATACTTGTAACGGAAAGAAATCCTTAGAAGAAAGAGGACATGAAACCAGAAGCAGTGGCTGGAATTTAAAGCCAGCCAATTACCAATTAAATACAGAACACATTTTTTTCATGGGAAAGGTAGTTAGCCACTATGGCAAACTAATTAAGGAAGGGTTCATGCTTTGGTGGTTTTCTGAGGCATGAGAAGCAATGCCACCATTTCCTGCAGTCAGTGTGATAACCAGCAAGTGGATTCTAGCCCAGAAATTGGTTTCTTCTACCTCTGTCCTGAATCTAAGGCCCATCTGTGCCTCCTCTCTAGAAAGAAATGGAGGAGCAATATCTTGTCTTCCTGGCCACGACTGACCCTTCTAAAGCAAATCTGCCTCTTCTGTGACCCTCTTACAAAGGAGCTGGCGTCTGCAGCCACTGACCGCAGCGCAATGCTGACTCTGGGTTGCTGCAGACAATGCTGCAGAAGCTGTGCAAGGGGGCTCAGCAGCAAATGAGGCTCTGGGAGGTGCTTACCAGGAATCTGGGCAGGACTCTGTCTGCAGTCTGCATAAAGATTCAGCAAAAACTTCCCCACAGAGGAAAATGAAACATTTCAGGCTCAACAAATCAGTGCTGCATTTTGCAACGTTATTTTGGGTCTTGCCAAGCAGCCCTAGTGAGCAGCACAAGTGACAAGTCATGGGACCCCTCTACAATATGAGAAATGAGTGATGTACCTTCAAGTAAGAGGCATGGCTGATGGTTTTTATTAGTTCCACTGAGCTATAATCCCCCACTACACTCTTCCCCTTGTACCTAGGAATTCACATCTCATCCTCCCTTTTTTCCATAACAAATCCTATTATTATTTGTTGTACAAAGCAAAAATATATCATACTTTTGTAGATGCCTACACTATATCTTCCCAGCTGTCAAATCCAGTCTGCAAAGCAGGTTGTCTTGGTTTTGGCTGGGATAGAGTTCATTTTCTTTCTAGTAGCTGGTATAGTGTTGTGTTTTTGATTTAGTATGAGACTAATGTTGATAACACACAGATGATTTTAGTTGTTACTAAGTAGCGTTTACACTAAATCAAGGATTTTTCAGCTTCTCATGTCCTGCCAGCAAGAGGACTGGAGGGACATAAGAAGTTGGAAGAGGATACAGCCAGAACAGCTGATCCAAACTGGCCAAAGGAATATTCCATACCATATGACGTCATGTCCAGTATATAAACTGGGGGAAGTTGGCTGGGAGAGGCAGATCACCGCTTGGGGACTGGCTGAGCATCGGTCAGATGGTGGTGAGCAATTGCACTGGGCATCATTAGTCTTTCTCAGGTTTTATTTCACTCTCTTTGTGTTATCTTCCTTTTCATTATTATTATCATTATAATTATCATCATTATTATTATTATTATCATTACTGTTATTATTGTTGTTATATTTTTATTATTATATTTTTATTTTCATTATTAAACTGTTCTAATCTCAACTCAGAAGTTTTACTTCTTTTTGATTCTTCTGCCCACCCCACTGGGAAAGATGGGAGGACTGAGCAAGTGGCTGCGCAGTACTTAGTTGCTGGCTGGGGTTAAACTATGGCACAGGTGCTATTTTTACCACATGCACTCAAGGAAACAGCTTACCCTAGATATAGTTTTCAAGAACACAGCCATAATATTTCAAAAATGTGTTCTATCATCATGACAAGTCTGTCAGTCAGTCTGTCTTGGGAGCAGCTTTATTTTTCCTGCATTAGCTGTACTGTGATCAGACCTAAGAGCCTCAATGTGGCAGACACTGTGTAAAAAAAGCAGTGAAAATCCAGTTTCTGCCAAGGTTCCTTGTATTCATTGCAGATCCTTTGGAAAGGCTGCTGGAGAAGAGGAGCTCTCACAAAAAGTCTGTTGTAGTGGTTAGAGAGTCTTTATTGCTGTGGTACCCGCTGCCTAAGATATTCAATGGATATTTGGGATATATATATGAAGGAAGAAAAGACTTTTTGCATGGATGGGATGGGATGTGAATGCAGGGGCGGGAAATGTGTAGGGATAAAACATCAGCCTCACTGATGAAGTCATCTATGTCCATGCAAAGAAAATACAAGCTGCTTCTGAACGAAAGCACTAACTTTTTACACCTATTTATTCATGTGACAATTCAAAGCCTGACATGGGGGACAGCAAGACCCATTTCCCATTGGAGGAAGCCTGCAGAGCCTGCAGCAGTCAGGACTTTCCTCCCTCCACAATGCCATGGAGGAAAAGATCCCGCCTGCAAACTGATGGAAAACTAGCAAGAAAGTCTTCCACTACCTTCCAGCCTGCACCCCCCTCACCCCTGTGGCTAGTCAGGAGTCCATATCTTACAGCAAGAGAAAAACCTAGCAGAAATTAATAAATTTCTTTTCCATGCAGGCACTTTTAATGAAAGATGCTTCTTGAAAATCCCTAAAAAGTAGATTATGACTTGTTTCAAATTCTGGGAGATTGGTACAGACTCTGTTCAGAACTGAAATACACAATAAGCTTGTTGCTCTTCCCACCTTTCCCCTGATCAGTGTAGGATGTAGACTCCATTAATTCTGCTCTTCTCTAGAATTTGTATCTGGAATTAGTAATCCCTGCCATTCTCTGCTCAGCATCACCCCAATATAAAACCAGTAGAGCCATTTATCATTTACAGCACTGTAACCAGCCAGGCAAGGATGTGAAAGTGGTATAGCCTTAGTTCATAGCACAAATACATTCATATTGACATGAGGAAAAGCTATACTTGTGCTACACGGTCTCCATGTGGGACTAGGGCAACATTGAGAGTTGAGGACATGACAGCACATGGATTAGTGCAAAGCAGAACTCTATTATGGACTGCAGTAGCCCTTGTCATTCTCAAGACTACAAACCATAACTCTGCTCAAAATGCCGTGCACACAGTGACCTGGCTATATGGAAAGCTAGCTGTCCTTGGCAATACGAAGCAATCACCTCAGCTTGAGATGGAGGCTATCAGGTCTGTCAGAAAACTCCCTCTGGGATGCCTGAAGGGACAGAGGAGTGGTGTTGCCCCTACAGCAAACCAGCTTTTATCCCATAGAACTCTCCCACAGAAGCATCAGCGCCACAAACACAGCAGCTGTCCTGGGGAGCCGTTGCAGGTGGCTATAGGGGATGCATAGCAGCAAATGCTGCACCTAGAGCTGAGCTCAGATGTCTTCAGGGGAAAAAAAACATCTTTGCTCCTTGCATATAGCTCACGTGTTACATTACACTGTGAGCAGCCGGTCAGTCACAAATGGTGACATTCAATGGTGCAGACCTGTGTGGCTGATAAAAACTGGCATCATCAAAGCCTGGTGCATCAAAAAGCAGAAAGATGACCCAGCTCACCTATTTGGTTTTGGGACACACAACCAAGCCAAAGGCATGGGGGCCAAATGCCAATTCACATGATTTGGCTCCCCCCAGGATTCATTTCTCTTGGATCCAAGTAGATCCAGATGCAAATCCAGATGCAAATGTTGCTATCACCTCAAACCAATATTTTTATCTATGCAGAAGCCAAATGCAGTCAGTGCAGGGATGCCTGGTCCCTTATCAGGGTCACACGTTCCTTAAAGCTTGCAGAGGAGAGCCTCTCCTAGTCTTCATGGTCACACTCAAGCAACCCAGAACCCAGATGGGCTCCAGCCGAAGGCAGCAGCTCTGAGCTGGTGGCCTTTGCTGCCCAAGGGATAACTGGTGTGAATTTGGCTGTCACCAGGCTGGTGGCAGCTCCCTGTGCTGGGGGCTCCACACTCCCCCCCAGCAGCAGGTGCTGCCTTTGCCTTTGCTCTCCAGCACTGCCTGGGATGGTCTCCAGGTCTCCATGATGTGGGGACTGGGGGTGTCTCTGCCAGTGGTGCTGTTATTTGGAGGGATTGAGGTTATTCCCTTCACACTATAGACTCATGTATGTGAAGAAGACAACAGCATTTTTAAGGATACATATAGGGCTCAGTGTACATCAGCAGATCTTCAGATATATACATAAAAACTGTATTTATGATCTTTTTCTTTCCTTAGCACTAACACTCTTTACCTTTATTCAATAGTGTCAAACTCACAATGGCCTGTATCTGTGAGGAGATGCTTAAACTGACTTTTAAGTGTTCCCTGCTCCAATTTCTTTTCCTTTTTCACAGATTTTATTTCCCTCTCTCTCCTTCACCATTTCCCACAGCAATGCCTGGCTTTAAGCAAGGCCTGGACTAATCCGTGAGAGGGATTACATGATGAGCAGTTGACCCGGGAAGCCCCTTCCAGTGGCATCCCATGTTTTTACAGAAACTGTGCAATCGGGCAGAGCTTAACCTACCTGTCTACAAGGAGAGAGGACTGTTTACTTCCCCAACACTTCTTGGCTAACATCTCCAACTAGCCTCCTCCCTTCTTTTTAAAGTTGTTGCACCTCCTTCCAGATTAAAAAAAAATAGTAAATCACAGCAGTAGGTGGTTATTACCATCTCATTAGTCCATCCAACCTACAGATTGTCATCCTCTACTTCTTGCCCAGGTCTCTCTGGCTGGTGGCAACGTTACCAATCAGGGCTGGCCACAAGCAGTAAATAGAGACAAAATACAACATATGATTCTAGACCATAAAGACACATGCAATTCTGGATAAAGACTATCAAGCACAATATGACAACACAACATCAGAAGAAATGAAGAGCTAAGGCACCTTTGCAAACGAGCAATGGTGAGGACAGAGGGAGGAGGTTGCTAAGAGTAATCTCATGTTTTTATTCTTTCTGTGGAGATCCAGTTTGTCATGTAATAATTCAAACAGTCGATAGCTTTATCTACCTTTTGCAGCTGGCAGGCAGACTATGTGTAGCAACATTACCCCCTACAGTTCAACACTAGGTTCCCACTTTCTTTAAGCTTTCAGTACGGCTCTGGGTTTTGCTTATTTTAAGATACTTATTTTAGTTTGAATCTATTAAACCTGTGCACGTATGGAAAACACTTGGAGAGGGCAAAAGGAACAGGCAAATCAGCAGCCTGCAAAGATTAATTACTGAAAAAAAATTGTGAAAAAACACAATACATTGCCTGCCTAAGTAATTTTCTATTTGCATTTTCTCCTTATTTACAGCTTTTTGGTCACAAGTTTTCATTTGACCAAGAAAAATGGTGATTTTTCCACCTTCCCTGATGCTTTCATCTACTATTTGAGAAGGACATAAAATGCCCTACAAGATGGAAAAATTACTTGCAAGTTCAGATTTGTAAACTTTATTAGTAAAAAAAGTTACATTCTTACACAAAAAGTTGTCTTACACAAATATTTTTTCTTAGGCACAATGTTTAAAAGATAAACCACAGTTACCACAGTGTTGCCTGGGGGGTATGTGCCACGGGCTCCTCCAAGTCTCGGGGATCCTGCGTCTGTGGCTCTTGCAGGGCTTGAGGTACTTGAGTCTGGCCTCAGTGGCAGTCCCCTTGTCCTACTTCCTTTTTGCTTCATTTTCACAAACATGAAATGAAGAAGAAGACACACAATAGAACTTTTTTTAAAATTCCATAAGCCTTGTAAAAACCCAAGCACCTTTAAAAGGGGCTGTAAACATCTTCAGGGGTTAAACATCCACAGGTATTAAATTTAAGGCAACACTTCAGGGAGCGGTGCCTTAAAATGCAGCTGGTGTAGCACGGACACCTGGCTCTGTAAAAGCTGAAATTGGCTTTTTGGAGTTTATTTGCACTCCTGGGTAAAATTACAGCGAGACAATGATAGTCGGGACACACGCAGTTACCTTTTCATTTCTAACGGTTTAACACTTATGGCTGTAAAACACCTAATCTTATTTATTATCTGAGAAAAATTACAGAGGATTTTGAAAGGTTCGGTGCCCAGGCACAGATCCGGGAGTGACATGAAGGTGTGGAGGAGGATGAGGATGCTAAGGCACCAGTCCCCATTTCCAAAAGCCCACCCTCATGCTCCAGTGGTGCACAGCACAGCACATCCCTGCCCACATGGAAACCTGCACCGGCAAAGCCACTTTCCTTCCCATCCTGAGTGGGCAAGCAACTTCATCACCTCACCCGTGGTGATGAAGAGGGGAAGCCACTCTGTATGAATACACCTAGTGGGATATAACATCATCAGATAGCAGCCAGAGTTGCATTTTGCAGCATATCATGCAAATTGCAGCTCATACAAATAGCAGGGAAGCGATTTCCTCAGCCAAGTGTGACATATTCATATATACCTCACATAAAAACAGCCATATGGAAAATTATTAAAACAGAAACCCTGACACTGCAATCACAAATCTGAATGGATTCTGGCTTAAGGGTAATAAATTTAGCACTGGACAGTCTGTGGCTTTGACTTTGCCACCATTAAAAACACATTTAAGAATCCAGAGGAATTCACTTTCCAGAATCATTCCTTGTGTCCTGCCCTTGTTACCATACTTAGATTTTATCAGTATAGACCAGATGACATGTGTGAGCATTTCCTTGCTGGGAGAGGAAAGCTACAGGCAAAGCCTTTGCAGACACAGCTTTTAATGGATCTTGTTAGAACACTGCAACCCTCTGCTCAGGGCTATCTGATTTTTGGTTTAAAAGTACCTTATCTTGACTTAGCAGTGAGGAATCAATTTTGACTGCAGGTTGCTTTCAGCCATGGGGTCAAACGGTGGTATTTTGTTTGGAAGGAAGGACATACTCTTTGTCCAAAATAGGAGCCTATTTTCTACAAGATGCTGCATTTGGGGGCTCACAGGGCAGATAACAGCAGTCACACCTTTGCTGTGCAAACAGCATTGCAAGAATCAAGTGCTGATTTTTCCCTGGCAAATTCAGGGAATAGATCAGAATTTGAGAAGTTGTTAACTCACCTTGTTTTCTCTTCCTTTAGAGAACCCTTGATAGTAATGCCCACTTGCAATTAATCTGAACATATGGTTGCAAGGAATCGCTCAGTTCTCCATCACGCTTTCAACTTCCTCAGAGAACAGAGTTTGAAGGAGAAACACAGAGGTAAGACCTCTATAGGCACATCTGTGCATTTATAGATTAATCCTTTAAGAAAAGCTCAGAGCCAAGTGAGCCAAATGCTATATCAGAAACCAGGATTTCCAGTACTGAAACCAGGATTTCCAGCCCTGGCACCAGCTCTGCAACTCAGGCTGCAGCTGTCCCACTGCCTGACCTGGGAGAAGCATCAAGATACTCATATCCCAGCAATAGTAAAAAGAAACCTGTGAACACTTTCAAATTGAGCTTGTGGCTTTTTTTTTTTCCTGGGTTTCTTGTTATTATTGTTGTTGTTTACATTTTAATTTCCACCTAAATTGCCCTTATACTGATTTTTGCCATGATGAAATGAAGGTAGAAATGGCAGCATCCCCCAGGGCTGACACCGAGCTTTTTGAGCAGCTGGTGCTGGATGCCTGCACTGGGCTCTTCTGGCACATCACTAAGGACCAGCACAGAGAGACATTTAGATTTAGATCCAGGTGGTTTTATACTCCCAGAACAGGCCAGTGGGGAACAAGTTGTTCCTCAAGCTCATCCTCAAGTTACTCCAGTTTCCAATCTACTTGCTTCCCTGTGTGGAGGGTATAAGCACAAGGCAGAGCAATGGTTTCTGAGCAGTGCTAAAGCACCCTGAACACCTAAGATACATGCTACATATCACCACTAACACTAATGCTAAAAAATGAGGTCTCAGGGCAGCAATGGCAGTGAGAAATGTGTCTTGCCACAAACCCTCACCGAAGGAATTTGAAACTCTGTTTTAAAGAAAGCGAAACCTCAAAACTCAACTCCTGTGCTGCTTCACAAGACCTGCGTAAAAAGAGCAAACAGAGTTCTCATCAAAACCAACTTCATATGCTAAAGCGATGCCAAGTAATTATTGTAAGACACTGCGGTACAGCTGCCTCGAGTTCCTGTGTGATCAGCATATTTTAAGAAGAGTTTTGCAGTGCAGTTTCTGGGTGCTGCTGTCACACGAGAGCCCTGGGGACCCGCTGCAGACAGCCTGACACGGCTGGGCCCCACCACCTCCTGCTCAAGGCGGGAGCCCACATTGGCAGCAGCCTCTGGGATCCTTCAGGATCTGCTCCCTGACTATTCCCACTCTACCTTACACCAAGCACCCCACAGTGGGAGTTCTTCTGTGGGATATGGGCAAATAGGGTCTTATCTTTCTCCTGCTTGTGCTGGGGTGGGCACTGCACAACCAAGGGACTGCCCAAATCCAGTGCTGCAGTTGTGTGGATCAACCCCTTGGCCATAAACAGTTTCAGTGGAGCCTGAAGGCATCTGCTCAGATGTGCAGAGCCGGAGTCAGCTGCCAGGACTCCGGGCTGTAGAACCCTTTGAGAGACCCTAGGGCATCCAAGACATTTTCCTAGTGTTTTTTCATGGGACCCTATAGGAGATCTGTATCTTTCTGGGTCAGCATCTGGAAGGCAGGCAGAATACATTAGGACCTCTCAAATGGCACTGAAAGTGCAAGTTTAGGTGACTGAATCCTTCCCAAAGGATGGGGTTCATCCTGAAGATTGAGACTCCTAAGTCAAAGCGTCTTCATTGTAGGTATCAAGGTGACCAAGGTGCCTGGTTCCCACTATAGTCAGAGGAGAATAGAGCTTGATTCAATTGCCCTAATGCAGGAATCTGATGTACTCTGAAATGCTGTAGGGCATCCCATCTGTACTGCAGCTGACACTCCAGAAGCTCACGTAGGCTATATGTGAATGTCTCTGGTATCCTAGGATATACTGGATGGCAATAGATGTCTGCATGCGGACACCAAATGGAGCCCTGGATCCCCATCATCTGTAATGGCAAATCCATTTTCCTCGCAGGCACAGACATACCCACACAGAGACACCAAGGCATGTGTGTCTTAATCTGAGCCAAAGCCCATCCGTAGCTTTTTTGTTGTTCTGTAGATCACAAGCAATTCACCTTTGCCACTCGTGTTCCTGCTTGTGATATTATTTCTCCAAAGAGTGCTTAGAAGCATATGACAGGCTGGATCCCAGCCTGGTGGAGATTTCACATTCATGTTAATAGGATCGGGATCATGGCCTACCCAAAGATCAAATATAAGCCTCTTACTTTAGCACCTAGAGGCAAAATAGCATTAGGCACTTTAGAAATGTAGATAAATCCAATACTAATACAATGTTGTCAGGAAAACAATAGTAAAAAAGAGAGTTCTGTTGCCTGTTGTTTTGAATTTATAGGAGACATTGCACAGATCAACAGAAAATATTAACAATTAATCATGTCTAAAATATGTGCTTAGAATTTTTTCAGAATCTACCTAAACATAAGAACAAAAAGCTTTTCTTCCTCAAAACAAACTTGAAATGCTATCTAGTGTTGGCTCTTTGCTACTGCAGTCTCACATAACTATTTCTGAATTAAAGAAAATGAGCTGTGAAGCTTTACGGTGCACAGGGCAGAGTGCATGACAGCAGCATGCACTCAGGATATGGACCCTTGTCCTGTTTCAAAGTCTATTTTGAATTTCAAAGACCATACTGAGCTCACACTTCATGGTTTCCCACCCTGCAGAAGAAAACTGGAGCAGGGAAGAAAGACTGGGAAGAGAAGATGGGGAATGAAAGGTCTAACCCACTGCTGACCCAGGCACCAATACTGGCTTAGTTAGTCTCTCTCTTTTGGCTTAACAAAGCACAGGATTCCCTCTATGTAGAAAAAATAAATATATTATTTTAAATATATTTTAACTGTGTGCAAAAATTTTAATATTAAAAATATTTTAAATATTTATTTAACAATAAATATCTGGATTTAAAACTCAAGGGAAGGAATGGCAATAGACTGAAGATCCCTGGGGTTTCAGATCAATCCCTCATATTTATCTTACATTTTAGTTAAAAAGAAAGAAACTCTTGCAAGTGGGTATTTGTGGTTTCTATTCTGATGGTTGAGTTAAAGATCAGATCCTGCCTCCACAGCAACTCTTGCCAGAGAACACCTATACAATGCTGCTTTTCCACCAGCAGCTTTTCTGTCCATCAGCTAGGCGCTATGACATCTCAGCACGTACAAAAACATCTTCTTTAAATTGCCATCAGCCTTGCCTAAGACAGATCAAAACATCTCAGCTTCCCCGTGTGATGTGTCTCAGAAATGTCACTTTTATCCTCAGCAGGTGACGCCCCAACTAACAGTTTTCATGTCCTTCCAGGAGGAGGGAGAGGAGGGAGGGAAGGGGGAGAGGAGACGGCGGCAGCCATTAGCATGACTGCTTACATGCTGATTTTGCTTTCTGAGGCCAAATTTTCCATTACTAACTCTATAAGAGACATCAATTGCCTCTGCTTGTGGCACATATAGCTGGCACCACTCTTCCTGTGAAGAGTCCACACAGGGGCTCACAAGATTTGGGGTTCTTAGAATAGAGACCATTGGATCAAACTTTGCCCATAACAGTTTTTCTAGATGTTTTTAATGTACCCCATGGAAGTGTATTTATTTTTAGTCAGACCACTGCAAGTAAAGGCTCAGGAACACTTTTCTGAAATCCACAATTTTATTCCTGATGTAAAGGCAGAATGTACTGTGCATGGCAAAGATTGGTCGTGTTTCTATTGTCATGCTGGAAAATTATTACATACTTGGAAAATTAGACATCTGGAAAATTATTATCAGAAGAATATGATCAATTAATCAAAAATGTGTTTTCATAAAATTTTATTTCAAATGTCATATAAGCTCACTGTGACAAACGTGTCCTGTTTTCAGCACTACACAGCCCTTGTTCAGGCAGATTCCTACTGACATCCCTGGAAGTTTTGTCTGGGTTAATCACAGTGCTCATAGGAAACCTAAAACTTTTCACTTCCCGGTGTCCCTCCAAAGCTAGCCACAGGGTCTGCAAGCACAGGACACCCTTTGTGCCCAGACACCCTGGCTCCCGCTGGAGATGCTGATCCTGCTGACGGGGCTGCACACGACACAGTTATGTTTCCTGCATTCCATCTCCAAAGGTTCCCAAAAATCAATTCACAAGATGGCAACTAATTCCCTATAACTCACACAGTAGAAAATAAGCCATCACATCCCAGCAGAAGCAGCAGCACAGCACTGTCATTTGCTGGGTGATAGAAGCAGAGGCCAGCAGGGACCCCCAGAGCATCACGTCACTCCGGGGCCATTCAGCAGCATTCACACTTCTCACCAGCCCCAGATTTTACAGGCACAAAAATGCTTCATTCCTCAGAAAACACAGATGTGTGCTGAGAATGGAAAATATAAGACCTCTGGGGCCATGGCCCCTCTCCTATCCCAAAAATGGATGGGTGAAAAAAAAACAGTAGAGAAAATGGCTCATTCTGCAGCTGCAAGGGAAAAATCTTCAGCGTTTCTGGAGAAGCCCAAAGGGTTTGGGAAAAGTCCCTAACCAAAAGAAGAAGACACAGAAACAGGCAGCAGTAGCCTGCCAGGGCACTCGCCAGTCAGCCTTGGCACGCCAGCAGCAAACGGTGTCCAACATCTCGCACTGCAGAGAATTAATTCTTCACCAGAACTTGGTATTCTGCAAGCGTTGGGCACTGACGCCGCACCACACAGAGTGGGCAAGGACAACCTGCAGACCAGGCTGCAGCCGTGGTACTGACACAGGAGCATAAGGGAAGATCTTGTTTTATTTCTGCCTGAAAGAAGGAAGATTTAACTGGGACAACCCCGACACATTTTATTCTCGTGTCCAACCGGTAAAGAAGCTGTCACCAGTTTTCATAATGTGATTTCACTGCTACTTGTTCCAGCTCCCAGGGTCACGCGGTTATGCACAAATGTTAGCTACTGCTGGAAAAATGAGCTCCAAGACTTTGTCCCTGCAGAGAACAATCTTTTAAAATGTAACCTCAAAAGGCTGGAAAATGAAAGGCAAATAAAAATTGTTGTGCAAGCCATAGCACTTATCCTCCTTTTTTCATCTCGGTCTCCAAAGGTGAGGTCCATGACATTTTAAGAATGGGGCTTGGCACTATGAGACAAGAAGTCACAGGCACTCTGAGGGCTGGTTGGGAAAGAACAGAAACACATTACAAGCCCTTGTGCTGGGACCCTATTTTACAGCTCTGGTTAAAGGCATGCTCCAGCATCAGATATAAAAACATGACACACTGAATGGTTATTACCTAATAAAAATACAAGCAATACTCACTCCTGAATGAAGAACCAGGAAGGTCTAGTAACATTTCAAAGAGTCCTTCACTGCAACTGCATGTTCCAGGCTCCTGGAAGTTGAAGCAAGGCAACAAACTGTCCTGTCACACAGGGGGAACGTGATCTCCCACTGAGGCACAAGGCTCCCTGGGGTGAATATGGGAAAGGAAATATCCTGAGCAGTAATAATGCAGGCTTCACAGCCTGGACACAAACATCACTTCAATATGTGTGAATCGACCACCTGGCCCATGATTCTGAGCCTTTATAGTACAGAAAGGCATCACTGAAAAAGCCTTTTTGAGCTGCAGGCTTCTAAGGAGAAGGAGGCTGTGAAAATGAATGTCTGTTCTGAATGACAAGCTCTTTCAGATTTTTCCATTTCACAAAAAAAAAGCATCTGCTAAAAGTAAGAGTAACAATGTATGGAAACATAGGGACTGACCTGTACACATCAGGCTGCAGAAGTAGCTGCTGGCAGTTCAGGAACAATGAGCCATGAATCTGGCAGGCACTCGAGGGGTGAAAGTGCCTTGCTATGTGCCACAGGTATGGTCACAACATGTTCTCCCTGTTGCAGCGTCCCTGCGGGCCCCTTGCCTGGCTGGCCATCCCAGAATCTGCTCCCAGTGCCCAACATCACTTCCCAGATCTCAGTCTCACTTTCTGATGGTCTTTGCCAGCCCATTCTGCCTTTCCCATGACCCAGCAACACTTCAGCTCCAGGTCCTTCTCCAGGACTAGCCCCCATCAGTGCAGTCCCAATTTTTGGTGGGTCAGTGCAGCACATGGATACTCATTCTGGTCCCTAGGGATAGATCATAGAATGGTTTGGGTTGGAATCAACCTTAAAGATCACTGAGTCCCAACCCCCCTGCCATGGGCAGGGACACCTTCCCCCAGCCCAGGGTGCTCCCAGCCCCGTCCAACCTGGCCTTGAACCCTTCCAGGGAGGGGGCAGCCACAGCTCCTCTGGGCACCCTGGGCCAGTGCCTCACCACCCTCACAGGAGAGAATTTCTCCCTTACAGCCAATATAAATCTGCTCTCTCTCAGTTTAAAGCCATTACCCCTCATCCTATCCCTATACCCCCTGATAAAGAGTCCTTCTCCACCTTTCCTGTAGCCGTCTTTAAGCACTGGAAGGCCACTGTAAGGTCTCCCCGGAGCCTTCTCTTCTCCAGGCTGAACACCTCCAAATCTCTCAGCCTGTCCTCACAGGGGAGGTGCTCCAGCCACCTGAGCATCAGAGATGCTTTCCTTTGTAAGGAAAAAGCACCTGGGATGTGTCCAGCATGGGCACACACTGATTTTTTTAGTTCCACTGAGATTTTACTGAGCCTTTACTATGCACAATGACTGTTGCTGGTGCAGATACAGGTTTTACATGTTTGATGAAGCTCCAATATTGCATCTACACCAGGACTTTTTCAGCTTAGATAGGTCAATTAAATATACCATGTCCTTAATCAGTGTAGATATGGTGGCAATTGTGAGCCAAAGTGACCTGGGAAGAGCTTGTAAATTGCCCACTGACAAGCTGAACCTCCCCTACCAATATCTTCTAGTCCTTTACCTGATTTTTTTCTTCTTCTCCCTTCATTTACCATTCTCCTCCTCCTCTTTTACTTCTGAAAAATCCACAAGGTCTGGCAGCAAATCTGTTGCTCCTGCGATCTTTGCTCTCAGCAACCAAGCTTTGCTTTTCCTGCATTTCTGCCATTAAGGAAACTCATTCCATTTGCATAAAAAAAATGAAAGATGAGGCTGATATTATTGACACATTAAATATTTTAAAGGAACAACCTCAAGTGCCTGTGGGAAGTGCCTGGAGCTCAAGAGCAAGACCTCTATTTTGAGGGATATTTTCAAACACCTTTAAACCCTTCCTTGATAACAAGAAGGTTAAAAACCAACCTTAACACACCTTTCCACAGAGGTAGCACAGCTCGAGGGTGGTTTATATCACCTTGAGACCAGAGCATTTTTCCCAATCCCCTTCCCTCCGGGGGATTAAAGTCATCTTCACCTGCCATGGGCACTGTGAAGATAAAAAAGAGAGAGGAGGCATTGGGTCTGAAACAGCTATTCCTCATCCCAGTCTGGTGCTGCACGATGGTGCTGAGCATCCTGACACCCCAGTTTCACAAGTTCCTTGTTTTCTGCTAATTTCAGAATGGTTTAGCACCCTTCACCCTTAGAAATCCCTTTCTTCTGACTGTTTTGGGGCTTTAAAAAACTGGTTTTTTAAGCTTGTCATTGATACACTGCATTGGGAGAGAACTGGAAAATGAAACAAGTTGTGGAAGGACTTGCGCTACAAGGGCATGGTCTTGCCCAGGTATTTTAACTCCTTGCCTACCAAATCCATAATGATCTGGAGGCAGAAACCAGCTTTGTGGCAGCTCATACCTCACATCCCACTGCTCTTTGAGGGCAGATTTTTTAACGGAAAAATCCTGCCAATAACAAAACCTTGGGAAGGCAGCTATTTACTGAAAGAGAATGAGTCACTGTGTTTACTCTGCAGACTGCAGTGTGAAAGACAAGAAGCCACAAAAGGTCACAGAAGAGTTGTCTCCTTGCCACTTATTTTGTCTGTTCCTCCAACAAAGGCAAAGCCATCTGCAGTACAAGCAATGAAGCAGTGATGACCAAAAAATTTCAGAAGGACATATGAAGAGTGCCAAACACTCCTGATAAAAAAGCAAGTGAACAAGAGGAGTCATACAGCTCTTTGTGTAACCTTTACTCCACTGTTAAGTGCATCAGTATATAGTAATTATGGAAAAGCCACTGATTGTATTATAAATGTAATGACATTAGCAGGACTGTCACTGTTTTTGTAGCAACAGTTGTGAAATTAATTTTTTTCTTCATTAAGGAGATCCTTATTTGCATGATTAAAATGTCAGCCCAGATAAATGCATGTGCCGGAGAATGAATCACTGAGCAAAAATGCCACCTGCCAAGCCGGGAGAATAGGACAAATAAACAGCTCAAAACTTGATCCAGCTCCCAGTGGGAGCCGTTCCATCATCCTCAGGAGCTGCAACAGGCTCCAAGTGAGCGCCAAGGCGAGGAGGCTCAGCCGAGCAACAGCCCAAATGCCTGGGATTTTTGCTTTGGCCACGCTCAACCATTTCGGAAGGGAAATCTACAGCCTAATAAAAACAGAGTGTCTCCGTTGTGGTTTAGAGGGTACAAAAACCTACTCCCATGAAAGAGGGGAAAATATATGCAACCCAAACTTACTCCTTTGCTACAATTTGGTAAATCAAAAGTCCAACTATGACCCCACTAATGTGGCTGAAGCTCATCAACTCTGCTTGCTACTACGAATCAACATTATTTCCTATTTACCTTCAAGCTCCACTCATACACCTGCTAAAGCAGACAAATCCACATCAAAAAAAACCCATGTGCTTTTATGAAGTTTCAGGCTCAGAGGCTGAATCACAGCTGTCCCCAAAAGTGCTGGATCCTGAATAACAAAATGGAGAATACGGGAGCAAAGAGCACTAAGCTGTTTTTGTTTTTGCCCCGAGTCGCGAAGGGAAACTGAAAAGATAGTATGTCTCAAGGAGATAGCAGATTTTATCTGTTTTAAATAGGTCCTGATCCTGCAAGAGTACTTTCACTGATAATTAAAGCAAAGAGAGGAAAACAAAGGATAGAAAAAAATATTAAACTGACTTATTCTTTTTAAAGTCCATAGTCACTCTTATTATCTATTTTTCATGGCAAATTTCATGATTTGGACTTTTTTCCATTTTAGAAAATGTAACAAAGCAAGTAATTTTGATATTTCCTGCAAACTCCAAGAAAATGTGATTGTTATTAAAAATGCTGGATTTTGACACAGTGAAAAATTCTAATTTGACTTTATATTTTGTTTTATATTACTTGAAAATGTTAAGAGCTGAAATGAAAAGTCATCTAGAAAAACAGAACACTCCAGAAAGGTAAAAAACAAGACTTCAGACACAGTGCAAGGCTGTGTCCTTGAGGAGCCACGAGGACAGTCCAAACCAAAAACTTCTCAAACAAGTGTGTTTCAGCGAAATTCTAGTTGATAATTAGTACTTTCTAGAAAAATGACTTGTCACACAACTCCTGACCAGCTCAGCATCACATCATCACGTCTCTCCCGGGGAGCAGAACCGCCCTGCTCCCAGGCAGGCAGTGGCTGCAGGGAAGGAGGGCTCCTATGCAGTGATCCAGTGTTGGGACAGGCAGGACAGACAGGCGGGACAGACTGGCAGGACAGGCAGCTGCCAGCTCAAGACGAGCTGCCAGTTTATCACAGCTGAACTGAAGAGGCACAAAGCTGCTGGAAAGATGCATTAGCTGCCCCCCCCCCCAGCCTCCTCATCTTCCTCAGCAGATCAACACTGCTGGCATCAAATCTTTCTTCTGACCTTCATCAGAGCAGAACATTCTCATCAATACTAGTCTATATTATATTTGCCTTAGAGAATATGCTCCAAAGGTATTTTAGCACTGATTTTTTTTTTCCATTACTCCAGTGAATCAAGTCTCTGTATGTTAGAAAATGTTAAGGTTATTTCTAATATAGATACACTCAGTCTAGTATGACCCATGTCAGACAAGTCATCTGAATCAGATATTTCTTAAATATTCAAAAATAAACTGGCTATTTTTGTAAAAGTTAGGAAAGAATTGGCAATTTTGGTTTCTGAATGCTAATTTGCATGTACCAATTTGCTTATAAAAAGGTATACTTCAGACTACCATCATGAAGGACTGCTGGTGGGACAGAATAAAAATAAGGCAGAAGGCTCTAACCAGGGGACACTGATCACAGTATATAGCTCAGATCTTCCAGCAAGTGTTTTAATGTAGTTACGGCCAGCATACTAAAGGGTTTGGTCACTGAACTGAGGGTGAAACCCCTTTTCCAAAGGGGATTGTTTGTAGCTGTTACCCAGGTGGACACGGTGCTCTTCCATCCCATCTTCCAACCACAGGGCCCAGCAGCTGTGTCCCTCTGCACTGGGGGATCCTGGCTGCCACAAAAGGTGTATATAAACCTTCCAGGGAGGGTGATCTATAAGGAGAAAATGCAGAAGACACAGCAGAACTGCTGCAAATGGCTCAGCAGGACAGCGAAAACATGCTGGGATGCAGAGCTGTCCTGCACCGCACCAAGCCCAGGCTGCAGGAACAGCGTGCTGCAGGGACTGAGAGGACCAAACAATGGGCAAGGATGATGCCCTACGTGCAGGTTGTCACGAGGATGACAAGCAATGAGTCAAGCATTTTGCCAGCCACGTAACTCAGTCTTCCAGGCAACAAGACGATTCAGGGTCAGAACCAAGACAACGGTTCTGCATTTCAAAGATAATGGAGAATCTCGTTGGCCTCATCAGACTTTTATGAAACTCGGCTTGCAGAAAGAGGAGTGAACAGAAAACACAAAGAGGTTGTAAAACCAAGATTAACATGGCTTTATCCAAGGCCTTTAACCTGCATGACTTCTGCTGTCACCCTTGCTTTCCATGACAACTGGGTGGAGAAGGCCCAGGTGGCCCAGCTTTCATAAACACCGCTCCCATTGACTTGCTGCCCAGGAGCTGTACAGAGCAAACATGGCCCAACTCAGAACCTTTGTGGGTCATAGAGAGTCTTCCCTGTGATTTCAAGAAGCCTTTAGATGGGACCTTGTGCTTAGTCAGGTGTAGTAGAGGAAAAACAAAGTAAGAAAGTGCGTGGAAAAGGGAAAACCGGCAATTCTTTCCACTAGACCTTTGGGGTTTTATATTGCGTTGTATGTATGTGCAGTTGATGGTGCACCCTGCAGCCCTGCTCCCCTGTCATCCAGATCAGGTCGAGGTTGTGCTGCAGCAGAGCTCCCAGCTGCTGCACTGAGATGCTCTCCCACAGGACCTAGGGCATGGGGTTGGCACAGGGAGGGAGAGGAGATGGAATGGAAAATGCATATTCAGGTGTCATCTCCTGATGGAGTCACCACATCACCTGAGAGCTGAGGAAAGCCTCTCTGACCAAGTGTTTGATATAGAGAAAATCCCTGACTCACACAAGGGAAAGCAGAGAGGCTCTTGCTCTGGATCAGTTCCTTACATATAGGCAAGGTCTTGGCTGTGGAGCTAAACAGCTTCTTTCACAAAGCCTCCAGGGATTTAGGGGAGCTGTTGCCTCACTGGGAACATTAACTCTGTGTTGTCTCCATGAAGCAGTAGCTCTCACTCAGTTCTTGCTGGGGTTTCAACCAAAGCTCTGCAGTGGTGCTGTCAGAGCTGAAGTGGAAAATACAAGAACCAGAGCATTTTGCCACATGGCCTGAACTGCAGAAAAAGAGGGCTTTGCCACTTCTGTCATCTCCTGCAATACCATGGCCTTGCACTCTGAACTCCTGCTGGGTTCAGATCTCAGCCTCTGCTTTTCCCTCTTCTTCAAGCCCTGCTGCTGCTGTTGAACAGGCTGCTGCTACAGCCAGGATCTCACTGTGTGATAAAGAAAAGCTTCTTCCTCTGCAGAAAGTAAAACCAGTTCCAGATGTGGACTTTGTGTTACTCAACATCAGCACAGGGCCTCTGGAAGAGTCTACCCTTGACCTACCAAAGTGAGCTTCTCTCAGCAAAATCAGATTGCAAAACTCACCACATAGTACAACAGGAAAAGTTCCCAAGTCTGATGAGGGCCTATGGACAATATGAGCTCCACAAAAGGCTTGCTTTCCCTTCCCTCAGTCTTTCCCAGAAGAAATTGGTTCCTGGCCTCAGATCTTGCCTCTAGTGTGCCCTGCCAATGATAACATCTGAATCCTCTGACGCATGCCCCATGGCTCTACTTGGCATCCCGGATTATGGGCATGCCTGCTGGAGACAGACATGATCTCATCTTCCTCTTCTGCATTCACAATGAATTTCCAATAGCTGCACACCAGTTTGCATCATCTTCCACCAAGATGACTCTCATCAACATACAGGTAGCTGCCCTGCTCTGGCAGGGGTTCCCAGCTCAGGCTGGACTCTGAGGGATCCTGGAGGTACCTTTAAGCACCACCAGTTACTTTTGCTCTGAATGCTATTTTCAATGAGTGTTTCAGTATGTGAGTTTTGATACTATCTTCTGTTGCTGTCATACAAAGAGGTAGGAAAGCCAACAAATCCTTATTACTTATTGGTTTTCAGCTAGGTTCAGATCAATTTGTATTACAGTACACTGGACGTATATTTAATTCTTGCATCCTTCCTGACACCAGGGAGACGGAAGGGTTTTTTACTATTATTGTGGCATTTATGCTGAAAAGTTTTGTGGAAACTGTGCAAAGGAAAGAATGACAGAGTGGTATGCAGAAAGTTAGATGATGCAAAAGGAAGAAGCAATGCAGAATAAAAAAGAGCTGCTTGAACTGCACAACAGAAGATATCATGCAGGAGGAAGGCATAATTAAAACACTTTTAATTCACAAGTTATTACCACTGACAGCCCTGGGTCTCTGGGAGGATGGGCCCAAGCTGTGAGATTATCTGCAAAACCCCAGTGAAGTTAGTAAGAATTCATAAAGCAATAGCAGCATCACTCTCAGGTGTATCTCTGCTGCCTGGGCTCCCTGGGAAGCCCCCATTTCATCTGCATCCCCTATTTCTCTGGGTTCCCAGTAAAAGTCTTTTCTGCATTTTAAACTGTGAACTTTGCAGTCACAGACTTCTTCCTCCACTGTTGCCACAATACAAGGCACATGAGCATGTTCTCTGAAACTAGTTATGTTAGGGGAAAAAAACTGTAATAACATAAAAGCTTTCCTTGACCTTGTTGTATAGTTGGATCAACATCTAATTGCTAAATGTTGCACGTTTCCCTAAAGACAAAACAAATATGAAGAAAAGCCACTGGGTTGTGAAGGCTGGCAAAGCTATCTACCATCTGCAGAAATTCAGCTGGGCCTCCAGCAGATAACAACAGCAGACAATACCTTGATTTTCCTCATTTTTCTCTCCTCTTACACAATGGAATATCTTCTCCTCTTAGAACTTGGGTCCCCATTAGTCTGACTGAAGAAGTGTTTTCCTGGGACCCTGCTATTGTCAAACACTGTAACTAATCTTCTCTGTGTATTTGTGGTAAAAGTCAACATCATCTTGAAATTCCAGACCAGAATAATCGCTTCTGGTCCCAAAAATGGTCCTTCTGCTACTTCAACTAGAAAAACTGCAAGCACACGCAGTTGTAGAGGTAAGGCATAGGCTGACTGCCTATTTTTTTGTGAAATCTCTAGATTTTGGACTCTTTAAATGCATTGGTCTCAGAGCGTAACACAAGGCCATCTGTCGCCTGGTCCATGTGTGAGGGTTGCAAGGTATGGGAGGAAGGAGGTCTCTACAGGAATGATTTTTTGCTTTTGCAATTTAAGAACAAGCTGGGAGCACTTTCTGTGCTTCGTGTTGGGATCGATTCAGGCATTTCTGCTCTGGAAATCAATGCCACAGCTAGGAGCATGTCCACATGCCCCAGGGACATCAGTGGGGATTCAGCACAGCGCTGGCTGCCTCTCACTGGGAGAGCTGTCTCATTCCCCCTCCCCCCCTCCTTTTTTTTTTTTTTACTGTGAATTTCAAGGGGTTAGATCACTTAAATCTTTCTGCTTAGGTACAAAGAAAAACCCCTGCCAAAAGATTAAACTGTCCCTTGAGTTCCCAGATTTCTGCCTTCTCCTTAAGTAAATGAACGGCCTCATCTCATCCATCCAGACAATGCTGCTATAACATGATGCTCATTTAGCTGGTTGCAGCACTCAGCATCCCTCATCATGGAGCAGAGCTCACTGACATTTGCCGTATCACACCACAGGTAGCTACTTTCAAAGTGGCTTGCTTTTCTTTTTTAATTTATGCTTCTAATTTGCTATCTAAATGAAAGCTTCTCCCATGAGTATTTCTCTTCCACAGTCAAAGGCCAATAT
This sequence comes from Tyto alba, assembly GCF_018691265.1. NCBI lineage: Eukaryota > Metazoa > Chordata > Aves > Strigiformes > Tytonidae > Tyto > Tyto alba. The sequence goes on along the minus strand of NW_024881313.1, from coordinate 32,751,241 downwards.
TTGGGGGCAATTGTTTCCAAACCAAGTGGCTAAATTCGAGTTGATACTGTTATAATTACATGAGTTTGTATTATGCAGAATTGATTCCCTCTGTGTCTTCCTCTGGACTGTGGCAGATGATGGTAATGGAGAATATGCTGCTGTATTATATCCTAAATTTCAGTTTCCTGTTTTGGAAACATGCATGTCTCATGTATTCCCTTTTGGTAAATGTCCGTGCTCTGGGGAGCTGCTCCCCTGCCCATGTGCTAATGAGTACTTCCTATCATTAGACCCAGGAATCATTACTGTCTAATCACAACTGGTTACAAAGCAATTAACAGGAAAAAAGCTCTTAAGAAGAATGCTGATGGTGTTCAGGAGCAGGTCCCACTTTCCAGCTGCCACCTGACATGGGACTTAGAGGGGAAAACATCTGAAGCCTGCCCTGCTCCCACGCCTGTCCCCAGCCTGGGCAAGGCACGGGGTCTCAGCTCAGCTGCCACGCACACACGATGGCCAACACACGACCCAGGCTGCCTCATCACATCAAATAACCACATGCTGGACAGAATTGCTCATATTTGTCCCGTTATTTCCCTGTCTCTGTTTCCCCTGCTCAGACACATATGACCATATTTAGGTTGTGTTCTCCTTTTGAAGGAACCATTGCTGAAGAACTGTGACAAGACAGCTTCGGGTCCTTTGTGCTGCCAGCTCATCCATGTGGGACACACCTGGCAAAAGGCAGCCCCCAATGCCGGAGGTAGTCACCCCAGATTCCTTTAAACCAAAGGAGATCGGAAATAGTGTGTAGAGGGACAGTTCAGCTTTCTCCAAAGTAAAACCTAAATCCGGACAGTTGTGCTCAAAACGGAGCCTAAGGTGGGTAGCTCAGTGCTACGTCTCTTGGAGACAGCAAATGTCAGCTGAGTTTTTATCCTCACTTTCAGGTTTCACAGTTGTTTGGAGGATAACAGCAGAATTGAGGATTTTATTCCTTTTTGTTTTCACATTCCTGACTAAGACAGTGTTTTAGTGGTAAAGCTGCCACTACTCCCAGGAAAGAAAGTCAATAAACATGTTAGCTAAACTCTATATCCCAGAAATAAAGGGAACAAGCAGTCCTCGTTAGGCCTCACCATACTATCGAGTAGTTTATATGAGCCATGCATTTATTCTTATAAAAATTCCATCATATTAGTGTGTTTGTTTACATGGGTCTGATTAATAAGGCACAAAACCAACTAGAATGTTATTTGGTTTAGGGTCCCCAATTCACTGCTAATCTGAACCAGCATCACTGGGAGCAGGCTGTGCTTCAGTTCAGCCCAGGAGCAGTGCTCAAGTCTATTCCAGGCAGAAATCAGCAGATGTGGGTTAAGTACAGCCAGGGAAACAGGATTTCAAGTGACTTGCTGTAGGTCAGAAAAAAAAGAAGTTATGAGAAAACTGGGACTGAAAACAGGATGAGCTCAGTTCTGCACACACACCTCCACCAAGTAATCATCTTTCTTTTCCCTCAACAAGAGTGGATGCATAAAACCAGTACTGTATTAAAGCTACCCTGTGGTTCATGCAAGTTCTATGCACTTAGCTGGAAACCAGCTCTGCCTAAGCCCCAGCCCCCCAGTAGCTCTCACCAGGAAACTGCATGTGCCTCTGTATGAAGAACATGGTTTTAATACATACAGGGCACATTGCATGATTCATCCTTGCTCACTGATGTGTGTAGTCATTTATACCAGAGCGGGATGGAAACAAAGCACTTGTGGTCCTAATTTGGGAGCACAGTGTTGCCTCCTTGCCCAGCTCTAACCAACACTGTGTGCCACAAGGCAGGGAAAGGCCAGTTGCACACAGATATCCAGATGCACCATCTTTCCCCACATCTGTTGATCTAAACTGCTGTAGAATTTTCCTGGGTTTGAAATCAAAACGCCAGTGCTTTAAAGAGAAAAGCAAAGGAACAGCTTAAATCCATAAAATAATACATCACAGCAAAAGACTGACTAGCAGAGGGCCCCGTAATGGAAGAATAGTAGTGCTGGAGGGCAGGACTGAAAGCCATTAGCAGAGCTTTGTGAGGGTGCTGGCACAAGCAGTCACTCACATCACATATGACATGGTCAAGGCTTTCAGCCTATCTGCTTAATGAAGGTTAAATTGTTCCCATAGGCTACCTCTACATGGAAGATTTTCTGAAATCTCACTAGCCTCACTGAAGTGAAGTTCCACCAGCACCATCAACACTTTGTTACTAATCCTTCTTGAGCAAGGTTATACAAAAATATGGTAAAAATCCCAGTAACAGCAACATTCATGCTGCCATGAGGCTATGATGATCAGAGAACCAAGACTTGTAGGAACACATAATGTCTTTTATTAAACTGATACTTTTTATTAGCTATTCTTGGAAAAACCAAGCAGGGATAAAAGCTGCAGGAGACAAAACATTGGCAATGAAACCTATTAGACTAATGAGCCCAAGCTCAGCCTCTGTATGAACAGACTGAAGTGAAGAGTATCATTTCCTTTCTACTCTAGGCAGACAAGTAGAAGAAAAAACCTTTGGAAAGAGGTAAGAGAAGGTGAGAACTCTGCTGAAGCAAGCAGTCACTATGCCAAACAGAGGTAGTGTGGGGTGACATTATGAATCAAGAAGCTGCTCCCACAAGGTACTGAACATCCCTCAAGTCCTGCTCTAATGAGTTAAGGCTGGCATCTCACAGTCAGATCCTGAGAAATTAGTGGAAGGCTTCCTGATTTATTGATACACTGGAAGACAGGGCACAGACCCAACTGATTGAAAGCAGACAGTCCTGAAGCAACTGCCAAGATGCTAAATCACAGGTGGAATTCAAACAGGGTGTGTGCATGGGGAGGAGATTTATCATTGCCAATAGCTGGCAGCATTGTTTATTGATCCAGTCTTCTAAGAGTACTGGATGCTGCCACGTTGCACATGAGCAGTACTGATAGAGCAACACACTGCTCGACACTCCCGTGGTGCTGCTGTTTCAAGGGTGAGGCAGCTCTGCAGAGCACACCACCACGCTCCACACGTGGCATGGCAGGGGATCCTAGCAGCAGCAGGGCTGGTATGAAAGCTTCACTTTCATACCGTGAAGTTGGCACCTTGCTCTCACTGAAAGCTGAAAGGGTGAAAGATTAGTAGCTAAGGGTTCTCTGGCCATCAGGCTACCTGTAAGGTGATAGTTTAACTTACTCTCTGCCCTTTTTAGCTGATTGCTGCTGGCTTTTTGTAAATGTACATGCTAAGAAAATGCACCCCATTCAGTTTTCAGCTATTCCCCAAACTGAAAAAAATGCACAGTAAAATTCTTGCTCTGGAACCTTGCTCTGAACCTGCCTTAGAATGAATAACAGTTGTAGCTTTACTAGAGAAGGAGTAAAATTCACACAAGTAACAGCTTCTTGGCAATGTCTAACATGCTGCAGCATTGGCAGCACTACTCTGCTGGAGCACGGCACAGGGCTCTGCAAGTGACCACGCCAGAGTACAAGTTATCACTACACTAAAATGAGAATTAAATGGGGTTGCTCTAGCAAACGTCATGCCAAGAAATCTGATGTTGGAAAATACACTCTAACTGATAACCTGGCCTCTCCTCTCTAGATCCAAGATTGTCTTTCTGACATAGTTTTCACCTCAGCTGAACAGAGGCAGAGACCGCAGCTCCGGGATGGGGTCAGCACCCCGCCTCTTGGTGCGAACCCTGACACCATAGCCCCAGACACCCATCGCCTTCGCCCGCACGTGATGCCAAGAGGAGGAGGTTTAGTGGGATTTTACTGAAAATGTCACATTTCCTTTCAAAAGATCCACTTCCTCAGTGATTTTCACTTCTCAGCAACTTTTGCATAACTTGCTTTTTCTAAAGTGGGCAAGGGAGCTTGCCCTGCAGATTAACTCTTTCCACCCCCTAACCAAATGTGTAAGCTAAAGGTTCATGATTTAACATTGACCTAAACGTAAGGGCACTCATGTTGTTTTGACAGCTGAGCTGCATTGAATTCTAAGAATTTACCCTGGATATTTCTTCTAAGGGCTTTCTATGTTCTTAAAAGTAGATTGCAAGAAATAAAAAAATCTTAGAGCTGACATCAACAACAAGCAATTGAAGCTATACCAGTTCTCAATCTGCAAATGCAGACACCATCAACTTTTGACTGCATCCATGTGATGGAAAGAAGCTGTGTAACTGACCTGAGGGTTTTACACTTAAATGCCCATGATAAGCAAAGCCAGGGTGCCAACAAAAACACCAGTGCAAGAAACTGTGGTGAACTTTGTGATTTATTGGGAATACAGGCATATCTTTAGTCTTCTGGCTGGTTTAAAAAAGCTTAAGCAACACAGACAACAATTACAGCTGTACTACAAACTTGACTCTGATCCCAGAAGAAATCTGCTGTACCAATAGCATTTTTGAAAGCTTGTCAAAGCATTTTATTAGTTTTTAATTAGCTTCTGCAGAAAAGTCATGGCTTACAGCTTGGAACAGAGAGCTGGGAGTAAAGATATCCAGGGTCTGGATTCCTATTCCTAGCCGGGGAAGGGACAGGACAGGTGGCTCTGAGCCACGGGCCGCAGCCTCTGCCCAACTTCCATAACTGTAAAATGGGTAAAATAAGACTTGCTGCTTAGAGATGATGTGAGACCTAATTAGATGTTTGCAAAGAGCCTGCTGCCCCTCCAATGAATTGTGCAAGAGAAATGAATAGTATTATCATATGGGTAATGAGCTCTCACAAGACAGGGACTCCTTTGTTCAAAGAGACAGGCTTTTTCAGCAGCAGCCAGGTTCCAGCAGAAGTTTATTAGAGAAAAATGAGTGTTGCTCATCTCTGTGTAACTGAGAATATATTGCTTTATATTAGTAGGATTTATCTTCAAAGTATTGCATTCCTCGGAGTCTTTACCTTTAGGGAAAGCCTTAGGAATAACTTCTTAATGCCTAGTTTTGTTATGAAAATGAACTTTAGCTATCTTATGAATTGTTTATCTTAAGGCTGCACGATCACTTTGGTTATAAAAGTCTAGTGTTATTCAAAAGACTGCAGAGTCTCAAGTGAGTAGATGAATATTGGAAAGATATGAGGGACATTCTGCTTTTCTGATTCTGTTCCACTCATGTGCCCGTTTCTCATATGAAGAAGAATAAGAGTGTAATTGTATTGCAACCTATTATTGTGATATAGAAGAAGCAATTACTGTATGTATACAAAAAGATCATTAAATATTTCCACTGGTAACCACGAATCATGCCAGAAATGTATTACTGTCATACTGTATTTCCCTTACATTTCCCCACAAGAAACTTAGTTAACAATTAATTCCAGCAACACCATAAGGCATCCAAAGCAGAAAATAACTTTTCAGCCATCCTGACAAGTAAACTGAAATGAAAAATAGGGTGACAAAAAGTAACTGAAACTTCCTAAGTTGTTAGCTGGTAGAATAATACTTGCAGACTTGAGTGACTATAGAGTTTGTAGCCACGAGTGAAAGGTGGAGCTGTGTCAGCGCAGCAATGACTCCCTGCATGCTGAAGAGGTGAAGCAACCAGCCCAACCCTCTGTCTTCACCGCTGAGGAAAAAACCAAACACTGACATCCCTTCTCTCTCCAGCACATTGCCACCTGCACTGGCAGCTCAAGGCAAAAGCTCCAACAACTCCAGCACCTTGGGTTAGAGCCCTGTGTGCTCAGTCCAGGCTAGGAGACAGCTGCCCCTGAAACATTTGTGTGTGGTGGTAAATGATCCAGAGTCACTCACTGATCTGTTTCTCTCACTTAAAGTGTATTTTTCTTTTTTTTTGGTGCCTTCACCAATGATGGTAGGAAATACTGATGGGTTTTCTGTTGCTGTATCATGTTTCCATGCATAAACTAACAACCAGTTACATGCAGCATCCCTGCAGTATCACAGCCATAAGCGTAAATGGCACAAACAGTGCTAATGTATGACATTTATGAATCATGAATGAACTTTATATTGCCACAGTGCCACAGTATCCAGCAGACCTTGTACCTTTCCTGCACCACCTTGCAGCACCACACCGTGCTGAACTGCCCTGTCTCCCCCACTCCCTCCTGGCTGGCAGTTTCTGCTCCCATGCTGTGGCCATGGAGAGGAGGAGGGCTGGAAAGCAGCCACACTCTGCCTCAGCTCCTTTCCCTGACAGGCAGAGCACCTCTGTCTCCCCAGAAAAGTGCTAGTTCAGAGAGCAGAACCTCTGTGGGGTCACCAAATGGGAGTGGGAGGGAGTCCCCGACTCCAAGGTGAGTAGTGGAGACAGGCTTTCTAAAGAGGAGAGAGCAGTGCCAGAGGAGAAACTCTTGAGCCTCGGGAGGGGAGGAGGATCACAACCATAACAATTTCTGTGCTGCAGCATCCAAAAGGCAGCAAAGTCTCCCAGGCACAGGTCCCAGCTGGCTGGTGAGGTTTGCTGTGGCTTAGGGGAGAGGCAGCGAGGAGAGGCACTCAGGACATTTAAAAGAGAAGCTGTTGCGGTTATCAGTGGACATTTTTAATTCTCACACCCTGTTACAATGCTCAGTTAACAGGTAAGGTGCAAGACATATGTCTTTGCCACTGTTATAGTGCAGAATGGGAAAATGCTATATTCTTTCTCCTCCAAAATGTTAAGAGAAGCAGAACAGCTTTCTAACCACTCACAGCCAGATAATTTAACAAGGCACCCCAGGCAGTTATGAAATAGGTAAAAAACGCATTCCAGGGCTCCTGAGGTTCCACGTGCATTAATCAAAGATAAGTCAGAACAACGACAGCACCAGAGCCGTCAAGTTAGCTTCTCTTGCAATTGAAGACACATTGCAACAAAGTGCATCCCTTTCCACTGTTCATTTCCAGCTGTTTTGCAGTTTCTCATAACTATAATGCTTATGGCCTTTCTCAGCTCTTCCAAGCTATGTAATCACTCCAGCAAAAAGATTAACAGGAAGTCAGTTTTAAATTAGCATTGTAGCAGAGTTCAGAGTTCTTCCCACCAGAGAGAAGGAAAGCTTGCCTGGATTGCTTCTTTGGTCTTCTTCGGAAGGAACCAGGAACTGGGAGGAGAGGTAAGTCAGCTTGATGTCACTGTGATGGTAAAAGCTGCCACTTCAATGTGGATAACACTTATCATTGGATAACACTTATCATTGGCAAGTCAATGGAACATCTTTCTTGGTGAGTTTTATAACTTGGAGGTGAAAAGTTCTGGATCAAGCTCCTCTTTTCCTATCTTCATCCACTGGAAAGTTCTGATTCCAGCAAAATTAAGATAGCAAAATCCATTTAGTTGAGCAGAGAATACAACTACAACTCTCTAGTACATCTGATACTTAAATTTAAAGTGAAGTTGTTTAAAATTAGATCAGTATAATGGGATCTACTCCAGATTAACACAGGCATAAGCATAGAACTGGAGCTTAAACTGGAGGCCTCAGGGTCATTCGTTCTGGATCCCTATAGCTGTTCTACACCTCTGTAGCTACGCTCAATCTGGCAGATATGATAAAAGTAGCCTAGATAGCCAAAAAAGGTGTTTCCCCTTCACCAGCAGTTACTGACAACACTTCAGTAGGCAAATACTGAGTAATCCCTATGACTGCTGATGTTCTGGCATACCTCTGCTTGGAAAACAGAGAAGTCAGCATCTGAGCAGAACAATTTCTGCTGTAACAAAAAAAAATAAATTATTTGCAAAGCACTTATAACAGACGTTGTAAAGAAAAGGTTTGTAGGTCAACAGATGAAAATGTGAGAGCATTTTTTTTACAGCATTTTCCAACTTCCTACTCAGTCTACTTTTGAAACCAAATAGCATTCATCCCCGGGGAACTTTCTTACTACATTCTACATCCTGGGAAATACATATTTTCTATTACTAATCATTTCTGTTTTTCCTTGAATTTCCACCCTCTGTTCTTCTTGCATTAGTCATGTCCTCATACAATGTTTACCTGGTGATTTTTTTATTCAATATTTTTTGAGACAGTCTGGAACACCCACTGTCTATTCCCCTAATCTGGTGCGACTGCTTGTGGTGTTCAGAGAAGATGGGGAACATCCCGAGTGCAGAAGACAGCCATCCTAGATCAAATCAAAGCTCTAGTTAGGCTGGTATCTGACAATAGCCAGTGGGTTAACAACAGGACAAGCTTGCATAGTTTGCCATCCAGAATATTTTCCCAGCTTCTAGCAACTTCTGGTTTAGGAACTTCATGAGCAGAAATGTTGTCTTCATTTTTAGTATAGTTGTTTTATATACATTTCTTCTAGTTCTTTGTTTTATCCCTTTCTCAGTCCCTTTAAACAACATATTGTTGTAGGTTGCAGATTTCAGATTCTGTAGTAGAAAACTAAAACAAGTAATTTTTTTACTGTTATGTAAGTGGAGTCTCATCATCTGTGGTTATTTCACACCTAAAGAAAAGAAAAAGGCTATGCTCAAGCATATTCAGATTTCCCAAAAACATTTACTTTCTTCAGGTTTTGATATAGGTGATTCAGTAGAAAGCTTCTTTCCCTGAATCATTAAAAACATTGCTTCAGCATGTGGATCCTGCTGGAGGTATCAGCCTTAACACTGAATAAAATCACAAAGTTCTCAGCACTTTGAGACTTTAAAAAATAACTAATCCAGCTTGAGTATTGCTAGTGGTGCTTTCCCCAACCTGCATGGCCGAAATTATCTTATCAATGGTCACTTAAATGCTCATTTTTTGTCCTCAGCTTCCACATATACTTGCTGTATATGACGATTGCCCTGTTCCATCCAAGGAGAAGCCGTACATGAGGAAGCTGTACAGAGCTGTACTTGGAGCCAAATTACTACGTTCATTAAGACGTCACCCCACACTATTTGATGACTTTGGCGCTGGCTCTAATTACTGAATGGATTGAACAAGCTAAGCACTCTAGCAACCTGTTATTAAGATTACCCGAAAACACAGCTGAGTCTAGCTATTAGAGGTGTGACCACCTTTGTTTTGGAAAAAAAAATCTAAATGAGAGCAGCTCCTCCCCTTCCATCCAGTCTCACCTGACCTCTCTGCTGATCTGTCACACCCTTAAAATTTTTAGCTGAGTAAGATGAAACTACAGAGGAAACCATGAGTTATATGTGATTCAGTAGCAGGGTAATAGGACAAAAGGAGGGCGTCCTTGTTCCTTTCCTAGTGTGCTCTGCACAGCAACTCCTCTCTTCCATCACTACACTGGCCATGATTGCTAGTTAGCCCTGGAGTCCGTTCTGTTAATAAAAACCACTCCTGCATGAACCCATCCTCTCGAGTACACACTGCTAGTAAGGGGTTGATAGAGGAGCTTCTGCAGAGTCGGCAGGAAATGAGTTTGCTTAGCCAGGACTTGCACTGTCATTGACCGTGGGCACTCTCACTGCAATGGTGTCAGCACACCAGCCCAGCAAGGACCAATAAAACCCTCCTGCTGCCATAAGCCTTTGATTCTTGCAAAAATAGGTCATCTATGTTTACAGACTGCCAGAAGCACGCACAGACAAATAAACAACTTTTGGATGTGCATGCCAGAATGGGGAACTATCCTAAAAAACAGGAGCAATAATTCAGTAGGAGAAATAATCCTGCTACTCCAGGATTCCAACTGCCGCACTGAAATCAGCGTGAATATGACGAACAAATAAATGTGTACAGGATTGAACTCCTGGGACTTAATTCTGCAAGGCATCAAGCACTCCTATACAGTGCTGAGAGATGGCTTTCCTGGGGAAGCTCAGGAGTTTTGAAGAGTCTGAAATTAAAAAAACCTGCTAGTGCAGATACTGCCTGAAAATGAAAGACCTACAAAGACATGGATGCAATACATGAGTTAATTACTTCTCACCTGCTTTCAACAGAACCATAAATTACTGGGTTTACTGATTACAAGATTGCAAGAGCACAGCTGAAGATGAGATAGCATCTCTATTAAGAATATCTTTGGAATAATAAAAGATAAAGATAATAGGTAAATACAAATCTGTTTTTTTTTTTTTTTTCAGTTAAAACAAATTAGAGCTTTTTTGTTGATATAATTTTAATACAGTCTATTATTTAAGCACCTAAAATTTAAACTTGAACCGATGACCTGCACTTAGGCCTAAACTCACCACATTCTATTCATTTAAAGTAAATAGAAATGATGGTCAAGCAGTCCATGTTTGCTGCCGAAGGTGAGAAGGAAAACCATTTTGCTGGGACCACCAGCAGGGAAATACATGGAACTAGAGCTTGCTGTAGCCATGACCAGTTTTTGGAAGCAGCAGCCTTGCCTACAAGCACAGCGCGTCCAGTCTACTCCAATTTAGAACTAACTAAATTAAACTAAGTTGTAACTAACTGATTTATTTAAAATTGGAAAGCTCTCCTATGCTGGTAGTTTAAGGAGCAAAGAAGATGTTTTCTCAGCTTCAGACAGCTGAGGGGCTGCCACCATAGGTCCCAGAACATAAATAAGCCCAGCTTGATTCAAGGTAATCGTGCAAAGAAGTGTTCTATCAATCTCTGCCTGGCTCTCTCCTGTGCTCCTCTAGGAGCCTGATGGCAACAGCTGAGCTGCACACCACGGCCAGAGCCTGCAGAGGCTATTGGAGAGGCCTTCACGCAGCCGTGACACAGATAATCTGCTGCTGAACTGGAGAGCCATGCATTTGACAGCTGTTCATGCAACACTCTGCTGGAATCAATACAGCCTACCAGTCCGAAGTCAACTTTCCAAGTAATAAATAAACAGGTCAGTGCATCCCCAGCCTGGTTAATCCGCAATCCAGACAAGCCATGCGTAGATAACTGAGAATTGATTTCCACACTGAGATGGTAGACAAATGACTACAAACTGTCCATTCAATTTATGATCAACAAGGAAAACACATGTTTTAATTATTATCAGTGATAAACAATTATTTAACTTTTTTAGGAAAAAAAAACCAAAATGATCCAAAACAAAAGATAATGAGGTGGCTTATTTAAGGCATGGCTTCTTGTTTGTTGATTTGAAAAGCAAAGCAGTGCTACTAAGGCAGATAAGAAGTCTGAGCTGTCTCTCAGAACAGTATATCCAGAATAATTTGACACAGATTGAGGGGTGAGCAGAGAAAAGAGAATTTAAACCAACTTTGGATCCTCCCCCTTTCAATCTTCTCAGGACACAAAATAATGTCTGGTGGCATTATCGGATGGACAAAATGGGGAAAGAAAATAGGATATCAGTTTGAAATAGCTATGGCCCAGACAGTCTGGGGAAAAAAAAAAAAAAAAAGCAAATATTGCAGTTACCAGCAGAAGAAGTCACTAGCAACAATGATACAGTAGCTAATCCAGTCAGAGATATTAAGGTTTGTTGTATTTTCTCTTATTCTTTAGTTATGTGTTGATACCTACTCCATGGGACTGTGGGCCTAGGCAGGAGAAAAATTTTATGTGCTTTAGTTTGGAATAAAGAACCAAATTTGGGGGTTTGTCCTCTTGAGAACTGGAGCCAGTGAATCTGTTCTTAATAGCTGTCCAGAGGAGGATAAAGCTTTGTTTGCTTTCTTGACGTACTATGCGATATACTGTAAAGGAACTTCTAGAGAAGAGTCAAACAAGACTTTAGCTATGGGGAGCAAATCTTTGTAAAAGACCTGAACTAAAAATTTCATTCCTCAGTAGAAATTCATTTTTCCCCAAAAGGTAGGATTGTTCAACTACGCAGCTGCAGGTTGGCACGCAACAGACTTCTAGAGCATTCATTATGTTCAGTATCACTCTGAGCAGCAAAAAAGCCTTTGCAGCAGTTTTGCTAAACATCATTACCTCAAGCCGAGGCCCAAATTATTTTATTAATGATTGGTTCAGGCAGAAGATCTTCTCATCAAGTCATTTCATTTCTCTAGGGCAAAAGGCCAACCATGCTTCCACTGGTCATAAATATTCTCTGTTCTCCTTGCACTTCTGCCAGTCTTTTTTCATGCTGAAAAGTAGCCTTTCAAAAAGACTGAGTAAAGTTGTTTGATGGACAGTATTACACAAAATTATTTTTTAACTGTTTTTCAGCTGATTTGTATCTGTTCCCGAAGTTTATTGCAAAAGCAATGACACGCTCCACTGCTTGGGAAGAGTTAAAGACAGGGTACTATCCAAGTTTGCTCCTTACGAGGAGTGTGTTTGCTGAACCACCTTCTCCCAGTCCTTGTTGCCTCTATTCCCTTGGGAAAGATATCGATGGACATACTTCATCTTCAACATGAAATAGCAGCAGGCTTTATTTGTATGCAGAATCCAGATATGTTATGCAGGCAGGAACATTAAAGACATGCCAATAATTCTTACAGTATTTATTATACTGTTATCTCAAACATCAGTTGAATGAATAGTTACCTGTAAAGTGTACAGTTAGTCTAGACTAAAACACTCATACCAGATATAGTAAGGCTCTTTAAAAATTATAAATTTCCTTTTTCATTCAACAAAATTTTTTCATTAATGAATCTTTTGGAACAAACCCAGATTTTTGCTTTTCCCATTGAAACTTATTGGTAAAGGATATTTCCTAATATGAAGCAAAATGTTAATGACCTCCCTCAGCAAATTAGGCTGTGGACTTTAAACATGTGCTTAAAAATTTCAAGTACAAACTTAACTTTTGCTTGTGGAGAAAGTCATTGTGCAGTTAGGCATTTCTGACTGGCTGCCAATCCAAATACCAGATATTCATGAAAAAATTTCTCTTGTGAATGGACAAGACTTGGCATTAGCAGATCCAGGCAGGTGAGTAGAAGCATAAAAGAGCACTTTCCTTCTCCAACCTCATGAAAACTTCTCTGATACTTAAATAAGTTTTCAGTAATATCCCAAGACCAAACAACAGGACAAATCCTGCTTGCCCAACTCAGATAAGCATTCACAGTAAAGTCAATGAAATACATATATAATCCAGGTTAGAAAACTTTGTCCAAATCTTCGGGCAAAAACAGATGGAAGTATTCAGAAAACATGGTGATGGTGAGATAAAGGTCTGATGGAGACTGAGAAATGTCCTAGGCTGCTCACACATATCACCAGCATCACTAAACACAGCACCCAGAGAAGAGGCAAGACTTGAAGGAGGAACTAATTTCCATGGGTGGCTGCCAGAAAATGAGGATTAGGCGCCACTGTACTATTACTACAGATGGTTTACACACAAGAAGCAGGAAAAACACTGTAGAGAAATAACATTGGTAATACTAATCTCAAAATCACAAGGAACACTCTCTGTATTTATTTAGTATGGCAACCAATAGTGAGTTGGGGAAGGGAACTGGTACCATTTTTAGCCTGCTTTCTTAATGACAAAAAGATTTATTCAGCCTAGCTGCCTTGTCTGGTATTCGCTTTCCTACTTATCGTACACCTTTAAAGCCACGGAACAATTTTAACCTAATTTTACAACTGGATAAAGGTCACTAAGCAAATAAAGTTCAAGATGCTTTCAGAATGAAGTCAGCAAGGAAAAACACAGAATCATGCATGCTTTTTTATAAATGCCAGTTACACATGATTGAGGGAAATACTTGCCATAACCTTACAAGCACCTACTAAGGAGCTTACAAAGACCCCAACAACAAGAAAAAATACAGTCCATTTGCCATCAGATGACAGGCGTGAGCTCATAGGAAACTTTTCAGCACAGCCCTCGTGAAATGGTTTGGTGGTGAACTGGAGTGAGACACACTTTCCAAGCAGGGAAGGCAAAACAGGCGGCGGTACAACTGACCTCAGCAGGCTCCTTTCCTCTGTAGCTGCTTATTCCCACTCACCACGCCATTGGTAGGGACGCATGAGAAGTAGATTAGATCATCCGAAAACAGCAAGGCAATCTGTGTTACCTGGCTCCCATCCCCATTCTGCTTCACAGAATGATTACACAGGGGGATGCGCGAGCACACTGCAGGGACTGGCAACAGGAATCACTATGCAGGAGTAGAGATAGGGCTGACTACCCGGTCAATGAATGCTTGCTCAGAGACAGTCCGAGCTCCAGTACACACATTGTAAAGGCAGACAAAAATCTGGGACCTGCAGTAAAGGACAAGGAGGAGTAGAGGAGTGGATGGCTACACTGTGGTAATAAAAGGCTTAAAGCAGATTGGGAAGTTTTACTCAGTCTGAGGAATCCTTTGCACCACAGTTAGTATCAAAGAACTCATTGGTGGACATCATAGTGGAACTAATGATGAAGTAAATACCAGACAGTGTAAGAGCATCAGCGATTGGCCCTATGGAGGTGAAACTCTAAATTATTCCTATTTATTTTTTGAAGACAAGAATAAATAGCTGAACCTTGAAGAAATATAGTGAGAATTTCAAACAAAACAAATAATTGTTAATGAAATAAAACTCTTGTATATTAACGTTTTTTCTTAGACCTACAGACAGACACTTGTTCCCTTAAGGCATGTGTGAAGCAATGGCACTGTGAGACTATGCAATTCTTGCAAGACTAGGCAGGACAAATCAAGTCATGATAAGCTCCAGGCTTTCATAGCTACAGCTACATAGAAGCTGAACTAGAGTCAAGTCTACACACCACCTCAACTGTGGAGTTCAATTTCACTTTTCCTTATGTCACAACCGTTTTTATTAACCTTTGTACAAAGAAAGGCTGAATTATCTATGTTAATAGCCTCTTTAGTAATAACTCTTCATTACAGTCTGTTCCTATGTGTGTAGATCTTTATAGTGTACTTTGTAGCTTAGCTAACGATAACACATGCAATAGTCACCTGGTAAGGTTTATACAAGGTATTTATTATATATACAAACACACCTTCCATGAGCATCACAAGTTTGCAATTTTCAAAACAGCTTCAGGCATTTGGACAACTAATGTTCACTTAGGAAACATCTACATCTGTGGAAAACTCACCCTTGATGTTCAAAGACAGGCTGGTAAATAAATGCCTTGTTTTTCAATGGGGTAAGTCCTAGCAGAAGTCAAGCACTTTAGCTCATGAAGTCAGTGAATAAACCAGCTTCCCCCTTCATGGTTGTAACCACAAGACCTCCCGACTGGAAAATATAGTCCATCTGTAATTAGAAATAAATGCAGACATGACAGTTATTTATACCAAATCCACTTTATACAGTCTGACCATAAGAAGTGGACTTGTAGTTATCAATTTCATTTAAACCTTTACATTGCCAGGCTGGTGTAAAAGCCATTTATGTCAATAGGAATCCAGCCCTCTTTGTCTTCTGTGCATGCAAGTATAACATTGCAATTATTCACCCAATTAGACAGTTAGCTCCACCCAAGTATGAACAAAAAAAAAAAAACAACTGCTCACAGCATTCCAGAGAAACAACACAGCACAAGAACAGAGACTTCCACATGCAAACACAGGCAAGTAGCTAACCACAAAGCAGCAAAACCAGCAGATTCTTAAATGTTAAAAAATAGGGGCAAGTTCTCTTTGATATCCACAAATCTTTGTGCTGATGATTGAGAAGTAGGCAATAGATGCCTGCCTGATTTTTGCAGCTGAGATTCCTCCAGTGAATGTGAGAAAATTAAATACATATTCAGTTGAATAGATGCCAAGGTTGGCTGATGAGAAGACTGATAACTTCTCAGATGGGATGCAGAGACTTTTTAGCTTCTCAGATGGGACACAAAGCCATTGTATCTTGAGGCATTTTGTATTTGTTTCTTCTGTTTCCTCTGATGGGGTTATCACTCTATTTCTTCTGTTTGTTTCTCACTTGCTGGATGTGGGACATAAGAAACTAGTAACACCCAAAAGGTTAATGCCTGTATGCCATGCGGTTATTTTTGCAATCAGTTTCTGAGCCTCTGCAACAGACGTGAAGGCACCAATCTCATCTTTACAAATGTCATGAACACCTGACCCTGTGAGGCAATACACAAACAGACCTGACCAAACAGTGACACCTGGGTGAGTTCTGGACCTATAAACCATTCCATATGATAACAGAGTAGAAACACATAGTTGCCTCCTGACCTCAAAGCTTGAATCTATCCTACTTTACTTACTTCTGATTAAAGAAAGCAGAGCTTTTTCTGCAGGTGGAGAAATGGGCACCTCCTGAGGCCAGTCCAGACAAACCGGGATCTCAGCAGCCCCTCCGGAGGTACTTTTCCCTCTGCTCTCTCCATGGGCAAGTGAGAGCAACACCTACTAACTTCAGCGTGTGTTAATCTGAGCATAATGAATGGGCGCAGTGCATGCTCCTAAACCATGAACATTGTTCTCCTATGTGTTTTGAACTCCTTCAGCACTTTGCATAAGCAACATCCCAAAATAAGCCTGAATAACCAGGTGAAGCTGTCAGTGTGCAGCTCAGACCATTAACAAAATGAAATTTGCAGAATCCTAACCTAGTATTTTGTTTAAGACTAATTCGTTAGCAGTATCTGTAAAAATAGTAAAATTTACTGTGGCATATTTGAAGCTGTTGTATAAGATCCAATCCTGCATTACAATGATAGCAAGTGTTACATTAGCGTATAACTAGTACAATTTAACACCTGATTATGTCCTTTGATTTTACATGAAGGTGGCCTGATCTCATTATTACAAGTGTGTCCTTTTATGAGTAAAAGCTGAAGCATTTGGCTTTAAGTAAATACATTTTTCAGTATAACCGAGCTTCAGCAGTTTCTGAAGTATTGCTCTGGGCAAAGTTGTAGGCTTCACATATGCTGCACTTTTTAACTTGAAGTTCAGCTTGGCAATCTGAAAACACACCTAACAGCGATTCTTACCACCTAGATATAGTGAACTGCACTTAAGAGTACGGGCATCTTAAGATTTTGCCTGAAAACTGGCAATGTTTACAAATCATGATGCAACACTGAAGGCACATTTTCACACCACACGATGCACTGGTGCATACGCATGTTCTCTCTCCGATGTTGTTTCTCCTTTGCATTGGTCTTCCTGGTCTCATTGGGAGCTTTACACTGGAAAGCTTTTCCCAATGTCCTGATCAAAACCAAGACTGTTCTCTGAATATAAGGCTACAGCATAATGGGAAAAAAATCACAGTGAGATTAGCTCTATGAATTCACGCTCTCAAGATGGCAGCCTGGAAGAGGCATTGGCAGTACTCGGGCAGCTCCTCTGACCTCTTTCATACAGTCATAATGTTGTCCTGGAAAATGACCTATAGATGTCTTAAAGGACATTTTTTTAAAAAAGCAATGTGAACTGGGCAGAATCATCCTATGTGACAAGCTCTGGAAGAAAATGCGTCCCATATGATAGCAACAGCTCTAAAGCTCTCAGCCACTGTGCTTCAGGGCTTAAGGAACATGAGGATGTACAGATACAACCAGACTGCGTGACACTGAGGCTATTCTTGGTAGCCACAGCTCTGCTGTTTATAGTTATTACAGCAGTAAGGACAGGGAAGGAAGGGGCAGAGCAAAGAATTGATCATCTGATTTAGACCTTGGCTATCTCCTCAGAGATCGAGGCTGCAGGTAGCTCTCCTAGATGGGGGCAGTCCTTCTACCTGACGTAGTGAGAGAGTTTGGAAAATGAAGAAGCTGTGAAGTTCCTTCCTCTCCCGTGTAACTACTCATTCCAAGCTGAATAGCTAAGGAGAGTGTCACTACGCATCTCCTGCACTGTAGCATGATGAAATCTAAAGCTTTAATCAGGTCCTAGGGGAGTAACTCCTTTGCGGTGGCTTCACAGTTAACCCTACAAGATGGCATATGAATTCCAGAAGCATCTTCCTCAGGCACATACGACAAGGAGAAAGGTTGCCACCGTGAAAGGACAAAAAGTTCTAGAATTGTGTACCATGAGAAGCAGGCTGTAAGGGGAACGTAGCTCACATTGTGATCCTTAAGGAAATTTCCTTTTTCTCCTATATTGGAATGATCGAGTCCCGAGATGCCAAATAAGCAAAAAACATTTGAGCTTAAATTAGCCATGGACATGCTCACACATACACCTTGGAGGAGCACTTTTGCAAACTCTGATGTTGTATAAGGATTGGTGATAGAAATGTACTTAGTTCTCTTCTTCATGCAAGTAATGTTTCCATCAAGAAATAAATGCACATAAAAGACAATGTTCCTTCTGGGTTTTATTATCATGATACCTCTGTTTATTTCACCTATTCTTTAGACTATCATGACTTGGACGACTATTATAAGAAACTGGTCATCCCCTCATATGATGATTGATTAGCTACTCATTTACAAAGGCATTACAGCCAATAATTTTACTTTCAAGGAGACTCGCTCCTTATAGTGCCCTGATCTTTACATCACAGCTAATATAAAAAAAAAAAAAAAAAAAAAAAAAAAAGTATTGAAGTATTGAAACACCACTTCTAAGTAGTATATTTAAAGATCTGGATGTAGTATAAATGTAAGTATAGCAAGACCAGTATTCCAACAATTTTTAACCACACCTGGATAGAACAGCTCACCTCAGTAACACTGCTCGTGCCAGCCTCACAAACCTACTATCATCACCAAAGAAGTAATTTTTTTCAACAACAATATAACCAGCAAATAGTATTTTTTCATAATGAAGCTTAGATTAAATCACCATCTTGAATATCAAGTATGAGGTCATTGAACTCGCTGCTGCATAAATATGCAGAACAATGGCGATGAATTAAGTTGAAACTGAGGCAAAGACGCTGTCTTTGTGTCAGGACAGAGGTTCATTGACAGTGAGTCAGTACCCACAGCTGCATGTAGGATGTTGATGAGCTAATTATATGATAGTTGTTACATGAATTTAGACACTTGAAGACTGCAGCCTACATATAATTGTTCTTTCTGTTTTGTTCTGGTAAAAAAGCAGCTAGAAAAAATCCGGCAACTAAACAAAACAACTTCAATTAACATTTGTCACATACCCCCTACAATATTATTAACTACACCAAGACAGAGCTTTGTTAGGATATGTTAGGGTTTAATTTCTATGCTCAGACTCCAACTATAGTTTCTCACCCTCAGATTATGTAAAAGCAGCTGAGTGTTAAGTTCTGCTCACTGTGGATGACTCACACTATTATATACTAAGCACCAACACATTTTGTTTTACCCCTTCACTTTACATGCCTCAAGTGTTCCGGCTACGGTTTGTCTTGTTCAGAGCCTGTAAGTTTTGTGTACTGCTTATTGTACCATGTAATCACTCCCCGTCCTTCTCCTTTTAGCTTTTAATGAGCTCCTGCACTGGCAGTTGGGCAATTTCACACAACTATCCTACAGAACTCAGCATACACCACTTATTACCGAGGGACGCTGACCTACAAGAAGGCGCCAGGTGATCTGCAGGCTTCGCTGCAGATCCCTCAGAATTCACACAACTGCACTGGAGACCACGGATAAAGCAAAGAACTCAGTCTCATAAACTGCTGCTGATGTCAAAAGATTTTTTGAACTCTTGTACATAAGGTTGGCATCAGCAATCAAACAATGCATGTCACTAAATCCTTTTACAGAGACACAGGAGATTAAGGCTTAGCTTATGACTGGGAAGGTTTCTGTTCTCTGTATCAATAGGAGAAAGTCTTGAAGGTGAATAAATTCCAAAGTCTCCACTGAGGCAGAGGGAGAGAAGCTTCAGGCATAATACAGGTCTTGCTCTGTGATTCTCTACCACTGTCTTCTGAGATCGTATCAGCAGCCAGCTCATTTTCTGATCTCCTTTAAGTAGGGAGAAAAATTAAACGTCCAAGTATCCTCAGCTTCTCATGTTAAGAGGCCCATGAAACAGCCTTTGTGAGACGAGCGGGTTGTCAGATTCCAGAACATCACAGAGTTTAATACAGAAAGCATGAAAGAACAGGTGAAATTATTTATGTAAGGAGTAGTGATGCTGAGTACTTCCAGATTCTGCTGTCTTTGCTAAAGTATAAGATAAAAATAATGACTTCATTAATCTTACAAAGACACATGAGCACTTCTTTCCAGAAATAACCGTTAAGTATAAAATTTCAGGCATTAACCAAAGCATGCAGAGGTCTAACCGTTTTTAGCATTGTAAAAGGAAATGTAAAGCAACACGACAGTAAAGCAACATGAACGTAAGGGACATTTAACCTTTATTCTAAGCAAGTAACTTCAGGAAAAACATGCATAGGGCCAGTTTCTCAACTAGCGTAGATTTGTTTTGATTCTGCTGGTATTAGCAAAGCTGCAGCAAGTTTTACCATCTCAGAAGTTGGTCTCTACTGTCTGAAAGAAGCATGGAAGAAAAAAGGGCACCACCACATGATGAGTATGAAAAAAAGAAGTAATAAAGTATGATGCAGGAAGTAGCAAAAGAGACATACCCATGAGGAAAAGAAAAACACAGGATTAAAAGAAATGCTTAATAGGTTATTTCAGGAAAGAAAACTAGCAGACATAGCGCAAGGGAATGTGAACTCTGCCCAGACGCTGAGAATATGGGTAAGACTCAGGGGAAAAAAAATTAATGCAGAAAGATATCTTTTCAAATAAAGTAGAGATGTGGCAAAAGCAAATATGAATTATATTAGTTTCCCATAGGTCAACTGGTCAACTCCAGAAAGAGATTTCTTACAAAGATGGGTCATTTTATCTTAGATCCACAGTCCTGTTGATAAATTTCAAAGTGATTCAACAAGAAAGAAAATTTCCCAGGGAATGAGTTCTAGCCCTTACTTAGAGCCACCAAAGGTATTGCTTAGGGGTCTGGGGATACAGATAAATTGCCTGTGTCAATTCAAAACTCATACACAGTTGCCATGAAGGGAAGTGCTTGTCTGCATGTGATTTCCTGGAACAAATCAAATATTTCTGCAGAGCAACCCATAAAACACTGACAATATTAAGACTGTTTTCTCCAAAATTAGTAAACTCAAACTTATAGTGCAGGTACACTGGACCAGAAAAAAAAAAAAAAAAAAAAGGGAAACACATTGTGTCTTCAAAAATATGACAGAAAAATCCAAACAATTTTAGCCTAAGAGACTAAAACCAAAAGCTCTTTCTGTACACTAATTGAGATGAAACAGCAATGGAAACTGAATATTTACAATTCCACGTACAGAGGAAACATTTATGGCAGCCCAATGGTAAAGATGGTGAGACAGGGCTGGGCTGATTCCAAGCTAGTTGGTATTAAGAGAAAAATACTGGGCTCTTCTGTCACTTCCGACAGTGGCACTAACAATTTGTCCATCACCAAGCCAGTCGAGTACGTCATCCAAAGGCATGCTGCTCAGCAGGCTCAGCTATCCTAACTCTTTGCATCCCAGCTAGAACTGAACAGAGGTCAGAAGAGATAGCCATATCCCAGACGAATTTTACTCTTTATGATATACAGAGGACCTGCCTCTTTCCGTATCTTCAGTTGATTCCGTATTTTTTTGTTACATTTAACGTATTGGTGAAAGACAGCTGGAACCATCACTGAACGCTGATGGTCCAAGAGTTTGGAACAGCATTCTGCCCATCACAGGCATGGCTAGCACCTATTCTTAAATCCTCAGTGCCATTGCTTGGGAAGCCACTGGGTCCTATATTCTTTCCAGCTGTAAAGAGAGCATACCTTATGTGAAAACAAAGACCTGTTGGCTGCAGTGAGGCCAACTAAATAAGAAATGCAGTTATTCCTACTATCAACACATCAGCCTCCAACATGTCCTGGAGAAATGGCGTCTTAAACAAGAAGCCTAGCAGCCATGTCCTGCTCTGTAGACAACTTTTGGTGCTGAACTCTAACACGATGTACAGCACATACAGTTAACCATCTCTGCAAGGCCACCTTCCAGACCCCTGTAGAATACAGAGAGTGAACTTGCATTTTTTTTTTTTTTTTTTTTTTTTGATGCTACACCTGGCTGGGAGCGCGGCGACCCAGGCTTTGCGGGTGCTGGCAGAGTAGCTGCTCGGGTTGTCAGCACCGATGGTTAAGTCAGGAGCCTGGGATCTGCCGGGCTGGTCGCTGATGCAACCTTCCGCAGTCACGGGTTCGGCGGGGTGTCCTTACACCATTATTTTAGGATTATTACCAGCCCAGGGTCACCGACCCTTTCCTCTTCAGGAGACGCCGCAGTTGACGCCTCCAACCTTCCTCACGACCATCTCCCAAGGGAACAACCCCGCCCCGGCAGGCTGGGCGAGCCGGCGAGGGCTGGGCTGCAGAGGACACTTTCTTCACCATCACCGTCGGTAGCATCGGCAGCGCTCCCCCCTCAGCGCTCCCCCCTCAGCGCTCCCCCCTCAGCGCTGCCCCCTCAGCGCTCCCCCCTCAGCGCTGCCCCCTCAGCGCTGCCCCCTCAGCGCTCCCCCCTCAGCCGTCCGTTACAGCCGCTGGCGCGGAAAACCTGAGGGCGCCCCGCGCCCGCCCCCCCCCCCCCCGCCATTGGCCGCGGCCCCGGGGTTGAGGGGCGGGAGTTCGGGCAGACGGGCGCCGCGCAGGTCCTACCGCCGCCAGCCGGGGGGGCGGGGCGGGATAGGGCGGGTGGTGTGTCCCGCACGTCATATCAGCCGCCCGGCCGGGATTGGCTGCGCCGCCTCACCCGACTGGAGGCCCGGGCGCGCGGGCTGGCGCGGCGGCTCCCGCGCTCGGGGCTTGGCGGGCGGCCCCGCCCCGCCCGGCCCCGCGGTGAGGGGGGGGGGGGGGCGGGTGGCGGAGCGGCGCGGCCGGCGCTGCCGCCGGTAGGTCGTTGGCGGGTAACGTGACACGCGCGGCTAGGGGCTTATAAACCTTACGCGGGGGCCGGTGGCGGCGTAGCCGGGAGGGAGGCGGCGGAGCGGCGGCCGTTCGCCCCCCCCCCCCCCCCCCCCCCCCCCACGGGCCGAGGCGGCGGCGGGGCGCGGCCCCCGGG
The DNA here is from genome assembly GCF_018691265.1 of Tyto alba. Taxonomy (NCBI): domain Eukaryota; kingdom Metazoa; phylum Chordata; class Aves; order Strigiformes; family Tytonidae; genus Tyto; species Tyto alba. Next base: position 32,728,393 of record NW_024881313.1, on the reverse strand, counting down.
AGGTGAGAGGGCGGTGGGGCTCGGTTTTACGCCCCAACCCCACGAGGGGGAAAGCGGACCCCGTCGTTGGGGGAGGGAGGGCGGCGCGGGTGGGCCTGACCGGGGGTCGCTGTCCGTGTCTCTGTCCGCCCCCCCCCCGGGCTGAGCCTTTCGGGTCGCGGGGGTCCCGCGGGGGGGGGGGGTGGGGGGGGCGGTGTTATATCACCCCGCTCCCGCAGGGCTCCGGCCCGGCGGGCTCGGGGCCTCTCGCTCGGCGCTTCCGGAGCGTGGAGGGTCCGGTAACGACTCGACCGGGTTTTGGGGGGTTTTTGACAGCCGGTCGCTGCGCGTGTGTTCCAGGCGAAGCCGATGCCCCGGTTGGAGACCCGCGCCTGGAGCTGCTCCTGCGCTGCCAGGGGGAGGCACAAAACCCAGCTGGGGGGCACGGCGGCCGGGCTGGCCGCCAAGGTGGGCGAGATGCTGAGCTCCGGCCCCTCGCTGACGCTCGTGGGTCACGGAGCCGGCAGCCCCGGCACCTCCAGCGCCACCAGCACCACCGGCACCTTGCACTTGAGTCAACACCTGGTGCAGCGCAGCGTGGTCCTCTTCGTCGTCGGGGCGTTCATGGCCCTGGTGCTGAACTTGCTGCAGATACAGAGGAATGTGACTCTGTTCCCCGAGGAAGTGATTTCCACTCTCTTCTCCTCCGCCTGGTGGGTGCCCCCGTGCTGCGGGACAGCCGCAGGTGAGTTGTTGACTTCCACGCGTGGATTTTCCTCATCCTCCCGTGGGGACGAGAGGCGGTGGGACTGAATGTGTGACCTGAGGGGGGGGTGTGGGTAGCTGAGCACTTCCATCGCCTGCAGAGAGTGAGCTCTGCGTTGTGGAAGGCTGCGTGCCCACTCCGGCTTTATCCACGTGCGTGAGCCACCCACGCGTTTCCCGCGTGTCCGGAGGCCCTTTTTTTTTGTTGTTGTTTTTGTTTTGTCTGTGTGTGTTTTTGCACTGGTGCACTCGGAACGCGGGTAAAGTGCGTTTTCCCAGCAGCGCGGTGCGGGCTGGGGCGGAGGGGTTGTGCGTGGAAACACGCGCTCCCCACGCAGCTGCCGCCGTGTTTCTCCCGTGTCGGTGTGAGCTCAGCGCGGGGTTTCCCCGCTCTCCCCACGCCGCCGCCCCACCACGGCGGGACACGGGTGGGCGCGGTGGGGCAGGCCCGCGCCGCGTCACCGCCCCTCGGCGGCCATTGGCTGCCGGCGAACTGGTGAGTGGCGGGCGGCGCTCGCCATTGGCTGCCGGCCCGAACTGGCCACGGGCTGACCGAAAACAAGGAAGTCACGTGCAGCGGCGCCCTGCCCGTACCCCCCCCTTCCCCCCCCCCCCCCCCGCTCGTACCCCCTATCCGTTACCCCCCCACCGGCACGCACACCCCCTCGCCGCTGCCCCCCTCCCGCCCGTACGTGAGTAACCCCCCTCCTATCCTTGCCCAAGCAAAATACGGCTTGATGAAGGGTCCAAAAAAGCGCTAAATCTTAGAAAAATAAACCCCCTGCAATATTCTTTTAACTTGTATTCAAACTGCTTTAAACAACTCTTCCATGGGTTGTTTTGTTTTGGTTTTTTTAAGGCAGTGGTTTTGTCATGTGCTCTCTGAACCTCATAGTAAGGGAGTATGAATGACAAATCATAAGCTTGAATGAATGATAAACTGCGTAGTAAAAAGAGATTGCCACGAGATACGCTCCAATGAAAGTTCTCATTGTCCTGTCACAGTTGGATTAAACTTTGGCATTTAGCTGTTAATTGTAGGGTCAAAGTCCTGGTAACTGGCATCAGAATAATGAAACTGTTTCGGGATCAGATCACATGTTTTTCTTAGAATGGTATGTCTTGTAGCCTTAACATAGAAGTTATTCCTCCTAAGAGTTTAAGGGAGGCGGGGTGTGGGGAAATAGTAGGAAAGGAAACATACACATTAAGTGCAGTTAAAGCAGCACATCTAGCCCTGGAGTTGGTAACAACACATGGACCTGCAAGACTTGGAAGAATGAAATTCATCTAGTGTTTGTGCTAGCAACTGGGTAACACTAACCCGTGTCTCCTGCAACCAATTTGCAAACTGATAAGGCTGAGAAAATGCTGTATAAGGATAAAAACTTTGTCTGGTTAATAGCATGAATAGTTATTTTACCCTGATGTAAATATGGCTGATGGCAAGTGCTTCTTTAAAGTGCAGCTCTGCTTCTATTTGGTATCAAAATTCATCTGATATGGATGGGAGCATTTGCTGACTTCCAGCCCAGCAGAAGGAGAGAAAATAGCTCTGCCAAGAAACTTCTGAGTCCAGGCAAATATTAAATATGGGGCCTGATTCACAGCTAATGAGTCAAGTTCATAAAACCATCGGCCCTGCATGTCAGAAATAAATTCCATTCCTCACTGTAATTAAGCTTTTTGTTACTCTTTGTTATTTATTGGTACAAAACAAGTATCTGCTCAGGATGTCAAGTGAGATATGCTCATGGGCGAGAAAGAGCTTGAAGTCGGGTACCTTGATATCACAATATATATATCTGCTCTAAAGGTTCAAACAGAATATTGCTTTTTAGAGTGTTTGGGTTTTTTAATTTTCTAAATGGGGTGGAAATGATTGTGTTCCTCGGGTTTACAGTAACATGATAAGCACCTCTCTGCTTTGTCAGGCACTTTGTTTGCCAAACTGTTATTTAGTAATATTGAAGCAATCATTGTATAGCAGTTAGTACAAGTAGTGTTTCTTCTCTTGCAGCTGTCGTTGGCCTGCTGTATCCCTGCATTGACAGCCACCTTGGGGAACCGCACAAATTCAAGAGAGAGTGGGCCAGCGTGATGCGATGTATAGCGGTTTTCGTTGGCATTAATCACGCAAGTGCTGTATCCTTGAACTAGCTTACATTGTTGCTCGATGTGCTTAGCTTGTTGTCATGAAACAGTCCCTCCCATTCACAGATGGGAGAAATGCAAAGGTAAGGATGGTGCTACTGGCAGAGACCTAAACTTCTGTGAGACATGCAGTGCACTGCAATAGCTACTTTGAGGTAGATAACACAGTTCACTTAAAAGTAGTTTGGAGGGTTCTGGGAGATGGGAGGGATAGACATCATAGTATCTGTGGTTTAACTGTGAGCGTAATGGTGCAAGTTGTGTTATTTTAATCTGTATGTTGTCTACATCTAATAGTTAACATAATTAACTAGTGAGGTACACTGGACTGTTGAGTAAGAGTGTTCTTTGTGTTGTATAATGATGGTTTGAGCAGAAAACCTAAATCAGCAGGGATAACTAGGTTACTTGAGACAAAAATCCATAGAAGTTATATATTGCAATATAGTATATTCTTTAGATTCTCAATGTGGCAAAAACTGGATGTTGTCTTTGCACTCACACTCCAGTCAAAGTCAACAAGAGCTATGATTGCTCATCAGGTCTGAAAACCAGATGCTTAATGTACTGTATTTAGAGATACAAAACCATGCTCACTTTCAGTTTGAGTTCTCCCGTGTTCAGTTTCAGCAGCAGGATGTCTGTGGACTTAAAAGGATTTGCCTTAACATCTTTTTCCAGAAATTAGATTTTGCAAACAATGTCCAGCTGTCTCTGACTCTAGCAGCCTTATCACTGGGTCTTTGGTGGACATTTGATCGTTCAAGAAGTGGTCTCGGACTTGGAATTACAATAGCCTTTGTAGCAACTCTGATAACCCAGTTTCTTGTATATAATGGTGTTTATCAGTAAGTTATGCTTTTAAAATACTATTTCAACTCTCATGTCTTAACTGAAAACAGATGCACATGCACTGGAAGTTAGTTATTAATGTATTTGCCATGTTCTTATAAAAAGTCATTTTGTTTATCTAAGGCAGCTAATTGTCCAGTTGATCCAAATGATCACATTGAGAACTGGGGGTGGAGGGTGTGGAGCAGACAAATTGGGATGTAGGTTGAAATAGTAACAGTTCAGCAAACAACTTCTGCTGGCCTGGTATATCACTAACTGGCTCTCAGGAGAGAATTTCTAAACTTTGCTGTCTAGGACATTGGGTTTTAAAAGCTTATTAAGTTAACAGACTTAGTCTCTCTAATTCTTTTCCTATGTTACTGTTTTGTTTAGGCCCAGGGAGAGAATTCTATAGTATCTTGCTAACAGTATGTAAGGTAATGATAATACCTTGCCTCTAACTTATTTCCTTTCGTTCACTAGGTATACATCCCCAGATTTTCTTTACATCCGTTCTTGGCTTCCATGTATATTTTTCTCAGGAGGTGTGACTGTAGGAAACATAGGACGCCAACTGGCTATGGTAATTACTGTATAATTAGCATTTCCTTTAACAATCCAAATACATTCCATTGTAGTTAGTCCAAGAACAAACTATGCCTTTAAGGGTATGACTCACAAATTGACAGATATCTTCCCAAGAGTTTAAATGTAAGCATGCAACCTGTGTTGCTGGTGGAGTGGGAATCCTCTTAGTGTTTGAGTGTCTTCTGTATTTAACTTTTTCCAGCAACAGCCTAAATAAGATTGCAATCAGTATGCTGCTTCTGCAGAGAATCTTAATCACCTCTGCTCTATCTGTACTTTGAATTAACATCTAAGGTAACTAGAAAACGGAGGCACAGATGGGCTTTCTCTAATTAGTCAGTAAAGCATTTTTGTTATGTAGGTAAATGTCCCTATTTAGCATTAAATTTCACCACTCTAGAATCAAATACGCTCTTTCTGCTCACTTAAGATATACTTCAAGTTTTACCCTGTATATGGGATAATACAGTATAAATGACTATCTCGTTTGCTAGGTTCTTAAGTAATTATTTCCTTCTAGCATACTTAAGAGTAAACCTGGCTGTATGCTTGTACATCAGCCTGAGGCTTGGTTGTGAATGGTGTTCTGACAGTGATAGATAGTAATAATTAATACTGTATTAATTCTTTCTTCTTTGCTACATACATTCTTTATCCTAGAAAACATCCTTCAAGTCTTTAACTTCTCTAAGGCTGCTGTGGTTCAGGTGCCTTTAATTTTTTACGGAAGGCATTTGGAGACTTGAGAGTTCCTGAAATGTTAGTCTCTGCACTGTTCAGTAAGGAGGAGAGCTGCTTTTTGGGACTGAACCACAAACGAGTAAAAAGATGAGTCTAGAGCTGGTTGTCTTTCCTGGAACAGGCTTTCTGTCTCTTCTGCCTAGCCTTGCTAATCCAGTGGATGGATGCTAATGTCCTTCTAATGTGGATAGTCTGAACTTGATGCTGCAGATGGACAGGCTCACAGACAAGCTGGGGAAGAGTGCCATGTTGCTTGACCACCACTGGCTAACATTAAAGATCAATTTCTTTAGTATTGATTCTCAGTTATGCTAAATGAATAGTAACCTCTTGTAGAAAAGCCTGTCTAGAAGAAAAAAAAAAAAAAGAGGCAAATCTGCTTCTCTTATTGAGGTTTTTCTTTCATGCTGACTTGAGACCAAGCTACATGTTTCCTGGGACCATGGTCAAAGTCTTAACTTCACGTTCAATTTTGATTTGCTCTGAGGTTTTTTAAAATACAAACTTGCTACTCCCCCTTCACATCTCAGTGGTGCATACTTCCTCCATGTGTTGGGTTTTTTTTTTCCTTAGGACTACATGTACAGAGTGAAGAGAGGGTATAATTTCTCCTTTTACATTTGCCACTCACATCAGGTGCAAAGCTTAAGTAAAACTATTAAATATATCTTTTTCACTTTAAGGGAACCTTAAAAAAGAAAGAGCTAAAATAAATTCTTTCATTTTGACTTCTTTTCACCTGGCATCTCACCAAATGTGGTTAAAATCAGACTGGCTTCTGCCTGCAACTTTCCTGTCAGTCTTGTCATCTTCCTTACGAAGAAAGAGGGAAGTTGGCAAGGCAAAGCATTCTATTCTGGTTATCTAGAAGTGTCTTCTCATGTCTTTTACACTACCATTACTTAGCCTGGAAAAAAATGGAGAAGCCAAACATTTCCGTAGGAAAACTTCTGCAAGTTACTGTGAAGCATTTAGTGCTGAAAATTCAGAGAATTCCACTTCTAAAATAGAAAGGTAATATTCAATCAACTAGGTTTTTCTTCTATAGAGATGACCCAAAAGCATCAGTCTGTTTTGCCAGCCATTGTGAATGTGGCAAGAAGATGGAATATTGTATTTTTAAAACTAAACCTGAATAAACGGGGGGGGGGGTTGTAGCTATATTCTCTCCTACAGTCCTTGAGCTCTTTGGCTGAGTGTGACAGCTGCAGATCAAAAAGTAGATATTTTCTGGGCATGTCTAGAGTAGAAGGTGGCACGTGGAAATTACACTAGTGGAATAAAGTTGCTTTGCTTATTCCTCAGCCCCTGGCTAGCTTTTGCAGTTAGAAAAGGAATTAGAAGAAGTAGAATGAGAAGTGTCCTTGAGATATCCCCTCTCATCCTGAGAAATGTTAGCTGGGAGATGCTGCTTTTCAGTCACAGGATTTCAACTGATCTTACATGCAGTAACCAAGTGCAGTGTTACCTTTAAGCAAACCTGATGTTAGCAGAGCGTTTGGGGTTTTGTTTGCTTTGGTGAGTTTGGCTTGAGGATTAAATGAAACATTTTCTTGAATAGCTTGATTTCAAAAGAAAAGTTGGAGGGCCTGCAGCTGCCATCAGCTCTTGCTGCTCATTGTGACACTTAGAATTGCTCAGTCAGTGCTCATCACCTGGATTAAATGGCTTCATTTTGAGTTGTAACCATCATTTTCAACATCTTGGCAAACTAGGCTTGTATTCAGAAGTTGGACCTCACAAATATCTATTGTTTGCTACCGCTAGAGGCAGCAGAACTGTAAACACATTCAATACTTGCAAATACATTTGAATTTTGACTCTAGAATGAGAAGAACATATTGCAAGCTTTGTTTTAAAGAAAAGTTGATTAAATTTCTTACACTGACTGAAACTAGGGTGTCATACTAGAAAAGGGACTTAGGATGAAATGAGTAATTCTATCTGATGCCAGGCTTTGATTGGAAAATAAAGTAACTTACCCTTGAAGGCAGTTTGAAAGAGGGCTCCTAAACTGAACTAATGCCCCTTAAGCACTGTGTACCTTCTGCTAAGAAATTAACTGAGATAAAGAGGAAAGCTAATGAAGTCTTATAAAAATCAGTGCAATTGGTAGATGGATTTATCAGATGCACAAATTGAGGCAGCACAGACCCACAGTGATTTTTTTTGTTTTTGTTTTTTGTCCACAGTTAAGGAGCACATCCATGTTGAGCTTTTATAAGAAGCCATGTCTGCTAGGTCACTTTCAGCCTAAGTGAAATTAGTTAGCTATTTAATCATTGAAAATAATGCATAATGTAGTCACATACCAAATGGCATTAAAATATAACGTGTTTGATTTTTTTTTTTTTTTTTTTTATCCATAGGGTATTCCAGAGAAACCACACAACGACTAAATCTTTGAAGAAGAGAGCATGGTGCCAGTGTGAAAGTGACATAACGAAGATGTGTTCCTGTTTTAAATTGAAGATTATTTAGAAAAAATAATCTCTTTATGGGCTCACTGCACAAATGACTTGTGGAAAAAAAAAATATTAATCCACTCTTAGAATAGCCAAGTGAAATTAACTGCTTATCTTGAAATCTTACCCTGATTTACTGCAGAAGCATTTGCGTATGGCTGTTCTCTGGAAGAGTTTAACACCAAGTTGAATACAACTGTTCAGGCTAAGTGGCAGTTTTCCAAGTATTAGATTCCAGTGTAAGTTATTGAAGCAGCTGCCGTATTTTAAAGCCTTGAAACTGAAATTTAATTACAAGCTCTTGTATCAGTGCCCAAAGGAAGTAGATCGATGGTGCTTAACAACAATGAAGTATGGTTTAATAGGAATAGTATTTATCCAAATCTTTAAGAAATAGGGTTATTTAAAAATAAGAGTGATCGAAACAGATTAAAGGCATTTGACTAATGCTTTTAGGAGTCTTATGAAGGAATCATGCCCTTATTTGTAATGCTGCATTAAGTTTCTGCCTTCGACAGTGGTGAGGGTTGGAGGGACAAAAGGTTGGAATTCACTTAGTTTGGAATTTCTAAATTACTTTAGTATGATAGGTGAACACTGGAGACAATCTTGTTCAAACGTGAATTTTATCAGGAAATTCTGACCAGAAATTTCATTACATCTGAAGCTTGCAGTTAGATTTGCAAGAATCAAGTTCTGGCCCCAATTCAGTAAGAAATTTAAATGTATGTGAGTACTCCTGCTTAATATTAGACATATGCTTCAGTATCTCACTGAAGGAGGTCTTAAATGTCTGATGTCACTGAAAAAACATGCATTGCAGGCCATTGCTTGGCCACTGAGTATGTGCCCCCAGCTCCTTAGATTTGCAGTTTCCTCCTAGGGGTGTCCTTGATACTGCTTCTGTTTGAGTCAGGGCTTTGACTGAAATGTTAGGAAACAGAAGGAGGCATAAAATGTGATTTAAACTGTATATGAAGAATAGCAAGCAGCTTGTTTTCTCGGTTTAGTTTCTGAAAGAGATCATGACTTGTTTTTTCACAACCCTATAGAACTTGCAATCTGTGATTGCCTTCTTATAAAAAAAAAAAAGTGCTTATGTCACTACATTAAACATTTGGTGTTTCTTAATACTTAGTTCTGGTGAGCACAACGTATTCATTTGATAGCTTAGACCACAGGAGACCTAAGTAGCAAGTATTAGGTCTTAAAGTTGAAGTGCAATGTACAGTAAATCTGAGCCTCTTGTTCTCTTCAATATCGATCATTTTTTATGAGAGATTAAAGAGAAAAGGGTTCTGAGTTCATTTCAATGCTGCATGAAGTCAAATGGAGCAATAATTTATTTAACTAGTAAAGCTAGTTTTGTTGTATCTTTCATTGAACCCAAATTTTTAGAAATACTCCAGTTTTGTGGTTATGGTGTACTTGTAAATTTTTATGGATTTGCCTTTTTGTATTATGCAAATTTTTGTGTTCTTTTCCAATCTTACATGGCTTCAGATATAGTTAGAGGCATTGGTTAAAGACTGACCCATCAAAAAAGATGTTGAGTCCAGGTAGCAGTGTTCTGGCTGTTTTCACTCTTCTAAGGGAATGCTATAACTGCTGCTTGTGCTTTTTTTTTGTAGCAGGAAAAGTTTAGCACAATGTCTATATTACAGAGCAGACCCCAGTTCTAATCTTGCTTTGGTGTAAATGAAGAGTAATTTCATTGGTATAAGATCCTTCCTCAAATGTTTTAAATCTAAATCATCACATTTTATAGTACTGCTTGAAGAAATTATGTCCTCAGATCAGGACTGGATAAGCTCAGCTGTTTTAAATATGCTACCTGCTGGGGAAACAGTTTTGTAACCATCTTGAAACCAATTTCAGATGTTATAAAACCAGATGTAAGTAAAGATGACAGTCATCTCTACAGATATTTGATTGATAGAGAAGTATTTAAGATTTGTTTGTAAAGACTGAAACTAAATCTGTATGTGTTAGGAAATAATGCAGCCAAAAATGTAAGTCAAAAGTTCATTTTTTGCCAATACTTCTGAGTATCTTAACCAAAGTGATTTAAGTTTGGAAGAGGTGAGGAGGGGAGTGAAGAAAATTTGCACTATTCTGAATTTGAACACTTAAATTCTCATTCTTACTGATAAGTTTTCAGCGGTGTGTTTGGTTTTACACTTTTTTTACTATTAAAGTTTTAAGATCAAGTCATGTTTGCTTTGGATTCTGTATTCACATTATGCAGGAATCTTCCTTGAAAAGGAGAGTTGTTATGGTTGCATAACAAATATTCAGTCATGCATACTCAGTGGTTTAAAAAAAAAAAAAATCCTAAACTGAACTTTGAGAGATTAGCTTTTAGAGGGACTTCCAGCCTGGGTTATACAGTCGAAGAAAAACAGTCCTGCTATTGTACCAAGAAAATGGCATAAGTGTATATTATGTAACTTAAAGTACAGGATCTTCTTACCATTGTCTTCCAAGATGCTGAAATTCATAATCTGAAACAAAATATGGACGGGGGCAGGGTAAACATTCAAATTCCTGTTGTGTCTTGATTATCTGCAGTAATGATTACTAAAGTCTAAAGCATCTTAAAGAGTGCAAACGGTAAGAATGAGTAAGCACAGCTGCTAAGGCTAAGCAATTCTAATGCTTGTGCCATCTGATTTAGGGAAGATAGCATCTTGCAAATTTAGACACAAAGTCTTCAATTTTACTGCACTTAAATATTTATTTCAAACTTGTAGAAGCTTCTGTGTCTATGGTGGTAGCAGTAGAATGGCTTTTTGGTTAATCTTCATCTGTATCACTGCAGAGTTGGTTGGCTTAGCTGAAGAAGGCTTCGTTAGGAACTTAACTATTTTAGCTTGAATAGCCTTTTTGCTTAACTTCAGTGCATACTCCGTGGCAGCTAAGGAGGTAGCTGTTAATGATTACTATCTGAGGATGGCCCACATCTTCCAGGTGCATTGCTTTCCCCAAAACTCTGTTCAGATTTTGTCAAAAGGATTTAAATATATATATATTTAAAAAAAAAAAAGGGGGGTGGGGAGGGGATGCAACTTGGCCTTGGGGAATTCAGACATAATGGGCTCCTTTTGAGGCAGGAAAGTGTGTACAAAGATTCTTAAAAAAATAAAAAAAAAGTCTTACCAGCAAGTGTGATTTAACCTGTGCATAGTTCCTGCAAATTCCTTCAGTAGGTTATTCAGTGTTTGGCTTTAAGCATGGGGATTTGCAGGTGCTAAATTAGCCACAGGAGGGCCCATAGTCTGTTCTCTGAATACAACAGGAACATATTGAGATGAATAATGAAATGAAGTCTCAATTGCCTTACTGTACGTAAGAGTAGCTCGAAAATTCATGAGAACAAAGCGTTACGTGCTGGTCTGATTAAGCAAAGCGTACTTTATATGAGATCATTGAGGACCCTAGCTTGGAAACCTGTGAGAGGTGTGGGTGATAACAGGTTCTTCCAGCTAGAAGGTTAACAAAGTTACCTGTAGGTGATGGTGATTTCTGTGGGCAATGAAATACCACATGAGTTGCCCCATACCCACTCTGGGGTCCTCTTCCTGCATTTAAATCCTCCTGTGGTGATAATATACTGTCTTTGTGGGCTACAAATGGGGACAGATGAATTATATATGCAGTAAAACCACAGTCTTCATACCTATATGTGTGATAAGAAAGTCTGTAGGTTGTGATGGTGCTTCTGGCCTGCTCTGATTAACTTTCAAAGGCAGAATTCAAAGTACATATGATAATTTCTGTAAATAGTGCATTACTGCCCAAAAGGTCATAAATGGTCAGAGCTTTACTGAGTTTTACTCAGTAAAGTTTTTCTCGAGCTGCAGATCATGTTTTCTCCACTGCGGTAAGTCACATCTGTAGTTTGAGTGCATTATATTGTTATCTTAAATATCAGACAAGTGCTGCAGAGATTATACCAAATTGTTATGTTGCCTAGGAATTAGAATACCAGCTACAAATCATCATTTTTGCACAGAAATCAATTTTCTCCTAGCTCAGTAGCTGGGTAGTGGCTCCAGCAGTGCCCTGTGGCAGCCAGGCGTGCATCTTTCGGGCCAGCCTGCCGTGGCTTGGGGCTGGGAAGGGGAGGCCAACTCCTGTAGCTGCTCCGGGGATGCTCCAAAATTCCTAAAAGCAATAGCTGTTAAGTATTGTTTGTGCTCATGTTGATTATTTGTTTTCTAACTAGTCAAAAGCAGCCGAGTAGCTCAAACAGCAAGAACTGGCATAGAATTAATTACAGCTGGCCCACATTTTGCTGGGTGAATGGAGGAGAGAAAAGTGTTTTTTTTCACCCTTTTTCTTGAGATTCTCTCCAGATAGAAGAGCACGCGTTCCTTGGTTGCAGAATCTGGCCACAGATTATATGGGCTGACTCCTGAAGACAGGGTTGAATCTGGGTTAGCACCACCACAGCAGCTAATGTTATGATTTAAGCAAAAGCTGACTGACTCCATGGAAGTCACATTTATATACCCTGAATATTCTTAGCCCTGTTCAGAAGGCTGTATTCTGGTAGTATCAAGCTGAACTAGCTAGTTTAAAAATTATATGTAAAAGTCCTGCTGAAGGCTGTGTACGTCTCTTACCTGCATATGAATGCGCAGGAGGTTCAACCTTTTCAAGGCATCTGAGAGGAGGTGTCCAAAAATTAAAGTAATATAACCTGGATTCACAAGAGAGTCGAGGTTCCATCCAATAAGGCCTGTGAGAGAAAGGCTCACTGAGACGTTCCTGCAGAAATGTAAGTTGTTTGCATGTTCTTTCTGGGACATGCAAGATTGAACAAGGGGGTTGTGATCCCTCTTGGTGGGGGTAGGGGGAGATTCCTAAAACTTGGACTTGGACACAAAAGAGATGTCACGTTACAGACAGAGGTCATTTAGGAGCACAAGATGGTGAGGTCACCGAGGTTCAGGTTTTCCTGGACTCATTAGGGTGCTCCTCAGCTCATCACTTGAAATCTATTGGTCTGGCTCATGATGTGGGGTTTTGTGGGTTCACGTTGCTTCTTGTCACCACAGGCTGGCAGGTACGTGAGGGCAAATGCCCGAACACAGCACTTCAGCACTTCATGTCTTCCAACGATGACAAAAGCCTTCCATCAGAGGTGGCTGTGGGAGATCTGCTACTGACTATAGTAAAAATAAGATCAGACTTATTTTTTTGCATGAAGACAAGACCTCCAAGCACGATATTTGGGTCAGCTGAAACATTTGTTACCATATTGGAATGTGTTGTTTTGGTTCTGACCCTTGGAAAGTGTTCCAAGTTGTCTAACAGTACAATGTTTCACCAATTCAAAAATCTAGATCACTCTTTTTTCATAAAAATTGGAAATTGAAATTGCTTATCTCAACTTTTTTCCTGCTTGTTTTTCATGTTACAGAATTTCATAATGATGTGTTGGTTTAGAAATTACCCTGTTTTGATAAATCAGCATTTTTTGGAAAAACAAAACAGGTTTTCAAAAGAATCCCGATCTCTTTTTCTATGTATTTCCCTGCTCACTTAATGCCCTCATAAATCTTTTATTTCCTGGCCCAGGGTAATCACCTTTTCCTCTCTCATGCCCCTTCTTGGTTAAACGGCTTCTTCCAGGCTTGACACTGATGTCATCACCCTTTGGACCTCATCTTTCTCCATGCCACCCCAATGGGGATTTGAAAGGCAGCAGATACCTGTACCAGATCTGTAGTCTGCACACTGCACTGTCTGGACCTTTTCATCATCAGACTTTGCGCTCAGCTTGTTCGAGGATTTTTTTTTTTTTTTTTTTTTGCTCTTTTCCTGCCTGCCTCTGAACTTCTTTCCACAATAAAAAAGTCAGCTTGCTGGAAGGACCTGTATCTGCCACCTTGGTGCCAGGGGGAGCAAGCAGAAAGCTGGGTTGTTTTGAAGAATCTGCCTTGTTCTGGCAATTGCATTTCAGAAGATGAACTGAAGGGTTTTATAAAAAAACACAGGAAAATAAAAAAACAAATTTTTCTCACCTGTTCTTCCCTGGGTCAGAAGAGCAGCTTTGCAGTGCCAGCTATGTAGCTGTCATGTTGTACTGGAGACTGCTGCAATTTCAAGCAACAGCTCTTGAAGATGGGACACCTTGGGCTGTGTGTTAACTCTGAAGCCTACAAGCCATCATTCAGCCTTTAATATCAGTACCTATTACACTGTTGCTGGTGTATAAAAACAAGCTACTGTCAAATTTAATACTAGGTGCAATTTGAACCTGATGTCATCCAAAAGCAAGAAAACAGGTCTGTGATCCCTGATCACTCCTGGAATGCAGCTGGCAGACTAGGTGTGGAGGGTCCTTCTGGTGGGGGTCTGTGCTGCTGAGCTCCTGCACCAGGATCCCGTAGCATAGGAGCCTGGGCACGGCGTGGAGCTGTGCTGGTGGGCTGAGCAACAGGCTCTGATTTCCCTAGGAAATTTGCTGCTGCTGGGCTGGTGGAAGAGGTGAAGCAAGGAGGTTGAACACGTCCCAGCCAGCACTGTGCAAACCCACTCCAAATTTTGTCCTGCAAGGAACAGACAATGTAGTCCAGAAACCTCTGTGAGGCTAAAAGAAGTTCAGCACTTGAACTAAGGAAGCATCAGCAGGAATATACACCTGCTGACTTACCTAGCACTAGCAGAGTAAACAGGACAAAAATCAAAACTTCAAGGGCTCTCTTGTGCAACAGAGATCTTCATTTCCATGCAGAACTCTGCAGCAATTAACTTCTTTGAAAGTTCTGATTTTAAACCTTTTTCCTGGCTTCGTTGAAGCACTCAGTGCAGTCAGTGAAGTCCTGATCCCAGAAAAGATTCAAACACAGGGGATGTGAGGTGTACCATAGGTGAGGTCAGAGGGACTGAAGATGTGCTGAGCATCACGACCAGCTCCAGAAGTTGTGACAGTTGTGCTCCCAGAAGGGAGTGACAGCTGTAGTGGAGCAGCAGCTGTCATGGCTCAGGGCTGGAGGTCCCCTTCTGCTGGCCTCAGTCATTTTTAAAGCTTTGGTCAGCCATTGAGTAATCCTCCTACCAAATATCCTGTAGGTCACCTCCCAAGCACCTCACTTAAGGTGAATAAAAATATCAGGAAAAGAGCCACACTCAGTAGTAAGCTGCTGAGTTGCTAGCTGCAAGTAGAAGAAGATAGTAATGATATCTAACAGAATAACCAGTCCTGATGATTTTACTCAGATTTGTATCTGATTTTTTTTTTTTTTTTCATGCAAAGAAATTACTTGGTATCACCAGGACAGATCCTGACATCATTGCTTAGTTTTTACTTCAGACAGCTGGGTTGAAAGTCCTACCATGCTACAAATGAGTCCCTACTGAATATAGACTTGAAGATACAACCTGGGGAGTAGTGAATCTCTTGGTGGAACTCAGTTGCAAAACACAGACATTACCGTGATTTTGGACACCCTGGAGTATTCAAGGCATCCCTGGGGGGCTGATAGATTTGGCACAGAAGTCCCACAGGCTCCAGGAGCAGCAGCAGAAAGGCACACAGAATGTGGGACATCTCAAATGGCACCAGGCTCAAGTTTTGAACCTAAACCTCGATGTCCACTAATATGTGAGCCAAAGATGTTGATCAGCATGTAAGTTAAAAAATACCAGGATTTCAGGATTTTGCCCAACAATCAAACATTAGAAGTAGACCCTGAAGCCAACAATGCACAGATATCTCAGCGTGATCACACCCATGGCTCATGGTTGTGAGAAGGACCAATCTTCTGGAAGATACAGCCAGGTGAGGGAAGTTCGAACACAAAGTTATGAGTTTGCTAGAACAAGTAGCCTTACACAGGAGCTGGAGAATGACTCTTTCCCATCAGATCTGAAGTGGGACTTGGGGAAAGAACAGCTGCATTTGCTTGCCTGCTCCTTGGGCATGTTCCACCTGCTTAATTGAAGGCAGGTCCAAATGAGCCATCTGTTGACCTGGTTGAGGAATCAGAGCTTCCCATTAATTTAAAGATACTTTTACACTTATTAAAGACCTAGAAGGAAAGGAGAGATGGATAAAAAGCAACAGTAAGAAACTTTGCCTTAGAGGCACAGGTAATATCTGTAACAGCTGCTACACCCTATTATGCCTAAGCTAATTGTTAAATGAGTCACCCTGGCAAAAGAAGCATTAATAAAGGGAAGCAAAGACTGAACATCTGGAAAATAATATGAAAGGGAAGAATTTTCATATTTTGGAACTCCTTGCTGGGTGGGAACTGCTTGGGGAGACAGCTCTAATTGCTTGTCTGAGAGAATGAAAAGTGAATCTATTCCCAGTCTGAAATCAGCACAGTCATTGCGTATTCCTCTCCGCTCCCCCATCCCAGTGCCACAACTGTTATGTGGAAACCTGACCTGCAGACCAAGACATGGTCTTCATCTTCTTCACCACGGCCAGTCAGCAATGCGGGTCCATAAAGCCGATGCTGTGCACCAGCCTCCTCAGCACCTGGGCCCAAGCTCAGGAGAAGTTGGTTTGAGTAGCTGAATGCAAGATGCGCTATCAAGACAAGGTTATTCTGGTGGCACCTGTGTCTCGGTGCTGATGGGTGGTTACCAGGATTCATTCTGATATACTCCCTTTCTGCTTGGTTGCCTAACGTTGGCAGTGGCCATGGGGCAGGAGAGGAGGACGTTAGGCCTTCTGCTGCCTGCTGCTGCTGTACATGGCCCTGTGCATCGTGGCTCTTGGCTGGGTATGGGGACCTAAACACATGGTCAAGTTTCTTCCTCTACAGAAAAATGGCATCACCGGTGTACAGCAAACTCCTTGGTGCACAGCTCTGGGGAGAACCTGTCCACCTCAGCAAGGAGCTCTGCTGAAAGTGTCCATACCACAGTCTGAGTCAGACCCTTTCCCCGATTTGACATTTGAAACTGGGCTAGATGAAACTCAGGAATGTCCTCGGGTCTCATTCAGCTTTACCAAGCGGAACCAAACTGGGATGCACTGGATCCCTCAGTCATCAGAACACTGGAATTTAAGCACATACCTGGGAAACGTGTTGTGCTGCAATGCCTGTGCTCTAACTGTGTCTGACTGGGCTTAGCTTGTCTGCTCACCATTTCTTCAGAGAAACAGCTAATGATTCTTCCACCTTCCGACAACTTGGTCTTCTTGCTCTTCTGTCATTCTGCACTTTCTCTCAGTCTCCTCTTTCCTATCTTGCAGAAGAAGCTCCTTCACTAAACACCTTCCAACAGTGCTGCACAGCCAGGAGATCTCCATCCAGTCTTGGTACTTATCAGCCCGGGGTTGGTCACTGCACAGATGAGTACCCAGCCAGACGGTTCCTGGGCAGGTACTTCCCAGGGCATGTGTCCAGGAGGACACAGTGGGTCTGCAGCAGGCACGTGGGGAGGGCAGGGGAGAGAAGAAGCAGTGAATAAGGGCTCTGCGGCAAGGCAGGAGTCACAGCTCTCTTGTTTCAGCAGGAATGTAAAATATGAGCAGTCTGATCCACTTTTCTAGAGCCTAAAACCATCCAGACATAATGCTGCTCCCAGCCCCAGCTTGCAAGGCACACCAAGCCCTTCCGAGCTTTGCATTTCCACCTGCAAAAGGAATGTGAGAGTTTTTCAGTATTTTACGTTTGCATTTTTGAAGGTGAATATGCCAACCTGAGCACAGGCAGCACTGATATTGAGTACCGCACTCGTAGCATCCCCCAGCTCTGCTGATGCACCCCAAATCTCCCCCTCTGGTGCCACTGAAGGGAGGACAACATTGGACATCTGTTTCTAACTAGCTGAACACAAAATTGTCAGTAACTGGCGACTCTGATCTGTTCCTTCCCAATTTTCTTCTAGAATTGGTGTGTGTGGGAATTGATTTTGCAGGCAGGGGAATCGGAGGGTTGAACAGGAGATCTGACACGGGGACGTGTCCCCAGCCCGTTCACAGCACGTGCAGTGACGCTGTGGCACGGCGCTTGGGAGAGATGCCCCGTGACACAGAGCAGAGAAGGGCTCAGTGGGGCCGTGTCACGGGTGCCAGGGAGAGGGATGGAGGGGGAGGGCACCCCGGGCACCCTTGGGTGCAAGGAGAGGGATGCCACCAAAGCACGGGCAGGGAAGAGGCTGTGGCAAAGGAGGGTGCATGCGGGGGGCCAGGGCCGGGCAGGCACACTCCAAAACGTCCACGCAAGGACCCTAAAACGTAATTATGAAATTTTAAAAAACAACTTGACGTTATAATTATAATGGTTCCTGGAGGAGCTGCGTAATTGAATTCTAGGGTGTCTCGCTCTCATTGCAGGCGCTAACAAGAGAATGGCTCAGCTTCCCTCGCAGCTTTCCCGGAGCCCTGCAAAGCTCGGGAGACACCCAACAATTCAATTATTGTTTCCCTCTGGAAAGCAGATCATTTTAGACACGCGGCCAGCTCTAATTACAAAGGAGAGGGGGGAAATTTCTTATGTCCAAAATTATTTGTCTCATTAAAAGGATTTACTTTCCACCAGGCCTAAAGAGTTGAAGCTCTGGTGGAAGGATGGAAAGGAGGGGAGGAGCGGCGGGGCTGGCAGGGCGGGCAGGGACCCCAGCCCTGCAGCAGCATCCCTGGGAGCCTGATCCCCTCCAGGTCCCCCTTCCCCAGGTAAAACCATTTCCCATGCAGAAGGAAAACCAGGCCTGCAACCAGGGGTGGCCGGGCAGGCAGGTTTCGTCACAGACCATGAGGCTTCGCTGAAGCAACATGTGAGGAGAGCTGCTCCTGTCGTTGGGATTTGGCCGGAGCGAGGCCGGGGCCGGGGCCAGGGCGACTTTCCTCCTCCTGGCTCCTCTTGGCAAGAAAAACATGAGGTCTTTTACTCGAAAGCTTCATTATGGTGGTGTGGCTCTTTTTTTTTTTTTTTTTTCCCTCAGATTATTTTTAAATGATCTTTTGTGGGGAAAGATGATTTTACGTAGAGGAGGTCTCTTTTCCAATTACTATTAATTAACTCATCTCTAATAGATTTTTTTTTATAGCCCTCCATTTCCTCTGGCCAGGTAAAGGCGGTGGGCCGGTGGCTGAGCTGCTGCTCTGCCCCAGGATGGATCAGGCTGCTCCAACACCCCCAACCTCGAAACAGCACTTTAGAAGGGGTTTATGTGTTTTTTTTTTTTAATTTTTCTTTGTAATTTTATAATTATAATAATGCCTTTGTAAGCTTTGCAGGGACAATGCTTCTGCCCCATGTGCCCAACTTGGGCAAGAGGGAAGTGATGCTGGGCACAGGGCCCCTGGGACCACCCCGTCCCCCCCATCCCCAAATCCACTCCTTCTCCCCTTTCCAATGCAGGGAAATGAATTCCAGTGTAATGTTTATGGTTAATTTGAAATCTAGCACTTGTTAGATAATCCTGTTAGTAGCTCGTAAAAACAAGGGACCCCTTGTATAATCAGTAATTATAACAGGCGTTTTATGTTAAATTATATCTAATAGGCAAGACAAAAAGGGAAATGTGTTTTCAGATGGAGCGTTCCTCGTCCAAAAAAAAAAAAAAAAAAAAAAAAACAAAACGAAGAGTTTTCTCCATGGCGAAATTATTCATCTGGGGGGAAATTAAAAAAATAAAGTGGTGGGGATATCAGAGCAGGGATGCCAGGGAGTGGGAATTGGGGTGATTTAGCTCCCCACCCCCCTCAGCAGGACGTGCCCAAGCTGGGCATTGCCGAGGATTGCAGGGCCGGGGGGGGAGGGGTGGGGGGGGTGGGGGGGTGTGCGGGCGGCCCCGGGGGCTGGTGCCCCTGCCCGGCTGCTGCCCCCGGGGCAGAAGGAGGAGGAGGAGGAGGAGGAAGAGCGTGTACCCCAGGTCAGAGACCTGCTCCCCTCCCCGGGCCCCCGAGACCCGGCTCCCCACCGACGGGGAGGGCAGGGAGTCCCGCTGCCCCCGCCCCGCACCCCCCCGCACCCCCCTGCACCCCCCCCAACACCCCCGCACCCCTTGGCGGGGGGAGGGGGGAGGCGCGCAGGCTCCGCGGTCTGTCCGCTGCCGCGGGCGGAGCGCTTTATGGGGAAGAGGGAAAGAAACCGCGGCAGGAGGTGGGGGAGGACGGACCCTAACGAAAAACGGTGCCACCAGGAAAATACTAAAAGTAGAAATAGAAATAATAGAAATAAAAATCAATCCCCCAGCCGCTCTGATTGCTGCGGTGAAAAGAGCTTTGTGCCCCCCTGGGGGAGCAGCACCCCCAGCCTGGGGACAGGCAGCGGCCCCCACACGCCCGCGGAGGGACCGCGCCCGCGCAGGCGGCCGCGGTGTGGCCGGGGACGCGGAGCGCGGGTGCGCACCCTCGGCCGCGGCTCCGCGCTGGCGCTCCGCGGGGCCTGAGGGCTCCTGGCTGCGGGGATCTGGTGACAAAGACCCTTTTGTCTGACTGTAGGGCCAGGGGCCCCGAGCTCTGCGGTTTATTGGTTGTAATGCCTGATTGAAATAAAACCAAATAAGATAAAATAAGGTTAAATAAAATAAAGTAAAATAACATAAAATAAAATAAAATAAGCCCGAGATAGGCTGGAGCGCTCGGTTCTCTGCAACTTTTTCCCATCTTAAAATTATGCTTTCACTAAACCATCCCCTAAAATGTGACAATGTTTAAACACCGGAGTTATTGTAAATACGCTTAATCAAATAGACTCTTGAGGAAATCTCCCTCCATAAACACGCAATCTTGTCCTTTAAACATGTCTATAATCAGAAAATCTAATTAAAAACTAATAGCAGTGCCACGTTTTGTTAATTTTGCGCAGTGCGCGACGAAGGCGCTGCGCCGAGGCGGCTCCGCGGCCGGGCGGGCTCATCTCAGCTTTTACATATTAGATGGCAGATTTCGCCCGCCTGCCCGGATTTCAAACACGATGTGTCAGGACGAGAAGCAAATGTTGTTTTAGCAGGAAAGTCGTAATAACAAAGCCATTTATGCAAGCACATTAGAGCGGCGGGAATCCTGCCTGTTAGTTAAAATTTTTGAGCCAGAAAATTAAAAACAAATATTTAACTTCGCAATTTTGAACCCCTGGCTGCTACCGCCGTTAAACTTTTCGCATGCATATTCAATGAATTAAACCCAAGCTCTCGCCCAGCCGAGGAAAATGATTTTAATGCGGTTTAAAATAAATTAATAAGAGTTTGGATCTATTCCTCGCCGAGGCGCGGAGGGGCCGCGCTGCGCGCAGCCGGGCCGGGGGTAACTTTGTCGGAGGGTGGCGAGTCCTCGGCATCACCGCGGAGACCGCCACTGCGCCCGCCGGCGCGGAGGGGGGCGGAAAATCCTGAGTTTCCCACGGTTTGTGGGCCGGGGAGGGGCGGCGGAGCGGGCCCGGGGGGGCGGTGCCGCTCCCCGCTCCCCGCCGCGCTGGTTCCGCGGGCGCGCACTGGCGGCCGCCACCCGTTGCCCCGCGGCCGGGGCTCCGCGCCCGCGCAGAAGGCCGCAGTGCTCCGGCACCCCCGGCCGCGGCTGGGAGTCGGCAGAGATCCGCGGGTGTGAGGAGGGACGGAGGCCCCCGCGCAGGCCCGCGGAGAGCTGCGGAGGGGCGCGGGGGCGGTGTTGAACTTGAGCGAGGCTGAGCAAGGGGGAATGGGGCTGGGGGGGCTGGGGGGGAAGGGGAAGGGAAGGGAGCTGGAGAAAATTGAGTGAGTAGGAGAAAAGAAAGGAAAGAAAGGAAAGAAAGGAAAAAAAAGGAAAGAAAGGAAAGAAAGGAAAGAAAGGAAGAAAGAAAGGAAGAAAGAAAGGAAGAAAGGACGAAAGAAAGGAAGAAAGGAAGAAAGGAAGAAAGGAAGGAAGGAAGGAAGAAAGAAAGGAAGGAAGAAAGAAAGAAAAAGAAAGAAAGAAAGAAAAAAAGAAAGAAAGAAAGAAAGAAAGAAAGAAAGAAAGAAAGAAAGAAAGAAAGAAAGAAAGAAAGAAAGAAAGAAAGAAAGAAAGAAAGAAAGAAAGAAAGAAAGAAAGAAAGAAAGAAAGAAAGAAAGAAAGAAAGAAAGAAAGAAAGAAAGAAAGAAAGAAAGAAAGAAAGAAAGAAAGAAAAAAAGAATTCGAAAGAAAGAATTCAAAAGAAAATTAAAAAGAAATAATTCAAAAGAAAAAAACAAGAAAGACGGAAGAGAGAAGGAGAGAGAAGCAGCAGCCAAGTTAGCTGGATAGCATTTGATCCCACCTCGGCAGAGCCGGAGGATTTGGGGCGCAAGGGCAGGAGGCGGCAGCCCCAGGGCCCCCTCACCCCCCCGAGCAGCGCCACCGCAACCCCTGCCCTGCCGCTTCCCACACACACCAAGTCACTCGCAGTTCTTATCCTTTTCCCATTTTTTTTTTTTTTTTTTTTCCCCCTACTGTCAAAGTGCCAACCGAGCATCATTTCTCGGTAAAATTCAATGTAACGGCTTCAAGACGCACCCGGCGCCCCGGGTCCTGCTGCAGCGGGACGGGGCATCCGCCGGGGCCGTTGGTATTTGACGCTTTTGGGGGGATTTGGGAGATGCTCAGCATCGTGAGCCACTAAATGTCATTTCCTTGGCTCACTAGGGAAGTTCGTGGAAGTTATTTTTATTGATGCGTTCTTGGTAGATTGTTTTGGCAGTTGCATTTTCTGTGTGATATATCCAGCCCCTCCTCCGAAAATTGCAGGGGGGGGGGGGGGGGGGAAAGAACAAAAATAAAAAAAATAAAAAGCCTTGACATTTATCCCCAGCTTCTGCCGCTGCTCAGTAACGTTTAATTACAAAACTTAGCTGCGATGCCAGCCTGCATTGGTCATTAGGAACCTTTCTTAAAATCTTGTCAGCCTGCAATGAAAAACAGATTTAATGGAGGCAATCACATACCTCCTGGTCTGCCAGCTGAAACTGAGACTGTGCAAAAGAGAATAGAAATGCCAAATAAGCCACCTCATTCCCTTCCTAGCAACCAACTCTTTAAATTTATTGCTTCTTTTTTCTTTTTTTTCTTTTTTTTTAATTTTTTTTTCCCCTTTTCCTGCCCTCCCAACCTCCTTTTGAGGAACTGAGCAGGATCTGCTTTATTTTTACAAGGTGCTTTGGGGAGAGAGAAACAAGTTTTGCCCGGGGGTGTTGCTCGGTTCGGTTTGGCTGGGTTTTTTTGGTTGGGTTTTGGGGGAAAGAGGTGATGAGAGATGGAGACGGCCGGTGTCGTCCTCCCCCCCCCCCGTCTCTCCAGCCCCCTCCCCCGTCTCCCCGGTCCCCTCCCCGACCCCCCCCGGCCCCGGCTGTCCTTGCAGTGAGGGGACGCCAGGGGGCAAGAGGCGTTCACAAAGGCTGCCTCCCTCCATCCTTCCATCCCTCCATCCCTCCATCCCTCTCTCTCTCCATCCTTCCATCCCTTCTGGCCTCCATCCTTCCTCCATCCCTCCTTCCCTCCATCCCTCCAGCAGGCGTTTCAGCATCTCACAACAGCAAAAGTCAGATTTCTTATTAAAAACAAAAGGAAAAAAATCCGCAAAGTGGTATACATTTCCAATCCCCCCCAATCTTATTTAAGCGTGCACCTCTTGGGCACAGCAATGCGCTGCCTTGCACGCAGCACAACCAGGCGAAAACAATATCGAGAAGCCTTATAAAGACCAGCACAGTTTATTTAAACCAGCCATTAATCCTACTCACCTTGCTGCTATTTGGACCTAATCCTATTTCCTCCGTGCATTCTAAGGACAGTGGAATGACACATTTTCATTCTCCTGGTGGAGGCTGGCCGGGAGGAGCGCGTCGCCAGTGCTGGGGCTGCCGCCGAAGCCGGAGGAGCGGGATGTGCTCCGTGGGCAGCGGCAGCCTCCGAAGGAAATCACTCAAGGGAAACTTCGCCAGAGACAAAAAAACCCACATTCGATTTCCTGACTAGTGCTTTCCTCCCTGAGTTATTTATTTTGGCAATCGCACTTTCAATAAATGAAATATTCAATCAACTGACCTCCTCACCAGCTTGTATGATTCTTTCAGGAGTCCCTTTCCATTTTTTTTTTATTTTATTTTACTTTATTGCTTAAATAAACTACAGGGAGGGTTCCTGTATCCCAGCTTTGCTTGGCAACTGGTGCATTATGTGGTTTATTAATTTTCCAGACAATGAACCCCAGTGTGGATGAAGTGGACAGTACACACATATACATGTCATTTTCCAGGCACGTTAGACATTAGGGCAAAGTATTGCTTATTCTCTCATCATTTTCACACCTTTTCATTTCCCAGATTTTGCCCCAAATGCTGAGAGTTGGGATGTGAAGCTAATGCCAGAGATTTTTCTGCAGAGACAGAAACCTCTTAAAATAATCAGATGGCAAAATACCAGGTTCACCTCCGAGAGCAGCGTTTGTAATACTCCTGCCTGGCATTTTATTCCCTGCTTTATCTCTCTGAATCACACAAATCCATACACTGTGTATCATTTCTCTTTGAAATGCCATGAACTTGGTGTTTTAAATCGAACCAGCCCTTCTTTTTTTTTGTTGTTTTTTTTTTTTCTTTTTTTTTTTTTTTTTTTAGCTGCAAAACAATGGAGATTGTCAAAGGGCCCCAGGTTGAGCTTTTCTGCGTGTTCACAAAGCGTTAAAGCTTTATCGAACAAACCGTCTCTCTCTGACCCCTGACAGACAAAAGGCAACTTCCATTTTCCTCTGCAGAGAGGGGCAGAGGGAGACACCGAGGGGGTGTACAGTAGGGCCGGGTGAGCCTGGGGCGCCGGGATGCCCTGAGGCAGTGATGGGATGTCCTCTCACCCAGCCTATACCCTGGTGCTGCCGATCTTGGTCGTCTTGGAGGTGCTGGTGATGTGCTCAGGCTCGTGCAGGTGGGGGTCATGGTGCCTATGCAACCAAGGGAGCAGCAGCCCTGCATGCTGGTACCTGCTGGGGGCTCGGCCACAGCATTTGGGTAGGGCTGTGCTGCACTGAGCCATGCTGCACCCACCCAGGGCAGTGCTGCACCCACCCAGGCAATGCTGCACCCATCCAGGCAATGATGCACCCACTGCAGGCAATGCTGCACCCATCCAGGCAATGCTGCACCCATCCAAGGCAGTGCTGCACCCACTGCAGGCAATGCTGCACCCATCCAGGCAATGCTGCACCCATCCAAGGCAGTGCTGCACCCACTGCAGGCAATGCTGCACCCACCCAGGCAATGCTGCACCCATCCAAGGCAGTGCTGCACCCACTGCAGGCAATGCTGCACCCACCCAGGCAATGCTGCACCCACCCAGGCAATGCTGCACCCACTGCAGTCAATGCTGCACCCACCCAGGCAATGCTGCACCCACCCAGGCAATGCTGCACCCATCCAAGGCAGTGCTGCACCCACTGCAGGCAATGCTGCACCCACCCAGGCAATGCTGCACCCACCCAGGCAATGCTGCACCCACCCCAAGCAGTGATGCACCCACTGCAGGCAATGCTGCACCCACCCAGGCAATGCTGCACCCATCCAAGGCAGTGCTGCACCCACCCAGGCAATGCTGCACCCACCCAGGCAATGCTGCACCCATCCAAGGCAGTGCTGCACCCACTGCAGGCAATGCTGCACCCACCCAGGCAATGCTGCACCCATCCAAGGCAGTGCTGCACCCACTGCAGGCAATGCTGCACCCACCCAGGCAATGCTGCACCCACCCAGGCAATGCTGCACCCATCCAAGGCAGTGCTGCACCCACTGCAGGCAATGCTGCACCCACCCAGGTAATGCTGTACCCACCCAGGCAATGCTGCACCCACTGCAGGCAATGCTGCACCCACCCAGGCAATGCTGCACCCATCCAAGGCAGTGCTGCACCCACCCAGGCAATGCTGCACCCACCCAGGCAATGCTGCACCCACCCAGGCAATGCTGCACCCATCCAAGGCAGTGCTGCACCCACTGCAGGCAATGCTGCACCCACCCAGGCAATGCTGCACCCACCCAAGCAATACTGCACCCACCCAGGCAATGCTGCACCCACCCAGGCAATGCTGCACCCACCCAGGCAATGCTGCACCCACCCCAAGCAGTGATGCACCCACCCAGGCAGTGCTAAACCCACCCTGAGCAGTGCTACACCCACCCAGGCAATGCTGCACCCGTTGCAGACAATGCTGCACCCTCCCCAAGCAGTGCTGCACCCACACAGGCAAGGCAATGCTGCCCAGTGCTGGGCGGTCCCCAGTGCTGTGCCCTCCCAGGACACCAGCCAGCCCAACTGTGCCCCCTTCGGCTACCCCATGTCACGTCCTGCTTGTGCCTGAGCACCCTGGTGCCTGCCGAGTCCTGGCACCTGTGCCCCAGCTGCACACTCATGTGCAGTGCCCCAAAAATCACCGCCTGGCATGGAGCAGACACGTGCTGTGGTACCACGCTTCCCTCTTGAGCTTCTGCTCTGAGACACCAGCGAGCCTTGGGTGAAGAAATATCCCACACACAGCAGTGGTCCTGGATGCTCTGAATTTCTCCTTGAGGCTCTGCAGGGAGTAGAACCACCCCATCACTCCTGAAGTCCACCCTGATGATTTACAGTTTTCACGGTGTTTTTGTAAATGAATTTTGAATAAGACGGGACTGTCTTGTTCTTCTAGAGCTGTGCACCTCTGTGGTGATTGGGAACAGTGACCGGGCATTGATGGAAGAACTGGTCAGAGTGGTCAGAAATGGTCAGAATGGTGTTCTGGGAAACACCATGGGCAGGAGCACAACTGATAGATGAAGGGATCTGTAAAGGCTGTTGCCTGGATATGGGCATCTACATGAGATTGGGCTCTGGGTTGTCCATATGGACCCCTACTCAACCTCCAGCTGCTGGTCCAGAAGAGCATTGGTCTCTTGTAGGCTCTAGGTGACATCTACCATCACCACGTGGGTGTCCCAGACACACTTCCAGTGGCACCAGTCTCTGCTAACCACCACTGCAGCTTGTGCATTTTGCTCGCACGTAGACCCTGCCAACAAGGAGATAGCGGACTAAATCCCGCCCAGCTTGTTTACGGCTTTGACAAAAGTCTGAGCAATGTTTCTTCCAGCTCCAGCAGCAGCCAGGTAGCAGACAAATCATTTTATTGATGAGTGCAGTGATCCCCGTCAGCAGAGACGTGTCTGGAGCCCCGTGATGCTGAACTGTGAGAGGAGCTGATTACTGCATCTGCTGGATTGGACCTGTTGTGCCACCTTCTCCTGGGGGAGGATGAGCACAGGGACACACTTTGCTGGCACCTGGGGTTGAAATGGGATGCTCAGAGGTGGGTGGGAGAAACCCTCGCCTCTCATGAGTTATGCTTCGGGTTTTGCTTGTGAAGTCCACACTATTCCTCTCTTAGGTTTGGTCATATGCAGAGACCCTCCTGCTCTACACCCATTCCTATCCCACAGGCAGCAGAGCAACTTCAGCGCTGCCACAATGGCAAAGACAACCCTTCTGCAGTTATATCATGTTCCCGCAGTGCCAAAGCTCCAATTAATTTCCAATAATGCTCATAAAATGCTCATTTCCAAGGAGGAAGCCGGGACTGTGTTTGGCTTTGGGCTTGTTGAGCTTTGGGGGGGGGCGGGGTGCAGGCTGCTCCCCCTCACCATCAGAGCTTTGCATTACTCGTTAAGGGAAGCTGGCACTCTGCTTTGCCGTCAGCAGAGATTTGTAAGCCTGATTATATTCCTAAGCATATGTTTGGAAATGAGAGGCAGCTCTCTGAAGTCGGTGGAATTGCTCTGATTGAAAATCTCAAGTCAAGAAGAGGGAAGCCTGGCTCCGGGTCTGAGCACCCGCTAGGAAAAGCCACAGGCAGCAACAGCTTTGGGCACCGCTGCCACGGGGGAGAAGCTGAACAGAAACCAGAGCAAACACCTTTGCCTTGAAAATCCCCTAATATTACAGAAGTGGCTTTGTTGGCATTTTTTAAGTGCATAAATGATGAACTGTATTACTTGGGTGGACAAGTAGTGCTTGGTGCCTTTTCCAGGCTATTTTACACATTTTGGAGCACAATCCTAAGGGGAAAGGGAAGCTCACTGGACTCAGGATGCACTAAATATTCCCACCAACAGATGCTTGGTTTTGAGTGCTGGAACAGAAGTGGCCAAGGCTGAGCATTGAGCAGCAGCAGTGAAGGGTTTGCATCGCCTTGCAAGGTTCAGCTCTTTGTGTCGCTGGGCTCAGCTGCTGAAAAAGAAAATCTCTCTGATGGGAGCCACATTTTCATTCCCAAAACCAAATAGTTCTCGAGAGCACGTCACTTATTTTGGGATAGCACCACTTCCCTGAAGTCAGCCAAATTTGCCTGGCATAAAACTACTGTAGTAGAGCAATGACTAACCTGTGAAATTTAAAGCAGTGAGAGATGTGAAAAACTGGAAAGGCAAGCAGGTCCTTTGGTTGCTCCACGTCAGAAGCAGTGGGAGATGAACTCCATAAAACATTGCCAGTGCAGGGTCATGGCTCTGCAGCAGTCATACTCCTTCCGCCTTCCCAGCCTCCAAACATGCCGATGGTCAAAGCTTGACCACAAAAAATGCTTGGAAAAACTGAATTTGAATTGCACCCATGCAGGTTTTCACATCAGAAGGAAGATGCTTTTCACACAGGGAGCACCCAACCCACCAGATCTGGGACCAACCTCCTGGAGCAGCCACCACATGGTGCCTCCGACAGCATCTGCCCTGGCTGGGTCTGGACCCTCCAGTGGGTGATAAATCCCAGCCACGTGGCTGGAATTACTCCCACTTTATACCAGCATAAGGGATGGGGGAATCAGGCTGACTGTGTAACTGGGACAAGCAAAAATTCTATTTAAAATCTGCACCCCGCCAGTGAATCTTGCAGCAGCCTAATTTTTCTATGAATAATGCCTTGGGCAAGGCTTGTGTGGCCCAGAAAAGGAAAAAAAAAAAGTTTGAATTTCCTCTATCCTGCTTATTTGAAACCTCCTTCTAAATGGCTGGTGAATCTTGAGAGGTTTGGCCCGCTGGTGGCCAAATTGGGGCTGCGATGCTGGAGAGGGCACCTGGCCAGGGAGCGCTGGCACCCATCGAAGCAAGGAGGGCACAGATACAGGGAGTCAAACACTTGTGCTATTAAGCCAGAGAGCAAAAATAAAATAAAATAAAAAAAAAAAATTAATTGAGTAACCTCAAATTACAAATCAATTTGAGGAAATCCCAATCTAGCTGCAGACACTCTGTGAGCAGTTGAAGCTAAATTCATTGAGCAGACAGCTCTAATTAGCACACAGTGCTGGCTCGCTCTGACAAGCTCTGCGTGGCTTTCTCCATGTCGGATGTGCTCGGTCCTGAGCCATGACACTCATCAATTTGACCCAAAATACATTGAAGGTGGGGTGTCACCGCACTGAGATTGTTTAGGGGCTGAAGGAAGTCAAACTGCAAATTTCTCTGCTCCAACTCTTCAGTGCTGCCTCGTCCCAGCCACCCCAGGCTGGTTTCTGACCTCATTCATGCCAGTACAAATCTGCAATAACTTCACGTTAGCCACAGGGTTTATTACAAATTGTCCTTGTGTAAAGAGACCAAAATCTGGTTTATAAAGTTGGCTTCTTTTCCCTCATTCCCACGCAAGAAACCTTACTGCAGCTGGAGTCAGTGGGACAGTTTTCACCTCTTAGCTTAAGGAGAATTACTCCCAATTCACACCAATGGAAGCAAGGGGCAGATCCATTTCCTCTGTAATAGCAGTGTTGCTTTGGTGGTGCAGGATTTAGCCCTTCAGACTGAGTGAGGATTGAACTTTTTTTTTTTTTTTTGTGAGGAGCCCAAAAGAAGATGAATACCAAGGACCCCACCGCAGCAAGGCATGTCTAGTTACTGGATGAAATGCTGCACCAGAAAAAAAAGCTTCTTTCAGCTTTAGTGAAAGATGTGACCTCATTCTTTTCCTGGGGCTGTAGAGATATGTGGCATTTTCCTTGTAGAGAAGTGTATTTTTCCTTCGGGAAAGGCTGAAAGACTATTTGGATAGCATATTATTCTAGGCATATTTTGCATTCCTGCTCTCCCTCAGAGAAGGAAGCTTTCTCCCACTTCTGCAACAGTCCTTTATTCTGCTGTACCAAACTGCATTTGATCAAACACATGGGACTAGAACCTTGGCTAATGCAAACACAAGCATCCATAAAGATGTGCTGATTTACCCCTGGAGGTTTACACCTCCATCCTGGATTTCTGTTTTTTTTTCTATAATATTCATCTTAAGCCCCATCCTTCCTAAAGTCTTTTATCCTTTTTTTAACCTGATGCTTTCCATCGGGAAACATTTTCTGATCTCTCCATTGTATCCTCTTGTCAATACCTGGAGCCCAAATCACATTTAGCTCTTTTTGCATAGCGCGTGGCAATATATTGGGAATACGTAGGTAATATTGTCACGGTCTCATACTTCCTGGGCTGCACTGCCACAAGGAGAGCTTGAAATCTTCCTGCTGTATTGAAAACATCACTGTAGTGGTAGCGGTTATTACTCTTCCTTATCGAAGCATTTAAATGAGGCAAAGTTTGTAGGGAGAAATAGTACCTTTCATTAGATTAATTGGGGTAATTTCAGGCAGTAGAGAGTCTTTGGGGTCTGAAGGAAAGCATGAGTGCAATGCACCTCATCTACCTTTCCAGCTATAATACAACCTCATCTACCTTTCCAGGTGTAATAAAAGGTATTCCTCTACCTACAGCTGCCATCCTTGGAAGCCTTTTGCTCACTTGTTGTGCTGGGGTTGCTGCTGTGACTTGGTTGCAAGCAGACGGTTGGGATGCGTTGCCCAAGCGTGGACACAGGCATTGCAAATGTCACACCCAAGCCCATCACTCAGGCTACCCTTACAGCCATGAAGAAATGTGGATGTCTCTAGGGAGAGAAGCCCCTCCCCAAAAGCAACTCAAGCAGATGACTCCTCAGAAATACTGTTTTCAGTCCAACAATTGGGAATGCTTCAGATGAGGGGATCCTTTGCAAATGTCCCAGATGAAGGGGTGAGCTCCATCTCCAGTTTCCTCTTGCACTGATGAAGGGGTTGGGAAGGCACCCAGGAGGCCGTGTGTCCATCCCATGGTTGTCCCTACCGCTCCCAAGGAAGTCACCTGCACCCAAAGATGCCCTTACAAGCCAGGTACAGCTCGTATTTCAGGATGGGGTCCAAGAAAACAGTGACAGCTCATGGAGCCATCATTCATTTTTTCCTACCCAGGAAAAGTCATACAGGCTTCCCCAGAGAATGGCAAGTTTTCTGTCGACCCTATATCTCTCAGGATATACACTGTTGTTCCATTCCCCAAACACCATTGCAATCATTTCTGCCCAGATTTATTTCATTTCAGTAACGTCTCTTGGGTTTCATCTCTATTAAATCGTTTGGACATTGGAAAGTGGGATTCATCCCATTTAGCTATATCTCTCTCCAGTATACATGTCTCTATGTGGACTCATCATCCTGGTCTTCTGCAGGGTCAGTGGAGAGACACAAGTCTTTTTGGACTCAATTCAGATACCTACAGGGAAATAAGCAGCACTGCGAGCTTCATGCCACCAAGAAGACAGCCCAGGGTGACTGGTTCCAGTGTGTATGAATACATGTGATGACATTAATCTCAGCTCAAGTAGTTAACTTCCTATGTTGGATATTTTTTATTCCTCTATACTATTTGGAGTAGGAATTATAAAGCCAAGTTAATCAAGTGCATGTAAATCATGGAAACAGCTGCATGAGGTAGAAGAGACACTAAATCTGGGTGATTCCAGAAATTTTCAGTGCTGTGCCTGGATATACCCTACTGGCCTCCCTTGAGTTGAATTATGAGAGAAAGTTCCCAGCTTTCATTTCCTAAAAGCCAAGTTCTGGGGAGAAAAATACAAAAATAAATGATGGCTCTCAAATGTAAACAAGCAGGAATCAGCCTTGGACATGGGAGTGCACAAACCCCTTTGCTACATTAACCTTGTGTCTGAAATGTGCTCAGCAATGAGGCATGTTTTGGAAATAGGAAAGAATGAAGCCGGATGTTATTCTTCTTGGAAATAAGGGCAGTGGGGAGAGGATTTTACCTGTTTAGAAAGAAGAAGACCCTGACATTTCTGTATATATTGCAATGTCTTTTCAAAGAAGTTGTGTTACTGGGTGGTCTGACTTTTATTCCCTGTGTTGGCGTGTACCGCATTTGGCTCCAACAACAACAGAGAAATTGCTGGGGGATAAGTCTTATTTTAAGATAATTTATTTTTTCAAATATTTTTGAAGTGTAGCTTGTATTAAACTGGGTAATAATTAGATAGTGAAAATGCTCTTATCTAATGCTTAGATTATTACAAGTGCCTGAGGCAATTCTTCAAGGTTTATAACAGACATAGAAATCAATGTTTAATGTCAAAAGTGATCCTGGAAGGTGTTTATTGAGAGATATTTTTTAATATAAAGTGTAAAGATTAGAAAAATGCTTTTATTCTTAGTTTTACTTCTAGTGGTAACTGGGGAAAGGTGTGGTATCATCAGAGAAAAGTATTATCATAAAAGCTGGTGTCAAATCTTCTTTTAAGATTCTTGATCCAAAGTTAAAACCAGTTAAATACCAGTTAAAACCAAAACAAGTCAGTATATTTAAAGTCAATATTCCCATGGTTACTCTCACATTACACTGATTTCTTACAGCTGCTGTAAACCAGCACTATATACTTTCCAGAGAAACTTTCTGCAGGTTTGGGCTTACATGCATTAAAAAAATCTTGTTGTACAACAACATGATATGAGGACTGGTTTCCTTTTGCTAGAATAATACACTCAGGAATAGTTGTGACAGCAAAGATGCTTCAGCATCCTCTGGCATCCTTCACCCTCCTATTCCACCCTCCACTCTCCTCTTCCAACCTTCACTCTCCTCTTCCAACCTTCATGCCCCTCTTCCACCCTTTGCCATCTTCAATCCTCTGCCCTCCTCTTCCACTCTTCACTATCTTCTTCCACCCTTCACCCTCCTTTTCTATCCCTCTCCCTCCTCTCCTGAGGAGGGGGCAAGTGGACACCTGGCAGGGCATAGGTCCATCCCCACATCCTTCACACCACCCCACAGCCACACAGCCCCAACCCCACAGCACACAACACTCCTTCTCTTAGGCTTGTTCCCCACTGGATCTCCTTTGCAGCCCTATGATGTCTTCTGGGAAACCTGAGTTTCAGGTAACACAGTCTGCCCTCCCAATCTTCTTTTTGATCATGATGTTCATCTATGTACAGGCTCAGAGGACACCATGACTTATTCAAATTTGGAGGAGGCAGTGCAAGAGCTGCTACGCAGACACTGGGTTCCCCTGTAGGCAGCTCCTCTGGGGGTCCCCTTACCACCACAGGCACTGTGTGTCTCCCTTGGCTACGGCCAAATCCTCCATCCTTACATCGGCAGTGTCTGAGGTTATGGAGATCATGCCCACCATGGACTGCATAAGCACACTATTTTGTTTTCCTGAAGTTTTGGTAACTTGAAAATGATCTATAAAAGTGAACAATTATGTGATTAAGTGGCATACCCTGTGGATGTGAACACAACTAATAATAGGGGATGATGAGCACTAGTAGGAGTTATATAAAATATTAAACCTACATTTAAAAAATGTATTGGCCCAACCCTTGAAACCCACTGTGTTTCCACAAAATCAGTCCAAATTACATCAGGGTAGTGAGAGCAAGATATGGCCTGGGCTGTTTATCTACCTTCCATCATGTTTCACTGCAAAAGCCTGAATGGTAATTTCACTTTGCAGTTGCTTTTTAAGATCACTACACTAAAATATTTTATTTTTCTGATCTTCAAGGACTTTTGATTATCAATTATAAACACATTTTTTGGTATAAACTGTTGTAATATTAATGGGGAAAATCTGAACACTAAACCTAATGTAATGATGACTTATTACAGAAGAAAAAATATATTTTTCCCTAAATTATGCCAGTGAAGTACAAAACACAGTTTGTCTCTCATAGTACTTTTCTTATAAATCCAACAGGCAGTTAGAGCATTTTAAATCTTGCCTGAGTAACTTATTGATTTACAGATTTTCTTGCACAGGTGTGGACAGCCAAATGGCATTTAAAATTTTCCAGTGATATTCTGAGAAAGCTCATTTTTGCCAAATATGTCTATCTCCTTTTATGACTCTGTGCAGAGTTTGAGCTGCTCAATGCCTTTGACAATCAGGCCATTCACTGTATCCTTAAATGTGGAGTAGACACCCAAGTGTGGACACCAGCATGTCTGAAGAGCTGCTGTTCTTGTTTGTTTCTCAGCCAGACCCATCCGCCTACAAAGTCTGTAGAAGCAAAGATTGAGAAATTACTTCAGATTCTGGCCGTCTCAAAAGCATCAACTGAGAAGGGCAAACAAGAAGCACTACAAGATGCCAACCCAGGTTCTGCCCATTTTAGGGACCAGGATGACATTTTCCCCAGCACAGACAGCATTTCTTCCCTTGTCTTTGTGCAGCATTGCCCACGGTTGGCTCCAGCAGCACTTTCTGGTGTGGCTGTGGTACTCACCAGCAGGAACGGTACCAGCTGGGGGATCCCCTGCACAGACTTCCATCCACATCCCACTCAGAGTGATTCTCTGTGATGGACAATGTTCTTCACTCCCATGGCTTTTTACCTGATCTTGTGCTCAATTTCTACAAGTATAACTTTTCCCTCTGCATTTCCAAGTTCACATGTCTACAAGCAGAATTTCCCTGAAGGACAAGGTCCAGCCATATGCTAAAGTCAGCAGACATTAAAGTTTGGTCCAGAGTAGAATATACGCATATTTTTTATCCCTCTGGTACAGCATGTAATCTCTCAGTATCAGCTGGACGATGGATGAGTTTTTCATTACTCCTGTGTATGCACAGTAACTGTGGTTTCAGCTATGTATTCTATTCAATTAGGGAACAAAGTTTCACAGATAATCTATGTGCATCTTAAAGAAGCTTGAGTGGGAAGTTTTGGCTATACAGTGTAGACTTTGAGCCTTCTTATCTTACAGTTTCCCAACTCCATCTCCTTCCTCCTATGCTTGAATCTCTGGTTTTCATCCCATAGGTGAAAATGTTGAAACAACAGCATTTGCATCAGTGTGATCATTTTGAATTTCTGTGAGTGCATCGAAAAGCCTCAGGGTATAAAACGATGATACACACCGAAAAATAGCTTTCACTGAAGAGAAGACAGTCAGCCAGAGCATTGCCAGCAAGCGCTGGAAAAGCTTCACCTTGGGCAGGGCTGGGTGACGGGTTCCTACTGCTCACCTGCCTAACAGGAGAAGGAGAAGGTCCTGGGACCCAAGACAAAGAGAGACATTAAAGGAATCTGAATCCCCTGCAGCTCTGGTTTCCTTCAACAGCAGAACCATTCTGTGCGTTCTTTGGTGCCTCCTGTCATGCCAGGATGGAGACACCCGCACCCGGACACTGGGGACCGGGTAACACCAGCCATCCCCTTGCTGCCAAGCCAGATGTGACATGCAGGAGGATGGAAGTCCCCCTCTGCTGACTCCTCTTGCCTGCAGCAAGTCATGCCGGCCCCATCCGCCGCAGGATCGCGGCTGCCTGTGCCCAGAGATGCACATGCTTGTGCTGTGGTGGTTTTTGAAGATTGCAGAAAACTGATGGATCAAAAGTTTAGCCTGGAGGCTGCTGTCAGTTTGCTCAAGAAAATAACTTCATACAGTTTTCAGAGATCGGTGGGATCTCCATAGGCAGGAGGGAAACATGAATAAACAGGAGGGGGTTTCTGCAGAAAAAGGCTGGCTCCTCTCCTTCAGCCTCCCATCTGGGCATAGATGGGGAAAAGGAAGGGGTGTGGGGCTGGAAGGGAGGGGGAAGCAATGAGGCCCAGTGATGGGCTGAGGAAGGTAAGCAGGAGGGGACCCCGAAGGGCATAAGGAGGGGCAGGACCTGACACTCAGCTGTGCAGAGACAGACCCCTATGTTACTCAGGCTGCTGAACTGCACCAGTTCCCCTGTGCTGGGGATCCCAGGGAGGGGAAGACGATACGTGGTGTCATCAGAGTCACTGCCAAACCTCAGTAGTTACTGCCTCTGAGCCTTCAAATGTACAGACCTGGCCTTAGCGAGGCATTCCTGGAGGCTTGATCCCACCAACACAGTTGCAGAGCTCAGGAAGAGCAGCCTCAACATGCTAGAAGGATCTATTCAGAAACTCCATGAGATGACCCATAGCCTGTGGGTACCTCAGTCTTGATGCTACTGGTTGGCAGTTCAGAGATGTTCAGATGTACATGAAAACAGCAAAGCATTTGATTCGTCTTCTGCGCTGCCCTAATTCACCCAGTTCCCAGACTTGGTACAGGCTTCAGGACATTTAAACAATACTGGTGCCTGATGTAGGCCCCAGTAGTAATATGCGCTGGAGATACAGAAGACATTCCCAGCAAACACTGGTTGAGATGAGGATGTGGTGAATACGGGCAGGGTCACTGGTGGCTCTCTGGTCCCCACAGGCTGCAAAACCAAGGTTGCTGCAAAGAACACTGTGGGAGAGGCTCGCTCCTTTGGATTACTGTCTGCTTGCTCCATAGAAGAAGACCATGGACTGACAGCAGAAGGCCACAGCTTTGTATGTAGCTCAGTCACCTCAGCTTTGAAAGCATGACAACAGTGTTGGAAACAGCAACGTTGCCTTCTCAAAACTAAGCGCCATGGAAATGTGCACATCACCATATTGACTCTCATAGGTCTGATTCCCCTGATGAAGAAAACAGCCAGGTTTTGGAGTAGTCTGGACTTTACAGGCTGTGGAGGCTTTTCTACACCTCCTTGCTATGCAAGCATCAAGTCTGCTTCTGAAGTGTCTTCCAGTGATGCTGCTGTTGGCCAGAAACGATGTTCAGTCTGGTGCTACTTAAAAGTGATGCTGGTGAGACTGTGTTCCTTGAGGAACCTGGTCAGGCTTTCAGGTCACAAACATGCTTCTTAGTGCCATGGGTCCCTAGGAAGGCTTGGCCCAGAGGTGAATGTCTGGTTGGACCAAGACAGCAGTTGTTCTTTCTACAGGTCCATTTTGTAGGTGATCCACATGAAGGCTTGAGGTTCATGTGGGCAGTTGCTGGTGCTGGGGTTAGTGAATGGGACTGAGAGCAAAGCCAGCCCCATGTAATTAAATCTAACATATTTATATATATATATTTACACAGTGCACATGTCTATCCATCTAGACATGTATATTCATAGACAGACACAAGGGCATCTCATTTTGCTACACTACACCACCCAAAATCCGAACTAGAGCCCTAAGTGTCTGCTGAAGTGACCAGAGCCATCTGCAAGATGCCTGATACTTAGACATGAGAAACTCTGTTTGAAAACTTTATCCTGGCATTCAGTAATTCACTAAACCAAGATGAATATTTTTAAACCAAGTGTTTTAAAATGAACTCTATTGCAATTCAGACAGACACCTTCCTTCTGCCGGGCCACAGGTTTAATAAACACACTGGGCTTATGCCTGAGCTCACTGAGGATAACCTGTAAGCACTGTGTGACAGATTTTCCACTTTTTGTTGAGATAGAGCAGAAATCCCAATTGCTGGAAGCAATGTCAAAGCTTCTCTCCTTTAGGGTTTTATTTGTAACTTCTCAACTCCTTACCTTGGGAGTCAAGGGCAGGGTAGGACAGAATGGGAGAGGATGGATGAGAGGTCGCTTTCCCAGGAATGTTGTTTTAATGATGCTCTGTTTATGTGACGATTTTGAGTAATGTGGAACTTTAACATTTCTCTTTTTTTCTCTCAATCTTGTATTGTGTAGGTTTAGTTTAGTTTCCTTTTTTCTCCCTGGGCCTAACAAAAATCAAGTGCTAATTGGGACTTGAGGGCATGCTCCTGACGTGAAACGGGGATCACCTGAGAGCAGATGACTTCAGGCCTTTCACTTTGGAAGCTCAGTAAAATGGCTTTTACAGTTCTGCTGTGCTTCAGATGGGCTGGGACTGCAGTGGTTTATCCTGCATTTTGGGAAGTAGGAGGATGCAAATGGGATCAGGCCCTGGTACAGCCTCCCTCCCACGTCCTCCTGAGAAAGCAGGCTCCTGTCCCCCGGCAGCCAACAAGAGGACACAGCAGAAAGCATTGGCAAGGGGAAGCTTCTATTTCTACTTGTCTTGGGCCAGCTGGGGAGTTGAGGTCTCACAGTTTCCAGACTTTCACACATGTGGGTGAGAAGCTTGTTGGGCCATGAGGTGGAGAAGATGCTCCGGTTTTGCTCCTGCCTTCCTTTGGTGCATGGTAACGAAGGGGAGAGGGGACTTCTCAGCTCAAGTGATGCCCTCAGACCTTGCCTCATCCTCAGCACCAGGCTCTAGTACCACCGTGGGGCTGAGCCCTGGGCAGGGGTCCAGGGGGGGCTCCTGGTCATGGGCTGCCAGGTGCGGGACAGGCAGGAGACAGGAGAGAGGGAGCTCTGGCTCCAAGTGTTGATCTGGAGACTTGGCATCCTTAACTCAATTCCAGGTTTGACCTGTAAGGACAAAGAGACCACATGCCTGGCAGCGACTGTGCTCTGCCTCCGTGCCAGGCTGCCGGTGGGGGGTTTGTTCTTTTTTGCTTAGGGTTTTATTTTTAGGTAGAGACCAGAGACACTGGAGAGCTGTGGCAGAGCAAGGAGGCACAGGCAGGGCTTTCACCCTCTAGAGAACAGACAACATTTGAATTTGTGATTTCACAAGAATTTGTGTTGCCTGAAATTGCACAGACTAAGGCTTCTGGAGCAAATGCTTCTTAATTGCTTGGTTGTGTTATGAATAACGTTCACCCTGACCAGCTGATTGCTGTCGTGATCATCATCATCATCATTACGCCACTGCCTCATGCAGCCCTGGCACGTGCAAGTACCATACCACCTGGTGTTTTCTATGCCTAAACTGTAACTCTCCTCATCCCAATGAGCTCCCAATCCTCAGAGTCAGATAGATGGGAGGAGGGGCCATTATCTACTTTTTATGATTAAGTTACAAACAACAAACATTGCTCTTTTCCAAGGTCACCTGGCAAGGTCTCTGCAGTATCACTGTTCATCTAATTAGTCTGATACCTGAAAACTTAAATCCAGTGCCTACAGATCCCTGAGTACATCATTCAAAATAATATAAGCACTTTGTTTTGTGCTATAGTTCAGAGGATATCCATCATTTGGAAACTGCATTTGCATTAGTTTTGTTGCACTTTGTTTTGTGCTATAGTTCAGAGGATATCCATCATTTGGAAACTGCATTTGCATTAGTTTGGTTTCACTCTGGGCAACGTGTCTCCTTGGTGGCGTGGCCACTCACCAGAGCAGCGGAGGGTTGAGCAACTCCAGCTGCTGCGATCTGGCTCTTCCCAGATCATTTAAACCTCTTGGTTTACACTTCCCGCGCCTGGAGCAGTTACCTTTAGCAGGTGATTGACATCTTGAGGAAGATTTAATTGAACAGGCCCTCTCAGAGACAGTCTTCTTGGGACTTGCATCCTTTTCACTCAGCTTCTGGGAGCACATGTCAAAAAGGTTATGAGCAAATTTCCCGTTCGGTAAACCTGACAGGCGACCGATACCATGCAGTTCCTTCTCATTAGTGTTAGGAAAACACCACAGGTGTTACCTGAATATTCCTGGTCTCTGCCTGCATAAGCAATAACCACATTGATATTGCATCTCTTTTTTTTTTTTTTTTTTTTTTTTTCAGGACAAGCAATTTGATTTATTACCTGGTAATTCAGTCTGTTCTTGCAGATCACCATTTACTAACCTCACAGGGAGGTAAATAAATATTAGGGCCATGAATGCATGACAGGGGCAGGCCCTCACTCAGGGAAGGGTCTGTGGCACCGATTTTTAAACATCTCTGCTATATAGTAGCAGCTGTTCTATTAAACCTGCTTCCAGCAACAACCCCACTGAACACAATGAAGTCCTGTCACCCTGATGCCTTAACAACATTTCACATTTTGGTTGTTGAAGCATTTCAAAATTATTGTACAGGTCTGGTGTGATTATGTGAGGAATGGGCCCATGTGAACCTCGTGAAGTTCATCAAAGCCAAATGCAAGGTCCTGGACACGGGTCAGGACAACCCCTGGTATCAGTACAGGCTGGGGGATGAAGGGATTGAGAGCAGCCCTGCAGAGAACTGGGGGGGTACTGGTGGATGGAAAACTGGTTATGAGCCAGCAATGTGTGCTCACAGTCCAGAAAGCAAACCGTGTCCTGGGCTGCATCAAGAGAAGCGTGGCCAGCAGGTTGAGGGAAGGGATTCTCCCCCTTCAGCTCTGCCCTCTCCTGCAGTGCTTTGTCCAGCTCTGGGGACCCCAGTATAAGGAAGAGATGGACCTGTTGGAGCAGGTCCAGAGGACGCCACAAAAATTATCAGAGGGCTGGATCACCTCTCCTATGGAGAAAGGCTGAGAGAGTTGGAGTTGTTCATCCTGGAGAAGAGAAGGCTCCAGGTAAACCTTACAGAGGCCTTTCAATATATAAAGGGAGCTTACAAGAAAGATGGGGATGGACTTTTTATCAAGGCCTGTAGTGACAGAACAAGGTGCAAAGGTCTTAAACTGAAAGAGGCTAGTTTTAGATTGGACCTAAGGAAGAAATTTTTCACAATGAGGGTAGTGAGACACTGGAACAAATTGCCCAAAGAAACTGTAGATGTCCTATCATTGTAAGTGTTCAAGACCAGCTTGGATGGGACTTTGAGCAACCTGATCTAGTGGAAGGTGCTCCTGCCTATGTCAGGGGCTTGGACTAGATGATCTTTAAAGGTCCCTTGCAGCCCAAACCATTCCATGATGTTATGATTTTATTAAACTAACCAAAGATATTTGTCAGTCAGTCCCAAATCTACTTGCCCAGTGTCCCAGAGCATGGCTGGGACTGAGCTGAGGGCTTCCACCCAGAGGAGAGGAGGGGTGCTTGGTGCTGGAGGGCACTTGCAATGCTCCTCGACTCCCATCGCTTCATCTTTCTTTGAGAGTTAATCTCTTTTATGAAATTTGACATTGAAATGCCTCCCTTATACAACAGATTATTGTTGTAATTAGCTACAGGATAAATAAGGCTGTACTGAGTATTACACTAGACTTCTCCTTTATTCTGTCAGTGAAGCATTTTTGCCCTGTTGCTTCTCCCAAATCATCATGAGACTTTTGTAAAGAGAATATTTGCACAGAAAGCTGGGGGCAATTGCTCTTGAAAAGATACTTGCAGTTACTTAATACTGTGAAAGGGCATAATGAAGTGTTATTTAAATGTATTTTCATGCTAAATTAGAATAGTGAAACTTCTTGTTAATGCTCTGACAATGAAATTGGGGACAGCTCACTTTACCCAGGTAAACTGTGCAGGCTGGGAACCGCTTCTCAAACATGAGGCATGGGGGTTAGCACTAGATACATTTCTTTTAATATTTTAGATGGCTGTTTGCATTAAAAAACAGGTTTTTTTAAATTATTATAGTCTGCTTCATTTGAAAACTAACATTTAAAGTGTCACAAGGTGGGAAAAGGAGGATTCTTTGATGGGAATCGGAGCAGCTCTTGGTTTCCAGTAGACAAAAAGGCTGGTTACAGGTTCAGGGGCTCCAGCATAAGGAACACTGGGGATGGACTGTGTCCAGTGAAGAGAAGCGATGTTCTCTGGACCTCATCAAGAAAGCAGAAGATATCACAGTTTTGTGGTACAGCACCCTTGGGCTCCTCCAGGATGCCGGCGCTGCTGCACCATGGCCCCTGCCCGCTGCATCTCCCATCTCACCTAAAAGTCACAAGCCTTTTGCTGCCAGTAGCTGCTGCAATCAGCATCCTCTTGTATAACTGATTTTATTTTCTTCTCTTTTGAGAAGGGCTTTTAAACAAACCCTTTTCACTGTGAAAAACCATTAGTTCAGGTAGTGCTATGGCTCTGAACAGAAAGCCCCAGGCCTAGCTAGAGATCTGAGCCGATATTTTCTCCGTGGCGTGTGCCCTTGTGCTTCCGGATTTCACGGCTCCGGAGCAGCGTGTGGCCGGGCTCGCCATATGTGCTGCGGTACCCGCACGCAGAGCCGCTCTCTCTCCGCACAGCACTGCCCCTGCCCCTCCTCACTACTGCAGTCTGGAAGGGTGCCGGAGCATCACTTCAGCGTATATCCTGTGGCTTGTTATTCATAAGCATGTTAAAATGAGACCTCGATTCCTCCCTCTTGACCTTACCAATGTCCACTGTCCTCAGGGTTTTATGCAGATGTGAGATGCTCAGGTTGACAGTATTTCTCCTTCTGTAATTTGCTCCTTAAACTTCCTTATCCTATTCCTATAGAAAATAACCTGGAGTTGAGATAAGAGAAATAGAGGTAGAAAGCTCAAATGTGCAAGGAAGAAGACAGGAGAGGAGTGGCAGTGCTTCCCAGTGTGGGTAAATACAAATAACCATAGCAAGAATTGGGGATCTCAACAGCCCTAGGCCAGAGGTATCCTCCAGGTATGTATACATCAGTATAAATGCTAACACTCACCTTCAGTGCGTGCGTGTGTCTTTTAAATATATATGTATATTGTGGTTCATGTTGGATGCTTTTATATATGTGCGTATATACATGCATATATATACAAATATATGTGTGTGTATGTATGTATACTTGTATATACACATATGTATGTGTATATTATATATGCATGCATATATAAGTACATCTGTATATCTTCTGTCTCCTTGTTGATGTCCAAAGAACATATTTTCTCTTTGCTGCACATGGTCTATCCCCAGTGCTCCTCATGGCAGGGCCCCTCAAACCGTAACCAGCCTCCTTCTCTACCAGGAGCCAAGAGCTGCTCTGATTCCCATCAAAGAATTCTCTTTTCCCCATCTTGTGACTCTTTAAAAGTTAGTTTTCAAGTAAAGCAGACTATAATAATTTTTTAAATTTTTTTTTAAATGTTTTTTAATGCAAACCACCATCTAAAATATTGAAAGAAATATATCTGCTGCTATATATATATATATATATATGCATACATATATATATAAACCACCAGCCCAAGCCATGACACTGTGGTATATGACAAAGCATCTCACCTGGCTCAGCAATAAGCAACTATCCTGATTATTGTTTCACATTTCAGAGCACCTAACTCACATCAGATTTTTATTTTCTTGTTGTACAGCTCACCTGAGGCTACGTAAACCTCACTGAGCTGCCGCTGCCTGTCTCAGCAATGGGAATATAACTTAATGATTTGCTCCACACCCGGACCAACATGTCAGCCCCTCCTGATCGCACGACTTGTTTAACCTCTTAGGAATAGGAACAACCTTGACACCTGATGTGTCACATCAGCTATCATGATGCAAGAGAGAGATCTGGCTGCCCCATCTCCATAAATCCTTGATCTCTGTAGCAGGGCTGTCACTTCTCCCTGCAGAGACCATAATTTTGGGTTTGCTTTGAGCTGGCTGCAGCACACCTTGGGTTTGATATCTTCATTGGAAGTCGGAGTCTTTGCGCCAGCCCTACCTGACAGGATGGTGTTGCTATGACTGTTCCCGTTGACGTCGCAAGATGTCCAGCCGAGCACTTCAAAAGCAGGTACTTTTTAATGAAGCCTTGTAGCTTTTATACATTTACTGTATAAAGTAAACAATCACCGTTATATGCCCGTGCAGACAGAGAGGAGGCACCCGCTGGCTGAGACCATCCCTTAACATCACACCATTGAGCAGGCTCAGTCAGGATGGGGCAGCCCCCATGTCCTGCCCCAGCCATTAGAAAACACTTTCTTTTAACCAAATTGCCACCTTTATAGTAGCAAAGTGGCCTTAAATAACAGCATTAAAGCCCCCTGCTTTCCTGGGAAAAAAAAAAAAAAAAAACTGGAAAAATATCCCAGCCTGGGAAAATCCCACTTTCTGAGCTGGGAAATGCCACCTAGATCAAGAACTATTTTTTCCCCCTCTTTTCACCCATCCTGTTTTCGTTTCCATGGAAACATGGCCAGAAAATCAGCTGGTCAGAGGAAGCCAGGGAGCAGAGAAACCCCTGGGGAGGTTTCCATACCTGAAAACTACAAGGAGTAATTTGAAAAACATGGGCTTTTTGTTGCTTTGGGGCTCCCAGGTTTCTCAAAATGTTTAAATGCATATAAAATATTAATATGTTTCCTATACATAATAATAAGCACACAGTTTAACAGCTAAAAGTTCCCACCTGAACCTGTGTGAAGTTCCAGAGGGTCTCTTCTACAGGTGGGGGATGTTGGTGCATGGCCTTGTCCCCTGGACCAGGGGAATACTTTGGGGCTTTGGGGTAGAAGTAACACCAGGGTGGTCCCTGCTTTTGGTGTGAGCCCTCTGGGGCACTCAGAGCCATCCCCCCAGGTGAGGGGATGCTGCCTCTGTCCAACACGGCCATGGAGTGGGTGGCTGCCCCACATGGGGACTCAGCTCTGTCCCTGAAACAATGTAAAGGGACCCTGTGTCTCCCATACCACCATCTTGCAGCCTGGCGTGCAAGGATCAAGCCACTACCATTTCAAAGAGGTTATTTGATAGAACTGCTGACTTCCATCCCACTCAGACATGTACATTGGGAGATCTATATAGGAGAAATATATAGCATAAATACACGCCTTCAAGTATTAACACCAACTGCAGAAGGGATGATAGCTTAAAAAGCTACAAATTTTAAATATTTTAAATCTTTTTAGTGACAGTAAGCACTGGTAAGTGTAGCTATAGGCCATCCCTGGAAACCAGAAGCCACCTCAAATCCTTCAGAAAGAGTGTCGAACCTCAACCAGATAAACCACCATTCCATGCCATTGCACCACAGGGAAAACAGCCTAACGTGGCGCACGTGGAGGCAACACCACCATTTTGGGCCACATCAAAGACGTTCCCAAAAACATTTG
Organism: Tyto alba; assembly: GCF_018691265.1. Taxonomy (NCBI): domain Eukaryota; kingdom Metazoa; phylum Chordata; class Aves; order Strigiformes; family Tytonidae; genus Tyto; species Tyto alba. The sequence goes on along the minus strand of NW_024881313.1, from coordinate 32,683,976 downwards.
CTCAGACAGATCACTTTCCCAGGAGAAATAATCTGGGATGGTCCCACACTGGACACTCAGGCAAGCAAGGCTGAGAAAACTCTGCCTTAGCCCTTGGACAGATGCTGTTGCCGACCTTCCCGCTCGCTGTGTTTAATTCAGGAATCCAATTATAGCATTTTTAAATCCCCAAATCTTGTGCTCTTTCTCCTGTGCACATCTCTTCTCCAGTCCCGATCAATATTTCCAAGCCTCTTACTAGGGAGAAAACTGCAACCGTGCTGCAGGATTTGCTCTTACACCGCCAAAGAAAAGCTCTTCCCTGCCGCTACCCGTGAGCTGCGCTCACTCGGGGCCTGCTGTGCCAATCAGGAAAAATCACCGGGGGGGTGGATGGGCCCAGTCCACCTCTTTGTTGCTAGAAAATTAAAATTAAAAGTCACATCTGGGTAAAAAAACCCACGGTGCCTGGCAGGCAGCGGCGTGTGCTCCCTCTGCCGTTGCTGCCGCAGCAGTGAAGGGCTCCAGGCAGGGCTGGGATGCACAGCCCAGGGAAGGCAAGTCCAGCCAAGGACCTTGTTTTCTTCATTAAAGAAGGAGTATTAAGAGCCGATGAGGATGGTCTCTGCCTGGGAAGGGGCATCTGGCTGCAATGCTCCTGGCAAATAGAAAGACAAGCTGGAGGAACTGGCTGTGAGCTGTGGGGAGAAAAGCATGATATGGTGATTGCCCTGGAGTCCCTTAGTCATATTCAGTCGTTTTCAGAAAAATATTTGGGGGCTCAAAGAACAGATATTTGGAAGAGAGAAGGATCAGGAGGTGCCTGCACAGGGGGAAGTTTTATTCTGGTGTCTTTGCAATATACATGCCAACTTGTATCAGCATTGCTGCTTGTCTTAGAGAAGATGTAGCGCCACTAAGAAGTCAGCTGGAGGAAGGTGATGACTTTTATCCCCCTTAGTTCCCCTGCAGCATCGGCCCAGACAGCCCCAAGGGACCTTGCTCTCCCATGTAGGATATTTAACCCATAACCAAACATTGTGTGAAAGGGGAAAATCTGTCACAAGCTCCAGGACATGTTTGGGATGGAGGCAGAAGCCTGTCCTGCCCCTGCCCCTCTCACCACCTCCCAGGGCTCAATCTCTAAGAGGTGCCTGTCCTGAAAGCAGACAGAGCACTGCTCATGTTCTTTCGTGGTGCAGGCAAGTGGCCAAGTCCACTGGCCAGGACACCATGACCTTTGTGGCATGTAAAGTGCTTTGTTATTAATTTTGTACATTAAAAAAACATCAATCTATGCCTTTCCCATCACCAGATCCCCTGCAGGCTGTAAAATGCATCTCGTTCAGCTGTAAACCAAAATCTTTAGGCTCCTTGAAGTTGCTGTTGATGAATTTCTAAGTTGGCTAATGTCAAAGGTGTTGATGCAAGGTCAGAAATCCAGCGGAGGAAGGAATCCACCCAAATTGCTTTTCCATTCCTCCATCTGTGCCTTCTAACACTTCCCTAAGCCCCAGCCAATGCATCTGTCCCTGACTTGCAGCAGACAAGCCTGGAGATTTCATGAAGGTACTGGATCCAGTGCCAGGTGCTGCACTGCAAAATGAGCACATGAAGGAGAGTGTGATGCCCACATCCAAGAGGCCACGTGAGCTTCCCCTGGGCTACCTAACACATCTCAGACCAGCCTGACGCTGCAGCCCATGTCAGTGTGTGTTTTCATAGATCATAGCATGGTTTGGGTTGGAAGGGACCTTAAACACCATCTAGTCCCATCCCCACTGCCATGGGCAGGGACACCTTCCACCAGCCCAGGTTGCTCAAAGCCCCGTCCAGCCTGGCCTTGAACCCTTCCAGGGAGGGGGCAGCCACAGCTGCTCTGGGCACCCTGTGCCAGTGCCTCACCACCCTCACAGGAAAGAATTTCTTCCCTCTATCTAATCTAAATCTAACCTCTCTCAGTTTAAAACTGTTACCCCTCATCCTATCCCTATAATAAACCCCCTGATAAAGAGTCTCTCCCCACCTTCCCTGTAGCCCCCTTTAAGCACTGGGAGGCTGATCTAAGGTCTCCCCGGAGCCTTCTCTTCTCCAGGCTGAACAACCCCAACTCTCTCAGCCTGGCCTCATAGGGGAGGTGCTCCAGCCCCCTGAGCAGCTTCATGGCCTTCCTTTGGACCTGATCAAACAAGGTCCATTTCTTCCTTATGTTGGGGGCCTCAGACTGATTTGCACTACTGTTTATCTCACCATAGAAATATGATCCAAATCCTTCTTGACTGGCATATGGAGGGGTCCCCTGGGTCAGGACACCATAATTTTCTGAGTGTATCAGCAAAGCACATCAGCACAGGAGAAAAACCTCCAGTTACCGCTGAGCTGCATATTTAAAACAAGCCATTTACTATATCTTTAATTCAAAATGCCTTCAAACAGGAGCTGTGTCTTGCACCCAGAAGTGCTGGTGGCCACCTCCACTCCCCCAGCCAGGCTGTGTGGGCAACATTTCTCCTTGTGGATGGGGTGATGGGGAGGTCACAAGTTCCTGCAAAGCCCCACACACCTTCAGCCCCAGTCCCATTGGAAAGGACTTGGAGGACAATGGCTGGGGACGTACCCGCAGGTTTTCTCAAAGTGAGGAGGATGGCAAAATTGGCAAGGGGCCAGTGGGAAGTATTTGTAAACACTTTGTAAATGATCCAATTTTCCCGAGCATCTGTTCACGACTCACTTGCCAGCTCCGTGGATCCAATGTGGATTGATCAAATGGCGAAGGCTGAAAAAGCCCCAGACTCACCGTGACTTCACTCCTGTCACTGAAAGCAATTATTTTGCCACATCTTTGCTCTGACAACACAGGCTTCTTAAAATAATCAAACCAATTGTCACGAAAGTGCCTGCGTTATTACTGCATTACTTTTTGGAGCAACGGGCTCCAGTCCACGGACACTTTCAGCCAGCCTTTCATCAGCATTATTTGCTGTTGTGAGGGGATGCCTGCTTTCCTCCAGGAATAAAACCCACAAAAGGAGTCACTCGACACTGCAGGAAATATTCTTGCAGCAGTTTAAGTTTGTGTCTTTGCCATGTTGGAGCTAGGGCTAACCAGGACTAAAATCTAGTTTGGTCCTGGTTAAGCCAACAGCAGTGGAAACAAGTGTTTTCCATAGGGGGTTAAGCATTATGGTGAGTTTGACACAGTTTCTAGGTCTTTGGATAAAGAATGAGCTCAGGAATTGGCTGCAGCCTGTCAAGACAAAATAACCTCATATGATCTCTGATTTTTGTGTCCTGCCCTGCCCTTTCCCATGGAAAGCCATCAGCTATTCAAAAAAAAAAAAAATTATAATAGAGAGTTACTCCTTAATAGAGAACCTGGAAGGAAAGCACAAGGGCATCAGCCTCCACAGACCTGAGCAAACAACAGAGACCCAGTAGGATACTTAGTTCTATGGTCCCAGCTACATTTTCATCTGCTTTATATTTTTTTTCTCCAGAATGAGTAGGAATCACAGTACCAGATCTCCATTTCCATCATGTATTAGGACTCTTTATGGACATCCTTGATCTTCAGGATGGACAGGTAGCATGTATTTGGAGAGAAGGCAGAAGAAGCAGAAGGGATGTGCTGGTTCTTCATCCCATGCTGGTTCATTCTCCCAGAGAGCACAAGGTACTGCCCATTTCCTACCATCACCTGGGAATTTCACCTGGCTAATTCGTCATTACTGGAGGATGTGGTGATGCTGGGGATGCCTTTGATCCCCACTTTTCTCTCCCTTCAGTAAATCAGTGCTTATGTGGAAAGTGAGCTTGGGCACTGCCCCAGTGTCAGCAGTGCTATGCATTCAGCCAGTCAGGCACTTCCATCACTGCCGATCACTCTGTGCTTTCATGCCTTGGCCTGGGGTTTTCAGAGATGATATAGTAATCTTTTTTTCAGGTGGAGCTGACCCCATTTGTGGTTCCTCATCTGTTTGTCCTTGTGTTAATAATTAGAGCAGTGAGAGGCTGAGGGAGTATGCCTGGCAAGCCCACTTCTGGGAAGAGCAGAACTCTCCTGCCTCAGGGAGGGTTTCATCAGCCAAAGGATAAATTGCCAAAAAATAAAAGAAAGAAAAAAAAAAGCCAGCAGCCTTTAGACAGGCTGTGTCTGTCACAAGGACAAAATGTCTCTCCATGTAGTTCCTGATACAGAGAGGAAACATAACATCTCCATTAGGAAGCAGCCATGAACAGAAAGACATGAATGGAAGGGATTACAGTACATTGGGTCAACAATTTGGGATCTTGTGCTAAAAATAAGAGGTTTTGACTCCACCCTAGTACATCACCATCATCAAGAGTTATTTACCTGGATTTATCAGAACGTTGTGGTTGAACCGCGAGAGAAAATCTGTTCCTGAGTTACTCAGAAAACCTCATGTGTTTTTTTCATGCAGGGTCCTCTGTAAATTAATTTTGGGGTTAGAAAGTCCATCCAGACTTCAGATTGGACTTACATCAGCAACTTCATGGTTTTGGGGTTTGCTTTTGGGAGGTGTGGGCTCACTGGTTGGGCTCCTTGCTGTGGGGATGCTCCAAGAGAATTAATTATAGAATCATAGAATCACAGATTCATTTAGGTTGGAAAAGACCTTTAAGAGCATTGAGTCCACCCATAAACCTAACACTGCCAAGTTTACAACTAAACCATGTCCCTAGGTGCCACATCTGCACATCTTTTAAATACCTACAGGGATGGTGACTCAACCACTTCCATGGCAGCCTGTTCCAATGCTTGACAACCCTTTAGGTGAAGAATTTTTTCCTAATATCCAATCTAAACCTCCTCTGGTTCAACTTGAGGCCATTTCCTCTCATCACTTGTTTCATGGCAGAAGAGACCAACACCCACCTCACCACAACCTCTTTTCAAGTAATTGTAGAGAGTGATAAGGTCTCCCCTAAGCTTCCTTTTCTTCAGGCCAAACAACCCCAGTTCCCTCAGCTTCTCCTCATAAAATTTGTGCTCTAGACCAGCCTCATTGCCCTTCTCTGGACACACTTCAGCACCTCAATGTCTTTCTTGTAGTGAGGGCCCAAAACTGAGCCCAGTATTCAAGGTGCAGTCTCACCAGTGCTAAGTACAGGGGTACAATCACTTACTTAGTGTCTCTTGCCACACCATTTCTGATACAAGACAGGATGCTGTTGGCCTTATTGGCCACCTGGGCACACTGTTGACTCATATTTAGCTGGCTGTAGTTCAACACCCCCAGGTCTTTTTCCCCCGGGCAGCTTTCCAGTCAGTCTTCCCCAAGCCTGTAGCATTGCAGGGGGTTGTTGTGACCCAAGTACAGGACCTGGCACTGAGCCTTGTTGCACCTCATACAATTGGCCTCAACCCATCGATCCAGCCTGTCCAGATCCCTCTGTAGAGCCTTCCTCCCCTCAAGTAGATCAACACTCCCGCCCAACTTGGTGTCATCTGCAAACTGACTGAGGGTGCACTCGATCCCCTTGTCTAGATCATTGATAAGGATATTAAATGGAACTGGCCCCAGTACTGAGCCCTGGGGAGCACCACTTGTGGCTGGTTGCCAACTGGATTTAACTCCATTCACCACCACAATTTGGGCTCGGCCATCCAGCCAGTTTTTTACCCAGTGAAGCGTACACCCATCCAAGCCATGAACAGTCAGTTTCTCCAGGAGAACATTGTGGAAAATGGTGTCAAAAGCTTTACTGAAGTCTAGGTAGACAACATCCACAGCCTTTCCCTCACCCACTAAGTGGGTGACCTTGTCATAGAAGGAAATCAAGATTATGGCATTTCTGTCTTATTGCCTTCACCAGGGAGCGGGGGTGAGTTAAGGAAACTGAGTCCATTTTATTCTTTTCCTGGTCTTTTGTTTCATCTATCACCTCTTTTGTTTCTCACTGGGAAAATGGATCTGAAAACATTTGATTGGTTGATTACAGACCAGCCCATTGCCACAGATGAGCAGGAGTGAGTCACTTCACCAGCAAGAAATTCCCAAGTCAAACATTCTCACCCAGAAAAAAAAGCTAATTGCCAGCATCTAACTCATTGCTGGCAGCTTGTGGGATGGATGTGGTAGCACAAACCCTGCTTCAGTATTGGAGGTGGGCTTGCAGGAGAGAGGATGCTCACCTCTTCAGACCTCAGCAGACAGTGCCCACTGCTCCTATGCCTGCCTGAGCAGGTAGAGCAAACACTGCAAAAGGAAAAAAACAAAAAAAAAACAAAAAAAAAAAAAAAAGAGGATTTCTGGTCCTTTGTATTTTTATAGGTCATAGCTCTGATGGTCACTAAGCCCAGAAATGCAGTTTCCAAGGAGCCATTAGTGTGTTGGAGTGAACAGGACCTCATGGTCACAGCTCGCCTTGAACTGAAAGGAAACAGTTATTCCCATTCCCAAATTATTTGCTCAGCCAGAGTCCCCGTATTCTGCTGTGCTGAAACATGACTGACTGTGAGATGGAAATACCCCTTCCTTCACATGATCCAGCACAAAGCTCTTTAGCAGCATGATGGCAACAGTTTTTTCCTTTGGCAAAGCACAGCAACCTGTCCTCGAGGTTCCCCACAGCTTTGGATAGTCGGGGTAAGATCTACATCCCTCCAGCTAGAGAAATTTCCATAAAAGATTTTCAGGCTTTTCTGGCTCAGAAGAAGCCTGGTTAATTTTCTATGCTATGGGTAATAATAAAAACAATTTTGTTTGTATTACATATTTAGGCACTGCAAAGGTTTTCCTTGAGAGTTTGTACTACTGAAGGTTGGGGGGAAAAAAATCAGTCTTCTGGTTAATGTACTTTGGGACCTTTTGGGCTCATCACTGCAATTTTTTCTTCTAGTTGTCATTAACCTGCCTATAGTTGGTTTGTGATCTTGATTTAAAACCAATGAAATCTCGAGTGGAAAGCCTGGGTTAATTTTCTTGGGAGCCCATAGACTCTCTACTCTAGCTCCCAGCAGCACATTATAATGCTGGGAATTAACTGGAGTACTTTTTCTTGTACCCAAGCAAACCAAAGTCTGGACTCAATGTGTAATAAAACCAGAATGATACCTACGGGATAAAAGGCAACACATACTTGGAACCAACATGATAAAATCGTCTGTAAGCACTTTGACTGAAAGGAAATGGCTCATTACATTAAATAGAAAAAATAAATGTTGTTCTGGTATTGGGTTAGGGAAACAGAAGTAGGAGGAGCCCTTCACTGGGCAGATTTCCGTACCACAGAAATAGAAAACATGCATTATTTCCAGAATAAAGATGCACAGATTATTCTGCTGGTTACACATGGCAAATATTATCTACCTTTGAATGGAGATTTAGGTTTACTCTGGTGTGTGTCAAATCTAACTCATTCCTGGAGTGCTCTTGATTTACATCAGTGTACAAGAGAGTGGAGTTTGGCCATGAAGAGCCAAAGGGGAATGGCAAGAGGTGAGATGTACAGATGCATTTTTCAGTTTAGCCTGTGTTTTTTTAAAAAACATTATTAGTTTTATAATTCTCTGAGAGCTCAGTGTCATGGCACAGACCAAATGATTTCATGATCTTGTGTTGGGTTACGGGCAGTCTGCTTTGTTGCATTTTAGCCTAAATGCCTCCCACAAAAGTAGCTGGAGATATCCCACTAGGAACGCCCTTCCCATCCTGGGGGAGATAAATACCAAAGGAAAAGAGCTGTGCTGGAGATGCTCTGAACCCATGCTGCCCCTCATTTCTGCCTCGGGACTCAGATCCTGGCCAGGAGCACCAGACAGAAAGAGAGGGGGGTGTTAAAGGAGGTTTTGTCCCATATTGCTCATACTGCCAGGGTCTCTGACTGGGTATTGTCAGGGAAGGCCCCAGTCATGTGCTTGCTGTAGTAATGTGGTTTGGTCCAGCTTCTTCTGCACAGGAAGATACAGGAGACAGGAGAAGTGACCTCAGGCTTTGTGACCCATTGATAAAATCACTAAAAGGGATGCAGGCGGTGGACAGCAGCACCGGGGCACCAGTCTGCAGAGAGAGACCGAGCTGCATGGGCACAGCAAGGGGGTCTCCCTCCTTCCCTCCCTCTCTCCATCCCTTCCTCCTTTCCTCTCTCTCTTCCTCCATCCCTCCATCCTTCCCTCCCTCTACCCTTCCATCCCTCCCTCCATCCTCCCTTCAGCCCTCCCAGACATTCTGGGCCTTTTCAAACAGGCTCCCCCATTCAGAGGGGATTTCTCCACGCCAGGCCGATCAGGGGGATTAAAGAGCAATTAAACCTGATAAATTATCTGCCTGAAACATTTTTTCAAAGTGGCCACTGTGCTGGAGCAAAGTCCCTGTCGCTTCATTTCCCCTGTGAAGGGGGATCAGGGCGGATCAAGCCCCGGTGACCCGCTGACCTCCGCCTCCGCCCAGGCACGCCGGCAGAGAGGGACCCCGCACGGCACCGCGTTCCTCTCCCCACACCCCGCAGCGAACGAAACCCAGCCTCTCCTCTGTTGGCAGGGCTTTCGCCTTTAGAAAGCATGAAGGATGTCTCCCAGGCTGAGGCGAGCAAAGCAGCAACAGGAGCAGCCTGCCTCCTTTAAGGCTAAACAAACAGCCTTTGCCTTCAAAGCTCCCAGAAATGGTTGTCCTAATTTCTCTCTGATTCGATATACTGAGGCTGCTTTTGTGAAGGCTCCAGCTGCCTCTTGCCTCAAACACTTTCCAGCTTCTGCTCAGTGGCAGCAGCCAGAGCAAGTGGCTTTGATGGCAGTAATTTGCAGTGTCACCAGCTTAAATAAGAATGAAACCTACACTAGTCCTCAGGGATGCTCCAAAACACACTGTGGTTTCTAGCTGGGTGCTTTGAGCTAGTGTCCAATTTTGGGCTGTTATATCCTGCTCTGTCACTCAAGGGTCCATGAAATTCCTGCGCTTTTTTTTTCAGGTCTGTGCTATTGCTCAACTCAGCTGCCAGCTAGACCCATCTCCCCTCAGCCCAGTTGATTACCCACCGCCTTGTCCTCAGCTACAACAGATCTCCACCCCCTCCCATCACACAGACTTATTAGTGAAAGGGTTCAGACCCATGGAGCTGCTCCAGATTTTGGGCAATATAATAAGGAGCAGGTTCCAGCCTCCAAGACATTATCATTGACTTCAGTAGGGAGGTTGAACAGCCACACTCCTGACCCTTGCATTTCACTGTTTCTCTTTCACACACCTTCAGTCCACTATTTAGAATAGGAAAAGATGCCAAAAGAATAATCTGATAATGCATAAGTTCCTCATATTAATGGATGTTAGTGTGCCATATTAATGCAATACAGCATCCACCCAAAAGCTCATGAAAACAAAAGGATCACAGTGCCATGTATGGCCATGCAAACCTGTGGGAAAGAGGGAAAGCAAGGACAAAAATAGTTTCTGATAGACCAATTAATTTAAAATAACTGTGAGGTCAAGGAGCAGACTGAGAACACACTTTTGAGGATGCTAAGTATGTTGGGTTTCTATGGCACTGTGCAGCTGTACCCAGATTTTGTGCCCCTGATAGAGTACCTCGTGTAGAAGTCTAGCTCTTGCCTCTCAAGTCCAGTTATTCAGAAAGTAGTTTGACCAAAACTGTGTTGCTCAACTCTTCAGACAACAAATCACCCCCTTCCTCTGGCCCTTCTGGTCTACCAACAGCCTTGGAGCTGGTAGGTCAAAATACCCCTGAGTTTATAAACACAGAATCAGCACATGGAGAAATTCTACAAAGACCATATCCAACTAAAGATGATCCTCACTGATTCAGGTGATGGACAGCTCAAAAAATATCTGGAAATGTTCACTCAAATAAGAACATCCAATTTTCTTTGGCCGTGTTCTTGCCTCTCCTGTCTTTATTTTCCTTGCATGGCCTAACAGATTAATTACCTGGCTGGAACATGCCTGCAAAGAAAAAACTATAAGTGAAAAAAGATCTCCAGAAATTTGACCTGGTTCTGACGGTGCCATCCACCCCTTGAGGGCAGATCAGCACTAACATGACCCATGTGTCCAGCAGCATGCGTCAATGCTCTGAAACACTGCACACGCCCAGTGACCTGCTTATGAATAACCTATGGACTGAGAATGACTTCAGGAATACACCCACAGACAGTGAAATTCCCCCCACCCTCTATGCTGTATCTCTGTGAGCTACACACAACATCCTTCAGCCTAGAGGTACCTGAAAGGTTCAATCAGTTTTGCAAGGACATAGGAGTTTCTTGGTCTCTGCATTGGCCTATTGCACCACAGTCAGTTTTACTCAAAACCAACATGTATGGATCTACTTTGTCTGTATTTAAGGCAGTCTTTTGATCATCATCTATAGAAACTGTGAACTGGAGGCTGCTCCATGATGTAGGGTTCACGGCATAACTCAGAAGGGTGTCAGAGATGGATCATGGAAGAGGTGAAAGCACTCTGCTGCACAGAAAATGGAAAGAGAAAGATGAAGTGATTCACCTAAAGACAAGTGGAAACCTGTTGTGAAACAGGGATTTCATCCCAAAACTCTTCACCTTTTCCCTTTTCTGGCAGAGGTGAAAAATTCGAGACATCCATGTCCTGGGAGGGTTTGGCAGCATTAGCTGAGGGCACACAGATATTTAGGGGCCAAAATCACTTGAGAACAAGCTTTCTGATCAGAGATATTTAATACCAGAGAGGCCCAGGGCATGCAGCATCCCTTCCCACCCAAGTCCATCCATTTCAGCTCATTTACTTCTTGCTCATCCCCACCTCACTAAGCAAGCTGTTCTGCGCCAGGTGCCTCTCCTCACCCCAACAGCCACTCTCCCAGTTAACATCACAACATCCTTGTGTGTAACAGCGAGGAAGATGCAACTCTTTATTTCTCATTTCTGTCACCTGTACCTACATGTCTCCTCTGGTTGTTCTTCACCTTCTTCATCTTCCTCTGCTGGGAAGCTTGTGGAGGGTCCATTCTCCTCTCCTCATGCCCATGCTTCCAGGAAGAGGCTCGCTGGATAACCCAGCCGTCGTCGTAACACTCCTGCTATTGGGTATAATAATGCTGCTGGGATTATTTTCATCCTACTATAACTGATTCATTAAATTGATTTCACAAGGAACCACTATTCCTGCTCACAGCACCATCCGTAGCACGCTAGGAGTGTACAGCGTTATTTACATTTGTATTTGCCCACACCAAGGCTGACTGTACCTCCATAAATATTTATAGAATATCTACAATACCCAGACAATTCTTGGTGAGTTGTATGTGCCAGGCTTTATGGTCTATCCTGTGGTTTTATATAAAACCTGTGATGCAGAAAGGTAAGAGGAAAGGGAATGACAAGTTCCCAGTCCACACGAGCCACTGGTGTTTGCCTGAGTGAGGAGAGTTCATGCCACTGGGAAGGATCCCACAAGATAGGGCAGTTTGGAGATGCTCCAGGACATGTAAGTCCCCTAAGTCAGGGGAGCTGTGACACAGCCTCAGAGGGGTGCAGGAGCCACCTCTGCACAAGGTAATGCAGCTCCAACACCTGCGAGTGAAAGGGTGAATGGATTTGCTGTCCTCAAGCAGCCGCTGTGGCAGGCAAAGTGCTGAGTGACATCTCCAGTGAGCACGGCTGGGCATTCCCTACTCAGGTGGCAGGAGGGGTGTGTACCGAATGACACTAATAAAACCCCAAAACAAAGCAGGCTAATGTCAGTATTTCCCTCAGATAATTTAAATGCACATATTTTGTGAGAGGAGAAGCCTCCCACGTGTCCATTCTCATTCTATGCTTGCACTTGCTCTCCAAATATTGAGGACAATTCAGCTGCTGCAGTTTGGAGAAGAAAGCGAGAATAGGTTTGGGGACTGGCAGTGCCAAGCAGAAGTTGCAGAGCACCAACTACACTCTATCCAAATGTCACAGAGCCCTGGGACTGTGTCGTGGTTTAGGCCTGATTGGCAGCCAACCACAATGCAACACCTCTCTCTCCCTTCCCCTCCGGCAATGAGAAGGGACAGAGAGCCAGGCTTGGGGTTCAAGATAGGACTGGGATGGGGGAAAAAATCCCCCTTTTATGATCACGAGCAAAAGGCAGACTCGTTAGGGGAAGAAAAAAAAGACATACATTTATTACAGACACTAACAACACATAACAGAGTAGGACAGTGAGAAGCATTGCCACATCTTGAGAACACCTTCCCCCCACCCCTCCCTTCTTCCCGGGCTCAGCTCTGCTCCCGATATCTCTACCTCCTCCCCCAGTGGCGCAGGGGCAGGGAATGGGGGGTTCAGTCAGTGCTGCCACTTCCTTCATCTTCGGTGAGGGGAGTGTCCAAAACTTGTTCCCCCCTGCTCCATCGTGGTCCCCCTCTCACAGGAGACAGTCCTCCACAAACTTTCTCCGACATGAGTTCCTCCCACAGGCCGCAGCGTTCCCCACACTGCTCCGTCATGGGTCACTAACTTCCTCCGACTGGATTCCCTCCCACGGCTGCAGCCCTTCCCGAGCTGCTCCGGTGTGGGACACCCCCGCATGCTGCAATCCTCCCAGCACTGAATTACAGCAGCGGGGCTACCTTTTCCCATGAGACCCCGGCCTTCTTTGGGCACAGAACCTTGATTATCCGAGCAGGAGCAACAGGCCATAAATCAATGTCTGCTCCACTGTAGATCTTCATGGGTGGCAGGGGGGGGCCGCCCTGCCATCTCACCACAGGATACAGGGGGGTCTCTGCTCCGGCACACCTCCCCCCTCCTTTCTTCCTCCGTTCCTCCACTGACCTTGGTGTTCATGCAGCTGCAGCAACTCCTCCTCACAAGTCCCACTGCCCGTCACCATGTCCCCTCTTAAATACGTTATCGCAGAGGCGCAGCTGATTGGCTCAATTTCCCAAACAGAAGTGGAGCTGACTTGGAGCTGGGGGAGCTTCGAGAAGCTTCTCACAGGGGGCCGCCCCGATAGCCCCCTCCCCTGCCACCAAAAAACTCCACCACTTACTCAACCCAGGACAGACTGCAGGAAAGAATGGGAGAGATGGTGTGTGAGTATCCTCTCTGTAGAGGCATGGAGGGACAAAACAGTCTGCTCAGGGTCACCGCAAGAATGTGGGCGCCTCAAACGCTGTGCCCGGCAAACATCCTGCATCTCCCCGTGCAGCCTGACGAGGAATGTCCCTACATCTGCATCTTGGTCATTCTCGGGTCTCAGTGTGGTGAGAGGGTAACCACACAGTGCTGCTCCTGGAACCCTGCATGGGTCAGGCGGATGTGGTCCCCTCTCCATCCTCATCCCAGGAGGAAGGACAGCCAGCCCCACCTCTCCTTCCAAATGCTCTTCCTCTGAAACAACTCCCCATGGCTGTAGAGAAGTGTTCCAGCTGCTCACCAGTGCTGGCAGCACCCCAGAAGTAAGGGAGGTATCACCACTGGCACCTTCCCTTGCCATGGTAGGGATCACTTATTACCAGGGACCTCCTGAGCACAGGAGATGGACAGTCTGGGACCCAAACCCCAGCGAAGAGAGACACTTGAATCCCTTTTAGGGATATAGTGAAAAAGATATTTTCCAACCATGGTGAGGCTGCAGCTGCATCTCCCTCTCCTTGTTGCCCTGAAGAAACAGCCCCGGGTTCCTGTGCAGGGCAGGGCTGGGCACAGCCCCAGTTTGGGACTGGTGAAGGGAGTGGGCTGTGCCTGCCCAGAGGAGCAGGGGCATGAGAAGGGGGATGGGCAGGCAGAGGGCATGCGGGGTGGGGTGGGGGGTGGGGGGATGAAGCTGCCTTTGCTGGCATTGACCCCGGATCCCCCGGCTGCTGTCTGTGCCTGAGACCAGGCAGTGTGTCCCCTTTGTAGAGAGGGGAAGTGCCTCCCATCCCTCATGCCGCCTTGCCTTTGCCAGGGACCATTATTCAGCAAAAACCACAGCCAGCACAGATGGATGTGGAAGGGAGGGAGGGTTGGGAGCGATCGCTTGCGTGGTCCTGTCCCCTTCCATTGCTCGGCTCAGCTCCCCGCAAATAGATGGCAGCAGCCAGCCTCCAAGGGGGGGCACCGCCTCCTTCCCCCAGCCCCAGAGGGGAGCAGGGCTTCCCATACCCATTGCTCTCTGCATCCCACAGCCCTCCGTGTCCCACCACCCGCTTGATCCAGAGCTCCGGAGTAGCCGTTTCCCCCACTGTGATGTTTGCTGCTGGATGACACAGATGATATGAGGTTTTGGGCATTGAAGCAAAGGATTCCACCTCTTTGCATCCGCTCCCTTCTCTGGCTGCTGAAAGGTTCCTGTGTGGGACCAGGGACTGCCTGGGGCCCAGTGGCCTCCTCCAGCCCCGGCCCCCAGCATCGCCCCCTCCCCTCGGCAGCCTTTCTTCCACATTTGGGGAGGCTCCACTGCTGCTTTCCCTGGAAAAGGGAAAGATCGTTCCTTTAATCTTGCCCCTAACCCTGTGACCTTCCTCCCTTAAGGAGCTTTTCCCCTTCATGTCACTGCTTTTTAAAGCCTCCTTTACAAATAAAAGCAATTTCCTTTTGGAACTGTAACTATGACATGGGGAGATGCGGGTTTTTTTTGGACAATAAAGGAGTAAGAATGGGGGGCCGGCTCCCTTTTGGTGTTTGTATTTGGATGGGTCTGTTTGTTTAGATACTTTACATAAGACAGTAAACACCAGGCAAGTTAAAAGGTTTAATTAAAAAAGGTGTGAGCTGGGGAGGGGAGGAAAAGTAAAAAAAAAAAAAAACAAAAAAAACAACAACAAAAAAAAACCTTTCAATTTACACCGTGACTTAGTGAAGCAGCCCCAGACAGACAAGATAAATACTTTCAGGGAATCCAAGAAATGTAGAGGACAAAGATAATGAATAAGGCGATATCTACCTATGGAGCACAACAGCTCAAAACCACCGTACCCCCCGCTCCCACAGCCCACCCAGCCTTGATACCCCATGGATGGGCTGGAGCTGGCTCTCACCCCTTTTTGCCTCCTGTCAAAAAATCCCTGCTAGGAAGGCAAGGGAGATCCCGCCCTTTCCACTGCCACCCTGCAACCTGGCTTTGAAGCTCCTGAGGGGGTTTATTTTGTTATTCTCCCTGGCCTGCGTGAGGCACTGGCAGGTCCTCGATGGCCCCCCCTTTGCCGTCCCGCGGTGCTGGAGTGCTGCACGCTGCCCGGACACAGCCCCGCTCCCCATCCCGCTCCCCATCCCGCTCCCCATCCCTCTCCCCATCCCTCTCCCCATCCCTCTCCCCATCCCGCTCCCCATCCCGCTCCCCATCCCGATCCCGGCGGGAAGGTCTCTGGGCCGCGGCCGCGGGCAGCACCGCCGGGAGATGCCGGCCCGTGAGGCGGGTGCGCTCCCCGCTGGCGGCGCGGCGGAGGCGGCGGGGGAACCGGGGGGACGGGGGGGCAGAGGAAAGAAAAGAGAAGAGAATAGAAGAAAATAAAAGAAAACTAGGAGCAAAGAGGGGGATAAAAAAAGAAATAAATAAAAAGAGAGGAGAGGAGAGGAGAGGAGAGGAGAGGAGAGGAGAGGAGAGGAGAGGAGAGGAGAGGAGAGGAGAGGAGAGGAGAGGAGAGGAGAGGAGAGGAGAGGAGAGGAGAGGAGAGGAGAGGAGAGGAGAGGAGAGGAGAGGAGAGGAGAGGAGAGGAGAGGAGAGGAGAGGAGAGGAGAGGAGAGGAGAGGAGAGGAGAGGAGAGGAGAGGAGAGGAGAGGAGAGGAGAGGAGAGGAGAGGAGAGGAGAGGAGAGGAGAGGAGAGGAGAGGAGAGGAGAGGAGAGGAGAGGAGAGGAGAGGAGAGGGAAAGGAAAAGAAAACAAGAAAAAAGAAAACAAGAAAAAAAAAGAAAAAAGAAAAAGAAAAAGAAAAAGAAAAAGAAAAAGAAAAAGAAAAAGAAGAAGAAGAAGAAGAGAAGAGAAGAGAAGAGAAGAGAAGAGAAGAGAAGAGAAGAGAAGAGAAGAGAAGAGAAGAGAAGAGAAGAGAAGAGAAGAGAAGAGAAGAGAAGAGAAGAGAAGAGAGAAGAAAAGAAAAGAAAAGAAAAGAAAAGAAAAGAAAAGAAAAGAAAAGAAAAGAAAAGAAAAGAAAAGAAAAGAAAAGAAAAGAAAAGAAAAGAAAAGAAAAGAAAAGAAAAGAAAAGAAAAGAAAAGAAAAGAAAAGAAAAGAAAAGAAAAGAAAAGAAAAGAAAAGAAAAGAAAAGAAAAGAAAAGAAAAGAAAAGAAAAGAAAAGAAAAAAGAAAAAGAAAAGAAAAAGAAAAGAAAAAGAAAAGAAAAAGAACCCAACGGTTTCCCAGAGCGCAGGCAATGCTCGCTGCAGCGCGGCCCGGCGCCCGCAGCGCTCTGCGGCGGAGCCTTGGTTCGGTCGCCCAGGGCCAGCGGGGTCTCACCAGGACACTGGGTGGCACTGGGTGACACTGGGTGCCGGTTCCCTCCCCGGGGTGCCCGTACTTTGTTCCGCCGAGCTGTCGCCTTACAAACCCAACATCCCGAAGAGTAATCAGGG